>NC_065883.2:34634038-37034038 GCF_932274485.2 Patella vulgata
AGTGCGCAAAGGGCATGTATGTTGTTGTTGTTTGTTAGTTGTATTTTACGTCCGCTTCCACCGTGGTGTATGGGGACCTATTCTTATTTAAGATGTGTGGATCAAAATGTTAATAACAAAACCTAGTCTTTTATATTGAGTTCTTTTGTACAATTTGGAAAATAGCTGATCACTAACGTTTGACGAACTAATGCCTAGGTCCCACTGGGGGAAAAATCATCGGCGATATGGAAATAAAACAAATTTTTCCCCAAACACCGGAGTAGTCCCGTGAGAAATGGAATTTGTTAAGCTTTCGGGGTTGTCCGGGAGAACTGCGAAAAATTTCAAAGCTTGCATTGGAATTTTTACCGATGTGTTCCCTACTTATCGTCGGCAAAACTGGCCGTGGAGGCATTCCTGACGCTTTCCAGATGGATCCGCATGGATCGCGATGCCCAGTGGGACCTAGGCATAATATAAAACTAGGCTTAACAGTAACACGCGCTAACAAGTGTCACTACTTGAACTTACGCAACTTATTAATATTTCAATTGTTGATTACTTATTATTTTATCCTTATTATTTCGGCAATAATGTTTTACGTTACGCCAGGTAAAAAATTCGAAAATTCATTCAGAAGTGATATAATGACTAGATGGCTTGATTTTTTAACATCGAACGGCTTTCCTGTACAGGTCATCGGGTGTTTTGTCAAAGGTATGATGATGATAATAGTAAAACTTGCTTTCATTATCGTTGAAATAACAACTTATTTCTCCCATGTGACCATATTATGATGTGTATGGTAGACGTAGATCAACCGAGGACTTGATACGCTAGTTGTCCAATAAACACTAACCGAGGATTTGATACACAAAATCATACTTTTCATTTTTCAGATCACACACTCGAAAGATACACCCTAACTGTAGAATACCGCCTAACGCGGAGCACCTCATACTGCTTATATACACGTATAAGCCTTCGTATTTTCCATAAATTCAGTGGCATATTGTTGAACAAGTTTCACTCATCAAAGTTTGTTTCCAAAGTAGCAAATTCTTATATGGGTTCAAATCGCAAAACCAACTGGACTAGTTTCTTCTTTAGTATTTCAGTTTTTATTCTCTCTATAGGTATAGAAATATAATAGCCAAGGATTTCATATCGCATTTCACATTACATTGCAAGGGATATCTGGATTATATAGCCAGTTATGCTTGTCAGTTAATGATACAGAGTTAGGATATGGTCGTCGTAATTGCCCCGAGCAAATATAGAGGACTGTTACAAATTAAAAGTCTTCCTAAAATTAGCATACTGTCCCAAAATTTATATTGCTTTTATTAATTTCACTCCACATTTGGTTTGTCTTCTCGTTATTTGCGTTTTATTCGTCTGATTTATTATCTAAAACACTATGGTTTAAGAGCAGATAAAATGGTCATATCAAAATCGTTTGTACTTAAAGCCAGTATATATTATAAATGAAATGAAATGAAATGGGGTTTAACGTCCTACTGTTCTGCTCCGAACTGGGCATATGCCATACAGTGTGCTATGAGGGCAATTTTGCCCGGACAGCGGCACTACGGCCTACTCTTATATCGAATTCCAACTGTCAAAGGATCTTTTAGTGCACGCCAATGTGTACACGGGACCTCGGTTTTTCGTCCCATCCGAACAACTAGACAGCCGCCTTGTCAGGCCCTCCGTCCTGTATCACTGACAAGGGGGAATCACGCCGGAAAATCTGGATGAACTTTCTCGGCCAATGCAGGAATCGAACACCCGACCTCTAGGCTAGCGAGCCAGCGTCTTACTCACTTAGCCACGTGATCCCCGTATATATTATAAATACTTTAGCCAATTGTACACCAATCTGATTAATATTATGATCGTGCGCCGGCGTCCATGATGATCACAAACTAAACTTGATTACCTAATCAACAACCTTAATCTCCTCGCCACAAGATGCTTATCAATTGGTGAGATTACCAGGAATTATTTGTCTTGACAAATCTAGACCGAATTGAAAAAAAAAACACCTACAAATACAGGATCACTCTAAATTAAGTTTTCTTCCATTTTCTGAACAGTTGGTAAAAAAATGTTATTTTCTTGGTGATTGATACGTGTTTTATCACCCAAAATAACAAAATATGTCATATCATATCTTACAGTGCTAGCTTTAAAATGGGCATTTTATCATATTCAACGCTCTTAAAAGAGTTTGTTACATTCTTTGCTTCAGTTTCATATGTGCATACAACATTTTCGATAAAGATATGTTAGGAGTTCTTGAAGCTTGGTCTATGCAAATATACTTTTCACGTTTTTATATAATAAATGACATGCTTCCATATACCTTACCAGTGTCGGTATTACGCGGCTTTATTAAAATTTCAATTATCCATAATTATCCATGAAGCGAATCGAGGACAACATATTTGGGGACTTTTTTTAAAAAAAGGTAGTGATTTTTAGATAAATAAAACCCCCGGGCAATTTGGTGCAATATTTCCGAGAAAGAGATGAAAGAAATGAAAGACAGTCGTGCAGAACGAACAAAATAAATTTCTTTTAGCTATTTGAAACTGGGTAAAATGCAAACTTTTATTACGTTTTAATGATTATTAATTATTAATATGCTCAATGCACCTTATGATAGTTTATATAAATGAAACTCAGTTGTACAAAAATTGCACATCTATTGTTTATAAACAATGACGACCAGCTGGGCGAAGCGATATCCAAAACATTCTTAAAAATAATAGTTATATTTAAAATTTTTCAACTTGTCAGAGTAGGCCTCGAGTCTGATTTATAATCGTGGGAACGTGTAGTATTATGACAACCCATAAATGAAATGAAATGGAGTTTAACGTCCTACTGTTCTGCTCCTCTGGGCTAATAAGACGGGCATACGCCATACAGTGTGTTGTGAGGGAAATTTTGCCCGGGCAGCGGCGCTACGGCCTATTCTTATATCGAATTCCAACTGCCAAGGGATCTTTTATGTGCACGCCAATGTGTACACGTGACCTCGGTTTTCCGTCCCATCCGAACGACTAGACAGCTGTCCTTGTCAGGCCCTCCATCCTGCATCACCGACAAGAGGAAACCACGCCGGAAGAGAACCCATAAAGCGGAAAGCTAACTATAGCAATATGGCAATTTCGGTTATTAATCTGAGAGACACCCCCCCCCCCCCAACCAAAAAAGGAAAATAAATTGCCAATAGGAAAGCAGGGACAGATCCCCTCTATATCCACGTATAGCGCGATTTGGTTTGTTACATAATTCCCATCCGTCGGCTTTTCGGGTAGAAATCGTGGAATAATTTTGAAGGTTTTGATGTTTACTGACAAACAAACCAGTGTTGACATTTCTTTCTGAGTAGATCTTCATTATGGTGGTTGTTAGGCATGGAGGCGTATAGGGGTCAATAGCGCGATAAATACCGCAATATTAAGTTGGTAATATGTTAACATATTGTAATTGTTATGAAGATTTTATCTCTGATAAGACAATTTTGCTATGGAAGCGTATTTGGGTCACTACTTATTGAGATAATATCGCAACACATCGAACTAAAATATGTCAACTTCATGAGTTATATTACAAAAAATCGACTTAATAAGTCGACTCGACACATTAAATTCACCTCTAAACGACAAAAACTATGCCGATATTGTGTATTCATAATTTTCTTCCTCGCAGATCATCCACACGTCATTTGATAACGGTCAGTTTCCTTGCGAATTTAAGCATATCCTTGTCCAGCCACTACTGAAAAAGTCAGGTTTAGATTCTACTGTACTGGAAAATTATCGTCGAGTTTTGAACTGCCCTTTTGGTGGTAAACTCATTGAAAAATGTATAGCTAGTGCTCTTGATAATCATCTGAGTGAGGTTTCTTTATATTCGAAATTCCAATCCGGCTATAGAAAGTACCAGTTTCGAACTGCCTCTTTGGTGTTAAACTCATTGAAAAATGTATAGCTAGTGCTCTTGATAATCATCTCAGTGAGGTTTCTCTATATTCAAAATTCCAATCACCACATCACCGAGTCTACTTTACTTAAAGTACATAACGATATCATGCTAGCCCTAGATGGCCATTCGGAAGTTATTCTGGTATTGTTAGATCTGTCAGCTGCTTTTGATACCATTGATCATTGCATTCTATTGGAGATACTTCTGGAACGGTTTGGTATCAAAGGCTTGGCCTTACAGTGGGTGGAATCGTACTTGCGTGATAGAACCAAGAGTGTTGTCGTAAATGGTCACAAATCAACATATCCTCCTCTTGAATTCGATGTACCACAGGGCAGTGTCTTAGGTCCGCAGTTGTTCACACTTTACTGTACTCCTTTAGAGGATATTATACTTAGTCACGGTTTGGATTTTATGTTATACGCTGATGATACTCAAATTTTAAAGGTTGCAATTGAAAAATATGTTGATGATATTCGTGCGTGGATGCTTGGTAAGAAACTTGTACTTAATGATGGTAAAACTGAAGTTATACATTTTCATTCTAAGTATAGATGTAGTGATAAATGTTCAGATGTCGGTAATTTATGTTTTTATTTTGATGAAAATGGTCTTTTATCTAGTCACGTCACTAAAGTATGCCAGTCAGCGGTTTTTCGCGCTGCATCAAATTGGTCGTTTTCGCAACGTTTTAGATCGCACCTCTACTGAATGATATCACCTCACGCCTTCATTACTGTAATAGTCTTTTGCATGATGTCTACCCAAAACTCTACTACACGACTCATAACACACACCCGTAAAAATGAGAACATCACCCCAATTCTCCACGATCGCCACTGGTTACCTGTGCACAGCCGCACTGAATTAAAAATTATCACTTTCACTTATAAATGTCTCAGTCAGCTAGCACCACCTTATCTGTCTAATCTTTTAACACATAGAGTTCTTCTTATTGGGCCAGCACGACCATTCATTCAGGTGAAATAAGGCAAGCGTGCCATCGCTAATGCTGACCCTAGATTATGGAACTCTCTCCCCCTTTCTATTCGCAATGCCTCCTCCATGGACTTACTTCAAAAAACACCCCTAAACACATCTTTTCCAAAATCACTACACTGAATGATTCACTTACGCTACTATTGCTTTCATTTTTATGTCGTATACTGTTTCTTTTCATGTCATATTATATGTTTTTATGTTATATGTTTTTATGTCATATTATATGGTTTTTTTTATGTCATTATATGTTTTATATGGTTTTATGTCATATTATATGTTTTCATGTCATATTATATATTTTTGTACAACGCACTGAGATTTTTTTTATGATGTAATACGTATAATGAGAAATAATAATAATTATTATTATTCCTGTGTATATCTCGTAAACCGTTCAAGATAATATTTTGTGAAGCTGTGTGAACACATCATATTTTTAGTAAAAACCTATTAACATATCGGAGGACCTTGGAATGTTCGGCGTAACAAAACGAAAAGGGAATGTTCGGGTCAGGTTCAATCAAGTATTATTTAAATGTGGCCTAAATCCTAACCATTTTAAACCCTCGAATAGAAAGTTGATTTTTTTAATGGATAAGAAGACATATGATATTATAGGGACTGGTATAATACCCGAGAACTCATATCTTCATAAATAATAAACAAGAAAGATTCTATGGCTCTTACTTTCATTACCAATCCACCAAAATATTAATAGGTCTATTTTAGTATCAAGTCTACAACCAGACTGAAAATAAATATAATCATAACATCTACCGAAACAAAATATTATTAGTTTTAGTAAGGTGCATTCGGTTGTTTCTGAATTGACCAGCATCCCAATTGTTATTTTATTTAGCATTCGAAATGTTAGGTCAAATGGATGGAGTATAATATCAAGGAGTTTATCATATTCATTCAATCTTAGGCAGCCTCCAAAAAGAAGAGAAACTACAGCTAATGTAATGAACATAATAACATTTAATTAGTGTATGGACAAACAGTAAACACTCTTGTGAGACTTGATTATTGTAATTCCCTCTTGCATAATTCCTCAGTAAATCTGAATCCACAGCATCAGAAAATCCAAAATTGTACCAAAGACCAAGCTAAAAGACCACACCGATCTCGGTTGTTGTACTGTATAGCTACTTTAAAATATGTATTTTGTTCTATTTCAGTTTCTCCAGCCATCAATTCGGCACTCCTTATAATGATAATATGTCTTACGACTCAAAATACAGTTTTAGCACACGGTAATTAATTGTTATATTTTAACGGTTTTAATAGCACAATAATATTACGCTGACAGATAACGTTCTATATTCTCACATTAACTTAGATACTTTTGAGACCAAAATGTTGAATCGAATATTTTCAAAACATACATCCTTAGATTAACCTTCTCAAGAATTTACTCATATTTCAATCGTTTGTTTCTGTGGCTGCAGGTACAATATGTAATTGAGAGATATAACTATTTTCCTGACACCGAGCGGAATCTCTCACCCGTATTCCAGCACCCGGATTCGAAATGAAGTTAGCACACATATTCCTAGCGCCAATAAAAACCTAGATATAATTATCACGAAAATAATTGTTACCTTTATATTAGAAAATAACATTTTAAGACATATTAATGCAAAGTATATATGTAATAGACCCCCCCCCCCCAAAAAAAAAAAAAATAAAAAAATATAATAATAAAAAGATAAAAAAAAATAAAATATACTATTACCGGAAACATACTAAAATATCGAACACTAGGCTAACTGAGAAAAGGAGTACTTTCACGCTGCATCAAAACGCACCGAAACCAGCTTTGGTGGCAAAATGTTTTGTATTTCACGGAGTCAAGGGATGAATAAGCTTAAACTACTAGAATACACAAAAATTCAGAAGCCTCCTATGCTAGCTTTTTGAGATATATTACCGTAAACATGCTAAAAATATGGGGGAATCGTGTTAAGGTCGGCTCACTGCGCATGCAATTACTTCTAAACTAGCTTTGGTGGCTCCAAGACAGATGCATAAGGTATGAACATGACAAATTTCATTAACTTTCTATGTTGGCGTATCGAGTTATACCACCACACAGTTACTAGCACCCGGATTGGAGGCGGCGTTCGTGGGTTCAATAAACAAGGAGTAAGCCCAAGCTGTATCAAAAAGCACCCAAACCAGCTTTGGTGGCAAAACGTTTTGTATTTCATAGAGTCAAGGGATGACGTGCGCAGTGAGCCTACCCTAACCCGATTCCCCTCCATATTTAGTACGTTTACGGTAATATATCTCGAAAAGCCAACATAGGACACGTCTGAAATTTTGCAGTCTAGTAGTTCATTCATCCCTTGACTCTTTGACCTAAAAAACATTTTGCCACCAAAACTGGTTTGGGTGCTTTTTGATGCAGTGTGGGCATACTCCGTGTTTATTGAACCCACGAACACCGCCTCGAATCTGGGTGTTGGGATATTTGCGGTGGTATAACTCGTTACGCCAACATAGAAAGTTAATGAAATTTGGCATGTTCATGCCTTGTGTATCTGTCGATTTGGTGAAATAAAGATTTCGAAGCCACCAAAGCTAGTTTAGAAGTTATTGCGTGCGCAGTGGTATAAGCTTCTGAAATTTTGTATTCTAATAGTTTATTCATCCCTTGATTCCGTGAAAGAAAAAATCATTTTGTCACCAAAGCTGGGTTGGGTGCTTTTTGATGCAGCTTGGGCTTACCCCTTGTTTATTGAACCCACGAACGCCGCCTCGAATTCGGGTGCTGGGAACTTTGCAGTAGTATAACTCGATACGCCAACATAGAAACTTAATGAAATTTGGCATATCTCAAAAAGCCAGCATAGGAGGCTTCTGGATTTTTGTATTCTAGTAGTTTATTCATCCCTTGACTCTGTGAAATACAAAACATTTTGCCACCAAAGCCGATTTTGGTGCGTTTTGATGCAGCGTGGATGTACCCCTTTTCTGCGTGCTAAGTTAGCCTAGTGTGCGATATTTTAGTATGTTTACGGTAATAGTATTTTTTCCCCATATATACTTTGTATTAATATGTCTTGAAATGTTATTTTCTAATAAAAAGTTAACAATTATTTTCGTGATAATTATATGTAGGTTTTTATTGGCGCTAGGAATATGTGTGCTAACTTCATTTCGAATCCGGGCGCTGGAATACGGGTGAGAAATGAAATGAAATGGGGTTTAACGTCCTACAATACTGGTGAGAGATTCCGCTCAGTAAAATAATGTGTTGCATTGGATATATTGTGAATCACAAATTTGAGTAATTTTTATATTTTTTTTATGAAAGATGAAGCAGAGGGCGAAAACATAGAATTTCTCCTACAATCAGAAACACTTTTATCTGTATCTGAGGGTTATAATAATAGTCAACACTCTCCAGCACACGTAGATAAACTAACCTATCTACCAAACGACCGGGTACTGGATGATATACTGAAAGCGGAATCTCTATATTCTACAGATGAAAACATACACCTGAGATATAAAAGAGATGACAACTTGGGCAGCGGTGGTATGTATTTCGTAGTAATTATCTTAAGCAAATACTTTTGAAACCAGGAAATCCGATTCAAGTACTGCCTTCGATTATCTGGATTACATTATGGTATCATCCGATCCTAATCGAAATATATTCGACTTGAAAAAGCGAAGAACATGTATATATAAGTAAATCTTGTCTGTAAGTAATAAAAGTTCAGTCATTTTGCGATGCACCTTTTCTCTGTAATGTATGTACATGACATATAGTAATTGAACTATTCTTATTTATATTGTTACAGATGTGTGTAACAATGACAATGGAGGATGTGACCAGATTTGTAACAATACAGACGAGTCAGAGTCAGTGATTTGTTCGTGCAATGATGGTTTTACACTTAACAGTGACAATACGACATGTTCTGGTCAGCATTTTTTTTATGTGAGAATTAGTGTAAATGCTTGTTGTCGCCCTTATTTGTCTGTCCATTAACACTTACTTGAGAAATCAGTTAAATTATAATGAAAATTGGTACCTTTTTTATATTCGTGTAACGCGGGTAATCTTCATTTAAGAATATGTTTCTTGGTACTGGTTTAATGCAAATGAACCAAAAATAGCTTGTGAACTTATTTTAGTCATCATGTGTGATATGATTATAATGAAACTTGAAACATTCCTACCTGATTTGAAAGGCACCAAGAACAAGAACAAGGCGTCAAAACCATACATACCTGTACCTTCAAATTAAAATGATTAATCAATTTGTTTTTGATATCCTTGGTTGCATGGATTAGTTTTCAGGCACACTAAGCTGCTTTATTTCAAACTTACGTCAATGGTTAACCAGCGGTTCCCAGGCAGGATACGCCCACATTTTGCAAGAGATAGATAGAGAACAAGCTAAAAACAAAAATGATTTTTTGTACCATCAGGGGCCGTAATCCAGAAAGTTATGGTCTGAAATGCGCAAATATCAAAAGAGACTGAGTTTTTTGGAATCTAAAGATATGTTTTAAGTTTCATCAAAATTGGATAAAAATTGTGTCCTCTAGAGGGTTCATAACCTTTGTATTACATACTTATACACAATTTGCGTACAAACAGCGGCCATTTTGTCGGGCAGTTTCATTTCGATTTTCCTGAAAATTCCAATTCAATCTTCAATATGGTGGAAAGGCGATATATCTAAACGTTTTTTAAAATCGGAAAAAAATTGTGACCTCTAATCCACAAGCTAAAAATGCAATTTTTCGACCAATCAGGGGCCATAACCCAAGAAGTTACATTCGGATATGTGTGATTATCTAAAGGAACCAAGATCTATATGATAAAAACATATATTTAAAGTTTTATCCAAATCCGATAAAAACTGTGGCCTCTAGAGGGCCCACAACCTTGATATAAGCCTTCCATATTTTTACACTATTTGTGTACAATTTTTGTTCGATTTTCACGAAATTTGAACTCAACCATCATTAGTGTATAACTGTGATATATTCACACGTTTTTTTTTTAAAATCGGATAAAAATTGTAACATCTATAGAGACCACAAGCTCAAAACGCGATATTTCGTACAATCAAGTCAGGAAGTTACGAATCGATATGCGCAAATATTGAAAGGAACCGAGATCTTTGGGTTATAAACATGCAAGAGATCCACAACCTTGATATACCAGATGTTCACACTATTTGCGTACAAGGGGTCACCAGGTGGCCATTTTGTCTGACACTTTTGGTCCGATTTTCACGAAATTCGAACTCAACAATCATTGAGTTGTAACGGTTATATACTTCAAATCGGATAAAAATTGTGACCTCTAGGGGGACCACAAGTTAAAAGTGCGATTTTTATTAAAATCAAGGGCCATAATTCAGGAAGTTACGATCCGATATGCGCGAATATCGAAAGGAACCAATATCTTTGGGATATAAACATGCATTCCAAGTTTCATCAAAATCCGGATGAAAATTGTGATCTCTAGAGGGTCCACAACCTTGATAAACCATATTTTACACTATTTGCGTACAGGGGGCGGCCATTTTGTCCGGCAGTTTTGGTCCGATTTTCACAAAATTCAAACTCAACCGTCATTAGTGTGTAACGGTGATATATTCAAACGTTTTTTTAAATCAGATAATAATTGTGACCTCTAGAGGGACCACAAGCTAAAAACGCGTTTTTGCGTACAATCAGGGGCCATAATTCAGGAAGTTATGATCCGATATGTGCAAATATCGAAAGGAACCAAGATCTTTGGGTTATAAACATGCATTTCAAGTTTCATCAAAATTAGATAAAAATTATGACCTCTAGAGTGTCCACAGGCTAAAAACGTGATTTTTTGTACATTCAGTGGCCATAATCCATGAAGTTATGCTCTGATACATGCCAATATCGAAAGGGACAGAGATCTTTGGGAGATAGACCTATATTTCAAGTTTCGTCAAAATCGAATAAAAATTATGACCTGTACAGTGTCCACAAACAAATTGTGGACGAACGGACGGACGGACAAACAGGAGCGACAGCATAATATGTCCACATGAAAATGTGGGTGTATAAAAACTAAAACTAAAACAAGTTTTAAAGGACAATACCATCGTCCGCAGAGATTATGTGTGGTATACAATTGGTTTCCAAAATATAATTATTTCATATGGTCAGTCCGTAACGTGCATTCATAAGAAGAATTGAATAAATCTGATAAAAATTTAATTGGTCATTAATTTGAAACTCAAGAATAACAGATTTGTGTCTGTTAAATTTTGTCATTGTCATTCTCTGATCATCTGTGGATCTTTACTTTATGCACCACGTTTAACCCAAAGTTTATTCTGACAACCAATACCTGAATTATATCCTTACTGATACCATATTAATATTGTCAGTGGTTTTTTTAAAACTTTCAAAATATCATTTTGTTTTACAGTTCAAGACACTCTTGGTGAGTTTGATTCATTTCTTTTAAATATTTGATTCATTTCATTTACATCTTTTCTAAGAATTGAAAAATGAAAATAATTTAAGAGTTTATCACTGATTTTATCACTGATGTATATGGGTGTCTGTATGTCGCCTATTTTTAATGGATCATGTTGGAACTTGTTATATTTATTCCTTATACCCTAATGACGATAACTATTGAATTTGGTGCATGCCCAACCCCCAGGGGCGGTACCATGACCACCTTTTTGTTAACATTTTGTGTGTAAATTCTCTACAGGTGTTAAATATTAACAGATTAGGTTCATATTCAGCATGACCAATGGCAATCATTTCAGTAACAAAATTTTATATTGGTCCGTCCAACCCCAAGCGACAGAGTCATGCCCATTTTTTGTGTTTATTGTCTAGAGGCCATAATTCTGAATGGATCAACTTGGAACTTGGCATATTTATTCCTATATATCATTAGGACGACAACTATTCAGCTTGGTGCATGGCCCGACCCGCAGGGACTCAGCAACGCTATTTTTTGTGTTTATCAACTATGGGTTGCAATTCTGAATGGATCATCCTGGAACTTGACATATTTAATCCTTATACCCAAAGGACGGCAACTATTGATTTTTGTGCATGTCCGATCCCCAGGGCCGGTTTCACACCCACTTTTGTTTTAATTTTTTGTTTGTAAATCCAATGCCTAGCCCCCTTTGCCTCTTGTAATATTACCGTTGTTGCAGTCATTTCATATTTCAAAGCAGGAATGTGGACGTATATTGAAGTGGTAGCTTTTCTCTTGTTTAAAAAGTGTTCTTATCAGCAAGATAATGTTAAAAATGGGTGTAAAAAAAACCTATAAGCAGTGTTAATTAAGTGTAAACTTTACACCACAGCTGGTGTATTTAAAATGTAATACCTTTCCAAGGGTAACAACGAAAAGAACTACATCTAACAAGTGTAACCGATATTCATGACTAATGAACACCTGAATAGGTGCAATTGTGGATTAGCTACACCACTACCAGTGTAATACTGCATTTACACCAAAGGGTGTAACTATTACTGGGGAATAAATCATAGAAAAGCGTTAATTTTACAGCGTTTACTGGGTTGCAAAAGTGTAATCGATATTCAAGAATAATGAACACCGGAATAGGTGTAATTGTAGATGCTAAAGGGTGTTTGGGATGAGCTACCCCTCTTCAAGCGTTTTATTGTAATTATTTTAGGGAAATATTCCTCCTAATAAGGTGTAAATTTTACACCATATCTTGCGGTACAAAAGTATTTGTTTACTCCAATTTGAGGGGTTTTTGGGTTTTTTTTTGTAACACAACTATAACTCATTTTAGAGTGTTTACTCATAACGAGTAAAGCATAGATTATTTTAGCTTGTATACACTTAAAGATGTGTAATTGTTCCAAAATATTACCAAGTACGATATCCTAATTAATAATCTTTAATTCAGGTGGGGTGCATAATTGAATAAACCACTTTATTCAGCTAAGTTGTAAGGATATGTGTATTGATTTTTCTTCCAGAATTATATTTATATTCATTGTAAATTGATACAGATTGTCTAATTGCCCAACAGCAGTTGAATTTGAGTCAGTTTCATGGGTATTTGTCAATTTAATGTCGTTGTAAAATGAAGCAAAGTAGCCGACGGTCTATATGTAATCTGGGTCGGGCTAAATGCGCTATACTAATTATCATAGAGAGCGATAGCCAATTTCAAGTTTTATGTACTTAGAAGTCGTTGGCTTGAAATGAATGTCCAACAAAACAAATTACACTGTAACATTACACTATCTGAGTGCAACAGACAGGTTACACAACTGGAAGTGGCAACGTTTCCACCTGAATTGGTGTAATGTTCTACACTAGTTGGGTGTTATCGGTTTACATCACTAAAGGCTAGGAGTTACCCCTATTTAGGTGGCAACTAGTTTCAACCCGAAATGGTGTAAACTACCTTATTATTTTTAACTGTGTAGGTAAAAAGGAGTGAGATTTCTTTTCTTGTTTTAGAATTGTTCAGTTTTAGTACAGATGAATCACAGTTACGAGGGGATGACGTTACATCACCTAGCATAGAATCTGAAGTTGGTATTCCTTTTGGATCAAATCGATACCAACAAGTATATGTAAGTATAACTCTGTATGACATACAGAAACAAGAATAGAAATGTTAGCAATCTGATCAATCTACCTGGATGCATATTTGGACATTTCATATTTCATATAAGTATGGGATTAATAGATACATTATATATTATTCTATAATGAGATTCTAACTACCGGTATATTTATTTGTTAGCAAAATCAACTAGCTGATATCTTACGAGAGAACTCCAAGCAAAGTTTATTTACATTTTGCATATTTTAAACGTATAAATTATACGCTCCTAGACATCAATGGCAGAGAACTGTTGACCATCTGCAAAAAATAGTTGTTTATTATCTTCCTAGCATGCTTCAAGGCTATAATATTATTTTTTTTATTATTATATTATTTTAAAAAAAAACCCATTTCTGTGGATAGACTAATCAGGTCTACTAAACTGTACCCCAAGAAACATAAATCTTGTTTTTACTTTTTAAATTCATTTTTGTAGGTGGGTTCTAACGGTATTATTAGTTTTGATACACGTTACAACAGTTATACTCCAAGAATTGGTAGTCGAAACAATTTTGTCTGTCCCTATTGGGGTGATATTAATCAAAGATATGGAGGTAATATTTATTACCGTGTATACAATGAAATAAACAGCTTCCAGATGAGACAATATAGTCTGCATATTGCTGAATATGGGGGTGTTTCGAATTTTGAAGCCAACTGGGCACTCCAGGTGACGTATGACCGAGTTGCCCCTTATCAAGGATCATCAGCCCAGGTTAGAACATATAGCATTTTTCTCTGTATTGTGTATCTTTTCAAACATCTTTTCTGGGGTACATGTAATTTGCAAGGGCTCTAGCAATCTGATTAAAGCACAGATCCTATTTCGTTTTTTTTTTTTATAGTTCAAAATTTTGTTTTACTTGTCTTTACTACACTAGGATCTGGAAGAGTTTTTATATAACCCACGTTCTGGTTGATGTGAGGGATTAGCCAATACAATGATCTGTTACGGTGAGTTCTTGGCGTGTTGTGCATGGAACTGTGGGCAACCCACTAGAAACATCAAATCTGAATGGTTAATCAATGTCTGACATCATAGTGTCAAACGTCATCGAAAGTATATATATAAAAAAAAGAAACGAAATATAGATCAGTATCTTAATCAGGTTGGGGCAATGGAAAACTCATAAATGTGAATACATATCTTGGACAAGCGTTTATGTCCCAGAAAATACGGGGAGTGTACAAGTTATATTTTTAATTTAGGACTCCTAAATGACGAATGACAACCGAATTGTGAGTGACATGATATTTCTCCCAGTAGATCAACATTATTTAATTATTTATAGAACTAGATCAATGAATACTAAACAGAGCCGAAACTGACTGTGTCTTTATCAGTGGCGGAAACAAATTAAAAATCATATTATTTGTTATTGAATCCTAACTTATTTTATGGAATGGGTCCTAGTTTTTTATGGAATGGATAGTTTTGTGGGATGGTTTGAGTGGCCAATGTCTCTTTTTCCCACAGAATCATTCTATGGAAAATAAAATGAATGTCAGAATGTCAGATTCACTAGAACTGTATATAGTGACAAATACGAAAGGCCTACCAGATAAATAACACAGACTCACTGGATGAATAACATAGGCTCACTGGACGAAAGGCAAATATAATAGGCTCACTATAGGCCCACTAAACGAATAATACAGGTTCACTGGATGAATGTAAAATATGACAACTCACTGGACGAATGTAAAATATGCCAGACTCACCAGACGAATGACAAGAAGTTCCACAAGATAAACAACAAATAGAATGGCAATGGTTCACTGGACGAATGACATAATAATATCTGATTCGGATCCTGTCATAGGCCAAGAAACTCTAGGTTGTCAGAAACAACACCTGCAATGTGTACACATCTTGTGGTTTGGATTACAATGACTGAACTCCCTGCACATAAAACCATACAAAAGAAAAATACCCCTTGTTAGTTTCAAAATGGATGAAATGTTGTGTTGAATGGACCTAATTTTCCTTTAATTATAGCGAGTTACATTTCAAGTGGTGTTGGTGTCAAATGGTTTGGACACATATGCGTTATACTTATATAAAGACCGTGCAATGAACTGGTTTGAGAGAAGAGGACGTGTCTTTATTGGACATAATGATAACGGAATTTTTAATAATATTTTATATTCTGGAACAGAAGCTAGTTTTGAAATAGACAGATTTCGTGGTAATACAGGTGCGTATATTTCAAATTTATTATGATTTTGATCTATAAATGTACATTTGAAATAGTTGATGATGATGTACATAATTTATTACAATTTAATCACATGATCCTTGTCAGACATTTTCAGAAGTGCTTTGGTACACCTCTTTTAAAAAAATAACAGACATGAATAATTACACAGCATTTAATTGAAAGTACCAAACTAATACAAGAATATGTCTATGTAATTTTGAATAATATTTAGCTGAGATTTGCTGTTGGAAGTTGATCTGCTGCATTTATTTTTCTGTGCACATTTGGAATTTTGCGTGTTAAACTCAGAAAGGAACATGTCGTCGACAAAAGTTTGATATTTTTCCGCCACCTGTTCTATAGGGAACGCGATAGAGGCTAAAGTTTTTAACAAATGTTAAAATTTGGTGTGAAGCACTAGAGTGATGACATGACGAACGCACCACCACCCCTTAAGCAGAAAACATTCTGAACCCTATAGATGCTATAGTTTTTAACGGATCATTTTTCAAATTTGGTATTAAGCACTGGGGTCATGAGGAGACGAACTATATATATATCGCTATATCTTGCTTTTCATAAACCGTGGTCAAAGTTTGTTGTATATTTTATATTCCAAATTTAGATTGAAGCATTCGCACAGCTCGGAGGTTATGGCGTGATGTACCCATGTACGCTAAGTTACGAAAGTTTTTGATACCGATTCAGGATGAGGGTGGGGGTGGTGGTGGTGGTCTTGCCATGACCTGTCTTTAAGTTTTCATTAAGTTGAAAGACTCCCTGACAGCTATTCATCTAATCAGCTCTCATCAATCAGAGTTGCTCATAATATATGAATTTCAGGGGAACTATGACCATAATTTGATAAAGTAAACAATAAAAATTTGGGGTATTTTCAGGTTTAAGGGGATTTTGGATATTCAAAATTGGTTCTGCACCAAGTGCTTCTCAGCTTTGTTTGAACTGGTATTATCGCAATAGAAATCACTTCACACAAAGAACTATTCGTCGGCTTCCCAGATGTCCATGCAGTTTGTTCCGGCTATGGTTTGATTGGAGATGGCGATATTCTGGCTTCGGTAATGGTGTTGTTTGCTACAGAATTCGACCATCGTGGAGGTTTTGGCCCAGTAGCAAGGTTTTTAATTTATATCAATATATTTCACAGCAATTTATATATGGGGTTGTATTAGTGGTTTTAAGATTAAAAATTGTCCAAAGAGTAATATTTCCATGGTTAAAAGGTAATTTTCATGTGGCATTTCAGAGGAATATTTTAGGCATAGAAATACATGTAGTTAAAAATGTTCAATATATTTAGATTACATTGATGTTGAGCTGGACTCAATTTTTACACAGCATGTCAACATTTAAACAAAAAAATTTATACTTATTTCAACAAGCTTCGATGAGCCGAAGTGGCTCTGTGAGTAAGACGCTGGGTAGCTAACCTGGAGGTCCCGGGTTCGAATCCGGTGTTGGCTGCAAGTTCTTTGGGTAAAACTAACTTTTCTTGATTTTTTTTTCCAGGAATGTTGTTATGATTCATTTGGGAGAAATATGATGTTTGGTCAGCAGGCTGGTTCAGCGCTTGCCTATAATCAAAGATTCTTTCGACAACAGCATTACACAGAGGATACATTAGCTAGAAGACATTGTTGTCAACAGTCTAATAGATATTGTTATCTTTATAATTGGTTACGGCCAGCAGGATTTTGTACATTTAGATCACCATTCAGAATATGTAAGTAGACAATATGCTTACAACGAATGTGTCTCCCCCCCCCCCCCCCCCCAAATGCGTGCATTTTGTAAGTCTGGCTTTTTAGGAAATCAAGCAAACTAGATAAACTTTTCCCCAAACTTTAATTCATTTCTATACTGAATGTGACACATGTCTATGATATTTTTGTCTGTCAAACAGCTAGTTAGAAATGAAGCCGAAATTAAACACAGTTATAATATGTTTACATAAAACACATAGTTGATAATCGAGACTAAACTCACAAATTCATTATTGAACATGGACTTAAGCACGTATACAAAGGTTGATCTTTCATCGGCAAGTAGGCTACTGTTGGTACTTCGGTTAATTTAAGAGACTACAGTTAGACAGAAAAATCATGCATATAGTAGAAAAGAAAAACACTGTTCCAGTAGCTTTGGGTTCTGAAATCATTGTTTTGATTGGCTACAAAATAAAGATCGGTGTCGTACACTAAACAGTACATTATTACCATTCAGGAACACATGATACCATTTAGGAGTATACATAGCTTTAATTTTGTGTTCAAACCATTGGTGACTTTGCTATTGGCCGTTGTCCCTGAGGTTACCTTCTCCAAATTCAGGTCCAAACCATCCTTCGATAGGTCAGTAGTAGTTCAGATTTATTTCTTGATAATAGATCATAATAAAAGTGTGCAAAAATAATGGATGTATGAAACGATTATATTTGAATATTTTATTACTAGTTTGGGTATTTGGAGATCCACATATTAATACTCTGGATGGTAAAACTTTCGTGTTTAATGGACTAGGTGAATACACTTTGATGCGTACAACAACAGAAGATTTTGTATTACAAGGAAGGACAGATAGAGCTGAAACAGCTAATGGCACGCTCAGTAATGCTACCATATTTAGTGCCTTTGCTGTCAGAGATGATAATGGAACAACTTTCCAGGTAGAATTAGACCAGAATAAAACAGGTATTATAACATATGCCCCCACCCCATTCGATATAAAGTGCTACCATTCTAAGAGTATATAATTACATGTATAATAAATATATTATTCGTTCGACCTCTTCCTATCGACTAGAGTAAAGCATTATGATTAGCAAAGCAATCTTAGGAGGGGCAAACCATAATGGCTGATAGCCATGCACATGACTGAAAGGACAATGTTGGTGTCCAAAAATATTACGGCTAGCCACCGGATCTATTCACTGTGTACGTTTGTTGTTTGTGATGTGTGTGGTGCAGCCCCCCCCCCTGCACTTACTATATATGTGATAGAACTGGTTAAGATCTTTGCTGTTGGTGATCTGTAACAAGGGTTTGAAGAATCAAGACGTGGTGCAAAAAAAGTAAATGAAATGGGGTTTAACGGCCTGACTGTTCTTCTCCAACGAAGACTGGCATATACCATACAGTGTGCTATGGGGGAAATTTTGCCTGGACAGTGGGCAACGTCTTACTCACCGAGGCACTGTGGCTCCCACGGACACGACATGTCACACACATAATAACACACACTGTAAGTAACAAACTAGGTCATTTCGGGACTAACATATGTTTTAATTTTATTTCAATAATTCGCTTGCGCGTCGGGGTCTTTAGCAGTGGGAGGTAACCGGAGGACCAGGAGAAAACCCACGAAGTTGGACAGGCGACCCTACTCCTTGTCACGTACAACCAGGGATTCGAAACGACACCAGTTGACTCAATGACAGGCTTTATGATACAGCGCGCACATGCTAACCATTCAGCCATCCCACCCCCCAAGTAACAAACAACAAATATACTATGAAATCAATTGATTTAATCCACCAGAGAGAGAGAGAGAGAGAGAGAGAGAGAGAGAGTCCACCCAACCCCCCCCCCCCCCAAAATGAAAAGAAACTCAGAAGGGGGAGACTATCCAAAAATGGGAAAAAGGACCATATGGTCTCAGACTCGGTCAGATTACAATGTTAAATCCCAGTCGTTCCTCAGCCTATAATTTTCCTATTTAACATAATATGGATGATCTTAATCGTTATAACCACAATGCATGTATGTTTACTCCCACATCTTTCGCATCAAAATCATGAATATTCATTAAAACCTGGCAGAAAATGTTAAATCAAACACTCTTAATCAGTTTTGGACCAAAACGTTAACAAACAATGTCGGGTGGTTTGAGATAATTGATATAAATAGATGAACCACAGTCACTGGGTACCGTAATAAGGGAGGTAATTACCAATTACTAGTTGACTTGGTATTTCTAGCACTCTTCTTCTAGACCAAACATTGCCATGTAAATGTGGAGTGGAGATAATTGGATGTACTAGATTCGTGAAATTAGGGGAAACAGTTACTGGTTTTAATCCATAACGTGATGACAAGAAATAGCAATACTAGTACACAGTTACGAAACCTGTTTAGAACAGTTTAATGTGTAAAAACGCAATCTAAGTACTCCACAGACAAATAATGAAATATATTGAAAGGGTTGAAATTGATTGAATCTTATATTTCAGGATTAATCATTTACGGAAATGGTCGTGATTTTACTAGCAGCTTTAATGAAATAAGTGATTTTACATATGAATCTGGAGGCGCATTATCAATATCAAGGAATGGCACAAAAGTCACAGCAGTATTTTCATCTGGTAAGCCAAATTTTATATTGATTCTTGCAGGAAAGAAACCAAATTTTGTATTAATATGGAAAGCCAGTTTTGTATTGACTGTACAATTACCCCTGACCGTACGAAAATGTTTAAATATATACTATTACACGACAATGACAGAGATGTTCGATTTTAGTTTAGTGGAAAATGGTGGGTGTATGTGTGGGGGGGGGGGGGGGCCGGGGGGGAGGGGGATCGCTCCCTATGTTGGTATAGAAAGTTTTCCCCTTGTCAGTGGTGCAGGGCAGAGGGCCGACAGGGAAAACCATCTGGTCATTTGGATGGGACAAAAAACCGAGGTCCCCTTTACACATTGGCGTGCCCGTAGGACGTTAAACCCCATTTGATATTATTTCATTTTATTTCATTGGAAATCGGAATGTAACGTTCGTTATAATTGCCCTTATATGTTGCAAAGCATATGTTAAGTATACCTTGGATGTAGGTTATGACCCCCTACCTTTCATGCAAATATGAATATGTACGAAGTTGGTGGACCCTCCAAATAGTGTTTGTGGACTCTCTATTGTGATGAATTGAGAATATGGCACCATGAAATCTATCGATTTTTATCGTTCTCTGTTGGTCCGTTTGTCCATTGGGGATGAACCCTATTGATATGGAAAATCTGCATTCCGCAGCTTTTGTTTAGGAGCCCCTAACCCCTTTGCATGAAACTTGTGAAAGCGATAGGGACTATAGTTTTGAACAGATTATTTTCAAACAAATATGGTTTGAGGCATATATTGAGGTCGTAAGAGAACGAACCCTGTCGATATTTATCATTCTGCTAATATTTACTTTTCTAAGATTACTGTGTTATATCATCATGAGTTCAAAAGACAATAGTCATGTAATAAACATAGCCTTACTCATATTCATTTCTCGAAACAAGAAATATGTCACTGATAACCCATGTTGTGTTACTTGGTCTGTTTTAGGAATATCCTTGACAGTTACACCTGGTTTAAAACTTCTTACTATATCATGCACTGTACCGGAAGATTATATGAACTCTACCAGAGGGTTAATGGGTAATTTTAACAATGATGTCAACGATGATTTTGCATTACCTAATGGAACAGTGCTTTCACCAAACATTACAGAAAGGGAAATATATAGAGACTTCGGTCAACAGTGTAAGTATATATATTTGTACAATAATCCCAAAGTACAACAAACGTGAGTTAGATATCATGCCAGAGAAGGTTTTTACGCAAGATTTCTGTAAACTATGGAACATCTTATTGTTGTCTAGACCTACACATTGTAGATATTATATCGTATAATAAATTTTGTAGTATTTGATACGTGTCTTATAATTTCATTTTCTTTTATTCATCAAGGGATGATTAATGCTTCAGAATCTGTTTTTAATTATCCTCCAAGAAAGGGACCGGCAGATTTTTCGTTCCCAGAATTCGTTCCCGTTTTTCTTGATGAACAACCAGATGATGTTAAGGCCCAGGCGTACGCTGTTTGTGGAGGTCAGACCAATCTGGCATGTATTTATGATTTCATTGCCACGGGTAACCAGGCATTAGCAGCAGAGACTCTAACCAGCAACGACGATGCAGAATCTACAAATTCTGAAAATGGTATGTATGTATGTATGTATGTATGTATGATATGTATGGTATGTATGGTATATAACGAAGGAAGAGAACATAATATAAAAGCTACAGGCTATATATGAAATCGGAAACTTATTATACGGCGAGACGATTTACCCAATACTACCCAGTACCACCCAATACCACCCAAATACCACTCAAATATCACATAATACCCAATACTACAACATAATGGTGCCAAATGAGCATATTACTTGATTTTTTTCAAAAGAATGGGAAATGTACTTCAAATGTGATTACCTAAGTCTGGCTGTTCCATTTGCCTCCCTATATCACCCAAATAATAACCCAATACTACCAAATACTTATCAAATACTACTTAATTCTACCCAATATTATAAAATACAAACCTAATATCGTCAATTAGCAGCACATCAATATAATAATTGCAACGAATATTCGATAATTTACAGAAAAATAAAATATTTACGCAGTTCTCTCCCTTTACAACCGACAAATAGATTTTAGATTGCTACTCGGATTAATCATCTTGTTGGGCTTTGCAGTTTGTTTTCAAGACAAAAAAGAGTTTTAAAAGAAGTTAACAAAGATTTAAAAATGCATTAAAATAAAATCAGTTTATAAAATAAACAGCCAAGCATCCAAATAAAAGAGTATTTAAGAGGTTGATATGTTCATTTAACGGTCTCATGGCCCACTCAAAAGTCTTCTTATACTATAAATATTTCTTCATCCTGTAAAATCATTTGGGTATAATATGTCAGTAAAGCACACAAATTTATCTTTACATCTGCTTTTAATGACTTATTAACTCGTCTTCTTTGTCTTTTAAATGGTTCCGGTTCCAAACCAGTCGCCTTTGAAAAAAAACCCCTCTTGTCAAACTTTCACCGATTCTTCGAATATCGACACTATTGAACAAATTATAAGTATTCTACGGTACCCACAGGTGACGATGTCGCGGCGATGTCATTACCACCTAAATAAATAGACACGGTCACCAGTTTCATCCCACACATTAATATGCATATACTTAATGGGCGATGTTTTAGTTTAAAATTAACGAAATTGTACATGTTTATTACAAATGTGTAATGCTCTACTCGTATATACATTCCACCTGACTTAACAATTAATCAACGTGGTTAAGATTGTTGATTGGGTAATCAAGTTCTGGTTTATTTATATTATCAAAGAAACCGACAGGGCTGTAACAGGCCGCAAATGATAGTTTTGATGAACTGAGATGTGTTGCGTCGAGAATTACACACTAGAAAGAAACATGTGCAATTTCGTTAATTTTCAAATAAAACATCGTGCAGTAAGTAAATGCGCAATAACTTAACAGTTGATATGAAAAAATGAATATAAACATTATGCAATTGTTGTGTTAAAGCATTAATTTTAAAATGAATACAAACAATCGACACTAACTAGGTAATTTCGGGACTAACATATAGTTAAATATTATTTCATTAACTCGCTTGGTAACAGATAGATGGGTCATTTTGGGAATGAAATGTGGTATATCGTCATACTTGTTTTTCTTATTTTAAGTTTGTCGATTGGAAACCTATCGCAGAGCCAAAGAAGATGATTAAACCGAGTAGCAATCTAAAATCAATTTACCGGTTGTAAAGGGAGATAACTGTGTAAAAATTACAATTTTCTGCAAAATATCGAATATTAGTTGCAGTAATTATACTAATGCGCTGTTATTTGACAATATTAGGTTGTTATTTGATCATATTTGGTACTATTTGATGAGTATTTGGTAGTATCGGGTTATTATTAGCTTTTTTGGGGTGGTATAGGGAGGCAAATAGAACAGCCAGACATCGGTATCGCATTTGAAGTACATTTCCCGCGATATAACTCTCTATTTTTGAAAAGAAATCAAATGAAATGTCAATATTGCATCATTATGTTGTAGTATTGGGTAGTATGTGGTGATATTGAGATGGTATTGGGGTTGTATTGGGTGGTATTGGGTAGTATTGGGTAGTATTGGGTAAATCGTCCCACCCCTTATTATACAAACTTCAAAAACTAGTTAAAAGGCTTCCATATTCTTTGGAATCTTGATCAGTAAATAACCCACTCAATTATTATTACACACGATGTAGTGCTAAAATTTCAAAACTTAAATATTTGGAACTAAATGCTCTTGAGAAGAGCAACTAAGTACCTTTTGTTTTAAATTAGTGTTTTTCCTGAAGAAATTGGGGCAGAATTATAATCGATGTGGTCTTAATGATGATCGAACAATTAGTAAATACAAGTGGATATCTGTGTAACATGAATTAAAAGAACTATTAGTAATTTTAAACAATATTGTTTTAATGTACGTGTACAAGACAAGCAGTGAAGCTGTGATTAGTTTATTCTGATTTATTAACTTCAGCTAATACAACCCCTGAAATTAACGGTACAACTATATTAAATGCTACTGTTGGTGAGACATCTGTTATAAGTGTCATAGGTACAGATTCAGAAGATGGCGATGGTGTAACATATATTGTAGTTGATCAACCTGTTTCAAATTTCTCATTTAACAATCAAACTAATTATGCTTCTTGGACTCCATCCGATGCCAACCCTGTTAACATCTCGTATGTATAATTTATATTATCGGTTTTCTCTTTATGAATTCATTATAGTACATACCGTATCATCAGATATAGACATAACTCTTTCGGCCATAGATGCTTCTCATTCAATGTACCAAACATATATAATTCCTTACCATTGACCATAAATAATTCATAATCTTTTGGCTGTTTTAAGAAGCAGTTAAAGACTTTTTTTACGACTGCATATTAACATTAACTGTGTTTTATTTTTGTGGCAAGTCTAGAGCTAAATGCGCCTTGAGTATTAACTTGATGGAAATGTGCGCCATATAAGACAGTTATTATTATTATTATTTTGTCCATTTTCTTAAATCATTTTGCCATATTTTGCCCTTTTTTCAAGATTCGTTGTTCAAGATACCAATAACCTACAATCTCCACCTTTAGAAGTTCAAGTACGCCTATGTGATGGTTGCAATAGTAACGGTAATTGTGATCATTCACGAACCAGACAAGCCCTGGATGAGGCTGATAATCCGTCATTTCAACTGGTTGCTTGTAATTGTAGTAGAGGATGGGAAGGTAAATCTTCTTGTATCACGTTTTTGATATCTAATGTATACTGGTTGCATTTAAGTTTGCTAGTTAAATGAGTGTGTGTGGGGTAAGTCATATTTCTACTGGTGTCTTGTAACTGTTATATTGAGTGGTCAGGTGGGTCACCATTCTATTGGTGGTTTGTAACTGTTATATTGAGTGGTTAGGGAAGGTATCTTTCTACTGGTGACTTGTAATTGTTATATTGAGTGGTAAGGTAAAGTGTGGTAAGGTACGTCATATTTCTACTGGTTTTAAACCCAAGTTGACCAGTCCATATGCATTTATGTATACATATGACCATGTCCTAAGATACAGATGTGGTGATGGAACCTATTGTGAATTCTCCAGTACTACACCGCGTTGTGTATGGATAATAGTCTTCAACTACCAGTGGCAGGTGGAAATGATGAATAAAATTTACATTTGACTGTGTTGTTTTAAAAATGACATTACATGTATATAATAACATGTAATCTGTTATACATGATTTGATAATCAATATGTATGGAGAATAGATGTCATATCTCTATAATATCTATATTGGTGTCTTTTATTACTGGAATAGATGTCATTTTACTTGTATGGAACAGTAATTATATTAATATACACGGCCCTTTGTTCTATTTATCTTTTGTATCACAGGTGATAGTTGTAATGTAGATATCGATGGTTGTGCTGATGACCCATGTCTTGTAGGTCAAAACTGTACAGACAGACCAGCAGCTAACCATACTGTCACTAACATTGGTTATGATTGTTCACCATGTCCTGACGGTTATTCAGAACAGGGCGAACCACCTAAATGTGAAGGTAAATTATGCATATTATTTTATTGTATTTGAATTGATATGTCTTATACAAAGTTTTAAATCTATATACTATATATAAACACTAAACAAAAACCAGTTTTAAATAAACAACTGTATATTCTCAACAGATGTTAATGAATGTAACTCAACCAATAATTGTGATCAAGTTTGTAAAAACACAGATGGAAGTTATACATGTAGCTGTAATTCTGGGTACAGAAAACAAGGTTTCGGTACATGTAATGGTACGTATCTATTTACATTATTTATTTAATGAAACCTGGATTTAATAGAAAGTATAAATCTAAGTATTGTGAAAATGAAATCAGTAGCACTGATCTGTATTTGGTCGTTATTAACACGACAACTGCTCCTAGATATATAATCTACCGTTCAAAATTATTTACATGTTTAACACATTCTATTGTCTACTGATTATATTTTCTACTAGTGCGGGACTGGATTATCACAACAGATTACGTTGATAGGTTGACTCTTATATATTACTGATATAAAACTTATTATGTAGATATCAATGAATGTGATGAGAGAATTAGTGGATGTAATCAGTTGTGTACAAATACAGATGGTAATTTTAACTGTTCCTGTAGATCAGGATATATATTAAATGCAGATGGCAAGAACTGTACATCAAGTATGTATATTTTTTTTTAGATCACTATGTCTAATCATTAAAACTGTGATTTCCTCCGAACTAGGCAGGGGGTGGCCAACCGGGTAATGGAAGACAACTATACCCAATGCTGTGTGCCATTATAGTTTTTTTTACATGAATGTCAGCGCGCACATGGGACGTTGATTTTCACTCCATCCACGTCGATTTTCACTCCGATATACACCAGTGGCATGGGGCCCCTAGTTAGTCCCGAAATGACCAAGTATTTGTAGAATGAACGCTAAAAGCCCACCCTCTCTCTCTCTCCCATCCCCTCTCTTTCTCCCCCCTCCCTCCATCTCTTTCTAACCCTCGACAGATATTTTCAATCGGGAATGCATTGCTATATTTTATTTACTTAGATACCACTATATGTCAATCAAGTAATTGCACACAAGGTTGTTCTGCGGGCGATTCCGGTTCTACAGTATGTTTTTGTAGAATAGGATATATTCTAAATGCTGATAATGTAACTTGTGACGGTAAGACTTTTTAAATATTTCATAACGGCCCCTCTATCCATCTAGGTGTTGGTAACGTATATGTAACTTACTCCCCCCCACCATTAAAAGGACAAAATTGGTGTTTCATTGCACATTCTTT
The DNA here is from genome assembly GCF_932274485.2 of Patella vulgata. NCBI lineage: Eukaryota > Metazoa > Mollusca > Gastropoda > Patellidae > Patella > Patella vulgata. Next base: position 34,661,126 of record NC_065883.2, read on the forward strand.
AGTGAAATAGTGTACAGTCTGTTGTATGTTAGATATGTTAACCATTTAATGTACATATTGGTATAATTATTATATAGAATTTATTGCCCTCAACATAGTTACTAGTTTAATACAAGATGGCGGCCAATAAGAATCAGACGAAACCGCTCTTTATTGTCTGTTAATTACCATGTGTTGCTCAATTTAGCAAAGGGTATTAAAATGATGACATATTAGGTAAATGTTCATCATACACAGTTATAAACTTTTATTATACATCGAAGATATTGAAATAAGAATGATGAGTGAAGAAAACTACTAAACATTACACCTGATTCAATTAAAATTGTAAAACGATCAGACTTCGGTGTTTCAAACGATCAGACTCCGGTGTTTCAATTGAATCTAGCTTATAATCTTTAAGCGAAGAGTATGGTGATGGTTCACTAAATAGTAGGTTCCGGTGTGATCCCTGTGTTGTCAGAAAAATTTCCACTCATAGGTGTACGAGCCAGGGAAGGGCGGGGAGGGGAGGGACAGCTGCCTCCTTAACTTTCGGGCAATCTGACTTTTCGGGCAGACAGGTAAAATATTGTATATTAGGATCCCATATTTTCACAAGATGGGCTAGGTCTATATCACCCCTCTACTTAATTTACTTAAATACATGGACATGATAGTTGATTCTATTCATATATTAATTTTTAAAATTATGACAGGAAATAGTGGTATTTTTACAAAAAAATGGTTATTCGATATACATAATGTTTGATGATGGCTATATGGCACAATACCGGCACAATTGCTCATTCAATTTTCAGTAAAGCCGAGTTGTTAAATATGTTCTTCGGGTTCCAATTTCGATAATGACGAGAGCAGTAAATTTGCCAAGTTTTCTTAAATTCACACTTTAACGTGACAGAAATTACCGATCAATTTTTGATAAATTGTTATCTCAATTCGTACAATAGACTATGTTTGAAAGAAAACTGATGATTGCTATAATATTTTTTTTTTTTAGATGAAGATGAATGTTCAAGAAATCCTACCCCGTGTTCGCAGGAATGTAGTAATAATGTTGGCAGTTTTGAATGTTCCTGTTTCCCAGGTTATAATTTAGCTCAAGATAGAAAGACGTGTGAAGGTAGATTATTTACATAATTAAAAACATAAGTAATTAGTTAGGATTGTCAGCACAATAGGCATTCATACCACTTTACAAAATCCAACCTCGTGGGTTTTCTCCAGGTCCTCTGGTTTCCTCCCACTGCAAAAGACCCCTACGCGCAAGCGAATTATTGAAATAAAATTAAAACCATATGTTAGTCCCGAAATGACCTAGTTTGTGTCGTGTGTACGTTAAATCCCATTTCTCTATCTCTCCCACTCTTACTTTACAAAAAGACAAGATATAGTTATTCTTGGCATGTTGGGGCTACAAAGTCACCCAATTCGTAACATGTCGTTCAAGGTAAGACGACTCGGCATTCAAACTCTCTCTTGAAATGGTTCAATTTTACCAAGTGGATGGTTTAAACGTAAGCTCAAATTACTAGGATTTTAACCATTATATAGCGTTTGGCATATTTGATTCCCCTAGAGGCAAACTACCGCCTTTATGTAACAGCATTCAACAGATGATCGCCATCAAGGCTTTTCACATTTTCCGCTTTTGCTTCCTTGTAATCAGTATTAGATTTTCTCTATCTGTTCTAGAGATATAAGGACTTATGACCTAACTTTGTTATTAATACACTTGAATTCTTTCCCACGCTCATAATGCTTTGATCCCTGATCACACTTGGCGTAGGTGTCTGTTAGGTGAATGCCTTGATAGAGTTCGAAGATGAGAATTGTCTGCGTAGGGTAAGCAGAGATAAGCAATTTGATTGGTTGATACTCTGGGACACGATAATTTTAGTTCTAATAATGTGAGAGTGATGAAACTAGGTGTATAGCTTTATGACATCAATACCTTTACTCAGTTTGGTAAAGAACATTTTCTTATGAGGGTAAGCAGAGCGATAAGCAATTTGATTGGTTGAGACTTTGGAACACAATAACTCTCCTTCCAATTGAGGTAGAATGTTCAAACTTGGGGTAAGCATTCATTACCTTGACTAAATTCGATGGTGAGAACTTTCTGCTTAGGCTAAAGAGCAATAAGCAATTTGATTGGTCAAGACTTTGGAACATAACAACTCTGCTTTTAATTGAGGTAGAATGTTTAAACTTGATGTAGATGTTCATTAGGTGAATGTCTTGACTGATTTCAATGATTAACATTTCAAGCTGAAGCTAAGCAGAGCTAATCAATTTCATTGGTCGATGCTTTGGGACAAGATAATCATGATTCTATCTGATAGAGAGTGATGAAACTTAGTGTGTAGTTAGATTGCTCAATACTTTTGAAAAAATAAATGTGCGATTAATTAATATGTGTCATCCATTTATTTTGGAATTTTGGCGGGGGAAATCAGCCTCACTGTTGGCTTGTTTGACTACTACATAGGCCATTTAGTTTTTACTACATTTCATGTAAATGTTTCCTTTCAATGTGCCTACATTTATATTTCATATAGCCCATTGTCGATCACGACAAAGTTTTGGAAATATTCCCATTTTTTGAGTTCCCTCCCTTTAGTTTGGTTTTCATTTTTAGTAAGGTTTGTATCACACAGGCCCGGGACTGTATACTGCAGTGGAAGCTTACGACTAGCCACCAGATCCATTCACTTGATCTGATATATATATCGTACGTTTCTGTATATATTGTATCTTGTCCTTAGATTTGTCTTGTGTAATGGTTTGTGTGTGTTGCAGTCCCCCCCCCCCCTCCCCTCCCCTGCACTTACTATTACACACTATTCTCGGAAAATTTAATTTTTGTCTTGTTTTGAAATCTAACGAAGCATCTTTTTATTTATTTTTATTTTACAGAATGTCCCATATTTACATATGGAGTCGGTTGCAGTAAAACGTGTCAATGTGGTACGAATGGCATTGAATGTGATAAGGTTAGAGGATGTATTTGTAAAAATGGTTGGAGAGGAGAAAATTGTACAACAGATATTGATGAATGTACAGAGGGTACATTTAATTGTACAGCTGATACAATCTGTGATAATACTGATGGTTCTTACCAATGTTTATGTCAATCGGGTTATCAAAAACTAAATGGCATATGTCAAGGTAAGTCTGTAATATTCAACATAAATTTTGATTTACAACTGATGAGGGGCTTAGTTCTAATTTCAGTGTCATATATTTTTGTCGTTCATTGATTCGCTAACCTGAAGGTCCCGTGTTCAATCCCGGTGTTGGCTGAGAAAGTTCAGCTGGATTTTCAATTGTCAGTGGTGCAGGACGGAGGGCCTGGTAAGGCACATCCAGCATATAGTCATTCGGATGGTACGAAAAAACAAGGTCCAGTGTACACATTGGTGTGCACATAAAAGCAACCTTGACAGATTGAATTTGTAATAGAAGTAGGCCATTGCGACTTCCGTCTTCATTAGCCCAATTGATGGAGAAACCACATTTCATTTTATTTCAGAACACCCAACAAAACGAAAGTATAATGAAAAGCTTTTGAAATATCTTTATATTTAGTATGATATAACTGTGTGTGATTTGTTTTACAGATATCAATGAATGTAACGATGATAGCATTAATGATTGTGAACAAACCTGTTTGAATACAAATGGTTCTTTTTCATGTGGATGTACATCGGGATACAGAACAAGTGACGTTAATATCAAACAATGTGTTGGTCAGTGTGTATCATATATTTTCTGATATGACCGTATATATAAAATTTGAGTTGCATTTTTATATTCGGGTGATAAAAATCAATTTAACTACATATATTTTATAGTGGTGGTGGTTGGGTAATAAATCAGAAGTAAAGTAAAAATTTGAATGAAATGCTTTTAACTCTTTTTATATACTTAAAGGCTCAATAAGTCATTTGAATTATCGGTAAAATATCAAACTCCTCTTGGCTTAATACACACTGATTTTATACCCAGATTGTTTATTTAAAATTTAACATAACGACATCGTGTTACGATAATTGTGTACTCAGATTGATTATTTAAAAATTAACATGGCAGTGTCTTGTTCTGTTCGGGCAGTATAGATCGATGAAATTTCAAATTATCATAACTTTGTAACTACTGAACGGAACTGAATGATTTTTGGGCGAATATTCCTATAATAGATTAAGCCTTCACAATATTGTAGTTTACAATAGATTCCTATAGCGCTAAATGATGTCTTTGATTATATAACTATATAATAATAATAATAATAATAATCAAGATCATAAATTGTATGAAAACATGATTTAATAACAAGATCAATAATTAAATCTAACCATGATGTATGTGTGATCACTACTACAAAACCACCAAGTAACTTGTCCCATTGTTATCCATAAAACCGTGTTGTGTTATAGTATGCCATTCAAAGATTTTATTATATTAGATCAAAAGCATGTATGTTGTCGGACGAATTTTTGCAATCTGTATCTTTTCTTCAGATATTGATGAATGTTCGTCTGAGGCACATGGTTGCCAGCAATTCTGTGACAATGTTGAAGGTGGCTATAATTGTAGATGTGAATTTGGTTTCCAACTTGCAGGAGACAGAAAAACCTGTCTAAAAGGTATGTCATTATGGTATATTTGCCAATCAATCAAGCAAGAGAATTGGCTAAATTAGCATATTCTAAACATCAAAATAATTAAAGTGATTCCACTAAAAGAGTATACCTACAAATAAAAAACTTGATTTCTAAATTTGATTTTAATAGCACTTTAATACTATTTTTAAAAAAAAATACCTTTTAAAAACCAACACTATAGTTAACTTTAAAATATATATAAACATATATCCATATTGTTTTGACAGTGGAGGATGTCTGTGCTACATTTATAAATCTCAACTGTAGCTATGCCTGTAATGTGAGTTTATCTGGAGAAACAGCAAATTGTTATTGTCAAAGTGGTTACAGATTAGCTAATGATCAGCAAACATGCTTAGGTAGGAACATTTCCAACTTTTGTTTGATTTTACAAAACAATGTAAAATCCCATCACTCCAATGACTGAAAAGGCTTTTATGATAATAATTGACAAAAATTATTTTGATTAAATTATACAAGTGCTGTTTATTATGGATATTTTATGATATGAATACGCACATTTGTCTACGGCAAAGTAGCTAATATTGGAGGTCCCACTAATTAGTAATCAACGACAAGAACCGAAAAAAGCATTACTGAGCCACAAGGAAAGATAGATTCGATATGCATACTCTACATATTCCTGTGGAACAATATAAATTAAGGGTATTTATTAGATCGTCTCAATATAGACGGACATGGAGCAATATTATAACGAACCTTGTAATTGGTGAACAAATGTTTCGAAAATGTTAGTACCCCTATCACCCACTCGGATATCAATGCGTGTAACAGTAACACTATATTAAAGATGCATTATGTAAGATTTAGATCAAGAGCTGGACGTTCTTGCTATAATAGTTCAAAGATAGATAAAGAAAAATGAATGTATTGAACATTTCATTAGAATTATTTTATTCTGAACCAAGTAATGACTGTTTGAAGATATGCCATAGATCGTTCATTATTGTAGCAATGGTACTTGACAACCTAAACTGTCCATCTATTTTATCTTTAATTTTTTTAATTTTGCGGCGTTTAAATCCATCTAAATCTCAGCCATTCGATGGTCTGAAGACTTGATTATAGGCTTATTATGTTAATAAATGTCTAAAAAATCATTTATATAACATGAAGCCAAAATAAAGACGTGCAATAGGCAGATTTAGCTCTTACATAATGCATCTTTAATTCTTAAATATGCAGTATGGTATGAAATGGGCTATTTTAGACACCGTGTGACAACGATATTATAAAATTGACAAAACTAGTCATTGTTATTATATTAAATAATATTATTTGAATATATAGTAATTGACGTTAATTTACATATTTGTTATTACAGATATCAATGAGTGCGAGAGTAATGTCACCAATCGTTGTTCTCATACATGTGACAATAAAATTGGTTCTTATTCCTGTTCTTGTCCTGTTGGTAAAAAGCTAGAAAATGATGAAAGAACCTGTTTAGGTATGTAAACAATGTCAGCACACAGGATTGTACTGGGATCCAAATATTACTTAAGACATTTTGGATTAGAGATATCGTTTTAGTACGCCTGCTAAGACTTTAGAGTTTCTGCAAGGGGCACATTAGTGACTGCACATTTTATTTCAACTGTAGGTGCCACCATCTTAAATCATGATACAAACATGTAGCTATATGAACTTGGTACTAATGTTTTATATCCTTATGACCCAAATAAATTAGCACATAGCATTTCGTGTTCAATCCTCAATATTCACGTCATTTTGAATTAGACATTTATGGTGTTACAGACATGCATTTTAGATTCACGTTGGACGCCATATTTACTATTCTGAATGAAAACTTAATTCTTATGACTGTAATGGGAATATTTCAATGCGGATGGAATTTTAAGATTGATTTACCGTGATTTGCTTGTTATTTTTCAGATTGTGACAATTCTCATTGGGGTGAAAACTGTGTTAATGAATGTGGGTGTGGTATAGGAGCATCCGGATGTGATAAAATAACAGGATGTGTTTGTAAAAATGGTTGGCAGGGTGACAAATGTCAACAAGATGTAGACGAATGTAGCACTGTTGGAATTTGTCCACAATTATCTACATGCCGAAATACACCTGGAAATTATTCTTGTGATTGTAGAGAAGGTTATGATTTAATATCCAATACATGTCAAGGTGCGATTTTTTATATCTTCTTATGTTTAACAATGATCGTTTATAAATAAATGTTATTAACAGCTTTATAATAGATTGAAAAATACCGAATATGATAATATGGAAATAAATTAAACCCATGGTAAATATATACATTGCAAAACATGTAAATACAAATTATGTACATTGACACCAAGCATATTCAGGAAACTAACTTATCAAGATATTAACAGATTCAGTACAATGTTAAAAATACATTGCTGTATTGACCACATAGTATGTACAAATTGCTATGTTGTATAGAGAAGACGTGTTATTAAATAGCCATACTCCTTGCAGTGTTTCGTTTGTTTAGAGCTAATCCCACTAAACACTGCTGTAATGAAAGCAAATTTCTGTTCCAAATTATGACTGGTCAATAGTCCGATTAACAACCAATAGCTAACTGCATAACCATATCATTACCCTTTAAACAGAGGTCCAAATTGGACCAAATATGTTTACATAACGTTACGTCATGACTCACCATTTTATTATGCCCAATTAACCAGTGCATAGCAGAATATTGCAGAAAAACTAATTGCGTGACAAATGAGGCTATCAACACGGATACAATGTAAACAATACTGTTTGGAGAGGAACAATACTTTCACCGTTTTAATACCTTAAATCACTGTCCAAAGTTTTAGGGAAGACCCCAGATTAAATGAAGGGCTGTCATATTGCTGTACTTGGGATAGATTTGATTGAATGGGAAGAATAGTCACACTCCCACAAAAGTTCAAGTATCAGAAGCCAATCCAGCAATGGCCAGAGAATGGCTTCAGGAATATGTTAAATAGCAGGCCAATTCCAAAATAAACATCATTAAATACAACGATATACATAAATATTATAGTGGTTATTGTTATTCCTTTTATGAGTTCGTTCATAAATAGAAAACAGCCATTTGTCCAATCAATTTTACAAGCTATTGCAAAAGCCTTCTTCTAACTCTGTATAAGATGACTGACCTGTATAAGGTTAAGTGCCTTCTACATGTGGACATATATTGTCGTCACCCTTGTCCGTCCGTCCACAATTTGTTTGTGGACACTCTACAGGTCACAATTCTTATCCGATTTTGACGAAACTTGAATTATAAGTTCCTGGATTATGGCCCCTGATTGTACGGAAAAATCAGGATTTTACTTTGTGAACCCTCTAAAGGTCACAATTTTTATCTGTTCTTAAAATTGTTTAAATATATCACCATTACACCTAATGGTGATTAAGTTTGAATTTCATAAAAATCTAACAGATACTGCCCGAAAAAATGGCCGCTCCTTGAACGCAAATACTGTAAAAGTATGTAATAATTTTTGTCCGATTTTGATGAAACTTAAGATATATGTTCATATTCCAAAGATCTTGGTTCTGTTCGATATTCACGCATATCGGATCGTAACTTCCTGGATTATGGCCCCTGATTGTACAAAAAATCCAGATTTTAGCTTGTGGACCCTCTAGAGGTCCAGACAGAATGATGCCCTTTATCTTTTACTCATTTTTCACACACACCTACATCCACACACACACACACACTAACACTTGGAATAGGATTTACAGACATACATTTTATTCATAATTTTCCAATTCAAACAAGGATTTAAATCTGTTTTTTTGCAAATCATGTAACTAAAAGATCTTGAGATGAAAATGATATTGATGCTTGTAGTAGCAGTTTTGATAATGTATTACTATAGTCACTATAGTATAGTGATATAATTTGATACAGAATATATTATTTGTATTTTAGATATTGATGAATGTAGTAGCAGTCAGTTAAACACCTGTGATTCTTTTTGTAACAATACAGTTGGTAGCTTCATCTGTTCTTGTCGTTCTGGATTTGTTCTTCGGAATGGAAGTTGTGCGGGTAAGAACATAGAATTATTGCCACTATTCTAGAAAACCGATAAAAAACCTTGTTTAAGTTAGCAATTATTGAGTTCCATTTAAACTTCCGAGAATTCTAGTAATCGTCTGGAAACCGATACCAGGTTTGGTAAAATTCATGGTATTCGTTACAATAGATATTAATCTTATTGTTGTGTTTCCTGTATGTTATAAAATATACAAGACTTGTTTCTAAATGCTGTTGTGTTGTGTTGTGTTATATGTATATTGTACTAAGTTAATGACTTATTGTTCATATGTAATATACATTGTCATAATGTATTAATTTAGTTCTTTTGAAAATGTTCTATACAGGCTATATTTGTTCTAGATATTGATGAATGCGAAAATGGAATCGATAACTGTGAACACACCTGTCGTAATGAAGCAGGAAGTTTTTCATGCGAGTGTAGAAATGGTTTTAGGATTTCAGATGATGATGCTAGCCGATGTGTAAGCACTGGTATGTTCATATTTGATTATTATAAAGAATGTACTTACTAATTCTTACTGGTTATTATAAAGAATGTACTTACTAATTCTTACTGCATATGCAATAGCTGAGTTCTGAACCATTTGAAGTTTGTGAATTAAATTATCAGTTATACCAGCTAAGAGAGAGAGTTTCAGCTGTCCAGTCTAGAAGTTACAAGTGAATTTACAATGGTTTTTTTTATAACATCAGGGGCTAAATTTGTACGAATTTTACTTGTGTTTCTGAGATGAAAGTAACATACTTTACAAATATTTTTGATTTGAGTGCTCATGGCCATACAATTGTCAAAAAATACACCAGTGTTTCTGGTAGACTCAACAGGTTTGATGATATGAGACCCTATTAAAATGTTAACATCACTTTTCAATTTCAACACAGACGATTTGGATAAAAAAAAAATGTACTCTGTTTTATTGTCGTCATTTAATCTTAAAAAGTTAACAGACACCCAGGATTTAATTTCTGAAGTACACAGTTCTATTTGTTTTTTTTTTAATAATTAGACCAGGCAGGATTAAAAGCGATATAGAGTTGGGTATCATCTGCATAAAACTAAAAGTGAAAGTCTACACCATATTTCTGAGGGGAGGAGTATAAACTTTAAAAAGAGTAGGCCCTTAAATTGAGCCTTGGGGCACTCCATCATGAAGGTCCTTGTGCTCAGAGAGTTTGTTATTTAATAACACTGCTTGACTTCTTAAATAAAGATAAAGACTGAAAAAGTGCTAAAGAAGAGCCAGACACTCCAAATTCAGAATAAAGCCTAGACAGTAACACTTCATGGCCCACTGTATCAAATGTGGCGGACAAATCTAGCAGTACCAGCATCACACATTTGTTGTTGTTCATGGACATCAAAAGATATCATTTTGAGCTTTTAGTAGAGCAGTCTCGGTTGAGTGAAATCTTGTATATGCACTTTGGTACTTATCTAACAAATTATTTTGACACAAATGAGATTTAGACTGATCGACAATACACTTTTCAAGGACTTTCGAAAGAAAACTTAGATTTGATACGGGTCTGTAATTTTTGCCGATATTTGGGTCGAGTAACGGCTTCTTTATAAGGGGCTAGGGCCATTTTCATGGGTTGTGGAAATATACCGTGTTGAAGGGAAGTGTTGACAATATTCAGTATGGTAGGAAGGAAGATAGGAAGGTTCTGTTTGATGAGCCAGGTGGGTAGAGAATACAGGCTTTGATAGATGTTTTGCAGACTTTGTGTGAAACACTGTGGTCAAAATAGAACCAACCCTATCGATATTCACTGTTCCGTAGTTATCTCCCTTTTCCGAAAACATGGTGAGGGTGATATCGGCTGTAATTTTTAACAGATGTTTTTCAATTTAGTGGGAAGCATTGGAGTCATGAGTGGATGAACCCAATATATTTTCAGCATTTCGCAACCTTTTCACGAGAGGACAAACCCTATAGATATTCAGTGTTCCGCGACCTTCTGTTCCAAGTTATTTCCCTTTGCCGAAAACCTTTCGAACACGATAGAGGCTATAGTTTTTAACAGATTTCTTTTAAATTTGGTGCGAAGCATTAGGGTTAAGAAAGGAAGAATTCTATTGATATTAAGCTGTTCTGCTACTTTTCATTCTGGCTTCATCAAATATGCTCAACATCCAAAGTTTACTTTTGGAAAAGCTGCCGTTGAGACTGAGCTGCAGTGTGGATGTATTTCCATGCTTTTAGTAGCTATCTTACTGGTAATAAATAGAAGGTATAATACTTGGTGTTATTGAGTAACTACAATTATAATTACAGGTAATACTATGTATTCATTGTGTGGATTATTCAGTAATTGACATTCTATTAATATTTATTAATTAAAGGTGGTATAAATTGTTCATTGTCTTGTGAAAATTGTGAAATATTGAATAATGGGAGCTCCAGATGTTTTTGTACAAGAGGTTTCAAACTTGCTGCTGATAATTTGAATTGTACAGGTAGGTTCTTTTCAATGTTTAAAATATGGGTGATATTATATAATGAATTTAAGAGGTCAAAAGTGGCCTTTTAGTTACTTTTGACCTCATATCAAGTGTTTACAAAACTAGGGATGATTTTAGCGTCACATTTATTTCCAGCTTTGGATAGACAAGACCAAAAAGGACTGAAATAATACAAGTGTAATCCAAAGCAAAATTTTAAAAATGCTTCCATTCAAGCCCCTTCCATACTTTGCTTGATTGTTTCTACATTATTTAAACCTCTAGATGTTGCGAATTTAGAAATCAACCCGTGAGACTTTCTATCAAGGGTACTTCAAGTTTTGTAGATTTCAAATACGGGGGTGGAACAGGCCATTGTGTCTCTGGTAAAACCAGTTAGATTATTTGTTTAGTGATGTGCAACATCATTTTTATGGAGTGGAATTTCTGGCATAATTCTAACTTCTAACCTAATAATGCGTATGTTAATATGCTTACTTCTATGCATGTAACTTCTTTTTTTATACATGTCACTGATGTGGTTACTTGTAGAGGTAATTTTTACTTCAATTTCTTGTATCACATATATAGCAAATCATGACTCATTACATCATGGCATTACACAATGGCTTCTCTAGGTTATATTCCTGATTGTTTTCAAATCTGAGTGAAGTCTGTATCACTTCAAGCCCGAGACTGTACAGCGCAGTGGACGCTTACGGCTAGCCCCCCGGATCCATTGTGCCTTGTGCCTTGTCCGTAGATTTGTTTTTGTGTAAATTATGTGTGGTACAGTCCCCCCAGCACTTACTATTAAGGTGTATGACTTATCTCTTAAATATTGCAGTTAGAATTTGTATTTTGTTCTATTTCCATTATTATATTTAATTTATTGTAGTCATTTTAGTTTCGTACACATTTTGACATTTCACAAATATTACCCAGCAAAGGCATCATAATTGGAAAAATGGGGTTTAACGTCCAATGGACACAAACCAGGGGTCTTTAGCAGTGGGAGGAAACCGGAGGACCCGGAGAAAACCCATGAGGTTGGACAGACGACCCTACTTCTTGTCACTTACAACCACACCTGTTGACTCGATGACAGACCTTGTGATACAACGCGCACGCGCTAACCATTCGGGCCATCCAACCCCCCAACATTTTTATGTCAAATATAATAAAATATTTTACGTACAAAGCAAATTATTCTAGATATTTTTTAAATAAATAAATAGGCTACTTTATAGTACATTTGCCCTAATACTGCCATATGGTTTGATTTAGTCTATTTTTATTTCTAAAAGAATAATAAAATATATTTGGTGAAAGTAAATAATGTTTAATTTATCGTATCTTTTCCCTTCAAATTTATGGAATATTTTACGCACACAAGTAAAGTATTTTTGATATCATTCAAGTAATCTAGCTTTTTATCTGGCCAAGCGTTCAGATCATCTGTAGCTGTGGTGGTTCAGTGAGTAAGTCACTGGCTCAGGAACCAGGAGGGAACAAGGGGAAACCAAAACGGGCATTAGAATATTGACCTCTTTACAGCATAACATTTGTGTAATGTTTACAAAATAAATTAAAAGTAATAATAGAAATAGAAGAGAATACACATTCTAACAGCAATATTTAACAAATAAATCATACACCTTAACATTTTTAACATTTGTAAATAGCCAGTATAACATATGTAAGTAAGAAATTAAATGAAATGGGGTTTAACGTCCTACTGTTCTGCTCCGAACTGGGCTAATGAAGACGGACATATGCCATAAAGTGTGCTATGGGGGAAATTTTGCCCGGACAGCAGCACTACAGCCTACTCTTATATATCGAATTCCAACTGTCAAGGGATCTTTTATGGCACGCCAATGTGTACACAGGACCTCGGTTTTTTGTCCCATCCGAATGACTAGACAGCTGTCCTTGTTAGGCCCTCTGTCCTGCATCACTGACAAGGGGAACCATGCCGGAAAATCTGGATGAACTTTCTCGGCCAAATGTAGGTAAGAAGTTACATGCATAGAAATAAGCATATTAGCATATGCATTACTAGGTTAGAAGTTAGAATTATGACGGAAATTAGGCCCCATACGTTTTAAGCGAAAACATTAGATCAGGAGGATGGCATCCTGAAATTGAAATTAGCATATCTTATAATTTTTGTCAGAATTGGCGAACTCTTCTGTATATTATAAGTCATATATCTAATACAAAGTGTTTATATTCATAGATCTGACTCTATATTATGGAACTTTAGATTTTGTGTCGTTTCTCCTTTTTGAACTGCTTGTCAACCATTTACTACTAATGCATACAAAAATAATATAGTTTTCTATTGGTGATTCATATTTCCTTGTTAATACAGATATAGATGAGTGTTCAGTTAATCCATGTACAGATGGCAATTGTACACAGGGTGGTCCTGGGGAATTTACGTGTGCATGCCCTGCTGGTTTTCAGTTAGAAGCAGATCAAGTTACTTGTAAAGGTTTGTCAAGTTAAATAATTTAGTAACTGTTGTTTCATGAATAATAGTTAAACCTGTCTTAGAGGGTTGTATTTTATTGTATGTTTATGTACACCAAAACAAGGAAATAGGCTACTTTTATATTTTATATATACTCTTCAAAAAAGTAGGGAATATTCAGAAACAATACAAAACTGTGGAAATGCACTGCTGTTTTTATTAGAGGTAACCAGTGTTAATAACAGGCCAATTGCCTACACATGAACATAAACATTTCATATGGGTGGCTTATCTGACGGCCCCATTTCACTCGCAAAGAGATACACTGTCAAAAGTGAAAATGGACGTTTTTGATTTTTGTCTTAATAATGAGAAATTTCTCCGCCAATCCTCAGACATTCAGCAATTAGTCAGGGGCATGCTCCTAATCAACCATCCAATCACGATTTAGAGCAATCTGACCCACTCCTCTTGCAGTGCCACGGCCGATTCTTGCAGTGTTGTCTGTTGACGTCGACGAACACGTCTCCCGATAAAATTATACGTAACACACTAAAGCAAAGATACGCTAAACAGTAAATCTTATGCAAGAACCGATAGGAATGCTAACATGGATAGGATAAACCAACATGCGGCAGTTTTCATCAGCCCTTCCTTGAAGTGTCAAATTTGACAATGAACCCCTCCCACGTGTATGGCACTATTGCGTGTCACATGTGCAGCTCAGTGGTTGTGTTGGAGCGATAAGTTCTTCATCTGTGAACATTATACTCTCAAAGCATGTCAAGTGTCCATGACTATTTATCATATCACAATCTGCATAGGTATTTGCATTTCAATATCCCCTACTTTTTGTGAAGAGTAAATATGTATGTTTTGTATTCAATATAATATTGCTAATGGTGTTACTTCTCTTGAAATACAATGTATGTGCCTGTGTTACTTTTGTATGTCATTTATTACTAGAATGTCCACAAGGAACACATGGTACTGATTGTTCATCCACATGCGACTGCTACGATGCTACTACAGCATCTTGTTCTAACGTTGATGGTACATGTAGCTGTGTTGATGGTTGGCAAGGAACTCAATGTGATGAAGATAAAGACGAATGTGTCGATACACTAGCCCCTGATTGTGGTTTACAGTCATCGTGTCTTAATACAAATGGATCCTACATCTGTAAATGTAATGTTGGTTATTTTAAATCAAATGATGGTTGTGTTGGTAAGTTGTTTGTGTATCAATCATATTCTGTCATCCCTACACAATATCGTACCTATATAACATGATCCTATACAACAGTAGTACATGTGTATCATATTCATATATTATACTATAACAACATATGGAATACAAGTTACTTAAAACATTTATTTCGTGCAATGTTTCAACGATGGTTCTCTTGTCTTTATCAAACAAAAGAATGACAACCACAGTGCAACATCACCAGAAATAAATCGCGCCTGAAAAAACAATGACTGCTAAATGACGCTTAAACAATAAATAGTATATACACAGAGGCGTACATCAAGTGACTAGAGTACTGCTCCGAACACTGTCCCGCTTACTTTAACGCCCAAGGTGTTGAAGAGAGAGCAGGACTTACTTCCAAGATGCGTGACATTGAAAAAGTTTACGCAGTATGAGTTTTTTTTATTTTCAAAGGAATACAATTTGTTATTGTGAAAATTCCCGTATAATTTGTTTTCTGTTGTAGCACATGTACCATTATTGTTCCTATTTAATTATAACCTCCCCTACAATTAGACATATTTTATTGTTTTACCAAATGTGACAGTTCTCGAACACTGAAACAACAAAGATAGACAATAAATAGATAGGGGTATTAATTATTGTACCCATAATATGCATTAAATGGATTTAGTTTGATGGTACGAACCAATACTTCTTACGTACATGCTCAAATTAATTATTTGTCTAAACAAAATCAGCTGGACCTAGATATTGTTTCTTTTGTGTGCTGTAATGTATGTTTCAATAAAGCTTATGATGGACGAAAATTTCACTTCCGATATGACTTGATTTGGTATAGTTCTGGAGCAATGAACTATAATTAAAGACCACATAAGATTAAAAATCTTAATTGAATGTACTTATAGCCAATGGTTACTATATCCATTTTCCGGCAAGTTCAAACCAATCTGATTAAAATTAATTCAGCTATTGAGGTTTAAGTATCCGAAAGCGAAAAACGGTTTTCAAATTTTCAATTACAACCTTAATCCGTTTGATTGGCTGGTGACGTCACAGGCACTACACATACTATATACATTATCTATACAATACACACCACCAGTTGACACGGTCCAATTAACATGTGACTGGCATAATCATCACCGTATTATCGTCTTGCATTGTTATAGATTAGACATTTGTGATTGGAATATTTTAAGGTGAATTTAAAATGCCATAGATCCATTTAAGGTGCCATTGTTTAAATAGGCCCCGTGACAACTGAAGAAGACCTAAGCAATTCGCGCATTTACCTGTAATTTGGATAACCCCGTAATACTTGATATCCCAAACTATTCTCTATAAGTACAGAAATACAAATGGTTCCAGTCAATTGTCGATATATTCATTATTAGCTATATATAATAATAATAACCATTTCTATACACAAAGAACAACTTTTATCGTAACTCCATTTGAAATTCACTGCGAATATGGAATTTTCCGATGACCATGCATAGATTGCCCTCATTTCTCAGCAAATCAACGCTGGGAATCTTATTGCCATGTACGGTTCCATGCACTACGGGCGTAGTAACTGAGGTTAAATTGCACTTGATCATACGCGGAGTTCCTGGTGCCGTTTGGTGAGTTATTAAACTGTCAATGCAATTGTAAAATACTTTTATTATAAAGAAGATTTCATATCAAGTCAATTAAAAGTTGTTTAAACGCCAGTCAACAAATAATACGAGGCTACTTGATTACAAAAACACCGGCGAGCAATAAGTATTGGGTAAATAATAATTATAAACAACGGATGAGTAAAACCTAATTAATTTATACAATTAATATGTGTGTGTACGATTCTACCATTAGATCGTTCGTGGGTACTACGCACACGTTCCACCTAGATTGATGTCTTTGATCTGGCCGGCGTAAAAAAAATAATTACCTAATCAGCATTCTTAATCCCACGAACAATCACTGCTAACACCGAGATGTAAATTAATTTATGACCCCCAAGTCTGTATAACTTTAGTCGGATTGATTAATTAATGACAGATATTAACGACACTACTTGTCATATTATTATCAATACACAAAGATAGTTAGATGACCCTTCTCAATCTGTCTGTTATTTCATTTAGATGGTTACCAACAAAATTTATTTTTACTGTTTATTCTAAAGTATATTGAGATTTTTTTTAGTATTTCATTTTTACGGTCTATTTCAGAGTAATGAAGTCAAATCCGCCGTACGATGATAACGGATCGTCATTTACAAATCGCTTTTCAATCATGTTTGACTTTTATGATATATTTTGCATGACCACATCTGTTTACTCCTGTACTCTTTTACTCGGGGAAATTAGAACCACAATACTCTTTTGACGAAAATGTATCTCGAATCGACTGGACTGCACACGATGTATGAGAGTATTAAAATTACTGTCGTGAGAAACGAGAGCAACCGTACATTATGAAACAAATTCGAAATGGATCTTAAATTAAAATGAATTACAAAACAAATTATTCCGTAGTCAATTGTTTTATTTAATTAGGGGGATTAAGGAATGAGTCAGGCGTTAATGAGTACACACGCCGGCTGTATATAGGTAATTAAGGAATAAACATTCCGAATAGACATTCGGTCACTGTGACGTCACTGGCGTCTATGGGGATTAAGAGTGTTTTCGATAATTGGCAAAGTCGTTTTTACGGGAGGTCCATTTTTACGACTTTGAGTAAAGATAACTGAATTAATTTCAATCAGATTGGTGTGAACTTGCCGTAAAGTTGATATAGTAACCATTGGCTACACATATCCAAAAGTTCCCAAGCCGATCTTATGTGCACTTTAAATCAAGCAAGCCCCTGGCATTTGATACGATATGTTAACTTTTTACGTTCTGAAATCCTACACTTCAGCTCATTTCATTCCATGTTCAGTATGGATCACCCGATGAACTCTCCTCCTAACTCTCTGAATTAGCCATTGGATCTGAACCTGCTCTCTAATGTTCCATTTCTGGGGTAGTGTTTGATTCACTGGTGAACCCTCTGGGGGATTTTCTGACCAAGAATTGGATTCAGGTCAGAGCTTCTGACTGGCTAATATAGTGTAGCAACGATCTTCTGGCGCGGCGCAGAAAATCAAGAACGGTGTTGTGAGAAAAGGATGATTGTCAAGTGGGACACTACAACCCTGTCCGGAATTTCTCTTTGGTATCGTTTGCCAATTTAATTAACTTTAACTTTAACCATTTGAAAGAGAAACCCATTTCATGATAGAGTCGCCGGCTACTGGAACTTGCAGTAAGATGTTACTCTTTGCAGATGAAATACCTTCCTACATCGCCAGGTGGTTGGATGGCTGAATGGTTAGCACATGCGCGCTATATAAAGTCTTATAAAGTTTTGATTCCCTGGTTGTAGGTTTTCTCTGGGTCCTCCGGTTTCCTCCCATTCCGTACGCACAAGCGAATTATTAAAATAAAATTGAACCATGTGTTAGTCCCCAAATCACCTAGTTTGTGTCGTTGAATGTTAAACCCCTCTCCTATATTGCCATACCCGTGCTCTACTATCCATCACGGACAAGGGAAAAATACTCGCTTTGGACCAGTGAATGTTTGGCTTGGCGATTTGTACAGCCTTGTGGTAACTGACAAATTGAGCCGATTATGAACATTGCTGCATCCTTTCTTGCAGTTCTGTCAGAACGTTGACGGTACTTTATGTCATTAGTTTGGTGATATTTTTGTTCCAATCAACTGATGGTCCATGAATGGTGACCTTACTGTCGTGTAACATGTCTCATTGATATCCTGGCATTCCCCGTGTCAATAACTTGCCGTCTGTTTGCTGTTGCTGTAACAAGTTGTCGAGGTCACATTGTGAAATACAGACAGTGAACACAGTGGTTTTAAAGATGTCTTAAATACAGTGGCTGATTTCCCTAACATGCTTTTCATAACACAAGGGGTCTATGCCCGAGTCCAGATCTGGAGCGATCCACCTTTAGCTGTGGGCCAGGTTCATGCTTTTTGTCCTCTGAATTTGAGGAAATTCGTATTGGCATATGAAACAAAAGGCATTGCTTGTACACACATTAAATAACTAGGACGACTTTCTTATATTTACTGTACGTCGCCATTTTCACCTGAGGTAGTTTACTATTTGAATAATTCGTCAGTTAATAATAAAACATTGACAAGAAGAATTTGGCTACGCATATGGGTGCTAAATTTCTAACTCAATATTTCCATAACATTAGAAATTAAAAACACAAATTAGAACTCAATATTGGTCCATTTCAGTCAATATTGATATTATTATATTGCCATGAAACTAGGATCCTAATATCCAGTATTTAAGACACAATGGACATTTAATAATTAGTACATGGGTGGTTCAATTTGGACTGTTTACATATTTAAATGTTTTAAAAATTGAACATAAATCACTTTATATTCATGTATATTGCATTAATTCATGTATGTTCTTTTAGATCCAGTTTCATCGATTTTAAGGTTCCACAGAATAGCTCCATACACCCTTAAATATATGCAATATGTATATCCAACCAATTATATTCAATAGGCTTTATGATTGGCTTGTTATCCGATAGAATGGCATACATCTGTCTTGTGGACCAGTGAAAACGTTTCAAGTAAATGGTGAGATTATTTTATACTAATTGTATATTGTAGAATGTGATGATACACACTGGGGAGATAACTGTCAAGAAACATGTCAATGTGTAGCTGGTCATGTATTATCATGTAATAAGACTGACGGTACCTGTAACTGTAATAATCAATGGAATGGTAGTAGGTGTCAAACTGATGTTAATGAATGTAACAACCAAACTATCTGTGGTTCACAAAATTTCAAATGTGTTAACTTTGATGGCGGATATAGGTGTGATTGTCAAGACGGCTATACAAAGGACGCTAATGGTAATTGTGAAGGTATGTATGTCATGGTTGTATTATTTTATTGAATTAATTATGATTTGTTAGTAGCACCATAGATTAGATGAAATGGTTTGGCAATACTTTTATTATAAGAAAGTATATTCTGTATCTAAGAGAGAAAGGAACAAAAAACAGATGTGTTTTGCATTCATTCACAGAGGAATGGAATTTTAAAAAATTCAAACATAACACCAATGTCTTTGAAATTAAAAAGAAACTAAATCTGGTTTAATGTTCAATGGAATAAGAAAAAATTGAATAAGAAAAATGGAAAAGTTTTGCAGAGATCTCGTCAGAATTAATTAATGTAAATTATTGTCATGTTATTAAATAAATAAGTGAGAACTTATTGTTTGCTTTTTTACAGATATAGATGAGTGTGTAGATTTACCGTGTCCACAATTTGAAACATGTAGTAATACAGCTGGTAACTATACATGTACCTGCCCTAGAGACAGCTTCTATACTGTAAACGAAACATGTACAGGTAAATAAAATACCGAATCGTGTGATTAATATTATTTTGATCTGAACCTATTTTGTTTGCTTATTTTAAATATTGTATTATTTATACTTGTTTACTTTTGTAGATATAAATGAGTGTGACACGAATAAGGGTGGATGTCAACAGAATTGTACAAATCTAGATGGAAGCTTTAGATGTGAATGTAGCACTGGTTACACACTAAATAGTGATGCTGTTAATTGTACCGGTAATGAACTGTTAAAGTTACTCTATAGCATAGACTTTTAATTCTAACAAATTTGATTTGGTTGATCTACGAAGTCATCTTTTTGAGCAAGTGGAAACGAATAGGTTAAAGCCACAGCATCACGTTAACAAAAATGATACAATATGCAAACTCGTGACTTTGATTCAAATTTAGGTATGTGTGTTTGCTATAATTACAACGTTTAATAAGTAAAACCGAAGGAATGAATGAAATGGGTTTAATGAAGATGGGCTAAAGAAGACAAGAAATTGTGCCCTGTCAAGGGTTCTATTACGTGCATGCTAATGTTTACACGGGACCTCGGTTTTTCGTTTTCGTCCTGTCCGAACGACTAGAAAATGTACTTTCCAGACCTACTCCGTCCGTCCTTCACCAAACTTTCTCGACCGACAAAAGGAGACCTTCCGGGTAGCGAGCCACCATCTTACTCACTGAGCCACCACGATTCCCTAGAATTGAAGGAGTTGATTATCAAAATAAAAGTGATACGCATATACATGTATATTCGACCACCTGATACCGGTAATGTTACATTTTGTTAGTGTGTTTCTTTGATTTAATTGTCGTACCTTTATTTACAGATATTAATGAATGTAATATAAATAATGGAGGTTGTGAGCAAGTATGTAATAATACAGTAGGATCTTATATATGTTCATGCAATGCTGGTTTTACACTCAACAATGACAATAAAAATTGTTCTGGTAGGAATTTAATTTGAGTTATTCCCCTTGTAATTATTAGATATCTATATCTTGATACACAGTATATAGTAGCCAGGATTATGTCTGTATGGTTTTATGGGGGAATATGATTTTGGAAACTCATTTGCGTTTTTGTCTTGTCATCTCTGTTGTGAGAAAAGGATGATTGTCAAGTGGGACACTACAACCCTGTCCGGAATTTCTCTTTGGTATCGTTTGCCAATTTAAATAACTCTAACTTTAACCATTTGAAAGAGAAACTCATTTCATGATAGAGCCGCCGCTTACTGGAACCTGCTCTAAGATGTTACCCTTATGACATACGTTTCTATATCGCCAGGGTGTTGGATGGCCGAATGGTTAGCACATGGGCGCTGTATAAGGTCTGTCATTGAGTCAACTGGCGTGATTTCGATTCCTCGGTTGTACGTGACAAGGTGTTGGGAGGTCTGTCCAACCTTGTGGGTTTTCTCCGGGTCCTCCTGTTTACCCCCACTGCTAAAATAAAGACCCCTGCTTGCAAGCGAATTATTGAAATATATTTGAACCATGTGTTAATCCTGAAATGACCTAGTTTTTGTCAAGTGGACGTTAAACCCCATTTCTCTCTCCCTCTCCTATATCGCCATACCCATGCTCTACAAGGGAAAAAGACTCACTTCTGACTAGTGAATTTTTCGCTCGGCGATTTGTACACCCTTGTGGTAACTGACAGTAACTCAATAAATGAAATGAAATGAAATGGGGTTTAACGTCCTACTCTTCTGCACCTAACCTGGGCTAATTGAAGACGGAGTAACTCAATAATATCGCAGTAAGGCGATGCTTCTCACCCCCGTCTTAGTGTAGTTTTGATGCTGCAGGTTCATAAAATCCATGCTTCGTATAGAGTGTTATTAAATATTCTAATTCAGTCTGGAACAGCACATAAAAAGAGCAAACTATCAAGCATATATCATGCTAAGTTACAATGTCAGTAACGTAGCTGATCCACTCGGACATGGATAGGAGTTGAAAGAGGGAATGTGTGTTCCTGTACGGTATATAAACCCTGCCTTGCCACTTAAGTTCAGATCATCGGTAGACATTGATGATGGTGATGATGAGGAAGATAATGATACCTCTGTTAGTGACACATCTGAGTCAGACAGTGCATTAGATTCAGAACTTTCTGACACAGACTCTTATTGAAGGCTGTCGTCTTGAAAGATTTGTGTGAAAGGTATATGCCTATGAATGTTTAGAAATTATGATATTAGTAGGTGCTATATGAATGACGTATATAATGATGTTTTCCGTATCTTTGTATCTTCTGTGCGCTGACTTTGGTTTCATATTTAACATCTAATGTAGATTTCATTGACATGAGACCATCAAAAATGAACTAAGCATCCATGAAAACCCTGAAAACGACATATTACAAGCCCATATTTGCCGTACCAGAATATATGACATTATTTTCCGTTTTTTTCCACCGTTTCCGCCATATTGGGATATGGGTGCATCAAAATGCACACCCCTAGTAAGTTTGTGCCTCTGGCACTCAATGTATCGTGCCCTTTGGGCGCTCATTTTTTCATGACCTGCGGGCGCTTTGTGCTCAATTTAGCTTTAGTCTGCTCAGAATAATAAATGTCCCGGTTTCTTCAATGATTAATCTGGTAACGGTGTTTCGGTTGAAGTGGGGGATTAGCCAAGGAAATGGTCTGTTATGGCGAATTCTTGGCATGCCATGCACAGAACTCTGGGTAAACGACTAGAAACGTCAACACTGATTGATTAATCAATGTCTGATGATTGGAGGGGCAAAGTTGGGGCAAAGTCCAAGGTTAAGGGGGCAAAGGCACGAGCTTTAACTAGGGGTAAGGGGCCTCCCACAGAAAATTTTGAAAAACAGGTTGACGGAAATGCAGCCTGGCAGTATTTCAGGCACTGATCGATGAGGTAAAGTGTCAAACGAACGGACTTGCGAATCACGACGAAGCCCACTCAAGAGCGTCAAAGTAGGGAGTCCTCCCCCAGAAAATTTTGAAAAATAGACTGCCGGAAATGCTCTCTTACAGTATTCTGTCAGGTACCGATCGTCGAAATAAATAGATCTGACCAGATACCGTCCGTCACCTGATCACTAGTTTATCCGACTAGAGAACATAATGTCAAACGAACGGACTTGCGAACCTCAATGAATTCCCCTTGTGAGCGCCAAAGTAGC
The DNA here is from genome assembly GCF_932274485.2 of Patella vulgata. Classification (NCBI taxonomy): domain Eukaryota; kingdom Metazoa; phylum Mollusca; class Gastropoda; family Patellidae; genus Patella; species Patella vulgata. The sequence goes on from NC_065883.2 coordinate 34,684,622, forward strand.
GAGTCCATTGGGGACCTTGCCAAGAAAATTTTGAAAAATAGACTGTCGGAAATGCTCTACAACATGCCAGTTTATGACTGAGTGGGGATGTGGGATTTATTCACCGTAGAAGGTATTGATTACCGAAACGTATCACAAATACTTCTTTTTATTTTCTAAAATTATTGGGGAGGGGGGGGGGCAAACAAAGGGCAGACCAGATTAATGGGGGGGCAAATGCCCCCCCTGGATGTCATAGGGTCAAAAGCCGATCGTATGATCGCTGACACGACCTTCCAGTAGAACTTGTCAGATCTTCATGTAGTGTAGGCTATGAAAAGTATAAAAAAATGAAATATAGATCAGTTGCTACGATGCTTGCGTGTGGCCTAATTTTAAGCTCAAAAGTGAAAACAGTGACAATTCTGAGCGTAACTTTTTATTTATGAAGATTTCGACTTGAAACTTTCAGAATAGGCCATCGAAAGTATAAAAAACGAAACGAAATATAGATCTATATTTTAATTAGATTCTTAAACTTATTTTTGGTTGACATGATGGGAGTATAAAGTCACTGAATAGAAATGATAAAACAGATTAGTGTCATATTCCTGAAGCTGTACTGATAGCGAAAACTTGTGTTTGTTTGTACCAACATTAAGTACTTTTCATCTCTGTTGTGTAGCCCATAATATTTATCCATTTTTGTCAAGAAAATCCATGAACTATTATTTGTTTTATCAAAACAGCATATGTCAAAACCTTGTTGGAAGCCGTATTTCTATCCAGTTATTTGACAGTCTGTTTCTTTGATCTGCGGTCTTCCCTAAAACTTCAGACTTTTGATTAAATGCAGTAAAAGATGTTGAAAATATTATTCGTCCGTTGCGTGAACCAACAGATAAAAAAAAGATTTGACATGGAGTTTATGCTTTTTTTGATTCATATGCATACGATAACCCTTCAGTATTTCGTCTAGTATTACAGATACTTTTTAGGATTAATATGATTTCAAGAGCAGAATTAAACTATATCATAAAAGTAGATATAAACTATATCATAAAAGTAAATTTAAACTATATAATTTTAGATATTGATGAGTGTAAAAATAGTAATATGTGTACTAAAGATAATGAAGTTTGTAACAACACGATTGGTTCATATGAATGTATCTGTGATAATGGCTATGTAAATATATCATCTACGTGTCAGGGTAAGTTATGTTATGGAAGATTTGTTTTCTTTCTCGTGGGACACAGGTATGGAATGGGTTGGAGTCGGTTTTCATATTCTAACCAAAGACAGGTAATGATGACATATTCTGGGATCAACTTTTGAAAAATCCCCCCGCCCTCGTCCACCTCTGTTCAAGCGCCACCCTAATCAACAGTAATCAACTTTTAGTATATGTATCTATCCTTTACGATTGATGTTACTAGTTTGTATGCAAGTACCTAGTAAGAGATAGACCACCCCCTTTTAATAGAACTGTGTACATGTCAACATAATTGATGTACCATATTATAACTTGTACAGAATCTGCATTTATATGGAAAGAAAATTAAAATTAATTAATCAGTCTAGATAGCCTGTAGATTAGATAAGAAAATTTCTATTTAACACATGTGGATAATTAAGAGCACTTGGATTTATTTGGGGGAAGGGAGAATGGTCGGTTTTACCTGTGTCCATCCCTACCTACACCCCCTCAATCCGCTCATGCAGTTACATCACGACTTTACCACAAGCAATAGATAGCAATACTAACATAAATGTCCATCTCATTCTCTAAAATTTTCTATTTAATTCTCCAATTCTCCAGCTCTCTACTTTATCAACAGTATACTATGCTACATATTAAGGATTTCTACGTATGTATCTTGTAGATATCGATGAATGTTCTATACAAAATGGAGGATGTCAACATGAATGTCGCAACCTAAATGGGACATTTAAATGTGAATGTAGGACTGGTTACGAGCTAACCAATGATACTACCACTTGTACCGGTAAGTTAAAAAAAAAACAACCAACAGAATAAAAGTCATTTCGATTATGGAGCCGTGTTGGGTAATTCTATTTAATTCTCCAATTCTTCAGCTCTCTACTTTATCAACAGTATACTATGCTACATATTAAGGATTTCTACGTATGTATCTTGTAGATATCGATGAATGTTCTATACAAAATGGAGGATGTCAACATGAATGTAGCAACCTAAATGGGACATTTAAATGTGAATGTAGGACTGGTTACGAGCTAACCAATGATACTACCACTTGTATCGGTAAGTTAAAAAAAAACAACCAACAGAATAAAAGTCATTTCGATTATGGAGTCGTGTTGGGTAATTTGGAAGACGCAGGCTCGCTAGCCCGGAGGTTGTGTTTCGATCCCTGCATTGTCAGGATTTTCCGAGGTGGTTTTCCCTTGTCAGAGAGAGAGAGAGAAATGGGGTTTAACGTCCACTCGACACAAACTAGGTCATTTCGGGACTAACATATGGTTTAATTTTATTTCAATAATTCGTTTGCGCATAGCGGTCTTTAGCAGTGGGATGAAACTGGAGGACCCGGAGAAAACCCATGAGGTCGGACAGGCGACCCTACTCCTTGTCACGTACAACCGGGGATTCGAAAGCAGGCCAGGCGACTTAATGACAGACTTTATGATACAGCACGCGCACGCTAACCATTCAGCCATCCAACCCCTCCCCCTTCCTCTGTCAGTGTTGCAGGATGAAGGGTCTGACAAGGACCGATGTCTAGTCGTTCGGATGTGATGAACAACCAAGGTTCTGAGTACACATTGGGGTGCATGTAAAAGATCCCTTGGCAGTTGGAATTCGATATAAGAGTAAGCCATAGTGCCGCTGCCCGGGCAAAATTTCCCTCATATCACATTGTATGGCGTATGCCCGTCTTCATTAGCCCAGTATAGGAGCAGAACAGTGGAACGTTAAACCCTATTTCATTTCATTTTGTTTCATTTTGATTAAGGGTTAGAGTTAAGATCATAAACAATCAAGGTTAGGCCCTCGATAAGGGGTAAGGGGCCTCCCCCAGAAAATTTTGAAATTATTTTCCGTTTTTTTCCACCATTTCCGCCATATTGTAAGTTTGTGCCTCTGGCACTCAATGTATCGTGCCCTTTGGGCGCTCATATTGTCATGACCTGCGGGCGCTTTGTGCTCAATTTAGCTTTAGTCTGCTCAGAATAATAAATGTCCCGGTTTCTTCAATGATTAATCTGGTAACGGTGTTTCGGTTGAAGTGGGGGATTAGCCAAGGAAATGGTCTGTTATGGCGAATTCTTGGCATGCCATGCACAGAACTCTGGGTAAACGACTAGAAACGTCAACACTGATTGATTAATCAATGTCTGATGATTGGAGGGGCAAAGTTGGGGCAAAGTCCAAGGTTAAGGGGGCAAAGGCACGAGCTTTAACTAGGGGTAAGGGGCCTCCCACAGAAAATTTTGAAAAACAGGTTGACGGAAATGCAGCCTTGCAGTATTTCAGGCACTGATCGATGAGGTAAAGTGTCAAACGAACGGACTTGCGAATCACGACGAAGCCCACTCAAGAGCGTCAAAGTAGGGAGTCCTCCCCCAGAAAATTTTGAAAAATAGACTGCCAGAAATGCTCTCTTACAGTATTCTGTCAGGTACCGATCGTCGAAATAAATAGATCTGACCAGATACCGTCCGTCACCTGATCACTAGTTTATCCGACTAGAGAACATAATGTCAAACGAACGGAATTGCGAACCTCAATGAATTCCCCTTGTGAGCGCCAAAGTAGCGAGTCCATTGGGGACCTCGCCAAGAAAATTTTGAAAAATAGACTGTCGGAAATGCTCTACAACATGCAAGTTTATGACTGAGTGGGGATGTGGGATTTATTCACCGTAGAAGGTATTGATTACCGAAACGTATCACAAATACTTCTTTTTATTTTCTAAAATTATTGGGGAGGGGGGGGGGCAAACAAAGGGCAGACCAGATTAATGGGGGGGCAAATGCCCCCCCTGGATGTCATAGGGTCAAAAGCCGCTCGTATGATCGCTGACACGACCTTCCAGTAGAACTTGTCAGATCTTCATGTAGTGTAGGCTATGAAAAGTATAAAAAAATGAAATATAGATCAGTTGCTACGATGCTTGCGTGTGGCCTAATTTTAAGCTCAAAAGTGAAAACAGTGACAATTCTGAGCGAACTTTTTATTTATGAAGATTTCGACTTGAAACTTTCAGAATAGGCCATCGAAAGTATAAAAAACGAAACGAAATATAGATCTATATTTTAATTAGATTCTTAAACTTATTTTTGGTTGACATGATGGGAGTATAAAGTCACTGAATAGAAATGATAAAACAGATTAGTGTCATATTCCTGAAGCTGTACTGATAGCGAAAACTTGTGTTTGTTTGTACCAACATTAAGTACTTTTCATCTCTGTTGTGTAGCCCATAATATTTATCCATTTTTGTCAAGAAAATCCATGAACTATTATTTGTTTTATCAAAACAGCATATGTCAAAACCTTGTTGGAAGCCGTATTTCTATCCAGTTATTTGACAGTCTGTTTCTTTGATCTGCGGTCTTCCCTAAAACTTCAGACTTTTGATTAAATGCAGTAAAAGATGTTGAAAATATTATTCGTCCGTTGCGTGAACCAACAGATAAAAAAAAGATTTGACATGGAGTTTATGCTTTTTTTGATTCATATGCATACGATAACCCTTCAGTATTTCGTCTAGTATTACAGATACTTTTTAGGATTAATATGATTTCAAGAGCAGAATTAAACTATATCATAAAAGTAGATATAAACTATATCATAAAAGTAAATTTAAACTATATAATTTTAGATATTGATGAGTGTAAAAATAGTAATATGTGTACTAAAGATAATGAAGTTTGTAACAACACGATTGGTTCATATGAATGTATCTGTGATAATGGCTATGTAAATATATCATCTACGTGTCAGGGTAAGTTATGTTATGGAAGATTTGTTTTCTTTCTCGTGGGACACAGGTATGGAATGGGTTGGAGTCGGTTTTCATATTCTAACCAAAGACAGGTAATGATGACATATTCTGGGATCAACTTTTGAAAAATCCCCCCGCCCTCGTCCACCTCTGTTCAAGCGCCACCCTAATCAACAGTAATCAACTTTTAGTATATGTATCTATCCTTTACGATTGATGTTACTAGTTTGTATGCAAGTACCTAGTAAGAGATAGACCACCCCCTTTTAATAGAACTGTGTACATGTCAACATAATTGATGTACCATATTATAACTTGTACAGAATCTGCATTTATATGGAAAGAAAATTAAAATTAATTAATCAGTCTAGATAGCCTGTAGATTAGATAAGAAAATTTCTATTTAACACATGTGGATAATTAAGAGCACTTGGATTTATTTGGGGGAAGGGAGAATGGTCGGTTTTACCTGTGTCCATCCCTACCTACACCCCCTCAATCCGCTCATGCAGTTACATCACGACTTTACCACAAGCAAAAGATAGCAATACTAACATAAATGTCCATCTCATTCTCTTAAATTTTCTATTTAATTCTCCAATTCTCCAGCTCTCTACTTTATCAACAGTATACTATGCTACATATTAAGGATTTCTACGTATGTATCTTGTAGATATCGATGAATGTTCTATACAAAATGGAGGATGTCAACATGAATGTCGCAACCTAAATGGGACATTTAAATGTGAATGTAGGACTGGTTACGAGCTAACCAATGATACTACCACTTGTACCGGTAAGTTAAAAAAAAAACAACCAACAGAATAAAAGTCATTTCGATTATGGAGCCGTGTTGGGTAATTCTATTTAATTCTCCAATTCTTCAGCTCTCTACTTTATCAACAGTATACTATGCTACATATTAAGGATTTCTACGTATGTATCTTGTAGATATCGATGAATGTTCTATACAAAATGGAGGATGTCAACATGAATGTAGCAACCTAAATGGGACATTTAAATGTGAATGTAGGACTGGTTACGAGCTAACCAATGATACTACCACTTGTATCGGTAAGTTAAAAAAAAACAACCAACAGAATAAAAGTCATTTCGATTATGGAGTCGTGTTGGGTAATTTGGAAGACGCAGGCTCGCTAGCCCGGAGGTTGTGTTTCGATCCCTGCATTGTCAGGATTTTCCGAGGTGGTTTTCCCTTGTCAGAGAGAGAGAGAGAAATGGGGTTTAACGTCCACTCGACACAAACTAGGTCATTTCGGGACTAACATATGGTTTAATTTTATTTCAATAATTCGTTTGCGCATAGCGGTCTTTAGCAGTGGGATGAAACTGGAGGACCCGGAGAAAACCCATGAGGTCGGACAGGCGACCCTACTCCTTGTCACGTACAACCGGGGATTCGAAAGCAGGCCAGGCGACTTAATGACAGACTTTATGATACAGCACGCGCACGCTAACCATTCAGCCATCCAACCCCTCCCCCTTCCTCTGTCAGTGTTGCAGGATGAAGGGTCTGACAAGGACCGATGTCTAGTCGTTCGGATGTGATGAACAACCAAGGTTCTGAGTACACATTGGGGTGCATGTAAAAGATCCCTTGGCAGTTGGAATTCGATATAAGAGTAAGCCATAGTGCCGCTGCCCGGGCAAAATTTCCCTCATATCACATTGTATGGCGTATGCCCGTCTTCATTAGCCCAGTATAGGAGCAGAACAGTGGAACGTTAAACCCTATTTCATTTCATTTTGTTTCATTTTGATTAAGGGTTAGAGTTAAGATCATAAACAATCAAGGTTAGGCCCTCGATAAGGGGTAAGGGGCCTCCCCCAGAAAATTTTGAAATTATTTTCCGTTTTTTTCCACCATTTCCGCCATATTGTAAGTTTGTGCCTCTGGCACTCAATGTATCGTGCCCTTTGGGCGCTCATATTGTCATGACCTGCGGGCGCTTTGTGCTCAATTTAGCTTTAGTCTGCTCAGAATAATAAATGTCCCGGTTTCTTCAATGATTAATCTGGTAACGGTGTTTCGGTTGAAGTGTGGGATTAGCCAAGGAAATGGTCTGTTATGGCGAATTCTTGGCATGCCATGCACAGAACTCTGGGTAAACGACTAGAAACGTCAACACTGATTGATTAATCAATGTCTGATGATTGGAGGGGCAAAGTTGGGGCAAAGTCCAAGGTTAAGGGGGCAAAGGCACGAGCTTTAACTAGGGGTAAGGGGCCTCCCACAGAAAATTTTGAAAAACAGGTTGACGGAAATGCAGCCTGGCAGTATTTCAGGCACTGATCGATGAGGTAAAGTGTCAAACGAATGGACTTGCGAATCACGACGAAGCCCACTCAAGAGCGTCAAAGTAGGGAGACCTCTCCCAGAAAATTTTGAAAAATAGACTGCCGGAAATGCTCTCTTACAGTATTCTGTCAGGTACCGATCGTCAAAATAAATAGATCTGACCAGATACCCTCCGTCACCTGATCACTAGTTTATCCGACTAGAGAACAAAATGTCAAACGAACAGACTTGCGAACCTCAATGAATTCCCCTTGTGAGCGCCAAAGTAGCGAGTCCATTGGGGACCTTGCCAAGAAAATTTTGAAAAATAGACTGTCGGAAATGCTCTACAACATGCAAGTTTATGACTGAGTGGGGATGTGGGATTTATTCACCGTAGAAGGTATTGATTACCGAAACGTATCACAAATACTTTTTTTTATTTTCTAAAATTATTGGGGGGGGGGGGGCAAACAAAGGGCAGACCAGATTAATGGGGGGGCAAATGCCCCCCCTGGATGTCATAGGGTCAAAAGCCGCTCGTATGATCGCTGACACGACCTTCCAGTAGAACTTGTCAGATCTTCATGTAGTGTAGGCTATGAAAAGTATAAAAAAATGAAATATAGATCAGTTGCTACGATGCTTGCGTGTGGCCTAATTTTAAGCTCAAAAGTGAAAACAGTGACAATTCTGAGCGTAACTTTTTATTTATGAAGATTTCGACTTGAAACTTTCAGAATACATTACAAATGGGTGGACAAAGCCAATAATGTCGACAAAAATTTTCCGATTATCTCCCCTTTGATACACTGATATATAAATATGATAGAATTATTCTGTTTATATCATCTTAAAAAAAACCATGTTGTATGTTCTTGTTGAAATTCTGTTGTGTTTCTATAAACTTACAATCTGATTAAAACACAGATCCAATTTTGTTTCGTTTTTTATAGTTCAAAATTTCGTTTTTACTACATTTGGATCTCTTTATATCATCTTAAAAAAAACCATGTTGTATGTTCTTGTTGAAATTCTGTTGTGTTTCTATAAACTTACAATCTGATTAAAACACAGATCCAATTTTGTTTCGTTTTTTATAGTTCAAAATTTCGTCTTTACTACATTTGGATCTGGAAGACTAGTTATTTAACTCGTGTTCTGCTTGAAATGAGGGGTCAGCCAATCAAATGGTCTGTCGAATCGAGCGTTTGACCTTTTTCGCGCGGAACTGTGGGTAGACATTACCAGCGATAGAAATCAAAACAAAGCAAAAGTAGATTTAAAAAAGCATAGCGGTCGCTAATTGGTTAATCGAATGACTGACGTTATCGGGTCAAATGTTGCTTGCTTGGTACCTGACGTCATAGAACGTGATCTCCCACTATATAACTTGTTAGATCTACATGTAGTGTAGGCCATCGAAAGTATAAAAAACGAAACGAAATATAGATCTATATTTTAATTAGATTCTTAAACTTATTTTTGGTTGACATGATGGGAGTATAAAGTCACTGAATAGAAATGATAAAACAGATTAGTGTCATATTCCTGAAGCTGTACTGATAGCGAAAACTTGTGTTTGTTTGTACCAACATTAAGTACTTTTCATCTCTGTTGTGTAGCCCATAATATTTATCCATTTTTGTCAAGAAAATCCATGAACTATTATTTGTCAAAACCTTGTTGGAAGCCGTATTTCTATCCAGTTATTTGACAGTCTGTTTCTTTGATCTGCGGTCTTCCCTAAAACTTCAGACTTTTGATTAAATGCAGTAAAAGATGGTGAAAATATTATTCGTCCGTTGCGTGAACCAACAGATAAAAAAAAGATTTGACATGGAATGCATGCTTTTTTTGATTCATATGCATACGATAACCCTTCAGTATTTCGTCTAGTATTACAGATACTTTTTAGGATTAATATGATTTCAAGAGCAGAATTAAACTATATCATAAAAGTAGATATAAACTATATCATAAAAGTAAATTTAAACTATATAATTTTAGATATGGATGAGTGTAAAAATAGTAATATGTGTACTAAAGATAATGAAGTTTGTAACAACACGATTGGTTCATATGAATGTATCTGTGATAATGGCTATAAAAATATATCATCTACGTGTCAGGGTAAGTTATGTTATGGAAGATTTGTTTTCTTTTTCGTGGGACACAGGTATGGAATGGGTTGGAGTCTGTTTTCATATTCTAACCAAAGACAGGTAATGATGACATTCTGGGATCAACTTTTGAAAAAAAAACCCGCCCTCGTCCACCTCTGTTCAAGCGCCACCCTAATCAACAGTAATCAACTGTTAGTATATGTATCTATCCTTTACGATTGATGTTACTAGTTTGTATGCAAGTACCTAGTAAAAGATAGACCACCCCCTTTTAATAGAACTGTGTACATGTCAACATAATTGATGTACCATATTATAACTTGTACAGAATCTGCATTTATATGGAAAGAAAATTAAAATTAATTAATCAGTCTAGATAGCCTGTAGATTAGATAAGAAAATTTCTATTTAACACATGTGGATAATTAAGAGCACTTGGATTTATTTGGGGGAAGGGAGAATGGTCGGTTTTACCTGTGTCCATCCCTACCTACACCCCCTCAATCCGCTCATGCAGTTACATCACGACTTTACCACAAGCAATAGATAGCAATACTAACATAAATGTCCATCTCATTCTCTAAAATTTTCTATTTAATTCTCCAATTCTTCAGCTCTCTACTTTATCAACAGTATACTATGCTACATATTAAGGATTTCTACATATGTATCTTGTAGATATGGATGAATGTTCTATACAAAATGGAGGATGTCAACATGAATGTCGCAACCTAAATGGGACATTTAAATGTGAATGTAGGACTGGTTACGAGCTAACCAATGATACTACCACTTGTATCGGTAAGTTAAAAAAAAACCAACCAACAGAATAAAAGTCATTTCGATTATGGAGCCGTGTTGGGTAATTTGGAAGACGCAGGCTTGCTAGCCTGGAGGTTGTGTTTCGATCCCTGCATTGTCCGAGAAAGTTCATCAAGATTTTCCGAGGTGGTTTTCCCTTGTCAGAGAGAGAGAGAGAAATGGGGTTTAACGTCCACTCGACACAAACTAGGTCATTTCGGGACTAACATATGGTTTAATTTTATTTCAATAATTCGCCTGCCCATAGGGGTCTTTAGCAGTGGGAGGAAACTGGAGGACCCGGAGAAAACCCATGAGGTCGGACAAGCGACCCTACTCCTTGTCACGTACAACCGGGGATTCGAAAGCAGGCCAGTCGACTCAATGACAGACTTTATGATACAGCACGCGCACGCTAACCATTCAGCCATTCAACCCCTCCCCCTTCCTCTGTCAGTGTTGCAGGATGAAGGGTCTGACAAGGACCGATGTCTAGTCGTTCGGATGTGATGAACAACCAAGGTTCTGAGTACACATTGGGGTGCATGTAAAAGATCCCTTGGCAGTTGGAATTCGATATAAGAGTAAGCCATAGTGCCGCTGCCCGGGCAAAATTTCCCTCATATCACATTGTATGGCGTATGCCCGTCTTCATTAGCCCAGTATAGGAGCAGAACAGTGGGACGTTAAACCCTATTTCATTTCATTTCGTTTCATTTTGATTAAGGGTTAGAGTTAAGATCATACACAATCAAGGTTAGGCCCTCCATAGGGCCCCCGCTCCCTGGGACAAGCAACTCGGTGAACGGGGCTCGAAAATGTTTAAAAAGGTACATGGTCTCAAACCTCATTTTGGCATTTGTCTCGGGTTTACTAGAGGTCACTTTGTTAAAACATATGGCATACCTAATACATGTACTGCGTTTTAGTTTTACTGATGTAACAATAATCAGATGTACACGATTTAGACAGGAAATTTTTGGCAAGCAAACAAATGGAAAAAGAAATACTGTGGCCATCAGATGTCAAAATATCAAAAAGAAAATTTTTTCATCACATAAACTGTTCGTTTATGTTTTACAATACCCAAAATGCAAGCTTCTCCGGGAGATATTAGTGACGAATAATGCTGTCATTCGTCGGAAAAAGGTCCGCAAATGGCAAAAATATCACAATTTTTAGAGGCTAATGAAACGAAGGTAAAAGTTTGGCTTTCAGTTTCGTTTTTGATAATTGCATACCAGTCAGCCTACCTAGAGCGATTGATAACTGCTTGCATGATCACTGGCGCCAGAGCGCGACACTGGCATACTCACCATTGGTGTAGCGTTCTATAGACAGGCCCGGGCTATGCCCTGATTACCTATTAGGGCCCTGATACCCTGACGGTGACATTAATTGACTTATCCAGACCACAATCTGCTAGCCTGCGATATTTACTGGATTAGTATCCGATTTGCTGCTCAACTTTCATTCATGATTAAATCATGAATTGGATAATTGAGACTATGTTTTTTATAGTACCGACTTTAGTAATGATGATCGAAGCTAGGTCGAAAATTCAATCGCTGAATTCTCGGTTCAGAGTGGATCAATTTGACTGAAATTTTCAGCAAATTCCCTTTATATTATCTAGTTTTTAACTATTATAGTGAGAACTGCCAGCTCTTTATCTAATCTCTTATAATGTGTCTTTAATTGATTTGGCTACATGTGTTCTACATGGGTGTGTGTAATTGTCCTGTCGATTTTTGTAGCTAATTGGAGGACTACCTGCTTACCAACCGGTAATTAACCTGTTTATCAATATGATAATTCCTTGATGATTTAAAGGCAATGCTTATATGTATACTATTTAAAAATATTTTTACTTGCAGATATAAATGAATGTAATCTTCCTACTAGTTGTACTAGAGAAAACCAGGTCTGTGAGAACAGTCTTGGTACATATACGTGTAATTGTGAAACAGGTTTCACAAAACAATCTGATTCTTGTGTAGGTAAGTTCAAATGGAGCTAATAGCAGATTAGATAGGTTGTAACGGTATATTACAGATGTTTATAATTATGAATTTAATAAAAGTAATGATGTGCTTGTTTATATCTACAACTAATAACAATGACTTATTATTTTACAGATGTTTTTGAATATAACATACCGATGGCTAAATATTTACGGATAAATATGTAGACGAGCTAATGCAGACGAACATAGCCCATGACAGGAAATTTAAACGGGCAGCTGTTCTACGGCCTAATTTTATTCGATTTCCAATTTCCAGGAGATCGTTATCGCACATGGTACCTCAGATTTTTGTCTCACTAGAACGACTATGGGCCCTAGATGCTTTTCCTTGCCACATATTGATGAATGCAGAAAATTTTGGCCATTAAGTACTTTTCTTGTTTCGTTGTTTTGATTAATTGGCATTCTAACTTTGTTAATACAGATATAAATGAATGTGATACAAATAATGGAGGATGTAATCAAGTATGTAATAATACAGTAGGATCTTACAGTTGTTCATGTAATACTGGTTTTATATTCAACAATGACAATAAAACATGTTCTGGTAAGATAATCAAATCAATATTGATGGCTTTTAAAATCCTATTATTGTTGTTGTGCTCGTTCTGTTTTTACACTGATAATATAATAGAATTAGGCTACTTTTTATAGTCGTAGAAAAACAACATATTATATGTTGTTTTTATTTAAACAGCATACTTGTTGAAATCCTGTTGCATTTTGGTAAACTTATTTTTGATTGACATAATGGACATGATGAGAGTATAAAAGACGAGAATTAGAAATGAGAATCCGGTTTAGCTAGGTTCCATGTGTCAACTGGTCAATGTGCGTAATCAATATCTCTTCAGCATTTTTCTTATTTCTGTTTATTTCAGAGGCTGTTAGGACAAATATGACATTAGAAGTAGCAGATGCCTTCAATCAGAGTTTTATTTTGAATGATAAAGACAGCTCTCCGTTTAAGGAACTCGTGAAAACATTTACTACAATTGTAAGTTCATCTTATTTAATGTATTTTTAAAATATTGATGTCAGTCGTCATAAGTGAATGGTTTTGGTAAATTTTTCAGATCGTATTGCCATATCTGCAAAAAGTGTGTAATATTTTTGACAATCTAATTAAAATATAGATCTATATTTCGTTTCGTTTTTTATACTTTCGATGGCCTACACTACATGTAGATCTAACAAGTTATAGTTGGAGTTCACGTTCTATGACGTCAGGTACCAAGCAAGCGACATTTGACCCGATTACTTCGGTCATTCGATTAACCAATTAGCGACTGCCATGTATTTTTTATCTCCTTTTGCTTTGTTTTTATTTCTATTGCCACTAATGTCTACCCACAGTTCCGCGCAAAAAAGGTCAAACGCTCGATTCGACAGACCATTTGATTGGCTGACCCCTCATTTCAAGCAGAACACGAGTTAAATAACTAGTCTTCCAGATCCAAGTGTAGTAAAGACAAGTAAAATCGAAATTTTGAACTATAAAAACGAAACAAAATTGGATCTGTGTTTTAATCAGATTGTATTTTTGAACACCTGTATTTTAACTGTCGTGTGTATCATACATAATTTCTTTAATGGACTAACAATGGAGTTGCTGCAGTAGATGGTATTATTGTTTGGAGATTGAAACATTATGAGATCATTTTTATATCCAGTTCCATCGTCTCCCCTACATGCTGAAAGTAATCACTAGTTGATATTCTTCCATAGGTCAATTATCAAACTATTACATATTAATGTTGTTGACAACATGTAAGTCTATACTGCTAAGTCTATGTATAATTTACCAGAACAAAGATAAATACTTTTATTGAAATAGTAGATGCTGCTTATGAAAATATTGTGATGTCACAAACTTCAAATACAGAGAAACAGCCCAGCCCGAAATCAAATAAATAAACAAAACATACTGAATATATCAAAAAGAAAAGTGGATTCGTTATATGGGAAATTAATTGAAATATTTTGAACTGGTCACGATTTTTTCATATGGACACATATGTTCCATGACAAACATATTTTAACACAATGATATCTATATGTTCGAATTCAATTTACCTCTTTAATTCTACCCGTAACTGCCACCAACTGTTGTATTGTGAGAAAGAATATTAGTAATCGGATTACATGATTGTTAGACTCAAATATTGGGAAATAAAATCTTTAATTTTGAACATATTTATACCTAGAAGTATGTAGTAGTCAACCCCTGCCTTTGGTTCAGAGATTATCTTTAGCTGCTTAATCATCACGTAAGAATAGAATAGTTTTGTCATCTGTATAAAGCATTGGTTTTCCATCAATATCGATAACAATATCCATCTATGACTAATAAAGGAAATAGTAAGATTATAAAAATCCCTATTATTATTTCTCAATAGTATTATTCCTGGCTATTATTGTTTCTCACTAGTATTATTCCTTGCTATTTATTATTCTTCGCTATTATTTCTCACTATTATTCCTCACTGTTTCATATGTTTTAATAAATTGCGCCGCCCAAATAAACCAATAAGATTAAGAATACAATAAATTATATCACCTGATAAACAACCTCAATGTGAATTGTAAAACAAAACCTTCTAGAACAAAAGTAACTCTTCAATATTTTCAACTAAGGGAACAAAGAATAAATTCCACCAAACATAAGAATCTAATCCGAGTTCGTTCAAAACCAAGACCAAAACTTCAACAGCATAACTATACATCACAGCCCATAAAATATTTTTTTTACTTTTAAACTATGTAAAATCAAAACCCGAAATCCCATATTAATAAATAACAAGACTAAACAACGAAATGGACAAACTGAAAATCAAGCAAATTATAACCCCGCTACAAGTATTCCTCATTATTATTGTTCTTCACTATTAGCAATTCTCGGACTAAATTGAATGAGCTTATGATTTAATCAAGATTTTCACCCTGTCAGTATGGTCAAATCTATCATTAAGTTTTAGTGTAATGTGTTCACGTCTATCAACCTTTTGTTTTATTTTCACTTTACAATAATAAATTGTATATTTTTTGCAGCTATTGGAGTACTTTAGAAATCAGTTAAAGAAGACCAATATTGTTGTGTATATTTTTGATATAAAGTAAGTATTATATTTAGATTACATACATATACATGACTAGATAAAAGAAAATGTATATAAATATAAATTCTCATTTACACAATCTTACTTTCAAAGCAATTCATGATAAATCATACCAGTATTTAATTTTGTGAGGCCTTAACAAAATGTCCCAGGATGTCTGTGTGTGTACCTTTTGATAGTACATGTATTTTGATCTGATGGGTTGATTGTAAGACCCATGTTCTATTTTAAGCAGACTTGGCCCAAGAGGTAACTGGTATGATTTATAATTTTAGGCTTGTCCCACTCTCATAATACTATATATACTATTCAAAAAAAGTAGGGGATATTTGATTTTTAAGTGTTATTAAAGTCACCTAATGAAACTGACGAAGAAACAAATGACAAAATGAAATGAAGTTCACATTCATCGATTTATTCCAAATGATCGTTAGACTAAGTAAGGCACAGACTGACCATTATAAGGGTAAAATGATACCCGGGGTCAAACAGCAAAGTTACCACAGCATCACAACCAAGTCAGTAACGGGTAAATCCTCCTCTGTTTGCCAAACAAGCATTGATCCGACGTGGCATACTCCTAATGAGACATCTAAGGTCATTTTGGTCCAGATTGTCCCATTCCTGTTGCAACGCAGCAGCAAGTTCTTGGACATTGGCAGGACGTTGTTGACGTTGACGTAACCTCTGTCCAAGCATGTCCCAGACATGCTCGATGGGGGAGAGGTCGGGACTCAGTGCTGGCCAAGGTAATGTGGTGATGTTCTGTTGTTGGAGGTAACCTGTAACGATCCTGGCCCTGTGACATCTTGCGTTGTCATCCTGGAAGATGAAACGGCGGCCATGACGTCGTGCGAACGGCACAACATGGACTGCCAATATGTTGTCCCGGTAGTACTGGCCTGTAACACGCCCTGCAACAACATGTAAAGCCGTTCTTCCAGCAACAGTGATGCCTCCCCACACCATAACAGAACCACCCCCAAATCGATCATGTCTGATGACGTTAACGTCTTGGAAGCGCTCGTTTCGACGACGCCACACCCTCCTACGTCTGTCCAAAAAATCAACAGTGAACCTTGACTCATCTGAAAACATCACATTGCTCCAGCGTCGATTATCCCAGTGTTGACGATCCCTACACCAACGACGTCTTGCCTGAATGTGATGATCTCTCAAACAAGGCATCACGCGAGGAAGTCGGGCGCGAAGGTGACCCCTATGCAGTCGATTCCGAATCGTCTGGCCACTCACTCTCACACCAGTGTCTGTTTGAAGACGAGCGCTGATCTGATTTGCTGTGATGACACGATTTCTCAAGGCCAAGGTACGGATAAATCGATCCTGGGCTTGAGTTGTCGCCCTTGGTCGACCTGAGCGTGGTCTGTCCTGTACAGATTGTGTATCACGGTATCTGGACCATAGCCTGCTTATGACAGACTGAGAAACATTCATCGTCCGCGCCACAACCGCCTGTGTTGTGCCGATCTGTAGCATGCCAAGGGCACGTAACCTTTCATTTTGGGTAAGCCGACGCATATCAAAATTTGTTTTCTGGTCACTAAAACAATTAAACTGATGTTTCCACCCTGGAATTCAATGCCACAATGACTGTAACATTCAAAGTCAGAGTCGTGCAAATCTTGGGTTGGACCCCCATGATGATCCCAAGCATCACCTGCATTCCATGCGGTAGCTATTGGTGCGTTTGGGCGTCACATGTAACTGGAAATGTTTCTTCTGTTAGGTTCTATATTGACTTTTTTCGTAGTCATTTGCATATTTTAGTATTATGCCCCCAAAATCAAATATCCCCTACTTTTTTTGAATAGTATATTTTGGATTATAGTTTGTTTCATATGGATGGTTTATATAGCTAGCTAGGTCTTCAAGGATAGACTTGTTTATCAAATTTAACTCCCCATCCTGAGGATTTTTCTGCAAAATTTGGCATGATTGAAAGTGGTTATTGGTTATTCACAGAGTGTTAAAATATTGTCAGATTGTTGGGACATGATCCAAGTTAATAGGCCAATACACTGTTCGATTATGCAGGTTTCCTCAAATTAATTATTAGGTGGGTTGTCTTGGCTTGGTTGTTGTGCTCCTTGGTGATTGTAAGAGTTCAACTTTCGAGAATTTAATGAATGTTCCATGTTCTTTTTGTGTTTTATAGGCCTGGTAGTTTGGTAATAGATTATGAGATTATAACAAGCAAATTATCCTCTGATCAATTAGCCATTGCAGTGACACGTTTAGCTAAAGGCGACAATCTTACAATAGGAAATCAAACCTACGATGTAGAATCTGTCAAAGTAAACGGGAAACCAGGTAAGACCCTTGCTACATCTTTTATCATCTAAATTCTAATTTTCAAATACAAATGGATTGAAATGAAATGGGGTTTAACGTCCTATTTATCTGTGCCAACTGGGCTTATGAAGAAGGGAAATAAAAATGAAGATATTCGGTAACCATATAATGTATCTTTAACCTCAATTTAGTAAAACTTTCTTTTAGTATACCATGTATTTATTTTTCTTAACTTACATCATTTTTTATTAGTGTGAAATAATTCAAGTCATTGTGATTATTTTCAGTGGCTAACTTTTCGGTGTGCCAACTATATGAACAATTTAACAGTATATGTGGTGATAACAGTGTTTGTGACACTGATGAGGATGGAGTACCATATTGCAGGTAATGACATTAAAAACTATCATCACATTGATTCAAGTCATTTTCCACAAAGTTTAGTTGGTTAGTTTTAGCCAAGTTCAATTGTTCTTGTTGTTGCAAAATTGTTTCCAATAATGTGATATTAAACAGTGTCAAATGATGTGGTCTTTGCATGTTTTTGTGCCTGTTTTATATTATAATATTGCCATCCTGCAATGAAAATAATTACAGACTGTAAACATATTTTGCCCCTAATGGTCCTATACTGTGTATATATATCTAAATTGTTTGTAAAGATTTTATAAAAAATTATTTTGTATTTTGATCTGCCACATAAAGTATCTACAAGTTCGCCAACCAAAATATCATACTTGATTGAGAATCTTGGTTAATTGTACATCTTAACTCTACATAAACAATTCAGACATGTATTAATATTAACATTATAATTCTGAACCATTATTTTTTTTTTTTCGTTTCAGACATGTGGGTGAGTAACTTTCTTTATTCGACATATTTTTAAAATATTAATTAGAAGAGTCAGGGTGTGTTTATATTATTTGATCAAACTAAAGATACGATATAGCAGATACGTGTTGTCACTTTTCTGGGATGGATTGGAATTCTTGATTATTGGTTTTTAAGGTTTGGTACTAATATAATGTATTAAGAAAAAAGAAAACAAAAGCCGACAGATTCAAGAATTGCTAATTGTTCTTATGGTTTTTTTTCCTTTGTTATTGCAGACTCTTCAATTAGTACTGATCTGATCATTGGTTTGGGTATAGGATTACCTCTCTTCTTTTTACTGTTGGCTGTTGTATTTGTCTTGGTTTACATTAAAATAAAATCTAAGAAAAAGCAAGAAATTGAAAATCTGGTCGGAGAAAGGTATTTGATATTTAACTTTTTGGAATAAAAACAAATAATTTAACCACCTAAATCCTATTTTCCAATAGTGGATTTATTAGAAATAAGAGTGGCTATGAAGACCTGGTTATCCCGAGTGTCAGTGACTAGTTTCGTTCGTATTAACTCTTCAGACTGATTGGACTCACGTGGCAGGCGTTTTTATTTATACTATTCCAAAACTCCGGTGGGGTTTCCATGGTTACTAATAGGCGGGATTACCAGGGTTGGCATCTTGGCGGGGTTTGCGTATTTGTTAACGGGGTCGGTAGCTCGCTTACCAGGGTTACCGGGATTGGTCTCTTGCCGGGATTTGCCAATTTGTTACCGGTAGCTCGCTTTGACAACTGATCGTTTAGGTTGAAGTGCTAGTGTCAATAGTTATGCGAACTAGGATGCCTTTGGTTGGTTTGTAACATTGTTACTTGTCATAACAATAAAGGGATAGTATATAGACAAGGGTGTTGAGGTAACACCCGTGAGAGGGTTAAAAGGCTAAATATAAATGCAAAGTTGGGACACTCAGGGGTAGAGCTTTGTAAAACAAAATTATAGCTGATAGAATATCTTCCGTCAAGATAGTGGTTGATTCCGAGATAAGAGTGGTTATGAAGACCTAGTTATCCCGAGTGTCACAGTGACTAGTTTCGTTCGTATTGAACTCCGGTGACCCCACCTATTAGTAACCATGGAAACCCCACCGGGGTTTCGGAATAGTATAAATAAAAACGCCCGTCACGTGAGTCCAATCAGTCTGAAGAGTCACCGACACTCGGGCTAACTAGGTCTTCATAGCCACTCTTATCTCTTATATTATCTTACTTTCTGCTTACAATCTCGTTATGGCTAATTTTGTTGATCAAATCGGTCGGTTGTGATTCCCCCTTATTCTCTCGGCTACAAAATCTTTATTCTCTCAGCTACACGAGAGATACATAGAATCAAACCAGTCCAGAGCCGATCAGGTTGATAAGAAGTCGCTCATTCAACATTGATACATAACCGAAGGTGAACAGTCCTACCCGTCCAGTTAATGCAACGGACAATCTCACCCCGGTCCACAAAAGAAAGACACATATACTAGTCGCCTCCCACTTCTGATTTCCAAGGCATAGTCCAAACCTTGACTCTCATATAAATAAACCTCTTGGTATTAATTTGTACCTACATCATACTAAACCCCTAGGGGGCCATGTTTTTAACGTTTTAAAATCTAACTACTTTATGGAATCAACGACAAATCTAAACTTGGGCACCTCAACCATTTTTACTTTTATATATATATATATATATATATACCATATCGATCACTCTAGATATGTTCATTTATTTAGTTCTATGTTATTTATATTATATTTAGTGTAAATGGATACCCTTTCGCTTCTTCATTGCCCAAGAGAAGTTCCCACTCAGCTGCCAACTACATGCATTACGTACCTGATGGGTTCTCATCAGTAGGCTCTTCCAGTTCAAGCGAAACACGACCAGTAAACAAGAAACGCGAAGAAAGAGATGATTTCCGTGATTCAGCATGGTATAACAATGGCGGACTGGATAGAGGTAGATCAATTTAACAATCACCATAACTGTTACTGTATAATTTGTCTGTAAAAGGTTGAATATTTCCTAAATGTTTAATCAGAACATAACACAAGTCCGTCTGCGATAGGACTAAACCATATATTCACAGGACAATTTCATTTAAATGCAAAATGGAGGAAATCCAGATGAATATATTTACGGGTCCCTTCATTAATCGCAATCTTTATAAAGGAAAGTGTCTGATAAAGATTTAGTTTGCAGACCTCCTTATTTGGTGATATCCTCAAACCAATGACTATAAAATTAGTACGCACCTTTGCTTCATTCAGCTTGAATTTGTTGAACAAGCCCCCATTATTGGCTGAAATCGATTAGCAAACTACATCGCTTATCCTAAAGCATAGTTAAAATTTAAATAATTACTAATCCAGGATGTGTTTCTTGTAAACAGGATAACACAATTTCTTTTCTTTTTTTGTAACAATAAAGGTGTTGGAAATGAACACCCAGGCTCCAATTTCTCATGGGACTACCTGTATAGAATGTTGCATCCTGACAACAAGGTTAGTAGTCATGGTTACTATAAATAGCATTGCATCCAATCGATCTGGTACACACGTGGACAAATTTGTGAAATTTGGACAAGAATGATTTTCAAAAATTTATATCTTGACTTAATAGGGGTGATGTTGGGTGGGTGGGTAAGTATTTAGGACCAGTTAGTTAATAAAATCAGTTTAACGAATCAAATATATGTTGAAAGAAAATTCTGTTGTCCCCAAAACATTTGTTCGTACTACCATTGTAGACCGGGAGCCCAGGGGGTCAACCTAGCTGAAAAGTGTACCAATTTTTTCCTATATGGTATCAATGTATGTATATCTGGTATCATCAGAATGTAAGTCTGCCGGGTTTCTGGTGGTGGGTGTGGTATTCCACGCCCTAAATGCCATGATCCCCAACTAGGCTAGATTAGCCCAAAAGTGTACCACACGAAAATCTTACTGCAGTGTACCGTACATCTTCAGGTATTACAAAAACACTCTGACAGACATTTCTAGTGTTGGGGTACCCCTGACAGAGCTATGTAATTGCCAGACATTTGTAGTGGTGGAGTATCGCTGACAAGAGTTATCTAATATTTAGACCAAAGCTAGGCTAGATTAGCTGAAATCTGTACCACCTAAAACAGTTTGTGCGGTGGGTTACCCCTAACAGACACGCCGTAAAATGCCACGCCTCCAACTAGGCTAGCTTCGCAGGCACTGTTCCCGTGTTCTAAAAAGTTAGATTTTTAGCCAGGATGCGCAGGATACTAATACCAAGCACGTATGGAAGAGTCGATAAACTGTGATTGCAAGAAATTGATTTTTGGGCAAAAAACATTTTATGGGGCTAAAAATGCGTTTTTGAAAAATAAAATTGTTCCTACAACCGCAGTTTATCGCCTCTTCCATATGCGCTAGGCATTAGTATTCTACGCATCCTGGCATAATTTTTAATTTTTTGGACCACAGGAACAGTGCCGACTAATCTATCCTAGTTGGGGGTCGTGTTATTTTGGGTGTGTCTGTTAGGGGCAACCCACCGCACAAACTGTCTGGCAGTGGTCATTCATAATTCCTGTGGTGGTACTGAACAACTCCAAAGCTGTTTTAGGTGGTACAGATTTCAGCTAATCTAGCCTAGCTTTGGTCTGGAAATTATATAACTCTTGTCAGGGATACTTCATCACTACAAATGTCTGGCAATTACATAGCTCTGTCAGGGGGACCCCACCACTAGAAATGTCTGCCAGTGTTTTTGTAATACCTGAAGATGTACGGTACATTGCTGTGCGATTTTCATGTGGTACACTTTTGAGCTAATCTAGACTAGTTGGGGGGCATGGCATTTTGGGCGTGGAATACCACACCCACCACCAGAAACCCGGCAGACTTACATTCTGATGATACCAGATATACATACATTGATACCATATAGGAGAAAATTGGTACACTTTTCAGCTAGGTTAACCCCCTGGGCTCCTGCTCTATTGGTAATTCATGTGTACTTTCGTAGGCTGTACATGTCCTAGACAGTGACAGCATTCAAAGATATGTAGGCGGAAACGCACAATTCTTGTCTCTAGTAGTATGGAAGTTATTTAACAGTCTGTTTACTCCAAGAAAGGCATTTCTCGAATAGTTGCATAAATTAAATACTATTTTTCACTCTTCTCATATCAGATGCTTCTCATATCAAACGCTACTCTAGCATAATTAATCATTTTTACCAGCTCCACCATATTCAATTTGCATGTACTGTGTCTTTATAGTTTGAAATTCGACGACCAAAAGTAGCTGAATCGCCAAAGCCTCCGTTTACACAGGTAAGTGTAGAAGTTTGAAGGATTTCGTAAAGAAAATAAACCATATATTATCACTTTACAGTTTGGACACATTATTCCCTATGTTTCTGTGTTTATTTGATCTATATGTTTTGTAGAGTTGTTCTCTTTACGACCTCATCCATAAATAAAAACAAATCACCAATTATCAGATTACCCTTGCCCTACCCCAATATATGTTTTAGTTTAGATTAATTAGAGTAATCGAACTGTCTTTTCTGCGAGTTATTTCCCTTCTCTCCGAGGGCTTTTTTTTCTGTTTAATCGTCGTGTTGGTCAGCCATATTTTATGTACACATGTTCTCTCATAATATAAACTAATAGTTTATCTTAGCCTTTGTTTACTTACGAGACACTATTACTACGTCCTCAACTGGCGCTATTACACTATTCGATTCAGTGTTTTGCAATGGAATCTGTTATTTTGTATTTAAATTCATGACACAGTTGTTATTTTAGTAGGCACACACATTCTTGTATTCGAAGTTTACTATGCTTATCTTATATATTATGATCAGGTTTTCATTCATCTACAGGGGGGGTAGATGGCCGAATGGTTAGCATGTGTGCGCAGTATCATAAGGCCTGTCATTGAGTCAACTGGCGTGGTTTTGAATCCTCGGTTGTACGTGACAAGGAGTAGGGTAGCCTGTCCAACCTCGTGGGTTTTCTCCAAGTCCTCCCAGCTCCCACTGCTAAAGACCCCTACGCGCAAGGGAATTATTGAAATAAAATTAAAAACCATATGTTATTCCGAAAATGATCTAGTTTGTGTCGAGTGGACGTAAAACCCCATTTCTCTCTCTCTCATTCATCTACAAATACTGGGTGACCATTTCATGACAATTGTTCTATATATATATGTTACCGTTTTGGTTAAATACTATTCTTATTCTATTTTTAGAGTAAGCGACAATCGGCTGCCTAAATGAATATGATGTGATAATTCCAAGATTAAAGAGATGGCCAAAAAAAACAAGATTAACAAGATATTATATAAATTAACAAGAGGGTTTTCAATCATATTATACAATAGGTCTATGTTATTTTTATATTTTATATTTGAAAGCTCATACAAATTATGATATTATTTGTTGAGAGATTGCTTTTATGGATTGTGGTAATAGTATATTGGTTTAGGTGAACTATGATGAAAGAATTCAGCTTACGTTGGCAGGACCAACATTATTTTATTACATAAAAATTCAATATAGGTTTTGATATACTCATATAAATATATATTCATACATCAACTATTATTTGTTATTCCATTTTGTTATTCATCCTTAATAACTTTATTGATTAGTTGTTGTCTTTTGTTACATTTTAGTGATTTAAACATAAAATGTAATATATTTTGTAATAGATGATATCCTCATCCTCAACAATTCAGAGTTTGAAATATAAAGTGAAATTTATAGAGTTGGCCAAAAACAAAATGTTACCCATTCTGAGAAGGGGTGCATGGATTAACCATGTCATTAATTATTGAACCGTGTTCAGAAATACATGTAGTGACAAAATAGTAGACTGTTAGTATCGAATAAAAACTTCATGCTTCTGTGACATTTGTCTGAAATTTTTTTTATTAAAGTATGTACATTTAAAAAAGTAGTGTACAATAAGAATAAGTAACAGTTTGTGGTCCACCCTGTATAGTTGAATAGATCAGAGTTTGAAATATAAAGTGAAATATATGTTTTAATAGATGATATCAGTGTTAGAAATGTAAAATTTTCTCAATATATTGTTTAATAGCTGATGATATCCTCAACAGTTCCGTTTTGGAAATATAAAATCAAAATACCAATCTTACAAAACCTTTGTTAAAAAACATTTCTCCAAATTCATATAACCTGAATATTATGAAGTTATGGACTGTCAGATGCCAGGCATACAATAAATAACCATGCAATAAGTTGGCTAATACCAGACAATGATAATTATTTTAAGAAACAATTGTTAATATTAGTATATACATGTCGAAATAAGACAACAAATAAAGAAATAAGAATGAAGAACAAATAATTAAGAAAACTGAATAAAGATCTGTTTGGTCTTCCATAGTTAGGTTGTTGTATCATCCAGGTTTAGTTTAAGATTAGAGTAAAAGAAAGTCGTCACCATTATGTTTTCCACTTAAAACTGCCATGTTTGGTACAGAGGTGCACTAACTGATATCTATAAAAATGGACGGTAATCTCCAAAATTGAACTTTGACCTTATTAAAACATGGTGGATATAAATGCAATGATTTTCTGAACATATCAACTTTAACATCATATTATCCACTTGATTTGATACTTCTTTGTTGTTTATTACAAAGTCAGTTTATTGTGTGTCTTAAAAGATGGTTGCCGAGGTGTTAAACACTGTTCCTTTTCATCTCACTGATACCAAATAATGCTGGCTATGTTCAAATGTTTTTATGTTTGTTATTTGATGTAACCATTACACTAACTGGGTATTTACGATATATTTCCATGAGGGTCAAATATAATAATATACTTAATTTTTTGTAACAAATACAAAAGTAATTCATTCTTTTTTTTTGTAATTACATGTAATGTTATGTACACTTGTTCCTGACACTTGTTGTTGGACTGTACATACAGTTGGTATTGTTTTTATTATTGAAGCACAAGATTAGGATTATGGAACACAAGTGAATTGTATCTACCCTACCTGATTCATCACTGAACGCCCAACATTTTATCTTGTGAAAACCGTTATCTCAGACACTAAAGGGAAAGTCTGAGCTCTAAAAGAAAAATACAAACAAAAATTGAACTTTGGTTATATTCTAGACATCTCACTTCACATTACTAAGAAAATCACATTACCAATTTCTGATAAGGGGTTTGGTAGAAATATTCATTTTTCTTTTCTATCTAGTGGCTGCAAACCCACCTGCATATGCATGTGACTTTAGAACATATTTTGATGGCGCTGGTTCCCAATCTAGATTTTTTAAATTAGATTTACCATGTCAATGTGATAGCATTATTTACATAGTGTATTCATATTGTCCAGCACCCAATTTCAAATCAAATTTCAGCTTGAATAAAGTACACAGAAGATCAGTGTACTATCTAAGACAAGAATGCCATATCTTGTGAGCTTGATTTGAAAAGTCAAAACAATGAGTATGGGCCAGCCATTCAATCATTAGGGAGCTGCAATTATTTTTTATTAGTGAAGAAAATGTTTTGGATATTTTCTACTGGCACTCTCTGTCTATAACGATTACGCCATTCTTTATCTATAGTCTACAGTCCAACTGATTGTATATTTACAGTATAAACCAGGTATCATATTTTATAACCTCATTTAATAAAATATAACCGTCCAAAACTTGTCTGTGTTTTATTTTCAAAGTCCCATGTTAGTAGATATATAGTCAGAAGACATAGTTAGGTTCTAGATATGCTTATCAGAAGACTAAAATTCCTAAATTATATTATGGGGATAATAGATATATTTACCCCGATACAGAAACATGATCGCGTTAAAAGGGGGATATATACTATTTAAATAAAAGGTTTGAATAATACTCACTATACAAATGGGTGCAGTTTACACGAAACCAAAATCGATAACAAAAACCCTTATATTTTATAAACTGTACGCACACACAACAGCTTACCCGAAAGGAATCTTGGACGTTGACAAAATGCCTTCAAGCATTCTATCATTCTATCGTGTTCACAAGGTTTTTGGAAAAGGAGGTAACACCAGAACTGTAGGTCATGAAACGATGAATATTTAAAGGATTCGTCCGGCCATTACCCCAATGTTTAACACCATATGTTTTGTCCTCTTATGACTTCAATATATGCTTTACATCAAATTCGAAAACTATCTGTGAAAACCGTAGTCTCTATATCGTTCACAAGGTTTGCGGAAAAGGGAGCATCTACAAAAGACACGTCGCGGAACGCTGATTATCGATAGTTCGTCTTCTTATTACCCAAATTCTTCCCTCCACATTTGAAAAAGATGGGTTAAATTATAACTCCGTTCAACGCGCTTTCACAGAACCAGAAGGGAAATTCGCGAGACGGTTCGTTCCCGCGTGACCACATATATTGCTTCAAACGAAATTAGAAAAAGATCCACGAAATACTATTGCCTTTATCGCGTTCACAATCCAATTTATGAAGGACGGTCGAGCTAACCGACGGACAGGGGATGACTACTTACTTATAAACTACAAATAAAAACTGTACACTGTAAAAAAAAAACAACTGTATATACAGTGTAGAAAAACTGTACCCCCCCCCCCCCAAAAAAAAACAAAACAAAACAAACTGTATATGCTGTGTAGAAAAGAGAACATACATACCTTGCACGTCTCACTGTCCGTCTTCATTGGCCGATTTTATGCAGAATAGTTGGACGCAGACCCCTATTTTTTTTTTTTTTTAAAAAAACAACCATCCTCATAAAATATGCCCCCCCCCTCCCCCAACAAGTTTCACAAACACCCTTTATCGTAAATAGATTAGTTTATGAAGTAATCAAGTTACCTTTAAATAATGCATATTACAAATAAATGACAGACCGGGTTGAGTTTATTAATTGTTTAATATAAACGCCATGCTAAAAACCGACAACAAAGCTTTTGGGGGATTTTAACCGAAGAAGGGAATTTATTGTATAAAAAATTGAAGCGTAAACCCTGAGAGAGTTTTTATGAAACGAAATCTCAAAAATGAGCTTGAAGGCCCAACAATGGAAGACACAAACCAAATGTAGCACATGCAATAGAATTCCTGAAATGGGACAATAAATTGTAAAAGGGAGATGTACTATGAACGTATGTGGGTTTAACATGGATGCATTATAGTAACCCTGGAACCGCACCTAATTTCGAACGTTATACTTGATGTTTTTTGTTATGTTAATGACGAGCAGAATACAGAACGCAGAATTGCAAGCTTGCGATGTATTGCTTAAATCACTTGAGTTGTGGTTAGATGAATTTATTAACGAATATTAATATCAAGTACATGTATTTAATAAACCTCCTAAAAGGTAACAAATATGTTCTTTTTATTTAAACAAAATAATAATAATTGAAACATGTAAATCACATGACAGGTCACATTATAACTATACATAATTGACGGAAGTTAATAGAGTGCAAATATAACACGATGGGCAAGCATGATAGCAAATAGTGGCGTGACATTTATAAAAAAAAATAACTTGTCTTTGTTTGGTACTGTCTGTAAAGATCCAATTTACGTTATAAATGTTTGTTTTGGTCTAATGACAAACATAAAGCTTTCAGGGGATCACAAAATAAATGAACAATTACAGATTTACAATTAAAACCTATAATAAATAAATTCAAACTGAAGATGTGCCAATACTTCTTAACTCATGCGTCGGACTTGATTATGGGCAAATGTCAAGACCCACCTGGGCTCTTCTTCCCCTCTTCTTCTAGTATGATATCGTAGACAAGCATCTAGTGCGTATTTAACTTTATCACCCAATAATACATTCTACAGTAGATATCGCTTGTGTGATATATTTCATAATCTACTGCGATATCTCCTAATGAGATATCGCTTTACATGAATTTGATTGGTCAGTTGAAAAGGAACTATTTTTTTTTATTTTCAAAGAACAGTTCATTTCTCATTAAAAGTAACTTTTTTTAAAAAAAATGAACTATTGTTATTCAATTGACCTTGATGGAAACACTGGGCCAATATAAAGGACTTTGCTGTCAAAAAATGATGTATCACTACGCCATAATGTTCAGTAAAAGTGAAATCTACAGCAAAGAATTATATTTATCTATTTGTGCATGTAAGAAGGGATTGGGTGATAAATAAAATCTCCTACTCGTCTTTTTTGATATCAAAAAATATCAACTTGTGTTGATATTTTTTGATATCAAAAAAGACTGGTAGGAGATTCTCTATATATCAGTTAATTTAAAATACCGTAGTTGATGTGGAATGGAATAGCAATAAAAGCGTTCGATTTTAAACAAAGCTGATAAACATGATTACACAATTCTACGTCATGATATACCATACCGTTGGACCAGCCAACTCAATTGATAAAACAATAATGCGAAAATACACAAAATATAAAGATATATAAAAACAAATATACCATTTCCCTCAGTTATACATTATATCCTGTTTATTATATTTACAAATACAAAATATTGCAGAAATTTATATATAAAGAAAAAGCCCTCTTGTTAATATGTTTTATATAATAAACTTTTCTCATGTTTGTTCGAATGTCTGGCATGTAGTATGTGTCATTATTAAAAAATAACCAGTTTCTATGCTCTAGAGTTTCTGTTATTCTGAAAATGTAAGCAAAATATAAACTTAATCTTTAAGTGGCATTTAGCGACTGGAAAACACATTAACAGAACACAGTTTTTATGGGAAACAATCACTGGTTTATTCTAAAAGCACGACGTTTCGACAAGTATCCTCTTATCGTGCTTTTAGAATAAACCAATGATTGTTTCCCATAAAAACTGTGTTCTGTTAAAATATAACTGTTTTAGTGACATTTTGTAATAAGTATATAATATAAAACGCAACAATTTCACGGAATACTATTACTGGGTGAAAGTATTAATATGAGCAGTGTCCACGAAGAAGAATGTCAAGATTTTTCAACACATAAAGTGTTGTTTAGTCATTCGGATTACAATGCTACTGATATCATATTGTTTGGCAGGACAGCGGTGATCCCGCCTAATCTTCACCGAACTCAAACTGCCAATGTGTTAGCTTTAATCAGTCTGAAAAACCTCGAGGTTCTTCTTGACCCACGACTGGACTGAAATCAGAGACATTCTAGTCCGGAGTACTGTGGCCGTCATCTATCAGAAACATTGTTAAGCAAAGGAATGTCAAGAATAAAAAAATAGAATGAATGCTGCACAGCAGCTGATAAATAAATAATTGTTTCATTCAATATCCACATAAAAGACTATTTGTGCTAATGGTAACTTACGGAATTGAAAGCAGGATTAGGAGTTCCATTAATCACAGGTCTCTGAATTTCAAACTGTAAAATATAAAATAATAAGGGTGCAACTTCGACCTATATCTCATTAATCCATATGGTACAAGAGTTTGAGGTTTTTTTCTACTTTTTAAATTGTAAAGAATTAAAATAAAAAGTTGACAACTACACTAAATGTTTCCTATTTTACTCCTGGGGTCACATTGTGGCATAAAATATAAGGCTAGAATTTGATGGTATTCAAACTTGACGAGGTTTTGTTGGGAGAGGTTTTGATTATACAGTTCGTGCTTTTGTGATTATGCTGTGTACACGAGATGGAGGCATCATGCATTGCCAAGTTTAGTCTAAATCCATAGTTGTTTTGTAAAAAAGAAAATATAATAAAGGCCTATCTCGTTTATCTATGGTACATTAAAGGCTTTCATGCAGGGGATAAAGACATATTATAATATATTACATACCCTCGAGTCTGGATTTAACATACGGTGCAGATAGTCCCAAGAGAAGTTAGATTCCGCAGCACCATTTCCTAGAATATAAAAAGCTTTTTTATTGAAATATACCACCTATACTGACCATGAGCAAATATAATCTACCGGTAATGACTTTCTGAAGCAATTTGTTATGTGTACGTCTGTTCATATTGTTACTAGATGTAAAGGACCCAAATAGTTAACACAGTGATTTCTACAATCTTATAAAGAGATTTCTTGTAATAATCATTAAATCAAAGCAATTGCTTACCATTCGAAACAAAATTTCCATTTTCATACCAGGCCGAGTCAAGGAAATCATCTCTGCCCTTAGTTTTCTTTGGTTTACGCTTACTTCCCGATTCTGAACTGGAGGAAGCGACAGAGTAGCCATCAGGTATATAGGGCATGTAGTTGGCAGCAGAATGGGAACTTCTCTTTGGCAGTGATCCAGCGAACAAGTAACTTGGTTGACTAAAATATTGTAAAATAAATACAAAATGTACCTATATCTCAAACAACATGGCAAACTCCAAGTGCTCTATAAATGCATGAATATAAAGCACTATTACAGTTTAGAAATGTCAAAATATGAAACCCTTAGAGAAGTCAGACAATAACTATACTAGCAATATTAGTAATAACATCAAACATATCACATTACACATTCGGCAATACATTTAAACATTTGCTTCGATTAACGTTGCACAACATGAACAAATAATAATTCAAAATTGAAAATTATTACCTTTCATTAATAAGATTCTGTCTTGTATGTTTATTTTTTGATCGGATCTTGAGATAAACCAAGACACAGATGATAGCGAATAATAAAAAGAAGAGTGGCAGGCCAACACCCAGTCCAATAATCAAATCATTACTAGTATCTGTAAAAACAAATTTTCTTGACATTGTATTTAATCAAACCATTTTTTGCGTTGTGGATATGGGTCCACATTTAAAACGCTAGGTACAATATATTATCTTTGGTGTTCAACATAGGACATTTTTGCAGCGTTGTTTATAAAATTTCAGATACATGTAGTCAAATATTGTATATTACAAAAAACTTTAACGTGCTTACCTTCTTTTGGTGTCCTACAAGAGAAACAAGAAAAGAATATGATTAAAGCAGTTTGGGTATAAATAGTAAATCATTAAGACTAGCGGCTTCTTCTACGTATTTTAAGTGAGTGAGACTGGGGTTGTTGGTATGAGACCACTAGACACTTTTTTAATGTAATTCTTGCTTTAAACTTTAAAAAACAGCTGGAAATAGTAAACTAATTAACTGAAAGAGGTTTTATTTGCGTGCTTGAAGGTCCATACTCTCCTAAACTTGCGTGTATGTTACTAAACGCATGAAAAACGGAGAGTTGGTTGATTCAGTTGACGGAAAAGAACAATTTATAGACACATGGTTATGATTCATATAAGGCCTTTACATCAAAATCAACAATTGCGGGTGCAACATTTTTTTTAGCAACAAATGCTCCCTACAGTTGAACTTGCCACTGAATGGGCAATAGTGTTATTGTTATTCGAATATTATATAGAAATGAAATGGGGTTTAACATCCTACTGTTGTGCTCCGAACTGGGCTAATGAAAACGGAATATTCTACAGATATATACGATTCAACAGTTTTGTGTGGAACAAAGCCCATATACTAGTTGGCCACAAACAATAACTCGTACGTGATAATCTTTAAATGACGATAATTGGGTTTGTATTACACACCTGCAGTATGGTTTGCCATTAGTATCCGTGTCGCAAACTTGTTCTCCACTACACGCGCCTTGAACTGCTCCATATACTTGACATACTGATAAACCAGCCACTGTAAACCACAATCACTTACAATTCAATACTTTTTTTAACATGGGATCGGATACATATTAATATTTACTAAATCCTCTAATATATTATGAAAACATAATTTAGAGAGTAGTTTCTGATGCTAACGCGGTGCAAGTAGTCGCCGAATTTAAATATATGTAGTTCTCTAGCTGGGTATAATGAACAAATAAGTAAAAAAATTCAAATGATACAGAAAAATCGAAAGCTTTAAACCTCAAAATGTAAATAAATGTGGGTAATTTTCATTACTCTCCATCAGTAAAACTTTTAAAATATTATATGAATGTCATGACCTCCTACCATGGCGTCCCAGACAACGCTACGAATTGCTCTTACGTAATTAATCAATATACAATACAATCCAACCAATTTTCAACAAAAAATTACGTTCACGGGCTTTATACATATACAGGTAACGGACGAATTAATCGACCATAAAACTGGAATTAATATACTAAAACATTAGTTCTTCCACTTTCATATTAAGTGAAAGAAATAGTTTTGAATGCTTGACTCTATCCTAAAGGTATAACGGTATAATACTTGAATGTATTACCTGGGACTCCGTTCACAGTCAATGCTTTTATAGGATAGTTCATTCCGTTGACATTCAAATGTCCAGTGTCGTACAAAGCTTTGATAGCAGTTGAGATATCTGTTGTCGAATTCGGGGTATTGCCATTCAAAGATCTTACTACAAGTTGATAGTCAATTTCAATACTCCCAGGTCTATAAATAGAATACAGTAATTCACAGTAGCATAAAATAATTACGATTATGTGATATTTGTCAGAACGAACTTTATGTCGGCACAACTGACATAATTATAATCTTAAGATGTGCCGGTTCAGAATAATTGTTTCGTGGTTGTAGCCTACCCCGACCCAAGTCTTTCTAAATTTAGTCCAGCACTGGGCATTGTAAAATATAATG
Organism: Patella vulgata; assembly: GCF_932274485.2. Taxonomy (NCBI): domain Eukaryota; kingdom Metazoa; phylum Mollusca; class Gastropoda; family Patellidae; genus Patella; species Patella vulgata. The sequence goes on from NC_065883.2 coordinate 34,717,768, forward strand.
CATTAGAAACGAATACGTTTTCCTGGTTGTGAATATATTTTCCAGATGTAGTCTGTTCAAGAAATATAATATACTTAACATATCCTTAAAATATACTTTACCTCAAACTGAATATACTAATAAGAAGAAAATCTGGCACCCTTGGCCTAAAATAGTCTGTAAGCTAAAATGAAAACCGGTTTAAACCATTATAATCTATATTATATGAAATATATTATAAGGGGACTGTTTGGCAGTTTATCTAATTTATAAATATTAATACATTTAATATCAACTCCATAAATGAGAAGTGGTATCCGGTGTTCTAAAAAGTATACGCATATACTGTCTCGTGCTCGACCTAGCCATCACAACTTTTGACTAACTGAAGCAAAGGTTTGGACCTGAACACCATACATTTTATTTTATATACAATTAATATGTAAAATATTTACATAAAACAGTGGTTTTTTTTTTGTTTAAATCAAATTTTACTAAATTTTCAGTCGCAAATGTTCTTAGTAATAAAACTCCAATTACCGATTTTTCTAATTTGTCTAACACTTGTGCATACTCAGCCGAAGTATTAACATTGAGGAACCGTTCTTCGTCAGCAACATCTTGGACCGTCAAAGTCACATTAACTCTATAATTATCTATAAAATAAAGAGAAATTATAATTATTTTTATATGCAATTGTGATACAAATCTGAATATTAATAGAGATGGTCATCCTATATCTATATAGATAACGATGATAACTAGAATGAACTTTTAGAAACTTTTAACGCTCCGTTCAAACATTTCACTGAATTTGCTTAATGACAGTAGAAACACATAAACAGTGAATATTGACATACAAAATAAACAAATTTGACTGATTTACTAAAACATCGCCATTGACCCAATGGCAATGACGGAGGTAATAAATTTACCGAACGGTAAAAACGGGTTGCCATTTACCTACTTATAGGCCGATTCATTTCGTTATTATTATCCCCCTTCTAGGCGGTAATAATATTGGATCGGGTGAATTTATAAACAGGATGGACTACCTCCTTTAAATACCAGTAATAATTGTAAGCTAGTATAAACGCTTGCTCACGTAGGTTTTTTCCTTTAGCAGGGAATTTGATGCAAATTAACTAGCATATTGATTATAGAAACTATATACTTTATATTTAAACAGCATCCATTATTATCACCAACAAATTTAAAGTATTCATCATTATTCACATGTGGAATTTACATCAATTTCTCAGTTCTCTTAAAGCAAGAATACACACTTCACCTTACTACATCCCAAAGAATTATCTCAGAAATCTAGATATCCTAATTTCCATATTCAGCAGTTTAAACCAAGAAGCGGAGAAAATATTTAGGTTTTCAAAACAAAATAGATTAAGAAATGAAAAATAAAACTGAATCTTACCAGAACATGTTTTATTGTCATTGTTGAGTGTAAAACCAGTATTACATGAACAACTGTAAGATCCTTCTGTATTATTACATACTTGATTACATCCTCCATTATTTGTATTACATTCATTAGTATCTTAAAACATAATTTAATTAGTGTTATTACATTAATCAATAAATACCTCCAATAGAGAGAGAGAGAGAGAGAGAGAGAGAGAGAGACTAACATATGGTCCAATCAATTTTATTTCAATAATTTGCTTGCGCGTAGGGGTCTTTAGCAATGGGAGGAAACCGAGGGATCTGTTGAAAACCCACAAAGTTGGAGAGGCAACCCTAACCCTTGTCATTTGAGTCAATGACAACTTACGATACAACGCGCACCCAAGTACCCAAGTGACCCTAACCCCCCACCCCAAATACCGCAAATAACGAACAAGGCTAGCAGCGGTTGGTATTGGGTAACTATTACTCACAAGTGCATTAAGTGAACAAGGCTAGCAGCGGTTGGTATTGGGAGCGGTTTTGATGGAATGGTAGGCGGTTTGGGGAACATTGAGGGGTGTAAAAGTAAAACAGACTACTCAATTAAACGGAGAAAATGAAGTTGGCAGAAAATAATTTAAGAATTTACTTTGCCTCTCAGTAAGCATTGTAAATGGACGGTATGTAATGACAAATCGTTCTGAAAATTGGGCCCTGGCTCAATCAACTTCTGTGACAAACATGGCTTCTAAACATGGATTTTTTGTAGCTTGGGTATCTCCTTGTGAATACAAAATTTTGAGAGAAATTTGAAGCAAATATTTGATAGATCAATTAGTTTGAATATGTTTTTAGTCCAAATATATATCAACTCACACAGTTTGTACGTGGGGAGGTATCTTTAAACTATAAAATATATTTATAAGTGACCATTGGTGTTTCAGTTATACAATGTTAATATATAAGTATTTATTACTGTGATCTGTAATTTACTTACCAACACAGAATGCGCTCACAAGCGAGTAACCGTCTTGACATACACAAGTATATGAACCAGGTATGTTACGACACACTTCTAGAGTTTTGGGGCAAATAGTATCTGCATTTGTGCATTCATCAATATCTATAAGAAGATCAGATTGTTTCAATATTAATACTTACGCCGTCATATTTGAAATTCACAGTCAACTTGCACTGACAAAGTCTGTTATTTTGAGATAGATATATTGTAATATTTATTACTATAGTTAAGTGTACAATCCAGTAGACGTGGTACAAACTAGGGTTAATCAGCGAACTGGATGTATGAGATGTGTTGTTGACGTTTGGGAAAGTAGGACGAGGGGAAATGTGTAGGGAGTGAAGTGCTGTAAAGGGATAGTTAGATGTATAATGAATGGTTAGAGTGGCTGTGGTGTTACGGTGAAATACTATGCCGCCACCGTAACACCACAGCTTTATGATTTGTTAGACAGGAGTGATGTAATGGGTGTCAACAACTGGGTATGCTGGTACCGTCGCAACGTAGCCGTGAAATATATATTGTGGGGGGAAGGGCGGAAACGGAAAAATATACAATGTTGACAGTATGTGCCAGGCATGAGGCTGCGCAGACCGAGCGGCAGCTCGATAGGGAATGTGTGGGAGGGTCACCCTCATAAAATTTTTTTTTTTTAAATTTCAGTTTTCTGTAAGCAGTGAAAACACTATTTTGGCATTGTTTGCGGGGTTAAACCTAAAAATCACATTAATACACCTATTGCACGATATTGTGAAACTAGCTGACGAAGACAGCTCGGGCAGCGATTGTTCGACTCGGGGCTGCTCTGTCAGTATCTAACAAACGCATTTAGTTCGCGTACAACTTTTAAAAACCGAATGTCAGTATGGTATTTCAAACATAATTGGTTATCGCAAAAACAGAGTAAACTGAAAGCGAGTAATCTCGACTCAAACCTATAGTCTATAGCCTACTTACTACACTCGTCACTAGGCTTCCTATATTATTGTTTGTGGACGGTTTACTACTCAGTGATAAGCCTGCGCCGCAAAAAGAGGTCTCGCCTTTTATTATTAGTATAATGACTCCCTCATGTGCGGCAGGTTAGTTTGCTTCTAAAAACACTGTTTTCCGTTCCAAAAAATACAAAAGTAATTTCCTACCAGATGACCATGGTTCTTTTCACCGAGACTAGATAATTTCTCTCGGTGTAAGGATATAGCTATGGATAAGTTCATACAAGGTCAATAAATCCGCGGTCACTTCGGGTCACACTGTTGAGAAAATAAACCGATGGGTTTGTTTAGTAGCAAATCGAGCGTGAATCAACTGAGTTTGTACTGAAAAATTTTTGAGTGATATGTATGAACTGTCTTCACACATTCGGTTTATAATTAGCGATACACAGGTACAGTGGCAAGTGTTGTACTTCACAGACTGTTTACCTCCGAACTACCTCCGCACGAAATCCCCGATTTGGGTACTTGTTAAAAGAAAAAGAAATAGTACCTGTGCGCATGCCAGTAAAAAAAACCTAAGAGTTCGCGCATAAAAATGCCCGAACGTACCAGGCACAAGGTCGTCTCGGAGAATGTTGCTTGGACAGCTGCGATTCCCTCTATTCTTCTCGAGCTCAATTTTTCGTCCCACCCGAAAGACTAGACACACTTTCTTTCTAGCAGGTACCACCACTGACATGTGAAAACTGGTCTTGACAATTCCCTCAATTACTCCCGGTCTAGCTCGGAATTTGAGCCGGCTTTTACTTGCCAGAGGTAGCGACGGTCCAGTTGGCTGACTGATCGACATACTCTTACTGAACATTTTGGTTGGGTTTCGTTGGCAGATTTGGAGTGGAATCGAGATTAATACCTCGCTAATATACATAGGGGGTTCAACCCTTCTTTTCTTCAAACTCCAATCTCAGCAGACGTTAAAATAATATATGTTTTATCTTCCGTATGACTCATGTAAAAATGACCAAAAAGTGACTAATGTAAAATCTACCGGTACAAGTGAGCGATGACAAAATGACCGATACAAGTGACTGGTGTAAAGCCTGCCAGTACAAGTGACCTATGCAAAACTTACCTGTACAAGTGACTGGTGTATAACTTACCGGTACAAGTAATTGAATTGTTGTTTAAAGTGTAACCACTTCTACATTCACATATAAATGTCCCATTCTTATTGACACAATTCTGCTGACATCCTCCATTATCTGTTTTACACTCATTGATATCTACAATATAATTTAAATGTAAAATTACGCCATTACAACTTTGTTTAAAACCACGGTGTAATTTCATCATCCTTTCATGTATATATTGATGAACAATATATATATATATATATATATATATATATATATATATATATATATATATATATGTTGTTCATCAATTTTAACAGTTTTTGATTTGTTGTTTATATAATAATACACACGTCTTGTTAGATGTACATATCCACTCAAATGCCATCTTCGATCACCACAAAGGTATGGTATCACAAATATGTTGTGAAATTAATTTTTTCCCAAATAAATAAGTAGTGGGATATGTAGACAGTAACAAACTATACCGGGCACGATACCTGTTGCTACTTTGATTTCAGAAGTCGAAGCTACTGGACCGACGGTAATCTCGGTACAATATTTTCAACAACCTAGTTGTTTAAATACAAAAACAACAACCATCTAATAAAGAATATGGACAAGGAATAAACACAGATGGCATATTTTAAAATTCTTTAGTGCTATGTCAATATAAAAAAACAAATATTGTTGAAAACTTAATTTACCAGTACAAACTCCGGATACGTCTGAAAATCCTTGTGGACAGGCACATGTATAGTTACCAATGGTGTTCGTACATACTTCATGTAATGGACATGGTATATCTACACACTCGTTTTTATCTGTAAATAGTTTTAAAACATATTTTGGATGGAGTCCTTGAAACTATTTTGGCGGTCCGTGAAATCGAAGGCGCCGGGAAGGTGGGGGTGGGGGCGTTGGGGAGTGGGGCGGGAAAAGGGACTTCCTATTGGGCAAGCGAGCCAGTCGAAATAGAAGCACAGGCAAATCAGGTGCGGATTGGAAATCTTATTATTCTAAGACTTGGGTAGCACCGCCCCCTCCACACTTCCTTGGAAATAAGGATACATGTATATTTTTAACATAAAATCAAACAATATACGTTATACTGCATACAGTCATTAAGTGTGTGAATTATTGAGAAAAATGATTTATGTTTAAAACTGATTTAATCATTAATATCTCTTTTCTTAAATTATTCCATCTTAATTACCTTGACAAATACCAGCGGCGTCCTTTGTATAGCCATCTTGACAATCACACCTATATCCGCCATCAAAGTTAACACATTTGAAATTTTGTGAACCACAGATAGTTTGGTTGTTACATTCATTAACATCAGTTTGACACGTACTACCAGTCCATTGATTATTACAGTTACAGGTACCGTCAGTCTTATTACATGATAATACATGACCAGCTACACATTGACATGTTTCTTGACAGTTAACTCCCCAGTGTGTACCATCACACTCTACAAAATGAGTAAATACAACTAATAGAACACAATTAAATACAATAAATAGCACACAATTAAATGCAATAAATACCACACAATAAAATATAATAAATAGCACACAATTCCATACAATAAATACATTATCCACCATGTATCTTAAAAATTTTGCAACGATAATGTTCTAATAAATAATTTTATTTAGTTGGACCATTGTGTTAATTCGAGAGAACATTAGTACCAGGGCAGTCTCTCAAAGGTTTGGGAGTCGCCACTGCTATCCCGAGACTGGCTGCTCAATTCCAGCATACATGGTCCAGTGTGTGTGTGTGGGTGTGGGTGTGCGTGTGGGTGTGGGCTGACGAGCCATCCCATGTGAGAAAAAGTGTGTGCTGAACAGACCCCTAAGAGTAAAAAATTCTGAGAGAGGATTTCCTCATAGTGAAGACCTGATCATAATGCCTAACAACCCCTTAGGAGAATGTTTTTGGTGGTCATAGATTTATCCTCACGAGGCTGCACTCATAACATATATATGTGCACATGCACTTAACATTTTACACACATTCCCATGCTAGCCAAGTTTTATTTGGAGTAACTTCCCTTATCCAATCATTTTGTCTAGAATATCAAGACATTCTGTACATTGGCCCTGTAAGGGAAATATATATCTGGATGTGCAGGACTACCCGAATTGCTCACACACCCGGTTTTCATTTACGTTCATATCCTCACCTGAATTTCTCACTGTCATTTGAGAAGAACTCACACAGACATTTTTCTGAGTACATGTAAGAAAATTATTACTGTTTTATTCCTACAAGATGTCTTTTATCATATTTTAGCTATTGATATAGTCATTTCCGATTCAGCTTATGAGCATTGAAGTCCTCTTGAGTCCGATTTTTCCACATTGGACTTTGTGTCATGGTCATGATGGTTCCGTGGATAGAACAGTTTGCCATTCCTCCATCTCGCGTGTCAATCTAGTCAGTCATTAGCATTTTGTCTAGGCTAATTTAGAGCCTATATTTGGATGATCAGTACAATGAAACCTTACATGTTAATTTTGTTTTCTTTACAAAGTGTCATTTCCGTCATTTGTGACTTGTGCATTCTATTGTTGGATGATGATTATGCGAATCTTTTTGCTTATGTCTCAACATATATTCACTGTGTGTACCTTATGATTATTTTGCTCAGAGTTTTTATGCAGATCAGCTCAGATCAACCAGAAAACTGAACCATTTGAAGCCAAGGCAACTAACCAGACTAGTGATGGATAAGTTTCATGTGAATGATAAAGTATTAGTAAATTGTGATGGGATATGGTGGCCTGGCTGGGTATCTGAATCAGAGAAAGAGAAATCTATTACTCATACTGTGTCATTTTTTGATGAGGAAGAAATGTAAGTATGAAAAAGTTTGATGCTAGGCCTAGATATATTGCAATAGACGTAATCCGGAATGACGTCAAATGGGTTGTTATTATAATACGGCCACTTTCAAGTTTAGCCTAACGTAAATTAGTAACTAAGCTGACTAAACGATATTCTTGCGAAACTTGCAACAGTGATAGCAGATATAAACGTAAAGATTATGTGAGATCGGTGTTACTTTCCTTCCGTTTCTGAAGTCGTCAATTAACATTGAACGATGTAGACACCGGTTAACACAACGCGGGCGTCCTCATAATGACCTTTCTGTAATTTTGATACAACGACACCATTCTGTTTGTTCAAAGTTAGACTATTTTTAAAGCATCAGCATTTTTGTCTCGCACATTTAAACAAATAAAAATATCCAGAATTAGTCGTAATTGAAAAACGATTAAAAAACAGAAATAAATATAGTATCTGATCCCACGGGGGCATAGCCAACTTATTCCAATAGGAATTACACAATAAACATAAAACACAACAGTTATGTGCAGCATCCAGAAAATCATACACCACCCTAAAAAAATAAAAGGTGCAAATAATGATCCTGCTTCAGTTATGTTTATTGTAGGCAAAAAATTGGACCTGTGAATTTTACTAAATTTTTGCGATTTAATAACAAAAGTGCTGATGCTTTAAAAATAGTCTATTTACATCTGAACAAACATAATGGTGCCGTTTTATCGAAATTACAGAAAGGTCATTATGGTGACACCCGCATTGTTTTACCCAGTGTCTAGCCTACATCGTCGGCATAGTTATTAATTTACGTTAGTCTAAACTTGAAAGTGGCCGTAGTACATGTTTAATAACATTGGTGAACGTTACTGATTGTACCCCGTCACATGAATTTCCATTTGGAAAAACCCATTGTGACGTCATTCTGGAGTAGGTCTATTAATTCACTGGTGAATTTTGCCTGAGCCTTAAAATTGCTGTGAACCCGTCACTCATGTATGTCTGTCATCACTTTGCAGGCACACCTGTCACCTTTCCATTGTATGATGGCACAGGCAAACCCTTAGATATGTGGGATTAGTGGCTTCTTTTGCCCTGCGGTCCTATTGATTGTTGGACTGAAACAAGGCTAATGACATAGGAATCGGTCTTGTCAAAACTTCAAACATTCATATCTTCGCTCAGAATAAAGTAATTTGACTGAAATATATTCATTTTGTATTACATGTATCTATTTTTAAACTATTATAGCGAGAACGACCAACTCTTTATCTAAATCTTACATAATGCATCTTTAAAAAAGCAAAAAATGTTACTGACTGCAAATAATATATGGTAGACACACGTAATAGCTATAACATGTACAAAAATCGTGACATTTGGAATAAAATTGAGAAAGATATGAGCATTATTCCAAATGTTGCGATTTTTGTACAAGTTATAGCTATAACGTGTGTCTACCATATATTATCTGCGGTCATTAGCATTTTTTGATTTTTAAGTAGATATTATCTAAGGACGTCGTACAATACTTCAAGATTGTGCACAGTAAATGCTTATTTTGGTCAGCCCATTTTTGAGTTAGAAAATCAGGAAAAATGAAATGAAATGGGGTTTAACGTCCTACTGTTTTGCTCCGAACTGGGCTAATGAAGACGGGCATACACCATACAGTGTGCTATGAGGGAAATTTTGCCCGGACAGCAGCACTACGGCCTACTCTTATATTGAATTCCAACTGTCAAGGGATCTTTTACGTGCACGCCAATGTGTACACGGGACCTCGGTTTTCCGTCTCATCCGAATGACTAGACAGCTGTCCTTGTCAGGCCCTCCGTCCTGCATCACTGACAAGGGGAAACCATGTCGGAAAATCTGAATGACCTTTCTCGGCCAATGCAGGGATCGAACACTCGACCTCCAGGCTAGCGAGCCAGCACCTCACCCACTTAGCCACCACGATCCCCCAGGAAAATGAAGCCACTGTGAATCATAATAATAAGTAATGGTTCTGACTCTGACTTATGTTAGGCCTGTTTAAATTTTGCTTTTTATACGCCCACATTTTCATGCGGACGTATTATGCCGTCGCCCCTGTCCGTCCGGACGTCTGGACGTCCGTTCACAATTTGTTTAAGGACACTCTTGAGCTCATAATTCTTATCCGATTTTGACTAAACTTGAAATATAGGTTTATCTCCAAAAGATCTCAGCTGCTTTCGATATTGCCATGTATCTGTTCGATACTTCATGGATTATGGCCCCTGTTTGTACGAAGAATCACGTTTTTAGCTTGTGGACCCTATAGAGGTCACAATTTTTATCCGATTTTGTTGAAACTTGAAATGTAAGTTTATAACCCAAAGATCTTGGTTCCTTTTGATATTCGCACATATCGGACCATAACTTCCTGAATTATGGCCCCTGAATGGACGAAAAATCACGTTTTTAGCTTGTGGACCCTATAGAAGTCATAATTTTTATCCGATTTAAAAACCTGTATTATTATATCACCATTACACCCTAAGGACGACTGAGTTCGAATTTCGGGAAAATCGACCCAAAATTGACTGACAAAATGGCCGCCGTTTGTTCCCAAAAAGCGTAAAAATATGGTATATCAAGGTTGTGGACCCTATAGAGGTCACAATTTTTATCCGATTTTGTTGAAACTTGAAATGTAAGTTTATAACCCAAAGATTTCGGTTCCTGTCGATATTCGCGCATAGCGTACCATAACTTCCTGAATAATGGCTCCTGATTGTACGAAAAATCACGTTTTTAGCTTGTTGACCCTATAGAAGTCATAATTTTTATCCGATTTAAAAACCCACATTATTATATCACCGTTACACCCTAAGGATGACTGAGTTCGAATTTCGTGAAAATCGACTCAAAATTGGCAGACAGAATGGCCGCCGTTCGTTCTCAAATAGCGTAAGAATATGGTATATCAAGGTTGTGGACCCTATAGAGGTCACAATTTTTATCCGATTTTGTTGAAACTTAAAATGTAAGTTTATAACCCAAAGATTTTGGTTCCTTTCAATATTCGCGCATATCGGACCATAACTTCCTGAATAATGGCCCCTGATTGTACGAAAAATCGCGTTTTTAGCTTGTGGACCCTATAGAAGTCATAATTTTTATCTGATTTAAAAAAACGTATTATTATATCACCGTTACACCCTAAGGACGACTGAGTTCAAATTTCGTGAAAATCGGCCCAAAATTGACAGACAAAATGGCCGCCGCTCGTTCCCAAATAGCGTAAAAATATGGTATATCAAGGTTGTGGACCCTATAGGTCACAATATTTATCCGATTTTGTTGAAACTTAAAATGTAAGTTTATAACCCAAAGATTTTGGTTCCTTTCAATATTCGCGCATATCGGACCATAACTTCCTGAATAATGGCCCCTGATTGTACGAAAAATCGCGTTTTTAGCTTGTGGACCCTATAGAAGTCATAATTTTTATCTGATTTAAAAAAACGTATTATTATATCACCGTTACACCCTAAGGACGACTGAGTTCAAATTTCGTGAAAATCGGCCCAAAATTGACAGACAAAATGGCCGCCGCTCGTTCCCAAATAGCGTAAAAATATGGTATATCAAGGTTGTGGACCCTATAGGTCACAATATTTATCTGATTTTGTTGAAACTTGAAATGTAAGTTTATAACCCAAAGATTTCGGTTCCTTTCGATATTCGCGCATAACTTCCTGAATAATGGCCCCTGATTGTACGAAAAATCGCTTTTTAGGTTGTGGACCCTATAGAGGTCATAATTTTTATCCGATTTAAATAAAATATTATTATATCACCGTTACATCCTAAGGACAGATGAGGTCGAATTTCGTGACAATCGGCTCAAAATTGACAGACAAAATGGCCGCCGTCCGTACTCAAATAGCGTAAAAATATGGTATATCAAGGTTGTGGACCCCATAGAGGTCACAATTTTTATCCGGTTTTGTTGAAACTCGAAATGTAAGTTTATACCCAAAGATCTTGGTTCCTTTCGATATTCCCATATATCGGACCGTAACTTCCCGAATTATGGCCCCTGATTTTACGAAAAATCGCGTTTTTAGCTTGTGAACCCTCTAGAGGTCATAATTTTTATCCGATTTAAAAAAAATATTATTATATCACTGTTACACCCTAAAGACGGCTGAATTTGAATTCTGTGAAAATCAGCCCAAAATTGACAGACAAAATGGCCGCCGTTCGTTCCCAAATAGCGTAAAAATATGGTATATCAAGGTTGTGGATCCTATAGAGGTCACAATTTTTATCCGATTTTGTTGAAACTTGAAATGTAAGTTTACAACCCAAAGATCTCGGTTCCTTTCAATATTCCACATATCAGACCGTAACTTCCTGAAATATGGCCCTGATTGTACGAAAAATCGCGTTTTTAGCTTGTGGACCCTATAGAGAGGTCATAATTTTTATCTGATTTAAAAAATCGTATTATTATATCACCGTTACCCCCTAAGGATGGCGGAGTTCGGATTTTGTGAAAATTGGCCCAATTTTGTCGGACAAAATGGCCGCCGTTCTTTCTCAAATAGCGTAAAAATATGGTATATCAAGGTCGTGGACCCTATAGACGTCACAATTTTTTATCCGATTTTGTTGAAACTTGAAATGTAAGTTTATGACCCAAAGATCTCATTTCCTATTGATATTCGCGCATATCGGACCGTAACTTCCTGAATTATAGCCCCTGATTGTACGAAAAATCGCGTTTTTAGCTTGTGGACCCTATAGAGGTCATAATTTGTATCCAATTTAAAAAACTGTACTATTATATCACTGTTGCACCCTAAGGACGACTGAATTCGAATTTCGTGAAAATCAACCCAAAATTGACAGACAAAATGGCCACCGTTCGTTCTCAAATAGCGTAAAAATATGGTATATCAAGGTTGTGGACCCTATAGAGGTCGCAATTTTTATCTGATTTTGTTGAAACTTGAAATGTAAGTTTATAACACAAAGATCTCATTTCCTTTCGATATTCGCGCATATTGAATTGTAATTTCCTGAATTATGGCCCTTGATAGTAGGAAAAATCACTTTCTTGTTAGCTTGTTCTCTATCCATCTCTCGAAAATGTGGGCGTATCCTGCCTGGCAGCCGCTGGTTTCATTCTGCTCTACATATATATCACATATAATTTTTCACAGTATTCATGTTACAAGTGCCTCGAAGATAAAAAGAATTAATGATCTTTCTGAGAGAGAATTTTCAGAATATATCAGAAAGGGTGAAGGTATTATTAATTAAAAAAAAACGTCTGTTCTGAATGCATTTGCATTCACCGAATCTTTTGCCTGTTTGATGTTGAGAACCTGCGTTTTAATTTCAAATTATAATTGAATCCCCCAATTTGATTTAATTGTCCCCCACCTTTTGAAGAAATGGGTCTGTCCGTCAGTCTGTCTGTCCGTCACACTTTTTGGGACACAATAACTAATTGAGTGTAGGTGTTCATTAGGTGCATGCCTTGACTGAGTTTGGTGATGAGCATTTTCTGCTTGGGTAAGTAGAGACTTCAATCTGATTGGTTGAGACTTTGGAACACAATAACTCCCCTTCTAATTGTGGTAGAATGTTCAAACTTCGTGTAGGTGTTTATTAGGTGCATGCCTTGACAAAATTCGGTGATGAGCATTTTCTGCTTAGGGTAAGCAGAGATAAGCAATTTGATTGGTTGAGGCTTTGGGACACGATAACTTTGATTCCAATTAAGTGAGAGTAATGAAACTTGGTGTATAGTTTCATAAGATCAATACCTTTACTAAGTTCGATAATGAGCATTTTCTGCTTGGGGTAAGCAGAGTGATAAGCAATTTGATCCAGACTTTGGAGCTCGATAACTTTCATCCTAATTGATAGAGAGAGGTGAAACTTGGTATATACATGTAGATTCATAACATCAATACCTTGACTAAGTTCGATGGTGAGCAGTTTCTGCTTAGGCTCAGTAGAGACTTCAATCTGCGTGGTCGAGACTTTGGAACACAATAACTCCACTTCTAATTGTGGTAGAATGTTGAAACTTCGTGTAGGTGTTTATTAGGTGAATGCCTTGACAGAGTTCAGTGAAGAGCATTTTCCACTAAGGGTAAGCAAAGATAAGCAATTTGATTTTTCAAGACTTTGAAGCTCGATAACTTTGATTCTAATTGAGTGAGAGAGGTGAAACTTTGTGTATAGTTTCATTACATCAATACCTTGACTATGTTCGATGCAAATTTTCTGCTGAGGCTAAGTAATGATAAGCAATTTGACTGGTTCAAGACTTTGGAACATAACAACTCTGCTTTTAATTGAGGTAGAATGTTCAAATTTTGTGTAGATGTTTATTTAGTGAATGTCTTGAATGAGTTCACTGATTAACATTTTCCACTAAACAGAGCTAAGCAATATTATTGGTCGATGCTTTGGGACACGATAACTTTGATTCTAATTGAGGGAGAGTGATGAAACTTGGTGTATAGTTTCACTACATCAAAACCTTGAATAAGTTCAATCATGAGCATTTTATGCTTAGACAAAGTATAGATAAGCAGTTTGGTTACTCGATGCTTTATAAAAAGATCAATGTGCAATTAATTAATGTGTCATCTATTTATTTTGGGATTTCGGCGGGGGACATCTGCCTCACTGTTGGCTTGTTTTCTTTATTTTATATTTGTTTTGGTTTGTTCTGTTTACCTTTTCAATATGCCAAAAAGTATTTGGCATGTCTTTCAATATTTAAAAAGGAACAAGACAGACAAATCAGTTGCAATAAACTAATTGAGGCGTTTTTCTCTTTAAATGAGACACAATAGTTAATTTAGAAAAATATTCTTGATCAATTTCTTGACTTCTTGTACATGTATAATCATGTGAGATTTTTTAATGATAATCCTGGTCTCAAATTTAAAAAAAAAAAAAAAAAATTTTTTTACGGATGATCTGTCTTGTTCCTCTTGTTAGTGTTACCATATTTCATTTGGATGAAAGATAATTATCTGGGATGGGACATACAAATAAATTACCGGTAGTTGATAGTCACTATGTCACAGTAACGGTAGCCTATAGGGAGTTCAAATTTGCAAAGGTATTTCAAAATTGACATGACATGTATATTACAAGTCAAAATTTCATAGGAAATAGCAGCATTTTAGTGATACAAAGTAGAGCTGGAGTTTCTACCTCTCCACTTACTTAGTGGTAAATTCTGTTTATTTTCAGAAAAACTGAAGAAAACTAACAGACTAAGACATCTGTTAGTAAAATTCACCAGTGATGTTAGTTTAATCGAAATAAAGGATTTCAACAGCCAAGACTATCTAGATGAATTGGTTCAGAAAATTGAATGCAAGCCTTACAATAAATTATTTGCAACAGATGATGATGATGATTCACTACCACCCCCACAAGCTGAAGAGAGAGAGATCAAGCCCATTCCTCCATCTTCACAAACCAGGATGATTGATGATGATGATCCACTACCATCATCACAAACTAAAGTGACAGAGATCAAGCCCATTTCCCCATCATCACAAACTAGTGTGATTGATGATGATCCACTACCACCCTCACAAGAGCCCATTCCTCCATCGTCACAAACCAGGATGACTTATGATGATGATCCACTACCATCCTCACAAGTTAAACCGACAGAGGTCAAACCAATTCCTCCATCTTCCCAAACCAGAATGATTGCTGATGATGATGAAGAGGATGATCTACTACCACCCTCTCAATCTAATCGGAGAGAGATAAAGACCATTCGTCCATCTTCACAAACCAGGTTGATGGATGATGAGGAATCACTACCACCTTCACAAGCTAAACCGACAGAGGTCAAACCCATTCCTCCATCTTCAAAAACCTGGATGATTGATGATGATGATCCAATACCACCTTCACAAGCTAAACCGACAGAGGTCAAACCCATTCCTCCATCTTCACAAACCTGGATGATTGATGATGATGATCCACTACCACCTTCACAAGCTAAACCGACAGAGGTTAAACCCATTCCTCCATCTTCACAAACCTGGATGATTGATGATAATGATCCACTACCACCTTCACAAGCTAAACCGACAGAGGTCAAACCCATTCCTCCATCTTCACAAACCTGGATGATTGATGATGATGATCCACTACCACCATCACAAGCTAAACCGACAGAGGTCAAACCAATTCCTCCATCTTCACAAACTAGTGTGGTTGATCATGATGAAGAAGATGATCCACCACCACCCACACAAGCTAAACGGAGAGAGGTCAAGGCCATTCCCTCATCTTCACAAACCTGGTGGATTGATAATGATGAAGAAGATGATCCACTACCACTCACACAAGCTAGAGGGAGAGAGGTCAAACCAATTCCTCCATCTTCACAAACTAGTGTGATTGATCATGATGAAGAAGATGATCCACTACCACCCACACAAGCTAAACGAAGAGAGATCAAGGCCATTCCCTCATCTTCACAAACCTGGATGATTGATGATGATCCACTACCACCATCACAAGCTAAACGGAGAGTGATCAAGCGCATTCCTCCATCTTCACATACCTGGATGATTGATGATGATGATCCACTACCACCATCACAAGCTAAACCGACAGAGGTCAAACCAATTCCTCCATCTTCACAAACTAGCATGATTGATCATGATGAAGAAGATAATCCACTACAACCCACACAAGCTAAACGGAGAGGGATCAAGGCCATTCCCTCATCTTCACAAACCTGGATGATTGATCATGGTGAAGAGGATGATCCACTTCCACCCACACAAGCTAAACCGAGAGCGATCAAGGCCATTTCCTCATCTTCACAAACCAGGTTGATTGATGATGAGGAATCACCCTCACAAGCTAAACGGAGAGGGATCAAGGCCATTCCTCCATCTTCACAAACCTGGATGATTGATGATTATGATCCACTACCACCCACACAAGCTAAACGGAGAGAGATCAATGCAATTCCCTCATCTTTACAAACTAGTGTGATTAATCATGATGAAGAAGATGATCCACTACCACCCACACAAGCTAAACGGAGAGCGATCAAGCCCATTCCTCCATCTTCACAAACTAGTGTGATTGATCATGATGAAGAAGATGATCCACTACCACCCACACAAGCTAAACGGAGAGGGATCAAGGCCATTCCCTCATCTTCACAAACCTGGATGATTGATGATGATGATGAAGAGGATGATCCACTACCACCCTCACAAGCTAAACAGAGAGCAATCAAGCCCATTCCGCCATCTTCACAAACCTGGATGATTGATGATGATGATCCACTACCACCATCACAAGCTAAACCGACAGAGGTCAAACCAATTTCTCCATCTTCACAAACCTGGATGATTGATGATTATGATCCATTACCACCCACACAAGCTAAACGGAGAGAGATCAAGGCAATTCCCTCATCTTCACAAACTAGTGTGATTGATCATGATGAAGAAGATGATCCACTACCACCCACACAAGCTAAACGGAGAGCGATCAAGCCCATTCCTCCATCTTCACAAACTAGTGTGATTGATCATGATGAAAAAGATGATCCACTACCACCCACACCAGCTAAACGGAGAGAGATCAAGGCAATTCCCTCATCTTCACAAACTAGTGTGATTGATCATGATGAAGAAGATGATCCACTACCACCCACACAAGCTAAACGGAGAGCGATCAAGCCCATTCCTCCATCTTCACAAACTAGTGTGATTGATCATGATGAAAAAGATGATCCACTACCACCCACACCAGCTAAGCGGAGAGAGATCAAGGCAATTCCCTCATCTTCACAAACTAGTGTGATTGATCATGATGAAGAAGATGATCCACTACCACCCACACAAGCTAAACGGAGAGCGATCAAGCCCATTCCTCCATCTTCACAAACTAGTGTGATTGATCATGATGAAAAAGATGATCCACTACCACCCACACCAGCTAAACGGAGAGGGATTAAGGCCATTCCTCCATCTTCACAAACCTGGATGATTGATGATTATGATCCACTACCACCCACACAAGCTAAACGGAGAGAGATCAAGGCAATTCCCTCATCTTCACAAACCTGGATGATTGATGATGATGAAGAGGATGATCCACTACCACCCTCACAAGCTAAACGGAGAGCAATCAAGCCCATTCCTCCATCTTCGCAAACTAGTGTGATTGATCATGATGAAAAAGATGATCCACTACCACCCACACCAGCTAAACGGAGAGGGATCAAGGCCATTCCTCCATCTTCACAAACCTGGATGATTGATGATTATGATCCACTACCACCCACACAAGCTAAACGGAGAGAGATCAAGGCAATTCCCTCATCTTCACAAACCTGGATGATTGATGATGATCAAGAGGATGATCCACTACCACCCTCACAAGCTAAACGGAGAGCGATCAAGCCCATTCCTCCATCTTCGCAAACTAGTGTGATTGATCATGATGAAAAAGATGATCCACTACCACCCACACCAGCTAAACGGAGAGAGATCAAGGCAATTCCCTCATCTTCACAAACTAGTGTGATTGATCATGATGAAGAAGATGATCCACTACCACCCACACAAGCTAAACGGAGAGCGATCAAGCCCATTCCTCCATCTTCACAAACTAGTGTGATTGATCATGATGAAAAAGATGATCCACTACCACCCACACAAGCTAAACGGAGAGCGATCAAGCCCATTCCTCCATCTTCACAAACTAGTGTGATTGATCATGATGAAAAAGATGATCCACTACCACCCACACCAGCTAAACGGAGAGGGATCAAGGTCATTCCTCCATCTTCACAAACCTGGATGATTGATGATTATGATCCACTACCACCCACACAAGCTAAACGGAGAGAGATCAAGGCAATTCCCTCATCTTCACAAACCTGGATGATTGATGATGATCAAGAGGATGATCCACTACCACACTCACAAGCTAAACGGAGAGCGATCAAGCCCATTCCTCCAACTTCACATACCTGGATGATTGATGATGATCCACTACCACCATCACAAGCTAAACAGAGAGAGATCAAACCAATTTCTCCATCTTCACAAAACAGGCAGTCCTCTTCACTGCAATCTGAAATCCTAGATGATGATAAGGACTCTTTTATATCGGACGAAATGTTTGATGATTCACGGGACAGTGATTTTGTTTTGAATTCCAATTCAGAGTCTGATTCTAGTGATGTTGTCCCAATAATTGACATAGGTGCTTTTAAAACTGTAAAAAATGATCAAAATGACAAGATATTCTTTAAAGATATGCCCTTGGTTTACTTCAGAGGGATCCAAAGAACAAAAGTGGGTAAAAATGGACAAATTAAAAAAAGTGACCGCGTTTTTAGTAACAAGCATAGCTGTTTATATTGTGGAATTCTTGTTTGTAAACCAGTCGATCATATGGAGAGAAAACATGGTGATGAAAAAGAGATAGCCGATCTTCTTGAGTTAAAGCCAAAGAAAACTGACAGTTCTCAAGTGCGTAAGAAAAAAAATTCTGTTCGCCAAAAACAGCTGGAAACTTTACGTAATCGTGGCAATCATAGACATAACATGGAAGTCAAGCATTCAGGTGAGGGTGAGATCATACCTTTAAGAAGACCACCAGGAAAAGGAGTATTTTATTTGTCTAGATTTGGGCCTTGTCCAAATTGTTATGGATGGATAAGTGACCAGTCGAAGCATCGATATCGCTGTGTAGCTAAGGGTAAAGATATCGAAAGTAAGAGTAGCTTGACTGTAAAAAGTAATCTACTTATGGGACTGTATGAAAGAGCATCCACCACCCTGACAAAAGAAGTATTACAAACTATGGTAGTTGATGATTGCTCCAAAGTTGCTACAAGTGATCCTCTAATTATGGAATTGGGTGATGTGTGGTTGCGAAAATCTTGCAAAAACAAACTGAGGCGGGCAAATTACACCAGCACAAGAATGAGAGCTGCAGCTCGTCTTTTAATGGAGTGTAGAAAACTGGATGAAAATAAGAAGACAATGATTGACTTTATATCTCCATCTTCATTTGAAACTGTCATCAAGGCCACTATTAATGTTGCAGGGGGTGAAGAATACAATTTAAATAAACCCTCCACAGCTTTAAAGATTGGGCATGACCTCCAAAGAATGGCCAATATAAAAGAAACAAAAGGAATTATTTCTAAACATGAAGAGCATGTCCTAGACGCCAAGAATTTTAATAAATTACTTAAGAAAAACTGGAATCAACGAATAAGTTCAATGGCATCCTCAACACTGAATGAACGCAGGTTCAATAAAATAATTGAATTACCTTCAGGACATGATTTAAATTTATTGTCAGACCATCTAAAAAAGGAGTTGTCTACGATAGAAGAAATTGGTGATAAAACAACTTTTCGACGTGCAGTTGAGTTGGTTGAAGCACGGTTACTGACGTTTAACAAGAGACGTCCAGGGGAGTTGGAAGCTATGAGGTATGTGTAGGTTTTGCAATCATCCTTCTAGTAACTTCCAAATGCACTATGTTGTGGAAAAGCAGCTTGGTGGGCACAATTTCATCTTGATTAATCTGGGATGATTATTTTAGATATTCTGATGTCTTATGAATGTACCATCTGTATTTTGTAATGTGTACTTACATTTTGATATTTTGATTAACAAAATTATCAGAAATTATTTACTAATTGAGAATCAAATGATTGTTTTGTCTTTCTAGTGTGGAGTCATATACTGGAAGAAGAGTAGATGCTGCCCTGGATGATTTTAAAAAAGATCTGACTTCTTTTGAGCTAGAACTTTGCAAGACGTATGAAGTCGTTAATATTAGGGGAAAGAGAGGGCGAAAGGTACCTGTACTAGTACCACCAGAATGTCGCAATGTTATGGATATGATTGCCAATGAAGATGTTAGAGAGCTAGCAGATGTTGCCAACAGTTCATTTCTGTTTGCTAATTTTGGTTAGTACTTCTGAATATCTTGATTTATACATGTCTTGGTACATTGGGTTCCTTTCTGTCAATTAATATTTTTCCTTCTTGTGTCAACCATTCCTTATGAGAGGCTAATTTGCATATTAAAATGGTTCATCTGTTATTTTCCAAGTGCTAGTGTTTCCAGTTAGATAAATCTTTGATAATACATACTCACTATCCCTATAATATGAAAGCATTTCAATACAGTTCCAGATCAAACAGTTTGACTGCTGGTAAATGTATGAACATTGTGATCTCCTCTTTAACTACTTCTAGGTAAAGGAGCTGTACGTGCTTATGATGCGTTAGAGAATGTCTTGAGTGAATTAAAGCTAGAAAATGCTAGTTTTATCAAATCAACACTACTAAGGAAATACATTGCTACAACAACACAGGTAAGTCAGACCTGGAATCATATGTGTATCATATGAAATTTAAAGATGCATTCCCACAAAAGCATTTATCGGGTGGTTATTTCCAATAAAAGTATGGCAATTTTGGTATATCGAAAGTAGAGACACCCAATTTTACAAGAAAAATACTGGATTCCCTGAAATACACAAATGGAGCGCGCACAGGACAAAAATAAGAGGGTGTCACTAAGTAACTGAGATTTTTTGTGTATCATATGACATTTAATAGAAGGGGCTGATCTCCGGTGTTCTTGGGCACATGGTTTGGACTTAAAAGTGAGCTCCTTCCATTCAAATACAGAATATTTCTATTTCGGTAAAATTCCCCTTATAGCCTTTGATCCAGTTTGATAAAATGTCATAATGATAACACTTAAGAAGTTTTTATTTTTATTGAATATTTGCAGGTGCTTAATATTTCTGAGAATCAACTTGGATGGATTACTAATCATTTAGGACACAACATCAACGTACATAAAGATTTTTACCGAGTTATGTCTTCCACTATTGAAAAAACGAAAGTAGCAAAATTATTATTGCTGGCAGATAGTGGTTCAATAACCAATTATTATGGGAAGACGATTGACGAAATAGATTTTGAAAGCTCTGCTGGTGGTGAGTTTTAGTCTGTAGTACCTTGTTAATCTAGATCAAACAACCCTTAATACTGATAATTACATGAGCCGAGGTGGCTCAGTGAGTAAGACCCTGGTTCACTAACCAGGAGTTCTCAGGTTCACTCCTGGTGTTGGCCGAGAAAGTTCCTTGGGATTTTCCGGCATGGTTTCCCCTTGTCAGTGGTTCAGGAGGGAGGGCCTGGCAACAAGGGGTCCAAGCAGATTCAATTGACCGACGTTAACTCCAATTAACAAAATGTTAAAGACCCATGCTGTGCACGTAAAAGAACCCCTGACAGTTGGAATTCGATATAAAAGTAGGCCGTAGCGCTGCTGTCCTGGCAAAATTTCACTCATAGCATGACATATGCCCATCTTCATTAGCCCAGTCGGTGCAGAAAAGTAGGACGTTAAACCCCATTTCATTTCACTGATAATTACTGGGTCGAGCCATGTAACCCAGCTCCTGTTTGACAATTAAACCAAGTCCATGGTGTAATGTTTGTATAGATTTTGTTGTATAAATGGTGGATTACATCTTGAAATTATGATTTAATATTTCTATTCTTTTTCAGACTTTCTTGTGAAAGATGATGAAGAACAAGATATTGTTGATGATGAGATTAATATTAATGATAGATTACAGCCACTTGAGAAAAGAAAGAGTAGTAGTCTAGAAGTAGTTAAGAGAAAGAAACAAAAGAATGAAATTATTGAAGGTGAGAACAGAATTTAGATATTAATATCTGTGTCGCGAACTTTGATTCAAATGAAATTTTAAAAGATTTTATCTCTTGACTGACCCAGACAGTTTGACATCCAAACACCCATGTCATAACAATGACAGCATGGGTCTTTAACATTTTGTCGATTGGAGTTGACGTGGGTCAATTGAATCTGCTACGGACCCCTTGTTGGATATTCTCATGTAAGCATTGTCCAGTTTGTCTAAAATCCTGAGACCATTTGACATGGTCCACAAATTTGTCATATAAATCATAATGTTTATGTTTGACTGTTGTTATTTTGCCTTAGAACTTACAGTATGAAATGTTTATTGTCTTTTCATTCCAGGACCCACATGTAGTAACGATACACAGAGAAATATGTTGCAGATTTCAGATAATAGTAAGTAGTTTTATTCTCTTACGATGATTTCCTCTTTATGGTAAAATCATTCCATTCCTTCACCATAACTAAAAACAATGGTTACTCGTCTGGTGATACTGTGTGCATTCATTAACGAGGATATCCTCTTTAGGGTTCACTTCTTTCTATAAGGGCTCTCTCTCTCCCCCCCCCCCCCTCCTCAACACTTTTTTATTATCTTATCAACAAATTGATAAGGGAATTGGGGAACAAGCAAGCTGCCTATGCTAAACCCTTATCCCTTAAAACCAGAAGAAAGCTCTTTATTGTGTAAAGTGCATACAGTCCTACCTACAGACATATCTTTGACTTCACAGGAAGTTGATCTTGAACTTAAAATAATTCCCCAAAATAGACGTATTTCATCAGTTGTCCTTCTGCAAGACTGCTGGTTTGTGAGAATATCTGCTTTAGTTAGAATCCCATGAAGTTCTCATATGTAGAAGATATTAATTTTACACAATGTCAGCACAACATCAGTAATGACTGGACAGGGACTTTAATTCAATTTATGGTACCAAATTTATTGTAGATGATGAGATTGGATCACAGCCACTTGAGAAAAGAAAGAGTAGTAGTAGTCCAGAAGTAGGTGAGAACATAACAGAATTAAAATAATACTGTGTTTTATTTTGTGTCTTTAAATCAAAGTATATTTTGAAAATCCTAATTTTGAGCTTTAAATGAGAGAAAATGTCAAATTGGGTCAAACAGTAGACTTTCTCTTAGCATTATATCAATTGGTTGTTATGTAAGTGATTAAATATGATTGGTTAAGTTCAAATAATAAACTGCAGGAAAATTAAAGGTCAAAGATCATCTTAAGACATTTAGAATATTGATTCAGAGAGTATTAAAGGGATCCCCCATCTTTAAACAAGTTGAATTGAATGCTTATTGCCTGTTCATTCCAGGAGGACCTACATGCAGTAACGATAAACAGACAAATAGGTTGGAGACTACAGATAGTAGTAAGTAGTCTTATTCTCTTAGGATGATTTCCTCTATATTGTAAAATCATTCCATTCCTTCATCATAACTAAAAACAATGGTTACTCGTCTGGTGATACTGTGTGCAATCATTAACGAAGATATCCTCTTTAGGGTTCTGGACTATGGATTTGGAGATGACTATGCACTATTTACTTTAGAGAATTTGCCTTTAAATCAATGTAATGTAACAAAAAATCACAGATTACCCCGTCTTCTTATGAATTTGTGAGGATTATTTTTACATTGTTGGTTCAGGGCTTTCTAGATATGATTCAAAACATCATTTTTTTTCTTTTAATATTTTGTTTGCAACCACACGACCAATTTCTAGTTTGGCTGAACAACACTCAAACTTAAAAGTCTACAATATATATACTTTTTTTATCCCCATGTTTTCCTATGGAGAAATTTGAAGAAATATGGATATTTCCTTTTGATAATACTTGATAAGGAACTGTTGTGTCAGTATTTGTTCATTTTTTTGATTTCAGATGTTTGGAACAAAGAAAAGAGAGGGGCCTATAATGAAGTGTTTTTTAAACTTGTCCAATTACGAGGAAAAATGCTGAAAAAAGAAGAAATAGTATCCCTCAAAAACAAGAACCCAATTTTAAAGAAAATGACCTATGACAAAATTAAAAATAAAATAAATGCAGATGTACAGAAAATAAGACGAAATAAAGACAAAAACTAAAAATAATTTGCAGATGTACAGAAAATAAGACCAAATAAAGACAAAAACTAAAAATATTTTTTTTTAATTCTTTTGCTCTTATTCCCAAAGGTAATAGATCATATCAAAAAACGAATTTGGCTCATTAAAGAGATTAGGCTTTTAAAACTAATATGCAAAATATTTTTCTTGATGTCTTAAAATAAGAGAGAAAAACCTTTTGTAAATTTCCTATGCTAAAATATCAAAATCATATCTAGACCAAATTCTCCTATCTTATGCTCTATTACCTTATATGTCTCCATTCTAAACCGGGCCAGGGAAAGATGTCGCTTTATTTGGTAAAATATTTATTGTAATTACATAATGTTAAAAGATAGGTTTTCATGTCTGTACATCACTGGCAAGCATTGAAATGGTTAAGAACACACTTTAACTAATGCATGGCAGTGATTCATGACAAGTCAAGTATAAACTTGCTGAAAATAGTCTCGATTTCCCGTAAGTTTGGACGCTTATTCCATCAAAATTTACTGTTTTCTACATACTTTTTTTCCCCCAGGTTTATCACTACCCATTTTTATACGCCCACATTTTCATGTGGACGTATATTGTCGTCGCCCCTGTCCGTCCATGAAGAATTTAATTCTGATAATTACATGTAGATATATCATTTCCCAGGCCCAGGCAAGATTCTTTGAATGGACACAAATGATTACCAGCAAGATATCTAGAGAAGCTGGTATAAAGGAATGATCTGTATTAAGTGGATATTGTGGGGGGCGGGGGCGGCGGGTTGTTCATTAAAATATGGATCTGGTAAAAGATGGAATAATTGGGTATGAAATGCAGCCATTGACCGAATGGCAGTCTGAAAGGCAAAGCACATGGATGTGAGCCGAATGGTGTTTTGGGGGATTATCCTTATAACTTCCAGTTTTGCACTTAGACCCATTTTGAAAGTCAGCTCTTCAATTGAGGTCACAGGAGTGACAACCTAGATGAGCTGCACAAAATATGTGCAACATTTTCAACCAGCGGCTGCCAGGCAGGATACGCCCACATTTTCGAGAGATGGATAGAGAACAAGCTAAAAAGAAAGTGATTCTTCCTACAATCAAGGGCCATAATTGAGGAAATTACAATTCAATATGCGCAAATATCGATAGGAACCAAGATCTTTGGGTTATAAACTTACATTTCAAGTTTCAACAAAATCGGATAAAAATTGTGACCTCTATAGGGTCCACAACCTTGATATAACATATTTTTTCGCTATTTGAAAATGAGGGGCGGCCATTTTGACGAAATTCGAATATCGAAATGAACCGAGATCTTTGGGTTATAAACTTACATTTCAAGTTTCAACAAAATCGGATAAAAATTGTGACCTCTATAGGGTCCACAACCTTGATATACCATATTTTTACGCTATTTGAGAACGATCGGGGCCATTTTGTCCGTCAATTTTGATCCGATTTTCACGATATGCGCGAATATCGAAAGGAACCGAGATCTTTAGGTTATAAACCTACATTTCAAGTTTCAACAAAATCGGATAAAAATTGTGACCTCTATAGGGTCCACAACCTTGATATACCATATTGTTACGCCATTTGAGATCGAACGGCGGCCATTTTGTCTGTCAATTTTGATCCGATTTTCACGAAATTCGAACTCAGTCGTCATTAGGGTGTAACAGTGATATAATAATACGTTTTTTTTAAATCGGATCAAAATTATGACCTCTATAGGTTCCACAAGCTAAAAACGAGATTTTTCTTACAATCAGGGGCCATAATTCAGGAAGTTACGGTCCGATATGCTCGAATATCGACAGGAACCAAGATCTGAGGGTTATAAACTTACATTTCAAGTTTCAACAAAATCGGATAAAAATTGTGACCTCTATAGTGTCCACAACCTTGATATACCATATTTTTACGCTATTTGAGAACGATCGGGGGCCATTTTGTCCGTCAATTTTGATCCGATTTTCACGATATGCGCGAATATCGAAAGGAACCGAGATCTTTAGGTTATAAACCTACATTTCAAGTTTCAACAAAATCGGATAAAAATTGTGACCTCTATAGGGTCCATATGCTAAAACCGTGATTTTTCGTACAAACATGCCAATATCGAAAGCAGCCGAGATCTTTTGGAGATAAACCTATATTATTATTATTATTATTATTACAGCATATTTATAGTGCACCCTTTCATATAACATGTTCAAGGGCACTTTACAAAGTGACAATGTAAATCACACATAAACAACAAGATTATGGGCATGTTAACAATTATATACAGAGTCAGTTAAAAGCCTGATTAAATAAATGTGTTTTAAGTTGTTTTTTAAAAGAATATAGAGATGTAAAACATCTTAAACTAAATGGTAGATTATTCCATAAAACAGGTGCTTGATAACTAAAAGAACGCTGACCATAAGAGACTAGTTGAACAGTTTTGGGCTTTAAAAGTAGTTTTTCTGATGTACCTAATGTTCGGCCAGGTGTATAAAGTTCTAAAAGATCTGAGAGGTAAACAGGAGCTAAATTATTTAAACATTTAAAAGTAAGTAATAAAATCTTAAAATCAATTCGATATTTAACAGGTAACCAGTGTAAATTATATAAAACAGGAGTTGTGTGGTCACATTTCTTAGTTAAAGTAACAAGTCTAGCCGCAGTATTCTGTACTTTTTGTAATTTATCTATAAGCTTTAAAGGTAAACCAACTAAAAGTGAATTAAAGTTATCTAATCGAGAAGTGACCAGAGAATTAACAAGTGACTTAGTGGCCTCTACAGTTGCACATTTACGTATTTTACCTATATTTCTAATATTAAAATAGCACAATTTACAAATATTATTTACTTGAGCTCCCATAACCATAAAACTATCAAAGATAGCGCCAATATTACGAGCAGAATATGATGAAAATATATCACAATTACCAATTACAACAGTGGGGTTATCTTGTGCAGATTTACTTAATTGATGCCTTGATGGCCTAATAACAAATATTCGGTTTTATCATCATTCAATTTTAGAAAGTTCTTTGACATCTATTTTCTAATTTCACTAATACAGTTCACAAGTTGCAATTTTGATAAATTGAAAGAAGATGGACAATTAGGTGTAAATGAAATATATAATTGAGTATCATCGGCATACAAATGAAAGCTGAGACCATATTTTCTGACAATATCTCCTAATGGTGACGTATATTTCAAGTTTCGTCAAAATCGGATAAGAATTGTGACCTCTAGAGTGTCCACAAACAATTTGTGGGCGGACGTCCGGACGGACATGGGCGACGGCATAATACGTCCACATGAAAATGTGGGCGTATAAAAACCTCATAAGGCTGTTTAAAGGCTTGCCTTTTGAAAGTCAGCTCTTCAACTGTGGTCAAAGGGGAGACAACCCATTTTTTCCTCTTAATGGATAGATGAGCTGCACAAAATGTGTGCAAACTGGAAATTTTTAAAAACCTCATAAGGCCATTTGAAAGGCTTGCCTACATGAGGCTGTCCTCCTTAGTCAAATTCCTCATATGGGGGTCTCCCAACAAGGACCCTTCCTCAGATAGGTACACCCGTGGGTATGTGTGTGTGTGTGTGGGGGGGGGTCACCCAGCGCTAGATTAACCATTAATAAAAATAAGTACTTGATTAGAACTTAAAGGGAAAAGTGCAACAAGGTGTTGTTTTTCCAGTGCTAGATTTAAAATTGACCACGGTGTAAATGTTACGGCTGAAACAGATCCCACTAAAAGACGGTCCACAATAAATGACAAAAATAGGAATATGAATAAAATATAATTATTGATCAAAACAAAAATTACGGTTTGGTATTGTTTTTATTTTGAGTTACATATATATGGGGGTACCATAACCTTTTAAGTGATTAGGGTCTCTAAAAATCTTAATCCGGTCATTGGTTCACCAGTAATGTCATTGTTCATCACCAACTACGCAGTGATCCCAGGGAGATAAGCCTAGCTGAAACAGGTACCAATTCTCACCTATATCGTATCAACGCATGCATGAATTACCACTGCCAGACAGTTTGTGCGATAGGGTACCCTTGACATACCATGCCCCGCAACTAATCTAGATTAGTAAAAGTCTGTACCACATTTTCACATGGTACACTTTTGAGCTAACCACACCCACCACCAGATACCCGGCAGACTTACATTCTGATGATATACATGCATTGATACCATATAGGTGAAAATTGGTACACTTTTCAGCTAGGTTGACCCCCTGGGCGGTGTCACACAGCTTCACGTTGTACCAATCACGTTACTGACTTTTTCCTTTGGGCCAACATTTCATTTGCATTTGTGGGCTGTTGTTGATTTCTTGTGTCGATAAATGTCCAGACTACAATTATGCTAAAAATCTTATTTCAGCTGCATTATGGCTTGATAACACTTCCTGTCAAATCTGGGGTGCATTTAGATTGCGTCTAAGTATATAGTGTATATACTGGGATAATAAGATTATAGAATAACATAGATAATACTACATGACTTACCAACACAATCACCATTTGATTTAAAATAACCAACATTACATTTACAGATGTAGGATCCATTTGTATTAAGACACGATGACTGTGAACCACAATCAGGGACTGGTGTATCGGCACATTCGTCTTTATCTTCTTCACATTGAGTTCCTTGCCAACCATCAACACAGCTACATGTACCATTAACGTTAGAACAAGATGCTGTAGTAGCATCATAGCAGTCGCATGTGGATGAACAATCAGTACCATATGTTCCTTGTGGACATTCTAGTAATAAATGACATACAAAAGTAACACAGGCACATACATTGTATTTCAAGAGAAGTAACACCATTTAGCAATATTATATTGAATATGACACATATTATATAAAATAAAAAAGTATTTTCTTGTTTTGGTGTACATAAACATACAATAAAATACAACCCTCTAAGACAGGTTTAACTATTATTCATGAAACAACAGTTACTAAATTATTTAACTTGACAAACCTTTACAATTAACTTGATCTGCATCTAACTGAAAACCAGCAGGGCATGTACAGTTAAATTCCCCAGGACCACCCTCTGTACAATTGCCGCCTGTACATGGATTAACTGCACACTCATCTATATCTGTATAAACAAAGAAATATAATTTTAAAAATGAAAGTGGACGTTAAAACTACACAATAAGGAGTGGGTTATATATATTAGTATACAGTACAAAATGAGGATTGTGTTATATCAGTACAAAGCGAGGAGTGGGCTGTATGTATGTATAGGATATTAACCTACCCAAGTGTTCTCTATCATATCAATCCGAGGGAGAGTAGGTTTATATCCGACATATACAACGCCATTTCAACCTTAAATTTAATGGGCTCTTCTATTAAAAGGCAACAATGATTGGATAATTGCTCGATAGTTTCCGCCAAATAGCGAAAATTATCGAAGTAATCACGTGAATGTACGTGCATGTTTTTGTTTATACGTCGCCATTTTGGAGTAATTGAATTAAAAGCAAAAACAAAATGGATAGTAATACGAAGTCAGACGAATAATCAATCCTTTTTAGCCAACATATTGACGATGGAATAGATGTGAATGCAAATATCGACGAGGATCTATCCAAGGCCTGAAGAAAATTTATACCAAAAATTTATTTCTGTGTTCTTTGTGTTATTTCGATCATCTACGTCATCAGCGGTTGATATGAGCCGAATACTTCGACCTGAGATGACGTCATTAGCGGTTGATATGAACCGAATATATCAGCCTATGATGACGTCATGACAGGTTGTTATGAGATATAACTGCTATGGACATCAAAGAAAAAAACTACCGTCAGTTGTATATGTATTGTTTAATGATCGAGAGCGAGACATTAAGTAATATATTGTAAGAGGGCCGTGTGGCCCGAGTGTTTTTACAATATATTATGCAATGTCTTAAGCTCGAGACCATTAAACAACTTTGCAATGAAATACGTCACTTGGGTTCAATATTTTAACTAGATACACTTGGCTCATTGCCCGTACGATTATTTGAAATAATGGTATGCCAACACCAAAGGATGACGTCACATCTGTATTTTAAAACTACTTAAAATACAGATGTGACGTCACCCTTTGATGTTGGCGTACCATTATTTCAAATAATCGCACGGGCAACTTGCCAATAGTACTTTATTCATACCAGTGAGATATTGGACTATAGTGTGACGTAAAAGCTCGTGCGGAGTGTC
The DNA here is from genome assembly GCF_932274485.2 of Patella vulgata. Classification (NCBI taxonomy): domain Eukaryota; kingdom Metazoa; phylum Mollusca; class Gastropoda; family Patellidae; genus Patella; species Patella vulgata. The sequence goes on from NC_065883.2 coordinate 34,748,226, forward strand.
AGTATTTTAAGATGTTTAATGGTCTCGAGCTTACGACATTGCGTAATATATTGTAAAAACATTCGGGCCTACGGCCCTCATGTTGTTACAATATATTACTTAATGTCTCGCTCTCGACCATTAAACAATACATAATGGGGAGTTGGTTATATTATTACAAAAGGAGAACTGGGTTTATCAGTTTAAAATGTGGACTGGGTTATATCAGTACAATGTGGAAAATGGGTTGAATTACTAGAAATAAGGAGTGTGTTATATAAGTACAAAACGAGGAGTGTGTTGTGTTATGTTTTGTATTTCATTAAAGAAAACGTTATTAAACGGAACTGTACGTTTTTGTACAATTTACTATTCCATTTAAAAGTACTGACTAAGGTTAGGGGAATAGTTGTTATTAAATGTGTGTTTTTGTACAATTTACTATTCCATTTAAAAGGACTGACTTTAAGTATTATTTAACCTGAATGGAATAGTTGTTTGACTAATTACTTTTCTTTCTTTTACCAAATTTTACTTCAATCTGGATGAAGGTTCGAGTGAGTAATGAAATTTCTTTGTTATATAAAAACGTGTTTTCATGCTGTGTTCGTTACAATTATTACTTTAGATTATTTGATGGGTAATATTCTAAATATCGATTATTCTGTTCTTTTCTATATTACAACTATGTTAGGACTAGGTTATACCAGTACCCAGTAAGGCATAAGTTGTATTACTACAAAATGAGGAGAAGTTTATTACTAAAATACTTCAAAATTATTTAACTTTTCAAACCTTTTTTCATACTGTGTTTATCAACGAAATTTCATTGAAATGTCATAGACTCACCATAAACATTGAGTATTTGTGGTGTTGCAGCATCCCCCCGTGTTGACTAATTATAAAGTTGTCTTTGCATTGGTTTTTATAAAAACTTACAATAAATATACATATTACATGCATCTATCATTTGATAAAGTAATATTTAATACAGTTAAATGCGTGGATCGTGCAAGATATTTTAAAATGTAACCCACCGTCACAGGTCGACATATTAGCGTTAAGTTGAAAACCGTTTGTGCAAAAACACTGTTCAGTTCCGTTGGCCAGCTGTTCACAATTATCACATGCCAATGTACACGAAACGATGGTAGGTGCTTAAATAAAAAAAAAAAATATCTTAATCTGTGGAAGGTAAGAGATAGTCCCACGACAGAAGCAACTTCCACATAAACAGCGCATTTCTGATTGAATTCACTGAATGTACTCATTTTAACTCGACATGCTGGAATGTACAGCTTAGTATTACTTCTACTATTAACACATAAACAGGCATTATGTAAGAGCTAAATATGTCTATTGCAGGCCTTTCTTTTGGCCTTAAATGTTATTTAAGTTATTAATTAGACATTTATTAACATGACAAGACCATAATCAACCCTCGGTGCCCTTGGTGCCCTCGGATGGCTCTGATTTAAAATAAATTAGACTGGTTCGGTTATTTAATGATTTAATTTAATAATGGGGAAGCGGGGCTAAGACTCGAATGACCAGTACGGTAGTTACGATCAATGCACACATCTTGTCAATGCTACTCCGCTCAACATAAAGCAATTTGAATGGAATTTTCAAAATATTCATTTTGCACTATCTAATTGAAATTTTTTAGCGGAGAACGGCCAGCCGTCTAGTCGTTCGGATGGGACGAAATACCGAGGTCCTGTGTACACATTGCCGTGCACGTAAAAGATCCCTTGGCTGTTGGAATTCGATATAAGAGTAGGCGATAGTGCCGCTGCCCGGGCAAAATTTCTCCATAGCACACTGTATGGCGTATGCCCGTCTTCATTAGCCCAGGTTAGGAGCAGAACAGTACGACGTTAAACCCCATTTCATTTCATTTCCAGCCCTTTATCTAAATCTTACATAATGCCCATTTATAATATTATTATACAACCACTTCACCACAGGTAGTAGGGGGAGGACACGTCCTCTCCATTGCTCTCCGGGGTCGATTTATTTTGTTTTCTAATTTGGGTGGGAGGGTGTAGAGTGGGGTAAGGTCCTAACACTAAAAAATAATTATGATAGAGCCATTTCTTTCACCTCGCCATAAACATCTATATCACTTATGATTTCTGCCGACATGTGGTCATTTTGAAAATTACACAATCTAGCTGTGGCTGTGGGGTAATTCCTTCTTGTCGGATTATCCTGTTAACTATTGCCAGATTTTCTCCCTTTAATCTAAGTTATGGAAGAACTTGCACAATGCAACTAGACTAACAACAGACAAGATTACCAATATTATATTTTGTTTTTAAATCTGATTATTTTGAGTGAGCCTAAGTCTTTCGGAGCAATACACAATACACAAGAACCTTTTTTTTTCTCGTAGGTCAATCTTATTGCTATTAATTCTGGTCTTTACCGGGGTGGTTAACATATACCCCTGTACATTATTTAGTCGGCTACCCAATATTGAATACGCCGAACATATCCAGACTATACCGAGGAATGTCGATTGAGAAGTGTTTGAACCCCATTCACAGTAAGGTCTTGTATGGAAGCCTATTGCGGCCATTTCAGAATCTAGAAGTTGAGGGCAAGAACACAAGGGAGCGAGAAGTCGAGGGCGAGAACACGACTTGCCCTCGACTACTTGCTCCCTCGTGTTCTCGCCTTTGAATATCCTCGATTACTCGTTCCCTCGCCTTTGAGTTAATCTCGTCCTCTCGTTTTCCCGCTCCCTTGCTACGTCACAATCTCGACTTCCTGTCTTCTCGCCTCGGAAGTGCAATTTATATTTGGACATGGATTTAAATAGACGAACATGTTGAAGTTCTAGAAAATTTAACCTCTTCTTGCACAGATAGTATTGTATTCTGTAATCGATTTTAAGTCTTCAGTCGAATCGTTCTTTGCTCTCTAACTTCATCAACGTTCATCAGGTTTTTTGATGCGTGGTCTTGTCAGTGCTGTAGGACGAAGAGCCGGACAAAGGACATCGTATAGTCGTTCGAATAGGATTTTAAAAAAAACCGAGGCCCCGTATCCGGAATCGAAATGAAGTGGGCGCTAGGATGGCTCAGTGAGTGGGACGTTTGCTCTCTAACATCATTAAAGTTCGGAGCCACGGTGGCTAAGTGGGTAAGACGCTGGTTCAGTAAACTGGAGGTCACGTGTTAGATCCCTGCATTGGCCGAGAAAGTTCATCGGGGTTTTCCGACGTGGTTTCCCTTGTCAGTGGTGCTGGACGGAGGGCTTGGCAAGGGCAGCTGTCTAGTTGTTCGGATGGGACGAAAAACAGTGGTGATAAATTGGCGTCCACGTAAACGACCTCTTGGCAGTTGGAATTTGATTTAAGAGGAGGCCTTGGTGCTGCTGCCCGGGCACAATTTCCCTTATAGCACGCTGTATGGCGTATGCCCGTCTTCATTATCCCAGTCGGAGCAGAACAGTAGGACGTTAAACCCTATTTCATTTCATCAAAGTTCATCGGAATTTTTCTGGCGGGGTTTACCCTTGTCAGTGGTGAAGGAAGGATGGGATAAAAAAGACAGAGGTCCTGTGTCCGGATTTGAAATGAAGTGAGAGCTACGGTGGCTCAGTGCGTAGTCGGGACATTTCTGGCGAGATACCCCCTTGTCAGTGTGTGTATGTGTGTGGAAAGAAGGGGGGGGGGGGTCTCTGTTTCGATCCCCCGGTCGTCTGTCCAGTGTTCATGAATTTCTATGATGCATTATCAAATTACCCGTAGGATACCCAGCTTTGCACGGGCCCAAGTTCGCCCGGGTTGGACAGGCCATCAAACCCCTTGTCACGTACAAGCGGAAGATCGATACCGCGCCAGTTGATTCAATGACAGTCCTTATGATCAAATTCGAACGCGTTAACCATTCGGCTACCAAAACCCATACTGTTCTTCTCAAACTGAGCTAATGAAAGCGGATATACGCCATGCAGTGTGCTACGAGGGCCTACTCTTATTTCGAATTCCCACGGTAAAGGGTTCTTGTACGTGGACGCCAATGTGTGAGAAAGAGAGAGAGAGAGAGAGAGAGAGAGAGATAGACTCGACACAAACCAGGTCATTCCGGGACTAACAATTTTATTTCAATGATTTGCTTGCATTTGGGATCTTTAGCAGTGGCGGAAACCCGGAGAAAACACACACGGTTGGACAGACCACCCTAATCATTGTCACGTTCAAGTGACGAATTGAAACCGAGCCACGTGAATCAATGACAGACCCCACCCCTTCCCACACGCCAATGTGTACACGGGACACCATTTTTTTGTCCCATCCGGACGACTACACGTTATCAGTTGCCAGGCCCTCCGCCCTACACAACTGACAAGGGTTGACATCTTTAGAAAAATCCCGATGCACTTTGATGAAGCTAGAGAGCAAACACGGGATCTCGGTTACTTCTATTCCATCTGAACGACTATACATTGTCCCTTGTCAGGCCCTTCGTCCTACACCACTGACAAGGATGGACATCGCCAGAAATATCACGATGAACTTTGATGAAGTTAGGGAGCAAACGTCCTACTCACTGAGCGACCGTAGATCCAACTTCATTTCGATTCCGGACACGAGACATCCTTTTTTTAAATCCTATTCGAATGACTATACGTTGTCCCTTCTCGGGCTCTCCGTTCTACAGCACTGACAAGACCACGCATCAAAAAACCCGATGAACGTTGATGAAGTTAGAGAGCGAAGAAAGGTTTGGTCGAAGACTTAAAAAGGATTACAGAATACAATACTATCTGTGACATAGGAGCATATGGGTGATACGATAACACAACATACATGGCTATCAGGGGCCCCAGGGCCACATGGGACAGCCCTTAAAATGGGGGCACAAGCTGTTTTTAAACATATAAAAAAAAAAAATTCAACCCGCAAAACACGAAAATAATCCCCATAAAACTAGGAAATATTAAGTTTAATCCTTCAGTCGTGTTTCTAGCTGCAACATGTGACAGCACAAGCCCAAATTTAGTATACCATGTAGTACACTTGCTTGTAGCTGCACTAGGGATGGCTTAGAATATTAGTGCAGCTACAAGCAAGCGTACTATATGGGGTGTCACTCTAAGACTTGGATCCGCATCTAATGAACCACATGACAGACTCTGGAGCAAGTTGGCCAGTTGTAATGTTCTCACTTTAGTATCCTTCACCAAGCAATACAGATCCGGATCAAGTTCCGACGGATTACGATCTTCCAGTGAACGCCACACAGTAGTTTGGTGATGACATCCTTTTACGTTCCCTGCAAATGCATCATTCGGTGCAGCAAGATTTCATGGTTAAGGCGGGGATGATGATGATACATTTCACGATTTGGATGCCTATCTATACCCTCTCCAGCGTGTTTCAGACATCAATTTGCAAGAGCTCTGCCCATAACAAGATTAATCGCGTTACAATGGAATCACCAATCAAAGAACAACCGTTGACATACGGAGAAACACATGTCAATTATCATTGAAATCCTGCCAATTCATGCTCTCACTCGATATGACACGGTTACATGCTGCTACGTTGTGGGGAAAGGAACAGCTTTGGAAGTGGTGAGAGCTTAATTGCATTCTCTCTCACTTGTCGGAGTAGTAGAAGCTCCAATAGAATCAGTGCTTACACAGGCCACTGTATTTATGTCAGCTTGTTATGCACAGTGTTCTAGCAAATCGATGTCTGAAACACGCTGGAGGGTGAGGACATCCAAAACTGGAAATGTATTGTCATCATCCCAACCTAAACCATGTAGTCTTACTCAACGAATGGTGCATTTGCAGGGAACGTAAAAAGAGTTCATCTCCAAGATATTGTGTGGCGTTCACTGGAAGATGGTAATCCGCCAGAATTCGATCCGGGACTGTATTGATGGGTGACGGATACTAAAATATTGTGTTTGGCAACCGGACTATATAGCATTCTAACACAGATTAAGAAACATATTGAAATAATTACACGTTATATACTTTGAAAACACTAGCACACCAGCAAATCCCAAAATGCCATTTTGGAGGCCATAATTACTACAAGATTTATATTAACACTTACGAGTACATTTATTTGCCATATCAGCATTAATGGTATAACCAGTTCTGCAGTCACATGCAAAACTTCCTGCCACATTACGACATAGATGTTCACAGTTATGTGTACCCTTTGTACATTCATCGATATCTACAAAGAATAAGGGGTAAAGTATGGTATTGTGTATAGTTTTAAACTCTATATTTAACTTCTATGTCAGTAAATATTTTTAATATCCCAATCTGCATTTTTACCACTGATGTAAAAGCTAATTTTCGAATTTAGACATGCACAGAAGAAACCATTTACAAAAAGGACATGCTCGCAACATGTCAACAATTAAAACAAGACATCTTTGCCACAAATACATAGCCCTTTCAACAAATTTAAGTTGAAAATTACAAATTTTTATGCACTACCTTGGCAAGATCCTCTGCGAAAAAAAAATCCTGGGTGACACGAACATATAAAACTACCAATGGTGTTGTTGCAGAAAGTATCACAAACATTTAATACACTACTGCTGCATTCATCTATATCTATAACAGAAAAAAATGTTCAATATCATTGTCAATCTGTATAATATTAGTAATATATTCGGTAGAAATACTATACCATGTTCGGTATCACAGTCCTCAACTACAATCGAAATACTTTCTTCCGTATGCTAGTCCACCACTATGACAGAAATACTGTGTTCGATATCATAGTCCACAACTATAATAATAGTAAGTTATCGTTAAGTGCCCTTTAAATTGTTATTACATTAACTGTGTGTGATTTGTGTTTTTTGGGAAATATCAAATTTCTCACGGCTTAATCCACGCTAATATCAACACATTAACGCTAGATAATCTGGATTGAAATAAATCGGATTAAAACAGACCCACCAATTAGATTTTTCGAAACAATGGTGGTTGTCTTGTATAATGACGCCATTCGACAGTTTAAAAAAAGACTTGAAACTTGCGACTAGCCTATGTAGATTTCAAAATGGCCGAACAATTAACCCAGAAGTAATGTAGACCGGCGTTCGATGAGCGATTGTGTCAAAAAAAAAAAGCGTGAAGCAGAGTGTACGGTTTAGATCGGGAGCAGCATAATTTCAGTTCAACATATCTTTTTAAACACTGAACGGAACTGAACCAAGTTGGAGGCGATTTTCTTATTAGAAATTCAACCTTTACTATAGTTTGCAAGGGATTCTTGTATCGCCCAAATCAGGCTAAAAGGCTATAAATAACTAGTATTCTTAGTATTTATCATTCATCCTTATGAATGACATTTTTTAAGCATATATTTTCAAAAATATTTAGCTATATGATAATCACAAAACACGCTATATCATAATACATACAGATCGAAATCTCACCTTGACATGTATTGGATATTAAATCATAACCTTCTCTACAATCACAAGAATAATTTCCAGGTGTATTTTGGCATGTAGAAAATTGTGGACAAATTCCAACAGTGCTACATTCGTCTACATCTTGTTGACATTTGTCACCCTGCCAACCATTTTTACAAACACATCCTGTTATTTTATCACATCCGGATGCTCCTATACCACACCCACATTCATTAACACAGTTTTCACCCCAATGAGAATTGTCACAATCTAGAGCAAAACAGTAAATAAAAGTGTTACATGTGAACATGGATTCACAGGAAATGGAATACACTTTGGGTAGAATATGTATATTTTCAGAAACATATATATACAAAATAATATACACCATCATACATTTGTGTAACTACCAGGCTACACCAGGACGACCACCCCCTAAGCAGACATCTCCATTGTGGGTTTTTATATACATCGAGTTGTTGTAATTACATGTGCACTCAAACAAAAGGTGGTTAGATATCATATTTATAAGGTGGCATTGATTGGCCAAAAGTTTCAGGAACCCTGTTTAATTCACATCAGATGGTTGCACACATATGACAGCCCATTATAATTACGGATCAATGAATCTAATGTTACGGGACTACATGTATATCAAATCTGTCATCACATGTATTTGATTGTGTATGTCACATATACTTTGTAACACTTTGGAGATGGTTATTCATATATTGTCATATATAATCGAATATTTTGAAATGTCTATAAAGAACACTCTGCAAAGTAGACAAATATTACCCCTCATTATATCAGTACACAGCCAACTAATATTTATCTATTAAAGTGCATACTTAGTTCATAAAAAAATCTAGTTTGCTGAAAATTACATACCTGAACATGTTCTCTGATCATTTTCTAGTTTTTTACCAGTAGGACAAGAACATGAATAAGAACCAAGTTGATTAGTACATGTGTCAGGGCAAAGATTGGTAGTAGTACTGGCACATTCATCGATATCTGTAATAACAAATATACTGTATTACAATATAATCTACTACAATAAACAAATTATGATAATTGTCTAAATTTGAATTAACTACATATGGAAATTAAAGAATAAAATAGTTGACATAAGTAATTATCATATAAAATAATTTTTATTGTAATCTATTATGCATTGTACGATGTATCCAGCTTGATATATAAAATGTAAAACGAACTGATGCATTGTTTTTACTAAGAAAATACATGCCTTAACTACTGAGATAGTAAGAAGAAAATACACAACGTGAAAAGGAGGCCAGGGAAGACAAGTGAAAATACTATAAGAACACAAGGCTACTAAGGTATGTAGTAAGAAAAGAGTGCATGGGTTATACGCCGGATGTGTCGACCGGTTTGTCGGAGGCCCGCTTTCCACGTATGACAGACGGTCCATGGTATCACACACATTACCATTTTAAAAATCATTTAAGCCTTTAATTTCACATGCTTTAATATAAAATAAGTAAAAAATGAAAGTTTGTTCGCCACTTGAACACAAATGGAGCTTATTTTAATTTACTGACAATCAGTCAAAATTCAAAAAATAAAGGAAGAGAAATACTGTAAAATATAACATTTCTGCATTTACCGACACAAGTTTGCTGGTCATTAGCTAATCTGTAACCACTTTGACAATAACAATTTGCTGTTTTTCCAGATAAACTCACATTACAGGCATAGCTACAGTTGAGATTTATAAATGTAGCACAGACATCCTCCACTGGAAATTTGAAAAGAAACAGAAAAACATTTTATTTGATAATGATGCTATTTATTTGGGGTGCTACGAAAAAATAGTCTCGGTAAACAGACCCTTTCGATGTTATATAGATCTATTAATCACGATCAATTAGTTTTACTGAACGGGTTCTAAAAGTTCAAAATTTGGCAAATCCATTTTTAATACGATATCAATCTCTACATATATAGGCGTAGAAGCAGGGTGAACCGTCCATTTATCGGGCAATGTATTTCCGTTTTTCGGACACAAACATCAGAGAATGAGATTGGCCCCCTATGCCCATGTCTACATGCGTATATAAAAACAGTTTTGCTTTAAATTGTGACTTTATAATAAAAACACAAACAAAAACAAAACAAAAATAAAACAGAATTCTGGGAATAGATTTATACACTGACAAAAAATATAATACGTCACCTTGTTCACACGTCCTTCGGTCTGCAGCCAATGCGTATCCAAATTCGCACCTACAATTAAAACTCCCCACCAAGTTGTCACAAAACTGGTTGCAGCCACTTGAACCAATGGAACATTCGTCAATATCTGGATTTAAGGAGAAAATGATAATGTGAATGACATACTATTCACATGAATGGAGTGAGAAGGAGCTTGTGAGGTAGAGGGATCGCATAACAAGTTAATATACTTTTACGTAGTTTGGGGGGCCTTTTTTGTCTTAAATTAACATCGTCATTTTTTATGAATTGGCAGGATTTAATACGCTAAAGCTAGAAATACCAGAATATACTCCAAAATACAGCCTTTACAGTCAGTGTTTCAGACCCCCTTCCCACCCCCTAGAATGGCGCGTGTGTGTGTGTGTGTGTGTGGGGGGGGGGTGCTCACAGGTCTATTCATTTTATCAAACGGTTACAAACTTTGGACTAAAAAGCCAAGTAATATTTGTTAAAAGAGACGCATTTTGTGGTACAAAACAACATACTAATGTACATTAATTATTTCAATTTTGTTTGTAATTGACTGAGAAATATGAATTTTCAAAGTCAATATTTTGCCTTGTGTACGACAACCGTCGCTACATTAAAAGGTAGAATGTAGTTGTAAGTAATTGGTCTTCGCTCCCTGATAATATTTTTAATTGAAAGAAGAGAGTTTGTGTATTGTTTATAGTCCGTAAATACAAAACGGACAAAAAAAAAGTAGATGTCGATAAGCGAACGTACCGTAGTAACTGACATTACCCTGGAAAAGTAGTATATCACGTGTTTCGAAACGAGATACAGACTTAAAGAGAGCTTTGCTGACCTTCCACTATATTAGAATCTCACTAGACATGGTATATATTTCCAAAACATCAACACAACTCCCTTCAAGTACCAAATAATGGGAGAGACAATAAAATTAATATGAAGAATTACAGTTGTTACAGTACTTAAATTCTAGAAATTAACACAAAGCTATGCATAACACAATCACAGTGTCTAGATCTGTGGTCAAAATTTCAAATAGTCCCCCAGCGATACTTCACATCAATTGATAGTTGATGACAAAAGGACTAACCTATACACTGTTGTGTATTCGCAGGATCTGGTTTATATCCAGCTTCACACACACAAGTGTAGGAACCAAGATTGTTATTACATAGTTGTGGACACAAACTGAATGAATCATCAAGACATTCATTGATATCTGAAATGAAATGATTATTGTTAAACTGTATACTATATTTGGTCATTGTCTTTATTTTACATTTAATGTTACTTGTTTTTCTTTATGTCCCTTTCTTTATGTATGTTTTAATTTTGTACAGAACAGATGGGTACCTAACACCAGTGCTATGCACTATATACATTTGTAATATTAATAATTGATGATGATGATGATGATGATGATGATTATGATGATAATAATAATAATAATAGATTTACCTTGACATATGCCGTTTAGTTTTTGATAACCCGATTGACATAAACATTGGTAAGAACCGTCAGTATTATCACAGATTGTATCAGCTGTACAATTAAATGTACCCTCTGTACATTCATCAATATCTGTTGTACAATTTTCTCCTCTCCAACCATTTTTACAAATACATCCTCTAACCTTATCACATTCAATGCCATTTGTACCACATTCACATGTTTTACTGCAACCGACTCCATATTTGAATAAAGGACATTCTGTTAAAAAAGAGAAATGTCTTCGTCACATGTTTTTGCATCAATCTCCACATTCAAAGGATGATGGCATTGTACAATATTACATAATATGTGGTAGAGCCGGTTAAACCTATTCCAGAATATAATCTAAACAGCGATTTGTATTCATGAAGTAGCGCAAATAAACGACAGACTTTTCCGCTAAGTGATAATTCCTGTGAAAACGAAATGTTGTTAGATAAGACTGTGATGTGAGAAAAATATAAAAGTCTGTGCGTAGAGTGTTGGTATTAATCATCTTGGGAATTATAATCATAAGGCAACGAGTCGAGAATCCATTTTAAAATCGACCAAAAATAAAATTAACAGACGGTAGGGATTGCTTCTGTCAAATACTGTTCATCATAATACTATCAACTATTTCGCACCTGTGCTGAAAATTCATAACATTTATTTTCTTTAGTTTTTTAGGTTTTTTTTTTTTTAAAATGAATTTCAATTAGACATACAAAAACAAAACGACTCGCATTCAAAAGCCAAGACCGTATTCTACATTTATAATCAATCGGAGCATAGAAGTGTATTAGGCCAGGTCATGAATATGAGTTTTTTTATTTATGTTCAAAGTATAAACTTACATCATTCTAATTACATGTTAATGTAAATATAATGTGAGATTTTCAAACTATTATTACCTTCACAAAGTATTCCATCTGAAGCTAACATAAAACCGCTAACACATGAGCATGTATAATTGCCCTCATTATTAGTACATGTCTGTGTACAAGGATTAGGACTTCTAGCACACTCATCTTCATCTAAATATAAATTTCAAAACATTGGCTGAATATCTATGGCTTAATGGCTTGATGGACAAGAGATATTTGTGTGGAAGACATCATTACATGCATTAGATAAATAACACAGTGTCTCGTGATTTCATTCTTTATAATCACAATATTGACTGGCTCTTTCACTGTTTATCATTGAGTATAATTAAACAACAGTATATAAACATGACTTCTTACCATCGCAAGTTGAATTATCAGAGTTCAGAATATAACCATTTCTACAGAAACATTTATTATCAGCACAACCATGGGTACAGTTAAGACTATCAGAACAAGTACTACTACCGTTGACTGAAACAAAATATAAATATCTATTGCTTAACTATTGTCATAATTATATAATGCTCTCTTATTGGTTTAGGTTAAAGATATCGTTTCTCGGCAATCTAAACATCGGCTTGTACGTTGGAAAGAATAGAGTCGCCTACCTAGCACGGTGGTTATTCTCCAGATACTCCGGTTTCTTCCATATTCTAAAAATAAAACCTGAACTCCAGGCCTGCGCTTTACTCTAGAAATGAAATTTGGTGTTGAGTGGACGTTCAGTTAGAAAACTCGGCAATTAATAGTTGTAAAACATCGACAATATATACAATTTGAAATACCTTGGTTACAGGATTTAGAATCTGCGTCTAATTCATAACCTGATCTGCATGAACAATTAAAACTACCATCTGTATTTGTACAAAGTTGATCACATCCATTAGTCCTTTCACCACATTCGTTGATATCTGGAAAGTAATACGTTTTTATCACCCAATAATACATTCTACAGTAGATATCGCTTGTGTGATATATTTCATAATCTACTGCGATATCTCCTTAGGAGATATCGCTTTACATGAATTTGATTGGTCAGTTGAAAAGGAACTACTTTTTTTTATTTTCAAAGAACAGTTCATTTCTTATTAAAAATGAACTAATGTTATTCGATTGACCTTGACGGAAACACTGGGTCAATATAAAGGACTTTGCAATGGTTGAATTGCTGTCAAAAAATGATGTATCACTACGCCGTAATGTTCATTAAAAGTGAAATCTACAGTAAAGAATTATATTTATCTATTTGTGCATGTAAGAAGGGATTGGGTGATAAATAAAATCTCCTACTCGTCTTTTTTGATATCAAAAAATATCAACACTCGTTGATAAAGTAAAAAAAAACTTGACAGAGCCTCGTTTTTTGTTACTTTATCATTTAACTTGTGTTGATATTTTTTGATATAAAAAAAAACTGGTAGGAGATTCTCTATATAATACGTTTTTTATCTTTTATTTTGATTTCTAGCAAATAATAAGTTTTTTGTATCTTTTTGTATAGGAAAGGGGTCAAAATCAGTATCAAGAAAATAATCATGCATATGCATTGAAAATATCTCCAGAAAAGTATATTTCTATTTTTTTTTAAAAAGATAACGATCACATTAATATCTACTGCCAGGTTGCATTATATATTATATATATATAATGGGATCCATCGGTTTTTTTTAGATGACCATACACTCACCAGTACATGTACCGAAACTTTGTTTTCTGTATCCAGAATTACAGCTACATGTATAACTTCCATCTGTGTTTTTACAACCTTGATCACAATTATTGGTTGAGTTACATTCATTAACATCTGTAATTTGAGTCTTTATATATTATACATAGAATGTTTTCCTTACATTAATCTAATGTCTTGTCTCGATTTGTTTTATGCAGACAATATTTTCTCATTTCCAAGAAAGGAACCAAGATTCTTTATATCTGTTTCTGTCCAAGATTTGGAAATGTGTATTATTGTATAAGATATGACAGATACTTGGAGCGATGATAATTTCAAAGGAGAGACAGCAAAATTTAAATTCATAAAGGTCAATGTATTAACATCTATTTGCTATCCAAAGGGAATAATGTCCCTTTACGATACATCATAGGGTGATTCTTATCCAGTTGATTATTGCAAAAAAAATATACAAAGAAACAATAATTATTTACCTGCACATTTCGGTGGTTCGCCCTGTTCTGTATAACCATTTGGACATGGTGAACAATCATAACCAATGTTAGTGACAGTATGGTTAGCTGCTGGTCTGTCGGTACAGGTTTGACCGGGAAGACACGGAGCATTTATACAAGCGTTGATGTCTAAACTGCAGTCGGGTCCTATAATAAAATAGAGGTATAGCATATAAAATACATATCACATGTACAATCCGAATAGTTTCTCCTCCAGTTGTCAAAATCCAAGACGTTAGGCAGGTGACGGTATTCAAATTTAAAGCCTGCGATCAAAACGGAGACACTTGCTCTAATTGACAGACCTTATGATCAAAAGTGAACGCCTTAGACCATTCAACCACCCGGACTCCACAGAGTACGAAGAGTAGGCGTAAGTTTATTTACCAGTAGAAATAAGGCTTACGGTAGAGAAAAGGTTTCCATTGCGGAGATTTCTACCGTCGAGGAAAGGTTTCCAGCGCAGAGAAAAAGTTTTCGTGGTTTTTGGATTCACCATAGTTTTCATTGCGAAACACTCGTTCATAGTATTGCAGGTATAAATGAACGAATGGCACCAATAGCCCACTGTACTTACCTGTATATCCAGTATTACAATTACAAGCAACCAGTTGAAATAACGGATTATCAGCTTCATCCGGGGCTTGTCTGGTTCGCGAGTGATCACAAACACCGTTACTACTGCAATTATCACATAGGCGTACTTGAACTTCTAACGGTTCAGACTCGGCACTCTTGAAATCTTTTACAACAAATCTAAAACATGCATTTTACAAGATCATAGGTTGTTGGACTTTCATCATAAATTACAATGCTGTAAAATATTAATATCTATCAAACATTATTAACCTAAGGAATAGTTTCAATATGTAAAAGAATGTATAATTATCATCTACGTTAGAAATGATTGGTCTGGTCTTCTTAATTTCATTTATTCCATGTTTAAAAATAAGTGATTTTGTTGTATTTACGCTGATCTATTCCGGCTGAATGTAGCGTTGGTTTATAAAGTATCAATCTACAGAGACCGGTTATTCGAACTATTATCAGATTTAAAATTACACATACAACAATAAACGAAAATAAAGATTTTATAGTCTACAGACAAGTGAAGTGTTACATTTACTTTTACATTCGGCATACGAATGGATTCACAACTGTGAATTTATAAAATAGCCCATTGGAAATAAATAATCATTGAAGCGATATATACAATAAATACTCACGAGATGTTGACGACATTAGCATTACTTGGGGTCCATGTTGCTCGTTTGGTTTGATTGTTAAATGAGAAATTTGAATCAGGTTGATCAACTACAATATATGTTACACCATCGCCATCTTCTGCATCCGTACCTTCGACAGTTATAACAGCCTCCACACCAACAGTAGCATTTAGTACAGATGTGCCATTAAGCTGTGGAGATGTGTTGGCTGAAATATTGTTTTGATTTGTTTTTCTTAGAAGGAACTTAATTGAAAGCAAAATTAACCGAAGGAGGTTGTATCATTAGTATAGTTAACAATCACCCAGTAACATCAGGAGTTCAGTAGATTCGTACATAAACCTGATGACTAATATAAACTTAAAGCTGAGAAAACGACCTCCATAGTTTCAACACTTCAATATCTATAGTCATTACATATACATGTATCTTACACTTTTTAAAAATAATATCAAAATGGATTACGAAACGTTTGAATATTTTATTAATGATAGAACATGGGCTGTCATTATACTTATAACTTTTGTTGGGACTTCATGTGGGTTATCAAGTTAATGTACGGGTAAGCACAAAATGAGCAAGAGTTTGCCATGTAAGATACTCCCACATTTTGCAAGAGATCGACAGAGAACTAGCCAAAACAAATGAGTTACGGTCTGACATGCATCAATATCGAAAGGGTACGAGTTCTTGAGTATATAAACATATATTTTAAGTTTCACCAAATTCGGATAAAACTTGTGACCTCTAGGGGGTCGACATCTTTGGTATTAGGTCCTTTTACACTATTTGCATAAAGTGGAGCAGTTATTTGTTCTACGCATAAACAATCTCCACGTACAAGATGTGATAATGTCAAATCAAAAATCCTATATATTGCATATATAGGCATAGATAAACAAAAAACATTCCATTTTCTTTAAGATCTAGAGTATTAGATTGGCATTACAATAGCGCCTTTCTTTTCTGTACATTTTAGCATAATAATAATTTAGCTTTTGGTCCCTTAGAGGTCATAATTCTTTTCCGATTTTTAAAAAGACTCCAAAAATATTGTCTTAATGACGACTGATTCGCGGCATATGTGAGTTAGAAAATCTGTCTACAGATGGCTTTATATCCAAAGAATATGTGAAAGATATTCCAGATACTTACCTATTTCATCATTTATTATGCCGGCCTCAACGCTGACATCCATTGATTCTAAACCGAGAGCTCGGTTCCCGGTAGCAACAAAATCATAAATACATGCCAAATTCATCGACCCACCGCAAACAACATTGGACTCGTTCCTGACTGCCTCTGGTTGGTCATCCAAAAAGATGGGGGCAAAGTCTGGGAAAGAAAAATCAGTTGGTCCCATCCTGTTATCATACCGAAGTATTGATTCTGCAGGGTTAATGATCCCTTTGAGAAAAATATAAAACAAAATATTAAAATAAAAGTATTATAGGTACTGACACTTTAAGGACTAGTCCCAAATTTTACAAAAGTGAGTGATCTTAAGGTCTTAAATTATTAGCTCAACATACCAGGCCTTCTTCAGTAGTGTACGTGTCATGATAATTGTGACGATCACGATGACATAGGAAAGTGTCTAGGCACTTGTGATTAGCCTGTGGAACTCATTGACAACCTCAAAATAAAAACTCAAAGTTTATATTTCTACGAAGAAGGATCACAAAAATTGCGAAATAGTACGATAAATATCAAATTGATGATTATCTTTGTAAAATGGGACCTGGAACTACATAGCTACTATTTCCTGTTTGCAAAGACTCATTTTGCCATATTATCTGTAAATATATTTAACTTAAAGATACATTATGGAAGATTAGATAAACAGCTTGCAGTTTTTACTATAATAGTTTTAAAAAAAATGATTTAAATGAATTATGCTGAAAATTTCAGTCTAAGCCGAGAAAACCTTATTTTAAAATCCCTGTAGCCCCGCTTTTCATTGTTAACGTTGTCACGATAATTATCCATTTTTGCGATTAATCATCCACAGACGTTGAACAGCAGTTCGGATTCAAATCCAATGAAAATCGGACTGGCAAGATGGCACCGAGAGTTGATTATGATCTTTTCATGTTAATAAATGTTAATAGTTTAGATAACATTTCAGGCCTAGGGAAAGACCTGCAATCGGCAGATTTAGCTCATGCATAATGTATGTTTAATCCCAAATACATAATACTTTAGTTTCTATATATATAATATATATATATACATGTATATATATATATATATACTCTTCAAAAAAAAGTTGGGATATTGAAATGCAAATACCTATGCAGGTTGTGATATGATAAATAGTCATGGACACTTGACATGCTTTGAGAGTATAATGTTCACAGATGGAGAACTTATCGCCCCAACAGAACCACAGAGCTGCACATGTGACACGCTGGTTTATCCTATCGGTTCTTGCATAAGAGTTACTGTTTAGCGTATCTTTGCTTTAGTGTGTTACGTTTAATTTGATCGGGAGATGGGTTCATCGACGTCGACCGACAACACTGCAAGAATTGGTCGTAGCACTGCAAGAGGAGTGGGTCAGATTGCCCCAAGTTGTGATTGGACGGTTGATTAGGAGCATGCCACGGCGAATTGCTGAATGTCTGAGGATTGGTGGAGCAATTACTCATTATTAAGACAAAAATCAAAAACGTCCATTTTCACAGTGTATCTCTATGCGAGTGAAATGGGGCCGTCAGATAAGCCAGCCATATGAACTGTTTATGTTCATTTGTAGGCAATTGACCTGTTATTAACATACACTGGTTACCTCTAATAAAAACAGCAGTGCATTTCCGCAGTTTTGTATTGTTTCTGAATATCCACTACTTTTTTTGAAGAATATATATATTACTAAACTTACATTTTTGTCCGAAGTCTTCATAAACTTCGCGTTCTGTTAAATTTGATGACAAGACAGTGCCATTTGGCAAAGCAAAGTCATCACTGACATCCCCATTAAAGTTACCCATTAAACCAACTGTTTTTGTCTTATATTCGTCAGGTACAGTAATTGAAATTTGAAGCTGCTTTATTCCAACCATTACGGACAAACTTAAACCTGTTAAATTTAATACATAAATATATAATTTCACACAGTTAAATTAAGAATAGGATTTCGGTTTCTATATAGATATTTCCAATAGTTTTACGAAAATGTCTATTTCAGAGTGTGGCAAGAGAGGAAGAGCTTTTAAGGACTTTTATTTCAAAGATTTCCAGCCGAACCTCTGAGACAGAAGTCACGTCATTAAGTTGATCGGATATAAAGTTTGTTACCTTATGTGAATTTCAAAATCTAGTCCGGCGACAGTTTACGAAATTACAGGGGGGAAGTGGACCCAAAATTTTCGAGATAAATCATTTTCTCTGTGGTTTGTATGGAATCAGACCGATTGAATCTATTTTTCGCTACAGGATTACTGTCAGCCTGGGGCGGTTTTGAGTAATTATAATCCCAGAGGCCCCATTTTTTGTCCAATTTGGTTGAACCTATACACATTGCTGAGGATCAAAACATCTTGGAAGAGTTCAAAAATCAGATGTGAAATATGTACAAAGTTTTCTTCGATTTTTGTCAAAAACTAAACGATTAGCCTACAGATCAAAGGATCTTGAAAAGTTCGATCTTGGTGGGCATCGGTCCTGGACTTAAGTTGGGTTCTGGCACATGCCGTTCACGGAAAATCTGAAATACGCACTAGTTTTTCAAATTTGGTGTAAAGCATCACGTTCATGACAGGACGAGCCCTATCGATATTCACTATTAAGAGACTGAACTTTTGTCCCCGAACTGACATACCCTCTTGCGCAATTGATCTCTTTTACATAAGTGGCGTGCAATGTATATTACTCGTAATAAATATGTCTCTATGTTAGTTACATATAGCGAATCTCCTACGAGTCTTTTTTGATATCAAAAAATATCAACGCAAGTCGATAAAGTAAAAAAAAGAGTGGGAGATTTTATTTATCACCCAATCCTTTTTTACATGCACAAATAAATAAATATTATTCTTTGCTATAGATTTCACTTTTACTGAACTTGATTACAAAGTGATACATCATTTTTTTGATAGCAACTCAACCATTGCAAAGTCCTTTATATTGACCCAGTGTTCCATCAAGGTCAATGAAATAAAAATAGTTCATTTTTTAATAAAAAAAAGAAGTTACTTTTAAAATAAAATAAAAGTAGTTTCTTTTTAACTGACCAATCAAATTCATGTAAAGCGATATCTCTTTAGGAGATAAGTAAGGGTTATCGACTGAGACAAAGGGGGTTCAAGTTAGATGAACACCCGAGCTCGTGCAAGGTTGTACACTGAGAATGAGTCAGCGTTCGGAGTGTTCAATTGCGATGAGCTCGGGTGTTCATCTAACTTGACCCCACCGAGGGTCTATGGAAGGGTATCGCTGCCAATATTAAATGCTCTGCGACAATGTCATTTCCATTGATTATATTTATGTAAAAAGTACAATGTACAAAGTCCTAATACCAATATTGATAAAGTCAAAATACCTCTAAGGTAAGAGTTAAATGTAAAACGTCAAATGTTAAGTGTTAAATGACAAATGTTTTGTTGGAAAAATTTTTTGGGACGTGTCTGCATTTTACATTTCTCTCATTACATTTTACATTTGTGCTCTGCCACATCCCATTTGTCCTTCACACTTTCTACATAGCAACTTTCGCACAGCATCAACTTGCATATTATGCAAATGTAGGATACCACGTGACTTATTAACATATATGGAAACCCGGTACAAGCACACTATAAGGATATTCAACGCACGACAAAAGAAATCAAGCCGGCACACCATAAGAAACCATCTAGACGACCGTGCGTAATTTTGAATGGGCCAAGAAATAATTGATAGATTCAAGCAGCCAAAGAAACATACTTTCCAGTAATTTATAACACGATAACTGGAATTTCGTATTAATACCCGTATTTTTATATTTTAAACACCCCCACTCTTTCCGGTCTCTCTATAAACAGAGTTGAGTAGCCTACTTTGATCCATTAAAAAAACAACAATATATAAGCATTGTGCCCAACAAATTTTTACTTGAATACCCCTTTAATAGTGTGATATTTATTGGATTTAAATTATGAAAATACGATTGTACCAGAAAACGAAAACTATTTACATATTTACAAACAGAAATAAATGTGTTTTTCACTAATATGTAACATGATACCTGAAATTTTGTATTTGGACATTGCACAGCCCCCCCCCCCCGGTAATCATCATAAAGTGCCATCCAAAGCAGGCGCGGATCCAGAGGGGGATCGTGTATCAATCTGAAGTCAATCGGATGATAACTTTAGCCTCTAGAGCGTCAGAAGATTTTTCAAAGTGATCAAGGGCCATAACTCTGGCAGTACTTATCAGAAATTGCCGAAAATCAATAGGCTTCTTCGTCTCATGACATTAAACACTGTGTATAAATTTAAAGTCAATCGGATATTAACTTTAGCCTCTAGAGCGTCCACAAGATTTTTCAAAGTGATCAAGGGCCATAACTCTGGCAGAACTTATCAGAAATCGCCGAAAATCAATAGGCTTCTTCGTCTCATGACCTTAAACACTGTGTATAAATTTAAAGTAAATCGGATATTAACTGTAGCCTCTAGAGCGTCCACAAGATTTTTTGAAGTGACCAAGGGCCATAACTCTGGCAGTAATTATCAGAAATCGCTGAAAATCAATAGGCTTTTTCGTCTCATGACCTTAAACACTGTGTATAAATTTAAAGTAAATCGGATATTAACTTTAGCCTCTAGAGCGTCCACAAGATTTTTTGAAGTGATCAAGGGCCATAATTTAAAGTCAATCGGATATTAACTTTAGCCTCTAGAGCATCCACAAGATTTTTTGAAGTGATCAAGGGCCATAACTCTGACAGTAATTATTGGAAATCGCTGAAAATCAATAGGCTTTTTCGTCTCATGACCTTAAACACTGTGTATAAATTTAAAGTAAATCGGATATTAACTTTAGCCTCTAGAGCGTCCACAAGATTTTTTGAAGTGATCAAGGGCCATAACTCTGGCAGTAATTATCGGAAATCGCTGAAAATCAATAGGCTTCTTCATCTCATGACCTTAAACACTGTGTATAAATTTAAAGTCAATCGGATATTAACTTTAGCCTCTAGAGCGTCCACAAGCAATTTTATCAAATTTACAAAAAAATATGCTAGCGGAATTTATAAGATTTTTTAAAAATTTGATACATAACATATTCACTGCTTATGTTTTATTATTATTATTATTGCTTGTGGACGCCGGACCGCCGGACGGACGGACGGACGGACGGACGGGGGTGACGACAATATACGGCCACATTTCAATGTGGGCGTATAAAAAAAACTGGTCATTTATTTTATCAAATTTACAAAAAAATATGCTAGCGGAATTTATAAGATTTTTTAAAAATTTGATACATAACATATTCACTGCTTATGTTTTATTATTATTATTATTTAATTATTATTATTATTATTATTATTTAATTATTATTATTATTATTAATATTATTATTATTATACCTGAAGAGAATGTCTTATTAGGTGAACTTGGAACATGCCCTTACCGTGAAACAGTGGAAGGTAGGCCTACTACAGCGATCGAGAGTGCAGGTAAAATACTTCCGACAGGTCGTCATTCGTAAGACTTTTTTATACGCGCATTTAAAACAATTATTGCGTGAGATGTAACCCCACGTGTGTTTAAAATCGGGTAATTAGAGATTAACAATAAACTAAATTCATCATCAATCGATTTATTTAATTAGCCTAATTGTCAAGGATCCTAACCGTCGAATTCCCTTCCTTTCGTTTCTCCTTTTTCTCATACACCAAGCAACTATAATTGCAAGCTATATTATTTATTTTTATGCGCTGAAAGTAAAAACAGTAAACCAAGTCTATAGACTTTTCGTCTGTAAAAGTTTGTGCTCTGGAAAACCCCGACCAACTTTCCTATACTTAAATGGACTGGTTACTCTAATAGTAAATTGATAATGCTAATAAAGCTTGTTAAGAACAACCATAATATGGTATCTAAAGATATTTTGTTCCTCACCTGTGAAGGGAGCATTCCCCATCCACATTTTAAGGACATTTTATGCGATTTTATTGGCGATTTTTAGAACTGTAATTTTGGAATTTACCTTCGGGAAATACGTCGGAATGCACCAAATTTTATTCGCGATTTTTAGACCCGTAATTTTGGAATTTACCTTCCGGAAATACGTCGGAATGCACCAAATTGAATCTTATTTATCAAATTTTTCTGGGGGAGGGCCCCCGACCCCCGTTACAATGTTTAGCGCCTTTGGCGCTCGCGGTGATGGGCTACGCCCACCGCAATTAGTTAGGCAATTATCTAACCTAGACCCCCCCCCTGCAAAAAATCCTGGATCCGCGCCAGCAAAGTGTCAAGGTGAGTAAATTTTTATTGTGTGCTAGGCTGATTTCCTGTTATAGTGTCGTGAATATCCTTGTTCTGGCTTATAGTGTGCCAGGTTTCCGTATATGTTAATAAGTCACGTGATATCCTACATTTGCATATGCAAGTTGATGCTGTGCGAAACATGCTATGTAGAATGAGTGAAGGACAAATGGGATGTGGCAGAGAGCAAATGTAAAATGTAATGAGAGAAATGTAAAATGTAGACACGTCAAAAAAAGCATTTTCCCACAAAACATTTGTCATTTAACACTTAACACTTAACACTTAACTTTGGGAGGTCATTATCTGAGGGTAGCCATTTTCGATAATATTCCAACTTATTTTTTTCAGTTTTACCATATTTATAATGTTATCGACATATCAACTGTGATTTAGCACTGTATTAGTATTCACAGGGGTCATGACTATATTTCAGATTTTTTCCCATCACTTCCTGAAGATATTTCCAAGATGGCGGCCATTTTTAGTGAGACAATGGGACGATGCGAAGATTTTGTTTAAGAATAGTGTTTGGTGTCAATATATATGTTTTCTGGGTCCCAGATTCCATTTCTGACATTTACAAACTTGTAAAATGATCACATGTTCACTTAATAAGTATATTTCAAAGATGGCTGCCATTTTTGGTGTCAATATATATGTTTTCGGGGTCGTAGATTCCATTTCTGACATTTACAACCTTGTAAATTGATCATATGGTCACATACTGAGCATATTTCCAAGATGATAGCCATTTTTGGCGGGAATTGGGAAAGGAGCAGTGTTTGGTGTCAATATATATGTTTACGGGCGCGCCGAATTCATTTCTCACATTTATAACTTTCTAAAATGATCACATGTTCACGTATTTAGCATATTGCTAATATTGCTGCCACTTGTGGCGGAAAAATCAGACGATTTGCTGATTTTGTTTAAGAAGTTGTATTTGGTGTCAATATATATGTTTTCTGTGGCACAGATTTGATTTCTGCCACATACAACTGCATAAAATGATCAATGATCAATTTAGCATATTTTCAAGTCGGTAGAACGTTTTCTATTATTATCATATTTTTACTTGTCGATGTTATTTACACGTATCTGCGTCCAATTCAGAGGGTTGGATGGCCGAATGGTTAGCACGTGCACGCTGTATTGTAAGACCTGTCACTGAGTCAGCTGGCGTGGTATCGAATCCCCGGTTGTACGTGACAAGGAGTAGGGTCGCCTGTCCAACCTCTTGGGTTTTCTGCGGGTCCTCCGGTTTCCTCACACTGCTAAAGACCCCTACGCGCAAGCCAATTATTGAAATAAAAACAAACCATATGTTAGTCCCAAAATGACCTAGTTTGTGTCGAGTGGACGTTAAACCCCATTTCTCTCTCCCTCTCCCTATTACCTAGACTATTAGCTTGTAGCACATATTGAAAGCCGGTACCGTGTCGGACCCATTTGGTATATTATCCAACGATGAAAATTACTGATCCGAGATGACCACTGAGCTTATATTGATTTTCCCGGAAAAGAAAAGGCTATTCACACGCGCCCATCATACTCCTGCCACAACCACACTGAGCGCTTTCTACGCTCGGCGCGCTCTAAGATCTTAATACGCTCATGGTCAAGCTCTGGCTACGCGCCCTCGCGGTTAGCAGTCAGACTGGGATACGTTCTCACCACACTTCCGTGACGTGCCTACCAGGCGTAAGTCGCCTTTTTGCCGCGCATATAGTGACTGCGCCATGCTCACACCGTCTTCATGCACTTTCAAAGAAGAGAACAACCAAACGTCAAGCAATCAAGAACATTTTTTAGTTTCTTGATGTTTCCACTTAGGATGCCAGACTGGGACTGATGGACGAGGCTCAGTACCTTTCCTATATAAACAAAAATGTCGTAACAGCGTAGCAAGCATGTGGCTAGGAGCTTCGTTATACTTGCTAGGAAGCCCTCGTGACATAGATTATGTTATCAACTGACTTCCAAGCTGAATGTGAATGTGTTGCGTTGGAAACATAAAGTATGTCATCTCTTTCACAACGACGTGGCTGGCTACTTTTACATCACTACCACCAGTTCTTTCAACGGTGATGGCAGTGATGTCATAGATGACGGGTCATGTAGGTGATATAGTTTGTTAACAATAGCATTCCTTTGGACGACTCCTTCCATATGCAGCTTTATGTCAGTTGATAATATAATCTATGCCACGAAGTTTTTTTTATAGAAAGTGTTACTATTTCATTCGCAGTCCTTGTTTTTATTTCTTTGTATACCGCTTTATATTTAATATCATACATTTCTGTTCTATTTTTAATATATTAATTAATTAGTTGTAAGTCTCACATTTTTAACCATCGTTAATTTTGTATCTATAACTGACAGACAACATAAACTGAAAGTCTCGATGGCGCCACCAAGTCTTAAAATCAGACTAATCGACCAAGTAAATGCACTTTTTTCTTGGAAAATCGATATTAGCTCAGTGGTCAACTCGGATGAGAAATTGTTATCGTTATATAATATACCTAATAGGTAACACACTGCAATGGCTTCCAGGAACATGCTACAACCTTATACATAGAAGAATTGGATTCAGAAACCATTTCAAAATCAGCACATCGTCCCATTTTCCCGCCACATATTAGAAATGTGTTATAAACATGTGAACATGTTATCATATTACTCAGTTGTAAACGGCAGAAATGGAATCTGCGACCCGAAAACAGATATATTTACACCAAAGACGACTATTTAATCAATATCAGAACACCGTCCCATTTTCCTGCTAATAATGGCCACCATCTTGGAAATATGCAAAATAGATGTACATGTGATCATTTTACACAGTTGTAACTGGGAGAAATGGAATCTGTGCTCTTGAAAAGATATATATTGACACGAAAGACGACCACTTAATCAATATCAGCACATTGTCCCATTTTCACGCCAAAAAATGACTGCCATCTTGGAAATATGCAAAATAGGTCTACATGTGATCATTTTACACAGTTGTAACTGGCAGAAATAGAATCTGTGCCTATGAAAAAATATTTATGGACACCAAACACTACTACTTAATCGAAATAAGCACATCGTCCGATTTTCCTGCCAAAAATGGCCGCCATCTTGAAAATATCTTTATGAAGTGATCGAAAAAAATCTGAAATATTGTCACGACCCCTGCCAATATTAATACCTTGCCAAATCACAGTTGATATGTCGATAACATTATAAATAAGGTAAAAATAAAAAAAAATAAGTTGGAATATTTTCGCAAAATGGCTACCCTCAAATAATGGCCTTCCATACGACAAAATGTGAGGCGACAGCACGCTATACAAGGCAAAATCGACTCGAAAATAGGATATTAAGAAATAATATACTGCGATAATAGCGCCCCTCGTTTTTTCCTAACTTCTTATTTTCGACTTGCATTTTGGCTTGTGTACCGTCTTGTCGACTTTCGACTTAGTCATATTTTTGTATTTATTGATGTCAGTAAGAAGGCGCCAACGCGCATACCAAGCCATAATGCAACTCGAAAAGTAGAACTTAAGAAATAAACACACGCGCTATTAGCTATGGAAGGATAACGTTGCCAATATTATTTCAATGTTCACGGTGCAAAATACGTATGTTAGCAGTTCAAAATACGTAATTTAGTTTTACAATTTGCAATTTCCATTGCTCCACAATACCAATGTCACAGTGTTAAAATACAGAATACACTTTTCAATAATATAAAATACAGTATAATGGTTATTTTGCACATTACACTCCTTCGTTCTGCATTTTGCATAATGGACAACTGTATAATAGAACTTAGTATAGTAGAACATATACCTTATATGGGATCTACGATGAAGCTCATTTGCATACGGAAAAAATTACGGACTAGAACAGAAATCAATAATTTACGTGATCAAAGGTCAGTAAAAGGGGTCGGTACTCATAATTACAGACCTTCGGAAAACGATCAATGAAATGAAATGGGGTTTAACGTCCTACTGTTCTGCTCCAACTGGTCTAATGAAAGTGGGCATACGCCATGAGGTGTGCTATAAGGGAAAATTTGTTCGGACAGCGGCGCTATATACGGCCTACGGTACTCTTGTATCGAATTCCAACTGTCATGGGATCTTTTATGTGCACACCAATGTGTACACGGCACATCTCTCTCTCCCTTTCTCCCTCTCACGGTTCACGATAGCTAAGTGGGTAAGATGCTGGCTCGCTAGCTGGAGGTTGGGTGTTCGATCCCTGCATTGGCCGAGAAAGTTCATCAACATTTTCCGGCGTGGTTCCCCCTTGTCAGGACGGAGGGCCTAACAAGGACAACTGTCTAGTCGTTCGGATGGGACGAAAAACCGAGGTGCCGTGTACACATTGGTGTGCACGTAAAAGATCCCTTGACAGTTGGAATTCGATATAAGAGTGGGCCGCTGTCCAGGCAAAATTTCCCTCGTAGCTCACTGTATGGCCTATGCCCATCTTCAGTAGCCTGTCTCTCTCTCTCTCCCTCTCATCGCCAGTTTTTGAAATAAAATTGATTGCACCATGTTAGTCTCTGAATAACTCTTAGTTTGTATCAAGTGGATGTTAATATCTCTCTCTCTCTCTCTCTCTTCGCCAATTTTTAAAATAAAATGTTAGTCTCTAAATAAGTCTTTGTTTGTGTCGAGTGGGCGTTACCCCCCCCCCCCCCTCTGTCTCTCTCCACATAATACATTAGCACAGTTTTGAGGTGATCCACTAAGATCAGAATTTATTTTTGTTGTCTTATACCCGTCAAAAGGCAAAACCTAGTAACTCACTTTTTTCTTATTTTGAGAAAACAAAGGAAAACGTAATGAATGAATATTAAACGCCAGCTCATCCATTGATTTGACTATTGAGTTACTCGGTTTTGCTGTGGTATACTAGGCAAATGAAGGAAGTTGCTAGGTTGTGTCATAGGTGTAACTGCTTACAAAATCAAAAGATTGGAATATCTAGTACAACAACAGGAGGCACATACCCTAGTAACTACAAATTTGGTCCTAACTCAATTTTGATAAAAAAGTGAGTTACAAGGTTTTGCCTTATGACGGGACATTCAGCCTCTACACGCGAGTCTCACCCAAGGATTTCCCTTTTTTAATGTTTTGCATGTATAATAGGCCTTTTCTTAATTGTAGGTACCTTAATGATCTAGAATCTGAATCCTCATAGAAATTTCAATTTTATTTGTAAGAAATGCTTACAATCACACTCGTCGTTCACTTTAGAGAATTTTGGCGGCGATACTGAAACATCGTTATCGACTCGTTCTTACGTTTCCTACCCATGGTGATAATATAATTTGAAATAAAATAATAATATGCAATCAGGAAAACCTGCATATTTTATATGCCGTATGAGGTCACAGTAAATGAAATTCAATTATCAATGCGCGTATTCTAACGTGACCTTGAAAGTAGAGACTACATCAACTTCCGAGGCGAAAAGTCGACAGCACGACAGCAGACCAAAATCATAGGTCGCTAATATCGCCATCAATACTAGACTTTATCATACAGACTATTTTGTTAACGCGAATTGCATGTATTCAAATGCGACAAGGCAAATTGAGACTACAACCACTTCCGAGGCAAAACTCGAAAAGTCGCCAGTACGACAGCAAGCCAAAATGATAGGTCACTAATAGCGCGTGTGTTTATTTCCTAATTTCTACTTTTCGAGTTGCATTATGGCTTGGTATGTGTATTGGCGCCTTCTTACTGACATCAATAAATACAACAATATGGCTAAGTCGAAAGTTGACAAGACGGTACACAAGCCAAAATGCAAGTCGAAAATAAGAAATTAGGAAAAAATTAGCAGTTATTTGCTAAAATGAACCTAGGGGCCCTTTTCTTTTTACAAACATAATTACAGCGGCTTACTTCAACATATTTGTTTCGTTTTAAACAAATGGGATTTGAATTAATTATTAGTTATTTATCAAAACCCTCCAATCTGACACTGACCCAGAAGCAAAAATAGATTCAATGGGTCCGATTCCATATAAACCCAGTCGAGAAAAAAACAGAGCTCGAAATTTGTGGTCCCCAGATTTGGCCGCCAGACTAATACGATGTATTACATGGCACTCTTTGCAGTATAATTATTTCAATAAATTATATTTTCACATAACTTGGTTGGTTCTTTTAAGTGTACCTCTTTTAAAATCAAATCGATGTAATAATGGATGTAAAAATACAAAACGTACCCGATTGTCCGAAATTTGCTTCGACAGTTGTATTGGACCTTGATACGGTAAATGACCCGTTTCCAAATGTCTTCAAGAAATCTTCCTGTTCATAAAACAAACGTGTGAGATCTTCCCCTTTCCCAAAAATATTCATTCCTGAAATATTAGATAAATCATATAAAGGAGATATAATAATTAAGTCAGAAATATTACAAAAATGATGAGAAACAAATTGCCCAATATACAATGAGTTACAATACTTCACTGAATATACCAATACCATGTTACTTTCCTGGTAATGTTTCGGTATTTTAATAGCTCAAGCGCAAGGTTTTTGCATTTCGTGGACTACGTCTATTAATTTTGGCACATAAAGTAATGAGATACATGATACAAGAAAAACACAATAATCAATCTCTGTATACTTTACATTACATCATGGATTTTTGCTCACCCTCTTCACAACCTGGATTCACAGTGGCAAAGTTGGTAAGACGCTGGCTCGTTAGTCTGGAGGTTGGGTGTTCGATCCCTGCATTGGCCGATAACGTTCATCCGGATTTTCCGGCGTGGTTCCCCCTTGTCAATGATGCAGGACGGAGGGCCTCACAAGGACAGCTGTCTAGTCGCTCAGATGGGACGAAGAACCGAGGTGCCGTATACACATTGGCATGCACGTAAAAGATCTCTTGCCAGTTGAAATTTGATATAAGAGTAGGCCGTAGTGCCACTAACTGGGCAAAATTTCGCTCATGGCACACTGTATGGCGTGTGTAGTCCATGTGACAGGCAGTTATTCATTACCAATTTGATGAATTGGTTTAACTATGATTTTCAGTTAGCCTTAGGTCTAAAGTGTCCAAAATTGGTTGATGGACTTCCGGGTCACTTTAAAAAAATGGCCGCCGTTTTTTTTCTTATTTGAAATAGTGCGAGTCGGGGAAGCCTTCATAACTCCTCAACAGTTTCACCTATATGGATATGTAATATATCTCAAAATGTTCATAATATAATTCTGCATCTGCTGGTATATGATATATGTTGTTTAATCAATACTATCAGTTTTAAAATAAAAGATTAATCTGAAAAAAGCAACATTTTCGATTTTTTTTTTTCATGTCTGTTCGTATGTTTACTAACAAATCGTCTTCAGACCCATATAAGCCAAATTATCTGTTTGGTCAACTTAAGTGATTGAATAGATATCAGAAACATTGATCATAAAAAATAATCTCAAATATGAGTGTCCCAGATCCAAGATGGCGGAAATTCAAAATGGCGACAAAATTTCCTAAAATGGCCAATATGTCAGATAATAGTCATTTCATTGTTTGATATGACATGTACTATCCAATGAGCTTACAATTAAAGATTCATTACGTAAGATTTAGATAAAGAGCTAGCCATTCTTGCTACAATAGTTCGAAAATAGATAATGTAAAATGAATAATTTGACAATTTCATTCAAATTACTCTATTGCAAGCGAAGATATTAGCCTTTGAAGGTTTGACAAGACACGTGCAATAATTTCAACAACTGTACTGGTTGCTCGAAGCTAAGTCTCGCTCCTCCATTTTTAGATTAAATCAAAATATGACTGATACGTTCTAATTTATGTAATATCGGAGAAATCCGATGCCATCGAGAGTTGATTATGGCCTGGGTCAGTAAATTAATGTCTAAATAATAATTTAGAAAACATTTCAGGCCTAAAGAAATACCTGCAATAGGCAGATTTAGCTCTTGCACAATGTTTGTTTAATCTAAACAAAGAGTTTTAAAAATCCAAGATGGGGAAAATTCAAAATGGCGGTCAGAATTTCCATAACATGAATGACTGTTTTATATAGCTTATAATGTCTCTTTTATAAGGTTTTCAGAGTCACTGAACATGAATAAAAACTCAAAAATAATGCTGAAAATGATGTTAAGGATACTGCTAAAAATGACACATCCTATGCGACCCCCCCCCCCCAACACACACACCCCATAAACAATACAATGGGGCATAATATGATGGAATTGATTATTTTGGATCTCACAGATCACAAGACATTTCACCAAAATAGTGAGTCATTTTAATTTCATCTACTATGCCTTTGCACCATTTTAAGCCGTATTGAGAATTATTTATGATATATCCAGTTGTTAAGAATTTAAGATCTCTTATTCGTTCAGAAATGGTAATGTGGTCCGTTTTTACATTAACGCCTCTATGCCCGGCAACTTTTGTCGTATAGTCTAGTAGGCCTGCAACCAAAATTTTTAGCTTGCTTAGAAACACAGTTCCGCTACAAGGTCCTCCCTATTAAACAAACTATACATATTTGGAAAGCTTATAACACCAGGAACACAAATCCAATTAAAATGTTTTAAGACCAGATGAAAATTGTGATAATTGTCAAGTAAATGTTATATTTATACTAACAATTGTGAAGTTGACATAAAATTACACATGTGATACCTAGGATAGGACAGGCTTATCTTTGCTCCGTGAGGTGAACGACGGGGTTCTCTACATCCAGACTCGAAATTTCTTTTGAAAAAACTGACTGTAATTTAAATGGTACTTTCTAGAGTATATCCTGGTGTTTTTAGCTTATGCATATATCTTAATAATTCATCAAAAACGACATAAATTCATAACTACGCGAGAACATTGACTAGTTTAGAGACCCCCGAAACTACCATACTCCTTTTGAGTGTCCATCCCTGAAAAGGGAGGCAAAAGATATGATGTTAAAACGATAATTCATATATTATTTTACAGTTATATATATAAAAAAAATGTCTCCTTTTTATCCAATGGACAATTTATTGTTAGTTCATGTAGAAAGATATGGTGCTTATAAACGTGTTGCAAATTTCCGTATTACACGGTAGACTTCAACGTATCATATACACAATAGGTATTTATTTTACAAGTATAAAAAATGTTTACGTTTTATCAAATGAACAATTTATTGTTAATTCGCGTGGAAAGATATGATGTTAAACATGTTACAACTGGTATATTAGTCGAGTATTTTACATTTTACAGAAAGTTTACGTTTAATCGAAAATTCCAATAAACAATTTATTTTTAAGTTGAAGGGAGTGTCCTACAGGTGGTAGACCATATTAAATGCGTCTTGAATGTGTATTTTCATAAACTTTGTATGCATATAGATTATTATACTGAAGGTTCGTCTGGATAGAAAATAAGATTTTGTGTGAAACAGGTGTCCTAGAAAAAATGGGTTCACTAACATCAAATATCTGGTTCTACAAATTGTATTTGTCCCTTCTAAGCTAATACCTGTGCGGAACAAACCTTTCCGTTTCATCGAAAATTCCAATAAATAATTCAATTTTAAATTCAGTGGCTACGAAAACCCTATACATGATATATCACAAGCCCTACCTTGCATGATACTATAATAATAATAATAATAATAATAATAATAAAAACTTTATTTAATGAGGCAACGTATTTAGTTTGCAAAAAAACTAATCTTCCATAGGTCCCTCCTAAGCTACAAAGACATATATACATGTAATATCAGGATAAATTTAAATTCATTAGAAATGCAATAGCATTTTAAAGTGGGAAGTTTGATAAGTCACACCCAAACTTCAAAACATATACATTATACAAGTAGAAAATAGGAAGAACACTATAATTACACACAAAATAAAATAGAATGCAGTTGCAAGTTAAAAATAATAAGTATGTCATCAGTTGAATATTATGGTTCCTTCAGTGTGCAAAATAAATGACTTTTCAGTTTAATCTTAAAATTTTCAACATTTTTACACATCTTTATATCAAAAGGCAGATTGTTCCATAAAAGACATGCAGAATAATGAAAAGTACGTTTCATGGATTCCGTTTTGCAATTTTGAAGAAAAAGAGATTTACTGGTCTGTGAACGGAGCAAGATATCCGTTTTGGAAACAAGAGATTTTTCAATAAAATAGAAATTTAGATAAAGTGGAGTATTAAATGTAATAATTTTGAATGCTAAGACAATTTTATTGTAAAGAATCCTCTGTGTAAGGGTAAGCCAACCGAGTTTAGTAAATAAAGAGGTGGACGAAGTTTCAATCGGTGCATCAAGAATAGTTCTTGCTGCCCTCTTTTGTAATTTTAAAAGAATGTCTAATCTACGTTTGGTAGCATTTCCCCAAATAATAGAGCAATAATCAAATATTGGTAGTATGTAACTGTTATAAAACAAAATTCCTGTCTCGTAAGGTAAATGATCTTTTATCTTATTTAGGAGAAATATTTTTGATGCAAGTTTTTTAGACATATCTGCTATCTGTGCTTCCCAATTAAGGTCTTGGTCAATTTGAATTCCAAGTAATTTTGCGGTAGTAACCGTCTCAATTTTCTCACCATGGAGTGATAAAGATAGGTTTTTCTGATTTCTTTTGTGTTTTGATGAAATCAGCATTGATTTTGTTTTCGAAGGATTGATTACCATCCCATTGTTTTCACACCATTTAGCAACCAAATAGAGATAATTTTGGAGATTATTGGCGATGGATTAAATATCTTTGTGTGAACAATGCAGGGTACTGTCATCAGCAAACAAATCTATATTGAGTGGGAAATCATTTATAAAAATAAGGAATAGGAGAGGACCCACGATCGACCCTTGTGGAACCCCGCATTTGACTGTAGTAATTGAGGAGGTAATTGATCCTAAACATACTTTTTGCTTCCGTGAGTCAAGATATGATTCAATCAAAATTTGTGAATTATTATCAAATCGATAAAGATGTAGTTTTTCAATAATAAGATTATGATCAATGAGATCAAATGCTTTGCTAAAATCAAGATACACTATACCACTCATCGCACCATTATCGATAGCATCAAGCCAATTATCTGTCATTCGGATCGGTGCAGTAGCACATGAATGATTTGATCTAAATCCAGATTGGTAAGCATAAAGAACATTAAAGGTTTCCAAATAAGTTTGAATTTGAGTGCTCAAGTGCCTTTCGAATATCTTTGAAATTGTGGGGAGAATTGAGATTGGCCTATAATTGTTCGGATCATCTTTAGCTCCCTTGCGGTCATTTTGGACATCGGACAGAACCCCAACCGAAAATGACGTCACAGAAGTGACATAATCTCAAAATTGTCTTTAGGGACAAATTTTGACACAGAAACAACCCGTCCCCAAATATCGTTTCGATTGTGACACACTAGCTAAAAGTTCACTAAGTTTGTGCTCTGTCTCGCCGACGTTCAACATTTTAAATTTGACAGTCTACTTACGACTTTTGTTGAGTTTGCGGCCACCGCAGCTGTATAGGGAGGACCACTGGGCGTATTTATTTATGCTAATTGAATAACTTAAGAAGACCACACACATAATTTGGCTAAAATTACT
This sequence comes from Patella vulgata, assembly GCF_932274485.2. Taxonomy (NCBI): domain Eukaryota; kingdom Metazoa; phylum Mollusca; class Gastropoda; family Patellidae; genus Patella; species Patella vulgata. Next base: position 34,782,708 of record NC_065883.2, read on the forward strand.
CTGAACAGGATTTGGTAGTAAACTTATAAAATAAATCATGAAAACCTGGGAAAATAAAAATGCCAAAAGGTTGCGTTTTCCAGAATAATCTGTTGATTTGGAAAATATATGATTCATTCAACAACAAGTATCATATAGCACCAGAAGAAGCATTTTCTTGTGAACATTGTGAGCCACATTCCATATCCATGGGTCGATCTTTTCAGGAGTTATGAAGGTTTCCCCGATGCGCTCAATTTCAATGAAATAACGGCGGCCATCTTTAAAGATGGCCGCCAAAATGCAATTTAGCAAAGTAACCCGGAAGTCCATCAACCAAATTTCAACACTTCAGCCACCAGGCTAACTGAAAATCATGGTTGAATTTATTCATCAAATTGGTAATGATGTTCCAAAATCCCAGGTCTGTCACATGGACTAGTGCCCGTCTTCATCATTAGCCCAGTTCGGAGCAGACCATTAAGCCATTAAACTCCATTTAATTTCATTTCATTTCTCTTCGCAACCTTGTTTACATCCAGATTTCCTCATACTGGACTAGAAATCTATTCTACACACAAGTACATAATATTTGACCACCAGATTTCAACTTACCGTTTTTAGTTCTGTTTAATTCTACCTGGAAAGTTGCTCCATCATTATCTCTGGCAGCAAATGCACTAAATACTGTAGCATTAATTAAGGTGCCAGCGGAGTTTTCTACTTGAGCTGTTCGTGCTTGTAATACGAAATTTTCACTTGGTATATGCAGCATTGTGTATTCGCCTAATCCATTAAATGTGTAGCCTTTACCATCTAGAGTTATAGTATGGGGATCTCCCCAGGACCAACCTATAAAAAATAAGCAACAAGATGAGCAGAGATGAAGTTATGTCAAATTTAAAAGCAAAACATAAACATTCTAAATAAATTTGCCGGCGCATAATAATTAATAAACATATCTCATTAATGTCACGTAATAATTGTAATATTTTGATGCATTCCAGTCCGTTTCAAACTTAGAAATATTGTTTGTACATTGTAAGTTTAACAGCTAAATGAATAGTATACTCAGCCAAATTAAAAACTTGACACTGACGAATTTCAACAATTTTTTTTTCTGGTAAGTCAAATAAATTTTAAAGTGTTTCTAACTATAGTAAGTAGTAAGAAGCCTTTAATATCATAAAATTGTAAAGTCACGTGGATCACGTGACTTTTGAGCATATAAAGATGAAAAACCTGAAAAACACGTGCAAACACAAACTCGTGAGGTCAATCGATGCAAGTTTGCTTAAACTGAACACGCACACTAACTTGAACTGGAAAAACAAATTGAAATTGTTATTTTCATCTTTGTTAGAAAATGCCGCGCCTTTCAAATTTAGAACGTCTACGTGCTATAGGTAGGCTCTATGCTGGTCAGTCTGTGGTCACTGTTGCAAGAGCCCTTAATTGTTCACGCCAGACAATAATTAATCTTAGAATGAGAGTGCTTAAAACTGGAACTATTGCCGACCGCCCAAGGGCGGGAGCGCCACGTGTGACGTCACTCCAGGAAGATCAAGCAATACGATTACGTCATCTTAGAAACAGATTTGTCACTGCAACCTCCACAAGTAGAGAGATGTTTGGTGGAAGGGTAACTGCACAAACTGTTCGAAATCGCTTGCAGGCTGCTGGTCTTCGAGCTCGGAGGCCCTATAATGGACCAATATTGACACCTCTTCATCGCCGTAACCGACTTATGTGGGCCACAAGACACATAAGATTTACTCAAAGACAGTGGAATTCGGTTGTCTTTAGTGACGAATCTCGATTCACTTTGAGATTTGCCGATGGCAGGGTCCGAGTGTACCGTAGACGAGGTGAACGTTACGCTCAAGTACGCGCCAGAGAAGTTGACCGATTTGGTGGCGGCAGCGTCATGGTTTGGGGTTCTTTTTGTGCACATGGACGTTCTCCTCTTGTTGTTGTCCAAGGGAACTTAAATGCTGTCCAGTACAGGGATCAGATTTTGCAACCTGTTCTTCTTCCTTTTATGCAGAGACATGGGCCTGGACTAACGTTTCAACAAGACAATGCTCGACCCCATACAACAATTGCTAACCAGAATTTTTTAAGAAATGCCGGTGTCAAAGTCCTGGATTGGCCGTCGCTTAGCCCTGACCTTAATCCTGTTGAACACATCTGGGACGAACTGGGTCGACGTGTTCGTCAGCAAGTGAATCCATCACTGACGTTGCAGGACCTTCAACATGCTCTTGCTGAGCAGTGGCGACGTCTTCCTCGGGTAGTGTTTACTAATGATCTGAGATCCATGAGAAGACGTTGTGTGGCAGTACGAGACGCTAGGGGAGGCCACAACTGTTACTAAACACTTTATTCAGATTGTTCTCCAAGTGTGTGAATTTCATTCTGGGGGGTACTGTGACATCAAGAACGTTATCAATGTCAAGGACTTTGGGCAAGACGTATTCTTGCTTTCTGTTGATGTCAAGGTCGTCTGTGCACAACATAACACTAAAATAGTTGCCTTAAACCAAATATTAAAAATCTAGTCCCAAAAATCCCGAGTGTCAAGTTTTTAATTTGGCTGAGTATATTTATTGGATATCTCGAACACTATGCTTACTAAATTCAATATCAGGAGCCATTCCAGATATATAATAATGAATCTGGTGGGTTAACTTTGTGGGGAACCATTTCTTAGTCTTGGACCATTGTGTTGATGCCTAGGGTACTTTGCATTGGCCGAAACACAAACATTTAATTTTCATTTAGTTGGCATTACCTTCTACCATTGTATGATGTCCCGAAATGCCTGATATCAGTTACTAACAAATTGACTAACCAATAGTGGCAAGTTATTGTCGCATTTCGTAAATGTATGAAGCAAATCCCGTATCATTTCCCAAGAACCCAATAATTATGTTTTGCTGAAAATTACAGACAAGCTATGTGTGCTAGTTTTTCACATTTAGCTTTTAGTTTGTATCCTTAAGCTCATTTTTATCAACGCATACCCTGTGAAATACGATATATGATCTACCAAGTTTGCGAAAGAATATCAGAGTGAGTTCTGTCACAATTTCTTTTATATACATATACCAGTGTTTCTTATATTCTCTTGTAAATGTGAATTTTCGACACGAAATTATATCACCTTCGATAATGTAGACGAATGTACAGATTCACGCTTTTAATCAAATTAAATTATATCATAACTTGCTTTTTTCACTTAGTTCTAAATTTGAAATTCAGACTATTTCTTACATAAAACAAGTCCTTAACGCATAGTGAAATATTTAATAATTACAGTTTAAACTAAATGGTGCTTCCTCCGGATCCCGGATCCATTGCTCTTCCGTGGCGTGTCCAGGAATTTGAGCAACGGGGTGTTCAAGGTGGAGACAACATCAATATTGACGTTAGGTGGGGGGGGGGGGGGGGTACCCATCAATTTGATACAATTATAAGTATAAGTTTTAGGCAATATTTCTGCTCATTTAGGTGCTTATATAATAATTGCCGTGCAAAGAGCCAAAACGGTGGCAATACTACGCAGGTTATTTTTTTCGATGTTATGGATGTAGGAAAGAAAAAATACGCTCCCCTCTACCAGGGGAGGGCTTGGACCACTTGGACCCCGCCTATGGACACGCGCCTGCTCTTGACCGTTTAGCTTTGGCCCACTATTGTGTGTGCTATTGTTTTTTCTCTCATTTTTGTCCGACTGTCTTCATTTTGCGTGTAGAATGTAGTTTTAAACTGACGTCTTTATAGATCAAAAGGGGGTCACCGTTACCATTTGAGTGTGCATGTGATACTTACTTCGTCTTTTTCTGATTGAAATACGACAATTTCCAGCAGATCGCAATTCCCAATAACGGTTGCAAAATACGTTGGATTGACTACAGCATTGTTGCTTTGGTAAAACGTCCTCCAAATAATGTAATCGGAAAAAGTAAGGATTGTAAACCATTGAATAACTAGAGGACAATCTACGAGAATTTTTATATCGCCCAGAAAATCTATTATAACAACAGACCTGAAAAAATATATTTTAAGATACAAATACTTTATTACTTGGGGTATCACAAATACATTTTACCAAATGTTCAATTAAAGTTTGGTAAACTGTGAAACCATTTTCTGTTTACCAGATAGTGCTGCACCAATAACAAGAGTGGGGTAATGGTAATGGAATGTAATCATTACATTTTTTAAGTAATGACCATGTAATGAGTAATGGAAGATTTCAAAAGTAATAAGTAATGGAAATGTAATTAATTACATTCCAAAAATCATGTAATGGTCAATTACATTTCAATTACTTTTCAATTTCAATTTATATGCCACATCCAATATAACTAGCCTCAAATTTTATAGCACCAAAGAAGTAAATTAAGTGTATCTGACACAAATCCATTTCATTATAATTTTTTTTAAAAAGATGTAAATCAGTTTTAACAAATTATAATAAGAAGGCATTAAACATTTTCTTTTATTACTTTTTATGTACATGTAAGACCCCTTTTTTTAGACGTTTAACCTAAAAAGTGGATTTCTGAAAATATGTAAATTATTGTAATCAAAGAATAGTGCTAATTTGCAGGCAATCACCCAATCAATTAATCAATCAGTTAGATTAAAAGACAATAGTCCTACTACACTTTAGTCTTCATCTCAAGGTAACAAGCGACAAACCAAACAATGGCCTTCAAGTATCTCATCATTTTATGGTTACTTAATATAAAACAAATATACCGTGAATAATTCATCAGTAACAAAATTACTATAGACAAACTATTTGGATTAATTAAGAATTTTATAAAATTACTTTTAAAAAAATACAGTTAATTAACTATAATTCAATTCATTTTTCAAGTCACGATACAGCCAAAACACTGGCCGTCACTTGAAAATTTGCCTTGTTTGATGTTATAATATATAGAAATAACAATTCATACACAAATATATATTATTGTGAATCAATATTTATTTTGAGTTTGATTTTGTAGGCGCTTCATGGCAGAAAAATAACGTTGTCGTTTTAATTTCTATGAAAAATGTTTTTTATTTATGTAGTCATAAAGTAATGCTAATTAATTACTTTCAATGTAATGGGTAATGCTAATGAATTACATTACTAAAAATAAGAAAGTAATTGTAATGATTACATTTAAAAAGTAATTGTAATGTAATTAATTACATTGGTAATGTAATGGCCCAGCTCTGACTAATAATAAGCTTTGGTGCTATGATCATTTTCCACAGATGTTTCATCATTTCACTAGATGGATTAGGAAATGTAATGAAATGGGGTTTAACGTCCTACTGTTCTGCTCCTAAATTGGGCTAATGAAGACGTGCATACGCCATAAAGGGAAATTTTGCCCGGGCAGCGGCACTATGGCCTACGCTTATATCGAATTCCAACTGCCAAGGGATTTTTTTACGTGCAAGCCAATGTATACACGGGACCTCGGTTTTTCGTCTCATCCGAATGACTAGACAGTCGTCCTTGTCAGGCCCTCCGTCCTGCACCACTGATAACGGGAAACCACGTCGGAAAATCTCGAGCCAGCGTCTAAGATGGATTAGGAAACCAGCAGCCAATTAAAATCACCTTTACGTTCACATAAGATTTTTATCGAATGTTCGTTAAAATAATGATTTGATTTAGACGACATATTTTAATCCGAACATTGACAAAATAGACTGCCACACTGAACGAAATTTCTAATTGAAATCGCTATATTGTGTGAATGTTTTTTGAAAACGCAATTACAAACGAATAGATTTAATTTAATTCAGTCTAAGCTATTATATTATACAAAATAGGTCCCATAATTTGAAAAAAACCCCAATAAATGTTTGATGTCAATCCACGTTCTCTGAAACGCAGTCTAATGCCACGACCAGGAGTATAATTTCACTAAACCATAACATACCCGTTTAGCTGGAAAAAAGGAGTCTAGCGAGAAGTGCGAAAAACAGAAATTATTTCCACGGGTACTAGTTAATCTATAAGATCTAGATATCAACACTAATCTAAGTCTACATGGACATCTGGGTAATTTAGTAATTTTTAACTGGGCAGCTGAATTCCTTGAACGTAAATACCAATTCAAACATTGTTGTGCTGGATTAGGAACTGTGCCAACTTTGAAAATCCAAAATGCTCGTAAACCTGCAAGGAAACATAGTACATAGCTAGATTTAACAATAAATGTCCCAACATGTTTGACCAGGGTCCTGTTTCACGAAATTTTAACTAAGATAAAATCCAAATTTTTGTAATTTGATTGGATAATATTAGATTGATTTTAGTGCTTAGCCAATCAAAATTGAAGTATCTACTAAAATTTAGATTTTATCTTTAGTTAAAATTTCGTGAAACAGGGCCCAGGTGTACTTTTTAGAATCCCATGTGTTTCCACAAAAAGATTTCATACAACATTTTCTGCCATTCTCCATCTTCTCTGAAACCTCAAAACAATGTCTTTCCTTGTCGTTATTTATCTTAAATTAGTTTCTACCGATTTCACATGGCTATCTTTATGCACCTGTGATCATTGGACAGGTCATAGATTTGTATCCACTTAAATAAATGCCAAACCAAAATATCATCGGACCACAAATGTTTAGTTTTTTATATTCTTTTAGGTTATTAATACTAGAATTTTACAGCCGGTCATGAGAATTCCAACACCTACCTGTATTACCGATAAATTGGTCGATTTGAAAAGCAGCAGCTGTTCCCGAATACAGAATACGGTTAAACGATCCATCCACATTGTAGCCTATAAATACTGTACCAAGCTGTTCAAACCAATTCATCCCACCATCTTTATACAAGTACATAGCGTATGTGTCAAAACCATTTGTTACCAAAACAACTTGAAATGTGACTTCCTGAAAATAAACAATGAAAGAACACATTATTCAAAATATTGCTCCACTTTTCGTGAAGATATAACATGGGTTGCCAGGCAACACAACATACGCCCACCTACAGTGAAGCTCCCGAGCAGATAATAATCGAAAGGGCTCACCCCTGTTACAAGTTGATCATTCTATACAAAAAGTATGAACAGATAAATCCCAAAGACTATGACCTATATAGAGATGAAAACATCTTGATGGCAGGAACAAACGCCAAAAAACTTTCACCTGTAGATTGATTGAAAGGTCTTGCTGCCAGGGACAATGACTCTGAAATAATAGTGGAGCGACTCTACATTTCGACTGCGTTCATAAATGTGAATAAGCGACTAGCTGAGAGCGATAACAAAATGTTAGAAGGGTGGAGAGAACTGGGTTTGCTAAAATCGACAAGGAGCATCTTTATCCTAGTACTAACCATTTTCGAATAATTAAAGAAAAACCGTTGAGTACTATTTTCATTGGAGAGAGTATGGTTATGTGTGTAACACTGATCGTTTGTCCGTGGGAATCGATACGTATCTTTTTTTAGAACATTACTAACTATTGCTGACAATTTAGAAATTCGGTTGAGTACTGTACTTGTCGGAGGGAGTACGAGTATGCTAATATACCTTGATAATCAATCAGTAAAGATCAATAACTTTGGTGTGCGGAAATGCTCAAAATCAATAGGGACCATCTTTACCATATTACAACCTACTATTAAACATCAGATGAAAATCAAGAAACATAACTTTATACAGAAAGTACAGATAGAGCAATGTCCACCATTAACCATAATGTCGGGAACTACGGTTTTGCGAAAACACTAAGAATATGGAGGGATCATATATATAATAACCATGTCTAAAAATTTAGTGAAAATCGGGGGCAACGAATCTAAACCAAAAAGAGGGACCACGTCTTCACCCTGAGACTAACTATCCCTGAAAATCTAATGAAAATCAGTTAAGAATTTAACTTTATAGTATGTTTAAGAAATTATGGAATGACCGATGGATGGACGAATTGAAGTGGCGACAATATACCATCCTATTAACATATAATAAGTTTACTCTTGTTTCATATTAAAGATAAACTGCACACCCGATGAAACTATCAGATATGTAAATTTCAATAAAATCCACCAATGATTTCAGTTTTAGATTTTATAGATTATACACAGTATATTGCCTCCAATTTCTATTTGTTTATCATATGTTACTGTGTGCACAAAAAACATGTGGATTCAATCTGATTAAAGAGCGGTTTCCAAAACATACTATCGTCCTATCATAACCAGGAATTACACAGATGGCTTGACAAATAATAAGATGACACAAAAAACATGGGGGGCGCAGAGGCTCAATGGGTAAGAGACTGGCTCGATAACCAGGATATATCCTCGGGATTGATCCGGCGTGGACTGAAGACCCTACAAGTAAGAGTTTCTAGTAGTTCGGATAGTACCAAAACCCAGGTCCCGTGTACATATTAGAGTGCACGTCAAAGAAACCTTCACAGATAGAATTCTTCAGTACGCCCGTTTTCATTAGCCCAGGCGAATATTATATTAAACTAGTTAACACATACACTGACATGAAACCGGATCCAGTTGACTGTTAGATATAACATACCTGGTTCTGTGCGCTTGTGTGTTGATTTAATGAATTATATGTCACCAGTAAGGCCCAACTTGCCCGGAAGTTCTGCGTAAGACTACCATAATACTCATTAATTAGGAATGAAAATCCAAGTAGAAAGCTGCTATATCCATCTTCAAGCTCATCATAAACTTTATATACTATGGTACCACCTGTTGTTTGGTCGATATCAGCCCAGTACGGAGCCAGGAAGTTGCCAGATTTATCCGCTTGTGGGAAAGGGTTGTTGAGTGGCTCACCCAGACTCACTACCCCGTTTGATCCAATCTGAAAAAACACAAGATATTTTATAACAATACTTGTCAGTTATATATAGAAGGATAACTCCTGTTTTCCTTTTGTGTTCGTCACTTCATTTTGTAGAAACCTTCATTTAGACATACAATAGCATTGGCTGCAGCACCATGTGTTCATTTGGGTAATTGATAACTCAACTTGTTATAAATTTGGCCTCAAATTATTTGAAATACTGATTTTATCTGAATTATATAAATCACCAATACCACCATACATATATTAACAATCAACCATTTACCGAACATCACATCATGAACTAATATTATAAGGTCCACCATCAGAATATAATGTGTTCCGTGTCATACTAACACTATGACATACTCTGTCCTCAATACTATGTACCAATATTTCTATACATAATTTAAGATTAAATTGGGAATACCATAATGGACCAGGCCTAGGAATACGTTTATAGTTACGTAATAGAGACTTTTGGCAAGCGTAAATTCCTGGTCCCAATCTGTTTCACAGAGGATTACGAAAGTGTTTTAATATCTCTCTCTGTAAAAGATGACTGCCTTCAGCACGTGACGTCACATCACACGGCGTCAATCATTGTCTCAATGGCGCGTGCATTGTTTACATAAGTCGTTACTGGTTCAGGCAGAATGGTGCCTTTTACTCATTTTTCTACCCATTTACACTAAATAGGAAATAATTTTTACTTACAAATACTTCAAATGTCTTTATTTTTCTAATACATAAAAAAAAGTGTTTTAGAATTTAATTTGTCGGAGGAAAAAAGTTAATATTTGAGGCTCATTAAGTCCTATCGCGTCATCCTTATCAGTGATTGTAGCGGCCTAGCAAATATTCACTGCTGATCAGTGTGTCCTGGTCCGTGTCGCGTATCCGTATGGATTTTGCGTGTGACGTCATCAATGTTCGTGTATTTCTCATACGTGATACCATACTGCACGCAGCGACCCATCTACGTCATACTTCCCAGAATGTGACACTGCCCTAGTTAGCCTCCATTTAAAACGCACACGTGATCATTTTGGGGCGGGACTTATCGACGAGACACCCTATTGTTTAGACAACAGAGTAAGAATAACCCACGCACGTGTGTTTTATGTAAGCACGCCATGTCGCTGACACTCGTGTATAAGCGATATATAATATGTGCTATGGGTAATATTGCAATAAATTCTTTACCATTGTAAACTGTCTTTAGAGTTTCAATCTAACAAGGTTAGATACTCCTAAATTTGTTTTCGCAAACAAAACCGCCTCTGTGAAATTATCTGTCATAGGCGCCGCCATATTGAATAATTTGGGAACTTTTTTGTGATTCGGCTCTGATTAGTTTGACATCTTTCATACACATGTTATATGGGGTCAATCTGTCGTAACAAAACGACCACACAAGGGTTCAGTTTAACAATAGTTTATTAGCTATCCAGTAAAAAAAACCCTTAATAAAGTCTTTAAATTCTATCACTGCAACTTTACTGAAACAATTGCTCTAGATTATATTAACTATACAATATGAAATTGAAGAAGATTCAACCACAATCAAAACCATCAAACTAAATAAAACTAAACCATAAATGACAGAGAATGAAAATATCCTCTGACCTCTATGAAATGTTTACCAAGAATGACCATAGTAACAATGTTACCAAACTAAGAAAGCATCAGGTCAAAGTTGAAATAAACTACCAGTGAGATGGGTGAACTGGTACTCACTGGAAACCTGTAGAAAAAAGTGTATAGAATAGGATAGCTTAAAGAGGCAGTGATGTGTAACATATTATCTAAGATTAAATTAGTATTGTGACCATATTAAAATACCCATAAAATAAATAAAATCACTCTACCACATACTCCCTCTCTTAGGGAAAATGTTGTCCCCAACATTTAAAACCAAAACTACTAATAAAACACATCTGGAAACAAACTCTTACACAAAACTGGTAGTGAATTCAAGACAATCTGTAATCGATCCGGTGACAGGCTCATAAAATCTGGTGGCATTAGGGACTTCGCCAAGTCAGCACGAAACTGCGGAGTAGAAATTACTTCCTGCTGCTGCGACATAACGTAGTCTATATACCGGGTTGGTGGTTTCCTCTCTCTCCCTGATCTTCTTGGAGCGGGGCTTTGCAACAAAAGTGGCTCATCTGACGTCTCTGAATCTGAGGCTGATGCTTGAGGCCTATCTGCACCATCTTAATGTAAACTATCAAGCTCAGGTTCCATTACATCTTCTCTATCCTGTGTCTCTGCCGGGCTAGCTGGGCGCAGGAAATCTGCACTTTCCATTAGGTACACAGGCTCATCCTCTTCACTTTCTGTCTCTTCCGGTTCTCTAACCTCTGTCACTTTCGGTGGTAGTTGGACTCTCCGTGGTTTAGGTGTTGGTCGATTGCTGATTGATTCTATCTCAGGAAGACTGCTGATTGGTAATAAATGGTTTCGATGTAAAGTCCTCTTTCTATTTCCTCCCACTTCCATCAATTGATACACTGGAATGTCTTTGTTGGGTTGTCTGACGATCTTATACGGTTTATCCTCCCATTTATCTGCCAACTTGTGTCTTCCTTCCTTGAAGGCTAATCTCCGCACCAAAACTGTATCGCCAGGCTCTAGGGTGTTTGTTCTGGCTCTCAAGTTGTATTTATCTCGTTGGTTCTGGTGCATATTATCCACAAGGGCTGAGGCAGTTAAATACGCATGTTCCAGTCTCTCCTTCAGGGATTCAACGTATGAATGATAGCTCTTAGCGGCCTCTTTATCCCGTACGAGTTCGAGCATAACATCAACAGCTAATGTTGGCTTCCTACCAAACATTAACTCATACGGAGAATACCCTGTTGAAGAGTGTCTGGTACAATTGTAGGCATGAATCAGCGGCGCAACGTAAGACTTCCAATCAGACTTCTGCTCAGGATGTAGAGTACCTAACATGTTGAGCAAAGTCCGATTGAAACGCTCACATTGGCCATTCCCTTGTGGATGATACGGTGTTGTTCTAGATTTCTCCATCCCAGTCAGCTGGCATAATTCTTTGATCACTTTTCCCTCAAACTGTTGACCTTGGTCACTGTGTATTCGTTGAGGAATCCCGTAGTGCACAATGAAATAATCAAAGAACGCTTTAGCCGTTGTCTTGGCGGTGGTGTTTCGAACTGGAACTGCCTGAGTATACTTGGTAAAATGGTCGGTGATGACAAGGATACTGTCGTAGCCTCTTTTCGACTCCTCTACGCATATATAATCCATGCAGACTAGTTCAAGTGGCTGACTGGAGGTAATGTTGGTCAAGGGGCATGTAGATGGTAAACTCTTTCTTCGGATGCAGCGTGGACAATTCTGAACGTAGTTCTCTATCATCGCTGTCATCTTGGGCCAATAAAACCGTTCTCTTGCCAAACTGATGGTACGATCCCTGCCTTGGTGTCCTAGTTCGTCGTGTACCCCTTCCATGGCTAACTTTCTATAGGCTTTAGGTAAAACCAGCTGAAGTATTTCCTCTCCTGCTACAGTAGCACGCTTATATAAAATACCTGACTTGAGAACGAAGTGTTCAAATTCGCGGTAAAGTGCAGCTTCTTCTGGAGATGTAGGAGTGTGATTAGCAGGTCTTCCATGCTCTATATGTTGACACAACTGAAACAGTAAGGGATCCTGATGTTGGTTCTTCTGCCACTCTGCGATACTTGCTAAAGGTGTGGTGATGTTTAGAATATCTGGTACCACCTGATGAGACATGCTCACAGTCTGAATGTAGCCATCCTCCAAGTCGATGTTCTTTATGGCTTCTACCACATCCTGGTTGACTTCTATGAAATCTCCTTTCATATTCCGACTCAAAGCATCAGCATCCATGTTCTTCTTTCCAGCTCGGTATCGTATGTTGAAGTTATAGTTGGTGAGGGCAGCTAACCACCGATGTCCTGTGGCATCCAACTTCGCTGTTGTAAGGATGTATGTGAGAGGGTTGTTATCAGTGTAGACTGTAAAATAGTTGTTGAACAGATATTGGTGGAATTTCTCTGTTACAGACCACTTTAATGCCAAAAATTCCAGTTTGTGTGCTGGGTAGTTACGTTCCGACCGGTTCAGACTTCTACTGGCATAGGCAATCACCTTCTCTAAGCCATTATGTTCCTGGTAGAGTACTGCTCCAAGTCCTAAACCACTGGCATCTGTGTGTAAAATAAAAGGCTTCGAAAAATCAGCATACGCAAGAACTGGTGGCTCAACTAATGATGTTTTTAACCTCTCAAATACCGCTTGTTGTTCTTTCTCCCATTCCCATTCTTTCTTTTCCTTCTCCTGTACTCTTCTCCCCCTCTTCTTTTTAGTTGGACCTCCAACTAACAGATCATTTAGTGACTTGGCAATCTTCGAAAAATCCTTAATAAATCTTCGGTAATAACCAACAAATCCAAGGAATCTACGAAGTTCATCAACATTGGTAGGAGCTGGCCAAGATTCAACTTTATCGGTCTTCTTTGGGTCTGTGCAAACACCCTCTTCAGACACAATATGGCCGAGATACTTCACTTTCTCCCTAAAGAACTCACATTTCTTCGGTGATAACTTGATGCCATGTTCTTTCAGCTTCTCAAACACTTTAGATAACCTGTCAAGGTGCTCCTCATACGTCTTACTGAAGATAATAAGATCGTCGATGAAAATAGCACAGATCTTTCAATCAAGGTCTCCCAGGCAATCTTGCATAAGTCGTTGATACGTGGATGGTGCGTTCGTTAGCCCAAAAGGAAGTCTCTGGTACTCGTAGAATCCTAGAGGTCCGACAGTAAAAGCTGTTTTAGGAATATCTGCTTCCTCAATGCTGACCTGATGGTAACCACTCTTCATATCAACAACACTAAAGTATTTGGAACCGGCTAAGTTGTCTAACATCTCCTCGATGCGGGGTAAAGCATAGGCATCACGTATGGTCTTCTTATTCAGCATTCTGTAATCGACGCACATACGTAATGATGAATCTTTCTTTCTTGCCAACACTATTGGTGATGCGTAAGGGCTATGACTCTTCCTGATTATTCCTGCTTCCATCAAATCTTGAAGGTGGTCTTTTACTTCTTCGTACATCCCAGGTGGTATTCTTCGATGTGGTTGTTTAAAAGGAACATTATCAGTCAGTTAGATCTCATGTTTCACCAGGCTTATGCTTCCTATATCATTATCACTCTGCGAAAAGATAGACGACCATTCAAGTAGGTAGTTTTTGAAGGAATGGAGTTGGTCAGAAGTCAACGCTGAAGAAGCAAAGTCCATCTGATCAAGGAAAGTACCAGTAGTTGGGGTGTCTGTGTTACATGATGGCAAAACACTATTCACTGACGTCTTCCGATCCAGGTCTACTACTTGAAGTTCACAAAGGATACTGTGTGGGTAAATTCTCACTGGTGACAAGGATAGATTTGACACACGAACGATAACTTCTTTCTCCTTTTCCCCTGGATATACCTCCAAAATGGTAGGCGTCACTTCAATCGAAGTCGATATCAGGGAATCGGGTGAATTCTGGAAAATCAAATCCTTGATCTTTCCCACAAGACACACTGATCTGTTACAGCCCAGCCTTATTGGTAATTCTTCTGAGCACCTTACAACTCCAACTTTTCCATCCAGTTGTTTCTCCTGCACTTGCATGCATCTAAAAGTAAAATTCCAAATTTCCGGCAACACTGACTGGTTGAGATAGTTGTGGCCATGAACTGCTAGAAGTTGATTCAGCATGGGCTTAAGCACATTGGTTCCTACAAGAGCTGGTGTTGTAGCATGGAACGACGTATCTGGCACCACAAGAAACAAACAGTCGATGGCTTCTGACTCTAAACTGGGAATCTTGACTGTAACTGAAATACATCCTAGGTATGGTAAACTATGGCCACCGGCACTTTCAATCAGAAGCAACTGGTCCAGTGGAGTCATCACGCAATCTTCTGACTGTAGATATTTCTCGTAAAACGACTGACACACTGTTGAGATGGTAGACCCTGTATCCAATAAGGAGGAACACACTCTATCGTTTATCTCCATAACAGTCGTGTTGCTGTGTCCAATAACTTTCTTGGGACTGGAACTACAAATGTCATCTGGCTGTCCCTCGACAGAGACATTTCCTAGTTTAAATCACCAGGCAAAATCATCCGGCAACCCAAAGCAATATGACCCTGTTGTCCACATCTGTAACAGCGGAAATTGTCGAGTACAGGTTGGCGCTGCGTAGACATTCGTGATGGGGTATGGCGTGGTGGTAGTGGTGTTGAAGCATAAGAAGGTAAAAATGATGATGTTGATGGTCTTTCCTTCTCCTTTTTCATCTCCTTCATCTCTTTCTGTAGCGATTGCACTGACGCAGTTAAAGTAGTCACCAGTGTTCTCAAATCGTCCTCTGCTGGTTGCTGTACCATCTTCATGTGTGATCTGGTAGGAGGCTTAGCAGGAGTAGGCGATGAGGCTACGACAGTATCCCGTTCTATTCGGCGCACTTCTTTTAGCAGATCGTCAAAATCCATAATTCTGTCAAACTTGTGAGCTGATCTGTCTTTTAAATCTTGGTGTAAACCGCTCCAGAACTTTGATTTCAGCTTGGTATCGAATGTCTCGATGTCAACCTCACCTTCTTCTTTGGCTTTATCCAATAAATCTTCGATTCTACAGTCCCACTTCGAAACTGACTCACCAGGTGCTTGGGGTGAAAGAAGACACTGGCCTTGTTCAACTTCTCCAAATCTGCTCTGTAGCTTATCTAACAAAGTTCTTGTTGAAACACTGTGTCCCAGTCGCATTGACACTCTAGCAGCTTCCCCTTTCAGAGATTTCATGACCGCTAACTTGATTGAATCTGATGAATGCTGTCAGTCCTTCATGGAACTCAATACTTCGAATCTCCAAAGATCAAATGGTGTATCACCCTTCGTCGTTGGATCTCCTAAGAAAGTAGATACTCTGGGCAGCTGTGGAACAAACTTAAATCTGTCTGCGGCTGGTGGTGTTGAACTTGTTGGTAGAGTTGATCTTGTTGATGTTCTACTCGTTCTTCAGGTGTTTCTTCTTTAATCCTACCCTGTGACTTCAGATATCCAAACATCCAGTCAATCAAGTGTTCTGGCGATTCTGTTTTCGGCTAAACACCCATATTTGAAAATGCGTCGATTAAATTCTGTTTTTCCTGTTCTGACAAGGAGTTATCAGGATTCTCGCGAGCTCCACCTGTTGCCATCTTTACGCAAAACACAAAGTTATCAAAATCTAAAACGCAAAATATGAAGATACACGCAATCCAAATAAAAATACAACACGTTGTTCCCTGAAGTTGTAAGTATGAAGTACACTTAAACTGGAATCAGGAAACAACAAACACTAATGCTGGATCTGTTCGCTAATAGTACACACTGTAAAATACATCAGTTGATAATCAAACGACCAACTAAGAACAACAAAACACAATGAAATCAAAAACGGTATAAACTGAAAATAATTTCGAAACAAAATTCGACAAATAAATCCCACAATCAAATCAAAACACTATTCAATAATGACATCAATATTCAAACCCAACCCTCAATATAAATCAAATAAATATATAAGTGCAGGTTGTTAGTTAGTGATTAAGTGCAGTGGTATAAGACGGAAATGAAGACGGAAAAAAATAAAGATCAGAGTAGAATATATACTTCAGAAGACAAAATCTTCCATATAAATACAAGAAAATATACTTTTCAAATGTTTAAGTACAAAATGAAAAGTCGAAACAAAATAGACGATGATGAAATATCAACACAACAAGAATGCTGAAAATCAAAACATGAAAATAAATTCCCACAAACTAAAGTCCAAACTTCAAAACACAAAACTTTCAATCGATAATGAACTCAAATGTAAACAAAACCTTTGACCTCAAACACAATTTCAAATACTGAAAAGTTTTCGAAGTTACAATTTTAAAAATCAAAATCCAAAATCTGAAAATCAAAACCCACAAATTGAAAGTAAAGACCAAAGTTAAATTTACAAAGTCTGAAAACAAAATACTAATTCTGAAAAATAAAATTAATTCTGAAAAACAAAATTAATTCTGAAAACAATCACTAATTTTAAAACACCAATTTATAAGTATAGTATAAATTTATTGAATGTTTGTAGTGTGTACTAATGTTTATTTCCTAGTGTGAATGTATAATGTTTTTATTTTAAAACAAATATGTATGCAAACTTACAGGATGTGAATGAAATGGGTAAACAGGAAGTTGCTAAATGTAGGTGAACAGGACAGGAAGTATCTAATGTAGGTTAACAGGAAGTAGCTATAAATAAATATGTCAACAGGAAGTTGAAAATGTGAACAAAATGGCCAAAGTTTTATGTGCCAAAAATTTCAAATGCTCTCTAATTTTCACTAAATAGAACTTGAATTCCAATAATAAAGGTTTACTGAATATACCTAGCAAAAAATATTATATTTATATATATTCTAATTAATATAGTAATTACCTAATAAATCTAAACTTACTTAAGTAAATAAAAATATAATAAAGCTTACTGTGAAGGGAGATAATTCACACATCAATACATATATATATATGAAAATTAAATAAATTGTAACGAACCTTATATATAGACATCCTTATAATAATCCACATATCAAACAACACAGAAATGAATACACAAATAAAGTTAATGTCACTGCACTGCCACTATCTGTTGAAATTGAAGATCTCGCGAACGCGCACGCGTGTGAGCTCACTGTTATGTTGAGATGTTTGATCAATTCACACCAGTACTGGGTTTTTTTTCTGTTTACCATTAACCATTACCGGACTCCAAACGTTGTACACCTTGTTGTTTCAACTGTTGTAGTCCCTTATCGGGCTCTAAATGTTATAGGGGGTCAATCTGTCGTAACAAAACGACCACACAAGGGTTCAGTTTAACAATAGTTTATTAGCTATCCAGTAAAAAAAACCCTTAATAAAGTCTTTAAATTCTATCACTGCAACTTTACTGAAACAACTGCTCTAGATTATATTAACTATACAATATGAAATTGAAGAAGATTCAACCACAATCAAAACTATCAAACCAAATAAAACTAAACCATAAATGACAGAGAATGAAAATATCCTCTGACCTCTATGAAATGTTTACCAAGAATGACCATAGTAACAATGTTACCAAACTAAGAAAGCATCAGGTCAAAGTTGAAATAAACTACCAGTGAGATGGGTGAACTGGTACTCACTGGAAACCTGTAGAAAAAAGTGTATAGAATAGGATAGCTTAAAGAGGCAGTGATGTGTAACATATTATCTAAGATTAAATTAGTATTGTGACCATATTAAAATACCCATAAAATAAATAAAATCACTCTACCACACACACAACGGCTAAATAAACATCTTTAATTTCCTTCAATTTGACAATAGAAGAGAAATAAATACTTCTAAAAATTTCTAAAAGCATACTCAGTGTTTTCGACTAAAATCGTCGATGTAGGAATTAAAATGTCGGTTAATTAGCTTAGGGCCTATTCTCAGCCGGAGCTAGCTGTAGATAGGCAGCCTAAGCCGGAGCTAGCTGTAGATAGGCAGCCTAAGTTTGGGACAGCCGGAGCTAGCTGCCATAAAAATCGGACCAAAACTGACAGGCAAAATGGCCGCCCCTGGTACTCAAATCTCGTAAAAAATAAGGTATGTGAATGTTGTTGACCCTGTAGAGGTCACACTTTTCTTCTGATTTTGATGAAACTTGAAATATAAGTTTATAACCCAAAGATCTTGGTTCATTTCGATATTCGCACATATTGGACCGTAACTTCCTGAATTATGACCCCTGATTGTACGGAAAATCGCGTTTTTAGCTTGTGGGCCCTACAGAGGTTATAATGTTTATCCGATTTCAAAGACAGGTTGCCAGGCAACGAAACATACGCCCACAAGGGTTGTCGCATATTTATACCTTTGTAGGTAATTGGGGCCTTTACAAGGCAGTTCCATACAGATCAGATTATAAATTTTGTCGTTTGTGGGTTTACAAGGTTCTACAAACTGAAATAAGGGTCTCAACTCTGGAAGTAATCTACAGAAATTGTTGAAATTTTACAGGCTTTTTCGTTTTACTAATTTAAATAATGCATATAAATTTCATTCAGATCACATGATCACTTTTGTCATTCAAATGTTCACAAGGTTCACAATCGTCATAACTCTAGAAATTATTGACTGAAATTGCTGAAATTCTATAGACCTCTAGTTTCACAAATTTAAATGATGCATTAAAAACAAGGGCCATAACTCTAGAAGTAATTGACGGAAATTCAATAGACTTCTTCGTTTCACTAATTTAAATCATGCATATAAATTTCACAAAGATCGGGTGATAACTTTTGGCGTTAGAGCATTCACAAGGTTCAATAAAGTGAAACAAGGGCCATAACTCTAGATGTAATTAACGGAAATTGCTTAAATTCAATAGGCTTCTTCGTTTCACTAATTTAAATCATGCATATACATTTCACAAAGATCGGGTGATAACTTTTGGCGTAAGAGCGTTCACAAGGTTCAATAAAGTGAAACAAGGGCTATAACTCTAGACGTAATAAACGGAAATTGCTGAAATTCAATAGGATTCTTCGTTTCACTAATTTAAATCATGCATATACATTTCACAAAGATCGGGTGATAAACTTTGGCGTTAGAGCGTTAACAAGGTTCAATAACGTGAAACAAGGGCCATAACTCTAGATGTAATAAACGGAAATTGCTGAAATTCAATAGGCTTTTTCGTTTCACTAATATAAATCATGCATATAAATTTCACAAAGATTGGGTGATAACTATTGGCGTTAGAGCGTTCACAAAGTTCAATAAAGTGAAACAAGGGCCATAACTCTAGACGTAATAATCGGAAATTGGTGAAATTCAATAGGCTTCTTCGTTTCACTAACTTAAATATTGCATATAAATTTCACAAAGATCGGATGTTAACATTTGGCATTAGAGCGTGCACAAGGATCAACAAAGTGAAACAAGGGCCATAACTTTAGACGTAATAAACGTAAATTATTGAAATTAAATAGGATTCTTCATCTCACTAATGTAAACAACATATATCAATTTTAAAAAATTGAATGATAACTTTTAGCGTTAGAGCGTTCACAAGAAATTGTGGACGCACTGACGGACGGACCGACAGACGGACCGACAGACGGGCGGACGCGGCGACGGCAATATACGTCCAGATTTCAATGTGGCCGTATAAAAAAAGTTTGAATATATCACCGTTACACCCTAAGGATGGTTGAATTCGAATTTCGTAAAAATCGGACCAAAACTTACAGACAAAATGGCCGCCCCTCGTACTCAAATAGCGTAAAAATAAGGTATATGAATGTTGTGGACCCTGTAGAGGTCACAATTTTCTTCTGATTTTGATGAAACTTAAAATATAAGTTTATAATCCAAAGATCTTGGTTCCTTTCGATATTCGCACATATTGGATTGTAACTTCCTGAATTATGGCCCCTGATTGTATGAAAAATCGCGTTTTTAGCTTGTTGTCCCTCTATAGGTCACAATTATTATCCGATTTAAAAAAAACGTTTGAATATATCACCTTTACACCATAAGGATGGTTGAGTTCGAATTTCGTGAAAATCGGACCAAAACTGACAGACAAAATGGCCGCCCCTCGTACTCAAATAGCGTAAAAATATGGTATATCAAGGTTGTGGACCCTCTAGAGGTGACAATTTTCTTCTGATTTTGATGAAACCTAAAATGCAAGTTTATAACCCAAAGACATTGGTTACTTTCGATATTTGCGCATATCGGATTGTAACTTCCAGAATTATGGCCCATGATTGTACGAAAAATCGCTTTTTGTTTAGCTTGTTCTCTACCCATCTCTTGCAAAATGTGGGCGTATCCTGCCTGGCAGCCGCTGGTTATGAATCTATGTGTATCCTAGAACACGAGGGTGTATATTTAAAGTGATTTTAACCATGATAAAGACTGGAATTTAATCATTCTTTTTGATGAATTTTCAAACTTTTCCTGTCTGTCTGGATGCTGGTTGATCTACGTGCTAAATTTAGGTAGGTGGGACCTTGCAATGATTTTATTCTATGGTAAAGGGGCAGTGGCGGATTAAGCTCCACCAAGGCCTGAGGCGGCAGTTGCTGGAGGGCCTATTTAGTTTTTAAAGTTAGAGCCAAGGTAGTTGCTAACATTAAAAATGGGATTCGTTACTGAGGTTATCCAGGGGCCTACAATCACGTCATTACTAGTATGACGTCTTAGACTATACTAAGCCAATTAAGTCGTTTGATATTGGTAATGTAACTTTATTATATGCCCATAAATGACGTCACGTGGATACAAATATCATTAAGCAAGACATAACCGAAAACTTACAAGGATTTAACGTACATTGTAGACCTACGTTTAAAAAATAAGATCAGATCTCCAAACAATAGGGCCTATTTAAAATGGCGTGGGCTTAATTAATTTCGGGTCAGGGCCTATGTTGATTCCCGTAATGATACCATAGTGAAACTAAAAATTGCTGTCGAGTCGAAGTCGAAGATTTTTAATAAGATTCAACATTAAATCTATTTTTAATAGCTCAGCGACTGTCGAGCGATTTCACTCCCTTTGGGAAATTGTAGGTTAGACACTCGACTAGTACTGGTGGTGATCTTGGTAGATGTCTGCGTTTATGCTGTAATAGAACTAAGCTCAGGTCAGCGGCGCATACGTACGCGACACGAAAATCTGCCAAAACTCTAAAACTACATTGACGCAACGTATCACGTGACGAAACGGATACGTGATGCGGATGGGAAAAATTCCGCTTGCCAAAAGTCTCTATGATGCCATTCCGTATATCTTATGAGTTAGTATTTCATGTGGCGATTTTTTAGCATATGCAAAACATATCTGATACAGGTTAAACTGGGGTCATAGCTATTCATTATGATTTCAATTATTCATAATGACTCGGGTCGTTTTAAAGCAAGTAGAATACCCAATGTCACATTATTGGAACATGTCATATATTGTAATATGTATAGTTATTGAAAGCGAAATAGAATGAAAATTATTGTTGATGTACTGATTGTATTCTATTTAAAATGGTTTGAATTATGGTTATAATCTAGTATTTATAAAATGTATTAAGAATTTAGCGAACTTTGTTGCACTGGGCCATGGATAGTGTTTATTTTAGCTGTAGAGGTTATGGTACATATCAGTTTCGGGAGAACACTTTTAGTCGGATCATGTCGAAACAGAGATCTTTATAAATTTTAACTAAGATAAAATCCACATTTTAGTAATTTGATTGGATAATATGAGATTGATTTTAGTGCTTAACCAATCAAAATTGAAGTATCTACTAAAATTTGGATTTAATCTTTAGTTAAGATCTCGAAAAATAAGGCACAGATGCTATAAATATACATGTAGTTACTTACAAACATATCCGTGTATAGAGTGTCGCCATAAGGAACACCTGCATCAGATGTAATTTTAGCAGAAACTTCATCATCACCAGCAACTGTTTCGTCCAAAAGTGAGAATTCAAATAATGCTAAAAAGAAAATATAAAGCCTTAAAAATAGTTATGTAAAAGTATGCCTATTTAATCGATTTCTGGCGTTGTTTTTTTTTAAACAAATGAATATTCCACTGAAACCACATTATAGTTCAAATTATGGTTCAAAGTCTTTGTTTTACACAGTCGGAGCAGAACAGTAGGACGTACGTTAAACCCTATATCATTCTGTTTTTACACGGCACTCGCTAAGTCCCTACTTTCACCTTATAAAATACCCTGTCCAATCAAACGTTGTGGCGATATATGTGTGCATTTCTGAGAGAAGTTGTTGAGGGGTATTTACATGTCACCAAGGAATTAAAATTCATAATGCATATGTAAATTAATTGGTGGATTATGACCTGCATATAATAATTTGCCATCGGTTCTAGCAATATATAGATATAGATAGTAGAAGAAAATAGATAGTACTAACCTAGGGGAGGTAATGTCTCTATAATAAAGAAAAAATCAGAACGTAAATTATGTGCGACACATGTTATCATAATGCCGAAGATTTGGCTGTAGGTTCTATTTGTTAATTGTTATTTAAAATGATTGCCATGAAAATCTCAACGTTATAAACAACAAATAATGATAAGACGGTTTCCGCCGTGAAATAAATACTTAATATCAAAAATGATTACAATTATCATTTTATACAATAAAATCTAAGGTTTTCATCGGGCTGTATTATTATAGGTTATAAATATAATCTTATGTATAGTGTATAAAATTGAGTTTAAATAATATTTTACTTAATGTATTTACCGTCAATTAGTCCTGAAATAGAAATAAAAATTAAATATATTATAGATTATTATCAGACTATGAATAGACTTTGTAAGCAGTCCATTATTTCGTGAAGCCTATCAAGATAAACAATCAAGGAATCGGACTTTTCTACAAGGCCCATTCCACTACGGCCAATGCTGAGATTAATACTTGACGGGCTGAAGTATCGACAGTAGAGATTTATGGTATAATTGAATAAAGGGTCTATTTTAAGAAAATTTTCTCGGAGCACGTCCCCCTGGCAACGTTAATTCTAGGGGGTCCCCCACCTACGGCTTTGGAAATTTTTGAAAAATACATGGTCACTAGCGTCAATTTGGCATATGTCTGCGGTAACTCGACAAGGCCAGTGCCAAAACATAGAAATTGACAAACTAGACTGTGTGAGAGCCTATGGTCCATACCTATTATTAATTCATAACGATGAATGATGCAACTGAAGAATAATAAGTTCGAAATGTATGCATGATGCGGCGGAAATCCGATTTTTTTAAACAATTTAAAACCCCCTCAAGAGTAGAATCTATAGCGTATATTCAGAAACAATACTTCCCGTCACATGCTTGGCGCGGCGTATAGCGACAAAACAACGAATCAAACATATCTGAGTATGGTACAATGATGAGCCTCTCTTTTATGATACCTGGCGCGCCTTTTTGCCCAAACTGAAACTTTCTGAGAGCACGTCCTTTTTTCTCAGAGCACGGTTTTCGCTCTTCAAAGCACGATCGTACTCCCAAGTACGTTAAAATAGGCTCTGATTGATTTTGGTTCTCTTAACAGAAAATATTATTATGAAGTCGTTGACGGTGTAAGCTGAAATTAAAGATACATGATGGGAGATTTTAATAGAGAGTTGGCCATTCTTGATATAACAGTTCAAAAATAGATGATGAAAGAAGAATATATTGAAAATTTCAGTCAAATTACTTTATTCTGAACAAAGTTATCACCATTGTAATTTTTGACTAGAAATAGGAGTCAACTCTCTCTTCACCGTCTCCGAGAATGGCCGGTCGTTTGATTGACAGGCGTTAACTCCACCTACATAATCTCGATTATCAAGTAACGTTTTCAATGGCTGTGGTACCGTTAGTCATTGCCATTGGGTTTGAGACGGGGTTGCAATTCAATTCGTATCACATTTATTTTTACTACAAATTAAAAATAAGACTTTTAATATATAGATAAGAAGCGAAAGTTTGAAAGGAATGGACCAAATCAATGAGGCATAATTATAGCCGACTTCTTGTTAGCCTGCGTGTACCGTAACTGGTAGGCCTACGTAACTCCCGAAGCAGACAAATAGGAAACAGTGATCCAATCGGGCTGTAATTAAGCTGGGGTGATGCGATGTTTATCCATTTCCATAATTTTTCTGTAAACGCAAGTGACCGACATAATATAATATGTCGTATAATACCGACATCCAAACTCTCATTTTAACCACAACTAAACATAATATCAAGGCCGTATATATCGAACTTTCAATCAAATTGACTGGCATGCGGCCTCGCTAAACAGCGGCATCGCTTCGTACACTCTATCATTTAGCCTCGATCTAAAATTTCCGGGAAGATGACGTCAACGTAACGGTTAATCTCTGCTTACGACGCTATTTAAAAAAAATTAATCGGTCAATGAAATCCTGTTTAAATCCAAGCCGAATCCAAGCCATCTGTGGGTCTACAGAGCTGATTTTGTGCTTGTTGTGTAAATAAATATCTAATTTATAATTTCTATCACATCTGAAGCCTAAATAAAGACTTGCAATAATCAGATTTACATGTAGCTCTTGCATAATGTATGTTTAACTTTAAATAGATTCCCACTCACCACCACCACTGCCTTCATTCTCTGTCTGTCTTTTTGGTCTTGAGAGTAGTTTTTCATTAGCTAGCAACAAGTATTCATCTTTTAGAAGTGTTCCAACAGAAAATTCAACGGGAGAATATAACAGGTCTCCATTTTTCGAATTGTTACCATTTGGCAAAAACGACGTCGTTTGCAGTAAATTGTTAAAATTTTCATCCTCCTGTATGTCTTAACAAAAGAAACAGGAATGTCACATTCAAAATTTTAATATATACTGAGCGCCATATAATATAATATATATATATATAATATTATGCAATACTATGAACTATTGTTTCACACAATGCTCCCAAACGCAAAAAATATCGGCACGAGATGCACATGAAAAACCCAATATTCACGTGCAGCATTGTGTGTGAGCCCTTTAAAAGCATGTTTTCAACTTAACGTGCAGTACATGAACTGTGAAACGTCAATCTGTCGTAATTTATTGTTGGACGTGTGAAGAAATCGAGCTTGAGATGCCGAGACTTACTGAAAATCAACGGAATGAAGCCATGGGAATGTCCCGGGCTGGCATGTCTACACGTGCTATTGCCAGACACTTCAATTGTCATCAGTCCACTATTGTAAGGTTGGTGGAACGTGTTCGAGTTACTAGATCAACACGTGACCGTCAACGTCCTGGTCCACAACGCGTTACAACCCAGGCTCCAGACCGCTACATCCGGGCCACTCATCTGCGTGACAGTTTCCGCCCAGCGACTCGAACAGGAGCAGCAGTCGTCGGAAGACAAGGACCAGTAAGTGCCAACACCGTAAGACGTCGTCTAAGAGAAGTAGGAACCCGTGCACGACGACCTTATGTTGGAGCTATCCTCAGGGCGGGCCACTCATCTGCGTGACAGTTTCCGCCCAGCGACTCGAACAGGTGCAGCAGTCGTCGGAAGACAAGGACCAGTAAGTGCCAACACCGTAAGACGTCGTCTAAGAGAAGTAGGAACCCGTGCACGACGACCTTATGTTGGAGCTATCCTCAGGGATCGTCACCGTCAGCGGCATTTGATATGGGCTCAAGGACACCAGACATGGAGAAGAGTAGACTGGCAAAGTGTGCTCTTCAGTGATGAGAGTCGCTTTCATCTTTATCACGCTGATGGCCGTCAACGTGTGTGGAGACGTCTTGCAGACTGCTGCGTCTTCGAAACGAATCGATGGGGTGGGTGAAGTGTAATGGTGTGGGGAGGCTTCACATTTCATCACCGGACCGCCCTACACATTTGCAGGGGTCGCGTTAATGCTGTAGCCCACCGTGATGATGGCCCGTGGAGGACACACGCGCTACTGACATCTGTGTCGTACTTTTGGTTTTGACCCCTCTGACTTTGTAACCTTGATTACAGATTAAACATCCATAAGTGTACAAATGTGTTGTTATTGATGTGTTCCCATTTGAATATTGTTCACAATAAGAAGCAAAATAAATAAGATATGTTTACAGGATCATTTTGTTACACGAAAAACTAAGTGATGCGTTTTCCATCGCGCTCAGTAATATAATAAAACAAGTCAAACATTGATGAATTGATCTAACCTAACGCTTTAGTTATACTTCAGTTAAATCCATTTTGATTTCTGAAAATATGACTAAAAAAGCAAACAAACAGAGGTTTATTTTTAGGGCGGGACGATTTGCCCAATACCATCCAATTTTACCCAATACCTCAAAATATCACCCCAATCCCACCCCATTTTTTATTTTTTTTTTATTTTTACGGCGGGACGATTTACCCAATACTACCCAATACCACCCAATATCTTAACATACTACCAAGTACTACAACATAATGATGCAAAATGTGCATATTACTTGAATTTTTAGAAAAATACCGAGTTATATCGCGGGAAATGCACTTCATGTTTGCCTGCCTATATCACCCAAAACAAGCAAATGATAACCCAATACTACCAAATACTTATCAAATACTACCCAATATTATCAAGGAATAACCTAATATCGTCAAATAGCACCACATCAGTATAATTACTGCAACGAATATTCGATAATTTGCAGAAAATTGGAATATTTACGCCATATCATGCCGTTGCAGTTACCTCCCTTTAGTTTAAACAATATTTTATTCAATAAGCTGAATTGGATTGAACAACAGGGAAAGGCCTATATAAGTTCTCTCCAGAACCGATAACTAGATTTTAGATTACTACCCATATTAATCATTTTGTTACAAGGCCGTAACTAGCTCAGAGCAACGACGAGGGGGCGGGAAGTGTTCTCAGGGGTGCTGTAAAATTGACGGACAATGTATATCTATTTTGTTATGGTCGACAATTTTTTCACAGAGGGGTGGGGGGGGACTTTTTGCAGGTGGGGGCTTCGCCCCACTACGCCCCCTCGCCCATTAGTTACGGGCCTCTCTTGTTGGGCTATGTAGTTGGTTTCCAACAAGACGAAGTTAAAGGAGCTAAGTCTCTAACTCAATATCATCCAAAATCTTCAACATTGAAAACACGATTTATTTGTCAAATTAAATTAACATTCATGTTGTGATCTTACCGGAAAAAGATGGGCTTTTGATATCCAATATTTAAGACAAAATAAACATTTTACCATTGGTAAACGAATCGTGTACCATAATGCGCTTCAGCCCCAGTTGCATCAAGAGACTCGAGGGACGAGGCTAGACACATTGCACCAAATCAAACGGCTTATGTAGACTGGAATAACCAGACGCTAGAAATTTGCACTCGCTTGAGACTGCTGGCTTATTTCGCCGAACATAACTGATTTGAAATTGGAGTAAAAACGGAAACCATTGAATGTAAATCAGTTTATATACATTCATATTACAGTATTATATGCGTTGCGACCCACTTTTGTCAATTTCTAGGTCCCAAATGTTAGCGATTTAGCTCCTTTAAGAAGATATATTTTAATCAGTATAATGAAAATTAAATAAAAAAATCGCTAACAAACTGTATCGCCATCAGTCTATAAATAACTGTCAACCCTTCATGGGTATCGTCGGGCGGTGGCAATTAAAAATTTTATTACATATGTAACAAAGATTTATTGTTTGGCAGCAAATTGTATTACCTTTTAAAAACAATATTTATTTATTAAATATAAGCAATTCATAAAATTAATTGCCAAACGTTGTTCTACACACGAATGCGCTACCCGATGAGATAACGAGTCGTTTGGAAGTTAATTTTATTACCTTATAAGAACAAAATTCGTGCGTAGAACGTTTTACAGTTAATTTTATAAATTATTTTTATTTAATAGTTAATTTTATGAATATATTAATGCATATTTAGAAATTTGTAATTTCAATTCTTATATCATTCATATATAGGCTATGCATTAAATCTGTTACATCTGTAATAAAATGTTGTTATTGCCACCGCCCGACGATACCCATGAAGGGATTGGATGTTATTTTCATATATAATAATACAGTTGTTAGTGATTTTTGATGGTGTGTTCCCACTTAGCCGGCAGACTGTTAATCCTTTGATTAATCTTAAAACTATAGTCTGTTTAAAAGTAGTCACCCAAGAACTGTTCACTAGTGTTCAGCGTTAATGAGCTCTTAATCCCTCTAAATAAAATTTATTAACCAACTAATTAATGACATTTTGAACACAGTTCATGCCGGCGTTATGATTTCAAACATGAATTCAATTCACTATATTAATATAAATAGATGCTCGATCTGTGTCGAAATTATATTTATTTTAAAATGGCAAACGTTCAGGTTAATATTCGCTTTATCTCCAATAATCCTAGGTGGCCGATATTTAATAAAAGTTAAATGTGTAAATTGTAATGCATTTTTATATGTGTAAATCATTTAATGTTATTTAATAAATATTAAATTTGTTAAAATCAATATATTTTTATATGTGTAAGCTATTTAATGTTATTTAATAAAAGTTAAATTTGTTAAAATCAATACAGTTTTAGTCTTAAAAAAGATATGGACTATAGTCTATAACACCATTGTTCTAGGATTAACTCTGGATTAGCGGCAAAATTTGACATCAAAGCCTGCCGGCTAAGTGGGAACACCCCTTTTTGATTTAATGATACGGGCCTGCAACTGCAAAGCCCTGCCATTATGATTAATCTGAGTAGCAATCAACAGTCATTTAGCTTTTTAAAGTGAGATAATTGTGTAAATATTTAAATTATCTGCAAATTATCGAATATTCGTTGCAGTGATTATACTGATGCGTTGTTATTTGACGATATTAAGTTATTATTTGATAATATTGGGTAGTATTTGATAATATTGGGTAGTAATATTGGGTAGTATTTGATAATATTGGGTAGTATTTGACAATTGTTTGGTAGTATTAGATTATTATTTGCTTGTTTTAGCTGATATAGGGAGGCAAATGGAACAGCCAGATATCGGCAATGAAATTTGATGTGCATTTCCCGCGATATAACTCACTAATTTTGAAAAATTTCAAATAATATGCACATTTTGCATCATTATTTTGTAGTATTGGGTAGTATGTGGAGATATTGGGGTGGTATTGGGTATTATTGGGTAGTATTGGGTAAATCACCCCGCCCCTATTTTTAATATGTATGAAAATGACCAACACGTCAATATTGGATTGTTTACTATTAAATATAGATACCTTTAACATAAATTGTATTTCCAAACTTTAACAAAACTAAAACCACAAGAACTTGTCTGTATTTGTTAATATCTAGAAAATAAAGAAAACATTGAACTACCTGTGACTCTCTATCATAAAACAAGCAACACGGCAAATAATATACATTATTTCATAGTGACACTTATTGCGTGTTTTTAATGCTAATAATTAAAATATCAACTTTGTAAATCTGATATTACCGAGCTGGTCCAATATTATTTGGTACAATACGGCCCAGTTGGTGCTGAAGTGACATTAAACATCATATCATCATAGCTTAACTACTTTGCGAGTAAACTAATCAAGGATGAAAAAAGAAAAAATATGGTCTGTTTTGGTTAGAGAGAGAGAGAGAGAGAGAGAGAGAGAGAGAGAGAGAAATGGGGTTTAACGTCCACTCGACACAAACTAGGTCATTTCGGGACTACCATATGGTTCAATTTTATTTCCATAATTTGCTTGCGCGTAGGGGTCTTTAGCAGTGGGAGGAAACCGGAGGACCCGGAGAAAACCCACGAAGTTGGACAGGCGACCCTACTCCTTGTCACGTGTTTTGGTTAGAAACTACACTATAGTCCAGGAACGGGGGAATGGGACAAAAGGCAACCGTGTTGTACTGACGGTGGCTTTGGCAAGCATATAAGATACATTTGTTATATGGGGGAAAATAACAGAATATTTACTATAATACTTCAAAGAGGAGACAAAGTGTCTGTTTTTAGATAAGAGGTCAAAAGATTATCACGATCACGATCCGCTTCACAACAGCGGCACGCCCATTCTTTCTAAGAAATGAAAATCTGGGTCCATGTTTCAAACTTCCAAAGTAGATAGCGGTATCTGGCGTAGTAGAAGCTGATATTTGAATTGAAATAATGTGTTGCCTAGTATACCGGAGATATAACGAATAGAGGATGGGGGATACGTGATAATGTTTTAAATTAAAACTTTCTCAGTTGTAATTTGTATAAATTTGACAAGAATATTGATAACCACAAAATTTAAATACAAACGTCATTAGAACTGACAAAATGTTGGTAAATTACGACTATCGATAATGGCCGTGGTAAAATGTATTAATAATGGTTATGTAAGATTATAGCGTAGACAACGTGTTTACTTTGTTCAACATCGTGACTGGGCGTGACACTGATTTTAACCGACAGTATCGTATTACAAATTCCTTACCGTGAAGACATCAACGTAGGGATTTAATGTCCACTTCAAACTCCACGCAATACAACTAAAATTATTTTAAAGGACTAAGGCGCGGGTATCGGATGGGGCGAATACCTGGGGTCCCGCGCACACATTGGTGTGCACGTTAAGGATCCATCGACAGTATGAATTCGATATAAGTCTAGGCCGTAGTGCCGCTGTCCGGGCAAAATTGCTTCCATCAAACACTGTATGGCGCATGCCCGTCTTCGGCGCAGAACAGTAGGACGTTAAACTCTATTTCATTTCATTTCTATCTTATTCTATCTTAGTTAATGGGGAAATAGCAAATATCAAATAGCCGCATCATGTTCTACTTAATTTAATGTAAATAAAGACGGTCGCATGCTCTGACCATAGTTGAAACAAATAATTTGCATAAGGAATAAGATTTTGTTGGGAGTATCTATCTATCTTGGCGTGTGTACAGGCGTGGGTCTACGGCTATACACAGAATTCAACACATAGGCGACCAACAACCACAGACGTTGACCACCATTAATTTCCTCTATTGAACTTAGTGTTAATTCTGGTCTCGTTTTCCGGATTCATTTTTCCCCAGATTTTCGTTTGGCTGAATACTCTCCACTTCCGATGGAGCAAAATCTGGTCATATCTTTGCTCCATTGAACTGTTCAGATGCACAAATTTGAAGTAGCATACTATAAACCATTCTCGGTATCCCCAGTGGTTTCATTCCGTTCTACTCCACTAACCCCTGGTTTAATCTATGGGGGAGACACGTTTTCAAATATTCGCCCTTGATGACTGCTATTTTTATCGACCAATCCCATGCATCGTTAATTGAAAAAGAAGTTGGCAAAGGGAAGTAACTCTCTTCGGACAAGTTTAGGAGTTAACCTAAATGAGAAAAGTTCAAATTCTTCTAAATGCGTACTTACTATCAACAAAGTATATAATATGAAATTAATGAAGACCGGACCAAATTGCCAAGTATAAGTTCAATAATAAAACACATAACAGAATGAAACATTTCAGATAAAGAACGAATAGTAATATTAATAACAAAAGTCAAACATATAGATGTTATACATATTTGAAATCAGCGAAACATACTACATATTTTGATAATATAATTAATTATAAATGAATTAGAACTATATACATTATTTACACAAATCATTCAGTAAATTGACATGAATTTGATTAA
The DNA here is from genome assembly GCF_932274485.2 of Patella vulgata. Lineage (NCBI taxonomy): Eukaryota > Metazoa > Mollusca > Gastropoda > Patellidae > Patella > Patella vulgata. The sequence goes on from NC_065883.2 coordinate 34,814,859, forward strand.
TTACCCTTCTAAAATTGAAGGCGAAACGACTGGTTTGTAAACTGTTTCTTGATTGGTTCGTAGACCTTATCTACAAACAAGGCCAGGGCAGATAATTTGAAATCGTGGAAACCCTTTGGATTAACCCAGGGTATAGTGAAGTAGAACGGAATAAAAACACTGGGGATACCGAGGATGACTATAAACATGTAACTATTCACCCTACATATCACAGCAACCGTCTTCTTTACTGTGTGTATGTTATCGTCGGCTGTATTCACAAGAAATCGCAAGACGGCGATACTGAATAAAAAGATTTAGGACTACATGTATGACATCTGAAGAACAGGGACAAATGTAACGTCCAAAATAGTGCAAAAAATAGATATGGTTTTAAACATTATTAGTGTTTCTAAAATAGATAAAAATAACTAAGAATGCAATAAATAAAAAAAACAACTATGCGCTAGGTAGAAGAAAGGAGTAATTCTTCTCCAAAACCTCTTTTTAAAAAGACCATCCAAACACAAAGAAGAAGAAAACATTATAAAAGACCCAGTGGATCGTCAAAATATTTTTAATTATAAAGACTGACATACAAGGCACGCCCTACTTTTCCTTGATGAAAAGATGTAAAAGTGATCACTGCTGTGATAGATTTACCTTAAGATTCGCTATAGATATCATAGAAGTGAGGATATGTATATTTCATACACCATAATTATCTAGCTAACAAAAGATGGACAGCTAGGTCTATGGCGTACTATCATCAATAACTTTGGGCGTGATAAGATCTCCCGCTTAGCCGTATTATGCAAATCATATCATGCGTTTAGAACGTGAGAGTTTTGGACAAATATTGGAGGTATATGCAACCACAGATAGATAAAACGACTTTCTGTAATCTATAACACGTGAAACCTAAACCTTACGTAATGTATTAGAATATTTACTCAATGTGTTTGCAGACGGCACACAAAATGCGTATTTCCATAAAAAAGGAAATATAAGCAACACCACTATCACATTTATTTGTATGCCCGGGCGAATAAAGTACGTATCTGAGATGTACTAAATGGGCCTAAATTAATTCCAAGTCCCCGTTTTTTTTATGTTATCCATCTCTTTGAGATAAGACTCGCATGAAGACCCATACACAATACACCTGTAATCGCGTTTAGATTTTATTAATGCTCGATACAATCTGAGCAAGAGCTTTCTTCTCCCAAGTGTATGATAAGACTTTCAATATGTCGATGATTTTCAGACATTTCTTCTTAAGGTTTTTGACTTATTTCTTATCAAATATAAAACTAAAAATTTCACTTAATTTACAACTGGAATGGGAATGTTTTCATGTGCTAACTCTGGATTCGGATACAAACAGTCTTGGATTTCGAAAATCAGTTGGCCATTGTTGAAACAAATTCATATAAAACTAAAATTGGCGTAAAGTTTTCTGCATGTTTGTTGGCCCGTAACGCGTAATTGATCAAGATCCTTCAATCCCACTTTAAGGCACGCCAGTATTGAGGAAATAAGTCAGAGAAAATTGGTGATAGGCGTATCTTTTAATAGATTGGAAATGAAGAGGGATGGGCGACCCCGCAGATCAAGTTTATTCGGGTTAAAAGTACGGGGCCTTACTTTAAAATGGGAGTGGGGGTGGTGGATAGCCGAATGGTTAGCGCGTGCGCGTTGTATCATACAGTTTGTCATTGAGTCATTCGGCGTGGTTTCGATTCCCCGGCTGTTTCCCTTCGTCAGTGGTGTAGGATTAAAACAAGCCAACAGTGAGACTGATGTCCCCCGCCGAAATCCCAAAATATCAATTAATCGAACATTTATTTTTTTCAAAAGTATCGAGCAATGAAACTACACACTAAGTTTCATCACTCTCTATCAGATAGAATCAAGATTATCTTGTCCGAAAGGATCGACCAATGAAATTGATTAGCTCTGCTTAGTTTTAGCTTGAAATGTTAATCATTGAAATCAGTCAAGACATTCACCTAATGAACATCTACATCAGGTTTAAACATTCTACCTCAATTAAAAGCAGAGTTTTTATGTTCCAAAGTCTTGACCAATCAAATTGCCTATCGTTCCTTAGCCCAGGCAGAAAATTCGTACAATCGAACTTAGTCAAGGTAATGATATAATGAATCTATATTCAGAGTTTCATCGCTCTCACTTCATTATAACCAAAGTTATCGTGCTCCTAAAGCATCAACCAATCAGATTGCTTATCTCTTCCTACCGTAAGCAGACAATGTTCATCATCGAACCCCATCAAGGGATTCACCTAATGAATGCCTACACCAAGTTTGAACATTCTACCTCAAGTAGAAGGAGAGTTATTGTGTTCCAAAGTCTCGACCAATCAAATTGCTTATCGCTCTGCTTACCCTCAGCAGAAAATGTTCATTATCGAACTTAGTCAAGGTATTGATGTAATAAAGCTATAACCCAAGTGTCCTCACTCTCACTTAATTAGAACTAAAGTTATCGTGTCCAAAAGCATCAACCAATCAAATTGCTGATTCCTTGAAGATATTTGCCAATAAAGATTTGAGTTGAGGAAGTTCATTGAGCACAAACATGAAAAAAGTACACTGTTATATTTATACGCAGTAATTCGCCTTGATAATTTAGAGGGGGTTTATTGTCCATTCGACCACACTTTTCGACCAATCAGAATCGAGGAAATTTCTAATTTGTTCTACAATACTTTATATTGGCTCATTGATTAATATATGTTTCTTTTATGCATAATATGACAATGTGAAATAGCTTACAATTACACTTGGTCACATAATATATGCTTAAATTATATATTCAATTATTCATTAATAGATAATTTGTAATTGGTGTTTTAATTTTCAATAAATCTTTACTTGTGGCATCATGTTCATTCGTTAATAAACCCAGTTCGACGTCAAATAATTATTTCTTGAATAATAAATATTGTGAGAGTACTGTGCTTCGACGTATTAGAGCTACGCACCCAGAGCATAAGAAGTCCTAATATACGTCAAGATAAAACAAACAGAGCACGCTCGCAAAATTGGGAATAACTTCCCACTAAATACCTTACTGGGAATATATCTTTTAAAATCTCGGCGAACCAGTGATACTATTAGATCATTTTGGTTGCATTGATAGTTTTTGGAAAAAATACTATTTTTTGTGACAAACGATCATGCTGTTAGAATGATATGGTGTTACAAAACGTGCAGTGAACCACTGGAATAAAACGTTACTTAAGAGCTAAATCTGTCTATTGCAGGTCTTTCTTTAGGCCTGAAATGTTATCCAAATTAATAATTAGACATTAATGAACCTATCCAGACAATAATCAACCCTAGACGGCATCGCTAGCCTGCGATCTTTAGTGGATTATGAGCCGATTTACTGCACAACTTTCCTTCACGATTTAACGATTAAATGGATAGTCGAGACTATGCTGTTTATCGTACTGACTTTAGTAATGATGATCGAGGCTAGGCGGAAATTTCAATAACTTAGTTCTCGGTTCATAGTGGATCAATTTGAATGAAATATTCAGCAAATTGCCATTACATTATCTAGTTTTTAACTATTATAGTGAGAACTGCCAACTCGTTATCGAATCTCCCATAATGTATCTTTAAGCCATTTTCTTACAAATATTTTATATACGATTTCACACAAACAGTTAGTCATTTGAGTTTACAATGAAATCAGAACTATGAAAATTCCAATTTCAGAGTTTTACTTAAATTTCGAAAATGAAAGAAGTTTTATTACGTTTTGAATGAAATGATTAGAATGGGGTTTAATGTGTTAATTTTCTATACATTGTGAATTACATTTAGATGTTGAAAGTTGACTGGTAGTTATGTCTTTAATTTGAAAATAAACGTTTCGACCTTTATGTATAGCACGTTTCAATTGATGGCCATTGGAGTCGGCCTTAAATCTCATTCCAAATTGCATCAATGGGGTGAAATATCATTAGATCCGAGTGAATCCTGCTAAACTAAACACAATTTCAATCGTTCGAACCATATGGTATTCAACTGCATTAACTTTTTAGCGTGGCAATTCTTTCTTATCAAACAACATAATAATTCTGATCATACATATTGCTGGTTTGGTAACCTTTAGGCACAATTCCAGCTGTCAGTAATCAAATAAAATTAGAGTCTAATCGAACGATATCCGCAAATTCTGTTGGATCGAAAGGTGATTTCGATCGATATAACGATACTTCGATTAAAACTATAAACAAATTATTCTAGACCTAGCGACTATATTTGATCTGCGGATATTTAATTCCAATAATATCAGCAACAGCAATCAAATTATTTATCAGTAGATCGAGTTAATCCCACTAGATTTAGCATAAATTTGATCTCATGAAATACCATCGCCACATCGAACGAAATTATCTTTTGATTCAATGAAAATTAATATCTCCGTGTTTCATACAGAAATTAAATCATAAACAAAAATTGTACATACGTTGTTCGAGATTTGTTTAAAGTTTGTGCTTACCTTTAAATACTCCCATTCCTACTTTCTTTGGACAGACCAGCTGTCTCCACACTCGGATATTCCTGGATCATGAAATATTTAAATATTATAATACTATTTTATAGTACACTCTATGTTTACTCAACATTAGATTAACAATTACGATATCATTTTCAGATAAACACGAATTATAAAATTTGAACACCAAGTCACGTTTCGAAATCACAACTTTCTTTCTTGTTTTGCAGTCTTATTTTCATTTGAACAAGGATTGTAAGAAAAACTGCACATGTTTTGAACATCAAACAATCACGGATTCAGAGAAAAAATTCCAAATATCTCAATTTATCACTAGCCCTTAAAAAATACAATAACACGTGTTCGTAGTATGTGATCGCAATGAATTACATTCTATAATCAAAACAAAATAATTTTAAATTTAGTCTTGGAAATAAGGTAAAAAAAGCAAATGTATCGCACCGATATTCCTGCTCAGATTAATCGTACAAAATTTAGCGTCGTTATTATATTTACGTATTTCAATAGGACGCAGCAAGACCCTATCATTGACAAAATACAATGACGATATCATTTTAACCAATGAAATAGCTTCTTTGGTCTCTCCTTGAATAAATGAAAAACTATAGTGTAGATAATGCTTGGTTAAGCATGTCTTAAACGATTTTAACAATTATATGAATTGATGGGTAAAGAGATCCAATTCACAGGATGACAAAGTTACTGGCTTTAACGACAGTGACGACGCACACATTTCTAACTGATTAAAATACAATACTTTCTATGAGCTATATCAAATATATCGTAAAGACTACTTCTGGATTGTTCTGCTTTAGGAATCTTTAGACGGAATATTGTTTGTTAGATTTAATATCCACACCGGTAAAATTAACATATACGTGTAAAACATCATTGATCTTAAAACTAGTTTTATGTTGCCTGTAATTATTTATTTTGACGTGTCATCGCATGCGTTTATGTTTTCGGGTAATTGATATCCTAGCTGGTACATACATTAGGCACCAAAAAATAACCTGCCACTTTGTTTCTTATCCCCAATTGGCGTGGTATTCTGCAAACAGATTCCAAAATTTCAGTATTTACAATAGTCCGAATCACCATGATTGTCTAGAATCTTACTCAGCAATAAACACTTTACCGTGTTTAAAATGACAAGACAGTGGTCATATAATACAGATATCGTTGTAGGGTATTAATTTATTAGTTCAGAACTGTAGGACGTTAAACCCCATTTCATTTCATTTTATTAGTTCAGATTTTCCGGTCGGTCGATCCTTTTTTGGGCGACCAAGTAACACAAAACACGTGTATTTTTTGCTTGGCCTTAGTAATATTCTTGAAATTGATACGACAGATAACGATGTACATATTACAATGTTATAAAGGTATATTGATTATATGACCCCGCCTTTGTCGTTCGTTATGGGGTTTGTCTTCTGGAAATGACTAGATTTATAGTATTAGTTTTGATCATCTAACTGTTGTACAACCTGCAAAATTAAATTATGGGTTGGTTAAGCTAATATTAATCGTTTGGTGGGCTGTTTAGTAATATCACGAATCTTTCATTGATCGTTGAAAATCAATTGCTAATTTTCTTTCAAATAAGACAGTCAATCCATTTAGCATATTTCTTTCGGTTGATGTTGTATTTTCAGAAACCACGAGTTTCCGATTTTGCTATCGTTTTCAAATTACACGAAATTGTCTAGTGGCAGCTTGTACAACAGCGATAATTTCAAATTTTAACAAACAAATGGAAGCCCGAAGCCGTTGCCACTCTACTCTATCTCTCTACACGTCGCTGGGCTACGCGACGTCATTTATAGTCTGTACATCTCACCTAGTTCATTGATCAAGATAACGAATAAGCGTATGGAACCGTCACATTGAAACATATCTTTTTATTATAATGAATACATGTAGATGACGTTCTAATTTTACATCTGTTGCTTGTCTAATTGCGTCAAACGGAAATTGGAAACTTACCCGTCTATCTAATCTGATATACTAGTCTAATAATAGTCTAATAAATCAAATTTCATTTACTACTACTGTAACACTATGGGGTCTCAGTTTAATATAGAAATTCTTTACCGACATGATGTGTGACGAAAACTTGGGTAATGAAGTAGCTTGCATTATTTTACTACTATCTTAGACTTACTTACCGACAGTTATGTCAGTATCCATTGCTGGAAGTAGGATACTATCGTCCAGTCATCTCGTACACGGATTAGTACAATTAACTAGAATAGTGTTGACGTAAATCGTTGCCTATACGAAACACTTACCCAAAATGGTAATTGTCCCGCCCTAATACCTGACGCATTATACTTTTATATAGGAGAGAGCGGGTTTGATTTACTCTTAGACATCATGATGAGACCGTAGAGAAGACATAATCTGTGAGTTCCTAGGGGAACGTCATACCCACAGAGTTATAAAGGATGTTAACCCCAGACCGTGGATATTTTAATAACTCCTAAAGTATCTATAACAGATATTGTAATTTTCCTGTATTTAACCTTTGTAGTTTGCTGTATTCGATATATATAAACATAGTTACCACATACACAGTTTTCCAGAGTCCGTTAATTGATGATTGAAATAATTGATCCCACAACGTGAAGTCAACGAAAGTCCTTGACGATAGTGTCACAGTCTATCTCTTATTTGGAGTCCGTGACCAGGATAGTCACATCTACCCCTTAGTGCCATACTGCTACTACACCACGATTATCCTACTTGTAGCAAAATAAGCGTTTTATGAAAAAGTTAATTTGTAGGATGCCTAAAAAGGTATGCTATCGGCAGTATACGCCTGTTTAAGTTTTGATATATGTATGTATTCACATTAACGATTAGTACAAAAACAAAGTAAAAATGATCTAGTATCATTTCAAGCAGACCCGTTTGGACAAATAAATTTTACATTGATTAGCCACTGCAAAATCCGATCTTATATCTTGGACATCTTTGGTAATGCTTATATTCCAGTTCGGGATATTTGTTTTCAAAATGAAAATATATGTTAAAAATATTAGAAATCGGCCACCTTATGCCATCTATCAGTTCTTTTGGAGTTTGGTCGATCGCTAAGGAGATGTTTAATGTGACGAAGTTTGTTTGTCTCTGCAAGACCCCAAGACCGTTTTCAGCGACCATAAATGAAACGATTTATGCATGACTTAAGATCTTGATTTGGTATTAAAATCACTGAGAGTCAGCTAAACCTGCTTGATCACTTCACTTTATATCCGCATGAATGGGTAGCCAGCAAAGAACGATAGCGGTGTCGACAAACTCTCAAGCTAGAAACAGACGATACATGTCTGCTACAAATGGGTGATCAAGTTATTTATTGTTTACTGCTTGAAGTGAGGATGGGACACAATTGTTATTGTTTACTGAGTTTACCATTATTAGTTCTTAATAATACTTTGGTGCTATTACCTTTTTAAAGATGGTGTATTAGTAACCTTTTTATTTGGTCGGATACTTTACCGTTGAATGTAAGGATATTTCTGACCGATGTAGTTCTTGGTTTAGCTGAACTGGTACTAGGAAGCTGTGAAGAAATGTTTGAAATTATAAAAATCTTTGGAAAGGCTGTCGGGGTGACTGATCTCCTTTTGCTTGCACGGTCAAACAAGAAAATGATGTAATCATGATGCAATATTAGACTTTTTAACACTTTCATCGAAAACCACACAGTTTTTCTCTGTTAACATAGTTTCAAGTGCCAAATTGTGGTCAAATCTAAGATGTTGAAACATGCAGTGCCTATCAATTTTAAAATATCTCCTATATAGCTGTATTTCCATAGGAAATAATCTGATTATGTAACACTTACAACAGCTTTTTCATCCCCACCCCCCAGTATGGGAATCTGATAATTTAAAAGCACATGAATTTTGAATTCCACAGAACATTTTTATTTTTGAACATAAATGCATTCTGTAAAAAGATGAGATGAATAAATCAAACACGAAAATACTTTAAAACAGTAATTATGATGCAATATTAGACTTGTTAACACTTTCATCGAAAACCACACAGGGAAATAATTACTAGTCTTAATCCTATGTACAGACGCTGTGCTGCTATTACGGACACTCGCGGTGGACACACCAGATACTGATGTATAGACTGTACAGACTCTAAACCTTCCCGTAATGTCTTGGAATTACGATGAATTAATCACTAATGTGTCAACATACTGTTCACAAAAAATTGCTTTCATCCATTTAGTAAGTTGTTTTCTAGAATGATTTGATTAAAGTGTCTCTCTGATTTTGAAATGGTACTGACGTTTTTTTTGCTGTTTAGTATATATTTTATTTAAGTTCATCGTTAACAAAAAATTATCAAAATTTGACAAAATATCGCCAATTACTATTTTGAGTTAATAGCATGCTACCGAAATACAAATAACTATTTTCCATGGCTTTAAAAATACCTCCGTTCTACACAAGGATTAGCAAAATTTGTTATTAATTTTGATAAGCCACTATCCTTGAGGTGTAATTAGTCTTCTAAATCCGATGTGACAATGTTATTATTTGAAATTAACTCCCAATGATGATTGTCTATGACCAACGACGTTAAAGAGGGCCGCTTGTCTATTCAATGTCATATTGCTAGTTATAACAACCCGAGACCGAAAAACTGTGACCTATCCTGCCATGTTGAATTTATTTGCAAACTTCCTTATATAAATATGCTTTCAGATTATATTCGAATTGTCGCGTTCATATACCCAAAATATCGTTGATACCTACATGTATAAATAAATAAATACACGATTAATTTAATAACTTAATAAATTATGTTTTATATATGTTATCCTCCCACCCGGAATACAAAGAAACTTTGGCATTTACCTTTCCTTGCAAACGTTTTAAAATATAATCTCCTAAAATAACTACAGAAAAATGTCTCTCTGGAATGCACCAAAAATCAACATGGCCTAAATTGTCAGAATTACTAATTCTAACAACCCATAAATTCAAAGGTATTCCTATTTTATCATGAAAGAAACCCTTCTTACTGGGGTATATTAACGCATGTTTGTCCCCTTTATAAGTCAAAATTACAAAATGTTTTGCCATTGCTAAAAGGGCTGGGAACCATATTGGCAGAAATTGAAGGGCTGGGACTATTGTGGTACACTCTGCATTCTGGTCCTGTATAAACTTTAAGAGTGGTAAAATTAGACAAACGGCGGGAAAACAGTAGTTTTCATTCATTGACGGCGTTTCAGAGAACACATTAGTTCCCCCAGGAAAGAGTGGTATTTAAAGGTCAAACTGCACGCAGCGATCCATCTACGTCATACTTCGAGAATAATGATCACTGCCCTAGTTAGCCTCCATTTAAAACGCTCACGTGATCATTTTGGGGCGGGACTTATCGACTGGACTACAGCTGAAATTTTGCACAAGGGAGACATTCCTCACAACACCGGCCATGGTGAATTGACAAATCTCGCGTTGATAAACGAGATGATGTTTTATTTTTAGCGACACTGACGCGCACCGCGTGCTAGGGTTAGGTTTATCTTTCAAAACAAGGTTAGATACTCCTAAATTTGTCTTCGCAAACAAAACCGCCTCTGTGAAATTATCTTTCATGGCAATCATGGGCTCTGCCATATTGAATAATTAGAGGACTATTTTGTGATTCGGTTCTGATTAGTTTGACATCTTTCATACACACAGCGGTTAAATAAATATATTTAATTTCATTCAATATGACAATAGAAGAGAAATAAATACTTCTAAAAATTACTAAAAGCATACTCAGTGTTTTCGACTAAAATCGTCGATGTAGGAATTAAAATGTCGGTTAATTAGCTTAGGGCCTGTTCTCAGGCGGAGCTAGATGTAGACAGGCAGCCTAAGTTTGGGATGTTTAAAGGTGTGAAATGTTTCAAGAGATTTCCGTGCCTGTCCTTAACACAGTTATAAGCCAGAGACATCAAATCGACCGTATGTGGTCCAAATATTAAATCTATCCTTTTGAAAGACTAATTTGAGATAACATCCGATTTTGACAGTGAGCGAGAAGGAACATCTGCTGGATTATCTTTTGATGGAACCAAAATAATTTTCAAACTTGTGCTGTGCTCTAACAAAACAAAAAATATTTCCTTCAGTATTTGGTTTAATTCAGATAATCTACTGCATGGTTATTCAGTAGTCAACCAACCTTTGTTATCAATCACAGCATCATATCGACTAAGTGCCAATAAAAGTTTAATAGAGCCTTCGATTCTTTCAGCAATAGTCACTGATCTCTAAATTGTGTATTCCATTGTTCAGAATATCCGCCCACTTAATATCCGAGGCATCAGTTGCAGGCTCTAAAGTTTTATGAAATTCGGCCGTCCAACGGAATATGCGATTGTAGTTCCCCCCCCCCCCCCCCAGAAAAAAAAACCCCGCCAAAATTCAATTTAGTCTTTTCATTCTTTGGATATGGGAATACCAACAAACAATTTCGCGCCTGGAATCGCTAATGAGAAGGACAACCGCTTTCCTGCAAAACGTTGCAGGGATAATAAATTCCCCCGATTTAAATGCTAAAATTTCTTCCTACAGGTCACAATTCTATGGAATTCAATTACTGCTTATTACAACTCAATCCGTACTAGTGTCTACAGGAAACCAACCCACACCGACCAATATATTCACTTCAAATGCAATCACCGAACAGCGTCAAATCGGCCACAATTTCAACTCTGGTGAACCGTGCGAAAAGGACATGTGATCCTGAGAGCCTCTTTAAGGAAATTGATCATCTCAAACATGTCTTTACAAATTTCAACGGCTACCCAGAGAAGTTTGTGACAAACACCATCAATGAGACCCTGTCGGCGAGTACAACTAAACCCAAAACCCCGACTGCCCCAGTCAGAATCTTCCTTTCAACGGCAAAGTCTCCTACAAAATCAAACGGCTACTAATGCAACAACCAGAAATAGATGTTACTTTCACAAAAAGCAACAGCACTAAAGATATATTAAGAGCCAATGGTAAACTAAATCCAACACAACCGCTACAACCAAAGGGATGTGTTTATCAAATAGTGCAATTGTAGAAGTAAATACGTCGGGGAGACAAAACTCCCATTAGGATAGATAACCACAAGTAGAAAGCAGCAACCAACAACTCAGCTGTAGCTGAACAATTGAACTCTAACCCCCGCCACAGAGTCCAACGGTCCAATGTTAAATCACTATGCAAGAATATAAGCAACAAGAGGGCGCGCCGATTGCATGCAGCAATTCGAATACGAAGAAACAAACCATGATGAACAGAGATCAAGGATTGTTCCTCCTCAGGGCGTATGATACTCTTATTACATAATTACAGGCTAAGCATAATGATTTTTATTTAATCATATTTAATACTTAAGAATATTCTAGTAAAAATCCAAGTTTGTAATAAGTACTATAATTTGTAAAATAATTGGCTACTATTTTGCTTTTCAGGGCTGTTGTTATTGAAATTCAATGCACTTAGTAGTTCAAATCCTGCCTTTTTAAATCATATAAGGGGTCACGGTTGCTAAGTGGGTAAGACGCTGGCTTGCTAGTCTGAAGGTCGGGTGTTCGATTCGTGCATTGGCCGAGAAAGTTCATCCAGATTCTCCGGCGTGATTCCCCCTTGTCAGCGGTGCAGAACGGGGGGGGGGGGGCTTGGCAAGGACAGCTGTCTAGTTGTTCGGATGGTACGAAAAACCGAGGTTATAAATTGGTGTGCACGTAAAAGATCCCTTGACAGTTGGAATTCGATATAAGAGTAGGCCGTAGTGCAGCTGTCCGAGCAAAATTTCCCTCATAGCACACTGTATAGCGTATGCCCGTCTTCATTAGCCCAGTTCGGAGCAGAACAATAGGACGTTAATCTCCATTTCATTTCATTTCCAAATCACTATAGCATCCAGTGAAAATACTTCTCACTAATTGAAATAGTCGGCCTTCAGGGAACCATTGGTCATTTGTGCAGTCATTGCTCTAAGGGATTTTCGTATATTAGTGGAATCACTTACATCAAAATGCATATATCAACATTGTTTGTTATAATACCAATCAAATCTCATCTTTTTAGGATGTTGTCATTATTAAAACCTGATCAAATCATTGTAAATAATCCACAACAAGCTATCCATGAATTAATTTGTGTTAATTTTAGGTAAATCGGTCTTTGATAACATTTTATCAAATTTCATCTCCTTTGATCGTTTGTCATTATTAAAACCTAATAAATCATTGTATATACTCTACAACAAGTTATCCACTAATCAATTAACCAATGTGTGTTAATTTTCAGGTAAATTGGTCTTATAAGCATTAAACTTTAAAATCCCTACTTAAATTAGATTCCCCGGGGGTGTCTCTGGTTGGTCAGCATTAAAGATACATTATGGGAGATTGGATAACGAGTTGGCAGTTCTCACTATAATAGTTAAAAACTAGATAATGTAAAGGTAATTTGCTGAAAATTTCAGTCAAATTGATCCACTATAATATGAACCGAGAAATAAGCGATCGAAAGTTCCGCATAGCCTCGGTCATCATTACTAAAGTCGGTACGACAAAAATCATAGTCTCGATTATCCATTTAATCGTTAAATCGAGAAGGAAAGTTAAGCAGCAAATCGGATCATAATCCAACAATTATCGGAGGCTAGCGTTGACATCGAGAGTTGATTATGGTCTGGATACGTTAATTAATGTCTAATTAAAAGTTTATATAACATTTCAGGCCTAAAGAAAGACCTGCAGGCAGATTTAGCTCTTGCATAATGTATGTTTAACTGAATATTGTTGTGTACATGAACATATTATCTTGTCATATTTTCATATTTTATCATTGCTTGACAATGACTAGAGAAGCCTAGCCGAAACGTCGCTCAGTAAAAAGCAGTAATTGTTAGGGTGACCCACCATAAATAAATATCTCCATATATCTCGACAATTACGCTACAATGCTTATATATATGCCAAGCCTCAAATCAGTTCCACACAATTATAGTCACTAAATAAACGATCATGTTGTACTTAATAAGCTATGGCCATTAATCACGTATAAATAATAGACTGAAAACTGGTTCCAAGAGTCGTCCATAACATCCAGACACTTTTGAGTAAAAGATAGGTTACGTGCCCTTGTTTTGAAATTAGTCTCGCTTAACCAGTCTATCGACCATTCTACGTCTGATTGACAGGTCGGGATAATCAAGACTACTTTTTTACGAAACATAACAGAAAGCTAGAACAAGAAATTGAATTTAGAAATAAGCACGTTAGGTAGCTCAACAATCGTTTTAAGAAGCTTGTAAAAGTAAAATGAAACTACTGCTAGTATCATGTTCTTGCCTAACCTGAGTGTTTCAGAGATATTATTTGTACTAAACCAAAAGATGCCGCTTTTAACGGTACAGTTAATGATAAAGCGATTTAAAAAATGAAACGAACGTAATTTCTAAATCTGCTGTAATAACCAAGAAGCTTAATTTTACTGCTATTCAAAATCGTCAACAATAAATTTTTTACGGCTGTAATAGTTGATAGATTTGTAGAGAATTGCACGTGCCATGGCTATTTATAGTATCATACTGTCAGAAAGTTGGTCTCGGCACGGCGAATGTGCACGCTTCAGTGGTAGTCTCGAACTATCAGCGGTGGACTGTATTTCTGTGAGTACATGGGCCACCCTATAATTGTATTCCATAGAATTGTGACCTGTACAATACATTGTGATATGATATTATGGACAGGTTGATCTAATTAAGTTATTTACATATCAAGGCGTAACATAAAAAAGGGAAAATGGGTAAAAAAAACTCAACAAGCTCTTGTTTGTTAAATTGTCACTTTCAAACACGGTGTTAAAGTTCGCACGTGAAAAGAAAGGGTGAGTTATCTTCTTATTTAAAGTAACATAACAAGTCTAGCTGCAGTATTCTGTACTTTTTGTAATTTATCTATAAGCTTTAAAGATAAACCAACTAAAAGTGAATTAAAGTTATCTAATGGAGAAGTGACCAGAGAATTAAGTGACTTAGTGGACTCTGCAGTTACAAATTTCATAAGGCGACAACCCGACAACCCGACATCACGACATTTTAACCCGACACTATGACAACCCGACATCACGACATCACGGCATCACGACATTTTTAACCCGGTAGTGCAGGACAAAGGGTCTGACATAGTAAATTGTCTAGTTGTGTAGATGAGACAAAAACACGAGACCTCAACGTGAGCGAACCAACGTCTTACTCACTGAGTCACCGTGACTACCAAAAAAGTAGGACATTAAACCCCATTTCCAGAGTGAAACCTCTTTGACAGTGGTGCAGGACGGGAGGCCTGGCAAGCTGTAACGTACAGTCGTTCGGATGGGACGAAAATCCGAGGCCCCATTTACATATTGGCATGCACGTAAGACCCCCTGGCAGTTGGAATTTAATATAAGAGTTGGCCGTAGCGCCCCTATCCGGGTAAAGTGTCCCTCATAGTACACTGTATAGGGTATGTCCGTCTTCATTAGTCCAGTCGGAGCAGAACGAAATGAAATGAAATGGAGTTTAAGGTCCTACTGTTCTGCTCCAAACTGGGCTAATGAAGACGGCCATACGCTACACTGTGCGCTATGAGGGGAATTTTGCACGGACAGCGGCACTACGGTCCACTCTTATATCGAATTCCACGTGCACGCCAATGTGTAGCGTACACGGGACCTCGGTTTGTCGTCCCATCCGAACGACTAGACAGCTGTTCTTGTTAGGCCCTCTATCCTGCACCCCTGACAAGGGGAAACCGCGTCGGAAAATATTGATGAACGTTCTCGGCCAACACCTGGGACGAACCCGCGACGTCCAGGCTAGCCAGCCAGCGCCTTACTCACTTAGCCACTGTGGCTCACGGAGCAGAACAGTTGAACGTTAAACCCCATTTCATTTTATTTCATTTTCCGAACCAATCGGACTATTGAAGATAGGCATACGCTATGCAGAGTGATATGAAGGAAATTTCCAATGGACCGTGGCATTTCTTCATCGAATTTCAACTGTGAAGGATTCTTTTATGTGTACGCCAATGTGTACAAAGCAGGTATTTTTTTGTCCTGTCTACAATACTAGACACTTTGTCCTGCACTACCGACATGGAGAAACAGCGCTGCAAAATCCCGGCGAACATAATCATAGTATTGAGAGGAAAATGGCCGATAACCCGACATCACGAAACCACGACAACCCAACATCACGGCATTTTAACCCGACAATTCACGCTGTTTGGAAAAAAACATATGAATCAAAAGTTTGTCACGATTTTCATTTAGTGCACAAAGTGTTTGAAAGTTCGTTCTTCCGCAGTAATATTTAATACAACGGCTTGTAAACTAACTATAACATAACTTGCACAGGGCTTGTATTGACATCAAGTATCCGCATGAACTATTTTTAAAACATCGTAATCGCACGGTGACCTAGGAATGACAAACAATAATTAATAAAAAAAAAATGTTTATGTGAGTTTCAAAAACATACAGTTTATGTTGACTATGTCTGTGTGGTTTCCATCTTTACAATGTTCACTTCAATTTGATATTAAAATGAAATGAAATGGGGTTTAACATCCTACTGTTCTGCTCCTATGTTGGGCTAATGAAGACGGGCATACGCCATACAGTGTGCTATGAGGGAAATTTTGCCCGGGCAGCGGCACTATCGCCTACTCTATCGAATTCCAACTGCCAAAGGATCTTTTACGTGCATTCTAATGTATATTCGGGACCTCTGTTTTTCGTCTCATCCGAAGGACTAGACAGCTGTCCTTGTCAAGCCCTTCGTCCTGCATCACTGACAAGGGGGAACCACGCCGGAAAATCTGGATGAACTTTCTCGGCCAATGCTGGGATCGAACACCCTCAATTTGATCTTATTACAATTGATAAATTTGTTTGTCTTTCAATATTCACGTCTATATTGTAGCATCATGGTTTACTATTATTATTAAAGAACATTAATTTATATGATAATGTATTCGCCGAAGTGTTTCACGGCCTTTAAATCAAGCACAATCGATCCCCATCACTGATCAGCCGAACTGCAAGATGACATAAGATAAATATGATAAATAATTTTAAAAGATGAATTTAACAGTAAGTATAAAATGAATATCAACAACTGGAGCCTTATCCAAAAAAGACAATTATTTATAATCCTAAAAAATAAGAGTCATTTTTACAGTTTCCATTTAGGATATTCCTGGTGGAATAATTAAAGAGTTTGGGTAGGGAAAGGAAATATGTTTCACAGCGGTAATGCCAATGCCCTTTTTTTATTTACAGGATAAATCATCTTTAAGGTCACACCCAGTATAGTTCTACGTGTGACGCGACATCATATTATGACCATGACGTCGATGTTGTTTACATCGGACGTAGTAATACAAACTGTTCTAGGCAGAATTGGCACTTTTTACTCTATGTAATATTTTATGTTCCCGTTTACCCTAAATAAGAACTATTTTTTTATCCAGATATACTCAAAACATATTTGGCGAATTTAAATTGCAGAAGAAAATGTTAATACTGAGAGCGAATTAACTGGGCCAGATGTCACCCCTTTCAATGATATTAGCGGCCAAGCGAGTATTTACTGCTGATCTGAACAGGATTTAGTGAAAATGCACAACCGACATTACCCCCTCCCCTCCCTATCAGATATAAACATGTATTTACATTTTATAAATAAACAATGTGGCCCACAAGTGAAAATATAATTGCCCAACCCAAATCTTGAGCTGGTGCTATAATTATCTCTGGAACCTTCTGATGATTACGAAATACAAGTGGGCAGTTTTGAAAATGGTGTAATGATAATAGGAGAGTCTGAGTGTTTGGGCGGTCACTTAGTCCTGGTGCCGGTTGCTCAAAACTAAGTTATTTTAACGATCCGTTAGAGTTTAACGGATCGTTATCTTGGTAACTTGTCGTTTGTTAACGGTCCGTTAAATTTCTGTTGCTGGAAAGTCAATTTCATTATCCGTTAGCTAACGGATTCATTAAAGTTAATCCAAGAGAATACTGTTTGTTCATTGGCTGAATTTTAAATTTTTGAATCCAATGTACATGTATAACAACTTCATAGAAGTTAGTATTAACAAGAAACTGAAGACAGTGAGACAACTAACTGTGCAGTCTGTTCACAAAACTTGATTAAAGACAAAAAGATAACTAGAATTTACTACAGAAAACACCAAGGATACTTTATTTTTTCCTTTAAAAATTTTAGCATAAATCTGTAGGAAAAATTATGGGATTTGCACTACAGAATTATGGGGCAATTATTTCGTACAGGCCACCAAAATTCTGTAAAATAGTATAGAATTTCATCCTATAGAAAATGGAATAGGCCCACATCGCCCAACCCTCTAGAATGTTCTATAGAAAATTACATAGGTACAATGTAATCTATGACTTTTTGCTACAGCCAACTAATGCCATCATTAAACAGATAACGGGGACCAACACCTCCGTTAAATATAACGCCAAGTTAACTACACGTTAAAGTTAACGGGGCTTCCAGCAACAACCTTTCTCTCCGTAAAAGTTAATGATTCGTCAACTCCATGTTAACGGATCGTTAAAAGATAACAGAGCTTTGAGCAACCGGCCCCAGGAGTCGAGTGGAGTGGTATCGAGCCGAAACTACTAGTACGTAACAAGGAACAGCGTCGCCTACCTAACCTCGTGTTTTTTCCGGGTCCTCCGTTTCCTCCTGCTAAAGATCTCTACGAATTATTTAAATAATATTGTACCATACTTTGTCTCGAAATGACCCTATTTGTGTCGAGTGGACGTTCTCCCACCCACTCCCTCCCTCCCTCTCTCTGTCTGTCTGTCTTTCTGTCTGTGTGTATGTGTATAGGTTTGTGTGTGTGGACTGAATGTGCGTTTGGAAGATCTTTTTTTCTTTTATACCGACTAAAAATAGATGCATTGAGGACCCGATATGCCTGTCTGAGTAAGTTACACTATAACAATGTGATCACCATTGCGTGAGCTGCTAGTACCGAATAACGTGATTTATGTACGATACATATTATAAAACATACATTGCCTTTATTTGATATTTTAATATTTCTATGGGAAAACAAAAAAAATAATTATATATTTTAATGTGTGGGTTAAAACACCATACCTTAGGATAAAATGCCTTAAATCTATATAAGGTAATTTAGTGTAGTGTAATAATGAATTTATAGGGTATCTGAACTCTAGCTGTGACACTATTCACTTTTATTTAAACATAAAGCGATATTCTACACAAACAGCGAACAAACCCGAACACTTACCATAGGAACAAACAATATAAATGTGCTCGACAAATAAATTATACAGGGATTACCAGCTTAAAAATATAGTTTCATCATGTTTAAACAAAACCCAAAAGGGTCGCTTTGATTTAGGTCCAAATAAGTGTCTCAGGAATCTTTTAAAATAATGTTAACTGAATGGAAGAGACAAGCGTTTTAAACTATAGGTATTATATTCAGTAGGAAACAGATCAACGGTTACAGAGTCATATCCGACACGGTATATTAAATTCAGTGCGGCCATTTAAAAGGCCGAAAAAAGCCTTGATTTAGGTCAAATTTTTTTTTTTATAAACAATGTTTTTATTCAGGTTGTCTGAATGGGTTTAGCCATGTAAAACCACTCTCCCTAAATAATTTATATAATACCCATTAAAATGCAAATGGGTGTATATACATAGTTAAAATGGCGAACTCCATGTACATATTAAATAAATATAATAAGATGGATGAAAATGTACAGTATATAATAGGTTATAGTTATACATACACCAGCATAATAATAATACGCATTTTTTTTAATAAACAACATTAGGGAAACAAGCCAGAATTATACATATAATAGATGGTAAAATGCTATTTGATCGAGATTAAAATCTGTTTGACATATCAACAAACTTATGGACTTGATTAAAAATATTAGTGTTAACATCTAGACTGTCGGTTGTAGAACCGAATAGATTTTAAAACCATGTTGTAGTTTGTCTAGGGTTTATGTTCGTGCATTTGAATATAAAGAACGTCGCTGGAGGTAATATATGACCGCAGAGGCATGCGGGAATCTCAGCAACATGTCTTAGAAATTGGTGACCCTGCAGGTCAGAGCATCGGGGTCTTTTTACAATGTATTATTTGAGACTTCCGCTGATCATTACAGTAAAACGAAGAAACTTTTATCAGATTTGAAGAGATGATCAGAGTTCTTGAGTTCCTTGCAAGGGTACTGAGTTGATTCCACTCTCTTATACTGGATGGGATAAATGATTTAGCAAAAAATTCAGTACGACATCGAATTTCTTTTACTTTGTCTTCATTTCGAAGTTAATTATCATGTAGACCAGTAATCGGGAATGCGTTATACACTTCGGCACAATAAGCAGAAAGTCATCGCTATCCTAATTTTAGAGGTTTTTTTTTATTTTATTATTTTATTAATCTTTTAATAATATGTCGACATGTCGAGATTGCCATACAAAAATAAAGTGTTTACCCCACGCACACACCTTCTACAACCCGCCGCCACGCGCACACCCAATCAAAGAGATAATAATATTGTGTATATAGGATCCTTATCGAAATAAGAAGTTTCAAGATTCAACTTTCTAAATTAATTAAAAACAACAATTTTAGAATACCCACAATACTTCCATTACGTTTTTCAATGTATGTTTGTTCTTTACGGAAGTCAAACCTATAAAACCGAAAAATATTATTTTTGTGGTAAGATCAGGATGTCTCTATATAGTTGCATGTGTTTGTTTTTCTCATAGAAAAACAATCATTGAATTCACAACAAAAATTGCGATATATTATATTAATAACGTTATAAATAGATAAATATTTGTAAAGTATTCAAATATTTGTGTATGTAGCCAAACAGAACACAAATATACCAGAAGAATGCACCAAACGATGGAGAAGGACAAAGGAACAACCATCTGAAGTAGGCAACATTTATTTCAGAGATCTGTAAATAAAAGGATTTTTGTTTAACATTTCGACTAAACATTCAATGTAAACGTTATCAAAAGCATTTCAATGATATTCTCTGTTATATAAGTGTATTCACGCCCTGCACACAAATCATAACTAAAGGGCTCTCACGCCATCACGCCATTACACCTTGGCAATTTATAGAACGACATTGACGTATTGTATCTTTGATATAATAGTAAGAAAATAGCATGTTATGCGATATTTATAATATTCAGTATTAAAACTCAGTTTGTTATGAATTATAGGATCGTCTTAGAAATGGAATTGGAAAAATAATGTAAAGTGTGACATGTATTCGTTAAGTGAACGTTATCTGGATAATGTGACAAGAATTAGCCGAGGAGGCAATCTTCTCTCAAAGACCAGCGACCCGTAGCAACGGGGATGGGTTTTGAATGAACGAGTTTATTTAAACGCCCCTTTTATTCAAACAATAGACAACTATTATATACGGTAAGGCGGCATGGGCGTCACACATAGAGGGGGGGCGGGGGTCTGACCCCCCCCCCCCAAAAAAAAAATTATTTTTCGGGGGTTGGGGGGGGGGGTCTGAATTGTTTGTTTTTTCTGAATATACTTGGACCCCCCAAAAAATTTACATAGTAGGCCCTAACTCCTATTTTATTTACAATTATTAGGATTCTGTCTGTATAAAACCTGTACATATCCCAATATGCATACGCCCCCCCCCCCCCCGACTTAAACATGATAAACAATGTATTGTGTATTGGTGTGATGTTTTAGTTTAAACCCGTAAAATATGACAAAACAGTGTTTACAGAAAACTGAAACTTTAAATTTTTTTTATGGGGGTGACCTCCCACACTCTCCCTATCGCGCTACATCGGCTGCTGCGAAGCCTCGTGCCTCCGGCGTCACAGATCGTCGACATTATATATAATTTCATTTGCGCCCCCCCCCCCCCATATATATTTCATGGCTACGCCTCTGCAAGGCGGGTATATAATATATGCCCACTATTGTACTCAATGAAACCGTCTTCTTTAGTTTATGATTTCGTGTTATGGACCGCCAATCTTTGTCCTTTTGAACTTTACATAAAAACATATGACGCGTATCATCAAATAAACTGACCCACTGCGATATTTAATGGCAAGAAAGTACGATCCGAAATAACATCGGTAAAGTCTCATTTAACCTAGATTCTGGATTTTGGAGCTAGGTTTTATTTTGGTCTAGAATGGACCAAGAGGCTTTGAATTAACACCTTCTGCCAGGTTTTGGTAAATATTCATGATTTTGAGGCGGAAGGATAACGGAGTTATCAGTTTGGTTACGATGATATGTACCGCAACTAGTTACATGTTTTTAGTATGCTTCTTCAAGTTTGTGTATCTCAAAATTGTGGTGGTCAATCTCATACAAATTTTAGTGCAAAGACATGACCATTTGTCTCTCTGTCTGTAGTTAAAAGCATTCAACCCAACGAAAATTTGGGGAAAAGTTGGAGGTGGGCAAAGAGGCCAGAATTAATATTGAAGTCAATGGGGAAATTAATGGTGGTCTGCCTCCTGTATACTATTATTACAGTGACCTCACTATTTACTCAAGATGGTCACATCTCTCGTCACTCGGCAGATTCCGGTACTCTACATCTAGCCTCGGCTGTGTGACAGTAAGTGATATGTACCTACGCCTATACATTTGCGATGCGGCACCGGTTTACTTATAAGGGAAACTTGCACGCGTTTAGAAAGAAGTTCTCAAAATTTGTCCTCGTCTAAAGAAAATCGGATAAACTTGAAAGAAAAACAGCTTCAAACTTTGAAAATTTTGTAAGATAAAACATTCTTCAAATACGTCGTCATCAATCACGTCATTGATCGTCATGGACAACGCCATTGTAATCCGGGAACTTGAAAGTAGTTCTAATGGCGGACTTTGTTATACAACCGAGATTAGATGTAGGGTACTGGAATCTGTTGAGGTTTGCCGATTGATCTCTCGTTTGTAGCAACGTGGTTCTTTACGTATGTATGTATGTATGTAGGTATAAAGTGCACATGCATCTGAATCGGAGAGAGGGGTTACACATCTAGGCATAGCCTGTTCCGCAATCCAAATTCATATTTAAGGAATAAAAATATTGGGTTTAAAAAAAAAACCAACCCCCCAAAAAAAGAAAAAAAAACCAACAAAAAACTGGGTTTTTTTTATACTGAATAAAGATTGAGATTAACTTTGATTGTGATTTACTTGGTTATTATTATGTAACAGCCTTAACTTAGTTTTTCACATTTATAGTCATTAAATAAAACGGTCGTTTTGTATTTAACAAGTTATAACCGTCGGCAATAGAAATATAGACTGGAAAGATAAACGACGAGGAGCCATTACACTCGGGTTAGATGTATTTGATAAGGCCTACTTCAAGTTTGGTCAAAGGTCACGAGATGTAAACAGGGCTAGCACTAATCCCAACCCTTGTAGCACTATGGCCCTTGAGACAATTTTGGCTCTTTATAAAATTGTCTCTTCAATTTTGTCTATAAAGTCAAATTATAAGTACTAAATGAACGTGGTTATAGTTGTTCGTAAAAAACTGTGATGTTTTAGTTAAATTATAATCATTGTCAAAATAGTCATCAAATTCTAGCTGTTTATTGACCTATGGTCGGTTGACCAAAAATAGGTAATGTTTCCTATCTTATTAGTGGGAAATAAAGAGTTTTATTCCTTATATGGCGTGGAAATTCACGTCAAGGTTATTGAAGACCTGGAAAAAGTAGGGGGTATAAATTGGGGTGTAGAGGAGAGCTAGATTATATGTTATATATTTGAGAACGAGGAACCTGCAAAGTTATTTCCAGTTTACTAATAAAGCTGTGAAATCATTGTTGCTGTAGTATTATTTACGATCACAAGGAACACAACAAATAAAGAAGTCCGGTAGTACTACACCCTAACACTGGACCTAGCCCCAATGCTTGAACTAACCTTACCCTACAATCTCGCCAACAATCACGTGCCCTAACCTTATTTACATCTCAGCGACCTTGACGAAAATTGAGCTGGCCTTAACAAATAGCTTTAGCCTTACACTTTTAGCCTTTTGTGTGCAAAATAGGCTACGTGTCCTTGGTTGGAAAATTAGCCCCACTTAACCAGTCTACCGACCGTTCTCCGGCTAATTGACAGGCCGGAATATTTAAGACGATTTTCTACAAAACATTACAGAAAGCTAGATCACTAAAACTAATTTAGTAACTCCTTCGGTAGGCAAATCAACAATTGTTTTGAGAACGGTGTAATAGTAAAAGGAAATTACTACTAGCAATTCTTGCATAACAAATGAGCTTCAGAGATTTTAACTTTACTAAACCAACAGATGCCGCTCATAATGGTATAGTTAATAACAAGAAAATTATAAAGAAAATAAACGTAAATTTCTAAAGCTGCTGTAACAAACAAAAGGCTAAATATTACTGTTAACAATAGATTTTCTACAGCTTTAATAGTTGATAGATGTGAGGAAATTTCACGTGCGATGACTACTTAGGGCCTAAAACAACATATTGTACTTCTAATTATTCTGTAACTGCGTAGCTATAGCCTAGTATCACTTGACAGCCAATCATTCGAGCGTGCACATTCATCAATCGCTGTGACTTCAAATTTTGAATATAGCAGGCTGCTGTCGGTGAAAAGATTTGCATCGAAGATGCTAGAATGTGGCTGTTTTACAAGGTATGCGGAATGAGAGAATAGGTGCTGCAATGTTGCCATTTCCGGAAAAAGAGATGCTGTGGTTCAATTGTTTGCCCGAACAGGTGAAAATATATTCTGCTCGCCCGTATCATCATTTTATGAAACAATATATTGCATGGCATACAGCTAGTTCATCGTGGATTGAAAAGCCTTTATTGTGCCGACCGTCTTCATTAGCCCAGTTTAGGAGCAAAACTGTAGGACGTTAAACTCCATTTCATTTCATTTCATTTATTGTGTCGAACCATTAGAGATGTAAGTACATATTATATTGACATATCAAATTCAATGTCTGCTTTCATTAGAGGTTTGAACTCAATTCCCAGAGCTTCTGTGTTAAAGAGTCGATCACAGACGATTGCTGCTGCTGCCCCAATAAGTGCGTCTTGTGTACGAGTCGGCATTCATTATGCACCAGTCTCAACTCATCCCAGTTGTAGTCTCAAACTACAGGGAATCTCAGATAGAGATGTCTCAGAATAATAATATCGATGTTCACCGCGTAGAGGACAGGTCATGTGTCAAGTGTCTGACAGGCCAGAACATACCATACAGGTGATATGCTAGGGTGGGGGCTAAGATAGGAGTGAATATGTTGGTATAAATATTCATATGTTTATTTGGAGATTATTATTTTTTTCCTGTCAAACCCTACAATCGACAAGAACAGTGATAAGCTCGAGCATGTGTACGTTGGTACATTAAGGATGCTCATGGGCTGTTCCAAGATAGCAACAGCCTAAACAGTGTTTAATTATTTAATTTATAGAGGCCTACTATATAATTTGAGGACATGGTTTGATTTTACCAGGTCGTTAGAAATACCATTATTCAGGATACAAATCCGTTTTACATGTGGAAAACATGATTTTGACTCGACTAAACATATACACAAAGAAAAACCGTTAAGCACCCCCTGTATTTTTCAAAATGACTTATCTTACGAGGTTTGGCTTTCGAACCGTTATATTATAACCTTGGCAAAAACTTTTTGGCTCAAATACGTATTGCAGACCTACCCTTTCCATCACCCGCAATGGCGTGTCAAAGGTGGTAACTAAAACCTGCGTCGTTTGGGGCAATAGACTTACTGATTGAAAACAAGAAAAGCTGTTTTAAATAAGATTATATCATCCACAAACAATACGATACAGTTTTATATATCTTACATAGAGCAATATAATAAAACTCGTAATAAGATGCTGGTTAATCTATACAATAATACCATAACCATTCAACACAAATTATGCTGACATTAGATGATAGCTACAAACACTGAAAATACAATAGTTGCCATTATTCATGTGTGCATAAGCAATATTTGTATTGGCTATACCACTTACAATGTTACATTACAGTATTTTATATTTACGTACATAATCATATACATGAGACTATTCTCACACTTCACTTTCAAAGTCATCTAATCAAATAGTTAAATGAAATATTTATAAAATAATTAGCTTACCCGTCTATGTGGGACCCTGCTGAA
This sequence comes from Patella vulgata, assembly GCF_932274485.2. Lineage (NCBI taxonomy): Eukaryota > Metazoa > Mollusca > Gastropoda > Patellidae > Patella > Patella vulgata. The sequence goes on from NC_065883.2 coordinate 34,840,730, forward strand.
AGTCTGTAACATGTGGTAAAGATCCATGCACGTTATTTAGTTTTATCCCAGCTACGCAGTTACGAATAACCAACCGGGACAAAGAATCACAGATCACCTGATAAACAACATTTTCAGAAAGACACCACCTTCAGAACTGAAAGATTCCAACGAGTTAGCCTTTCAGCTATACCAGAAATATTAAGAACTAAACCCATATAAAAAATAAAGCATTTCGACCACTAAAATAAAACATAATCCGGACAGTACAATTCCAGGTCCATTTAATACAAAATCCACCACCCTAAACAGTTATACTAACTTATATTAGCTTAAAACCAAAACTATAAACTACAAATTCAAAACTACTAAAGACACTGGTCAGGACATGCATTACCAACATTAATGTAACACAACACTGTTACATACGGCATCTTGGAATTATTTTTCAGAATGATTACAATCTCAAAATTGCATAAACTCCTTATATTTTCGTTTTACCAAAGATATGCTCTTGCAAACCACATTTTGTTTTTCCGAGTTTGATATAAGGGTTTCATCATCAAACCTAGAAAACAAGTCATTGTGAAAAATACAGGAGTGTGCATGCTCAGAAAATAATTACGTCAGGGTAAGTTCAAATATACACGTCAGATGCCCTTAGTTCGTTAAGAATTTTGCCGGACAGTTTCAAACTGTATCAGGAGAAATAATAAGCGGGATCTACACCCCCGTCGATCCCGGTTAAAAGAAATGAAATTTAACGCCCTACTGTTCTGCTTCGGCTGGGCTAATGAAGACGGACGGACAGCGAGGCTATGGTCCACTCTTATATTAAATTCCAACTGCCAAGGGATCTTTTACGTGTACGTCAATGTGTAAACGGGACCTCGATTTTTCGTCCCATCCAAACGACTAGACAGCTGCCCTTGTCGAACCGCCGTCCTGCACTACTGACATTAGTGACAAGGGGAAACCACGCCGGAACGGTTAAAAAGAAGACACAACTTTGATATGAATTTACAATAAATATTGACATATATCTTAGCAGTATTAAAACATATATTGGTGTGAAACAATTTTATAGCTACTTTAAAACCATTTCATATAACATATAGCTTGATCAAACAATGATAAGACTCATTCAAATATTTGGCTTCTGAAATAAATAATTATGTATCTACTGTACATCTGAATTGATAATGTTTACTAAAACAATGATATCGACATATAAAACAAAAATATGCAATTGTCATAATGTATAAACATAGATGTTGTTTGGGTATGAAATGATACGAGTAGCACATAAAATTAAGATCCATTAGTAAAGTCATATTTGCATAAAAATATATAATAACACCGCAACCAATGCTAATTTGTTGGTCATTACTAACATCTTCTTCCTTGAACGGGCGGTGGCTGAAATAAAATATATATATATATATATATATAAGGAAATACGCAATTTCGGGCAAATGCTTTGGTAAAGTGATTACAAAAAAAAGCACTAAATTCATTTAACAGAATAACACGTTGAATTTTTGTTATATTCTAACTTATGGAAGCCCTCGACTTCTTGCCTTTAAAAATCCCCGAGTTCTATCTCCCTCGAAGTCTCGACTTTTTGGTTATTGGCCCTCGACTTCTCGCCTGGAAAGTTCAATTTGTACGCATGTTCACCGACTGCCACCAACAACACAATTTGCCCAAACCCACCCAAATTTACCCAAATCCACAATAATCTACTAATATTCCAACCCAAATCACATTAATTATCATCATGTCGTGATTTGAACGTGCCTGGTGAAAGTTTGATTAGTTATCAAGCAAGGTACTCTTCTGCACCAGTGAAGACGGGAATATTTTAGTAGATAGGACATCATGAAATGTTACGGAAATAGATATATTTATACATTATATTAAAATTATTCATCGGTTGACAAAATACAGAGACTGGCTAGTTATGGAAGCCTATTGTGGCCATTTCATTATCTCGCCTTTGAAAATCCTCGTCTTCTCGCTCCCTCGCCTTTCAGTCTTTTCGCGTTCTCGCTTCGTCACAATCTCGACTTCTCGCCCCCTCGCGTTCTCGCCTCGGAAGTGCAATGTATGCGCATGTCCACTGACTACCGTATCGGCATTTATATTTGGACATGGATTCAAATAAACGGAAACGTTTGGGGTTCTAGTAAGTGTAATAGTCCTAACCAATTTTAATCTCTACTTGCATAGATAGTATTGTATTCTGTACTCAATTTTAAGTCTTCAGCCGAATCTCTAACTTAATCAACATTAATCGGGATTTTTTATGCGTGGTGTAGGACGGAGAGCCTGACAAGGGACAACGTATAGTCGTTCGAATGAAAAAAAAAGAAAAGAAAAAGCAAACCAGGACGTTTGCTCTCTAACTTTATCAACGATCATTGGGAATTTTCTGACGATGTCCACCCTTGTCAGTGGTGTAGGGCGGAGGGCCCGGCAAGGGACAACGTATAGTCGTTCGGATGAAATAATAAAAAAACGAGCTCCCTGGTCCGGAATCGAAATGAAGTGGGAGCTACAGTGGCTCAGTGAGTAGGAAGTTTGCTCACTAACTTGATCGGGATTTTTCTGGTGGGGTTCACCCTTGTCAATGGTGTAGAATGGAGGACTTGTCATTGATTCAAGTGGCTCGGTTTCGATTCGCCGCTTGAACGTGACAAAGACCCCTACGCGCAAGCACATTATTGTAATAAAATTGTTAGTCCCGAAATGACCAGGTTTGTGTCGCGTCTCTCTCTCTTACTCACACACATACCCACACACAGGTGTGCACGTAAAAGAACCCTTTAAGGTTGGAATTCGAAATAAGAATAGGCCCTCGTCGCACACTGCATAGCGTATACTCGCTTTCCATAGCTCAGTAGGGGTTTTGGTAACCGAATGGTTAATGTGTTCGTATTTGATCAAAAGGTCTGTCATTGAGTCAACTGGCGCAGTATCGATTCCTCACTTGTACGTGACAATGGGTGGGTTTTCTCCGGGTCCTCCGGTTTCCTCCTACTGTTAAATACCCTTAAGGTGCTTTTTGATTTAGCTTTGACGTACCTTTGTTTACTGAAACCTCGAACTTCGACTGGAATCCGGATGCTGTAAACTTTAATGTGCAATAACTCGATAATGCAACATAAAAAGTTTATGAACTTTGGCATGTTAATACTTAGTCATCTGTCAATGTGGAGATATAAACATCGACGAGCCACCAGCTTAGTTTAGCCCTAAACCTATTCTCCGATATTATTGATATGTTTACGGTAATGTATTTCGAAAATACAACATAGAGGGCTTCTGAAAGTGTGCAGTCTAGTAGTTGATTCTGTGAAATAAATAACATTTTCCACCAAAGCTTATTTACGTGGTTTTGATACAGCCTGCACGTACCCTTTGATTAATAAACCCCAAAAGTTTGTCCCGAATCCAGGCATGAGAACTTTGCGGTGATATCTATATAAATAAAATCAAATTGTGTATGTATGTATGTATGTTCGCTAATCACGCTTCGTGGCCGAGATCCACCCCGACGTTATAATGTGGTATTAAATTAACCAGCATCACAACATGAATGTTTTAGGCCACTGAATTTGAGCCTTAAGCGAATCACCTTCGTCGCCGCGCTCCACCCCCACATATCTCGTATCAAATTAAAAAGCATGACCACTTGAATGTTTTATGCCATCGAATTTGTTTAAGACTTTTGCTCTTTTATTTAGTAGCATTATATTAATTAATATCTTGGTTAAGTCGTATCTAATGAACCCAGGAATGAGTGACAGATTGGTATATAAAAAAGAGTTATAATTTGGTAAACATTAGCTGGTTCCGTGGGAATGAGAATATCATGTTTAACACGTGATCGGAAAATTAAGATTGCATCATTTGGCTTAATTAACCAATCTCTATAATTATTTACATCATATTTGCGCAATTAGATAATTGAAGGTCCAAAACCCAAAGCTACAAAACTATCATATTTGTGAGCATAGGTCAGACAGCAGCTTGATTCCAGAAGGGAAAAGATGTAGCAATTTCTATCAGCAGACTCGCCCCAGCGAGTCTGACTGGATGGGGTTTGAGGGAACGACTTTAGTATTGTAATCTATTATGCTTGTATCTATGTATCCAGCTATGATATATAAAATGTAAAAACGAAACCTTGCATTGTTATTCTTGAGAGGACAAACCTCTTAACTACTGAGAAGACAAACGACAAAGAAGAAGAGAATACACAACGTGAAGGGTAAGCAAAGACAAGTGAAAATACTGGACGATCACAAGGCTACTAAGATATGTAGTAAGAAAAGATACATGGGTCATACGTAAGATGTGGCGGCCGATTTTTATTGTTGTCCGCTCTCCACGTCTAACAGACGACCCAATGTGCTACATATTTGAGCCACGAGCGAATTTGGCCCCAGGCGAATTTTGGCCCCAGCCGAATTAGGGTCCTGGGCGAATTTGAGCACTGAGCGAATTTGGGGAATCTGGGCCCCGGGCGAATTTGATAATGCATCGTAGAAAGGTAATGAACATTGGTATGTTCATAATTTATTCATCTGTTAATTCAACCAGCGGCTGCCAGGCAGGATACGCCCACATTTTGCAAGAGATGGATAGAGAACAAGCTAAAAACAATTTGTACAATCCGGTGCCATAATCCAGAAAGTTATTGTCTGAAATGCGCAAATATCGACAGGGACTAGGATTTTTGGAATATAAAGATATGTTTTAAGTTTCATCAAAATCGGATAAAAATTGTGACCTCTAGAGGGTCCATAACCTTTGTATTACATAGTTATACACAATTTGCGTATGGTGATATATCTAAACGGTTTTTAAAATCGGAAAAAAACTGTGACCTCTAGAGAATCCACAAGCTAAAAATGCGATTTTTCGATCCGGACACGGGACCTTGGTTTTTATTATCCCATCCGAACGACTATTCGTTGTCCCTTGCCAGGCTCTCCCGTCCTACACCACTGACCCGGGGGAACCACGCATGAAAAATCCCGATAAACGTTGATGAAGTTAGAGAGCAAATAAAGATTCGACTGAAGACTTAAAATTGAGTACAGTATACAATACTATCTATGCAAGTAGAGATTAAAATTGGTTAGGACTATTACACTTACTAGAACCCCAAACGTTTCCGTCTATTTAAATCCATGTCCAGATATAAATGCCGATACGGTAGTCAGTGAACATACGCATACAAGTCGAGATTGTGACGAAGCGAGAGTGTGAGAACACGAGAACGTGAGAAATACTCAAAGGCGAGAACGCGAGGGAGCGAGAAGTCGGGGATTTTCAAAGGCGAGAACACGACTTTCCATAGGCTAGTACTGCCATTTCCTTTATCCAATAAACACCATATCCTCGCTTGTTTATGAAACTACACAATGGAATGTACCGGCGTTGATAGAATATATCTAACTGATCAACTTAGGAAATAAACCCAGCCAACTTACAAGAACACTCGCATCTTCATCTCTATATAAGGAAATCATAACCTTGGTTGGTTATTTTCTTGATCATTTCCAAATTAGGCACGAATAACATGCATATTTCTGGCAAAATTTAACCAATCAAATAATTAATAACTAGTCTCTATCATCCAGACAAATATTCTTCGAATATTAGTCTAGATAGGTTGTCAACATTTGAGAATAATAGGTCATTGGCTAGATTATCTGGTCTTTTATATTACCATGTACAAAATCTAAGGGAGGTAATAGCCCTAAACAAGATGTCGACGCCCATGAAATTAATTTAAGAATTGCCATTTCAGAAAATCTATTTGGACTGGCTGTTCAATATCCAACACTCTTATTTTTCATTGTAAAATTTATCTCTTCATGGACTAGATTTATAGCTGCGTTCACACTGGGGGGGGGGGGGGGTAATTTGAATTGAATTCAGAATACCGTCTTATTCCGGATTTAGGCGTCACACTCAATTCGCTAAAATCCGAACTGAATCTGAAATAACGAATTCTTATATTTTTCCGAATTCAATCTGGAACAACTATTCCGTATCGGGTTATTCATAGTCACGATTTTAGTGTTACATGCTTTATTCAGATCAACGGGATTACCAGAACCGAATAAGTTTGAGCGTATGTTCACTTCTACTCCCGTTTTATCGCTTGGGGGGAAATCGTCTATTTATGAAAAAGGTGTTTGTGGCACACAACCGCGGTACGGTTTTAGGTAAGGCGGACAGGCTTCTTCCGCGCTCCATCTTTGGAGAGATGACGATGAAGAGGTGCAGCTGCAGGCCTCGCATCGCAACCAGTCAGTATACTGAAGGCTGGCTGATCTTTCGTAGGCCCAGGGTTATCAGAGATTAGCTGCTTTGGCTAGAACAGGTCGAAGGAGACCGAAAGGTGTTTTATTTTTGACTTTTGCTTATATTTGTTATATCATAGATGTTCTAAACTGTTGGATTTGAGATGTATCCTGCTTACTATATACACGTATTTTAGAAGAACATTGTGTTCCCGAGTTTTGTATTAGAAGTCAAGAGGTGAAGTGATATTGACATCATATTGAAGTCCAGTTCGAAACACAGCGTGGAGCAAAGAATTAGCGGCCGTGACGAAGTAAATTTCTACCCATTACTTTGAGTGCCGGTTGTGTTACATGCTGTACATATTCGCCCTGCTCTGTTACAAAACTGTTCTTTATATTTAATCACCGTCATAAATAAACCAATGTATGCATTCCATGGCTTCTCACTTTACAAATACATAACTAACGTCATATTTCTTTTTAAAAATTCCACAATTATTTATGTACAACCTAGTCACGATAAAACGATAGGGAATATTATTTATCAGCTCCAAAATATCGAACAAATACTCACAAGAAAGGCTTCCGTTGGTCCAACTTCAACTTGTGGTCTCTTAATTCGAAACTGAAACAATTAATATAAAAAATTACGAATGTTATTGGATAATATGAAATTGAAAACAATGTGCATGAAGACATATTCTTTATTTAAAAAAAAAAGCAAAATAATAAAAAAAAGCAGAGGTTTCCAGGCAAGTTACGTCCACATCTGTCAATAGATGGATAGAGAACAGGCTAAAAAAAAAAGGCGATTTTTCGTACAATCAGGGGCCATTATGCAGGAATTATCTGAAATGGACTTTAAGTTTCACAACCTTGGTATTACATACCTTTGCACTATTTGCGTACAAGGAGCAGCCATTTTGTCAGGCCGTTTCGGTCCGATTTTCACGAAATTCGAACTCAACCGCCATTAGGATGTATCGGTGATACATTTAAAAGCTTTTTATAATCGGATAAGAATTGAGACATCTAGAGGGCCCACAAGCTAAAAACGTGATTTTTTTGTACAATCAGGGGTCATAATCCAGGAAGTTACGTCCCGATATCGAAAGGAACCAAGATCATTGGATATATTATCATACATTTTAAGTTTCATCAAAATCGGATAATAATTGGGACTTCTTGAAGGTCCACAACCTTCGTATTACATTACATTATTGCGTACAAGGAGCGACCATTTTATCTGGCAGTTTGAACTCAACCTAAACTGATGTGTAACGGTGATATATTTAAACGTTTTCTTAAAATTGTGACTTCTAGCGGGTCCACGAGCTAAAAATGCGATTTTTCGAATAATCTGGGTCCATAATCCAGGAAGTTACTTTCCGATATACGCGATTATCGAAATAAACATGTATTTCAAGTTTGATCAAAATCGGATAACAATTGTGACCTCTAGAAGTACCAGAAACTAAAAACGCGAATTTTCGTAAAATAAAGGGCCATTATTCAGGAAGTTACCATCCGATATGCGCGAATATCGACAGGAACTATGATCTCTGGGTTATAAACATGTATTTCAAGTTTTATCAAAATCGGATCAAAATTGTGACCTGTAGTGGATGCACAGCCTTGATATACCATATATACTATTTGCGTAGGTGAGGCGGCCATTTTGTCCGGCAGTTTTGGTCTAATTATCGCGAAATTCGAACTCAACCATCATTAGGGTGTAACGGTGATATATTTAAACGTTTTTTTATAAATCGGGTAAAAATTGTGACCTCTAGAGGGACCACTAGCTAAAAAGGTAATTTTTCGTAAAATAAAGGGTCACAATACAGGAAGTTATGATCCGATGTGCGCGAATATCGAAAGGAACCAAGCTCATTAGGGTATAAACATTCATTTCAAGTTTTATCAAGATGAGATGAAAATTGTGACCCTAGAATGTCCACAAGCTAAAAAGTTTCGATCCGATACATGCCAATATCGAAAGGAATCATATCTTTTGGAGATAAATCTATATTTCAAGTTTCGTCAAAATCGGATAAAAATTGTGACCTGTAGAGTGCCCACAAACAAATTGTGGACGGGCGGGGGCGACGACAATATACGTTCACATGAAAATGTGGGCGTATAAAAAAGGTTACGGCAATGTACATGAACTATGTAAAATAAAAAAAGGTTTTGAGTTCGTGTGAACCAACATGAACGAATCACCGTCTAAGCAGTATCTAAACGAAATAAAATTGTAAATTTAAACAACCCTATCTATCACTCTGAAGTTACATTTATTTCTTACGGTGAACAAGGGTTCGAACGTAAAAAATGTCATTAGCTGCGTCTTTTGTATGTGATATTTTACCTCTTCTTCTGGATTCAAGACATCAAACAGAAAATCCCAGGTGAATGGGATATTGGATATTTTTGGAAAGTTCCAACTCTGACCAGAACTACTACCAACTGTTGTACCTTAAATAAATGGGAGCAAGTGATACAAAAAATATTATACAATATTTACGTCTGTTATACATGTGTATTTCAGAAGTGTCAAACAAATAAATAACATTAATATATAAACGTTCAAGAAACAAACAATATTATTAGCAGGACATAGAAAACGTCGTTGATGAAAGAACGACCATAATGTTTTTTGTTCTAATTACGTTTCATTTCCTCTCCTAAATGTTTAATGTTTGGTAATGTGTGGTCATTTTTTTTCTGTTCAACCTTGAAATGCTTCGTTCACAAAAAAATCACATGCAATATATATTAAACAGAGATCAACAATTTGAGCAAGAAATGAAATAGTGTTTAATGTAGAAGGAAATTATTCAACAGGCTAACGAAAACGAGCATATGCCACGCATGAACCAGGCTATATTGCGTCAAAGATATGATAATCTCTATGAACGATCGAAACATTACCTAAATATGTTCCCTTTCTCCTATTGATTCTATAAGAGTTTGAACCAAAAAGATAGGTTTATGGTGACGACGATTATTTGTGTCTTCAAGCCATAGCCCGTGAGGGGGCAGCTGCGATACTTGTCCAGGGGCCCGGGGTCTAGAGGGGCCCGGAAGTATGCCAAGTAATGTTTTCAAACAAAATTGTTTGTATAAATTGATAAAAGAAAAGTACACTGTTACTTGATCGTAAAGTAGAAGTAAACCGGTGACTTTTCCGAATGTGGCCTGGATTTTTGCCTGACCCTAAGTCACGTGCCTTATTTGCCTAATGATTAATCCGGCAATGGGCCTATGAGCGCGCCATTGTCGCGTCTGTCGTCAGTGATCATGTACGCGGTTATCGATCGCACTATAGGTCGGCTGACTGGTTTCCGATCTATAAAAACGATACTGAAAGGGAAATTTATACATTCGTCTTATTTTTGTTACACAGGGTCGGATTAAACTTGCGTGGGGCCAGTGGCTGAATATGTCTTTGTGGCCCTTGCATCAACAAATGCAATTTGTATGCCAGTATGCTGATAGAAAGGCGGTCGACGTTTTTTCGGCACTTAAAATTTGTGATTTTTCAAAACGATGTATTCATTGTTTCTCGACATAGTAAAAGTACGCGAACCTATAACTACGAGACGCAACAGATAAGGATTGTAACAATTGTAGATCACACGTCGGCGCCAGCGAAGCCTATACAAGCCCGACAAGTTACGACTACCCGGCAAGCACAGAGCTGAGTTGTTTTGATATTCGAGGTAATCTATTATAAAAGATTATTTATCAAACAGAAAACAACCAATCATTAAAGGCGGCAGCTCTAATCTTAATATAATCGCAAGTGTTCCCAATGGATCAGTACTGGGTCGACTTCTTATCCTTATTTATATGAATGATGCTACTAAAACTATTATCTGTAACATTCGTTTATTTGCAGACGATACACTGTTGTACCTAATTATTGAAACCCCGGGTTAATCTTTATCTTGTTCCTAATAACAATAAATAAAAATAAATTGCTACTGGTGTAAATTATTTAAACAAAAAACTATTTTTTACTTTAACATCTGACCTGTGAAACAATTTTCCAGAAGACACAAAAAACAATCAAAGTACATAAAATTTAAACAATCGGTTGCCATGCAAAATACGCCCAAATTTTGCAAAGAAATAGACAGAGAACAGCTAAAAATAAGAACCCAAGATGTCATGGTCCAACATGCGTCAATATCAAAAGGAACTGAGATTTTTGGGATATAAACTTATCAAAATCGGATAAACATTGTGACCTCTACTATGGAAGACTAAACAGCACTTTATTCACTGTTCTTAATTCTTAGTTCTAAATTCATAGTCCTTAATTTTTATTTCTTCATTTGTTATCGTTTTTCGACATTTGTACACTAAAATTAACATTTGTATCTTAAAATCAATAATTGTTTTGCAAATCAGACATTTGTCATATCAGATTTGAAAAATGTATTTTTGTTTAATTTAATTTTAATATAAAGATAAAATTTAATTTAGTAAATCAAAAAAAATAATCTACATTTATATTTCATCATAGAAATAGAACGAAAAACAAATCTCAAACAACAAATCTCCAAATACAAATCTTGCAAAACATTTCAAAAACATTTCTTTAATAACATTTCTCGAAATTCATCGAACCGGAATATTATGAGGACATGAGCGGAAATCAACCTGGCATACAATAAGTCACCATACAACAAAGGAGAATCGAGCAAACATATACAATAAGAAAACCAGCTCTATGATCGAGACTTCAGTGAAATCGCGTGCGTGTTATGCCTCTCTCTCTATATATATATATATTGGTTAATCTGATCTAGCATTAAATAGAATAAATAGACAGTAGTCTATTTTCAGAAATTAGGTTTTATCTGATAGCGACATATTTATTTGGACAAACGAAAGAGGGCTTTATCTCTTCTAGTACATAGCTAATACTATATCTGCTTTAACAAGGTACCTAAATATGAATATGTCAGAAAATATTTTACAATTTTGAAAATGTATTCGGACTTTTTTTAATGGTATGCATCCCGATATCTTGTATTTTGTGTTATGGTCAGTATTTTGAAGTTACTCCCCCCCCCCACTCCTCATTTAATACATATTAGTGCCATTTCAAATTTGTTGTTTTTTTCAAGGGGTGTGTAAATACAAATATGCAAGAAAATAATTTACATGTTGTAGCAAACAATAAACATACTTTCCAGCTGTATATGAACAGATATCGAGAATTTCTTATTAAGATCGGTGTTTTGACTTTAAATATCCCCCCATTAATAAAGTTTAGTACTGTGGAACTTCGATCGCTTTTTCAAAGTATGTAAATATAAATGTGCCAGAAAATAACTTGAAAAGTTGTACGCTATTAAACTCTATTAATTGATTGGGAGGGGTGGGTGGGGTCTTAAATGTCAAAATTCCGGTCATACTACGACATTCCAGATATCACACAGAATACCACTGAAATTTAAATTATATTGTGGCACATTTAAATTTACATAGCTTGAAAAGGGTATTACAGTTGGGTGACCCTAAATACTATTAAATTAGGGGGAGGGGCAGTTGGGTGACGCTTGCTCGATTTTGGAGAAATGTTTTGCAAGATTTGTGTTTGGAGATTTGTATTTAGAAATTTGTTGTTCCAGATTTGGTTTTCGTTGTATTTCTCTGATGAAATGTAAAATAATTTTTTTCTTTATATTAAAATATATTTTACAAATCTGATATGACAAATGTCTGATTTGTAAAACAAATATTGATTTTAAGATACAAATGTTAATTTTAGTATACAAATGTCGAAATGCGACAACAAATGAAGAAAAAAGAATTAAGGAGAGAGAGAGAAATGGGGTTTAACGTCCACTCGACACAAACTAGGTCATTTCGGGACTAACACATGGTTCAATTTTATTTCAATCATTCGCTTGCGCGTAGGGGTCTTTAGCAGTGGGAGGAAACCGGAGGACCCGGAGAAAACCCACGAGGTTGGACAGGCGACCCTACTCCTTGTCACGTACAACTTGGGAAATGAAACCCCACCAGTTGACTCAATGACAGACCGTATGATACAGCGCGCTGTGTGCTAACCATTTGGCCACCCAACCCCCCAAGAATTAAGGACTATGAATTAAGAAATAAGGACTATGAATTAAGAAATAAGGACTATGAATTTATGAATTAAGAAATAAGGACTATGAATTAAGAAATAAGGACTATGAATTAAGAAATAAGGACTAAGAATACTGAATAAAGAGCTGTTTGGTCTTCCATACTCTAAAGGGTCCACAACCTTGGTATTACATGCTCATTTTACTATTTGCGTAAAGGGGAGTGGTCATTTTGTTAGCCAGTCTCCGTCCGATTTTCATGAAATTCGAACTCAACGGTAATTGTAACAGTAATATATTTGAACGTTTTTCTAAAATCAAATCAAAATTGTGACCCCTAGAGGGTTAACAAGCTAAACCATGATTTTTCGTACAGTCAGGAGGCATAATCCAGGAAGTTAAGGTCTGATATGCGCCAATGTCGATGGGAACTGGGATCCTTGGAATATAAACATATATTTTAAGTTTCATCAAAATCGGATAAAAGACTGAACTCTTGCGGGTCCATAAGCTAAAAACGCTGTTATACGTACAATCAGGGGCCTGATCCAGGAAGTTAATAACCGATATGCCATCAATATCGAAAGGAACCGGGATCTTTGGGATATAAACATATTATATTACGTAAAGTTTCATTAAAATCAGATACGAATTGTTTGTGCCATACAACATTGCACGTGTAAGGGTTCGTGCACATAGATTATAAACTGGAGATGTACGAAATGGTCCTAAAAGTAAAATATACGCGTACCGTATACGTATACAAAATACACCCACAGTCGAGATTTGATCTTATTAATACTTGATATAATCTGAACAAGATCTTGCTTTGTGCTCACAATACACCCATAATCGAGTTTAGATTTTTATTAAGTGTTGATATAATTTGAGCGAGTCCTTACTGTCTGCTCCTCGGCCAGTGTTAGATAAGACCCTCACTATGCTGAAGGCTTTCAGACATTTATTTTTTGGTGTGAGGGTAAACCATATGAACCACAGAAATTTGGTCTCATCCACAATTGGAAGGTGATTGCTATCCAAGAAGAGTTCTGGGTCTGGATGCAAACCTCGTTTCTGACATAAGTGCACACAGAAAAAGTAAGATAAAGCTGGGTATATGTATAAATATGTTGACGCAACTGTTGGAGATGTTTTTGTGGGGCAACATGTTTACCTGCAATATTATATTCGAACTTCCGACTGCCACTTTTCAGTATTCCGGATTGACCACTAATATTTTTCTCTTCATCATAATACTGTCTTGTGTTTTTAATCTTATCCAGATCTTTGATATAACGACTGTTCATAGTCTGTGACCAATCATCATCGCTAATACCACCGTCTCTATGTATGCCTTGCCGTTTATTTCTGCTCTGATTTCTTAAATTATTTCTTCCCTGACTTAGTTGTCCCCGTCTACTCTGGTACAGATTAACACTTCTACTTTTACCCCGATTGGGTTGACTGCCAATTCTTTGACTTCGTGGATTATATTCAGTACAAAGGGTTTCAAAAGCCGGGGATAAACTGGATGTAAAATAATTACAACAGACATGTAAACACATAAGAATCATTTAACGAAACAATTGGGCGTGTTTTATAACCCACACCACAGATTGTGTACCACTGTTGGTCTATTCTAAAGGAAGACACACAATCTGCATTCAAAGAAAAGAACAGAAACGAAAAAAGATCTGGTGCACATATAAATGCGTCATTTGCCCAGCATTGTGGTACACGCTAACAACCTTGCTTGTATATGTTAAAATGTCTAAACATATATAATATAATAGATCCAATAAGTCACACAAAATTATTTTATCGTTACATTATCTGTGTTACATTTTTACAAAAGAACTCACGGATCTCTTCGTTTCTGATTTAATTTCGCTCTATGTAAGCATACGCTTAAAATAACTACCACCATCAAGATGAAAACAGCCAAAGCTATGCCTATGCCCAAACCAAGCGCTAATTCTAAAGTTCTATCTGTAAAATAAACAGTGAATTAATCTGTAGACTGTATATTAAATACTACATGAAATAATAACTAAGCAAGTGCTTGAAAATATACATAGCAAATGATTAAACACTTGTCTGATGCGACTATGAACGATTTTAACAGTACTGTATGTATAAAATATTTCCATTTTATATTAAAATGACAAAGAATGAAACAGAATGGGGATATTTCTTTATTTTTTTATATTAAAAGATCCAAAATGAATATGAAAATAATTTACCTGTTAAACCTGCGTCCTTGATACTGAAAAACAGAAATAAAACGAAAAATAAGAAGCAAAATACACCTATATAGTCAGGGCAATTAAAATGTTTAGATTAAAAGCAGGGTCATTTGGGTTTTATGTTCAACCTAAAATGTTTGTATATACTAGCAAATGATTGGATGTTATAATAATAGATCAGCCAGAAAAATTGGATGTTACAAAAATAGCCAACAACCTTGGTATTACATATTTTTACATTATTTGTGTTCGAGGAGCGGCCATTTTGTTGAGCAATTTAGTTTCCATTTTCACGAAATTCGAACTCAACCGTCATTAGGGTCCAACGTCGATATATTTGAACGGTTTTTAAAATCGGGTAAAGACTATGACCTCTGGAGAGACCACAAGCTGGAAACGAGATTTTTTGTACAATCAGGGGCCATAATTCGTGAAGTTATAGGGTTCGATATGCACAAATATCGAAATGAACCAAGATCTTTGAGATATAAACATATATTTTAAGTTTCATCAAAATGGGATAAAAATTGTGACCTCTAGAGAGCCCACAACCTTGATATTACATACTAGAGTGTCCACAAGCTGAAAACTAGATTTTCTTTCGTATAACCAAGGGCCATAATCCATGACGTTATGATACATGCTAGTATTGAAAGGATCTGTGGTAGATAAACCTATATTTCAAGCTTCGTCAAAATCGGATTAAAATTGTCACGTGTAAAGTGTCCACAAACAAAATGTACAGGGGTGACGATATACCTCCACTGTGACATATACCATTCATCAAATTGAACAATCATTTAAAACTTTATGACCTCTGCTGATTTTTGATAATATATGATATTGACGTTACAAGTCTGTCTAAACTTCTGTTAAGGCATGGACTGGCTATGATCTAATTAAACAGGTAATTAATTCAATAAAAAATATGTCCTTTACAAGCTACACATGATCTGTGTATGACACTCGGCAGGACTTCAAAGAGAATGTAGTAGTGGTCAGTGCATCATACCATGACCTGTTAATGACTTCAAAGGGAATAGACAGTGCAATTACAGATATCATAATCTGATAAATAAATAATACCATATATATGATGACCACTCTTAACCATTTTCCCTAATTATCGTACGTTATATAACCAAGAGTTTGCTGACGGTTAGGCAGACGACTAGAGGCGAGCGGAGACCGAGAGGCCGGCGTATGGAATCACCGAGTTTAGCCGCTGCCTTGGCAGAGGGGCAGAATGGTGAATTTAATATAGTTATGTGTGTTTCTGTCGTAGTCTAGTTCCTGTATTGTTTAAGTTCCCGTATTGTTGTTGTATGTAACTGTAGCTCTTTTATATACCTGATGTAAACAAATCATATACTTACTAAACTGATCTCTGTTATCACTAAAATAGTGTCACACCACATGAAAATGTGGGTGTATCACGTAATTTTTGTGGAAAAGAGAGCATAACTGGGTAAAGTAAGGGTTCGTTACAAAAATAGATCAGCTGGAAAGAAAACTGAAGAAAAGGGTGGACTTATATACTTACTGACAGTAAAATGAGGTTTTAATTCTGTCATATACACATATTCCACCACATATAATACACTGGACTGCATGACTTATATTAGCTGTAATAATACCCAGACTAATTTTAAAGTAAATCTTATCATTTAGTGCATTTTAATATTAGACATTATAATATAACAACCGATTTCAATTCTTATATTATATGCCTGAAATATGGTATTAAACCCAAGACACACACACATGGTTTGTAGCAGAACATGCTTACTCTATTTTTCGGAACACCAATACCACTTCAGCACTGGCCCGTTATTGATTACTGTGACAATTTCCCATTGCAGAAATCACTTAGCTCACTTTTGCTTTTCATTGTATACGTGTTTTGTCTTTGATCATCACTAATAATCTTCATGTATTATGTACAATGCCTGTATTGTTAACAATGTCTTAAATATGACAACTTCTGAAATGATTGAGCTGTGAACACCGGGACTTGTACATAAACATGTAAAACAAACTACAATATTTTATAAAGAGTTAGCAATTTAGACTTAGCAACGATAAAACCGTTATATTTAGCATCAAACGACTATTTTTGGATGAAATGAGTATTCGTGCTGTTCAGAATTGACTACTGCAATGCCATACTTTCTGGAGTAACTGATGAACAAATTTCCAAGTTGCAAAGGATCCAAAATCGTGGTGCACGAATTGTGCCTAAAGCTAGATCAAAATCACACATCACTCCCATCTTAAATAATCTTGACTGGCTCCGAGTGCGTGAGAGAATTAACTTTAAAATTTTAACTCTGACATACAAAACGTTACATAAAACAGCACCAAGATATCTTCAGAATCTCTTGACACACTACCAACCAAAAAGGTCACTGAGATCCGAGAATAAATTATTGTTAGATGTACCGATTTATAAGAAATTTGGTTCAAGGACTTTTCAGTATAATGCATCAATTCTATGAAATTCGCTACCACCTTCCATTCGAAAATGTAAAACATTGTCTCTATCTGCAAATCAAGTGTGAAAACCTGGCTGTTTCGTCACTATAATTAACCCACGTGAATACTTTCATGCACCTAGAGCTTCCCCAAGTGGGATGAATTGTTGCGCAATATGAATTTCGTTATTATTATTAGATAGATGAAATAGGAAATGGTGGTTTCAGAATTACCCAGTTGCTGCATGGTTTGAATTTATTTTCCCAAATCATTTCGCCAGAGACGATATAATAACGAACGTGTGCATACGTGTTAAGAACCAAATGAACACTGAATGAATCTTTACTTACGTGTTACAGCTACATCTACGGCGTTATTAGTCAGGTAGATCGGTGCCGTAAATTTTACACAGTTATCACCCAAATATATGCAAGATCGCGCCTCTAAAGCCTTGAGTTGTACTGCTATTGAATAACAGGCAGTTCCATTCTGGCAACTTGATGTATTTCTAGCAGCTTTTAGTGTTATATTATAATCGATTATTAGACTACCGGACCTACATTTAAAACACAGTAATGATAGTCAATTCATATCTGAAGATCGATTTCAAATATTTGATAAATAATGATGTTAATAAGGGGATTATACTACATCCTAATCTGTATTTTTAAGATAGCCAGGATGGAACCGAGATCTTTGGGATATAACCATACATTTTAAGTTCACCCCCAAATCGGATAAAAGTTGTGACATCCACATGCTTTTACACTATTTGCATAATGTATGAATGAATGAATAAAATGGAGTTTAGTTCCAACCGGGATATATTGCGCCAAACACATGATGAATTTAATGAGACAAATTAAGGAAATATCACAAAATTGTAATTATATATGTAAATAAAAACAAATATCAGAGACAATAAAATTAAAAATAAATATATCATTTTACATATATAAATATTTAAAAAGATATAATACATATGATAAAATATGTACAGTTAAAATTTTGAGTAAAAGTTTGTCTCTTTTAAAAGTTTAAAGTTTTATTAATAGTTCCGGTTGGGCGAATAATTGACGTAGAGACTGGCAACGGTAATAATTTGATCTAATATCCTTGAGATGCTTGCACTCAATCAGAATGTGCTTAACTGTCAAAGGAACATGGCAGTATTCAAATTCTGGTTGAGGCTCTCGCTTCAAGATGAAAATGTGGGTTAAAAAAGTAAGACCTATGCGAGAGCGACACAAAACTACCTCATCCCTCCTGTTAGTTCTATGGGAGCTTGGCCAGTCTCCTAAGAGAGGCTTTACGTGATGAAGTTTGTTTGTGCCTGCAAGATCCCATGACCGTTGCCAGCGGCCATAAATGAAAAAAAATATTGATGAATTAAAATCTTTAAAAGGTAACAAAAACGGTGATAGGGGAAGATCTAAAGCAGCTTTAGCAGCAAAATCTGCTTTATTTCCGCATTATATCAACGTGACTGGGGAGCCAGCAAAAGACAATGTCTTTGCTGTTTAACTCGTAAAAAGTAGAAGACAATAAACATCTGCTATCAATGGGTGTTCAAGCTTTTTATTGTTAATTGCTTGAAGCGAGGACAGAGAATCAGTAAAGATGATGTGTTTTTAAGCTGATGAGGACTGGATAACTCCAATGCTTGGAGAATAGTTGGAGGTCAGCTGTAAAAATAGAAGCAGAGGGTGGAAGTCTTACAGAAATGGTCTCAGATAGTGTCACGGTAGCCGAAGCTACCCGATCATCATCTTTCGAACCATCTGTATATATTGGCGCATAATCACCATATTTAGAACTTAGCTCTCGAAAGAGAGACTGAAAACCCGTGGAGCTAGTATCTCTCTTTTTATGCTGTGTAAGATCGAAATCGATCTTTGGGGGAGATACAGCCCATGGTTAGGGTGGCCCACCATAAATAAATATCTCCATATATCTCGACAATTTCGCCACAATATTTATATATATGCCAAGCCTCAAATCAGTTTCACACAATTATAGTCACTAAATAAACGATCATGTTGTACTTAATAAGCTATGACCATTAATCATCTATAAACAATAGACTGAAAACTGGTTCCATGTGTCGTCCATAACATCCAGACACTCTTGAGTAAAAGATAGGTTACGTGCCCTTGTTTTGAAATTAGTCTCGCCTAACCAGTCTATCGACCATTCTAGGGCTGATTGACAGGTTGGGATAATCAAGACTACTTTTTTACGAAACATAACAGAATGCTAGAACAAGAAATTGAATTTAGAAATGAGCACGTTAGCTAGCTAAACAATTAAGAAGCTTGTAAAAGTAAAATGAAACTACTGCTAGTATCATGTTCCTGTCTAACCCGAGTGCTTCAGAGATATTATTTGTACTAAACCAAAAGATGCCGCTCTTAACGGTACAGTTAATGATAAAGCGATTTAAAAAATGAAAAGAACGTAATTTCTAAATCTGCTGTAATAACCAAGAAGCTTAATTTTACTGCTATTCAAAATCGTCAACAATAAATTTTTTACGGCTGTAATAGTTGATAGATTTGTAGAGAATTGCACGTGCCATGGCTATTTATAGTATCATACTGTCAGAAAGTTGGACTCGACACGGCGAATGTGCACGCTTCAGTGGTAGTCTCGAACTATTAGCGGTTGACTGTATTTCTGTAGTACATGGGTCACACTACGCATGGTGGGGTCCTAAAGAAAGGGGACCGACCATTTTGACGAGAAGTTTTGGTCTCATTTTCAACAGTGATTATAGTGTAACGGTGATATATATGAACGTTTTTTTTAAATCAAATAAAAATTGTGACCTCTAAAGGGTTCATAAGCTAAAAACGCGATTTTTTCGTACAATCAGGTGCCATAATCCAGGAAGTTACGGTACGATGTGCGTGAATACCAAAAAGAAATCGAGGCTCAACCATCATAAGGGTATATATTCAAACGTTTTTTTTGAATCGGATAAAAATTGTGACATCTAGAGGGGCCTCAAGCTAAAAACGCCATTTTTCGTACAATCAGGGGGCATAATTCAGGAAGTAACGATCCGATATGCACGAATATGGAAAGCAACCAAGATCTTTGTGTTATAAACATGCATTTTAAGTTTCATCAAAATCGGATTAAAATTGTGACCTCTACAGGGTCCACAACATTAATATACCATATTTTTACGCTGTTTGACTACGAGGAGTGGCTGGATTTTTACGAAATTTGAACTCAACCATCCTTATGGTATAACGGTGATGTATTCAAACGTTTTTTTAAATCGGATAAAAATTATGACCTCTATAGGGTCCACAAGCTTAAAAACGCGATTTTACGTACAATCAGGGGCCATAATTCAGGAAGTTACGGCCCAATATGCGCAAATATCGAAAGGAACCGAGATCGTTGGGTTATAAACTTACATTTCAAGTTTCAACAAAATCGGATAAAAATTGTGACCTCTATAGGGTCCACAACCTTGATATACCATATTTTTACGCTAATTGAGAACAAAGGGCGGCCATTTTGTCTGTCAGTTTTGGCCGATTTTCACGAAATTCAAACTCAGCCGTCCTTAAGGTGTAACGGATATATAATAATACGATTTTTTAAATCGGATAAAAATTATGACCCCTATAGTGTCCACAAGCTAAAAACGCGATTTTTCGTACAATCAGGGGCCATAATTCAGGAAGTTACGGTCCGATATGCTCGAATATCGAAAGGAACCACCATCTTTGGGTCATAAACTTGCATTTCAAGTTTCAACAAAATCGGATAAAAATTGTGACATCTAAATGGTCCACAACCTTGATATACCATATTTTAACGCTATTTGAGAACGATGGGCGGCCATTTTGTCTGTCAGTTTTGGACCGATTTTCACGAAATTCGAACTCAGCCGTCCTTAGGGATTAACGGTGATATAAGAATACGGTTTTGTTAAATCGGATAAAAATTATGACCTCTATAGGGTCCACAAGCTAAAAACGCGATTTTTCGTACAATCAGGGGTCATAATTCAGGAAGTTACGTTCCGATATGCACGAATATCGAAAGGAACCGAGATCTTTGGGTTATAAGCATATATTTCAAGTTTAAACCAAATTGGATAAAAATTGTGACCTCTACAGTGTTCACAAGCTAAAAACGTGATTTTTCGTACAATCAGGGGGCACAATCCATGAAGTTACAGTCCGATACAGGCCAATATCGAAAGGAACCGAGATCTTAGGGTGATAAACCTATATTTCAAGTTTCATTGAAATCGGATAAAAATTGTGACCTGTAGACTGTTCACGGGCGACTACAATATACGTCCACATGACGTATTTAAAAAGGTAGTCTCAATCCCGTTAACTCCGGAGTGAAAGGGTTCGAGACCTCGTAACCTCAAGGTTTTTCACAAAATGTAAAGAATAGAAATCAACAAAAAGTACTATTTTCATGGCACTATTCTAAAGTTGGGTTGCCAAAATTTATTGAAAGTAGATTATTGAAACCATTTTATATTGCCTCTCATATTTCTAAAACGCAACGAGTGAATGACAGCAATTCAAAATTCTGAAGACTATTTTGAAAAATAATCATGCAATATATATGTTAATATATCTACTGTTAAATTACACTATAATTAAATAGAATTGATTACATTGTACTTACCATATTCGCCAAACTTTAATTTCGCTTATATTCGTAATATTCAATTCTTTAGATATCTATATTGAAGTAAAAGTTAAATTGAGGGGTTAAATGTTATATTCCTCAATGGCGTAAAATATGTGACGCAATATTATTTGGTACTAGTCTTTTCTAGTAAATGATGCTCGTGTGCTCTTTTCTTATATTCAGTATTAAATCTTTTCACCAATTATTACTAACATAACAGGATATATTATAAGATCTCAAAACCGGATGTTTACTACATGTTTAATATGGTTAATTTGTAGATTCTAAATAATAACTTTACTCGTCGCATTGTATTTACACGTTTCTCTTATTAAACCTTGATCACACCGTTTGAAAAAAACAGATACCATGGTTTTAACTCAGAAAACACATCCCTGAAAACGACTTACAAAGGAAAGTCACTGGTGGGGAAGGGGTGGGGCTGTTGTTAAATCGAAGCCCCCCCCCCCCGGGGAAAACACATGAGACCGGGCAGACGAACATACTCCTTATCACATACAAGCTTGGTATCGAAACCATGCCCGCCACGTGACCCAATGACAGACTGTATGAACTAAAGCACACGTGTTAGACCACTAGACCACCCAACCACCAACCAAATTTTGTTTACAGCAAGACCTAACAAATATGGAAATTCGACCACACAGAAGCTATATCTAAACATCTGCTTATCCGATAGGAAATTTTGAATTTTGACCAAATTTGCGAAGTATGTATGACCCTTCAAGAGATCTAACCTCTGTCGTGTTAATCTTTTCCTGGTGCATTTTGTCAGTAACTCTATCGATTATATCTCATGTCACCAATGCTTTACAAGAAAGTTTTTTTTAAAAAATCCGTTAGAAACTGTAGCGTCTATCGCCTTAACGAGCCGATTTTTGACGGATGAACGGACGAACATGGGTAAAGACATAATACGCCAACCCTTAGATGATTACTTACAGCACTTTCCGCCTGATTACCGAGTTGTTGAAATTCAGTTGAATTTGCATCATTGTATGCTGGCACAAATGTTTTATCCAGATACATCTTCATATATAACATTGATTTTGTCTCTACAAAAGAAAGATAGCCACGCAAAGCAAAGCGTGAAAATACGTCCACACAGCAGCTATGTGTCAACTGTAGTTTATCCGAAAGGGTAGGTCTCTATCATGCTCACAAGGTTATCAGTAATTCCGGAATGGAATATCGCCGAAGGCTGAGTATCAATAGGATCTGTCCTCTCATGACCCAAATGCAACGCACCAAATACGAAATAAATCCTTTACAAATATGTTTTAAGGAAGGTGAACTTAACTTAACTCTAGAATGGATGGTCACGGAACACAGAATATCGATAGGGTTCATCCTATCATGAAACCCAATACTTCACACCAAATATGAAAATAAACTCATTAAAAACTGTAACAAGATTTTCGGACAAGGGGGATAACTCCGGAAAGGAGGGTTGCAGACTGCTGACAATCGATAGGATTCGTCTTCTTATATGACTTCATCTCTTCAAACCAAATTTGAAATAATCTGTTATAAACTGTCGCTTCTATCGCGTTAACAGGTAGCGGAGTGCTGAAAAGTGACAATGTTCGTCTTCTCACGACTCAAATGCCTCACATCAAATTTTAAAAAATCCATCCGTCAAGAACTCTAGTCTCTATCGTCTTAACGATAAATTGCAATGTCAGAATGTCAAGGGCAATAACTCCAAAACATATAATCGCAGAACGCTGAAAATGGACAGGAATCAGTTTCGTATGGTGTGCATGCTTCATACCACTCAAACACTCGCGCCGCTATCGCGCTAACAAGAAATTTTCTTGCCGGACTTGGATTGACAGGGCCAATAACTCTGGAATGAAATGTAGGAGAACGCTGAAAATCGATAGGGATCATCCTCTCAAGGTTTGCAATCAACACACGAAATTGGTAATCATCAAACCAAATACGTCATAAACTGTACCCTCTATTGCGTTAACGAGAAATTGTTGATGGACGGACTGAGGCGACGACTATATACGCCCAAATTACGTGTGTGTCCTTAAAAATACTAAATAGTATATTTATTCTGTAGAATAGGCAAACTGAACATTTTAACAACACTGAAATTTAACAAATCAACACAAATACACACAGGTAGCATATATTTTGTCTTTGTAAAATACAGTTCTGTCAATTGCATCAGTGAATGTGAAGAAGGAAGTGCAGGTGATTGTATGAACAATCTACCATTAATACCGTACTTTTTTCTCGGATTATTTTATATTAACCCATAAACATTTTCTTGTTTTTACAAAATGGCGACAAGAGAATAAGAAGGAGTCGAATGCTATTTTACGAAAATGAGTCTAGCATGATGAACAAAAAAGATCTATGATAGACATTCTTTGAAATATATCACTTCTATTTATTATTATTACAGAATATTTATACTGCACCCTTTCATATAACATGATCAGGGGCACTTTACAAAGTGAGAATGTAATCATAAATAAACAACAAGATTATGGACATGTTAACGATTGTATACAGAGTCATTTAAAAGCCTGATTAAATAAATGTGTTTTAAGTTGTTTTTTAAAAGAATATAGAGATCTACAACATCATATCTTTTAAAGTCATGGCAAAATCTTATAAGCCTTACCGACGCCAGCTAAATAACCTTTCATAAAGAACATGGGTAGGCCTAGTATAGATATAAAGCCAAAATGAACCATAACAACACTGTTGTTATAGACCCTTTTCGAACTATTAAACATCTGCAAAACCGAGATATATTATACTGAATGTATGCATATTCGATATTTTTCAAAATTCCAATGTCTGTAACTATACAATTTCAAAGATAACAATGAGCTGATTAACGTTTCACATAATTTAATCGCTATATTTGTCTATTAGCAGCGAGGAGTTCAAACAGCTAATTGAAGAGAAAAAAAATATATGAACTGTTTGTTTTACTATCTCATTGTTATAATATTAAAAGTGCAACAAAATGTATTAACAGTGTGGTATCAGGTGTTTAGGAATCTATTAAATAAACTCTAACCTGTTGCAGTCGTTGTCGTTTCCACTTCTGGTTTTGTTGCTATTTGCAATGTGGTTGCGGTCTTAGATCTGTAACTCGTTTCAGTTCTTGGTGGTGGCGTTTTTCTGGTTGTACTAGTATTAGTCTTCGTACCAGTTACTTGGCTTTTAGTGGGTGTAGTTACCTGGGCTGCAGTAGTAGATGGAATAGTTGTTCCAGTTGTAGTAGTTCTAGTTGCTTGGCTTTTTGTTGATGTAGTTACCTGGGTTGTAGTAGTAGATGGAATAGTTGTTCTAGCTGTTGTAGGCGTGGTTACTTGGCGCTGTGTTGGTGTAGTTACCTGGGTTGTAGTAGTTGATGGAATGGTTGTTCTGGTTGTAGTCGTAGACGGAGGTGTTGTTCGGATTGTAGTTTGTGTAGTGGCCTGGCTTGTTGTTTGTGGAATAGTTGTTCTAGTTGCAGCAGGTGTAGTTACTTGGCTTTTAGTTGGTGTAGTTACCTGGGTTGTAGTAGTAGATGGAATGGTTTTTCTGGCTGTAGTTGTAGACGGAGGTGTTGTTAGGATTGCAGTTTGTGTAGTGGTCTGGATTGTTGTTGATGGAATAGTTGTTCTAGTTGTAGTAGGTGTTGTTACCTGGGTTGCAGTAGTAGGTGGAATGGTTGTTCTGGTTGTAATTGTAAAAAAAGATGGAATAGTTGTTCTAGCTGTAGTATGTGTAGTAACTTGGCTTTTAGTTGGTGTTGTTACTTTTGTTGTAGTTTTGAATGGAATGGGTGTCCTGTCTGTAGTTGTAGAAGAAAGCCTTGGATGAGTTGTAGTTTTTCTAGTGATCTTCCTTGTTCTTGGTGGAATAGCTGTTCCAGTTGTAGTAGGTGTAGTTACTTTGCTTTTAGTTGGTGTAGTTACCTGGGTTGTAGTAGTAGATGGAATAGTTGTTATAGTTGTTCTAGTTGTAGTAGGTGTAGTTACTTGGCTTTTAGTTGGTGTAGTGACATGGGTTGTAGTAGTAGATGGAATAGTTGTCCTGGCTGTAGTTGTAGAAAGAGGTACTGTTCGGGTTGTAGTTTGTGTAGTGATCTTGCTTGTTGTCGTCGGAATAGTTGTTCTAGCTGTAGTAGGTGTAGTTACTTGGGTTATAGTTTTAGATGGAGTTGTTGTTCCGGTTGTAGTTCTAAATGGCATGGTTGTTCTGGTTGTAGATGGGTACGTTATTATGGTTGGTGTAGTGATTATGGTGTTGGTTAATGGAATAGTTGTTCTACCTGAAGATGGAATAGTTGTTCTGGCTGTGATTGGAGTAGTTGTTTCTAGGGTTTCAATTGGTGTTGCCCTTGTATTTGGAAAAGTGGTTTTGATTGAAGTAGAAGATGGTGTAGTTGCTTTGAACGAAGATGGTGCAGTTGTTGATGTAATCGCTATTCTAGTTGAGACCGAAAGTGGAATGGTCTTTATAATTGTGGCCGTTTTTGTAGATCCTTTTGTACTCTGTGTAGTCTGCATAATTCGAGTTAAATGGGTCGGTGTAGTTACTTCTGAAGGTCTTTCGGTTGTTATTGTGGAAGTTAAGATTGAGTCTTTAGTAGTAGTTGCACTATTTGATGGAGAGACGTTGGTCGATGACCTTTCTAGATCAATGACGTTAGTTTCCTTCATCGAAGTAATAGTTTCTCTGGTTGTCCCTGTTGATGTGAAAACAACTGTTGTAACTGGGGTAGTTACTTGTGTAACTTCAGATATATTGGTCGTCTCTAAACTGATGCCATGGCTTGCAGTGACATTTGAAAACAATGAAGATGAAGTTGAGGTATTTTGATACAATGTAGTGGGTTCTGATGATGTGCTTTGGTTAAAAACAGATTTCATGAATGGAGATGTTAATGGTGAATGGGTAATATTGACAACGTCGATTGTTGAAGAAGGTATCGCTGAAAGGAACGCAACGTAAAGTTTAAACAAAAATATTGTTAATATAAGCCTAACAGAGAGTAGGTAGAAAATATATTTCAAAATTGTGTTTTGATTGTACTAGGTTACTATTCCATTTTATGTCAATTAAACGACAGACATAAATTAATTAAACATTTTAAGATTTCTGAAGATGTAAACCATTCTCAGGAATTATTCAAATTATCTAAATAAATTTAACATACTCACCAGACGAGGTTGGTAATCTGAAATCAAATTTTCAATATTCTTAGTTTTATATATTAATATTTCTCATTTAGTTACAATACAGTAATGAGAGAAAATTAAAGATACGTTGCAGGCTATAAATTAATATTTAGACATTTTTTCTCATGGCAAGCTTATAATCAACTCTCCAGACCATTGGATGGACGAGATTTAAATGAACACCCAAAAGATTAAAAAATTCTTACAGCCATACTTCAAGTTATTTGAATGAAATTTTCAATATTATATCCACTTTTCAATATCTATCATTCTATGAACTATTAAAGCAAGAATGGTCAACTCACTATCTAAATCTTACACAATAATCTTTAACTATCTGTTATGGAAGTTAGAATATAAAGACACGGAACTATCTAAGGTAGATAACTTACGTGCACTGATATCTAATCCCAGATTTAATACAGTGTCCATCACAGATTATACATTTTGCTGCTGATTTTTTAAAATCTAAAATAGAAATTATTACTACGAACACAAAAGAAAAAGAGAGAAATGTGGTTTAACGTCCACTCGACACAAACTAGGTCATTTCGGGACTAACATATGGTTTTAATGTTATTTCAATAATTCGCTTGCGCGTAGGGGTCTCTAGCAGTGGGAGGAAACCGGAGGACCCGGAGAAAACCCACGAGTTTGGACAGGCGACCCTACTCCTTGTCACGTACAACCGGGGATTCGAAACCACGCCAGTTGACTCAATGACAGGCTTTATGATACAGCGCGCACACGCTAACCATTCGGCCATCCAACCCCCCACGAACACAAAAGAATTAATCTTAATAGCAATTATTCGTCCATTCTGACGGTATTTAAAACAAAAAATACATAGTAAATGAAACAAATAATACATTGTTTTTAAAACAAAAAAAAATACATATTCATGTGTCCTCAGCCAGAAGTTAAAGCGATTTCATATTTTCTAAGAAAGTCAAAACATATTTATATATCTATTGTCTTAATAGGTTGCTACATTAATTTTCATTATTCAATCATAAATAATATGTTCTACTCGCCACGGCACTTGTAAGTTGTAATATTGTTCACTAGAAAACCAAGTCTACAATGCAAGTGGGAGTTGTCGCGATTGTCCACGTCTGTGGGTAAGGATTCTTCCTTTGTTCTTTTCGTTGAATGGGCAAATTATTTTCCCTCTAGTAGATTTAGTGGAGCTTAACCGTGCAATAACTAGACATGTTCAATGCTATTGCACACTTTTGCTGGTTTACGCCAGTTTTAAGTTTTAGTAGAAATCATTTAGAGAATTGGGCTGGGGTTTATGTGCAATAACAACGAGCATTTGGAGCAGGTGTCGATGTTACAAGTTATTTATAGCACGTTTCATTCGTTACCAGGTTTAACACCTCGACCTCACGGCCTCTGTGGTTAAACCTGTTAAGATCAAGGCAAAGTGACACCATCTTGTTTTAAACTAGTCTCGACACTAACAAGGCTGGACATATTATTTTCCAACACAGAATAGTGGCCCTTGGTTACAAAAGTTGAAAATAAACTATATTACACACAATACACTATTTCACTGTCAATACCTCTCCTCTTTAAATCGAACACCCGCATGTTATTATGTAAACGGAAATTTCAATTTATAACTTTCTTGCCCAATCTCAGTTACATTAACAGAAAAAACTATAAAATTTGGGGACAGCTATTATCTCTCTATTGATACTCTGATCTATGTAGTGCAGTAGTCAAGCCTTACAGTTTCGAGTAGCTTTCCTGTTTCCATATAGTGTGAGGTTTTCGTGCCTTTGCTATCACACAGTTGGAGTCCGCCATTTGTTTTTCAATCTTGAAAAGGCCCTTCATATCTTTAGACGAGCGAGGCTATTAATGGTTATACTGACAACATTCACCGAAACATTATATCGATAAGAAAAGGTTTCATTTACATGACCATACACACAATTATGCCGTATTCCGTTTAGTAATTATACTTCACTGTTTTATAAACGTAAACATTGTCTTCGGTAACTATCGTCGTCTCCCAATTCCAAAGTCCTTGACCTTATACTTACGTCAATAAGCAAAGCATCCCAACCTTAGGCTGCCTGTCTACAGCTAGCCCCGCCTGAGAACAGGCCCTAACCTAATTAACCGACATTTTAATTCCTACATCGACGATTTTTGAGAAAACACCGAGTATGCTTTTAGAAATTTTTAGAAGTATTTATTTCTCTTCTATTTTCATATTGAATGAAATTAAATATGTATATTTAGCCGTTGTGTGTATGAAAGATGTCAAACTGATCAAAGCGGAATCACAAAATAGTCCACTTATTATTCATTATGGCGGCGCCCATGAAAGATAATTTCACAGATACGGTTTTGTTTGCGAAGACAAATTTAGTAGTATCTAACCTTGTTTTGAAAGACAGTTTACAATGGTAAAAACTGTATTGCAATATTACCCACTAGCACATATTCTATATCGCTTTTACCGGAGTGGCAGAAGTTCCCAAGGTTTTCAGCTCAGTGGGGAAGGGGGATGGGCAGCTCCTGAATGCTGAATATCGATAGGGTTCATTCTCTGAAGAAAACTGTGGCCTTCATTAGAAAAGGGGAATGTTGGATATTGATAAAGTGATGTATAAAAATAAAATTTATGACGATGTTTGTCAAGAAAAACTGCATATGGGATTATAAAATTATGGAACCTTTTACAGCCAAAACATGAAGAATTACTGGTAAACCTCTCCACCCTTCTTACAAAAATATTACATCTTTGAATGTACAATCATAAATATATCACATAATAAAATTCAATACCTGGACTTTCTGAGAATGGTGTCACAGTCATAAGACAAATGGAGAGAGAGAGAAATGGGGTTTTAATGTCCACTCGACACAAACCAGGTAATTTCGGGACTAACATATGGTACAATTATATTTCAATAATTCCCTTGCGCGTAGGGGTCTTTAGCAGTGGAAGGAAATTGGAGGACCCGGAGAAAACCCACGAGGTTGGACAGGCGACCCTACTCCTTGTCACGTACAACCGGGGAATCGAAACCACGCCAGTTGACTCAAATAAGACAAATGGAATGGAGATATAAAATTTGTATTATACAAAAGCTGTCCCCTCTTTACTGTACTGTAGGTTATAACCTTATCTTTATTTTATTTTTAAAAAAGAATAATATATCGTGTAATAAATCATTTTGTGTGTCTGTTCAAATGACCTCTGTTGGTCTGTTGATCGAAATGGCCAAACTTTTTCTCATATGGAAATACCTCTTTCTGTTAATCCGACCCAGCTGGAACCAGGAACCTTTTTGTAACAGATGGACGGACCCCCCACCCCAACAAAATGTGAAAAAGATTACATATAGAGTATCTATAAAACGCTATATTATATCCATATTACCTTCCGTTTCTGTGACATTATCGATACTCTCTTTATAAAAGACACGTGTTGGGGCAGATATCTGGGTACAAACACCATCAAGTTGAAAACAGTTGGTATCCTCTATAGCAACAAGTTGCTTAGCTACTGATTGACAAATACTTTCTCGTTTACAATCTTTTATAACAGGATCTGTTGATAGTGTAAGTTCATAGTCTACTATAATACTACCAGGTCTACAAATATACAAACATTAATGTTGATAGTGTTAGTTCATAGTCTACTATAATACTACCAGATCTATAAATATACAAACATTAAAGTTAATATTATCAATTCATAGTCTACTATAATACTACCAGATCTAGAAATATTCAAACATTAATGTTGATAGTTTTAATTCATAGTCTCCTACAAAACAGTCAGGTCTACAAATATACTGACATTGATATTGATAGTGTTAAGTCATAGCCTACTATAATACTACCAGATCTACAAATATACAATATTAATGTTGATAGTATTAATTCATAGTCTACTACAATACTTCCAAATATACAAAATACGTTAATACGTATGGCAAGATCAGTATTAAGTTAATTTATGGTTTATTTTTATTGTACTTCTACATATATAAAGAAATGCGAAATGAATAGAACATTAAGGCATTGCTTACTATGGGCGTTAAATTTGGCGCGAAAACTGCACGGAATTCATGGTAATGAATAACAACCAGCGGCTGCCAGGCAAGATACACCCACGTTTTCCAAGAGATGGGCAGAGAACAAGCTAAAAAAAGGTGATTTTTCGTACAATCAAGGGCCGTATCGAAAGGAACCAAGAGTTTTGGGCTATAAAGATATATTTCAAGTTTCATCCAAATCGAATCAAAATTGTGACTTCTAGAGGGCCCTCAACCTTGATATACCATATATTTACACTATTTAATTGCGAACGAGTGGGGATTATTTTGTCCGGCAGTTTTGATCCCATTTTCATAAAATTCGAACTCGGCCTTCATTAGGGTGTAACGGTGATATATGCAAATGTAGTTGTTTTTTTTTCAGTCGGATAAAAAATTGTGACCTCTAGAGGGACCACAAGCTAATACGAAATTCGAATTCGACCATCATTATTGTGTAACGGTGATATATTCAAAACACGCTTTCTTAAATCGGATAAAAATTGTGACCTCTAGAGGGACCACAAGCTAAAAACATGATTTTTCATACAATCATGTATTTCAAGTTTTATCAAAATCGAATCAAAATTGTGGCCTCTAGAGTGTCCACAACCTTGATATACCATATATTTACACTATTTGCGTACGAAGGGCGGCCATTTTGTCTGGCAGTTTTGGTTTGATTTTCACAAAATTCGGACTCAACCATCATTAGGGTGTAACGGTGATATATTCAAACGTATTTTTAGATCAGATAAAAATTGTGACCTTTAGAAGGACCACAAGCTAAAAACGCAATTTTTTGTACAATCAAAGGTCATAATTCAGGATGAAGTTACGATCCGATATGCATGAATATCGAAAGGAACTATGATCTTTCAACAAAACCGGATCAAAATCGTGGCCTCTAGAGGTTCCACAACCTTGATATACCATATTTTTACACCAATTACGTACGAAGGTCGGCCATTTTGTATCGCAGTTTTGGTCTGATTTTCACGAAATTCGAAATATAGTGTCATGACGGTGTAACGGTGATATATTTGACCGGTTTTTTTTTAAATCGGATAATAATTGTGACCTTTAGATGGACCACAAACGCGTTTTTTCTCACAATCAGGGGCCATAATTCAGGAAGTTACGATCCGATATGCACAAATATTTAAAAGTACCAAGATCTTTGGGTTATAAACATGCATTTCAAGTTTTTCATCAAAATCAGATAAAAATTGTGACCTAGAGAGTGTCCACAAGCTAAAGACAATCAGAGGCCACAATCCATGAAGTTATGGTTCGATACATGCCAGTATCGAAAGAAACCGAGATCTATGTAGGCGTATAAAAACACTTGATAATACAATGTATTTTGGCGAGTGATTAAGCAGTCGATGTACTTGTAAAATACCTATTTATAACGAAGATAAACGACGTTAGACATCATCACAAACATTTATCCATCGAATAATTTATATTCAGATTTCATATCAAGTCAATTAAATGTTGTGTAAACATTAAAATCAATTGACGCCAATAAACAAACAATACGAGTATACCTATTACAAAAACATCGGTGGGCCAATCTAAAATCGTAACGGCAATTAAATAAAAATACGAATATACTTTACTACAAAAACATCGGTGAACTGACCTAAAATCTAAAATCATAACTGCTTGTGGACACACACATTTTACTAGCATGTTAAAATTTAGACGGTGGTGCTCAGCGGGTTATATACATGGTTAATTGTATGGTAATATTTAGACTGTAGTGCTTAGAGGGTTACATGCAGAAATTACTATTATTTGTATGATAAAATTTAGACTGTGGGTAACATACAAACGCAATACAATTATTATTATTTGCATAGTGTAAAATTTAGACTGTGGTGCTCAGAGTGTTATATACACATGCATAGTGTAAAATTTAGACTGTGGTGCTCAGAGACACAGAGTGTTAAATACACATGCAATACAAATTACAATCATCATTTTATAATGATAAATGTATGTATAAAAATAAAATTTATGTTGATGTTTGTCAAGGAATAATGCATATGGGATTATAAAATTATGGAACCTTTTACAGCCAAAATAAGAAGAATTACTGGTACCCCCCCCCCCACCCTTCTTACAAAAATATTACACCTTTGAATCAGCTAAATTATGGGAGAACTGGTTAAGTGAATTATCGCAACTTGATTTAATAAACATTACTCGTTGTCTTTTGAAGAATCACTCGAAAATCTTAAATAAAACTGTCCATACATTTGTTGACGCGTCGTAGAATGCTTATGCAGCAGCCTGTTATCTTTGTTGCTACTATTCAAAAAAAGTAGGGGATATTTGATTTTGGGGGCATAATACTAAAATATGCAAATGACTACGAAAAAAGTCACTATAGAACCTAACAGAAGAAACATTTCCAGTTACATGTGACGCCCAAACGCACCAATACCTACCGCATGGAATGCAGGTGATGCTTGGGATCATCATGGGGGTCCAACCCAAGATTTGCACGACTCTGACTTTGAATGTTACAGTCATAGTGGCATTGAATTCCAGGGTGGAAACATCAGTTTAATTGTTTTAGTGACCAGAAAACAAATTTTGATATGCGTCGGCTTACCCAAAATGAAAGGTTACGTGCCCTTGGCATGCTACAGATCGGCACAACACAGGCGGTTGTGGCGCGGACGATGAATGTTTCTCAGTCTGTCATAAGCAGGCTATGGTCCAGATACCGTGATACACAATCTGTACAGGACAGACCACGCTCAGGTCGACCAAGGGCGACAACTCAAGCCCAGGATCGATTTATCCGTACCTTGGCCTTGAGAAATCGTGTCATCACAGCAAATCAGATCAGCGCTCGTCTTCAAACAGACACTGGTGTGAGAGTGAGTGGCCAGACGATTCGGAATCGACTGCATAGGGGTCACCTTCGCGCCCGACGTCCTCGCGTGATCCCTTGTTTGAGAGATCATCACATTCAGGCAAGACGTCGTTGGTGTAGGGATCGTCAACACTGGGATAATCGACGCTGGAGCAATGTGATGTTTTCAGATGAGTCAAGGTTCACTGTTGATTTTTTGGACAGACGTAGGAGGGTGTGGCGTCGTCGAAACGAGCGCTTCCAAGACGTTAACGTCATCAGACATGATCGATTTGGGGGTGGTTCTGTTATGGTGTGGGGAGGCATCACTGTTGCTGGAAGAACGGCTTTACATGTTGTTGCAGGGCGTGTTACAGGCCAGTACTACCGGGACAACATCTTGGCAGTCCATGTTGTGCCGTTCGCACGACGTTATGGCCGCCGTTTCATCTTCCAGGATGACAACGCAAGATGTCACAGGGCCAGGATCGTTACAGGTTACCTCCAACAACAGAACATCACCACATTACCTTGGCCAGCACTGAGTCCCGACCTCTCCCCCATCGAGCATGTCTGGGACATGCTTGGACAGAGGTTACGTCAACGTCAACAACGTCCTGCCAATGTCCAAGAACTTGCTACTGCGTTGCAACAGGAATGGGACAATCTGGACCAAAATGACCTTAGACGTCTCATTAGGAGTATGCCACGTCGGATCAATGCTTGTTTGGCAAACAGAGGAGGATTTACCCGTTACTGACTTGGTTGTGATGCTGTGGTAACTTTGCTGTTTGACCCCGGGTATCATTTTACCCTTATAATGGTCAGTCTGTGCCTTACTTAGTCTAACGATCATTTGGAATAAATCGATGAATGTGAACTTCATTTCATTTTGTCATTTGTTTCTTCGTCAGTTTCATTAGGTGACTTTAATAACACTTAAAAATCAAATATCCCCTACTTTTTTTGAATAGTATATGATGATCAGAGTATAACAGTAAAATTGATAATTGCTAAAACTCGTGTTTCGCCCCTTAAAACGTTATCGATTCCGAAGTTAGAACTTTCGGGTACCGCTTTGGGTATATGACTAACGCAGACTGTTTGTTCGGTATTAAATGTCTCGTCATCAGAAGTTGCATACTGGAGTGACAGTCTTAATGTATTATATTGGATCAAGGGAGAATCGAGAAGATACAAACCATTTGTTTCACATCGTGTTGCGGAAATTCATTCATCGTCAAATCCAACTCAGTGGAGGTTTGTGCCCTCGCGAGAAAATAGTTCAGATTTAGCTACAAGAGGTGTATCGACTAAAGATTTTATCAACTGTACTTTATGGTGGAACGGACCAGAATTTCTGAATTTAGATGATTCGTTTTGGCC
Source organism: Patella vulgata (assembly GCF_932274485.2). Lineage (NCBI taxonomy): Eukaryota > Metazoa > Mollusca > Gastropoda > Patellidae > Patella > Patella vulgata. The sequence goes on from NC_065883.2 coordinate 34,876,081, forward strand.
TCGTGATAAATCTCAAGCACCGTCACCTGAAGGGTTACAAGAAGTCCGTTCTAGTAATCATTCGTTCAATAGTAATACTTTCGTCCTCCTTACATCTAATCAAGAATTAGGTAGATTGTGCCAATCGAGATTTTCGAATCTTACCAAGTTACATCGGATAACTGCTTGGATCTTTCGATTTATCAATAACATTCGTAATCTAGACAATCGTGTTACTGGTAACTTACATCGGCAGAGATGGATAATTCTGCAAACTTTTGGTATAAGTTCGCACAGCGGGAAGCATTTCTTGAAGAAATCAGAGACTTAGAAAAAGACAAGGGTGTTTAAAAACAATTCGAAATTGTTATCGCTTAATCCGTTTATAAATGATCACGGTGTTCTTCGCGTAAACGGTCGTTTGTGTCGAGCTGAGACTTTATCTTATAACGCCAGATATCCTATTATCTTGCCTACGAAGGGAGACATTACTCGTCTTATCGTTTATAGCTATCATGAGAAGGGAAATCATGAAACGGGTACTTCTTATCTACTATCGGAACTTCGAACTAATTTTTGGATTCTTCGTGCTAGAGAGACAGTTAAGTCGATTCAACGTAAGTGTAATACCTGTATTCGACGTAAGAGAAAACCTGCCCAACAAATGATGGCTCCTTTGCATAAAATCAGACTTGGTGAACCTATGCGTGCCTTTGCCAGATTTGGCGTAGATTATGGGGGACCTTTTCTTACCAAGCAAGGGAGAGGAAAGGTTCGAACTAAAAGATACATGTGCTTATTTACTTGTTTAGTAACGCGCGCCGTACACATCAAAATGCCTTGGAGTTTGGATATCGACTCTTTTTTATGTGCTTTTAACAGATTTGTAAGTGGTCGTGGTAAACCGGTTCAGATCTTATCGGATAATGGCACGAATTTCGTTGGGACCAGCAGAGAACTGACAGAGTTATTACAACGGTTGGATAAAAGTAAAATTGGCAACTCGATGACAAAATATGGGAATAAACTCTCAGTTCAACACACCTATCGCGCCTCACTTTGGTGGTATATTTGAGGCTTTAATAAAGTCCGCTAAACGTGCCGTGAAAGCTGTTATCGGAGACGCGGACGTCACAAATGAGGAACTCATGTCGGCAATGGTAAACCCGGAAGGTCTTTTGAATTCTCGCCCATCGTGTTACCAAGGACAAGATTCGAATGATGAGCCAGTGTTAACGCCAAACCATTTTCTGATAGGTCAACTTGGTGGAGAATTGGCGCCAGAATCTACAGACTTAACTCCGCATAATCTTCGTAATCGTTGGCGCAGGGTACATGATCTAGTATTACAATTTTGGAGACGTTGGCTGAGGGAATTATTACCAACTTTAAACGCTCGTAAGAAGTGGCCTACTCCACAAAGAGAGGGAGAGAGAAATGGGGTTTAACGTCCTCGACACAAACTAGGTCATTTCGGGACTAACACATGGTTCAATTTTATTTCAATAATTCGCTTGCGCGTAGGGGTCTTTAGCAGTGGGAGGAAACCGGAGGACCCGGAGAAAACCCACGAGGTTGGACAGGCGACCCTACTCCTTGTCACGTACAACCGGGGAATCGAAACCCCGCCAGTTGACTCAATGACAGACCGCATGATACAGCACAGCGCGCACGTGCGATCCATTCGACCATCCAACACCCCCGTACTCCACAAGGAGACTTTAAGGTAGATGATATGGTTATTTTGATAGATCATCAAACTACAAGAGGAAAGTGGGCATTAGCTCGGATAGTTAAAACCTATCCAGGAAGGGATGGACATGTGCGCGTGGTAGATGTAAAAACAGGAAAGAACACGTGCAGTAGAGCAGTGACTCGTCTCTGTCCTCTTGGCAACGAATAATCGTATAGATTAAATTAGTAAGTGACTTTCAATCATCGAAATAGATTTCATAGACAGTAATGGTTGATAGAACTCTAATCGTAGTTTATAGATTTCATCTATTGTATATCGGTAATTTCATCGTTTTTGCAGATCTTAATCGTTTTTGTTGATGTTCAATTTATTTCTCATCAAGGAGGGGTATATGTTCGAAACCGTGTGTTCGCATTCACGGTGGACCGTATGGTTTTAAGGGACTAAGGGAACTAACTCTGAAGGGTTAAGTGACGTGTACAATGTACATAGGACACAGCTCCCCAAATATTTCTACGCCGTCAGCCTGTAGGGCGAAAATTTTTTTAGTCTTTCTCTCCCTTTTCCTTTTCCCCCTTTAACATGACGATTTTTGTTGAATTTTTGGTTTGAAAATATATTTTCTGCCAGGTTTTGGTGAATATTCATGATTTTGAGGCGGCAGGATACAAGAGTTGAGAGGTTGGTTAGGTTGAAATCTAGGGTCAAAAATTGCATGTTTACTTGTCTCTACTTCCAGCTTGTGCAACTCATGTTTTCCATGGTGAACCCCATACGTGCTTTTAGGAAAGAGGTTGCCACATGTTGCTCCATCTGTGGTAGAAAGCGTTCTACCCAACGAAAATTTGGGAAAAAGTTAGAGCCGGTCTAAGAGACGAGAATTAACATTAAAGTCAACGGGGAAATATTTAGTGATCTGTGGCCACATAAAGATGCCATGTGGGAGAATTTTTTTTTTTAGTTGAACCGTCGAACTGAAATATTTGTATTATACATCGTTTAAATGTTCGTAAAACTCTGCAATAAACATCGTCTCTAACATCCACAGATGCTTGTTATCTCGATTTGTTAAAAGTTGTTGCAGTAAATAAACTTTGAATTTGGCATTGCGTTTTTAATGGCTTTGAGTGTATAACATTACCAGATCAACAAATATACAAACATTAATATTGATAATGTTAATTTATAGTCTACTATAATACAACAAATATACATACATTAATGTTGATAGTGTTTAATTATAGTCTACTATAATACTACAGATCTTGGTACCCAAAGTCAATTCATATTCTACAGTACTACCACAACTTGAAATATGCAATCACAATAATGTGTTGAATGGAACTTTTCACTGTTGTCAAGTCAAATGATATGACAGTGGACAATTTGAATGATTGTATTTAAAAGTTGAAAATGCATACCTGATATCAGTAACTATTACAGATACTATACCGGAACTATTAACGACATTTCTCAACTGAAATACACATGAAGCGTTTTATTACATTCATTCAAACCGAGTTTATATAAAAGGAAGAACGACCACATATAAGTTATTTAATTAAGTAGCTATACGACAATATGTTCTAATACGAGTATACTTTCAATTGATTAAATTGGGATACTGTTTAGGTAGCTACACTACATTATATTTTTTTTATATTTTCTATTGATTTAACTAGAAACGACCACATAACTTATTTCTTACCCCTATCTCTAAACTTGTCTTTAATGATATATATTCTGTAGATGTTTTATCACTATATTTAACATCATAGTCTTTCTGTAGTGATAACGTTACATATAAAATTGCACCTGTAAAAACAAAATTATTTCATAACCAGATTTATTATTGCTTTCTGTAGTGATAACCTTTATAAATATAACATCACCTTCAAAATGTAATTAAAGCATGATTGCACCATTAAATTCATCAGCAAAAAATATTTTAATTACCTATGATGGATTTTACATACTCCATAAAACAAAACGGAGACAATGTGGCATAGTGGGTGTGGCATAGTCGGGGCAGATAAATGAAATGAAATGGGGTTTAACGTCCTACTGTTCTGCTCCGATTGGGATAAATACCAATGCAATATGTACATTTATTTGCATTAAATGCTGTACAAGCTATTTTTAGCTTATTTCAAAATATCTTTGCCATACCTGAAGTTGCAGTAGTAGTTGAGGATGCTTCCATGAACTTTGAAAATATAGACTGTGTAGTTACATATGTTACGGTTGAAAATGGTAGCTCATTTGTTACTTCTGTAGATTTTGGAGATGTTTCAATAACTACACCAGTTGTTGATTCTGTTCCACCGCTAACAGTTGCAGAGGCTAACTCTTCTGTTAAATACAACGTATTTGTAGATGGTAGTTCGGTTGTTTCGTGTGTAACTCGTGGAGATGGTAGTTCGGGTGTTACATGTGTAAAGGATGTAGATGGTAGTTCCGTTGTTTCATGTGTACGTGGTGTAGATGGTAGTTCGGTTGTTACATGTGTAACTAATGAAGACGGCAGTTCGACTGTTTCATGTGGAACCGACAAGGGGGTAAGCGAGGGTGTTACATCTGTAACTGATGTTGATGATGGTTCAGTTGTTTCATGCGTAGCTGGTATAGATGGTAGCTCGGTTGTTACATATCTAACTGATGTAGTTGGTAGTTCGGTCGTTACATTATAAACTGATATAGATGGTTGTTTGGTTTTTACATTATAAACTGATGTAGATTGTAGTTCGGTTGTAACATGTAGAAGTTGTGTAGATGGTAGTTCTGTTGTTACACGTGTAACTGGTGAAGACGGTAGTTCACTTGTTTGATGTGGAACCGACACGTGGATTAGTGAGGGAGTGGCACGTGTAACTGATGTAGATGGTAGTTCGGTTGTGACATGTGTAACTGATGTAGATGGTAATTCGGTTGTGACATTTGTAACTGGAATAGATGACAGTTCGGTTGTTTCATGTGTAACTGGCGTAGACGGTTGTTCGGTTGTTGCATTCTTAACTGATGTAGATGGTAGTTCGGTTGTTACATGTGTAAGTGGTGTAGATGGTAAATCGCTTGTTACATGAGTAACTGGTAAAGACGACAGTCCGCTTGTTTCATGGGGAACAGACACAGGGATTAGTGTGGGTGTTACATTTGTAACAGATATGGCTGGTAGTTCGGTTGTGACATTTGTAACTAAAATAGATGGTAGTTCGGTTGTTTCATGTGTAACTGATGTAGATGGTAGTTCGGTTGTTACATTCTTAGCTGATGTAGATGGTAGTTCGGTTGTTACACGTGTAAGTGGTGTAGATAATAGATCGCTTGTTACATGAGTAACTGGTGAAGACGGCAGTCCGCTTGTTTCATGTGGAACCGACACAGGGATTAGTGTGGGTGTTACATTATTAACTGATGTAGATGGTAATTCGGTTGTTACTTGTGTAACTGATGTGGATGGTAGTTCGGTTGTGACATGTGTAACTGGAATAGATGGTAGTTCTGTTGTTTCATGTGTAACTGCCGTAGATGGTAGTTCGGTTGTTACATGCGTAACTGATGTGGAGGGTAGTTCGGTTGTTTCATGCGTAACTGATGTGGATGGTAGTTCGGTTGTGACATGTGTAACTAGTGTAAATGGTAGTTCGGTTGTTGAATTCTTAACTGATGAAGATGGTAGTTCGCTTGTTACAATCTTAACTGATGTAGATGGTAGTTCGCTTGTTACAGTCTTAACTGATGTAGATGGCAGTTCGCTTGTTACAATCTTAACTGATGTAGATGGTAGATCGCTTGTTAAATGAGTAACTGGTGAAGACGGCAGTTCGCTTGTTTCATGTGGAACCGAGACAGGGATTAGTGTGGGTGTTACATTATTAGCTGATGTAGATGGTAGTTCGGTTGTTACATGTGTAACTAATGTGGATGGTAGTTCGCCTGCGACATGTGTAACTGGAATAGATGGTAGTTCGGTTGTTTCATGTGTAATTAACGTAGATGGTAGTTCGGTTGTCACATTCTTGACTGATGTAGATGGTAGTTCGGTTCTTACATGTGTAACTAGTCTAGATGTTAGACCTCTTCGTACAGGAGTAACTGGTGAAGACGGCAGTCCGCTTGTTTCATGAGGAACCGAAACAGGGATTCGTGAAGGTGTTACATTATTAACGGATGTAGATGGTATTTCGGTTGTGACATGTGTAACTGATGTGGGTGGTAGTTCGGTTGTGACATGTGTAACTGGAATAGATGGTAGTTCGCTTGTTTCATGTGTAATTAACGTAGATGGTAGTTCGGTTGTTACATGCGTAACTGATGTGGATGGCAGTTCGGTTGTGACATGTGTAACTAGTGTAAATGGTAGTTCGGTTGTTGAATTCTTAACTAATGAAGATGGTAGTTCGCTTGTTACAATCTTAACTGATGTAGATGGTAGTTCGCTAGTTACAATCTTAACTGATGTTGATGGTAGATCGCTTGTTACATGAGTAACTGGTGAAGACGGCAGTTCGCTTGTTTCATGTGGAACCGACACAGGGATTAGTGTGGGTGTTACATTATTAGCTGATGTAGATGGTAGTTCGGTTGTTACATCTGTAACTAATGCCGATGGTAGGTCGCTTGCGACATGTGTAACTGGAATAGATGGTAGTTCGGTTGTTTCATGTGTAATTAACGTAGATGGTAGTTCGGTTGTCACATTCTTAACTGATGTAGATGGTAGTTCGGTTGTTACATGTGTAACTAGTGTAGATGTTAGATCTCTTCGTACACGAGTAACTGGTGAAGACGGCAGTCCGCTTGTTTCATGTGGAACCGAGACAGGGATTAGTGTGGGTGTTACATTATTAGCTGGTGTAGATGGTAGTTCGGTTGTTACATGTGTAACTAATGTGGATGGTAGGTCGCTTGCGACATGTGTGACTGGAATAGATGGTAGTTCGGTTGTTTCACGTGTAATTAACGTAGATGGTAGTTCGGTTGTCACATTCTTAACTGATGTAGATGGTAGTTCGGTTGTTACATGTGTAACTAGTGTAGATGTTAGATCTGTTCGTACACGAGTAACTGGTGAAGACGACAGTCCGCTTGTTTCATGTGGAACCGAGACAGGGATTAGTGAGGGTAATACAATATTAACTGATGTAGATGGTATTTCGGTTGTGACATGTGTAACTGGTATAGATGGTAGTTCGGTTGTGACATGTGTAACTGATGAAGAGGGCAGTTCGCTTGTTTCATGTGGAACCGACAAAGGGGTTAGTGAGGGTGTTACATCTGTAACAGATAAAGAAAATTGTTCTGTAACTTGGGTGGAGGGTAATTTTGTTATTACATCTCCGATCATTGTTCGCTGCAATTCCGTGGATACACTACCGGAAGCTGGTCTAGGGTAACCATTAGTAGTAGTTGATATGACGACAATAGAAATATTGGGTTGTGATATTTCGTCTGTCGTTGTACCACTTGCTAAAGCAAATATATATTAACTTATCAAAGTTTAAAAGACGATTCACTTTTTTTCTGACCGATTCCTACAACCTACGTTTATAATGTTACTGTCTCCAAAATGTTGTTAAGTTTGCACAAACATAGTAAATGTGAACTCAAGTAAGATAATATTTATATTTATTTAAAAACATCTGAATATCGTATCGTACTTACATAACGATGTGCTTGATCTGAAAATAAACACTAAAATTTGTATACATTTGGCTTATGATTAAAAGAAGTAACATATTCTTGGATTGGAAAATATGCCAAGATAATAATGATACTCATCAACGACACATAATGTACCAACAACTTTAATAACATACATATACCCACCAGTCGCATTTAGGGGGCGATCACTACGTGCTTTACGACACAATTAATCATAGAATTGAATGAACAAGCACAACAAACTTAACATTTAAATGAGAACTGCGTTCTGTATGGTGCCAGTAAGCTTTAAAATTCGTCCATAGCACACGACATGTCCGTCTTCATGAGCCCGGTTGGTGCAGGAAAGTTGGACGCCAAACTCCATTTTATTTAATTTGAAAGTCAAATCATTAATGGAAGGATAACTCTGCAAAACCACGTTCACACATTGTGAACTGACAGATAACTCAGCAAAACGTGTTCGAAAATGACGCAGTGATAACTACTAAATAATATGGATTGATAACTAAGCAATGGAATGGAGTGATAACTACGGAATGAAATGCGCTTTAACGCCTTGCCGGCCTAATGGAGACTGGCATACGTGTGCTAGTTTTTTTTCTCTTGCCAAACCATTTACCTCGCACCACTAATGGGGAGGGGGCATACTGGTAAGCGAGTCGGTGCATTAATAAAGGAGCCACCGTGGCCCCTATCAAGCAGAGGGGCTTATATAAACTATAATGATAACCTTACCTACAATCATACTGAGATCCAACCTTTACACAAACACCACTACATGTTATACACTTAGCAGCTATTTTTTCACCATCTGAAATAGCAATCAACTGTTTGATAATAAATGAGCATTTTAAAGTTTACTTTGGGTAATACTCGTGAAATCGTTTCACAGATGAATTAACAGTTAAAGGGGCATTAGGTAAGATTAGATAAAGAGCTGTCATTTCGCCCTATATTAGTTAAAAAATAGATAGTGAAAACAGAAAATGCTGAAAATTTCAGCCCAATTGCTTCAATTTTCGGCTAGCTCCGATCATCATTACTAACGTTGATTCGATTATCCACTTTTACGTTAAATTATGCATCACAAAATGTATTCAAATCCACTAAGGATTACAGGTTAACGATGGCATCGAGAGTTGATTATGGCCTGGATCAGTTAATCAATGTCTAATTAATAATTTAGATAAAAACTTCGTGCCTAAAGAAAGACCTGCAATGACCAGATTTAGCTCTTGCATAATGCATTTTAATTGTACATATTATAACCACATAGTAAATACAATAACCATATATAAGGCTACAAATAACATGGTAAAGACCTGCCGTGACAACCCATCCATTGACGAAATCCTAGCTATTATCTTTTACCTAATGTGGTGTTGTAAAAGACATCCACAGGGGCAGCTATTTGTGTACAGACACCATCCAGCACAAAACAATTCGTATCCTCGATAGCAACAAGTTGCTTAGCTACTGATAGACAAATACTTTCTTGTTTACAATCTTTAATAACAGGATCTGTTGATAGTGTTAGTTCATAGTCTACTATAATACTACCAGGTCTACAAATATACAAACATTAATGTTGATAGTGTTAGTTCATAGTCTACTATAATACTACCAGGTCTACAAATATACAAACATTAATGTTGATAGTGTTAGTTCATAGTCTACTATAATACTACCAGGTCTACAAATATACAAACATTAATGTTGATAATGTTAATTCATAGTCTACTATAATACTACCAGGTCTACAAATATACAAACATTAAAGCGAGAATTTCATATTTTTTTTAAGAAAGTCAAAACATAATTATTTCTATGCCTTTTGCTCAATAGGTTGTCAACTCACTATTAAACGATCATAGGTATCATTCTCACACTTAAAAATCATTCATTCCGGAAATAATAACACAATTACTTCCCTTGTTTTTCTATCCCCCCATGGAATAGCTATCTTCAAACGTTTGAATTTGAAGTTGAAAACGATATTTTTGCCAATTTCTCAACTGCCAATAGTGAATTATAGGATTAACGGGATTATTCATTAACAAGGTAGGACTTTTTATAGATACCATCTATTTTAAGGCTTTATTTTAATACATTTTAAAAATATAACTTATAAATATAAAATTATCGCTTTAAAATTGATAATGTTAATTCATAGTCTACTTTAATACTTCCAGGGGCCGGTTGCTCAAAGCTCCGTCAGATATGAAATTATCGCTTTAAAATTGATAATGTTAATTCATAGTCTACTATAAAACTTCCAGGGGCCGGTTGCTCAAAGCTCCGTCAGAGGGGTTGGATGACCGAATGGTTAGCGCGTGCGCGTTGTATCTTAAGGTCTGTCATTGAGTCAACTGGTGTGGTTTCGATTCCTCGGTTGTACGTGACAAGGAGTTGGGTCTGTCCAACTTTTTGGATTTTCTCGGGTTCTCCGGTTTTCTCCCCCTGCTAAAGATCATTGAAATAAATTATTGAAATAAAACTGAACAAATATGTTAGTCCCGAAAAGACCGGTTGTTTAAAACTTCGTGTCGTTTGTTAACATGTCCGTTAAATTTCTTCTGCTGTAAAGTCTATTTCTTTATCCGTTAGCTAAAGAACTGGTTAAAATTAATGCAAGAGAAGAAAGACTTGTCATAGGCTGATTTTTAAATTCAATGTACATGCATAATAAGTTCATAGAAGTTAGTACGAACAAGAAACTGAAGAAAGAGGGACAACTGTGCAGTCTGTTCACTAAACTTGATTAAAGACAAAGCAAAATGTCCTACAGAAAACACTATAAAAATAATCTATAGAATACTATGTTATTTTCCTATAGGAATTTGACCATAAATCTGTTAGAAAAACTATAGGGTTTGCACTATAGAATATTTGGGCCGCTAATTCCTACAGGCGCCCAAAATTCTGTAGAATACTATAAGATTTCCACCTATAGGAAATTTGATAGCAACCCCCCCCCCCCGCCCGCCCAACTCTCTAGAATGTTCTATAGGAAAATACATTTATTCTTTAGAACTTTTTGCTATGGGTATGCTTCGACTGACAGGCGTCTAATGCTATCGTTCAAGGACAATATTGGTGTCAGCCATTATATAGAAGGATAACTCGTGTTTTCCATTTGCTTTCGTCACTTCCGCAATGATCTCTGTGTTAAAATTATATTTGGAACGTGTTTAACCAGTTCTATCATATATGTGATAATGACCGACAGCAATATTTTCCTTTAAACTTGTACCGGAGCTTATGTAACACTTTGGTCCTTAAGACAATATTGGATCTTTGAAAAATTGTTGTTTCACTCTTTCTATAGAGTCAAATAACATGTACTTAATGAACGTGAATGATACATTTATATATATAAAAAAAACAGTGATATTTTGTTAAAATCCTAACCATTGTCAAAATATCCATCAAATTCTATCTGTTTATTGACCTATGGTTGGTAGACCAAATAAGGTAATGTTCTCCCCATGGTCTTGGGAAATGGGGATGTTTATTCCATATTTGGGATAACGTCAAGGTCAATCTAAGACGAACAGAAATTAGGGGATTATAAAGGAGGGTGTTGAGCGAGACTGGTCAGAGCTCACCCAGGTTTTCCGAGCAGCTATTATTTATTGAGAACGAGGAACCTTCGAAGCCATTCCAGCTTAACAATAAAGTTGTAGGAACCATTTAACCTGTAGTGTTATATATTACGATCACGAAGAAAACAAACACAACAAGGAAGCCCAATAATACTACACTCAACACCTTCGTTAAATATAATGGCAAGTTATCATTAGACTTTCTCTCCGAAAAGGTAACAATCCGTTAACGAGTCGTTATAAGTTAACAGAACTTTGAACAACCGACCCCATAAGACTATCGTGCCTAAAAATATACAAACATTAATGTTGATAGTGTTAATTTATAGTCTAACATAAAAGCTTACTATAATAATACAATATCTACAAGTATACAAATATTAGAGTAGGATGCTGACCAAATTTAATAAGGACCTATTTCTCCGTCGTGTTCACAGGCTTGAAAATACTGGTAACACTGTCGCCTTAATCGCCATCACAGGGTAATCGCCATGGAGGTGAGGGGGTAACTCAACATCAAACGGCCGAGGAACATTATATATCGATAGGGATCGTTCTCTCATTACTCCAATAACTGTAACCGATATAGTGTCCATACGCTTTTAGAAACGGGGGTGTACGAATCACCGGAAGAGAAGGTCGCGGAAATCTGAATGTCGGTGAAGTTCGTCCTGTCCCAACCTCTAGGCTACACATCAAATATGAAAATAATCCGTTAAAAACGATAACCTCGATCGCGTTTTGGGGACTCCGGAATGGAATGTCGCGGAATACTTATTATCGATAGGGTTTGTCCTCTCATGATACCAATACTTCATACCAAATTGGAAATCTATAGCCTATATCGCATTCAAAAGGTTTTCGGCAAAGGGGTATAACTCTGTTGCGCAAGGTCGCGGAATATAGATAGTGACGACATTATATGCTCATATGCTCTTGATTAAAAATATCTGGCCAATCACCTAATCAGAGGGGCATACTTCTATAAACCTTGAACACTTTGACATGGTTGACTTCAGATCAGAATTTTATTCTAATAACTATGTAATATTACCCACCAATTCTTCATGTTGCTGAATCGGCGATTACAGTGGAGACAAAAGAAACGAAAACCAGTGGTATTAAAATTTATTACAAGAAAACACCCAATCCGGGGATGTTGTCACATACCTTATACCAGTAACAGCTATAGACAATATACTGGAACTATTTAGGACACTCTTCATCTGGAAATATTAAATATTATACTATTTACGTAGCTATATGACATTATGTTCTAATATGAGTATATTTTATATTAATATGGCTGGGTTTATATTAAAGGATGAATGACTATATAACATATTTCTTACCCCTTTCTCTAAACTTGTCTTTAATGATATATATTCTGTAGATGTTTTATTACTATATTTAACATCATAGTCTTTCTGTAGTGATAACGTTACATATAAAACAGCACCTGTAAAATCAAAATTATTTAATAACCAGATTTATTATTGCTTCGAATAGGGTCTGGGTAAAATATTGTAGAAGCCAATATAAGTAAATATACTTGGAAGTGTGACAGGAATGTTATCAACAAATCACAAAATTTCTTGCACTTTTAACATGCTGGATACAAAACATTCAAGTATCTAAATACTTACCTGAACTAACAGTCGTGTCGCTAACAGATTTGATGGTAGATGGAAATGTTGTTGTGGCATCTGTTGAGATTTTAGATGAAAATTCTATTGATATCGCAGTTGTAGTTGTAGGTGGGAATTCTGTTATGAAATTCTTATTAATCATCGATGTTGAATATGTTTTATTTGAAACTGTGGTTGATTTTAGTTCTGTTGACATATCATTAAGTCGTGTAGATAAATGTTCTCCCGTTACATGTATGCCGGTTATAGGTGATAGTTCTTTTGGGATGTCTGTAATTGTTGTAGAAGTTAATTTTGCTGTCAGATCTTTAACTGTTGCGGATGAGCGAGTTCCTGAAAGTGTTGTGTATGGGTGTTCTTTTGACACATACAGAAATGATTTGGATGGTAAATCTAATGCCTCATCTGTAACGGTTGTAGCTGGTAATTCTGTTACTACACCGGTATTGGTTAATTTTGTTATCACACCTGAAGCGGTAACTGGTGGTACTTTAAATGTAACTGATGTGGATTGTGGTTCTGTGTCTACCATGGTAGAAGGTAGTTCTGTTGCTAGATCCCCGATGATTATTGACGGCATATGAGATGTTGTAGATGTTATCCCTCTAAGTTGTACAGTAGATCGTTCTGGATACACATCTTCAACCGTTGATAGTTTTTCTGTGGAATGTGCTGTAGAAGATATTTCCCTTGTTACACCTATAACTGTTGAAGTCGGGAATTCTGAGCTAACATGCTTACCTGTCGTGATTGCCTGTTCTGTTGCTACATCCGATACCACTGTAGTTAGTAGTTTTGTTCCAACGCTTTCCGATGGTATTCTCGTCTTTACACCTGTAACAGTTGTGGGTGGTATATCAGTTGATATATTTGTAGAAAGTAATATTTCTGTTGTTACATCTGCCGTAGATGGTATATTTGTTACTACATCTGCAGTAGATGGTATATCTGTTGTTACATCTGTATTAGATGGTATATATGTCACCACTTCTGGTGTAGAAGGTACGCGTGTTATTACATCTGCCGTAGAGGGGATATATGTTGTATCCCTCGTAGATGCGGACGCAGTTAATAAATTAGTCGGGTTTGCAGTTGAGTGCCCTGGTGTAGTCGGTAGTTCTGTTCTAATCTCTTTAAATGTTGTCAATGGTTGATTTTTTGTTACATACCTTACCGTTGCAGATGGTCTTCGTGTATTTACACTTGCTGCGGGTGGTATTTCAGTTGACTGTAATTGCACGTCTGCAGATGTTGTTTTATTTGTAGAAAGTGGAATGTCTGTTGTTACGTCTGCCGTAGATGGTATGACCGTTGTCACATCTGTAGCAGGTGCTATTTCGGATGTTACATCTGTGGTAGATGATAAATGTGTTATTAAATTTGTGGTAGATGGCATATCGATTGTTAATCCTGTAGTAGAGGGTATATCCGTTGTCAGATCAGGCGTGGGTGATATGTCTGCCTCTACACCTGTAGCTGCCATAGGGCGTATTTCTGTTGTTAGAGCTTTAAATGTTGTGGCGTTTATTTCTGTCGTTACACTTCTACGTTTTTCTGATATGTCTGCTGGTACATCTGTAGTAGTTGCTTCATTTGTGATAGGTACATGTATCGTAGGTACAATTGTAACAGTTGTAGGTGGCAATATTGTTGTTACATCTGTGACGGATGTAGGCGTATACTTAGTTGTTACATCTATCGTGGATGATTCTGTTCCACTACTTGCTGAAAAACATGTTATTATAACCTGTAAGAATTGGAAACATGCTGCTATTCATTTCGTTTTTTATTACCTAAGCAAATATATTTCATATTCTGATGAAATGTATTATTTGTTAATCTAATAAATGATCAACTATGTAAAACTGGGTAGGTATGCTGAACAAGTTTCCTGTAACTGAGATCTTTTAACCAACAACAAAAACAACACTGATTTATAACAACTTAAAGGGTGTTATTATTGAGTTGTAATATAATGGCCCACGGTATACCAAAAGAGTTATCATTGGGTCTACTAACATACATCTTTAAATTCTTGTGAAGCTGAAATACCCAGATGACTAAGTTGACAGATGCTTTGCTAAATATTCCACATTAGTTCTACTCAGTAAATCACAATTTGGTAAACATTCATTAGTGTATAACTTTCTAAGGATTTATTTTGTCCTAGAACGAGTGTTGAAATTTTGAAAACACCTACCCAATATTAATGATTTGTGTTTCTACATTTCAATTTGAACATATTATATACGATATCAATATTTTAAACTAACGATTGTTGCTTCTACATTCTTATGTCAACATTTCATGCACAAAATAACTGATAACTGACTCAGCCAAGTGCAATAGACTGTTGTATACACCACGTGGAAATCAAAGCTTTGTGGCAAGAAAAATTTATCGCCAGTCAAAAAAGAATCGCCATACAGGAAAAAGTTATCGCCAAAAATTTCGCCAGACTCAATATTTTATCGCCAAAAATATATTTTTGTCGCAATTGGCGGACATGGCGATCGACAGCGTGAGCGCTGACCCGGAGAAAACCCACGAGGTTGGACAGGCGACCCTACTCCTTGCCACGTACAACCGGGGATTCGAAACCACGCAAGTCGACTTAATGAAAGACTTTATGATACAGCTCGCGCACGCTAACCATTCAGCCATCCAACCCCCCTGCCATTCGCCGAACATAACTGGTTAGAAATTACAGGAAAAACAGAAACCACTGAATGTAAATCAGTTCATATACATTCATATTACATTATGATATGCGTTGCGACCCATTTGTGTCCATTTCTAGGCGCCAAAGAATACACTATACAACTTTACCTCCTATAATAATGAATAGCTATGTCACTTTAGGAAGTTAGCAAGTTAGTGGTTGTCTAATCGGGAAGACGCTAACCGGAGCACTTGTGTAACCACACGCCTTAATAGATGAATGCTTAATCAAACCTATATACGTCACGGTATTAATTATGTTCAAAATAGAAATATATACCCCCATGATAAAATTCAAACATTAAATTAACTATTGGGTTAATTGTATGTGTTATAATATATGTTAGATTTGTTATTGGGATTAGTTTATGCAGGGACCTTATAACACAAGGTCCATGGTTTATGTGTTAAATATGTTAGAAAGGTTAACTTTACGATTGAGATTATTTTATGTGTTATATATATGTTAGAGAGGTTAAATTTAAATCTTTAACAGTATTAACAAGTAAATAAAAAAAAAAACATGTCTGATATTAAAGTTTTATCGCTAAATGTTACAGGTATGCGGCAAAAATTTAAGCACACAGTACTAAAACTGCAGAAAATCTCTGGTTGCAAGACTGCGGAGGCCACATAGTCTACTCACGGTAGAAGCAACTCGGCAGTTACAGCTGTCTCATTTTGAGATATATGTGATGTAAATATTGTTTCTGAGATAATCGACGAAAAGGTTATTATACACATGTTGTAATAAATATAAATAATATGTAAAAATTATATTCTAATAAATGCGTCTAGTCCGAACACTGATTCTGAACAATATCAATATTTTACTCCTTCATATGAATTGATGTTACAACTAGAACATGATTTAAACTTTGGTGCGATTTGGTTTAGGAGACGATTTTAAAAATATAACGGACCTAGACATAGATCAATCAGGTGGCAATTATAAAATCAGGAAAAATGGTAGGGAGCAGTCTGAACCTCTTTTTCAACGTATACACTGACTATTGGCTAATCACCCATAACATACAAAACCATGTTTAAGAAATCTATACTAATATTTGTGACTTCTGTTTGTCTGTTCAGGGCTGGTGGCTTCATTAGAGTTGTCCCGAGGCTGAAATTTCGTGTACCGGGGTGGCTCGGACCGGGGAGTAACATCGGCCAGGTGGCGGTGAACTACCGCTTCTGGTTTCGGAGTATGCTACTTTCAACCCATGCAGCGCCGGGTCATTCACTAGTGTTCAATAAAAGCGAAGACAATAAGTGACATCTCGGCAATAATACTAAAATTAAAAAGTTCAGAAAAAATACGCGGGATTGGTAAATGGTGTAAATAGTTAAAGATATAATATGGTCGCAGAGACCCGAAAACAGAACATATGTATTATGTAGTTTAACTGGACAAGGATTTGAATGTTTAAACCCGAGACAAAGTACATGTACTATAGTATTTGAGCTTCCGTACTAGATAGAATTTAAATTGCGGATTTCATTTTAAAATTAAAGTAACATTTCTTAAACATACATTATGCAAGAGCTAAATCTGATTATTGCAAGTCTTTATTTAGGCTTCAGATGTCATAGAAATTATAAATTAGATGTTTATTTACACAAAAGCACAAAATCAACTCTGTAGACCCACGGATGGCTTGGATTCGGCTTGGATTTAAACAGGATTTCATTGATTGATTAAATTTTTTAATGGCGTCGTAAGCGGAGATTAACAGTTACGTTGACGCCATAATCACGGAAATTTTAGATCGAGGCTAAATGATAGAGTATACGAAGCGAGGTCGCTGTTGAGCGAGGATGCATGTCAGTCAATTTGATTGAAAGTTCGATATATACGGCCTTGATATTATGTTTAGTTGTGGTTAAAATGAGAGTTTGGATGTCGGTATTATACGCTCTTTTGTCACTTGCGTTTACAGAAAAATTATGGAAATTGATAAACATCGCAGCTAACATCACCCCAGTTGAATTGCAGCCTCATTGGTTCACTGTCTCCTATTTGTCTGCTTCGGGAGTTACGCAGACCTACCAGTTACAGTACAAGAGTACACGCAGGCTAACAATAATTCGGCTATAATTATGCCTCTTTGATTTGATCCATTCCTTTCAAACTTTCGCTTCTTATCTATATATTAAAAGTCTTATTTTTAATTTGTAGTAAAAATAAATGCGATACGAATTGAATTGCAACCCCGTCTCAAACCGAATAGGCTAACGGTTCCAGTCATTGAAAACGTTACTTGATAATCGAGATTATGTATGTGGAGTTAACGCCTATCAATCAAAGGATTGGCCATTCTCGGAGACGGCGAAGAGAGAGTTGACTCCTATTTCTAGTCAAAAATTACAATTGTGATTACTTTGTTCAGAATAAAGTAATTTGACTGAAATTTTCAATATATTCTTCTTTCATCATATAGTTTTGAACTGTTATATCAAGAATGGCCAACTCTCTATTAAAATATCCCATAATGTATCTTTAAACTGTCATTTTAAATATGGTGAATTAACTTAATGATGAAGTTGAAGTTGATAGATAAGAGCTTAACACTGTTACATATGGAGACTGTCATGTAACCAATATTCTAACCAACCCAATACATAACATGTTCTTTTTATTCAAGGAAGAACATAGATACCAGACCTGAGCTGTTATTTTAATTTGAGAGGGCTCATTTCATCCGGTCCTGATTTTTATACGACTACATTTTCTTGTGAATGTATACTGTCCATTTGTGCGGCATTAATTTGTTTGTGGACACTCAACAGGTCACAATTGTTATCCGAACTTGAAAATGGGCATATCTCCCAAAGATCTTGGTTTCTTTCGATATTGGCATGTATCGGACCGGGTCTCGTTTTTAGCGCTAGAGGTCACAATTTTCATCCAATTATATATTTATATCGCAAAGATCTGGGTTCGTAATGTTGATACTTCAGACCGTAACTTGCTGGAGTTTGACCCCTGATTGTACAAAAAACGCATTTTTGTTAGCTTGTTCTGTCCATCTAATGAAGACGGGCATATGCCATACAGCAAGGAAATTTTGCGAAGGCAGATGCACCGTGGAATACTCTTATATCGAATTTTTACGGCCAAGGAATTTTTTACGTGCACGTTGGTTTTGGTACCATCCGAACGACCGGACGGCTCTACTTGTTCGACCCTCAGTCCGGCACCACTGACAAGGGGAAGCCAGAGTCAGCTCTGTTCCTTCTGTCATTCAGATATTGACAGTGTGAAGCATTGTCCATAGACCGTAATTACACGCAACAGGTATGGAACGAAATGTATGAAATTCTTACAACAGCAAATATTAACGTAAGTATAACATAACAGGATATTCACCTTGGATGTCTAGATAAATCAGATTTTGACAATATTCACAAATGGGCTTTTGTAAATCAAATAATATTCTTAAAGTATTACGAATCAAAACTAGAAGCAAATATTCCAACCTGCGAAAGTTACAAAGTTTCCTTAGAAAGTAGGAAATCCTTAGAACTGGAAATTTTAAAATTAAAACTAACGAGAAAATACTTAAAAATTCTTTCAATTTTATAACTTTTTTCGTAGAAAGGACCGGTACATAAATCTAGCGCCAACACATTGTTAATTATGTCAGGACTCTTACCTCCCTAAGGGGAGATAACACATTTTAATGGAAACGCCAAGCCAAATACACTGAGCGCCATGGAAAACGCATCACTTTTTTTCCCCAAATATTTTATTACTAGATGGTTTTGTATGTATATTATTATGCAATACTATGAACTATTGTTTCACACAATGCTTAACTCTAGTGGTCCCACAAGCTAAAGCGCGATTTTTCGTACAATCAGGGTCAATAATCCAGGGTGTTATTATCCGATACGTGCCAAAACCGATCCGACATGGGGTATTAAACATACTTTTAAGTTTCATCAAAATCGAATATTATCTAAGTCAAAACCCGAATTATCGGACGTGCACACCATTTTGTTTTAATCAAATCTATATCAAAAATAAGCATCAGTCTTTAGAACAGTAGTAAGTATTAGACCGTCGCATCTACAACACACGTAATAGAATTTGGAGAAATGAAAAGACAGCGACATTTCTAGTACCATGGCGTAGTTCCGTTTACCAGTTCAAAAACTGGACTAAACAAACTGAGTTTAAGTTATCGTTTGACCACCAATTTAGACATTTCCCGACATTATCAACGTAAATCCCGCGACATCAAGGGGAAGTTAGTAAACAATTATTTGGCTTGCCATGTTGGCCTAACAAATAGAGGTAAACCATACTTACACGATATTGATGTTGACCTATAAAGTAAAATTAAAATGAATATAACCAGACAAATCTGTATAAACACCTGGCAAATATATAATTTTCTATGAAACATAAGATTTTATCAAATTCACCCCCTCAATCTTTAGATCGGTCTTCATTTTGACAAATCTGCAAAGGTTAAAGAAAAAAAAATCCATTGGATCTTATGTACGGAATGTTGGATAAAAGTACATAATTAATCGACTAGTAAAAGTTATGTTTTAACAGAATCAGAATACTTACTGAGGCACCAAAATAAATCTAAAAGTTTCCACTTACATACATTGATACCGTGTTCCAACCAGCACGCACTCACCACTACAGGTTATACACTGGGCCGCTGTCTCTAAAATATAAGTTTTAAAGGACAATATTAGTGCCAGTCATTATCACATGTCATAGAACTGGTTAAACCCGTTCCAAATATAATTTTATCACAGAGATCATTGCTACGATAGATGAGTAATAAAGGGTTCAACAAAGGGAAGTCACGAACGCAAAAGGAAAACACGGGTTATCCTTCTATATAACTTACTGAAGTGACGAGTGATAACAGATACACGGGCGAATTTCTGCTCACTAATAATTTCTTCGAAGACTAAAAGTTGTTATGTGAGACTGTGAGAGGATATCTGACATTTCAAAAAAGTAATTGAATGTCACTGGGTAAGAGAACACGAGAAAAATAGAAATAGTCCGTACATTCCCTTGTTTTTATTCATTCTATACTTAATAAAAACATGGTAATGCATGGACTTTTTATATTTTTATTTTGTTTTCTCTTATCTAGTGACAGTCAATTTCTTATTTGAATTGTTATATATTCGTTCACAGTCTGACACAACTTTTGTTCTTCGAATAAATTATTAGTCACTTCAGTTAGTTATATAAAAGGATAACTCGTGTTTTCCTTTTACGTTCGTCACTTCCGTTTGTTGAAACCTTCATTATTCATCTATCGCTGCAATGATCTCTGTGATAAAATAATATTTGGAACTTGTTTAACCAGTTCTATCACGCGATAATGGCTGGCACCAATATTGACCAATAAAATATAGAAGAATGTAAAGCCTAGTAACATGACGAGATATATCTCTTTTTTATGTTTAAGTCTAGGCCGCAACACAACATTTATCAATTTATGACATCTAACTATCTTGTAAAACAATATTTTTTTTTAATTCCACCCAAGATTATAAACAATTATGAACAATCTTAGCAAGTGTGTTTAAATGTCATCACGGACTATATCTTAGATCGTATCACACGTTTTAAGAACGAGTCCTAGAGAACACCATGTGATGATGCACAAGGTGATGGATTTTGATAAAACTGTGCGTAATGAACACGTAAGGTGGCAGGCCACAGAATCGATTTTTCAGTATTTTTTGTCCCGGGGGACACATTTTAGAAAATTTCCTAGCTCATTTTTTAGTCATTTTAACTGCTCATTTTGCAGAAGGTTTAAATATGGAAGTGATTAATTTCGGACAGTGGATACACTGGTATCCAGTGTTCGAGCTCCCTGTTAAAACTTTTTCAAAACGATGTATTCATTGTTTCTCCAAATAGCAAAGGTCCATGAATTTGGTACTGATAGATATGCAATGTAGTGGATAGGGGGATTTGTGGACTATATTACTTTCTAAAGTTCTTTCGTTCCTGGAGTTTTACGCCCACTTCCACCGAGGGTAATATAGTAGACAAGTGTTTTCTAAGACACTTGCCAGAGGAAGCCACAAAAATAGGTTTGGTTCAGCTTTTGGGTAAGACACAATGTCTTTGCAGGGAAGCGCCCAAGGTGAAATTCATCAAAGGAGAAGCTCCTGGTCTTAGAAAAGGAAGGAAGAATGACGAGCGTACGCAGTCTGGCTCGCTTTGCCATAGATGCTAAGATCTTAGATAAGGTAGGTAAATTTAGGTTTGACTGTCACCTGTCTTTCTCAAGTATGGTTCCTAGATTATATAAGTCAAATAAAATTGGACAGCTCCGCTAATCCCGTGATTATCTGGCCCCCGCGATTCAGGTAAAACAAAACGTAAAATTAACAATAAAGCAGGGATTATCTGTTAATTAATCTTTTGTTGTATTAAATGACAAAACCCGGTCATAGTTTTCTCCTGTAAGAAAATATTGTTTGCTACAAATTGAATAAACTAAAACTGAATAAACTAAATGTACCGTGAGAGTCGAGTTTTGTCACTATTCTATTTTTTAATTGCCACTTTGTTGCTAAAGAAACGTTTTAGCGCCCCCTATATAACATACGGAGTTTACAACCCTTGATAATCAGGGGAATCACGGTGGCTAAGTAGGTAGGATGCTGGCTTGCTATCCTGGAGGTCGCGCATTCGATCCCTGCATTAGCCGAGAAAGTTTATCGGAATTTTCCCCTTGTCAGTGGTGCAGGACGGAGGGCCTGAAAAGAACAGCTGTCTGGTCGTTCGGATGGGACGAAAAACCGTGTATACATTGGCGTGCACGTAAAAGATCCCCTGACAGTTGGATATAACAGTAAGCCATAGTGCCACTGCCCGGGCAAAATTTCCCTCATAGCACACTGCATGGCGTATGCCCGTTTTCATTATCCCAGCTGTAGCAGAACAGTAGGACTATAAACCCCATTTCATTTCATTTTCCTTGATAATCGGTTCAAAATTCAGCGATAGGTTTTTTTTTTGACATAACCACAGGTATTTCCCCAAGGATCAACAATCGGTCCACTTCTATTCCTTATTCCATCTAGACACACCATTGTATCTAACAAGTGAAACCACAGTTAGAAACCGACGGTTAACTTATATGAAGTCTTGATTTGAATTTGATTAACAAATGGTTGACTAAATGGTATTCTTGTGCCATCTGAAATTTTAGATGTAATCCTTATCTTAAAATATATTGCTGCTAGCGCTAATTATTATATAAACTATTTGTTTACTTTTAACAGTTGACCAGTGGACAAAACTTTACGGAAGATAAACAAAAAGCTCAAAGTACACAAAATGTTAAAATTAAAAAATGTATGAATGATCGTAAAATAACCCCAAAATGTTACTTTGGTAAAGGTCAATCCCAAATTACCCGTTCTAGACTTAAAAACTGTAAAACCGTTTCAGATAAACCGTCATGCAGATGACCTGATATTCAAGAAGATAGCGATCTTGTTTCCCGCTTCGAATAAATATGGTAACTAGTGTCTGTAAAAATGTTTTATTTTTTTAAAGTATTTTATCCGACTTACGTAAACCGAAAGCTTTATTTATGATGACCCAAACGAAAGGAGCCCATACAACGAAATCAGTTATTCCAAACTTAATAAACTTCGAATAAATATGGTAACTAGTGTCTGTAAAAATGTTTTATTTTTTTTAATGTATTTTACCCGACTAACTAAACCGAACGCTTTATTAATGATGACCCAAACGAAAGTAACTCGTACAACGAAATCAGGTATTCCAAACTTGATAAACTTCGAATAAATAGGATAACTGTTGTCTGTAAAAATGTTTTATTTTAAAGTATTTTTTCAATATTTACTGTAAGCGCATTTTGGTCGATGATGATGGCGATGTTTTACTAACGGCGATCGTGATGATTTTTATATTATTATTTTATGCTATAATTCTTTGTCAGTATATATGTACACTAATATGCTCCGACTAGGCTAACGAAAACGGACATACGCCATACAGTGTGCTTTGAGGGAAATTTTGCCCGGGCAGCGGCGCTACGGCCTACTCTCATATCAAATTCCAACTGCCAAGTAAGTGATCTTTCATTTACATGCCAATGTGTACACGAGGCCTCGGCTAGGTAGCTGTCCATGTCACGCCCTCCGTCCTGCTACATTGACAAGGGGGGAAACCACGCCGGAAAATTATGATGAACTTTTTCGGCCAGCCTGCGCCCTCCAGGCTCACGAGCCAACGTTTTACTCACTGATCCACCGGGGCTCCTTGAACGGTATCAAATACATGAAGATGACTTTGCATAAGCTTCGACATGTTTTCAAATCCATTATATCAATAATGTATATTCTCATGCCGTAGCAAGTTATGTTATAACATGGCTGCAGTTCCAGTTCTTTTTAGCGTTCGTCTTAACCCCCAGGCGCCGGCTGGCAGTACAACGAAAAAAGTATTTCAAAGTTACTAAACGTTTCGAATAAATAAATTTAACTGCATTTCATGCAGTAACTTAAATGGTCACATGTTTTTTTTAAAGACACATCTCTGCAAATAGAGCACGCAATTGTCGTCACCCTTACGAGGATAGCGAAGACTATCTTATCTTTTACACTGTCAAAACTGATATACTGTTAAACGAGAAACCATTTCTACATTACCCGATGAGTGTAAGAATAGCAAAATTCTACTCCACGGAGTACATGACTCATATTTACAACCGTTCGCTCCTATTTCGATATAACTAAACGATTGTAAATTCTTATTATTATTAAAAACCATAATACTTTAGGTGTATTGAACTAAATACAGGGCACGGGTTGTATATAATGTATATAGTGTATGTACTGTTTTTCATTATTATAGCATATAATTTGTATAGTAAATAAGGATAGTGGTCTGAGATAGGCATTTTGCCTGTTCCCCGATCTCCCATTCATTTATAGTGAATAAAATATCTCTTAAAAAAAAAATTAGTTGACTAAATTTGGCGTGAAGCATTATGGTCACGAAGAGGACCAAACGTATCGATATCAAACGTTATGCCAGAGTTATGTTATGCATCTTCTGAAAATTTTGTGAACTCGATCTAGGTTGTAGTTTTTAATGCATGTTTTCAAATTTGGAAAGCATTGGGGTCATTGATTTTTTAACGTTCCACGACTTTTTGTTCCGAAGTTATCCCAATTTTCCAAAAACATTGTGAATTTGGTAAGAGGCTGTAATTTTAACGGAAGCAATGGGTACATGAGTGGATTGTCCCTAATGAATTTTCCGTTCGGGGGTTACCCCCTCAAGTGCCCAACATCTTATGAACGTGACAGAGGCTATCACTTTTAACGGAAATTTGGAAAATCTGTTGGAGAGCACTGGGATCATAAGAGGAAGATCTTTGTCGATATTCTCCGTTCTGCGACTTTCTATTCCGGAGTTACCCACTATCCCACCCCCTTTGCCACAAAGCTTGTGAGCTCGAAAGAGGCTATCATTTCTAAGGGATTTTTTTCAAATTGTGGGAAGTTTTCGGGACATGAAAGGGTGAACCCTACTGATATTCAATATTCAATTGTACGTAAGAGAGGATGAACCATATGCATGTCAAGCGTTCTGAGACAAAGTTGGTGCGTGGACGCATTTTCACGCTTTGCAATGCTATCTTCATCATTGGGAAACACACTAAGCTTAATTGACTCCTCTTCATATGATTAAAATTGAAGGCGGGATCTGATTTTGTGTAATCCTGGGGCCGGTTGCCCCAGCTCCGTCAACTTTTAGCGACTCGTTAACATGGAGTTAACTGATCGGTATCTTTAACGGAGAGAAAGTCTGTTGTTGGAAGCGGCGTTAACTTTAACATGTTAAATTGCCGTGATGTTTAGCGCAGGTGTTTGGCTCCGTTATCTGTTTAACGATGGCATTAGTGGGATGTCAGTCAAAGTATACCCTTAGCAAAAAGTCATAGATTAACATTGTAATTTTCTGTTCTGAAGGGTTGAGCTATTCCATTTTCTATAGGATGAAATTTTATAGTATTCTACAAAATTTGGGGGGCCTGTAGGAAATAATGGCCCCACATATTCTACAGTTTCTGTAGTGCAAATCCCAAAATTTTACATACGGATTTATGCTAAAATTCTATAGAGTTTTTTTATAGTGTTTTCGGTAGTAATAAGATACCAGCGGCTGCCAGACAGTATACGCCCACATTTTCGAGCGATGGATAGAAAACAAGCTAAACGAAAGTGATTTTTCCTACAATCAAGGGCCATAATTCAGGAAATTACAATTAGATATGCGCAAATATCGAAAGGAACCAAGATCTTTGAGTTATAAACTTACATTTCAAGTTTCAACAAAATCGGATAAAAATTGTGACCTCTATAGGGTCCACAACCTTGATATACCATATTTTTACGCTATTTGAGAACAAGGGGCGGCCATTTTGCTGTCAGTTTTGGGTCAATTTTCACGAAATTCGAACTCAGTGGGCCTTAGGGTGTAACGGTGATATAACAATACGTTTTTTTAAATCGGATAAAAATTATGACCTCTATGGTCCACAAGCTAAAATCGCGATTTGTCATACAATAAGGGGCCATAATTCATGAAGTTACGGTCCGATGTGCGTGAATATCGAAAGGAACCGAGATCTTTGTGTTATAAACTAACATTTCAAGTTTCAACAAAATCGGATAAAAATTGTGACCTATATAGGGTCCACAACCTTGATATACCATATTTTTACGCTATTTGAGAACGAAGGGCGGCCATTTTGTCTGTCAGTTTTGGGCCGATATTCACGAAATTCGAACTCAGCCGTCCTTAGGGTGTAACGGTGATATATTAACACGGATTTATAAATCGGATAAAAATTATGACCTCTATAAGGTCCACAAGCCAAAAAACGCGTTTTTTCGTACACTCAGGGGCCATAATTCATGAAGTTACGGTCCGATATGCGCGAATATCGAAAGGAACCGAGATCTTTGTGTTATAAAATTATATTTCAAGTTTCAACAAAATCGGATAAAAATTGTGACCTCTATAGGGTCCACAACCTTGATATACCATATTTTTACGCTATTTGAGAACGAACGGCGGCCATTTTGTCTGTCAGTTTTGGGCCGATTTTCACGAAATTCGAACTCGACCGTCCTTAGGGTTTAACGGTGATATAATAATACGGTTTTTTAAATCGGATAAAAATTATGACCTCTATAGGGTCCGCAAGCCAAAAAACGCGTTTTTACGTACAATCAGGGGCCATAATTCAGGAAGTTACGGTCCGATATGCGCGAATATCGAAAGGAACCAAGATCTTTGGGTTATAAACTTACATTTCAAGTTTCAACAAAATTGGATAAAAATTGTGACCTCCACAGTGTTCACAAGCCAAAAACATGATTTTTCGTACAATCAGGGGCCATAATCCATGAAGTTACGGTCCGATAGATGCCAATATCGAAAGGAACCGAGATCTTAGGGTGATAAACCTATATTTCAAGTTTCATTGAAATCGGATTAAAATTGTGACCTGTAGACTGTTCACAAACAATTGTGGACGGACGGACGGACGGACAGGGGCGACGACAATATACGTCCACATGAAAATGTGGGCGTATAAAAACCAAGTACGAACAATCCGAACCATAAGACAGAATTCGAAGTCCTAAAAAACGTTATAGGCAAAATAGTGTATTCAAGCAAAACAGTGTAATCAGCAAATGGACTGCTCCTCGTGTACAAAATACACGGCAAACAGTGGTAACAGGTGTCCGGAAGAGTAAGCTTACCCTGCCTGGCGCCACACCCGCCATGGCTGCATCCAAACTATTAGGCGAAATGTCGGTAAAATAGCGTGATTGGCCAATGAACTATCGGTATGCAAAATGCACGCGATGAACTGTGTTAACGATGTAGTGGACATTATCAGGGAGATAGTAATAGTGTACGTGTCAATTAAATATATCTAGAATAATAGCCGAGAGAGACACGTTATATTTACCAATCTAATCAATATGACGGCCATAAAACTTTTTAAAGGTTTTAATAAGTTTAGCGCGCAAGTATCCTTGTAGTTGAAGCTTAGATGACAAATGCCTCGATCTACTTAAAAAATCAGAATAAAAGGAACAAGCTCTCGCGTAACGAATTAGCTGAGACACAAACACCCCATAAGCTGGTGATATTGGAGTGTTACTACTAATAAATGGAAAGTTAACAATCGCAAAGTCAATGAAATGAAATGAAATGAAATGTGGTTTTATGGCACGTCAGCTCCAACCGGGCTATATTGCGCCAAACATATGGTGAATATTACCAGACAGGCTAAATTATATCACAGAAAAACATTATATGCATAAATAAAAACAATATCACAGTTGGTAAAATTAAAAATAAAATACAACTTTTATGCATATAAATATTAAATACAAAAATGAAATATATATAATTAAAATTTATGATAAAATCCTGTCTCCTTTAAAAAGTCTAACACTTTACCATATAAACCCGGTTGGGCAAACATATGATGTAATGACTGACAACGGTAAAAATTTGATCTAATATCCTTGTAATGCTTGCACTCAATCAAAATGTGCTTAACTGCCAAAGGAACATGAAAGTGTTCACATTCTGGTTGAGGCTCTCGCTTTAATATCAAAATGTGTGTTAAAAAAGTATGACCAATACGAGAGGGCACAAAAAAACTTCATCCCTCCTGTTGGTTCTAAGAGAGGCTTAATGTGATGAAGTTTATTTGTGCCTGCAAGATCCCACGACCGTTGCCAGCGGTCATAAATAAAGGGTTAATAGAAGATTTAAAATCTGTGAAAGTTAAAAGAAATTGTGATATGGGAAGATCTAAAGCAGACTTGGCAGCTAAGTCTGCTTGATCGTTCCCTTTAATATCAACATGACTGGGGAGCCAGCAAAGGACAATGTCCTTGCTGTTAAACTCGTGTAATAGTAGCAGACGATAAATGTCTGCTACTAATGGGTGTACAAGCTGCTTATTGTTTATTGCTTGCAAAGAGGACAAAGAATCAGTAAATATAACGTGTTTTAAATTAGAAGATGATTGAATGAACTCCAATGCCTGAAAGATGGCTTGGAGCTCAGCAGTAAATATGGAAGCAGCAGGTGGAAGTCTGACAGACATGGTTCCAGATGGCGTGACGGTAGCCGAAGCTACCCGATCACCATCTTTGGAACCATCTGTGTAAATGGGAGCATAATCACCATATTTAAACCTCAGCTCTCGAAAGAGAGTCTGAAAAACCGTGGAACTAGTATCTCTCTTTTTGTTTTTCGTTAGATCTAAATCGATCTTTGGAGGCGATATAGTCCAGGGTGGAGTACTAAACAAAGGGGTATTCGCAATACTGTCATGACTGATCCCAGCCTCTGACAAAAGGGGTTGGATGCGAATACCGAATGATGGAATAACGTTAGTTTTCAGTAAATACAGATGTTCGTGGAATGGTCTAAATATGGTGTTATAAGAAATATCATGGGGCAGAGATGCAATTTTTGTAGCATACTGCAGCGCAAGTTTATCACGTCTATCGTGCAATGAGGGCTCGTGCGCCTCGACGTATAAGCTCTGCACTGGAGATGTTCGAAATGCTCCTAAACTGATTCTAAGTCCTTGGTTGTGTATGGTGTCAAGTTCTTTGAGATAAGACTCACGGGCAGACCCATACACAATACACCCATAATCGAGTTTAGATCTTATTAAAGCTCGATATAATCTGAGCAAGACCTTACGGTCTGCTCCCCAGTCAGTGTTTGATAAGACTCTCAAAATGTTGAGGGCTTTCAGACATTTCTTCTTGAGGGTTTTGATATGTGGTATAAATGATAACTTCTTATCAAATATCAAACCCAAAAATTTTGTTTCATCTACAACTGGAATGGGGCTTCCATCCAGTGTAAGTTCCGGATCAGGATGTAAACCTCTTCGTTGACAAAAGTGCATACAAACAGTCTTGGATTTCGAAAATCGAAATCCATTGTCAGTTGCCCATCGTTGAATAGAATTCAAGCAAAGCTGCAACTGACGTTCGATTGTTTGCATACTTGTCGATCCGTAACACATCTGAAAGTCATCAACACAAAGAGAGCTGTCGACCCCACGTTTAAGGCACGATGGTATGGTATTTATCTTGATGGAAAAAAGAGTGGGAGATAGTATACTTCCCCGAGGGACTCCTATTTCCTGGGGAAATGGATCAGAGAATATTGATCCCAAGCGTACCTTGAACGACCTATCTTCTAAGAAATTTTTAATGAAGACAGGTAAGCGACCCCAAAGACCGAGGTTATGCAGATCGCGCATGATACCATATTTCCATGTGGTATCATAAGCTTACTCCTCTTAAAACAAGAATAATTTAATTTAAGAATTTCATTTAAAAAAATCCATTTGATTGCATGCGAGTTCAATATCTAACACTCTTAATTTTTTATTGTAAAATTTCTCTCTTCATGGGCCATATCTATGCTAATTCGTCGTTACGATTCATGCAAGAATTATGGGATTTATTGTGGGAAGGGGCGCAACTCTTACTTGACTTGGCTAAAGAGACTGGATAATCAACCACATTAAAAACCAAACTCCCGGTTACGCATGGGCAATGGACTTTACGTCAAATATTGACAACCTTCCCAGACCCTCCGTATGTTGAAGACTAGGAGGTTCTGGGTGACCGAGACTACTGGTTGCATTATACAAAGTGTCTGGATAACACGCGACTATGAGGTGCGCTTGCGCAATGGCATTTCCGTGTTACTTTCAGTTTGTTTTGTTTTAGTCCGAGTCTTGGGCGTTCGTGGCTCTGTGTTGATTACGTTTGATCGTTTTTTGGTACTGCTTTCGACATTTCTGTGCTAAATATAGATATTATAGACATAACCACACATTAACACCATTTGAATCTGGCTTGGAATTATAAAAGATCCTGTTTCATGTCTCTCGAAACTCGAAATGTTTCACTTTTCTTTTCGGGGTCATGTTTGCTACAATTTGTCACAATAAAACCATGATCACGGCTTCCTCGGCGCTTCTTTCATCAATCTATATTTTCGTGTGATCAAATGGCTTGACTTTTGGCCTACAAATGATACGTGGTATACTACAATACAGAATGGATTCTTTGTAATTTGGAGGAGGGAATGGCTTATAGTGAAAGCAGGTAGCCTTGATGAAATGAATGGCTGAGAATTTTTGTCAGTTGAAAAACTGTCATTCAAAATGGTTTAGAGAGAGAAATGGGGTTTAACACAAACTAGGTCATTTCGGAACTAACGTATGGTTTAATTTTATTTCAATAATTCGCTTGCACGTAGGGGTCTTTAGCAGTGGGAGGAAACCGGAGGACCCGGAGAAAACCCACGAGGTTGGACAGGCGACCCTAATCCTTGTCACGTACAACCGGGGATTCGAAATCACGCCAGTTGACTCAATGACAGGCTTTATGATACAGCGCGCACGTGCTAACCATTCGCCCCCCCCCCCCCCAAAAAAAAAAACGGTTTAGGAGTGTGTAAAGTGTAGTAAGGCAGTGAAGAAAAACCAACAGGCAATTTCATGTAACAAATGTGATCAGTGGACATGCATGACTTGTGGTACAAGTATGTCTTCATTCTTTATGTAATTTTTTGACCAAACCGAAAACTACCGAATAAATACTATTTTTTGTTGAAAGACTTGATTTTGTTAGAGTGCCAAATGACGACAAACAGATAACTGACAAGTTATATCATTTACATTTTGCATGGATGCCATGCAAATACGTATAAAAACAAAATCATTTCAATTCTTTGGCTGTCATGTGAGCTCATTTATTATAAAATTACAAAAAGAAATTTCATTACATCAAGATTCCATTTAATATTTACAGATGTTAATATGATAGCTGAATGGAATTGCTGGTTGGCATAACTGGAAGACAACCAGGCCTGATATTTGCGACAGTGTGACTATTCTAACTAGAGACACACAAGTCACGTCAACACCACCACCGACAACAAATCCTGACTGGTGTACGCCTAATAATTGTCAAGAAATGCCAAGAGAGAGAGACTAGGTTATAGACGTTTGCCTCAAAATTGCTTGTCTCTAAGACCAATAAGTACATGTGATGTATAAAATCTAAAACTTCATGCAGTATTAAATTTTATAGTTGGACAGAGAGACAGAGAAATGGAGTTTAACGTCCACTCGACACAAACTAGGTCATTTCGGGACTAACATATGGTTTGATTTTATTTCAATAATTCGCTTGCGCTTAGGGGTCTTTAGCAGTGGGAGGAAACCGGAGGACCCGGGGGACCCGGAGAAAACCCACGAGGTTGGACAGGCGACCCTACTCCTTGTGACGTACAACCGGAGATTCGAAACCACGCCAGTTGACTCAATGACAGACTTTATGATACAGCGTACACACGCTAACCATTCAGCCCTCCCCCCTTTTTAGTTGGAATATTGGTGAATCAACTATTTCTTTATGGTAACTTGTGATTTTATGACAACCAAATAATTATCACATCAACAACTGGTGTACTCAGAGACTCTTAATATTTACATTCAGAAAAAAAACCTGTTTACAAAATACAAAAAAAGCATTTGACAATAAACAACTAATAGTTATAAAAAACTATAATACATTTTTACATATTTTAACATTTTACTTTCAGGAAATTGATCAGTATTGTTTAGATGAGGGGGTTTAGATCGCATTACAAACAAGAGATGACATTTTTTTCGGGTGCCTGATGACGGCGAACAGATTAGGTTTCTATTCGCCATGCTGCCTATCTTTAGTTTATCTACTGGAGGCCCGGTCGACTTGGAGGAGATAATCAGACAAGTAATATCAAGCTGTATAGTCTGCAAAGTAAAGAGAAGGTATCCTGACCCAAATGGCCAATGTACAGGTTTCAAGGCTGACAAATAGGCATAACCATGAATGAAGGTGACTGTTTAAAAGACCTACCCAAATTATCAAACAAAACATTCTATTCTATTCGTTAATAAACACTGCTATTAAACACATTCTTGTTTTATATTGTGTATTTAATTTTGGTCAGAATATATTATATTCTGTAATATTCTTAAAATCGTGCGGTTTATCTCTTTAAAATATCTTCTGAAGTGGGTGGACTTGTGGGAGCAAGAGATCTTTGTATTCTCGTTGGATCGGCTGGATTGTGCATGACTATCTGTTTTATCAAGTCGGGTATATATTGGTATGTTTTCTGTGACATTAAAGGTACCGCTGACAATATTGCCGATCGTTTTGAGTATTTGTTTTATTTCTGAAAAATAAATAAATTAAGAAGATTAAAGGAAATGGACATATTTCATGGAGTGTTATATGTTGGAAATTGTCTGAGCAGTGAAATTGTCAGGAGATCTGTATCATGCTGCTAATGGTATACACATCACCCCCCCCCACCCCATATCGCTGACCTTAGAAAACCAGGATTGATAATGTAGAAGAACTTTCTTGGACCTTATGGTTCGTGACCGTGAGCCAGCTCCAAAATCACAGTTTGATTGTATTGAGATAAGACTCATTAATTTGACGTTTTTCCATATTTTATAAACAGATTTGATCCGTGGTGAAAATTGACCAATTATTTGCTTACATGACTGTGGGACTGGTCATTTATTAATTATTGTTGAATGTTATTATATATTTAAGAGGATAGCTAACCTAATGTTTCTGTCAGCTCCTTTTAGTGGTTCTCGATTTGCATGCAAATTAAAATCAACTGTTACCAACAAACATTATTATTGTTGGTGTCGAATATCTTTCATTAATTTTAAAAGAGCACTTTTTAAAGAAGGGACGTGAAAAAAGGGAGGGGGAGAATTTGGGATTAACGTCTACTCAGCACAAACTAGGACTAACATGGTTGAATTTTATTTCAATACATGTAATTCGCATGCGCACTAGTTTTTAGCGCAACCACACAACTATACTCAATGACAGACCGTCTGATCTAATACAAGAGTAGGCCATAGTGCCGCTGCCCGGGCAAAATTTCCTTCATAGCACACTGTATGGCGTATGCCCGTCTTCGTCAGCCCAGTCGGCGCAGAACAGAAGGACGTTAAATTCCATTTCATTTCTGATCCAACGCAAATGCGTTAACCATTCGGTCACCCAGTCGAACTTGAAAATAACGTGAACATCATTATAGGCCTAGTTTGATCTACAATTGCGGGTCTGTATTTGTTGTAATTACCTGTAACTTACTGGCATGGAATGATTCAATATTTCTTTCCTGTGTGCCTGTAAAATAAAGAAGTCATCGTATTTGATGTTTATTTTTTTTTAGCCCTATATAGTCTAGTACATTGAAGGACAATATTGGTGTCAATCATTATCACATATGTGATAGAACTGGTTAAACCCGTTCCAAATATAATTTTATCACAGAGATCATTGCTACGATAGATGTTTAATGAAGGTTTCAACAAACGGAAGTGACGAACGCAAAAGGAAAACACGAGTTATCCTATATAACTGACTGAAGTGACGAGTGGTAACAGATACACGGGCGAATTTCTTCTCACTAATAATTTCTTCGAAGACCAAGCGTTGCTGTGTCAGACTGTGAGAGAATATCTGACAATTCAAAAAAAGGAAATTGACTATCACTAGATAAGAGAAAACGAAAAAAAAAAAAAAAATAGAAAAAGTCCGTGCACTACCATGTTTTTATTAAGTATAGAATGAATAAAAACAAGGGAATGTACGGACTATTTCTATTTTTCTCGTGTTCTCCTACCTAGTGACATTCGATTACTTTTTTGAAATGTCAGATATCCTGTCAAAGTCTCACATAACATACACTGTTAAAATTATTATACATTACTATGTATTTTTACCCTTTTTTAACTGGCAGAAATATTGTCATCGTTATAACTGTATTTTAACATTGCATGTTATTTTACAGTCTGTAATGTATCTTTACCTCTAGCTATTATACATCCAAGGTAAAATTACATATCTGTAAATGGAGTACATGTAAAATTATCATGATGTTAATTTACATAAATTTGTACAATAAAATTTAATACAAAAGAATGTTGTGTATTTTGACAGATTTTATGTATTAATACCTCTTAAAATACAGATGTGACGTCACCCTTTGATGTTGGCATACCATTATTTCAAATAATCGTACGGGCAACTTGCCAATAGTACTTTATTCATACCAGTGAGATATTGGACTAGTGTGACGTAAAAGCTCGTGCGGAGTGTCAGTATTTTAAGATGTTTAATGGTCTCGAGGTTACGACATTGCGTAATATATTGTAAAAACATTCGGGCCTACGGCCCTCATGTTGTTACAATATATTACTTAATGTCTCGCTCTCGACCATTAAACAATACATAACTATTGTAGAATTATATATTATGTAACTAAAAGGAATGTTTTTGTCCCCGCTTGGCTATTTAGTCCTAGGTTCTATCCTGGCGAACACCGAAAGTTTTGCGGAACTTTCAGACGAGCACGTACAGGGGCGCAGATGGCCCAAAAATAGTGGAGGGAGACTCCATGCGCGGGCGACTATTGGGTACAGAGGGGGGGGGGGGGTGTTCGATCCCTGCATTGGCCGAGAAAGTTCATCCCGATTTTCCGACGTGGTTTCCCCTTGTCAGTGATGCAGGACGGAGGGCCTGACAAGGACAGCTGTCTAGTCCTTCGGATGAGACGAAAAACCGAGGTCCCGTGTAAACATTGGAATGCACGTAAAAGATCCCTTGGCAGTTGGAATTCGATATAAGAGTAGGCGATAGTGCCGCTACCCGGGCAAAATTTCCCTCATAGCACACTGTATGGCGTATGCCCGTCTTCATTAGCCCAGTATAGGAGCAGAACAGTAGGACGTTAAACCCCATTTCATTTCATTTCATTTCTAAAACGCACTCTGTGGGCATTTTCAGCATCATTTTCTGGCAAACAATTCTAATCCCTGAGGCAGCAAATGATACGAAATCACCGTTCACGATTTTTTCTCCCATGTACACTACAAAGTAGTGTTGGAAGACTACGTAAAGTCTTTGAGCAAAATGTGTATTCAATTGGATACACAAATGTACAGGCCTACAAATCTTTTAATTTATATAAACTAAAACAAGCCACACACACAGCTAAACATATCAATATTCAATCCCAATTGAAATAAATATAACATTTTACATCCAATATATCAGATAAAAAACAAAATCTCAGTTATTCCTTAACCCTTTAATACCCAGCGTATCAGATATGCACACCTACATGATATACATATTATTATAATCCCTATGGAATATTTTAATTATTTACTATTATATGAATTATCACTTATTCCTTGTTAAATAAAAATCGGTCACCGGGTGCCGCTGTACAACTTCAAGGACCCTGGCCTCAAGTGCCTGGGACCAACTCTACACCTTCTGAAATGTCAATTAAAGCTCTGGAATGATTTCAATTTCAAAAAATAAACAGTAAGCAAAATATCGGAAATAAGTGGTGGGGACACAGTATAGCATGTTCCCACCAATAAAAATATTGGTGGGGACGCGTCCCGGTGTCCCCACCGGGATCTGCGCCCATGAGCACGTAACACAACATTCGATAATGTAAAGAAATTGTGTAAGTTAGTTGTATTTTAAGTCGGCTTCCACCGAGGAGATATGGCAGACAATAAAGCAATTAAATGAAATGTGGTTTAATGTGCTACCGTTCTGCTCCTTACACTGGAAGAGTAGGTGGCATGACACCGTCCAAGCAAAATGACCCACACAACTCAATGTATGGCATATGTATGTCTTTATTAGCCAATTCGGTGCATTCAGATTTTGAATAACTTATTTCTGTAAAATGGACTAAAGTGACTGACAGAACAGTCAATATTTTGCACAAAATTCGATATGTGGTCAAAGGGGGAATAACCGATGTGACCACTATTTGACAGTAAATTTACAATTTTCTGTAAAAATAATACTTCAAACGGCATTTCTGTTACAGCTCATATAATGTAAACTAACATATGGTTGTATTACTACATTAAATTTGATGTAATTTTACATAAGCCTTGTATTCATATGCATCGACATCGTTTTAAATGTAAGTTAACAAAGCATGTGATTTGACAAATCCTGCACTGTATTTTTACTATACTTATAGCTGTAAATATACATATAATTTTAACAGTGTAATGACTGACACCAATATTGTCCTTTAAAGCATAGAAATAAATGGGAAGGTAACTCACACATCAGAATAATAAATCGAAAATAATCTTGGCCCTTTTATTTCTCTATCCAACAGAGCCAACAAAGTTAAAACTAACTGAATGAATCCATATGTAATATTACTAAGAAAAGAAAATAAATAAATTGTTAAAAATAAAAGCTGTAAGTACATACGTCTCTAACAAAAATGGAAGATTTCGAAAGATAATAAAACATATTTTTTTTTATGTTATACCAGTACTACTATTTACATTATTTACAGATGATTCCTCAATAAAATTTCATACTTAAAGTTTTTAACACTTAGATAGATTTATAGGCGTTTTTGTCTGCCAGCAGGCCCTACACGTTATATCATCAGTACGTGTTCCTTTCTGATTGGATTTTTGTATGCTTTTGAAATTGAAACAGAAAAATAAAATTATTTTGCTTACCTATATAAAAAAAAATCAAGTAACAATTTGGCAACGTCTTCATAAAGTTAGTCATCTTTGCAATCAAAATTGGCTTTGAAATCATTTCAATCTCCATCTCACTACTTCTCAGCATAAATACACACATTCGTCTTTTTCTGTAACCTCGCATGAAATAGTATATATACTATTTATTTCTTCTTTTCTTTACAGTATCTGTAACTGTTCGTTCTCTTTGACGCTTTCCATGGTTATCCATGATGAATTGAGCAAGATAAAACTCACAACTTCAATTTTACCCGAATGAATCACTTTTAAGGCGGATGTGCCGCTAAACTATAGCGATTGGTTGTGTATAAATAAACATCCAATCAGATTTCTTTTCTCAAATTATAGCTTACTACCAACAAGCTGAGTGAATCAAAGCTCTTTATTCAATTAAGTTAACAATTGGTATAAATAGTCGCGCTTATCAAGTGGCCAACGAAAAGTTTGACCCGAAAGTCGTTAAACCCCATTTCATTTCATTTCTTAAAAATGCTCGTGTCCGGATAAGCGGTTTTGGCGTTCACGTCCAAACGACTCAATATTTTGAACTGAACTTTTCGGAGAAGGTAAATATACTATTCGTCTATATTTCGGCGTTTAAATTTCATACATACATGGACTGTTATGTCTTAGGCTCTGTGAAATTCGGAAATACCCCTTTAAATGATCGTTAAAATAACTTACTTTTTTAAAATAACTTACTTTTGAGCAACTGGCCACTGTTCATTAATTCCGTATTTAAGAATAAAATAATCTAATTTATAGACACACTATGCCAATGAAACAATAACATTTTTTGAGGCTAAAATCTGCAATTGTGAGGTTAAAAATTTAAAAAAAAAACGAATAGTGGTGAGATCTGAAATTTTACAAATGGGATCAATATATCCTCTGTTCAATTTCTGCAGATTTTGCAAGGTTTTCTAACGGACAAGTTCTTAAAAGTTAAGATATAGCTAGATAAATTCGCCTGTGTTCTTCCTAGCCCAGTAAAAATCATACAAAGGGTAATATTTACCCAAATAACAGTATTTACAGTTGAAGTATTGCTTTACCTTCAGTAGAAATATCAGTTTTGTCACCATAAAAGACACGTATTGGAGCAGATATTTGTGTACAAACATTATCCAGTGGAAAACAATTGGTATTCTCTATAGTAACTAGTTTCTTAGCTACAGATTGACAGATACTTTCTTGTTTACAATCTTTTATAACAGGATCTGTTGATAATGTGAGTTCATAGTCTACTATAATACTACCAGGTCTACAAATATACAAACATTAATGTTGATAGTGTTAGTTCATAGTCTACTATAATACTACCAGATATTACCGTTGATAGCGTTACTTCATAGTGTACTATAATACTACCAGGTCTACAAATATACAAACATTACTGATGATAGTGTTGATTCATAGTCTGCTATAATACTACCCGGTCTACAAATATACAAACATTATTGTTGGTAGTTTAATTCATAGTATACTGTCAGGTGTGAAAATATACAAACATTATTATTTTAACATGATAAGACGTACCATTAAAATCATCATTCATGAGCAATTAAACTATTGCTAAGTTGGATTTTTTTGTTGGATTTAACCATTTGAATAGGCCTTTCTAATAATATTGTGACCTGTAGAGTGTCCACAAACAAATTGTGGATGGACGGACGTCCGGGCAGACAGGGACGAAGACAATATACGTCAATGTAACTGATAAATACAATCTCTCTCTCTCTCGCACAAATGTTAAAATTCAATCGTTAATTGTACGTACGTAAAAAACGAAGAATCCCGACTGCGGAAATTAAGAATTCGTTTTTCAGAGCAAAATCTAAAGTTGATCACCCGAGTGGCGTTACAGCGGTAAATTTGTCATCAAAAAGAGTTATGTTTTTGGTCACATCAAAGTTTTAGAGAGAGAGAGAGAGAGAGAGAGAGAGAGAGAGAGAGAGTATTTTATCAGTTACCTTTTCGGCTGATTTTTATACGCCCACATTTTCATGTAGATGTATATTGTCGTCGCCCTTGTCCGCCCGTCAACAATTTGTTTGTGGACACTCTACAGGTCACAATCTTTATCCGATTTTGACGAAACTTGAAATATAGGTCTATCTCCAAAAGATTTCGGTTCCTGTCGATATTCGTATGTATCGGACCATAACTTCACGGATTATGACCCCTGATCACAATTTTGATCCGATTTTGATGAAACTCGATATGCATGTTTATAACCCAAATATCTTGTTTCCTATCGATATTTGCGCATATCGGATCGTAACTTCCTGAATAATGGCTAACGTTTTCACCGCGATGGCGGCTCTTCAAGCATTTATTAAACAATAATTCAATTAACAATAGTCTATGACGTCACAATGTCATAGTTACATTATTATACAGGCAAGGGTAGTTATTTCTTAGCCTGCAGACTACAAATATTCAATCCCACCACGGTCTTTATTTTATTTAATTTAATTTAATTTAATTTAAGTATTCTCTTATTTAGAATTAAGTTTCGGGTGGTACTTCTCAATAAAATAGCTTTCTTTTGCCTCCAAGAGGTCGTTGTTTTTGCTATTAAGTCTATATAAAGGAAGAACACTAAATTTAGCCCCACTACATACTTCAAGATGCTCACTGAGCGGGATCATCCTGTATTTTGGTTGAAGTATGTGATGTCGATGAAGGTTCATTCTCAACCTAAGCACCATTGGCAATCGAACTATGTAATTTACCTTATAGCGTGTCCCGGATGCAAGGGAAGGTATATAGGAAAGACCCATTGTGACGTCATATATACAATTTAAATTTATGATAAAATCCTGTCTCTTTTAAAAAGTCTAACACTTTCCCATATTAAAATTTGGTTTTAGACCACGATAATTCTATTGAATAATGGAATTTGCCATTTTCAGGGAGGTTTATCAGGACTTCTATGATGTTGTTTGGGGTCAAGAATTTCAATAACAACATCAAAAGAGTATCCTGAATCCCAAACCTGTTAAGGTTCCGACAGGATCCTCGTCACCCTTCCTACTACGGAAGGTATTTAACTTTCGAGGAACGTCTTTATCAGAACGTTGGTTGGTTTTTGTTGGTTTTGGGTGGATTTCCACCATTTGGTAGAGGAGTGGGAAGCACAATCTCCTCTATCTCAGACTCTCCAGACTTATTAACAGTGCTGAGAGTAATAATTGTGGGTTTTGGAGGAATAAGCGGTTTTTGTTTTGACAAGTTATCTTCTGTCTCAGCTGGAAATTGCGTTTGGCAAGCAATAGAAGCGGTTTTCGGCTTGACTGCATTTGCAAAATACATTGCAAATGTTGGGGTTGCAGCCTCAACCAGCTTCCTTGCTTCAGGGTATGGTATATTTTTTTCTGTTTTCACCTGCTGAACTTGTTTTTCTTTCTTCCATATTGGGCACTCTCTAGAATAAGCAAAATGAGGCCCTTTGCAGTTAATGCAGTGGTGGTCGAGCTGACAAGAGGTACTTTCGTGACCATCTTGTCCACATCGAGCACACACCGCTTTCCCCTTACACACGTTTTATTGTGTCCAAAGCGTTGACAATGAACACAACGCAATGGATTTGGGATGTAAGGGGTAACTGGTATGGCAAGAAAACCAGCTTTGATCATCCTAGAAAGATTTGGTTTATCAAAGGTCAGGATATAGGTGTTGGTTTGGATAATACGTTTGACTAATGTAACACCTTGTGAGGCGAGATTTTCAAGCATCTCTTCCTCGCAGCTGCCTTCTAAATCGTGAGACCGAATAACACTAACACCTCTTGAAGAATTAAGAGAGTTATGCGGTGCAACTTTGATCGGAATGTTGGCTAAAGTTTTTGATTTTATCACCCCCTACACCCTAGGGAGGTCCGTATAAGAATCTACCTAGAAGTCAAAAATGCGACTCCTAACACGTTGCGCTCTAAATCGTCTTATAAACTATAGAATAAACCGTAAATAAATTGAACCTATTTCAAGGTGGAACTGCATGCTTTTTTATATGGTTGGGTTATTTTAAAGGCCAGATAGAAGTCGATACGTGACAATGCGTCTCAAAAAATTCTTTGATCTGTTATAGCACAGGAAAATTCTGTTATTAAAAAACAACCTGCATGAAAGTTGTTGGGAGCTCTATAATAAGGATCTTTTAGTGAAATATTAGAGTAATTTAAGTTTAAATATATCCTTTCTGTTTGAATTACAACCTAGTCCAAATTCGCAGCGCCCTAAATGATTAGAATTCGAGTCTTGTGACCAGTACCGTAATTTTATTTTAATCATACACGTCTGGTTAATCTAGACTAAGGAAAATACATTTCGTTCAATTTATCTCCAGTCTAAGATTTGTTCTGCGTATTTAGAGCTAGCAACAATTAACTTCTAAACTCACTAACGCGGCAACTAACAACAGGGTTTTACGGTTAAATAAAAGTAACCTTCACAGTCTTGCAGTGTCGATACGTTGCCGTGAGAGTCAGTAACCAAATAGAACAGATTAGCACAGACTATATAACCATAGACAATGGTAACTATAGCCAATTAAAACAACGGTGTTTCTATGTAATGTACTATGGTGTCCATTATTTATGAATAGTACTTCTATATGTTATTAAACCATGTGCTTAACTGTCAAATGTGTTTAACTGTCAAAGGAACTTGACAGTGTTGACACTCTGGCCGAGGCACTCGTTTTAAGATGAAAACATTAAGCCTAAAAGAGGCTTAATGTGATGAAGTTTGTTTGTGCATGCAAGATCCCAAGACCGTTGCCAGCGGCCATAGATGAATTGATTTATACATGATTTAAAATCGCGATATGGTATTAAAAAGGGTGATTGGGGGAGATCTAAAGCAGATTTGGCAGCAAAATTTGCTTGATCATTCTAGTGGGGCAGTTAAGGAAGAATTTTTGGTAGAATCGTGCATTTTTCTCAAAATGGCCGCCAATTTATTGAAATACATATATATCTTTAGAAGAATACATTGTAGAACCACGATCTAGGTGTTTAAATGTATTGCTCTAAGGTCAACCAAGCCAGCGGACCCAAAAACATAAGATATAATCAATAACATCAAACAGCACATTCAAAATGAATTAAAAGCATATTTTGTTTAAACTTAAAAATAAATAAATATTGGAAATAACTTTTCAAGCTCATTTCACTCTTTGATATGGTTTATAATATGTAATTTAAAGTGTTTTCAGTGTCACTGAATTTAGAATTAATCTAAATATATAGAGTTTCCAAAATCCAAGATGGCGGAAATTCAAAATGGCGGCCAGAATTTCCCTAAAATGGTCGATGTTTCGGATAATTGTCATTTTTAAGTTTGATATGGCTAGTGATATGCGATTTAAAGGGTTTTTTGTGCCACTGAACCTAAATACAACCTCAAAAGAAGAAACGAACTGAAATGAAATGTTGTTTAATGGCACGTCAGCTCCAACCGCGCTATATTGCGCCAAACATATGGTGGATCTAACCGAGACAAATTAAAAGAATATCACATAATTGAATTTATATATGTAAATAAAAATAAATATCACAGAAAATATATTAATTAAAAATAAATAGAACAAATCTTTTACATATATAAATATTTAAATCAATATACATGATTAAATATATACAATTAAAATTGAGAATAAAAGTTTGTCTCTTTTAAAAATGTTAGCACTTTATCATATAGCTCCGGTTGAGCAAATAGCTGACGTAATGACTGGCAACGGTAGTATTTAGATCTAATATACTTGAGATGTTTGCACTCAATCAAGATGTGTTTTACTGTCAAAGGAACATGACAGCGAACACATTCTGATTGAGGCTCTCGCTTCAAAATGAAAATATGAGTTAAAAAAGTATGACCAATGGGAGAGCGACACAAAACAACCTCATCCCTCCTGTTGGTTCTGTAGGAATTTGGCCAGTCTCCTAAGAGAGGCTTAATGTGATGAAGTTTGTTTCTCAAAAGAAGAGTTTCTAAAATCCAAGATGGTTGAAAATCCAAAATGGCGACTAGAATTTCCCTAAAAGGAAAGATTTTTCAGATAATCGTCTCTCTCTTCTTCTGTTGCGTAAGGTCGAAATCGATCTTTGGGGGAGATATAGCCCACGATGGAGTCCTAAAGAAAGGGGTATTCGCAATACTGTCAAGGCCGATACCAACGTCAGACAAAATGGGTTGTATGCGAATACCGAAAGGTGGAATAACTTGGGTCTTGAGCAGATATAAGTGCTCATAATAGAGTGTAAATATGGTGTTAAATGAAATTTTATTTGGAAGAGATGCGATTTTCGTAGCATACTGCAGGGTCAGTTTATCACGTCTGTTGTGCAGTGTGGGCTCACGCGCCTCGACGTATAAACTTTCCCTGGTTGTGTATGGTGTCGAGCTCTTTGAGATAAGACTCGCGGGCAGACCCATACACAATACACCCATAATCGAGTTTTGATCTTATTAATGCTCGATATAATCGGAACAAGACCTTACGGTATTTGATAAGATTCTCAATATGTTGAGGGCTTTCAGACATTTCTTTTTTAAGTTTTTAATATGGGGGATAAATGATAACTTCTTATCAAATATCAGCCCCAGAAATTTGGTTTCATCCACGATTGGTAGGCGATTGCCATCCAAGAACAATTCTGGATCCGGATGCAAACCTCGTTTCTGACAGAAATGCATGCAGACAGTCTTGGATTTCGAAAAACGAAATCCATTTTCGGTTGCCCTTTGTTGAAGTGAATTCAAACAAAGCTGCAACTTACGTTCGATTATCCGCATGTCTGTACTACCATAGCACATCTGAAATTCATCAACATAAAGCGCGCCATTTGTACCTGGTTTAAGGCACGCTGGGATAGTATTAATTTTTTTATCGCAAAGAGAGTAGGAGATAATATGCTTCGATGGGGAACTCCCATTTCCTCAGGAAATGGGTCAGAGAATATTGATCCCAGGCGTCCTTTACATAACCTATCTTCCAGGAAATTCTTAATGAAGATAGGTAAGCGACCTCGTAGGCCGAGGTTATGGAGGTCGCGCATGATACCATGTTTCAAATGGTACCAGATGCTATCTCCAGTACAAAAAATAGCGCAACTAAATGTTGCTTCTGGATGAAAGCGTCCCTGACGAACGTTTCAAATCTAACGAGATGATCAAGAGTGCTCCGAAATCCACATTGGAGGTCTGTTATCAGGTTGTTGGACTCAAGGTACCAAACAAGACTTCGATTGACCAATCTCTCCATGGTTTTGCAAATACAGCTAGTTAAAGCGATTGGACGATAGTTGGTAGGATTCGTAGGATCTTTACCCGGTTTAGGGATGGGAATTATTGTGGCTTCATGCCACAAAGGAGGGAAATTTCCATCA
The DNA here is from genome assembly GCF_932274485.2 of Patella vulgata. Taxonomy (NCBI): domain Eukaryota; kingdom Metazoa; phylum Mollusca; class Gastropoda; family Patellidae; genus Patella; species Patella vulgata. The sequence goes on from NC_065883.2 coordinate 34,920,537, forward strand.
ACCCATATCCGGTTAAAAAGATCAAGTAAAATTAAGAGTGTTGGAAAAGGTAAATGTTTTAAAATCTGGTAGTGTATTTCAATCTGGACCAGTTGCAGTGTCCCGAGCTCGTTTTAGCGAATCCCGAAGCTCTGCAATGGAAAAAGTATCATTGTAGCATTCATCATTGCGTGACTTAAATTAAGCCGCCCTTTCCCCTGTTGTTTAATGCCTCGAAAGGCATTGGAGGAGAAATTGGATGATGAATTGAATGAAAATATTTCGGCCAGAGAAATAGCAATATTAGGAAATGTATTTAAGGTGTTATTATCAACATTTAGATGGTTAACTGATAATGCACTACTTGTACCTTTAATCCTACGAATCCTATCCCATACCGATTTTGAAGTGGTACGTACGAGAATTGATCCTTGAGACGTAACCTTGCCATGAAGATTTCTTTCCTTGACGTATGGTTCTACGGGCCTTCGTCTGGACCATTTGGTATGCCGCGATATTCTCCATGGAAGGATGGTTCTTTAATCGTCTCAGAATAAGATCACGCTCATTAAGAGGGACCATTATTATCAATCAAGATCGCAAAATGGTCACTGCCACACAGATCTTCATTTACCCTCCATGTAAAATCCTGAAACAGGATCGGAGAGCAAATGGTGAGATCGAGGGAAGAAAAAGAAGCTGTGGCAGGATGTAAATAAGCAGGCTAGTCATCATTTAATGAAGACAAATTATTAATGTTAATGAAGTCCGCTATTTGTTTACCTATGTTGTTATCATCTGGACTACCCCAGAGTGAATGACGACCATTGAATCTCCCATAATTATAAATGGGAGAGGAAGTTGTGCAACAAGGTCATCAAGATCTCTAGGGTTCAGATGCAAACTTGATGGAAGAGTGTTACTGGAAAATGCAAAGTCACCCTAACTGCAACTGCCTGTAAAGGCAAGTTGAGCGTGACTTGACTCTGCGGAATGTCTCCATTAAGAAAAATAGAGACAGGGAGGTTTTACAGGATGTCTAGGGGGTTTGTTATGGGGAGGGGCGTTGTGTATATCAACAACTCCAAATCTGTTCTACAAATCTATTGGGCCAGAACCTTTCCGGTTCCCTTTTTCTTGTTTTTCTTGGGAAGGGGGATCGGTTTGATAGCGATGGGAGGCTTTTGTTTATTATCACCTTTGTTACCATTTTATTTGGTATTTTTATCCGAGCTCACAAGGGTTTGAGTTGAGCTCGTAGTCTCATTTGGAGTTAATGAAATTTTTGAAGGCTAATCCTGTAAAACTGGTGTTTCTCCTCTTAGGCAAGATTCTGATGTCTGAACGATAACTGATCTTGTCTGGACCTTCGCTTTGCTGGCGAAGGACCCAGTAGATGGAATGAATGTAGTTATTTCCACCTGCTTCTTAGCATCATAAGAGCGCTTTCTCTCAAACTTTACCTGTTGAACTTTCTTTTCCTTTTGCCAGACGGGACATTCTCTGGAGTAAGCAGAATGTTTACGTTTGCAGTTGACACACCAAAATCTAACAGCACAGGATGAGCTTTCGTGGCCATCAAGGCCACACGTCTCTTTTCCTCTGCATACAGTTTTACTGTGGCCGTATTTCTGACATTTAAAGCATCTCAAAGGATTAGAAATATAGGCATCAACAGGTATGTTAAGATATCCTGCATTTATCGATTTCGGGATGTCGGGACATGTATGTACTTGTGGGAACTATTTTATCACCACGTCGAACACTGATTCTTTTAACATGTGTGACACTTTGTGATGATAAATGTTCAACCATTTCTTCCTAACTGCTGCCCTCAAGGTACCGGCAGCGAATAACACCTTTAGATGAGTTCAAAGATCTGTGTGGAGTTACTTTGATAGGATAATTAGCAAGCATGTCAGATTTAAATAACATGTTTGCATGTTGTTCTTTGCTACATTCTATCAATAGTGCTCCACTTTTGGGCTCCCCGGCCAAGCCGGCGATTCCTTTGGATATCAAGAAATGCGAAACTCTTGAAAGATCGATATTAGAGGTGCTCTCGATAAGGAGAAATTTGGCCATGATCTAGATACCTTTGACGGAATATCCGAATCTTCACCTTTTTAATGTTGAGTTGGGGATTGGGGGATCCATAAAAAAATAATGGATGTTTCACCCTTCGCCTTCCCCCAGGTTACTTTCCTGCCTAAAAGGGGAGGGCTAGCACGGCTTACCTGTTTATTGCCCCAGGGCTAGGCGAAGGGTATACTCAAGTAAGATGTATACATAAATATATATCGAACTTGATTGAGCCAAGCCATCGCGTCAAAGAGGGTACCTAGGACACAAAGGTTACGTTGATAAAGCACGAAAAAAAAAAAGAAAAAAAGAAGTACCCTCTTTGATGCTGACATGACCACAGCCGATTGATCAGAGTGGGCCACTCCGACCTCCCGTCTAGATGAAATGAAATGGGGTTTAACGTCCTACTGTTCTAGTCCTATACTGGGCCAATGAAGACGGGCATACGCGGGCTATACTATATATCGGAAAATACCGGAAAACTACCGGAAAACACCATGTTATACTGAATACCGCAAAACACCGGAAAAACACTAAATACCGGAAAACACACTAAATACCGGAAACCACCCTAAATGGTTAACCCGGAGAAGGGCTATACTATAAACCGGAAACTAACCCTAACCCTAGCCCTAACCCTAACACACAAGAGGATCAGGCTCCCGGTTACCTATTTAGGGTGCCAGTCTCCGGGTTACCTATTTAGGGTATTTTCCGGTGTTTAGTGTTTTTCCGGTGTTTTCCGGTATTCAGTATAAAATGGTGTTTTCCGGTTGTTTTCCGGTATATAGTATTGTCGGGCATACGCCATACAGTGTGCTATGAGGGAAATTTTGCCCGGGCAGCGGCACTATCGCCTACTCTTATATCGAATTCCAACTGCCCGGGAATCTTTTACATGCATTCCAATATATACACAGGACCTCGGTTCTTCGTATCATCCGAAGGACTAGACAGCTGTCCTTGTCAGGCCCTCCGTTCTGCACAACTGACAAGGGGAAAACACGTCGGAAAATCTGGATGAACTTTCTCGGCCAATGCAGAGATCGAACACCCGACCTCCAGGCTAGCGAACCAGCGCCTTAACCACCTAGCCACCGTGGCTCCCTCCCGTCTAGATGAAACATGGGCCAAAGTAATGTGTTGCGGAGAAAGGGCTCGCTAGCCGAATCCCCACTCAATTACCAGGATTCCACTCTCCGCCGACACGGGTCGCAACGCACGGCAAACACGTTGCCCCATTACAGGGTTCCTTTTAGTCGCCTTTTACGACACGCAGGACAAACGAAGGGTATATTCTTATCACCCCTTACACCCCAGGGGGGGGGGGGCATCAAATTAAACGTAACACACTAAAGCAAAGATACGCTAAACAGTATATCTTATGCAAGAACCGATAGGAAAGCAAACATGGATAGATAAACCAGCACGCGACAGTTTTTATCAACCCTTCCTTGAAGTGTCAAATTTGACAATGAACCCCTCCCACGTGTATGGCGCTATTGTGTGTGGCATGTGCAGCTCAGTGATTCTGTTGGGGCGATAAGGTCTTCATCTGTGAACATACTCTCAAAGCATGTCAAGTGTCCATGGGGTTTTCACCGCGATAGCGGCTCTCCAGGCATTTATTGCCTGAAGAGTAGCTATCGCGGTGAAAACGTTAGCATAAAAATGTAGTTTTATTTTGCCATCTTTAATTTCAATTATATATATATATTATATATATCCAAAATTATTAGCACAACCGCAAAGCTGCGCTACTTTGTTTCACGGTAAATGATGAAAAGATAAAAAAAGGTATGCCGACACAAACTGATTGGGACTATTCATAAATAATGTCATTGTATAAAGATGGACAGTATAGTATATTTATACATATTTACATAGTAACACTGTGGTTTTAATTGGCTATAGTTACCATTGTCTATGGTTACATAGTATATCGTTAACTAATAGAAAACATGTACACAGGTGTGTTGATCTGTAGTATATGGGTTCAATTAATGAACAATGAGTGAAGATAATCATGGGATAGATTTAAGAAAATTAATGAAGCTAATGGCCAATTGGTACTTATTGACTATTAAGTCGAGGAACGTATTTTTTTTAATAAAATGGTTTTCCATTAATTTCCTTTTCGTGGTGTCATCGACTTTCATTTTATAAAAAGGGAAAATTTGGAATTTTAATTGTAGGTGTTGTGCACATTTATAGATATGTCTATTTACAAATAAGGGCCGATTTTCAATATTATAATCCCGTCGATGGTTGCGTACTCTATCCCGTAGATGCGTGGACGTCTCCCCTATGTAAAAATTTAGACACCATTGCAAGTCAAGACATATATGAGATCTTTTGTGTCACAATTCATATTGTCGTTGACACTAAATGTAAACATAGAAAATTATATTTGTTACCAGAAAACATTCAAAACGGGGATGCTGTCACGTACCTTATATCTGCAACAACCATAGACAATATACTTGAACTATTTATGACACTCTTTATCTGGAAATATTAAAAATACTATTTACGTAGCTATAAGACATTATGTTGTAATATGAGTATATTTTATATTGATAAATTTGGCTGGTTTTATATAAAAAGATATACTGTTTAGGTAGTTATACTACATTATATATTCTATTGATTTAACTAGAAACGACCACATAACTTATTTCTTACCCCTATCTCTAAACTTGTCTTTAATGATATATATTCTGTAGATGTTTTATCACTATATTTAACATCATAGTCTTTCTGTAGTGATAACGTTACATATAAAACAGCACCTGTAAAAACAAAATTATTTAATAACCAAATCTATTATTACTTGTTATAGGGTTTGGGTAAAATATTGTTTCTAAAAAAGGCAAGTGGGACAGAAATGTTATCAACAAATCACAGAATTACTTGGATCTATCACAGACTAGATACAAAACATTCAAGTATTGAACAACTTACCAGACCTGACAGTCGTATCGCTAACATAAGTTACAGCAGATGGGAATTTTGTTGTAACATCCGTGAAAGTTTTAGATGACAACTGTGTTGCTAGATCCTCGATGATTGTTGGTGGTATATTAGGTTTTAAAGAGGTGGGTATTTTTGCTCCTACACTCGTATATGTTACCCCTCTAACTGCTACAGTAGATCGTTCTGGATAGACATCTGCAACTGTTGATAGATTTTCTGTGGAATGTGCTGTAGAAGAGAGTTCTTTTGTTACACCTATATTTTCTCTTGTTACACCCATAACTGTTAAAGTCGGTAATTCGGAGCTAACATATTCACTAGTCGTCACTGACTTTTCTTTTGTTACATACGATACCATTGCAGTTTGTACTTCTGTTCCTACTATTTCAGATGGTATTCTTGTTGTGACACCTGACACAGGTTTGGTTGGTATATCAGTTGATATATTTGTTATTAGATCGGTGGTAGATGGATTGCCTACTATTACATTTGTCATAGAGGGTATACCTGTTGGTACTTCTGTCGTAGATGGTATGCCTGTTATAAGATCTATCGTAGATGGAATGTTGGTTAGATCTGTAGTAGCAGGTATGTGTGCTTTTGCATCTGTCGTAGTTGGAAGATCTGTAGTAGTACTAGGAATGTTGGTTGTTACACCTGATGTGGGTGATATATCTGTTATAACCTCTGTCGTAGATGGTATTTGTGTTGTTACATCTGTCGTAGATGATATATCTGTCTTTAAATCTGTTGTAGATGACATTTCTATTTTTACATGCGCCGTTGATTGTATGCCTACTACTACTAAATCTGTTGTAGATGACCTGTGTGTTATTATATTTGTTGTAGATGACATGCCGGTAGATGCAATATCTGTTATTACATCTGTGGTAGATGTTTTATCTGTAATTACATCTGTTGTAGATGTTATGTCTGTTATTGCATGTATGGCAGATGGAACGTCTGTTCTATCTGTAGTTGGAGGCATATCTGTTGTTACACGTGTAGTAGTAGGTATGTCCGTTGTTACACCTGTCGTGAATGGTATATCTGTTATTACATCTGTCGTTGATGGTATGTATTTTATGACATCTATCGTAGATGCCCCATCTGTAGTAGGGAGCGTGTCCGTTGTTACACCTGTAGTAGGAGGTATGTGTGTTATTACATCTGTCGTAGTTGGAACATCTAGGGTAGATGGTATATCTGTAGTAGATGACACAACTGTTGTTACATCTGCGGTAGATGGCATGTTTGTTGTTACATCTGTCGTAGATGTTATGTTTGTTATTACATCTATCGTAAATGGAACGTTGGTTACATCTGTAGTAGCAGGATTGCTAGGGGATGTGTCTGCTATTACATCTCTCGTAATTGGAACATATATAGTCATCGGTATGTCGGTTCTTACATCTGTAGCAGTAGTTATGTCAGTTGTTAAACCTGAAGTAGGGGGTATGCCCTTTGTTACATCTGTTTTGGGAGATATTTCTGTTATTATATCTGACGTAGATGACATATCTGTTATTACATCTGTCGTAGATGGTATATCTGTTATTATATCTGTTCTAGAGGGAATGTCAACATCGGTTACATTGGTTGTTGAAGATATGTGCGTCTCTAATTCTTTCGAAGATGTTATACTTGTTGTTACACTTATGGTAGATGGTACGTGTTTTGTTACATATGTGGTAGATGGTATATCTGTTGTTTCCACTATCGAATATGGTATATCTGAGGTCAATGGCATATCCGTTGTTTTATCTGAGGTAGATTGTTTGAGTGTTTTTGCATCTGGCGTAGATGGTATATCTGTTATTACACCTATCGTAGATGGGGTGTTTGTTACATCTGTAGTAGGAGGTGTGTCCGCTGTTACACCTGTAGTAGGGGGTATGTCTGTTGTAAAATCTGTCGTAAATGGAACGTCTGTTACGTCTGTAATAGGACGTGTGTCAGCTGTTACACCGGTAGTAGGGGATGTGTCTGTTGTTACTTTGGTCGTAGATGGTATGTCTGTTATTGCCTCTATCGTAGATGGTATATATTTTGATACCTCTGTCGAAGACGGTATATCTGTTAATACATCTGTTAGAGATGATATGTGTCTTATTACATTTGTTGTAGATGACATGTCCGTAGATGCAATATCTGTCATTACATCTGTGGTAGATGTTTTATCTGTAATTACATCTGTTGTAGATGGTATGTCTGCTATTACATCTATCGTTGATGGAACATCTGTAGAAAGAGATGTATCCGTTGTTACATCTTTCGTAGATGGCATATTTGTTCTTAAATTTCTGGTAGATCGTGTGTGTGTTGTTACATCTGTGGTAGATGGCTTATCTGTTATTATATCTGTCGTTGATGGTATATCTGTTATTAAATCTATCGCAATTGGAACGTATGTTATATCTGTAGTAGGGGGTATATCTGTTGTTACACGTGTGGTAGTAGGTATGTCCGTTGTTACACCTGTCGTGAATGGTATGTCTTTTATTACATCTATCGTAGATGCCCGATTTGTAGTAGTGGGAGTGTCCGTTGTTACACTTGTAGTAGGAGTTATGTATGTTATTACATCTGTCGTAGTTGGAACATCTGTGGTAGATGGTATATCTGTTATTATTTGTGTGGTAGATGACATATCTGTTGTTACATATTTGGTATATGGCATATCTGTTATAACATCTGTGGTAGATGGCATGTTTGTTGTTACATCTGTCGTAAATGTTATGTTTGGTATTACAACTATCGTAGATGGGATGTTTGTTACATCTGTAGTAGGAGAATTGTCAGCTGTTACAGCTGTAGTAGGGGATGTGTCTGTTATTACATCTTTCGTAATTGGAACATCTGTAGTAATATGTATGTCGGTTCTTACATCTGTAGCAGTAGGTATGTCGGTTGTTAACCCTGAAGTAGGGGATATGTCCGTTATGACATCTGTTCTGGGCAATATTTCTGTTATTGCATCTGCCGTAGATGGCATATCTGTTATTACATCTGTTCTAGATGGTATGTCAACATCCGTTACATTTGCTGTTGTAGATATGTCCGTCTTTAATTCTTTCGAAGATGGTATATTTGTTGTTATACTTGTGGTAGATGGTATATCTGTGGTCGATGCCATATCTGTTGTTACATCTGAGGTAGATTGTTTATGTGATTTTACATCTGGTGTAGATGGTATATCTGTTATTACATCTATCGTAGATGGGGCGTTTGTTACATCTGTAGTAGGAGGTATGTCATCTGTTACACCTGTAGTAGGGGCTATGTCTGTCATTAAATCTGTCGTAGTTTGAACATTTGTAGTAGTAGGTATGTCAGTTATTACACCTGTGGTAGTAGGTGTGTTCGTTGATACACCTGTAGCAGACGTTATGTGTGTTACTACATCTGTGATTGTTGGAACATCTGTTGTATCGCGTAAGTTGGTTCTTATATATGTAGTAGTAGATATGTTGGTTGTTAAATCTGTAGTACGGGATATGTGTGCTACTACTTCTGTCGTAGTTGGAACATCTGTAGTAGTAAGTATTTTCTTTGATACCCCTGTAGTAGGTGGTATGTGTCTTACTACATCTGTCGTAGATGGAACATCTGTAGTAGTATGTATGTAGGTCGCTAAACCTGTAGTAGGGGGTATGTCCGTTTTTACATCTGTTGTGGGCGATTTTTCTGTTATTACATCTGACCTAAATGGTATATCTGAAATTAAATCTGCCATAGATGACATGTCTGTTATGACATCTATCGTAGATTGAACGTCTACCATATCTGTAGTTGGGGGTATATTAGCTGTTACACCTGAAGTAGAGGGTATATCTATTATTACACCTGAAGTAGACGGTATATCTGTTATAAAACCTGTGGTAGATGGAATATCTGACATTACACCTGTTGTAGATGGTATATCTGTTATTACACCTCTAGTAGCGGGTATATCTTTTATTACACCCGTGGTAGATGGTTTGGGTGTTGTTACGTCTGCCGTAGTTGAAACATCTGTAGTAATAGGTATGTAGGTTGGTGATACATTTATGGTAGGTATATGTATCGTAGGTGCAATTGCTGCTCTTGTTGAGTTTGTAGGTGGCAATATTGTTGTTACATCTGTGACGGATGTAGGCGTATACTTAGTTGTTACATCTATCGTGGATGATTCTGTTCCACTACTTGCTGAAAAACATGTTATTATATAACCTGTAAGAATTGGAAACATACTGCTATCCATTTTGGTTTTTATTACCTAAGCAAATATATTTCATATTCTAATGAAATGTATTATTTGTTAATCTAATAAATGATCAACTATGTAAAACTGGGTAGGTATGCTGAACAAGTTTCCTGTAACTGAGTTCTCTTAACCAATAACAAAAACAACAATAACAACTTAATTAAGAAGAGTGATCTTTGAGTTTGAATAACATGGCACAGTCTACTTATCAAAACACTGGAGTAAATATACCAGCTACATTGATCAGTAATTAAATGCTTGTTAAGCAGAAATCACTGGATGACTGTTAGTTGACTGATGTTTTGCTAAATATCCAACTCTAGTTCGACTAAGTAAATCATAATTTAATGGTAAACATTCATTAGAAAATATCTTTCATAGGCTTTATATTGCCCTAGAAAACACTTACCCCCCCCCCCATTAAATTGAGTATATATAAAACGTTGTTTTATGTTGATTTTGTGCATGAAATGGTGACATAAGAATGTAGAAACAAGAATCATTAATTTAAAATATTGCTTTCGTATATAATATATTCAAACAGGAAACACAAATCAGTAATATTGTCCCATTTCGGTATTTGGTCTTCTATACAGACGAGGGCTGGCTGAAAAGTTTTAAGACTATCTCTGAAAGACCTGTAGAAAGTCGATGGTTTCCATTTATTTTTCTGTATAGTCCTCTTCGGTCAAGAGTAATATTTTCTTCAGACATCAAATAAAAAAATAATAATGATGACCGGCCAGTTCTTTTTTTACCCCTGCTTTGGTTTCTAGTTATTTTTCTTTGAGGTGTACACACTTTTGCCAACGATGTTGCAAGGCCTCTGGTGCCGGTCAGGAGGAATTTTTTCTTCAGTCACCCTACAAAAAAGTCATCATTACTATGAAAATGACGACCGGCTAGTTCCTTTTTCATCCATCATTACAAATCTGGAAAAAAACATTATCAAGGATCTGCTTCAAAACGGCACAGCCTGTAACGGGACATCAGGAATCTGACACGTTTCTGATCCACAGTCAAGAGCATGTGCACCCATCTTGCAGAAACGTTTGTCATTCGTTGGCGAGGTACCCACAGCACTGGCAATATGTGGAGTGGTTAATCGTCGATCTGCCATCACCATGTCATGCACCTGGTTGATGTTGATGGCCTTCCAGGACGCGGGTCACCGTCAAGACTCTCTCTGCCATAGATAAATTCCGCAACCAACTTCGTTACTGTGGGAAAGGAAAGGACATTATCTCCTAAAGTGGAGACCGGTGTATATCTGTGTTGGTGCTACTCCTTTTAGTACTTGATGACTGCCCTATAGCCAGTTTTGTCCATTTCTGGTGATTTCAATGGGTTGGTTCACAAGATGGTCTGGTACGACGACAATAATAACAATACAGTTGCAGTTCTTATGTCTATGATCCATTCACTGACTGTACTTTTTGGCGGTAAAAGTTTGTTTCAACTCAATTGATCTTTCTGCATTAGAACTTTTCAGAACGTGGCCATTTTAGAACGTGGCCCTAAACAATAAAATTACTATTTTTCATAAATAACCGTATTTGATGAATAAAGTTCCCTTAAGGGCAATCGCCTCTGGTATTATTAATATATTCCGAATGGCCAAAATTTTGAAAAAAATGCATATTCTGTATGTTACCATGTAAAGTATAACAGTCAGTGTCTGACCTGAATTCATTCATCAGCTGGGAGTTCTCATTCAACAGAAAATCACGGCTAGAACGTCAGTATTATATAATACACTTATATAATACAAATGGCATTTATATATGTTCATTGTATTGAGTCATTACCTACAGGGAGGGGGGTAGCGTAGGGACCTTTAGCAGTGGGGGGAAATCGGAGGACACGGGGAAAACCCATGAGGTTGGACGGGCGACATTCTTTATAAAAGTAATAAGCATTTAATCGCTGCATCTAACATAATTCAAACAAATGAAAAGATAGCGACATTTCTGCAATGGCGTAGTTCCATTTACCAGTTCAAAAACTAGACTAAATAATCTCAGTTTAAACATGCATTATGCAAGAGCTAAATCTGCCTATTGCAGGTCTTTCTTTAGGCCTTAAATGTTATCTAAATTATTAATCAGACATTAATTAACTTATCCAGAGCATAATCAAGTCTCGATGTCAACGCTAGCCTACAATATCTAGTGGGTTTGTGACGGATGATTTAACGTAAAAGGGCTAATCGAGACTTTGTTAATTATCGTACCAACAGTAGTAATGACGATCGTGCCTAGCCTAAAATTGAATCGCTAATATCTCGGTTCAGAGTGAAGCAATTTGACTGAAATTTTCAGCATATTCTGTTTTCAATATCTATGTTTAACTATTATAGCGATAACTGTCAGCTCTTTATATAACCTTACACAACGCCCTTTTAAGTTATGTAACTAAATTAAAATTGTTTGACCATCAATTTAGACATTTCCAGACCAAATATAATAATTATCTGATTTTATCAACGTAAATCCTGCGAAATCAAGAGGAACCCCGTAAAACAATTCTTTGACTTATCATGTTAGCCTAATAAATAGAGGTAAACCATACTTACACGATATTGATGTTGACCTATAAAGTAAAATTAAAATGAATATTACCCGACAAATCTGTATAAAAACCTGGCAAATATATCATTTTCTATGAAATATAAGATTTTATCAAATCCACCCCTACAATCTTTAGATCGGTCTTCATTTTGACAAATCTGCAAAGGTTAAAGAAAAAAAAAATCCATTGGATCCTATGTAGGGAATATTGGATAAAAGTCCATAATTAATCGACTGGTAAAAGTTGTTTTAACATAATGAGAATACTTACTGTTGCACTAAAATAAATCTAAAAGTTTACACTTACATACTACATTGATACCGTGTTCCAACCAGCACGCACTCACCACTACAGGTTATACACTGGGCCGCTGTCTCTAAAATATAAGTTTTAAATATAGAAGACTCTAAAGTCTAGTAACATGGCGAGATATATCTCCTTTTATTTGTAAGGCCAGGTCGTAACACAATATTCTTTTTTAATTCCACAAAAGATTATTATAAGCTGTATTTTATGAGATGAATTGAGATGAAATAAAATGGGGTTTAATGTCCTTCATTTATGCATTTCGACTCGAGGCCCCACTAAACAATCATAGCAAGTGGGTTTAAATGTCATCACGGACTTTATCCTAGATCGCAATAACACACTTTAATGACGAGTCCGGGAGAAAAGCATGCAAATGTTATGGTGCACTAGAAGGATTTTTATAAAACTGGGTTTAATGGACACTTTTACACCACTATCCCAGGTGTTAAGTTGGCAGGCCTCAGAAGACACATTTTAGGCTATTTCCTGCTCGTTCTGCAGTAGGTTTAAATGTGGGAATGATTAATTTCGGACAGTTACAGTAGATACACTAGTGTAATATTAACACCTTCCAATGTTTGAGCTCCCTCTTAAAACTTGTGATTTTTCAAAACGATGTATTCAGTGTTTCTCCAAATAACAAAGGTCCGTGAATTTTGAACTTATAGAGTCAGGGGATTTATGAACTAATATTGCCTTCTAGGACATAATCCCTAGATTATTTAAGTCAAATAAAATTGGAAGCCTCCGCTAGTTTTTGATATCGTAGATTTGAGTGAAAGAATTTTCGTTCAAATAGCGAGTTTCAGCGACGGCCAAATATACCGATGCGAATATCAGTACTTGCTCCCTATGCAACTAACAAACACAGGGATTTTATGAAAAGCTCAATGTCATTAAGCGGTCGGCCAAGAAAATTTCCTTGCGTGGCTGTTGAATACAGATTCTACTGTACATGTTTTCATTTCATCTTAGTAAAAATTGAGAAGTCATGTATTTATGAAATTTAACGATTAGTCAAAGGTCAGAATGGGCCATTATATTGCACACGCGTCACTGAGGTAGGCTCAACATTTTACAGTGAACATGAAGGAAGAAATGTGAAAACCTAATTGTAACAATTATGCATCACAGGCCGGAGTCAGCAAAGCCTATGCAAACCCGGTGAGTTACGACTACCCGACGAGCACATGAGCCGTTTCGGTATTCGAAGTAAACTATTATTGAAGATTATTTGTCGAACAGAGAGAGAGAGAAATGGGGTTTAACGTCCACTCGACACAAACTAGGTCATTTCGGGACCAACATATGGTTTAATTTTATTTCAATAATTCGCTTCCGCGTAGGGGTCTTTAGCAGTGGGAGGAAACCGGAGGACCCGGAGAAAACCCACGAGGTTGGACAAGCAACCCTACTCCTTGTCACGTACAACCGTTGTCGAACAGAAAACAATCTGTCATCATTAGAGGCGGCAGTGCTATTCCGAATAACATAACCACAGGTGTTTCCTAAGGATCAATATATTGGGTCTACTTTTTTTTCCTTTTTTATATCAGTGATAGTACCGAAAACATTATCTCTAATATATTTTTATTTACAGACGATACGCCTGGGTGTCCAAACTGTCGGTCGCGACCGCAGCTTGGGTCGCCAAACACTTTTCGTGGAGTCGTGGCGGACTACACTGAAACTTTTGAAAAAATGCTATGTTTTCATGAAAAGTATATAAATCTTTGATATACACATCTTGCCACATTGCCAATCGTCTTTCCTCAATTTTTATAATGTGTAAAAATGTAAACCATAATTTGTCAAATAAATAAAACAATCATAAATGTAGCAATGATGATGTTTCATAGTAAAAGGTGACTTTGCTCTTCGAGGTGTCGGAATCAGATGCTGGTTTCTGGATTGGGGTCGCAACCTACAAAAGGTTGGGAACCAGTGCGATACGCCATTAAATCTACCTATTGAAACTACGGGCGAATGTGAACTATAGATTTGAATTTTTTTACACTCGCTGCCCTAAGGTATTACGGCATTAAAACCCCCGATATACTTAAACCAAAAGCTGTTGTCAGTAAAAATGTTTTATTTTTCCATGCCGTACCCGAAAAAGCTTTTTTGCTAGAGCGGTTTTAGCTATGAGGGAAATTTTGCCCGGACATCGACACTACGGCCTACTCTTATATCGAATTCCAACTGTCAAGGGATCTTTTAAGTGTACGCGGAACCTGGGTTTTTCGTCCCATCCGAACGACTAGACGGCTGTCCTCGTCAGGCCCTCCTTCCTGCATCACTGACAAGGGGAAACCACGTCGGAAAATCTGGATGAACCTTCTCGGCCAATGCTGGGATCGAACGACCGACCTCCAGGCTAGCGAGCCAGCGTCTTACCCATTTAGCCACCGTGAACCCCCTTCTTTCTAAACATGAGTGGTTGAACACTATAGATAGCTGCAGAGGCTATACCTTTTAACGGATTTTTGTAAAATTGACGGGAAGCATCCGGGTCACGAGAAATTCAAAGCGCTGTGACTTTTCGTCCCGGAGTAATCACCCCGGTAGAGGCTACAATTTTAACGGACGTTTCCAAATATTCTGGGAAGCATATTAAGAGTTCTACGACCTTCCGTTCCAGAGTTATCCCTCTTTTCCCCAAAACCCTGTGAACGCGATAGAGACTATAGTTTTTAACTGATTTCTCAAAGGGATTAGCAGTGAATATTCGGAAGGACCAGTTTACGTTACTACTCCGTATATAAATAATGTACGACGCCGTGTGATGTGAAGTTACACGTAGAAAGAATTTGAACATATAATTTGGTATTTAATATAATTAATAGGCACAATATGCAAATGAAACAAACCATTTTTGTGGCTAACATCTGCAATTGTGGGGCTGAAAAATCGAAAATCAAATAGTGGTGAAATCTGAAATTTTACAAATGGGGTCAGTGGCTCATAGGGGTAAGGTAAACAAAGTTTACTTCCCAGCAGTGAAATCTTACAGAGGGTAATCGTTTAGCTAAATAACAGTAATGACAGTTAAAGTGACGCTTTACCTTCAGTAGAATTATCAGTTTTTTCACCATAAAAGACATGTATTGGAGCAAATATTTGTGTACAAACATTATCCAGTAGAAAACAATTGGTATTCTCTATAGTAACTAGTTTCTTAGCTACTGATTGACAAATACTTTCTTGTTTACAATCTTTTATAACAGGATCTGTTGATAGTGTTAGTTCATAGTCTACTATAATACTACCAGGTCTAAAAATATACAAACATTAATGTTGATAGTGTTAGTTCATAGTCTACTATAATACTACCAGGTCTACACATATACAAACATTAATGATGATAGTGGTAATTTATAATCTGGTGTGATACTACCAGATCATGATAGTGTTAATTCATAGTCTGCTATAATGCTACTAGATTACAATAATATTAATGTTGACAGTGTTAATCCATATTCTACTGTAGTACTACATTAATGCTGATAGTGTTAAAGATGCATTAGTTAAGATTTAGTTAGTTCAAAATCAGATAATGAAAAATGATTACATTTAAAATTTCAGTCAAATTACTTGTTTCTGAGCCACGTTACCAGGCTTTGAAGTCTTCACAATATAGTCAGGATTATCAAGTACAATGGTTAGAGTTAGAGATATCGATTATCTTTTTCAATTAAATTATCAAATCGCGATCGTGTTTCTATTCATTAAAATCGCTACAATCCAATGATCTAGAGACTTGATTATGGGTTTGTCACGTAAAAAAAATGTCTAATTAATAATTTATATAACATTTGAGGCCAAAAGAAAGACCTGCAATAGGCAGATTTAATTCTTACATAAGTCATGGAAATCTATTATTCTAAGAATGTATAAATATATATTTATATGCATATATAAATATATGTATATATATTCATTTATCTACCGTAAACAAAGAAGTATTTGTACTTTATATTATATATATATATATGATTTATCCTGTGACTTAATCGACAATTGCAGTCGAATGAAAACAAATCAAAACGAGTAAAAATAAAAAATGACATTTGTTACCAGAAAACATTCAAAACGGGGATGCTGTCATATACCTTATATCTGTAACAGCTGTAGTCAATATACTTGAACTATTTATGAAACTCTTCATCTGGAAATATCAAAGATAATATTTACGTTGCTATAAGACAATGTGTTCTAATATGAGTATATTTTATATTGATTAAATTTGGCTGGTTTTATATAAAAAGATATACTGTTTAGGTAGTTATACTACATTATATTTTCTATTGATTAAACTAGAAACGACCATATAACTTATTTCTTACACCTATCTCTAAACTTTTCTTTAATGACAAATATTCTGTAGATGTTTTATCACTATATTTAACATCATAGTCTTTCTGTAGTGATAACGTAACATATAAAACAGCACCTGTAAAAACAAAATTATTTAATAACCAGATTTATTAATATTATTGCTTAAAATATGGTCTGTGGTAAATATTGTTTCTACAATTGTAAATATAATGGCAAGTGTGACAGAAATGTTATCAAAACATTACAGACTTTCTTGCATCGAGGGGGGTTGGATGGCTGAATCGTTAGCGTGCGCCCGCTGTATCATAAAGTCTGTCATTGAGTCGACTGGCGTGGTTTCGAATCCCCGGTTGTACGTGACAAGGAGTAGGGTCGCCTGTCCAACCTCGTGGGTTTTCTCCGGGTCTTCCGGTTTCATCCCACTGCTAAAGACCCCTACGCGAAAGCGAATTATTGAAATAAAATTAAACCATATGTTAGTCCCGAAATGACCTAGTTTGTGTCGAGTGGACGTTAAACCCCATTTCTCTCTTTCTTCTTGCATCGATCACAGACTAGATACAAAACATTCAAGTATTGAAAAACTCACCAGAACTGACAGTCGTATCGCTAACATAAGTTATAGTTGTTTCATCTTTCCTAGACAGTATGTCTGTTGTTACATCTATCGTTGATGGTGGGTCAGTTGTTATATCTGGCGTAGTTGGTATATATGTTGTTATATCTGGCGTAGATGGTATATACGTTGTTACATCGGTGCTAGTTGGTATGGTTGTTATTACATCTATCGTAGATAGTACGTCTGATACATTTGTATTACGCGGTATGTCCGATGTTTCACTTGCCGTAGCTGGTATATCAGTAGTTACATCTGTTGTGGATGATATTTCTGTTATTGCGCTCGCCGTAGATGGTAAGCCTGGTATTACTTCTGTCGTGGAGGGTATACCTGTTGTTACATATGTCGGAAATGTTATGTCTGTTATTACATCTATGGTAGATGATATGTGTGTTATTACATTTGTAGTAGATCGTATGTCCGTTGTTACATATGCAGTAGGCGGTACTTCAGTTATATTTTTCACAGATGGTATATGTGTTAATACATCTGTGGTGGATGGTATATTTGTTAATACATCTGTGGTAGATGATGTATTTGTTAATACATCTGTAGTAGATGGTGTATCTGTTACTACATCTATCGTGGATATTACATCTGTCGAAGGTATGTGTGTTGTTACATATGTCGTAGATGGAATGTCTGTTATTACATCCGTGGTAGATGGCATATGTGTTTTTAGATCGGTGGTAGATGGTATGCCTTCTATACCTGATATTACTTCTGTCGTAGATGGTATGTCTGTTACATCTGTAGTAGCAGCTATGCGTGTTTTAAAATCTGCAGTAGTAATAGGTATGTCGGTTGTTACACTTGTTGTGGATGATATTTCTGTTATTACCTCTGATGATATTTGTGTTGTTACATCTAATTCTTTCGAAGATGTTATACTTGTTGTTACACTTGTGGTAGATGGTACGTGTTTTGTTACATATCTGGTAGATGGTATATCTGTTGTTTCCACTATCGAATATGGTATATCTGAGGTCAATGGCATATCCGTTGTTATATCTGAGGTAGATTGTTTGAGTGTTTTTGCATCTGGCGTAGATGGTATATCTGTTATTACACCTATCGTAGATGGGGTGTTTGTTACATCTGTAGTAGGAGGTGTGTCCGCTGTTACACCTGTAGTAGGGGGTATGTCTGTTGTAAAATCTGTCGTAAATGGAACGTCTGTTACGTCTGTAATAGGACGTGTGTCAGCTGTTACACCGGTAGTAGGGGGTGTGTCTGTTGTTACTTTGGTCGTAGATGGTATGTCTGTTATTACCTCTATCGTAGATGGTATATATTTTGATACCTCTGTCGAAGACGGTATATCTGTTAATACATCTGTTAGAGATGATATGTGTCTTATTACATTTGTTGTAGATGACATGTCCGTAGATGCAATATCTGTCATTACATCTGTGGTAGATGTTTTATCTGTAATTACATCTGTTGTAGATGGTATGTCTGCTATTACATCTATCGTTGATGGAACATCTGTAGAAAGAGATGTATCCGTTGTTACATCTTTGGTAGATGGTATATTTGTTCTTAAATTTCTGGTAGATAGTGTGTGTGTTGTTACATCTGTGGTAGATGGCTTATCTGTTATTATATCTGTCGTTGATGGTATATCTGTTATTAAATCTATCGCAATTGGAACGTATGTTATATCTGTAGTAGGGGGTATATCTGTTGTTACACGTGTGGTAGTAGGTATGTCCGTTGTTACACCTGTCGTGAATGGTATGTCTTTTATTACATCTATCGTAGATGCCCGATTTGTAGTAGTGGGAGTGTCCGTTGTTACACTTGTAGTAGGGGGTATGTATGTTATTACATCTGTCGTAGTTGGAACATCTGTGGTAGATGGTATATCTGTTATTATTTGTGTGGTAGATGACATATCTGTTGTTACATATTTGGTATATGGCATATCTGTTATAACATCTGTGGTAGATGGCATGTTTGTTGTTACATCTGTCGTAAATGTTATGTTTGGTATTACAACTATCGTAGATGGGATGTTTGTTACGTCTGTAGTAGGAGAATTGTCAGCTGTTACAGCTGTAGTAGGGGATGTGTCTGTTATTACATCTTTCGTAATTGGAACATCTGTAGTAATATGTATGTCGGTTCTTACATCTGTAGCAGTAGGTATGTCGGTTGTTAACCCTGAAGTAGGGGATATGTCCGTTATGACATCTGTTCTGGGCAATATTTCTGTTATTGCATCTGCCGTAGATGGCATATCTGTTATTACATCTGTTCTAGATGATATGTCAACATCCGTTACATTTGCTGTTGTAGATATGTCCGTCTTTAATTCTTTCGAAGATGGTATATTTGTTGTTATACTTGTGGTAGATGGTATCGTAGATGGTATATCTGTGGTCGATGCCATATCTGTTGTTACATCTGAGGTAGATTGTTTATGTGATTTTACATCTGGTGTAGATGGTATATCTGTTATTACATCTATCGTAGATGGGGCGTTTGTTACATCTGTAGTAGGAGGTGTTTCATCTGTTACACCTGTAGTAGGAGGTGTTTCATCTGTTACACCTGTAGTAGGGGCTATGTCCGTCATTAAATCTGTCGTAGTTTGAACATTTGTAGTAGTAGGTATGTCAGTTATTACACCTGTGGTAGTAGGTATGTTCGTTGATACACCTGTAGCAGACGTTATGTGTGTTATTACATCTGTGATTGTTGGAACATCTGTTGTATCGCGTAAGTTGGTTCTTATATATTTAGTAGTAGATATGTTGGTTGTTAAATCTGTAGTACGGGATATGTGTGCTACTACTTCTGTCGTAGTTGGAACATCTGTAGTAGTAAGTATTTTCTTTGATACCCCTGTAGTAGGTGGTATGTGTCTTACTACATCTGTCGTAGATGGAACATCTGTAGTAGTATGTATGTAGGTCGCTAAACCTGTAGTAGGGGGTATGTCCGTTTTTACATCTGTTGTGGGCGATTTTTCTGTTATTACATCTGACCTAAATGGTATATCTGAAATTAAATCTGCCATAGATGACATGTCTGTTATGACATCTATCGTAGATTGAACGTCTACCATATCTGTAGTTGGGGGTATATTAGCTGTTACACCTGAAGTAGAGGGTATATCTATTATTACACCTGAAGTAGACGGTATATCTGTTATAAAACCTGTGGTAGATGGAATATCTGACATTACACCTGTTGTAGATGGTATATCTGTTATTACACCTCTAGTAGCGGGTATATCTTTTATTACACCCGTGGTAGATGGTTTGGGTGTTGTTACGTCTGTCGTAATTGAAACATCTGTAGTAATAGGTATGTAGGTTGGTGATACATTTATGGTAGGTATATGTATCGTAGGTGCAATTGCTGCTCTTGTTGAGTTTGTAGGTGGCAATATTGTTGTTACATCTGTGACGGATGTAGGCGTATACTTAGTTGTTACATTTATCGTGGATGATTCTGTTCCACTACTTGCTGAAAAACATGTTATTATATAACCTGTAAGAATTGGAAACATACTGCTATCCATTTTGGTTTTTATTACCTAAGCAAATATATTTCATATTCTAATGAAATGTATTATTTGTTAATCTAATAAATGATCAACTATGTAAAACTGGGTAGGTATGCTGAACAAGTTTCCTGTAACTGAGTTCTCTTAACCAATAACAAAAACAACAATAACAACTTAATTAAGAAGAGTGATCTTTGAGTTTTAATAACATGGCACAGTCTACTTATCAAAACACTGGAGTAAATATACCAGCTACATTGATCAGTAATTAAATGCTTGTTAAGCAGAAATCACTGGATGACTGTTAGTTGACTGATGTTTTGCTAAATATCCAACTCTAGTTCGACTAAGTAAATCATAATTTAATGGTAAACATTCATTAGAAAATATCTTTCATAGGATTTATATTGCCCTAGAAAACACTTACCCCCCCCCCCCCCCATTAAATTGAGTATATATAAAACGTTGTTTTATGTTGATTTTGTGCATGAAATGGTGACATAAGAATGTAGAAACAAGAATCATTAATTTAAAATATTGCTTTCGTATATAATATATTCAAACAGGAAACACAAATCATTAATATTGTCCCATTTCGGTATTTGGTCTTCTATACAGACGAGGGCTGGCTGAAAAGTTTTAAGACTATCTGTGAAAGATCTGTACAAAGTCGATGGTTTCCAGTTATTTTTCTTCGAGGTGTACACACTTTTGCCAACGATGTTGCAAGGCCTCTGGTGCCGGTCAGGAGGAATTTTTTCTTCAGTCACCCTACAAAAAAGTCATCATTACTATGAAAATGACGACCGGCTAGTTCCTTTTTCATCCATCATTACAAATCTGGAAAAAAACATTATCAAGGATCTGCTTCAAAACGGCACAGCCTGTAACGGGACATCAGGAATCTGACACGTTTCTGATCCACAGTCAAGAGCATGTGCACCCATCTTGCAGAAACGTTTGTCATTCGTTGGCGAGGTACCCACAGCACTGGCAATATGTGGAGTGGTTAATCGTCGATCTGCCATCACCATGTCATGCACCTGGTTGATGTTGATGGCCTTCCAGGACGCGGGTCACCGTCAAGACTCTCTCTGCCATAGATAAATACCGCAACCAACTTCGTTACTGTGGGAAAGGAAAGGACATTATCTCCTAAAGTGGAGACCGGTGTATATCTGTGTTGGTGCTACTCCTTTTAGTACTTGATGACTGCCCTATAGCCAGTTTTGTCCATTTCTGGTGATTTCAATGGGTTGGTTCACAAGATGGTCTGGTACGACGACAATAATAACAATACAGTTGCAGTTCTTATGTCTATGATCCATTCACTGACTGTACGTTTTGGCGGTAAAAGTTTGTTTCAACTCAATTGATCTTTCTGCATTAGAACTTTTCAGAACGTGGCCATTTTAGAACGTGGCCCTAAACAATAAAATTACTATTTTTCATAAATAACCGTATTTGATGAATAAAGTTCCCTTAAGGGCAATCGCCTCTGGTATTATTAATATATTCCGAATGGCCAAAATTTTGAAAAAAATGCATATTCTGTATGTTACCATGTAAAGTATAACAGTCAGTGTCTGACCTGAATTCATTCATCAGCTGGGAGTTCTCATTCAACAGAAAATCACGGCTAGAACGTCAGTATTATATAATACACTTATATAATACAAATGGCATTTATATATGTTCATTGTATTGAGTCATTACCTACAAACTGTTAACAGCTAGATTTGGGTTAATGTTGAGAGAGAGAGAGAGAGAGAGAGAGGGAGGGGGTAGCGTAGGGACCTTTAGCAGTGGGGGGAAATCGGAGGACACGGGGAAAAGCCATGAGGTTGGACGGGCGACATTCTTTATAAAAGTAATAAGCATTTAATCGCTGCATCTAACATAATTCAAACAAATGAAAAGATAGCGACATTTCTGCAATGGCGTAGTTCCATTTACCAGTTCAAAAACTAGACTAAATAATCTCAGTTTAAACATGCATTATGCAAGAGCTAAATCTGCCTACTGCAGGTCTTTCTTTAGGCCTTAAATGTTATCTAAATTATTAATCAGACATTAATTAACTTATCCAGAGCATAATCAAGTCTCGATGTCAACGCTAGCCTACAATATGTAGTGGGTTTGTGACGGATGATTTAACGTAAAAGGGCTAATCGAGACTTTGTTAATTATCGTACCAACAGTAGTAATGACGATCGTGCCTAGCCTAAAATTGAATCGCTAATATCTCGGTTCAGAGTGAAGCAATTTGACTGAAATTTTCAGCATATTCTGTTTTCAATATCTATGTTTAACTATTATAGCGATAACTGTCAGCTCTTTATATAACCTTACACAACGCCCTTTTAAGTTATGTAACTAAATTAAAATTGTTTGACCATCAATTTAGACATTTCCAGACCAAATATAATAATTATCTGATTTTATCAACGTAAATCCTGCGAAATCAAGAGGAACCCCGTAAAACAATTCTTTGACTTAACATGTTAGCCTAATAAATAGAGGTAAACCATACTTACACGATATTGATGTTGACCTATAAAGTAAAATTAAAATGAATATTACCCGACAAATCTGTATAAAAACCTGGCAAATATATCATTTTCTATGAAATATAAGATTTTATCAAATCCACCCCTACAATCTTTAGATCGGTCTTCATTTTGACAAATCTGCAAAGGTTAAAGAAAAAAAAAAATCCATTGGATCCTATGTAGGGAATATTGGATAAAAGTCCATAATTAATCGACTGGTAAAAGTTGTTTTAAAATAATGAGAATACTTACTGTTGCACTAAAATAAATCTAAAAGTTTACACTTACATACATTGATACCGTGTTCCAACCAGCACGCACTCACCACTACAGGTTATACACTGGGCCGCTGTCTCTAAAATATAAGTTTTAAATATAGAAGACTCTAAAGTCTAGTAACATGGCGAGATATATCTCCTTTTATTTGTAAGGCCAGGTCGTAACACAATATTCTTTTTTAATTCAACAAAAGATTATTATAAGCTGTATTTTATGTGATGAATTGAGATGAAATAAAATGGGGTTTAATGTCCTTCATTTATGCATTTCGACTCGAGGTCCCACTAAACAATCATAGCAAGTGGGTTTAAATGTCATCACGGACTTTATCCTAGATCGCAATAACACACTTTAATGACGAGTCCGGGAGAAAAGCATGCAAATGTTATGGTGCACTTAGAAGGATTTTTATAAAACTGGGTTTAATGGACACTTTTACACCACTATCCCAGGTGTTAAGTTGGCAGGCCTCAGAAGACATATTTTAGGCTATTTCCTCGCTCAGGTTTTGAGTTATTTTAACTGCTCGTTCTGCAGTAGGTTTAAATGTGGGAATGATTAATTTCGGACAGTTACAGTAGATACACTAGTGTAATATTAACACCTTCCAATGTTTGAACTCCCTCTTAAAACTTGTGATTTTTCAAAACGATGTATTCAGTGTTTCTCCAAATAAAGGTCCGTGAATTTTGAACTTATAGAGTCAGGGGATTTATGAACTAATATTGCCTTCTAGGACATAATCCCTAGATTATTTAAGTCAAATAAAACTGGAAGCCTCCGCTAGTTTTTGATATCGTAGATTTGAGTGAAAGAATTTTCGTTCAAATAGCGGGTTTCAGCGACGGCCAAATATACCGATGCGAATATCAGTACTTGCTCCCTATGCAACTAACAAACACAGAGATTTTATGAAAAGCTCAATGTCATTAAGCGGTCGGCCAAGAAAACTTCCTTGCGTGGCTGTTGAATACAGATTCTACTGTACATGTTTTCATTTCATCTTAGTGAAAATTGAGAAGTCATATATTTATGAAATTTAACGAATAGTCAAAGGTCAGAATGGGCCATTATATTGCACACGCGTCACTGAGGTAGGCTCAACATTTTACAGTGAACATGAAGGAAGAAATGTGAAAACCTAATTGTAACAATTATGCATCACAGGCCGGGGTCAGCAAAGGCTATGCAAACCCGGTGAGTTACGACTACCCGACGAGCACATGAGCCGTTTCGGTATTCGAAGTAAACTATTATTGAAGATTATTTGTCGAACAGAGAGAGAGAGAAATGGGGTTTAACGTCCACTCGACACAAACTAGGTCATGTCGGGACCAACATATGGTTTAATTTTATTTCAATAATTCGCTTCCGCGTAGGGGTCTTTAGCAGTGGGAGGAAACCGGAGGACCCGGAGAAAACCCACGAGGTTGGACAAGCAACCCTACTCCTTGTCACGTACAACCGTTGTCGAACAGAAAACAATCTGTCATCATTAGAGGCGGCAGTGCTATTCCGAATAACATAACCACAGGTGTTTCCTAAGGATCAATATATTGGGTCTACTTTTTTTTCCTTTTTTATATCAGTAATAGTACCGAAAACGTTATCTCTAATATATTTTTATTTACAGGCGATAGGCCTGGGTGTCCAAACTGTTGGTCGCGACCGCAGCTTGGGTCGCCAAACACTTTTCGTGGAGTCGTGGCGGACTACACTGAAACTTTTGAAAAAATGCTATGTTTTCATGAAAAGTATATAAATCTCTGATATACACATCTTGCCACATTGCCAGTCGTCTTTCCTCAATTTTTATAATGTGTAAAAATGTAAACCATAATTTGTCAAATAAATAAAACAATCATAAATGTAGCAATGATGATGTTTCATAGTAAAAGGTGACTTTGCTCTTCGAGGTGTCGGAATCAGATGCTGGTTTCTGGATTGGGGTCGCAGCTTTCTGGATACGCCATTAAATCTACCTATTGAAACTACGGGCGAATGTGAACTATAGATTTGAATTTTTTTCACTCGCTGCCCTAAGGTATTACGGCATTAAAACCCCCGATATACTTAAACCAAAAGCTGTTGTCAGTAAAAATGTTTTATTTTTTCATGCCGTACCCGAAAAAGCTTTTTTACTAGAGCGGTTTTAGCTATGAGGGAAATTTTGCCCGGACATCGACACTACGGCCTACTCTTATATCGAATTCCAACTGTCAAGGGATCTTTTAAGTGTACGCGGAACCTGGGTTTTTCGTCCCATCCGAACGACTAGACAGCTGTCCTCGTCAGGCCCTCCTTCCTGCATCACTGACAAGGGGAAACCACGTCGGAAAATCTGGATGAACCTTCTCGGCCAATGCTGGGATCGAACGTCCGACCTCCAGGCTAGCGAGCCAGCGTCTTACCCATTTAGCCACCGTGAACCCCCTTCTTTCTAAACATGAGTGGTTGAACACTATAGATAGCTGCAGAGGCTATACCTTTTAACGGATTTTTGTAAAATTGACGGGAAGCATCCGGGTCATGAGAAATTCAAAGCGCTGTGACTTTTCGTCCCGGAGTAATCACCCCGGTAGAGGCTACAATTTTAACGGACGTTTCCAAATATTCTGGGAAGCATATTAAGCGTTCTACGACCTTCCGTTCCAGAGTTATCCCTCTTTTCCCCAAAACCCTGTGAACGCGATAGAGACTATAGTTTTTAATTGATTTCTCAAAGGGATCAGCAGTGAATATTTGGAAGGACCAGTTTACGTTACTACGCCGTATATAAATAATGTACGACGCTGTGTGATGTGAAGTTACACGTAGAAAGAATTTGAACATATAATTTGGTATTTAATATAATTCATAGGCACAATATGCAAATGAAACAAACCATTTTTGTGGCTAACATCTGCAATTGTGGGGCTGAAAAATCGAAAATCAAATAGTGGTGAAATCTGAAATTTTACAAATGGGGTCAGTGGCTCATAGGGGTAAGGTAAACAAAGTTTACTTCCCAGCAGTGAAATCTTACAGAGGGTAATCGTTTAGCTAAATAACAGTAATGACAGTTAAAGTGACGCTTTACCTTCAGTAGAATTATCAGTTTTTTCACCATAAAAGACATGTATTGGAGCAAATATTTGTGTACAAACATTATCCAGTAGAAAACAATTGGTATTCTCTATAGTAACTAGTTTCTTAGCTACTGATTGACAAATACTTTCTTGTTTACAATCTTTTATAACAGGATCTGTTGATAGTGTTAGTTCATAGTCTACTATAATACTACCAGGTCTAAAAATATACAAACATTAATGTTGATAGTGTTAGTTCATAGTCTACTATAATACTACCAGGTCTACACATATACAAACATTAATGATGATAGTGGTAATTTATAATCTGGTGTGATACTACCAGATCATGATAGTGTTAATTTATAGTCTGCTATAATGCTACTAGATTACAATAATATTAATGTTGACAGTGTTAATCCATATTCTACTGTAGTACTACATTAATGCTGATAGTGTTAAAGATGCATTAGTTAAGATTTAGTTAGTTCAAAATCAGATAATGAAAAATGATTACATTTAAAATTTCAGTCAAATTACTTGTTTCTGAGCCACGTTACCAGGCTTTGAAGTCTTCACAATATAGTCAGGATTATCAAGTACAATGGTTACAGTTAGAAATATCGATTATCTTTTTCAATTAAATTATCAAATCGCGATCGTGTTTCTATTCATTAAAATCGCTACAATCCAATGATCTAGAGACTTGATTATGGGTTTGTCACGTGAAAAAAATGTCTAATTAATAATTTATATAACATTTGAGGCCAAAAGAAAGACCTACAATAGGCAGATTTAATTCTTACATAAGTCATGGAAATCTATTATTCTAAGAATGTATAAATATATATTTATATGCATATATAAATATATGTATATATATTCATTTATCTACCGTAAACAAAGAAGTATTTGTACTTTATATTATATATATATATATGATTTATCCTGTGACTTAATCGACAATTGTAGTCGAATTTAAAATCGAAACGAGTAAAAATAAAAAATGACATTTGTTACCAGAAAAAATTCAAAACGGGGATGCTGTCATATACCTTATATCTGTAACAGCTGTAGTCAATATACTTGAACTATTTATGAAACTCTTCATCTGGAAATATCAAAGATAATATTTACGTTGTTATAAGACAATATGTTCTAATATGAGTATATTTTATATTGATTAAATTTGGCTGGTTTTATATAAAAAGATATACTGTTTAGGTAGTTATACTACATTATATTTTCTATTGATTAAACTAGAAACGACCATATAACTTATTTCTTACACCTATCTCTAAACTTTTCTTTAATGACAAATATTCTGTAGATGTTTTATCACTATATTTAACATCATAGTCTTTCTGTAGTGATAACGTAACATATAAAACAGCACCTGTAAAAACAAAATTATTTAATAACCAGATTTATTAATATTATTGCTTCGAATATGGTCTGTGGTAAATATTGTTTCTACAATTGTAAATATAATGGCAAGTGTGACAGAAATGTTATCAAAACATTACAGACTTTCTTGCATCGAGGGGGGTTGGATGGCTGAATCGTTAGCGTGCACCCGCTGTATTATAAAGTCTGTCATTGAGTCGACTGGCGTGGTTTCGAATCCCCGGTTGTACGTGACAAGGAGTAGGGTCGCCTGTCCAACCTCCTTGGTTTTCTCCGGGTCCTCCGGTTTCCTCCCACTGCTAAAGACCCCTACGCGTAAGCGAATTATTGAAATAAAATTAAACCATATGTAAGTCCCGAAATGACCTAGTTTGTGTCGAGTGGACGTTAAACACCATTTCTCTCTCTTTCTTCTTGCATCGATCACAGACTAGATACAAAACATTCAAGTATTGAAAAACTTACCAGAACTGACAGTCGTATCGCTAACATAAGTTATAGTTGTTTCATCTTTCCTAGACGGTATGTCTGTTGTTACATCTATCGTTGATGGTGGGTCAGTTGTTATATCTGGCGTAGCTGATATATATGTTGTTATATCTGGCGTAGATGGTATATACGTTGTTACATCGGTGCTAGTTGGTATGGTTGTTATTACATCTATCGTAGATAGTACGTCTGCTACATTTGTATTACGCGGTATGTCCGATGTTTCACTTGCCGTAGCTGGTATATCAGTAGTTACATCTGTTGTGGATGATATTTCTGTTATTGCGCTCGCCATAGATGGTAAGCCTGGTATTACTTCTGTTGTGGAGGGTATACCTGTTGTTACATATGTCGGAAATGTTATTTCTGTTATTACATCTATGGTAGATGATATGTGTATGTCCGTTGTTACATATGCAGTAGGCGGTACTTCAGTTATATTTTTCACAGATGGTATATGTGTTAATACATCTGTGGTGGATGGTATATTTGTTAATACATCTGTGGTAGATGATGTATTTGTTAATACATCTGTAGTAGATGGTGTATCTGTTACTACATCTATCGTGGATATTACATCTGTCGAAGGTATGTGTGTTGTTACATATGTCGTAGATGGAATGTCTGTTATTACATCCGTGGTAGATGGCATATGTGTTTTTAGATCGGTGGTAGATGGTATGCCTTCTATACCTGATATTACTTCTGTCGTAGATGGTATGTCTGTTACATCTGTAGTAGCAGCTATGCGTGTTTTAAAATCTGCAGTAGTAATAGGTATGTCGGTTGTTACACTTGTTGTGGATGATATTTCTGTTATTACCCCTGATGATATTTGTGTTGTTACATCTAATTCTTTCGAAGATGTTATACTTGTTGTTACACTTGTGGTAGATGGTACGTGTTTTGTTACATATCTGGTAGATGGTATATCTGTTGTTTCCACTATCGAATATGGTATATCTGAGGTCAATGGCATATCCGTTGTTATATCTGAGGTAGATTGTTTGAGTGTTTTTGCATCTGGCGTAGATGGTATATCTGTTATTACACCTATCGTAGATGGGGTGTTTGTTACATCTGTAGTAGGAGGTGTGTCCGCTGTTACACCTGTAGTAGGGGGTATGTCTGTTGTAAAATCTGTCGTAAATGGAACGTCTGTTACGTCTGTAATAGGACGTGTGTCAGCTGTTACACCGGTAGTAGGGGGTGTGTCTGTTGTTACTTTGGTCGTAGATGGTATGTCTGTTATTACCTCTATCGTAGATGGTATATATTTTGATACCTCTGTCGAAGACGGTATATCAGTTAATACATCTGTTAGAGATGATATGTGTCTTATTACATTTGTTGTAGATGACATGTCCGTAGATGCAATATCTGTCATTACATCTGTGGTAGATGTTTTATCTGTAATTACATCTGTTGTAGATGGTATGTCTGCTATTACATCTATCGTTGATGGAACATCTGTAGAAAGAGATGTATCCGTTGTTACATCTTTCGTAGATGGTATATTTGTTCTTAAATTTCTGGTAGATCGTGTGTGTGTTGTTACATCTGTGGTAGATGGCTTATCTGTTATTATATCTGTCGTTGATGGTATATCTGTTATTACATCTATCGCAATTGGAACGTATGTTATATCTGTAGTAGGGGGTATATCTGTTGTTACACGTGTGGTAGTAGGTATGTCCGTTGTTACACCTGTCGTGAATGGTATGTCTTTTATTACATATATCGTAGATGCCCGATTTGTAGTAGTGGGAGTGTCCGTTGTTACACTTGTAGTAGGGGGTATGTATGTTATTACATCTGTCCTAGTTGCAACATCTGTGGTAGATGGTATATCTGTTATTATTTGTGTGGTAGATGACATATCTGTTGTTACATATTTGGTATATGGCATATCTGTTATAACATCTGTGGTAGATGGCATGTTTGTTGTTACATCTGTCGTAAATGTTATGTTTGGTATTACAACTATCGTAGATGGGATGTTTGTTACATCTGTAGTAGGAGAATTGCCAGCTGTTACAGCTGTAGTAGGGGATGTGTCTGTTATAACATCTTTCGTAATTGGAACATCTGTAGTAATATGTATGTCGGTTCTTACATCTGTAGCAGTAGGTATGTCGGTTGTTAACCCTGAAGTAGGGGATATGTCCGTTATGACATCTGTTCTGGGCAATATTTCTGTTATTGCATCTGCCGTAGATGGCATATCTGTTATTACATCTGTTCTAGATGGTATGTCAACATCCGTTACATTTGCTGTTGTAGATATGTCCGTCTTTAATTCTTTCGAAGATGGTATATTTGTTGTTATACTTGTGGTAGATGGTATCGTAGATGGTATATCTGTGGTCGATGCCATATCTGTTGTTACATCTGAGGTAGATTGTTTATGTGATTTTACATCTGGTGTAGATGGTATATCTGTTATTACATCTATCGTAGATGGGGCGTTTGTTACATCTGTAGTAGGAGGTGTGTCATCTGTTATACCTGTAGTAGGGGCTATGTCTGTCATTAAATCAGTCGTAGTTTGAACATTTGTAGTAGTAGGTATGTCAGTTATTACACCTGTGGTAGTAGGTATGCCTTGTATACCTGATATTACTTCTGTCGTAGATGGTGTGTCTGTTACATCTGTAGTAGCAGCTATGCGTGTTTTAAAATCTGCAGTAGTAATAGGTATGTCGGTTGTTACACTTGTTGTGGATGATATTTCTGTTATTAAACCTGATGATATTTGTGTTGTTACATCTGTTGTAGATGATATATCTGTTATTACATCTGTCATGGGTGGCATATCTGTTATTACATCTATCGTAAATGGAACGTCTGTTATATCTGTAATTGGGGGTATGTATGTTGTTACACGTGAAGTAGAAGGTGTACCCGTTGTTACATATGTCGTAAATGGTATATCTGTTATTACATCTGTGGTAAACGGGGGGTTTGCTCCATTAATAGTAGGGGGTGTGTCCGTTGTTACACCTGTAGTAGAAGGTATGTGTGTTATTGTATCTGGCGTAGCTGTAACATCTGCTGTAGATGGTATATCTGTCATTATAGCTGAGGTTGATGGTATATCTGTTATTACATCTGGGGTAGATGGTATGTGTGTTATTGAATTTGTGGTAGATGGCACGTCGATTGCTAAACCTGTTGTAGGGGGTATATCCGTTGTTGGACCTGTTGTGGGTGATATGTCTGTTAATACATCTGTGGTGAATACTATGTTTGTTGGTCCATGTGTGGTAGGTGGCATATATGTTATTACATCAGTGGAAGATGGTATATATGTTGTTGCACCTGCCGTAGACAGTATATCTGTTATTACATCTGCTATAGATGGTATGTCTGTTATTACATCTATCGTAGATGGAACATTTGTTATATCTGTAGTAGGAGACATGTCGGTTGTTACATCTTTCTTAGATGGTATATTTGTTGTTACATTTGTGGTAGATGGTATGTGAGTTGTTACATCTGTGGTAGACGATATCTCTGTTATTTTATCTGTGGTAGATTGTTTGTGTGTTATTACATCTCTGGTAGATGGTATATCTTTTATTACATCTGGGGTAGATGGTGTATCTGTTATTACATCTGTGGTATATCCCATATCAGTAGCCACATATGAGGTAGATGCTATATTTGTTATTATATGTGTGGTAGATGGTTTATCTGGTGTTGCTTCTGTCGAAGATGATATGTCTGTTGCTACATCTGTCGTAGGTGGTATGTCTGTTGTTACATTTGCCGTAGATGTTCTGTATGTTGTTTCATCAAGCGTAAATGGTATGCCTGTTATTACATCTATACTAGATCGGACGTTTGTTACATCTGTAGTGTGTGTGTCAGCCATTACATCTGTAGTATTGAGTATGTCTGTGGCAGTAGGTATGCCGTTTGTTAAACCTGAAGTTGGGCGTATGTTCCTTGTTGTTACATCTGTTTTGGGTGACATTTCTGTTATTACATCTGACGTAGGATCTGTCATTACATCTGCTGTAGATGGTATATCTGTTATTACATCTGTTCTAGATGGTATGTCAACATCTGTTACATTTGTTGTTGAAGATATGTCTGTTTTTACACCTTTCGAATATGGCATATTTGTCGTTAGACTTGGGGTAGATGTTTTATCTGTTATTACCTCTATCGTAGAAGATATTTTTGTTATTACATCAGGGTTCGATGCCATATCTGTTGTTACATCTGTGGTAGATTGTTTGCGTGGTGTTACATCTGGCGTAGATGGTATGCCTGTTATTACATGCATCGTAGATGGGGCGTTTGTTACACCTGTAGTAGTAGGCGTGTCTGTTATATCTGTAGTTGGGGTTATGTCTGTTGTTACACCTGAAGTAGACGGTATATCTATTATTACACCTGTTGTAGATGGTATATCTGTTATTACACCTGGAGTAGCGGGTATATCTGTTATTACACCCGTGGTAGATGGTTTGGGTGTTGTTACGTCTGCCGTAGTTGAAACATCTGTAGTAATAGGTATGTAGGTTGGTGATACATTTATGGTAGGTACATGTATCGTAGGTGCAATTGTAACAGTTGTAGGTGGCAATATTGTTGTTACATCTGTGACAGAAGTAGGCGTATACTTAGTTGTTACATCTATCGTGGATGATTCTGTTCCACTATTTGCTGAAAAACATGTTATTATATAACCTGTAAGAATTGGAAACATACTGCTATTCATATTGGTTTTTATTACCTAAGCAAATATATTTCATATTCTAATGAAATGTATTATTTGTTAATCTAATAAATGATCAACTATGTAAAACTGGGTAGGTATGCTGAACAAGTTTACTGAGATCTCTTAACCAACAACAATAACAACTTAACTAGAACTGCGATGCAGTAATGACGGGTTTCACCGGTGCCACGTTACTTTAAACATATGTCACTACCGGTATCAATGAAACCATTAAACAGGTTTCCACATAAGCACTGCACACATCAAATAAAATGGACGCCGAAGCAACCAAATCCAGCAATATAAATTCATTTTATACATTTGTTACATGTAAGTGTACAGTAGTTCCGGTGATAATGAAAATGTTCAATTAGTTTTATGAAATCAGAAATGGCATAAGGCACCACATGGTGAAACTTTTATGTAAATCGAATAATAATTGCCATTTTTATAGACCCAAAACCTTGAAAAGTGACTTGTAGAAAACCGTTTATTTCTCTGCAACCGTACAAGGTAGAAACCATTTTCTGGTATCTGTATGATCAAATATCATAATTTTAAAATTTTAAAAACATTACAAATCAGGCTCATTTGATTAAAATATCTGTTTTGAAGGCTAAAAATACAGTTTTTGCCAAAATGACGTTACTTCCGGTGATAATGAAAATCTTAAATTACTTGTATGAAATCGTAAATGGCATTAGGTATCACACAGTGAAAATTTTATGAAAATCGAATAATAATTGACACTTTAATGGACCAAAAACCTTCAAAAGTGTCTTGTAGAAAACCGTCTATTTCTCGGTAACCGAAAAAGTTAGGAACAATTTTATGTTATCTACATGACCGTATGAATTTTATTAATATATGAATTTAAACCAAAAGTTAAAATTATTAATACATATTAAATAATTTTTAGATGGAAAAATATCGATTTTAAAAGTTAAAAATGCATTTTTTGACAAAATGGCGTCACTTCCGGTGTCAATTTTAAATTGTAATTAATTTGATACGATGCATACTTCCTTTTTGAATCAAATGGTGTCATTTTTGTTAATATCTAATAATAATTGACTATTTTACAGGCAAAATAACGAAAACAGTGACTTATGAAAAATTGTCCATTTCTAGGTAACTGCTTATATTACAAACTAATTTTAACATACATTTTCTTCGTATGAATTATAGCTACAAGTTTATAAAAGTTACGTAGAAATATTTTAAAATCCGAAAAGCCTGAATGGGTTGTAAATAGGTCAATTTTACACCTTTTTTCACATCTTAATCGAATTTGCTCGAAAATGAACTCGAAATTAAAAAAACTGAGCTCACACTTCTTTGCGCCTTTAAAGGGCACACTCTTTTAGTTATATCAGTTTTTTTAAAAAAAAAAAAAATAATATTTGCTTTCGAAAAATGGCACTTAACTGTCAAAATGGCACTTAACTGCCACTTCCGGTGCCGACAGATAACTCTATCGGTAACAAAAAAAAATGACAATTGAGACAACGGAGCATATGAACTTTGTTTTATACAAATCGAACAATAATTAATCTAGGACTGAAAAACTGAATTAGCCAATGGCGGCCAAGGAAAATTACTGAGACAGAAAAATTCACATTTTTGCTCAAGTCAGATGACTCGTTAATTTTGTGTAAAACACGACTAATATATATTTATAAATAAAAAAGTTTTTTGTAAAAATTTAAATTTTCTAAATTTGGCGCCTAATATCTGGGAAGATTTGTCGAAAATTAAAAATCAAAAGTAACGTAGATATGTGCCCTGTCTCCGGCTATGCCAAAATGTATCGAAAGTTAAAATCCAACAAGAAGAGTCATCTTTGAGTTTGAATAACAACAACTTAATTAAGAAGAGTGATCTTTGAGTTTTAATAACATGGCAAAGTCTACTTATCAAAACACTGGAGTAAATATACCAGCTACATTGATCAGTAATTAAATGCTTGTGAAGCAGAAATCACTGGATGACTGTTAGTTGACTGATGTTTTGCTAAATATCCAACTCTAGTTCGACTAAGTAAATCATAATTTAATGGTAAACATTCATTAGAAAATATCTTTCATTGGCTTTATATTGTCCTAGAAAACACTTACCCCCCCCCCCCATTAAATTGTGTATATATAAAACGTTGTTTTATGTTGATTTTGTGCATGAAATGGTGACATAAGAATGTAGAAACAAGAATCATTAGGTTAAAATATTGCTTTCGTATATAATATATTCAAACAGGAAACACAAATCATTAATATTGTTTCATTTCGGTATTTGGTCTTCTGTACGAGGGCTGGCTGAAAAGTTTTCAGACTATCTCTGAAAGACCTGTAGAAAGTCGATGGTTTTCATTTATTTTTCTGTATAGTCCTCTTCGGTCAAGAGTAATATTTTCTTCAGACATCATAAGAAAAAATGATAATGATGACCGGCTAGTTCTTTTTTTTACCCCTGCTTTGGCCGAGAAAGTCCATCGGGATTTTCTGACGTGGTTTCCCCTCGTCAGTTCGATCCCGGTGTTGGTCAAGAATTTCCCCATTGTTAGTGGTGTTGGACAGAGGACCTGGCAAGAACAGTGTCTAGTCCTTCAAATAGGACAAAAAATCAAGATTTTGTGCTCATGTTGTATGTGCATGTTAAAGAAACCTTGACAGCTGGAATTCGAAATGAGAGTAGGTCAGTCATTCATTCATTCCTTTTTCTCTTTGTGTGTCGTTTACAGGCCGCAATTCTTAAAGGAGTTGAATCGTTCAACCCCTGCACTGGCCGAGAATGTGATGCAGGACGGAGAGAGAGAGAGAGAGAGAGAGAGAGAGAAATAGGGTTTAACGTCCTCTCGACACAAACTAGGTCATTTCGGGACTAACATATGGTTTAATTTTATTTTAATAATTCGCTTGCGCATAGGGGTCTTTAGCAGTGGGAGGAAACCGGAGGACCCGGAGAAAACCCACGAGGTTGGACAGGCGACTCTACTCCTTGTCATTGTCACGCACACACCGGGGATTCGAACCCACGCTACTTGACTCAATGGCAGGCCGTATGATACAGCACGCACGTGCTAACCATTCGGCCATCCAACCCCCGATGCAGGACGGAGGGCCTGATAAGGACAGCTGTCTAGTCGTTCGGGTATGACGAAAAACCAAGGTCCCGTGTAAACATTGGCCTGCACGTAAAATATCCCTTGACAGTTGGAATTCGATATAAGAGTAGGCCATAGTGCAACTGTCCGGACAAAATTTCACTCACCGTATACCCGTCTTCATTAGCCCAGTTCGGCGCAGAACAGTAGGACGTTAAAACCCATTTCATTTCATTGCATTTAGTTCCTTTTTCATTTTCGGAAACGGGTCTCATCCATTACAAATCTGGAAGAATCATTATCAGGATCTACTTCAAAACGGCGCAGATTGTCACAAAACGTCTGGTATCTGACACGTTTCTGATCCGCAGTCAAGAGCTTTGGCACCCATCTTGCAGTTACCGTTTGTCATTCGTTGGCAATAATGTGCTCAACCTTTTTAAGAGAGGTGCCCACAGCACTGGCAATATGTGGAGTGGTTAATCGTCGATCTGCCATCACCATGTCATGCACCTGGTTGATGTTGATGGCCTTCCAGGACGCGGGTCACGGTCAAGACTCTCTCTCTGCCATAGATAAATTCCGCAACCAACTTATTTACTGTGGGAAAGGAAGGGGCATCATACCCTAAAGTGGAGACCGGTTTATACCTGTGTTGGGGCTACACCATTCAGTTGCAGGTACTTGATGACTGCCCTATAGCCAGTTTTGTCCATTTCTGGTGATTTCGATGGGTAGGTTCACAAGATGGTCTGGTACGACGACAATAATAACAATACAGTTGCAGTTCTTATGTCTATGATTCATTCACTGACTGTACTTGTTGGCGGTAAAAGTTTATTTCAACTCAATTGATCTCTCTGCCTTAGAACTTTTCAGCCAGCCCCCGTATATATGTATAAAAATTAGAACGTGGCCCTAAACGATAAAATTACTATTTTTCATAAATAACCGTATTTGATGAATAAAGTTCCCTTAACGGCAATCACCTCTGGTATTATTAATATATTCCAAATTTATTTCTGGCCAGAATTTTGAAAAAATGCATATTCTGTATGTTACCATGTAAATTATAACAGTCAGTTTCTGACCTGAATTCATTCATCAGCTGGGATTTCTCTTTCAACAGAAAATCACGGCTAGAACGTCAGTATTATATAATACACTTATATAATACAAATTGCATTGATGCATGTCCAATGAATTGAGTCATTACCTACAAACGGTTAACAGCTAGATTTGGGTTAATGTTGAGAGAGAGGGAGAGAGAGAGAGGGGGGGGGGGGGGTTAACGTGCACTATACAGAAACTAGGTTATTTTAATGCATTCCGACTCGGGACCCCACTAAACAATCTTAGCAAGTGGGTTTAAATACGGTCACGGACTTTATCCTAGATCGCAATAACACACTTTAATGACGAGTCGGGGAGAAAAATATGCAAATGTTATGGTGCACGAGAAGGATTTTTATAAAACTGGGTTTAATGGACACTTTTACACCACTAACCCAAGTGTTAAGTTGGCAGGCCTCAGAAGACATATTTTATTTCCTAGTTCAGTTTTGGGTTATTTAACTGCTCGTTCTGTAATAGGTTTAAATTTCGGGATGATTAATTTCGGACAGTTACAGTAGATACACTAGTGTAATATTAACACCTTCCAGTGTTTGAGCTCCCTCTTAAAACTTGTGATTTTTCAAAACGATGTATTCAGTGTTTCTCCAAATAGCAAAGGTCTGTGAATTTTGAACTTATAGATATGTAATGCAGCGAGTCAGGGAGACCGGTTTATATCTGTGTTGGGGCTACACCATTCAGTTGCAGGTACTTGATGACTGCCCTATAGCCAGTTTTGTCCATTTCTGGTGATTTCGATGGGTAGGTTCACAAGATGGTCTGGTACGACGACAATAATAACAATACAGTTGCAGTTCTTATGTCTATGATTCATTCACTGACTGTACTTGTTGGCGGTAAAAGTTTATTTCAACTCAATTGATCTCTCTGCCTTAGAACTTTTCAGCCAGCCCCCGTATATATGTATAAAAATTAGAACGTGGCCCTAAACGATAAAATTACTATTTTTCATAAATAACCGTATTTGATGAATAAAGTTCCCTTAACGGCAATCACCTCTGGTATTATTAATATATTCCAAATTTATTTCTGGCCAGAATTTTGAAAAAATGCATATTCTGTATGTTACCATGTAAATTATAACAGTCAGTTTCTGACCTGAATTCATTCATCAGCTGGGAGTTCTCTTTCAACAGAAAATCACGGCTAGAACGTCAGTATTATATAATACACTTATATAATACAAATTGCATTGATGCATGTCCAATGTATTGAGTCATTACCTACAAACGGTTAACAGCTAGATTTGGGTTAATGTTGAGAGAGAGGGAGAGAGAGAGAGGGGGGGGGGGGGGGGGTTAACGTGCACTATACAGAAACTAGGTTATTTTAATGCATTCCGACTCGGGACCCCACTAAACAATCTTAGCAAGTGGGTTTAAAGACGGTCACGGACTTTATCCTAGATCGCAATAACACACTTTAATGACGAGTCGGGGAGAAAAATATGCAAATGTTATGGTGCACGAGAAGGATTTTTATAAAACTGGGTTTAATGGACACTTTTACACCACTAACCCAAGTGTTAAGTTGGCAGGCCTCAGAAGACATATTTTATTTCCTAGTTCAGTTTTGGGTTATTTAACTGCTCGTTCTGTAATAGGTTTAAATTTCGGGATGATTAATTTCGGACAGTTACAGTAGATACACTAGTGTAATATTAACACCTTCCAGTGTTTGAGCTCCCTCTTAAAACTTGTGATTTTTCAAAACGATGTATTCAGTGTTTCTCCAAATAGCAAAGGTCTGTGAATTTTGAACTTATAGATATGTAATGCAGCGAGTCAGGGAGACCGGTTTATATCTGTGTTGGGGCTACACCATTCAGTTGCAGGTACTTGATGACTGCCCTATAGCCAGTTTTGTCCATTTCTGGTGATTTCGATGGGTAGGTTCACAAGATGGTCTGGTACGACGACAATAATAACAATACAGTTGCAGTTCTTATGTCTATGATTCATTCACTGACTGTACTTGTTGGCGGTAAAAGTTTATTTCAACTCAATTGATCTCTCTGCCTTAGAACTTTTCAGCCAGCCCCCGTATATATGTATAAAAATTAGAACGTGGCCCTAAACGATAAAATTACTATTTTTCATAAATAACCGTATTTGATGAATAAAGTTCCCTTAACGGCAATCACCTCTGGTATTATTAATATATTCCAAATTTATTTCTGGCCAGAATTTTGAAAAAATGCATATTCTGTATGTTACCATGTAAATTATAACAGTCAGTTTCTGACCTGAATTCATTCATCAGCTGGGAGTTCTCTTTCAACAGAAAATCACGGCTAGAACGTCAGTATTATATAATA
Organism: Patella vulgata; assembly: GCF_932274485.2. Classification (NCBI taxonomy): domain Eukaryota; kingdom Metazoa; phylum Mollusca; class Gastropoda; family Patellidae; genus Patella; species Patella vulgata. The sequence goes on from NC_065883.2 coordinate 34,960,258, forward strand.
CACTTATATAATACAAATTGCATTGATGCATGTCCAATGTATTGAGTCATTACCTACAAACGGTTAACAGCTAGATTTGGGTTAATGTTGAGAGAGAGGGAGAGAGAGAGAGAAGGGGGGGGGGGTTAACGTGCACTATACAGAAACTAGGTTATTTTAATGCATTCCGACTCGGGACCCCACTAAACAATCTTAGCAAGTGGGTTTAAAGACGGTCACGGACTTTATCCTAGATCGCAATAACACACTTTAATGACGAGTCGGGGAGAAAAATATGCAAATGTTATGGTGCACGAGAAGGATTTTTATAAAACTGGGTTTAATGGACACTTTTACACCACTAACCCAAGTGTTAAGTTGGCAGGCCTCAGAAGACATATTTTATTTCCTAGCTCAGTTTTGGGTTATTTAACTGCTCGTTCTGCAATAGGTTTAAATTTCGGGATGATTAATTTCGGACAGTTACAGTAGATACACTAGTGTAATATTAACACCTTCCAGTGTTTGAGCTCCCTCTTAAAACTTGTGATTTTTCAAAACGATGTATTCAGTGTTTCTCCAAATAGCAAAGGTCTGTGAATTTTGAACTTATAGATATGTAATGCAGCGAGTCAGGGGATTTATGAACTATATTGCCTTCTAGGACATAATCCCTAGATTATTTAAGTCAAATAAAATTGGAAGCCTCCGCTAGTTTTTGATATCGGTGATTGGAGTCAAAGAATTTTCGTTCAAATAGCGAGTTTCAGTGACGGCCAAATTTACCGATGCGAATATCGGTCTGTGGTAAATATTGTTTCTACAATTGTAAATAGAATGGCAAGTGTGACAGAAATGTTATCAAAACATTACAGAATTTCTTGCATCGATCACAGAAATGAAATGAAATGGGGTTTAAAGTCCTACTGTTCTGCTCCGAACTGGGCTATTGAAGACGGACATATGAGGGAAATTTTGCCCGGGCAGCGGCGCTACGGCCTACTCTTATATCGAATTCAAACTGCCAAGGGATCTTTTACGTGCACGCCAATATGTACACGGGACCTCGGTTATTCGTCCCATCCGAACGACTAGACAGCTGTCCTTGTCAGGCCCTCCGTCCTGCATCACTGACAAGGGGAAACCACGCCGGAAAATCTGGATGAACTTTCTCGGGCAATGCAGGGATCGAACACCCGACTTCCAGGATAGCGAGCCAGCGTCTTATCCACTTAGACACGTGATCCCCTTCATCGATCACAGACTGGATACAAAACATTCAAGTATTGATTGAAAAACTTACCAGAACTGACAGTCGTATCGCTAACATAAGTTATAGTTGTTTCATCTTTCCAAGACGGTATGTCTGTTGTTACATCTATCGTTGATGGTAGGTCAGTTGTTATATCTGGCGTAGCTGGTATATATGTTGTTATATCTGGCGTAGATGGTATATACGTTGTTACATTGGCGCTAGTTGGTATGGTTGTTATTACATCTATCGTAGATAGTACGTCTGCTACATTTGTATTACGCGGTATGTCCGATGTTCCACTTGCCGTAGCTGGTACATCAGTAGTTACATCTGTTGTGGATGATATTTCTGTTATTGCGCTCGCCGTAGATGGTAAGCCTGGTATTACTTCTGTCGTGGAGGGTATACCTGTTGTTACATCTGTCGGTAATGTTATGCCTGTTATTACATCTGCGGTAGATGATATGTGTGTTATTACATTTGTGGTAGATCGTATGTCCGTTGTTACATATGCAGTAGGCGGTACTTCAGTTATATTTTTCACAGATGGTATATGTGTTAATACATCTGTGGTGGATGGTATATTTGTTAATACATCTGTGGTAGATGATGTATTTGTTAATACATCTGTATTAGATGGTGTATCTGTTACTACATCTATCGTGGATATTACATCTGTCGAAGATATGTGTGTTGTTACATATGTCGTAGATGGAATGTCTGTTATTACATCCGTGGTAGATGGCATATCTGTTTTTAGATCGGTGGTAGATGGTATGCCGTCTATACCTGATATTACTTCTGTCCTTGATGGTATGTCTGTTACATCTATGCGTGTTTTTAAATCTGCAGTAGTAATAGGTATGTCGGTTGTTACACTTGTTGTGGATGATATTTCTGTTATTACCCCTGATGATATTTGTGTTGTTACATCTGTCGTAGATGATATATCTGTTTTTAAATCTGTCATGGATGGCATATCTCTCATTACATCTATCGTAAATGGAACGTCCGTTATATCTGTAGTTGGGGGTATGTATGTTGTTACACGTGAAGAAGAAGGTGTTCCCGTTGTTATATATGTCGTGAATGGTATATCTGTTATTACATCTGTGGTAAACGGGGGGTTTGCTCCATCTATAGTAAGGGGTGTGTCCGTTGTTACACCTATAGTAGGAGGTATGTGTGTTATTTTATCTGGCGTAGCTGTAACATCCGCGGTAGATGGTATATCTGTCATTATAGCTGAGGTCGATGGTATATCTGTTATTACTTCTGGGGTAGATGATATGTGTGTTATTGAATTTGTGGTAGATAGCACGTCGATTGTTGGACCTGTTGTGGGTGATATGTCTGTTAATACATCTGTAGTGAATACTATGTTTGTTGGTCCATGTATGTATGTGTTTGCACCTGCCGTAGACGGTATATCTGTTATTACATCTGCTGTAGATGGTATGTCTGTTATATCTGTAGTAGGAGACATGTCCGTTGTTACATCTTTCTTAGATGGTATATTTGTTGTTACATTTGTGGTAGATGGTATGTGAGTTGTTACATCTGTGGTAGACGGTATATCTGTTATTTCATCTGTGGTAGATTGTTTGTGTGTTATTACATCTGGGGTAGATGGTATATCTGTTATTACATCTGGGGTAGATGCCATATCAGTTGCTACATATGAGGTAGATGTTATATTTGTTATTACGTGTGTGGTAGATGGTTTTTCTGGTGTTGCATCTGTCGAAGATTGTATGTCTGTTGTTACATCTGTCGTAGGTGGTATGCCTGTTGTTATATCTGTCGGAGGTGATATGTCTGTTGTTACATTTGCCGTAGATGTTCTGTATGTTGTTTCATCGGGCGTAAATGGTATGCCTGTTATTACATCTATAGTAGATTGGACGTTTGTTACATCTGTAGTGTGTGTGTCAGCCATTACATCTGTAGTATTGAGTATGTCTGTAGCAGTAGGTATGCCGTTTGTTAAACCTGAAGTTGGGCGTATGTTCGTTGTTGTTACATCTGTTTTGGGTGACATTTCTGTTATTACATCTGCCGTAGATGGTATATCTGTCATTACATCTGCCGTAGATGGTATATCGGTTATCACATCTGTTCTAGATGGTATGTCAACATATGTTACATTTGTTGTTGAAGATATGTCTGTTTTTACACCTTTCGAATATGGCATATTTGTCGTTACACCTGTAGTAGATGTTTTATCTGTTATTACCTCTATCGTAGAAGGTATTTTTGTTATTACATCAGGGGTCGATGCCATATCTGTTGTTACATCTGTGGTAGATTGTTTGTGTGGTGTTACATCTGGCGTAGATGGTATGCCTGTTATTACATGCATCGTAGATGGGGCGTTTGTTACACCTGTAGTAGTAGGTGTGTCTGTTATATCTGTAGTTGGGGTTATGTCTGTTGTTACACCTGAAGTAGACAGTATATCTATTATTACACCTGTTGTAGATGGTATATTGTCTGTTACACCTGGAGTAGCGTGTATATCTGTTATTACACCCGTGGTAGATGGTTTGGGTGTTGTTACGTCTGTCGTTGTGGAAACATCTGTAGTAATAGGTATGTAGGTTGGTGATACATTTATGGTAGGTACATGTATCGTAGGTGCAATTGTAACAGTTGTGGGTGGCAATATTGTTGTTACATCTGTGACAGAAGTAGGCGTATACTTAGTTGTTACATCTATCGTGGATGATTCTGTTCCACTACTTGCTGAAAAACATGTTATTATATAACCTGTAAGAAGTGGAAACATACTGCTATTCATTTTGTATTTTTATTATCTAAGCAAATATATTTCATATTCTAATGAAATGTATTATTTGTTAATCTAATAAATGATCAACTATGTAAAACTGGGTAGGTATGCTGAACTAGTTTCTTGTAACTGAGTTCTCTTAACCAATAACAAAAACAACAATAACAACTTAATTAAGAAGAGTGATCTTTGAGTTTTAATAAGATGGCAAAGTCTACTTATCAAAACACTGGAGTAAATATACCAGCTACATTGATCAGTAATTAAATGCTTGTGAAGCAGAAATCACTGGATGACTGTTAGTTGACTGATGTTTTGCTAAATATCCAACTCTAGTTCGACTAAGTAAATCATAATTTAATGGTAAACATTCATTAGAAAATATCTTTCATAGGCTTAATATTGTCCTAAAAAAACTTACCCCCCCTCCCCATTAAATTGTGTATATATCAAACGTTGTTTTATTTTGATTTTGTGCATGAAATGGTGACATAAGAATGTAGAAAACAAGAATCATTAGTTTAAAATATTGCTTTCGTATATAATATATTCAAACAGGAAACACAAATCATTAATATTGTTCCATTTCGGTATTTGGTCTTCTATACAGACGAGGGCTGGCTGAAAAGTTTCAAGATTATCTCTGAAAGACCTGTAGAAAGTCGATGGATTCCATTTTTTTTCTGCATATTCCTCTTCGGTCAAGAGTAATATTTTCTTCAGACATCCTTAAAAAAATTGAAAATGATGACCGGCTAGTTCCTTTTTTTTAATTCTGCTTTGGCCGAGAAAGTCCATCGGGATTTTCTGACGTGGTTTCCCCTCGTCAGTTCGATCCCGGTGTTGGTCAAGAATTTTCCCCTTGTTAGTGGTGTTGGACAGAGGACCTGGCAAGAACAGTGTCTAGTCCTTCAAATAGGACAAAAAAATCAAGATTTTGTGCTCATGTTGGATGTGCATGTTAAAGAAACCTTGACAGCGGGAATTCGAAATGAGAGTAGGTCATTCATTCATTCCTTTTTCTCTTTGTGTGTCGCTTACAGGCCGCAATTCTTAAAGGAGTTAAATCGTTCGACCCCTGCATTGGCCGAGAAAGTGATGCAGGAGGGAGGGCCTGATAAGGACAGCTGTCTAGTCGTTCGGATGGTACAAAAAACCAAGGTCCCGTGTACACATTGGCGTGGACGTAAAATATCCCTTGACAGTTGAAATTCGATATAAGAGTAGGCCATAGTGTTCCCGTCTTCATTAGCCCAGTTCGGAGCAGAACAGTAGGACGTAAAACCTCCATTTCGTTTCATTGCATTTAGTTTCTTTTTAATTTTCGGAAATGGGTCTCATCCATTGTTAGAAATCTGGAAGAGACATTATCAGGATCTACTTCGAAACGGCGCAGATTGTCACAAAACGTCTGGTATATGACACGTTTCTGATCCGCTGTCAAGAGCTTTGGCACCCAGCTTGCTATAACGTTTGTCATTCGTTGGCGATAATAACCCTCTTAAGAGAGGTTCCCACTGCACTGACAATATGTGGAGTGTTTAATCGTCGATCTGCCATCATAATGTCATGCACCTGGTTGGTGTTGATGGCCTTCCAGGACGCGGTTCACCGTCTAGACTCTCTCTCTCTCTCTCTCTCTGCCATAGATAAATTCCGCAACCAACTTCTTTACTGTGGGAAATGAAGGGACATCATTCCCTAAAGTGGAGACCGGTTTATATCTGTGTTGGGGCTACTCCTTTCAGTTGCAGGTACTTGATGACTGCCTTGTAGCCAGTTTTGTTCATTTCTGGTGTTTTCAATGGGTATAGGTTCACAAGATGGTCTGGTACGACGACAATAATAACAATACAGTTGCAGTTCTTATGTCTATGATTCATTCACTGACTGTACTTGTTGGCGGTAAAAGTTTGTTTCAACTCAATTGATCTTTCTGCCTTAGAACTTTTCAGCCAGCCCCCGTCTATATGTATAAAAATTAGAACGTGGCCATTTTTGAACGTGGTCCTAAACAATAAAATTAATATTTTTCATAAATAACCGTATTTTATGAATAAAGTTCCCCTAACAGCAATCACTTCTGGTATTATTAATATATTTCAAATTTATTTCTGGCCAAAATTTTGAAAAAAATGGCTATTCTGTATGTTACAATGTAAAGTATAACAGTCAGTGTCTGACCTGAATTCATTCATCAGCTGGGAGTTCTCATTTAACAGAAAATCACGGCTAGAACGTCAGTATTATATAATAAACTTATATAATACAAATTGCATTTATACATGTCCATTGTATTGAGTCATTACCTACAAACGGTTAACAGCTAGATGTGGGTTAATGTTGAGAGATAGAGAGGGAGAGAGAGAGGGTTTAACGTCCACTCGACAAAAACTAGGTCATTTCGGGACTACCATATGGTTCTATTTTATTTTAATATTTCGCTTGAGCGTAGGGGCCTTTAGCAGTGGGAGGAAACCGGAGGACACGGAGAAAACATATGAGGTTGGACAGGCAACAGTCTGTAGCACCATGGGTCTTCTGTCTGAGGTGGAGAGCGGGAGATTGCAGGCCGGTCGCCACACCCTACGTACGGCCCATGCATCTTTTCTTACTACATATTTCTGTAGCTTTGTGATGGTCTAGAATTTGTCTCTAGCTGTCTTTGCTTCTCCTCCACGTTGTGTATTTACTTCTTACCGGTTTCCTAAGACCTTTGTCTTCTCAGTTATAACAATGCAACAGTTCGTTTTTACATTTTATACATCATATAGCTGCTTACAGATGGTACAATGCACAGTACATATTACAATATTAACTACAGTCATTCTCCACCCTAGTCAGCCAAGCGGCTGTCTAGGAACTCATATGGAACCTCTCTGGAATCCAACGGAAGTCTGACTTAAAAGTTTACTATGATTTTTTTTATAGCGCTCATGCATATCACGCACAGAAAGCCTGTTCATGGCCCCGAACCTGTGCAATTTCTGATATGATTGGTTAAATTAAGCCAAATGATGCAATTAGAATATTTCGACTCACGTGTAATCTCGTGGTATTTTATTGACACACAGAAAGTGTTATGTTTTGGCTATATAACTCTCCCTATGTGTCAACCTGTCACTTATACCCTAAGCTGATTTAGTACAATTCTACATATATGTGAATTTAATAACTTGACAAATATATTAATTAATGGAATATAATATAATCTTATTCCTCCATTCCTTGCCTATAAATTGAAAACAATGTCGCAACGACAATATTGCCACATTTCTTCCCCCTTTAAGAATATATATAAGTAATTATTCACACATCAGACAAATATAAATGATTACTATACTATAAAACTAAGCTGTGAAAGAAAAAAACAAATAATCAAAAATCAAAAGTCATAAGTCGCATGCAAAAGCTCTCCGAAAATTTCATCACTGTAAAATCCTATGACAATTCACTTAGCCTAAACCTAAACACCAATTGTCTTTTTTAAATCTTCAAATGTCCTAATTTCAAAACACTATAACACATCACGTAATATTTTATAAAGTTCAGTTTCACTTAAAATTCTGTCTCGGGATATCTCAATTTGGTAAACTGGTAAATCATTTCTTCTTCTTGGATTTCTATTGGTCTGTTTCAGCTACCATAGTATCAAGTTGAAACTTTCTTTTTTTCTTCTAAGTATGATTGGTTTGTATAATTTTATCCGGCAATCAAACATGTCATTGCCATCAGACCAAGAACTAACTATTACTAAATCTTTAAAACTTTATTTTGATATTAGTTTAATATTATTAGTAGTAACTCTTACTTTTAAATTAAAATTAAACTTTATTTAATTATTAATAAACTTTGATGTGTCTTTTTAATTATAAATTTTCAATCTAACTTTGACCTTTTGACCTTACGTAAGTAATATACAATTTTATAATTTTATAATATCTGTTTCTGTTTTAGAATTCCGCCAAAACAATTTCATTATTATTTCATATTTCCCCGTCAGTAATGTGACCTTTTTGACCTTATCATTTACAATTTTAACTTCTATTTTACAGGTCAACCAAAGCAAATATACTGTTATCGTACACCACTGAATGTCTAAAACAAACAGGGCCCTTGCCTATTCAAACACTAGTGTGACATTACATTATTACATAGAATTATATCGCGAGCAAATGGCTGTACCCTCCATTCACTCGAAACATCGTCCATATTTTATAAACACAGCATTCCTAGCTTTCAATTACCACCTAACCAGACCAGTGATATTATATTGTTTAATAAACCTATAAATCTCAACTTATGAATGATTATATTTTATTCTCCATACAGTTAAATTTCAAATATTTAGATTCTAATCAGATTTTAACCTTAAATTAATATTATTTGGTCTGTAAACAAATATAATACATTTAATTTACCAAACAAAATGTATTTACCGACTTTTTCGACTATTTCCACCAGATTTCGTATTTCCACAAAAATTTGTTCTGTTGCTGGATTGTACAGGTTTTCTTCTTCTTAACGTCTTCCAAATCAAATATGTATTCTTCTTCTAAAGTGACTTCTTACCCCAAAGGTCAACACTTCAGCACGGCACCAAATCGAATATGTAAGACTATGCAGTGCTATGCAGTCGCTGGTTAGATGTAGAAAATATGCCGGGAGAACTCCCCGCATCCAACGTGTGATGCATACTCTCTTTTCTTCTAATCTTCTTCCAGGTTACTCGATCTCGTAGTCACGTGCACCAAATCGAATATGTAGCACCATGGGTCTTCTGTCTGACGTGGAGAGCGGGAGATTGCAGGCCGGTCGCCACATCCTACGTACGACACATGCATCTTTCCTCACTACATATTTCTGTAGCCTTGTGATCGTCTAGAATTTGGCTCTAGCTGTCTTTGCTTCTCCTTCACGTTGTGTATTTACTTCTTACTGGTTTCTTAAGACGTTTGTCTTCTCAGTTATAACAATGCAACAGTTCGTTTTTACAATTTATATATCATATAGCTGCTTACAAATGATGCAATGCACAGTACATATTACAATATTAACTACAGTCATTCTCCACCCTAGCCAGCCAAGCGGTTGTCTAAGAACTCAGGTGGAACCTCTCTGGAATCCAATGGAAGTCTGACTTAAAAGTTTACTATGATTTCTTTTATAGAGCTCATGCATAGCACGCACAGAAAGCCTGTTCATGGCCCTAAACCTGTGCAATTTCTGATATGATTGGTTAAAGTAAGCCAAATGATGCAATTAGAATATTTCCACTCACGTGGTGTAATCTCGTGGTATTTTATTGACACACAGAAACTGTTATGTTTTGGCTATATAACTCTCTCTATGTGTCAACCTGTCACTTATACCCTAAGTTGATTTAGTACAATTCTACATACATGTATATGTGAATTTAATTACTTGACAAATATATTAATTAATGGAATATAATATAATCTTATTCCTCCATTCCTTGCCTATAAATTGAAAACAATGTCGCAACGACAATATTGCTACATGTCTTTATAAAAGTAGTAAGCATTTAACCGCCGCATCTAACAGAATTCAGACAAATGAAAAGAAAGCGACATTTCTACAATGGCGTAGTTCCGTTTACCAGTTCAAAAACTGGACTAAATAATCTCAGTTTAAACATGCATTATGCAAGAGCTTAATCTGCCTATTGCAGGTCTTTCTTTAGGCCTTAAATGTTATCTAAATTATTAATTAGACATTAATTAACTTATCCAGACCATAATCAAGTCTTGATGTCATCGCTAGCCTACAATATGTAGTGGATTTGTGATGGATGTTTTAACGTAAATGGGCTAATGGAGAATTTGTTAATTATCGTACCAAGGGTAGTAATGACGATCGAGCGTGGCTAGCCTAAAATTGAATCGCTAATATCTCGGTTCACAATGAAGCAATTTGACTGAAATTTTCAGCATATTCTGTTTTAAATATCTATGTTTAACTGTTATAGCGATAACTGTCAGCTCTTTATATAACCTTACCCAACGCCCTTTTAAGTTATGTAACTAAATTAAAATAGTTTGACCATCAATTTAGACATTTCCAGACCAAATATAATAATTCTCTGATTTTATCAACGTAAATCCTGCGAAATCAAGAGGAACCCCGGAAAACAATTCTTTGACTTGTCATGTTAGCCTAATAAATAGAGGTAAACCATACTTACACGATATTGATGTTGACCTATAAAGTAAAATTAAAATGAATATTACCCGACAAATCTGTATAAACACCTGGCAAATATATCATTTTCTATGAAATATAAGATTTTATCAAATTCACCCCCACAATCTTTAGATCGGTCTTGATTTTGACAGACTGCAAAGGTTAAAGAAAAAAAAATCCATTGGATCTTATGTTGGGAATATTGGATAAAAGTCCATAATTAATCGACTGGTAAAAGTAATGTTTAAACATAATGAGAATACTTACTGTGGCACTAAAATAAATCTAAAAGTTTCCACTTACATACATTGATACCGTGTTCCAACCAGCACGCATTCACCACTACAGGTTATACACTGGGCCACTTTCTCTAAAATATAAGTTTTAAATATAGAAGAATCTAAAGTCTAGTAACATGGCGAGATATATCTCCTTTTATTTGTAAGGCCAGGCCGTAACACAATATTCTTTTTTAATTCCACAAAAGATTATTATAAGCTGTATTTTATGAGATGAATTGAGATGAAATAAAATGGGGTTTAATGTCCTTCATTTATGCATTTCGACTCGGGGCCCCACTAAACAATCATAGCAAGTGGGTTTAAATGTCATCACGGACTTTATCCTAGATCGCAATAACACACTTTAATGACGAGTCCGGGAGAAAAGCATGCAAATGTTATGGTGCACTTAGAAGGATTTTTATAAAACTGGGCTTAATGGACACTTTTACACTACTATCCCAGGTGTTAAGTTGGCAGGCCTCAGAAGACATATTTTAGGCTATTTCCTCGCTCAGGTTTTGGTTATTTTAACTGCTCGTTCTGCAGTAGGTTTAAATGTGGGGATGATTAATTTCGGACAGTTACAGTTGATACACTAGTGTAATGTTAACACCTTCCAGTGTTTGAGCTCCCTCTTAAAACTTGTGATTTTTCAAAACGATGTATTCAGTGTTTCTCCAAATAGCAAAGGTCCGTGAATTTTGAACTTATAGATATGTAATGCAACGAGTCAGTGGATTTATGAACTATATTGCCTTCTAGGACATAATCCCTAGATTATTTAAGTCAAATAAAATTGGAAGCCTCGGCTAGTTTTTGATATCGGAGATTTGAGTCAAAGAATTTTCGTTCAAATAGCGAGTTTCAGCGACTGCCAAATATACCGATGCGAATATCAGTACTTGCTCCCTATGCAACTAACAAACACAGAGATTTTATGAAAAGCTCAATGTCATTAAGCGGTCGGCCAAGAAAACTTCCTTGAGTAGCTGTTGAATACAGATTATACTGTACACGTTTTCTTTTCATCTTAGTGAAAATTGAGAAGTCATGTATTTATGAAATTTAACGAATAGTCAAAGGTCAGAATGGGCCATTACATTGCACACGCATCACTGAGGTAGGCTCAACATTTTACCGTGAACATGAAGGAAGAAATGTGAAAACCTAATTGTAACAATTATGCATCACAGGCCGGGGTCAGCAAAGCCTATGCAAACCCGGTGAGTTACGACTACTCGACGAGCACATGAGCCGTTTCGGTATTCGAAGTAAACTATTATTGAAGATTATTTGTCGAACAGAAAACAATCTGTCATCATTAGAGACGGCAGTGCTATTCCGAATAACATAACCACAGGTGTTTCCTAAGGATCAGTATATTGGGTCTACTTTTTCTTTCCTTTTTATATCAGTAATAGTACCGAAAACATTATCTCTAATATATTTTTATTTACAGGCGATAGGCCTGGGTGTCCAAACTGTTGGTCGCGACCGCAGCTTGGGTCGCCAAACACTTTTCATGGGGTCGTGGCGGACTACACTGAAACTTTTGAAAAAATGCTATGTTTTCATGAAAAGTATATAAATCTCTGATAAACACATCTTGCCACATTGCCAATCGTCTTTCCTCAATTTTTATAATGTGTTCAAATGTAAACCATAATTTGTCAAATAAGTAAAACAATCATAAATGTAGCAATGATGATGTTTCATAGTAAAAGGTGACTTTGCTCTTCGAGGTGTCGGGATCAGATGCTGGTTTCTGGATTGGGGTCGCAACCTACAAAAGGTTGGGAACCAGTGCGATACGCCATTAAATCTACCTATTGAAACTACGGGCAAATGTGAACTATAGATTTGAGTTTGATTAACAAATGGTTGACTAAATGGAAGGAGTTGATATTCAAGAAGATAGCGAACATTCTTTTCACACTCTGCCCTAAGGTATTACGGAATTAAAACCCCAATATACTTAAACCAAAAGCTTTTGTCAGTAAAAATGTTTTATTTTTTCATGCCGTACCCGAAAAAGCTTTTTTGCTAGAGCGGTTTTAGCTATGAGGGAAATTTTGCCCGGACATCGACACTACGGCCTACTCTTATATCGAATTCCAACTGTCAAGGGATCTTTTATGTGTACGCGGAACCTGGGTTTTTCGTCCCATCCGAACGACTAGACAGCTGTCCTTGTCAGGCCCTCCTTCCTGCATCACTGACAAGGGGAAACCACGACGGAAAATCTGGATGAACCTTCTCGGCCAATGCAGGGATCGAACGTCCGACCTCCAGGCTAGCGAGCCAGCGTCTAACCCATTTAGCCACCGTGAACCCCCTTCTTTCTAAACATGAGTGGTTGAACACTATAGATAGCTGCAGAGGCTATACCTTTTAACGGATTTTTGTAAAATTGACGGGAAGCATCCGGGTCATGAGAAATTCAAAGCGCTGTGACTTTTCGTCCCGGAGTAATCCCCCCGGTAGAGGCTACAATTTTTAACGGACGTTTCCAAATATTCTTGGAAACATTAAGCGTTCTACGACTTTCCGTTCCAGAGTTATCCCTCTTTTCCCCAAAACCCTGTGAACGCGATGTTGACTATAGTTTTTAATTGATTTCTCAAAGGGATCAGCAGTGAATATTCGGAAGGACCAGTTTACGTTACTACGTCGTATATAAATAATGCACGACGCCGTGTGATGTAAAGTTACACGTAGAAAGAATTTTAACATATAATTTGGTATTTTTGTGGCTAACATCTGCAATTGTGGGGCTGAAAAATCGAAAATCAAATAGTGGTGAAATCTGAAATTTTACAAATGGGGTCAGTGGCTCATAGGGGTAAGGTAAACAAAGTTTATTTCCCAGCAGTGAAATCTTACAGGGGGTAATCGTTTAGCTAAATAACAGTAATGACAGTTAAAGTAACGCTTTACCTTCAGTAGAATTATCAGGTTTTTCACCATAAAAGACATGTATTGGGGCAGATATTTGTGTACAAACATTATCCAGTAGAAAACAATCGGTATTCTCTATAGTAACTAGTTTCTTAGCTACTGATTGACAAATACTTTCTTGTTTACAATCTTTTATAACAGGATCTGTTGATAGTGTTAGTTCATAGTCTACTATAATACTACCAGGTCTACAAATATACAAACATTAATGTTGATAATGTTAATTCATAGTCTACTATAATACTACCAGGTCTACAAATATACAAACATTAATGTTGATAGTGTTAGTTCATAGTCTACTATAATACTATCAGGTCTACACATATACAAACATTAATGATGATAGTGTTAGTTCATAGTCTACTATAATACTACCAGGTCTACAAATATACAAACATTAATGATGATAGTGGTAATTTATAATCTGCTGTGATACTACCAGATCATGATAGTGTTAATTCATAGTCTGCTATAATGCTACTAGTTAATGTTGACAGTGTTAATCCATATTCTACTGTAGTACTACATTAATGCTGATAGTGTTAAAGATGCATTAGTTAAGATTTAGTTAGTTCAAAATCAGATAATGAAAAATGATTACATTTAAAATTTCAGTCAAATTACTTGTGTCTGAGCCACGTTACCAGGTTTTGAAGTCTTCACAATATAGTCAGGATTATCAAGTACAATGGTAACAGTTAGAAATATCGATTATCTTTTTCAATTAAATTATCAAATCGCGATCGTGTTTCTATTCATTAAAATCGCTACAATCCAATGATCTATAGAGACTTGATTATGGGTTTGTCACGTGAATAAATGTCTAATTAATAATTTATATAACATTTGAGGTCAAAAGAAAGACCTGCAATAGGCAGATTTAATTCTTACATAAGTCATGGAAATCTATTATTCTAAGAATGTATAAATATATATTTACATGCATATATAAATATATGCATATATATTCATTTATCTACCGTAAACAAAGAGGTATTTGTACTTTATATATATATATGATTGATCCTGTGACTTAATCGACAATTGTAGTCGAATTTAAAATCAAAACGAGTAAAAATAAAAAATGACATTTGTTACCAGAAAAAATTCAAAACGGGGATGCTGTCATATACCTTATATCTGTAACAGCTGTAGTCAATATACTTGAACTATTTATGAAACTCTTCATCTGGAAATATCAAAGATAATATTTACGTTGTTATAAGACAATATGTTCTAATATGAGTATATTTTATATTGATTAAATTTGGCTGGTTTTATATAAAAAAGATATACTGTTTAAGTAGTTATACTACATTATATTTTCTATTGATTTAACTAGAAACGACCATATAACTTATTTCTTACCCCTATCTCTAAACTTGTCTTTAATGATATATATTCTGTAGATGTTTTATCACTATATTTAACATCATAGTCTTTCTGTAGTGATAACGTTACATATAAAACAGCACCTGTAAAAACAAAATTTTTTAATAACCAGATTTATTATTGCATCGAATATGGTCTGTGGTAAATATTGTTTCTACAATTGTAAATATAATGGCAAGTGTGACAGAAATGCTATCAAAACATTACAGAATTTCTTGCATCAATCACAGACTAGATACAAAACATTCAAGTATTTAAATACTTACCAGAACTGACAGTCGTATCGTTAACATAAGTTGTAGTAGACGACGACTGTGTTGCTAGATCCCCGATGATTGTTGGTGGTATATTAGGTTTTAAAGAGGTGGGTATTTTTACTCCTACACGCGTTGTAGATGTTACCCCCTTGACTGGTACAGTTGATCGTTCTGTATACACGCTTGTTTCAGGTGGTATTTTTGTTGTAACACCTGTAACAGTTTTAGGTGATATATCAGTTGGTATATTTGTTATTACATCTGTGGTAAATGGTATCTGTGTTATTACAGTATGAGGCACGCCCGTTATTTGATCTATCCTAGACGGAATGTCTTTTGTTACATCTATCTTAGATGATATGTATGTTGTTACGTCTTTCGTAGATGGTATTGAAAACTTACCAGAACTGACAGTCGTATCGCTAACATAAGTTATAGTTGTTTGATCTGTCCTAGACGGTATGTCTGTTGTTACATCTATCGTTGATGGTGGGTCAGTTGTTATATCTGGCGTAGCTGATATATATGTTGTTATATCTGGCGTAGATGGTATATACGTTGTTACATCGGTGCTAGTTGGTATGGTTGTTATTACATCTATCGTAGATAGTACGTCTGCAACATTTGTATTACGCGGTATGTCCGATGTTTCACTTGCCATAGCTGGTATATCAGTAGTTACATCTGTTGTGGATGATATTTCTGTTGTTGCGCTCGCCGTAGATGGTAAGCCTGGTATTACTTCTGTCGTGGAGGGTATACCTGTTGTTACATATGTCGGAAATGTTATGTCTGTTATTACATCTATGATAGATGATATGTGTGTTATTACATTTGTAGTAGATCGTATGTCCGTTGTTACATATGCAGTAGGCGGTACTTCAGTTATATTTTTCACAGATGGTATATGTGTTAATACATCTGTGGTGGATGGTATATTTGTTAATACATCTGTGGTAGATGATGTATTTGTTAATACATCTGTAGTAGATGGTGTATCTGTTACTACATCTATCTTGGATATTACATCTGTCGAAGGTATGTGTGTTGTTACATATGTCGTAGATGGAATGTCTGTTATTACATCCGTGGTAGATGGCATATGTGTTTTTAGATCGGTGGTAGATGGTATGCCTTCTATACCTGATATTACTTCTGTCGTAGATGGTATGTCTGTTACATCTGTAGTAGCAGCTATGCGTGTTTTAAAATCTGCAGTAGTAATAGGTATGTCGGTTGTTACACTTGTTGTGGGTGATATTTCTGTTATTACCCCTGATGATATTTGTGTTGTTACATCTGTCAAAGATGATATATCTGTTTTTAAATCTGTCATGGATGGCATATCTGTTATTACATCTATCGTAAATGGAACGTCTGTTATATCTGTAGTTGGGGGTATGTATGTTGTTACACGTGAAGTAGAAGGTGTACCCGTTGTTACATATGTCGTGAATGGTATATCTGTTATTACATCTGTGGTAGACGGGGGGTTTGCTCCATCTATAGTAGGGGGTGTAGTAGGAGGTATGTGTGTTATTATATCTGGCGTAGCTGTAACATCTTCGGTTGATGATGTATCTGTCATTATAGCTGTGGTTGATGGTATATCTGTTATTACATATGGGGTAGATGCTATGTGTGTTATTGAATGTGTGGTAGATGGCACGTAGATTGTTAAACCTGTAGTAGGGGGTATATCCGTTGTTGGACCTGTTGTGGGTGATATGTCTGTTAATACATCTGTAGTGAATGCTATGTTTGTTGGTCCATGTGTGGTAGGTGGCATATATGTTATTACATCAGTGGAAGATGGTATGTATGTTGTTGCTCCTGTCGTAGACGGTATATCTGTTATTACATCTGCTGTAGATGGTATGTATGTTATTACATCTATCGTAGATGGAACATCTGTTATATCTGTAGTAGGAGAAATGTCCGTTGTTACATCTTTCTTAGATGGTATATTTGTTGTTACATTTGTGGTAGACGGTATATCTGTTATTTCATCTGTGGTAGATTGTTTGTGTGTTATTACATCTGGGGTAGATGGTATATCTGTTATTACATCTCTGGTAGATGCCATATCTTTCTTAGATGGTATATTTGTTGTTACATTTGTGGTAGACGGTATATCTGTTATTTCATCTGTGGTAGATTGTTTGTGTGTTTTTACATCTGGGGTATATGGTATATCTGTTATTACATCTCTGGTAGATGCCATATTAGTTGCTACATATGAGGTAGATGTTATATCTGTTATTAAATGTGTGGTAGATGGGTTGTCTGGTGTTGCATCTGTCGAAGATGGTATGTCTGTTGTTACATATGTCGTAGGTGGTATGCCTGTTGTTATATCTGTCGGAGGTGATATGTCTGTTGTTACATTTGCCGTAGATGTTCTGTATGTTGTTTCATCGGGCGTAAATGGTATGCCTGTTATTACATCTATAGTAGATCTGACGTTTGTTACATCTGTAGTGTGTGTGTCAGCCATTACATCTGTAGTATTGAGTATGTCTGTAGCAGTAGGTATGCCATTTGTTAAACCTGAAGTTGGGCGTATGTTCGTTGTTGTTACATCTGTTTTGGGTGACATTTCTGTTATTACATCTGACGTAGGATCTGTCATTACATCTGCTGTAGATGGTATATCTGTTATTACATCTGTTCTAGATGGTATGTCAACATCTGTTACATTTGTTGTTGAAGATATGTCTGTTTTTACACCTTTCGAATATGGCATATTTGTTGTTAGACTTGGGGTAGATGTTTTATCTGTTATTACCTCTATCGTAGAAGGTATTTTTGTTATTACATCAGGGGTCGATGACAAATCTGTTGTTACATCTGTGGTAGATTGATTGAGTCGTGTTACATCTGGCGTAGATGGTATGCCTGTTATTACATGCATCGTAGATGGGGCGTTTGTTACACCTGTAGTAGTAGGTGTGTCAGCAGTTACACCTGTAGTTACATCTGTCGTAGTTTGAACATTTCTAGTAGTAGGTATGTCCGTTCTTACATGTATAGTAGTAGGTATGTTCGTTGATACACCTGTAGCAGAAGGTATGTGTGCTACTACATCTGTGGTTGTTGGAACATCTGTTGTATCACGTATGTTTGTTCTTATATATGTAGTAGTAGTGGGTATGTTCGTTGATACACCTGTAGTGGGTGGTATGTGTTTTACTACATCTGTCGTAATTGGAACATCTGTAGCAGTAGGAGTGTCGGTTGCTAAACCTGTAGTAGGGGGTGTGTATGTTGTTACATCTCTCGTAGATAGTGGTTTTTTTGTTACATTTGTAAATGGAACATCTGTAGTAGTAGGTATGTTCGTTGATACACCTGTAGTGGGTGGTATGTGTTTTACTAAATCCGTCATAATTGGAACATCTGTAGCAGTAGGAATGTCGGTTGCTAAACCTGTAGTAGAGGGTATGTCTGTTACATATGTTGTGGGTGATATTTCTGTTATTATATCTGTCATGGATTGTATATCTGTTATTACACCTATCGTAGATTCAGCGTCTGTTATATCTGTAGTTGGGGTTATGTCTGGTGTTACACCTGATTTAGAGGGTATATCTATTATTACACCTGTTGTAGATGGTATATTGTCTGTTACACCTGGAGTAGCGGGTATATCTGTTATTACACCCGTGGTAGATGGTTTGGGTGTTGTTACGTCTGTCGTAGTTGAAACATCTGTAGTAATAGGTATGTACGTTCGTGATACATTTATCGTAGGTGCAACTGTAACAGTTGTAGGTGGCAATATTGTTGTTACATCTGTGACAGAAGTAGGCGTATACTTAGTTGTTACATTTATCGTGGACGATTCTGTTCCACTACTTGCTGAAAAACATGTTATTATATAATCTGTAAGAATTGGAAACATACTGCTATTCATTTTGTATTTTTATTATCTAAGCAAATATATTTCATATTCTAATGAAATGTATTATTTGTTAATCTATAAATGATCAACTATGTAAAACTGGGTAGGTATGCTGAACAAGTTTACTGTAACTGAGATCTCTTAACCACGTTACCCTAAACATACGTCACTTCCGGTACCAATGAAACCATTAAACAGGTTTCCACATAAACACTGCACACATCAAATAAATTGGACGCCGAATCAACCAGATACAGCAATATCAATTCATTTTATACATTTGTTACATGTAAGTGTACAGTTCTTCCGGTGATAATGAAAATGTTCAATTTGTTTTATGAAATTAGAAATGGCATAAGGCATCACATGGTGAAAATTTTATGTAAATCGAATAATAATTGCCATTTTTATAGACCCAAAACCTTGAAAAGTGACTTGTAGAAAACCGTTTATTTCTCTGCAACCGTACAAGTTAGAAACCATTTTCTGGTATCTGTATGATCGTATGGGTTTAATCTGTTTGTTGATTGAATAAAATATCATAATTTTAAAAACATTACAAATCCGACTCAATTGAATAAAATATCTGTTTTGAAGGCTAAAAATACAATTTTTGCCAAAATGACGTTACTTCCGGTGATAATGAAAATCTTAAAACGTAAATGGCATTAGGTATCACACAGTGAAAATTTTATGAAAATCGAATAGTAATTGACACTTTTATTGACCAAAAACCTTGAAAAGTGACCTATTGAAAATCGCCTATTTCTCCGCAACTGAACAAGTTAGAAATAATTTTGTGAAATTAATATAACCGTATGAATTTTATTAATATGTGAATGTAAACCAAAAGTTAAAATTATTAAAACATATTAAATAATTCTTGGTTGAAAAAAATATTGATTTTAAAAGTTAAAAATGCATTTTTTGACAAAATGCCGTCACTTCTGGTGTCAATTTTAAACTGTAATAAATTTGTTACGACGCATACTTGCTTTTTGAATCAAATGCTGTCATTTTTGTTAAAATCCAATAATAATTGCCTATTTTACAGGCAAAATAACGAAAACAGTGACTTATGCAAAATTGCCCATTTCTAGGTAACTGCTTATATTACAAACTGTTTTGCTAAATATCCAACTCTAGTTCGACTAAGTAAATCATAATTTAATGGTAAACATTCATTAGAAAATATCTTTCATAGGCTTTATATTGTCCTAGAAAACACTTACTCCCCCCTCCCCCAATTAAATTGTGTATATATAAAACGTTGTTTTATGTTGATTCTGTGCATGAAATGGTGACATAAGAATGTAGAAAACAAGAATCATTAGTTTAAAATATTGCTTTCGTATATAATATATTCAAACAGGAAACACAAATCATTAATATTGTTCCATTTCGGTATTTGGTCTTCTATACAGACGAGGGCTGGCTGAAAAGTTTTAAGACTATCTCTAAAATACCCGTAGAAAGTCGATGGATTCCATTTTTTTTTCTGCATATTCCTCTTCGGTCAAGAGTAATATTTTCTTCAGACATCCTTAAAAAAAATTGAAAATGATGACCGACTAGTTTTTTTTACCCCTGCTTTGGCCGAGAAAGTCCATCGGGATTTTCTGACGTGGTTTCCCCTCGTCAGTTCGATCCCGGTGTTGGTCAAGAATTTTCAACTTGTTAGTGGTGTAGGACAGAGGACCTGGCAAGAACAGTGTCTAGTCCTTGAAATAGGACAACAAATCAAGTTTTTGTGCTCATGTTGGATGTGCAATTCTTAAAGGGGTTAAATCGTTCGACCCCTGCATTGGCCGAGAAAGTGATGCAGGAGGGAGGGCCTAATAAGGACAGCTGTCTGGTCGTTCGGATGGGACGAAAAACCAAGGTCGCGTGTACACATTGGCGTGCACGTAAAATATCCCTTGACAGTTGGAATTCGATATAAGAGTAGGCCATAGTGCAACTGTCCGGACAAAATTTCACTCATCGTATGCCCGTCTTCATTAGCCCAGTTCGGAGCAGAACAGTAGAACGTAAAACCCCCATTTCATTTCATTGCATTTAGTTTTTTTAATTTTCGGAAATGGGTCTTATCCATTGTTAGAAATCTGGAAGAGACATTATCAGGATCTACTTCAAAATGGCGCAGATTGTCACAAAACGTCTGGTATCTGACACGTTTCTGATCCGCAGTCAAGAGCTTTGGCACCCAGCTTGCAGTTAACGTTTGTCATTCGTTGGCGATAATAACCCTCATAAGAGAGGTTCCCACTGCACTGGCAATATGTGGAGTGGTTAATCGTCGATCTGCCATCACCATGTCATGCACCTGGTTGGTAATGATGGCCTTCCAGGACGCCGTTCACCGTCAAGACTCTCTCTCTGCCATAGATAAATTCCGCAACCAACTTCTTTACTGTGGGAAATGAAGGGACATCATTCCCTAAAGTGGAGACCGGTTTATATCTGTGTTGGGGCTACTCCTTCCAGTTGCAGGTACTTGATGACTGCCCTATAGCCAGTTTTGTCCATTTCTGGTGATTTCAATGGGTATAGGTTCACAAGATGGTCTGGTACGACGACAATAATAACAATACAGTTGCAGTTCTTATGTCTTTGATTCATTCACTGACTTTACTTGTTGGCGGTAAAAGTTTGTTTCAATTCAATTGATCTTTCTGCCTTAGAACTTTTCAGCCAGCCCCCGTATATATGTATAAAAATTAGAACGTGGCCATTTTAGAACGTGGTCCTAAACAATAAAATTAATATTTTTCATAAATAACCGTATTTGATGAATAAAGTTCCCCTAACAGCAATCACTTCTGGCATTATTAATATATTTCAAATTTATTTCTGGCCAAAATTTTGAAAAAAAAATGGCTATTCTGTATGTTACAATGTAAAGTATAACAATCAGTGTCTGACCTGAATTCATTCATCAGCTGGGAGTTCTCATTCAACAGAAAATCACGGCTAGAACGTCAGTATTATATAATAAACTTATATAATACAAATTGCATTTATACATTTCCATTGTATTGAGTTATTACCTACAAACGGTTAACAGCTAGATTGCGGTTAATGTTGAGAGATAGAGAGGGAGAGAGAGAGAGGGGGTTTAACGTCCACTCGACAAAAACTAGGTCATTTCGGGACTACCATACGGTTCAATTTTATTTTAATATTTCGCTTGAGCGTAGGGGCCTTTAGCAGTGGGAGGATACCGGAGGATACTGGAGGACACGGAGAAAACACGAGGTTGGACAGGCGACAGTCTGTAGCATCATGGGTCTTCTGTCTGACGTGGAGAGCGGGAGATTGCAGGCCGGTCGCCACATCCTACGTACGGCCCATGCATCTTTTCTTACTACATATTTCTGTAGCCTTGTGATCGTCTAGAATTTGTCTCTAACTGTCTTTGCTTCTCCTTCACGTTGTGTATTTACTTCTTACTGGTTTCCTAAGACGTTTGTCTTCTCAGTTATAACAATGCAACAGTTCGTTTTTACATTTTATATATCATATAGCTGCTTACAGATGGTACAATGCACAGTACATATTACAATATTAACTACAGTCATTCTCCACCCTATAGCCAGCCAAGTGGCTGTCTAGGAACTCATATGGGACCTCTCTGGAATCTAACGGGAGTCTTACTTAAAAGTTTACTATGATTTCTTTTATAGAGCTCATGCATATCACGCACAGAAAGCCTGTTCATGGCCCTAAACCTGTGCAATTTCTGATATGATTGGTTAAAGTAAGCCAAATGATGCAATTAGAATATTTCCACTCGCGTGTAATCTCGTGGTATTTTATTGACACACAGAAACATTTATGTTTTGGCTATATAACTCTCTCTATGTGTCAACCTGTCACTTATACCCTAAGTTGATTTAGCACAATTCTACATATATGTGAATTTAATAACTTGACAAATATATTAATTAATGGAATATAATATAATCTTATTCCTCTATGACTTGCCTATAAATTGAAAACAATGTCGCAACGACAATATTGCTACATGTCTTTATAAAAGTAGTAAGCATTTAACCGCCGCATCTAACAGATTTCAGAAAAATGAAAAGATAGCGACATTTCTACAATGGCGTAGTTCCGTTTACCAGTTTAAAAACTGGACTAAATAATCTCAGTTTAAACGTGCATTATGCAAGAGCTAAATCTGCCTATTAAAGGTCTTTCTTTAGGCCTTAAATGTTATCTAAATTATTAATTAGACATTAATTAACTTACCCAGACCATAATTAAGTCATGTCATCGCTAGCCTACAATATGTAGTGGATTTGTGATGGATGTTTTAACGTAAATGGGCTAATGGAGAATTTGTTAATTATCGTACCAAGGGTAGTAATGACGATCGTGGCTAGCCTAAAATTGAATCGCTAATATCTCGGTTCAGAATGAAGCAATTTGACTGAAATTTTAAGCATATTCTGTTTTCAATATCCATGTTTAACTATTATAGCGATAACTGTCAGCTCTTTATATAACCTTACCTAATGCCCTTTTAAGTTATGTAACTAAATTAAAATAGTTTGACCATCAATTTAGACATTTCCAGACCAAATATAATAATTCTCTGATTTTATCGACGTAAATCCTGCGAAATTAAGAGGAACCCCGTAAAACAATTCTTTGACTTGTCATGTTAGCCTAATAAATAGAGGTAAACCATACTTACACGATATTGATGTTGACCTATAAAGTAACATTAAAATGAATATTACTCGACAAATCTGTATAAAAACCTGGCAAATATATCATTTTCTATGAAATATAAGATTTGATCAAATTCACCCCCACAATCTTTAGATCGGTCTTCATTTTGACAAATCTGCAAAGGTTAAAGAAAAAAAAAATCCATTGGATCTTATGTAGGGAATATTGGATAAAAGTCCATAATTAATCGACTGGTAAAAGTTATGTTTTAACACAATGGCGATACTTACTGTGGCACTAAAATAAATCTAAAAGTTTACACTTACATACATTGATACCGTGTTCCAACCAGCACACACTCACCACTACAGGTTATACACTGGGCCGCTGTCTCTAAAATATAAGTTTTAAATATAGAAGGCTCTAAAGTCTAGTAACATGGCGAGATATATTTCCTTTTATTTGTAAGGCCAGGCCGTAACACAATATTCTTTTTTAATTCCACAAAAGATTATTATAAGCTGTATTTTAGGAGATGAATTGAGATGAAATAAAATGGGGTTTAATGTCCTCCATTTATGCATTTCGACTCGAGGCCCCACTAAACAATCATAGCAAGTGGGTTTAAATGCCATCACAAACTTTATCCTAGATCGCAATAACACACTTTAATGACGAGTCAGGGAGAAAACCATGCAAATGTTATGGTGCACTAGAAGGATTTTTATAAAACTGGGCTTAATGGACACTTTTACACCACTAACCCAGGTGTTAAGTTGGCAGGCCACAGAAGACATATTTAGACTATTTCCTAGCTCAGTTTTGAGTTATTTTAACTGCTCGTTCTGCAGTAGGTTTAAATGAGGGGGTGATTAATTTCGGACAGTGACAGTAGATACACTAGTGTAAAATTAACACCTTCCAGTGTTTGAGCTCCCTCTTAAAACTTGTGATTTTTCAAAACGGTGTATTCAGTGTTTCTCCAAATAGCAAAGATCCGTTAATTTTGAACTTATAGATATGTAATGCAGCGAGTCGGGGGATTTATGATTATCTAAGTCAAATAAAATTGGAAGCCTCCGCTAGGTTTTGATATCGGAGATTTGAGTCAAAGAATTTTCGTTCAAATAGCGAATTTCAGCGACGGCCAAATAAACACAGGGATTTTATGAAAAGGTCAATGTCATTAAGCGGTCAGCCAAGAAAACTTCCTTGAGTGGCTGTTGAATACAGATTCTACTGTACATGTTTTCATTTCATCTTAGTGAAAATTGAGAAGTCATGTATTTATGAAATTTAACGAATAGTCAAAGGTCAGAATGAGCCATTAAATTGCACACGCATCAACTGATGTAGGCTCAACATTTTACCGTGAACATGAAGGAAGAAATGTGAAAACCTAATTGTAACAATTATGCATCACAGGCCGGGATCAGCAAAGCCTATGCAAACCCGGTGAGTTACGACTTCCCGACGAGCACCTGAGCCGTTTCGGTATTCGAAGTAAATTTTTATTGAAGATTATTTGTCGAACAGAAAACAACTTGTCATCATTAGAGGCGGCAGTGCTATTCCGAATAACATAACCACGGGTGTTTCCTAAAGATCAGTATATTGGGTCTACTTTTTTTTCTTTTTTATATCAGTGATAGTACCGAAAACATTATCTCTAATATATTTTTATTTACAGGCGATACGCCTGGGTGTCCAAACTGTTGGTCGCGACCGCAGCTTGGGTCGCCAAACACTTTTCGTGGGGTCGTGGCGGACTACACTGAAACTTTTTAAAAAATGGTATGTTTTAATGAAAAGTATATAAATCTCTGATATACACCTCTTGCCACATTGCCAATCGTCTTTCCTCAATTTTTATAATGTGTAAAAATGTAAACCATAATTTGTCAAATAAGTAAAACAATAATAAATGTAGCAATGATGATGTTTCATAGTAAAAGGTGACTTTGCTCTTCGAGGTGTCGGGATCAGATGCTGGTTTCTGGATTGGGGTCGCAACCTACAAAAGGTTGGGAACCAATGCGATACGCCATTAAATCTACCTATTGAAACTACGGGCGAATGTGAACTATAGATTTGAGTTTGATTAACAAATGGTTGACTAAATGGAAGGAGCTGATATTCAAGAAGATAGCGAACCTTTTTTTCAATCTCTGCCCTAAGGTATTACGGCATTAAAACCCCAATATACTTAAACCAAAAGCTGTTGTCAGTAAAAATGTTTTATTTTTTCATACCGTACCCGAAAAAGCTTTTTTGCTAGAGCGGTTTTAGCTATGAGGGAAATTTTGCCCGGACAGCGACACTACGGCCTACTCTTATATCGGATTCCAACTGTCAAGGGATCTTTTAAGTGTACGCGGAACCTGGGTTTTTCGTCCCATCCGAACGAATAGACAGCTGTCCTTGTCAGGCCCTTCTTCCTGCATCACTATAAAGGTGAAACCACGTCGGAAAATCTGGATGAACCTTCTGGGCCAATGCAGGGATCGAAAGTCCGACCTCCAGGCTAGCCAGCCAGCGTCTTACCCATTTAGCCACCGTGAACCCCCTTCTTTCAAATCATGAGTGGCTGAACACTATTGATAGCTGCAGAGGCTATACCCTTTAACGGATTTTTGTAAAATTGACGGGAAGCATCCGGGTCATGAGAAATTCAAAGCGCTGTGACTTTTCGTCCCGGAGTAATCCCCCCGGTAGAGGCTACAATTTTAACGGACGTTTCCAAATATACTGGGAAGCATATTAAGCGTGCTACGGCCTTCCGTTCCAGAGTTATCCCTCTTTTTCCCAAAACCCTGTAAACGCGATAGAGACTAATTTTTAACTGATTTCTCAAAGTGATGAGCAGTGAATATTCGGAAGGACCAGTTTACGTTACTACGCCGTATATAAATTATGTACGACGCCGTGTGATGTGAAGTTACACGTAGAAAGAATTTGAACATATAATTTGGTATTTAATATAATTCATAGGCACAATATGCAAATGAAACAAACCATTTTTGCGGCTAACATCTGCAATTGTGGGGCTGAAAAATCGAAAATCAAATAGTGGTGAAATCTGAAATTTTACAAATGGGGTCAGTGGCTCATAGGGGTAAGGTAAACAAAGTTTACTTCCCAGCAGTGAAATCTTACAGGGGGTAATCGTTTAGCTAAATAACAGTAATGACAGTTAAAGTGACGCTTTACCTTCAGTAGAATTATCAGTTTTTTCACCATAAAAGACATGTATTGGAGCAGATATTTGTGTACAAACATTATCCAGTAGAAAACAATTGGTATTCTCTATAGTAACTAGTTTCTTAGCTACTGATTGACAAATACGGTCTTGTTTACAATCTTTTATAACAGGATCTGTTGATACTGTGAGTTCATAGTCTACTATAATACTACCAGGTCTACAAATATACAAACATTAATGTTGATAGTGTTAGTTCATAGTCTACTATAATACTACCAGGTCTACAAATATACAAACATTAATGATGATAGTGGTATTTAATTATCTGCTGTGATACTACCAGATCATGATAGTGTTAATTCATAGTCTGCTATAATGCTACTAGTTAATGTTGACAGTGTTAATCCATATTCTACTGTAGTACTACATTAATGCTGATAGTGTTAAAGATGCATTAGTTAAGATTTAGTTAGTTCAAAATCAGATAATGAAAAATGATTACATTTAAAATTTCAGTCAAATTACTTGTTTCTGAGCCACGTTACCAGGCTTTGAAGTCTTCACAATATAGTCAGGATTATCAAGTACAATGGTTACAGTTAGAAATATCGATTATCTTTTTCTATTAAATTATCAAATCGCGATCGTGTTTCTATTCATTAAAATTGCTACAATCCAATGATCTAGAGACTTGATTATGGGTTTGTCACGTGAATAAATGTCTAATTTATAATTTATATAACATTTGAGGTCAAAAGAAAGACCTGCAATAGGCAAATTTAATTCTTACATAAGTCATGGAAATCTATTATTCTAAGAATGTGCGCTGTCATCCTGCTCAGATTGCAATCTGCGATTATGAAGCTGGCGCGCAGATTGCCAACTTTGCGCTGATTACCCCACGATGTTTTTAGAGATATTGTAGTGTGTCAGACGCAACTATATATTCTATTATATATGACCTGCCTCCTGTGGTCTTTGTAGTGAAATAATTTTCAAAATCACTGCATAACTATCGTGTGTGCTTAGAAAATAAGATTTTTAATTCTAGTCAGCAGTATCTCATAATCGGTGCTGACCACGTGACTGAATGTCAAAAATATTTGCTGTAGTGTAATAATAGTTTGACCGATTGTAGTTACTTTAGTAACGAAGTCTTAGAGACCCGTATGTAGGTTCACAAAGTGTGTCATGTAGACCTCTCGACGGAAACTGTTTTATAACTCAAAAGCCCTCTACTACTTCCTCTTTTCTGGTAGTCAAATGCGGTGATACATTTCTTTCCGTATCGATTTGCCCCGATTTGATCGACCAGTAAACTGACGGTCACAAAATTCTTTAAAATGTAATCATTAAAATGACTAATACTAACGCAATGATAGTGAATACCGAGTAAGATTAGGCGGATTATCATCGCGGTAATCCATTTTAGTCCAGACAAAGTTCACTTTGCGCGCGCAGATTACTCATCGGAAATTAGACGGAGATTCGCGCATGCGCGGGAGTAATCTGTCCGAGGTGGGTAATCTGCGCTCAACATATATAAAGATAAAGTACAAATACTTCTTTGTTTACGGTAGATAAATGAATATATATGCATATAAATATATATATGATTTATCATGTGACTTAATCGACAATTGCAGTCGAATCAAAACAAATCCAAACGAGTAAAAATAGAAAAATGATATTTGTTACCAGAAAACATTCAAAACGGGGATGCTGTCATATACCTTATATCTGTAACAGCTGTCGTCAATATACTTGAACTATTTATGAAACTCTTCATCTGGAAATATCAAAGATAATATTTACGTTGCTATAAGACAATATTTTCTAATATGAGTATATTTTATATTGATTAAATTTGGCTCGTCTTATAAAAAAAAGATATACTGTTTAGGTAGTTATACTACACTATATTTTCTATTGATTTAACTAGAAACGACTACATAACTTATTTCTTACCCCTATCTCTAAACTTGTCTTTAATGATATATATTCTGTAGATGTTTTATCACTATATTTAACATCATAGTCTTTCTGTAGCGATAACGTTACACATAAAATTGCATCTGTAAAAACAAAATTATTTAATAACCATATTTATTATTGCTTCGAATATGGTCTGGGTAAAATATTGTTTCTACAATTGTAAATATAATGGCAAGTGTGACAGAAATGTTATCAAAACATTACAGAATTTCTTGCATCAATCACGATAGATACAAACCATTCAAGTATTGAAAAACTTACCAGAACTGACAGTCGTATCGCTAACATAAGTTATAGTTGTTTCATTTTTCCTAGACGGTATGTCTGTTACATCTATCGTTGATGATAGGTATGTTGTTATATCTGCCGTAGCTGGTATATATGATGTTTTATCTGGCGTAGATGGTATATACGTTGTTACATCGGTGCTAGTTGGTATGGTTGTTATTACATCTATCGTTGATAGTACGTCTGCTACATTTGTATTACGCGGTATGTCCGATGTTTCACTTGCCGTAGCTGGTATATCAGTAGTTACATCTGTTGTGGATGATATTTCTGTTATTGCACTCGCCGTAGATGGTAAGCCTGGTATTACTTCTGGCGTGGAGGATATACCTGTTGTTACATCTGTCGGTAATGTTATGCCTGTTATTACATCTACGGTAGATGATATGTGTGTTATTACATTTGTGGTAGATCGTATGTCCGTTGTTACATATGCAGTAGGCGGTACTTCAGTTATATTTTTCACAGATGGTATATGTGTTAATACATCTGTGGTGGATGGTATATTTGTTAATACATCTGTGATAGATGATGTATTTGTTAATACATCTGTAGTAGATGGTGTATCTGTTACTACATCTATCATGGATATTACATCTGTCGAAGGTATGTGTGTTGTTACATATGTCGTAGATGGAATGTCTGTTATTACATCCGTGGTAGATGTCATATCTGTTTTTAGATCGGTGGTAGATGGTATGCCTTCTATACCTGGTATTACTTCTGTCGTAGATGGTATGTCTGTTACATCTATGCGTGTTTTTAAATCTGCAGTAGTAATAGGTATGTCGGTTGTTACACTTGTTGTTGGTGATATTTCTGTTATTACCCCTGATGATATTTGTGTTGTTACATCTGTCGTAGATGATATATCTGTTTTTAAATATGTCATGGATGGCATATCTGTTATTACATCTATCGTAAATGGAACGTCTGTTATTTCTGTAGTTGGGGGTATGTATGTTGTTACACGTGAAGTAGAAGGTGTACCTGTTGTTACATATGTCGTGGTAGACGGGAGGTTTGCTCCATCTATAGTAGGGTGTGTTTCCGTTGTTACACCTGTAGTAGGAGCTATGTGTGTTTTTATATCTGCGGTTGATGATATATCTGTCATTATAGCTGTGGTTGATGGTATATCTGTTATTACATCTGGGGTAGATGATATGTGTGTTATTGAATTTGTGGTAGATGGCACGTAGATTTTTAAACCTTGAGTAGGGGGTATATCCGTTGTTGGGCCTGTTGTGGGTGATATGTCTGTTAATACATCTGTAGTGAATACTATGTTTGTTGATCCATGTGTGGCTGGTGGCATATATGTTATTACATCAGTGGAAGATGATATAAATGTTGTTGCACCTGCCGTATACAGTATATCTGTTATTACATCTGCTGTAGATGGTATGTATGTTATTAAATCTATCGTAGATGGAACATCTCTTATATCTGTAGTAGGAGACATGTCCGTTGTTACATCTTTCTTAGATGGTATATTTGTTGTTACATTTGTGGTAGATGGTATGTGAGTTGTTACATCTGTGGTAGACGGTATATCTGTTATTTCCTCTGTGGTAGATTGTTTGTGTGTTATTACATCTGTGGTAGATGGTATATCCTTCATTACATCTGGGGTAGATGGTGTATCTGTTATTACATCTGTGGTAGATCTCATATCAGTTGCCACATATGAGGTAGATGCTATATTTGTTATTACATGTGTGGTAGATGGTTTGTCTGGTGTTGCATCTGTCGAAGATGACATGCCTGTTGCTACATCTGTCGTAGGTGGTATGTCTGTTATTACATTTGCCGTAGATGTTCTGTATGTTGTTTCATCAAGCGTAAATGGTATGCCTGTTATTACATCTATAGTAGATCGGATGTTTGTTACATCTGTAGTGTGTGTGTCAGCCATTACATCTGTAGTATTGAGTATGCCTGTAGCAGTAGGTATGCCGTTTGTTAAACCTGAAGTTGGGCGTATGTTCGTTGTTGTTACATCTGTTTTGGGTGACATTTCTGTTATTACATCTGACGTAGGATCTGTCATTACATCTGCTGTAGATGGTATATCTGTTATTACATCTGTTCTAGATGGTATGTCAACATCTGTTACATTTGTTGTTAAAGATATGTCTGTTTTTACACCTTTCGAATATGGCATATTTGTCCTTAGACTTGTGGTAGATGTTTTATCTGTTATTACCTCTATCGTAGAAGGTATTTTTGTTATTACATCAGGGGTTGATGCCATATCTGTTGTTACATCTGTGGTAGATTGTTTGAGTGGTGTTACATCTGGCGTAGATGGTATGCCTGTTATTACATGCATCGTAGATGGGGCGTTTGTCACACCTGTAGTAGTAGGTTTGTCAGCAGTTACACCTGTATTTACATCTGTCGTAGTTTGAACACTTCTAGTAGTAGGTATGTCCGTTCTTACATGTATAGTAGTAGGTATGTTCGTTGATACACCTGTAGCAGAAGGTATGTGTGCTACTACATCTGTGGTTGTTGTAACATCTGTTGTATCACGTATGTTGGTACTTATATATGTAGTAGTAGTAGTAGGTGTGTTCGTTGATCCACCTGTAGTGGGTGGTATGTGTTTTACTAAATCCGTCATAATTGGAACATCTGTAGCAGTAGGAATGTCCGTTGCTAAACCTGTAGTAGAGGGTATGTCTGTTACATATGTTGTGGGTGATATTTCTGTTATTATATCTGTCATGGATTGTATATCTGTTATTACACCTATCGTAGATTCAGCGTCTGTTATATCTGTAGTTGGGGTTATGTCTGTTGTTACACCTGAAGTAGAGGGTATATCTATTATTAAACCTGTTGTAGATGGTATATTGTCTGTTACACCTGGAGTAGCGGGTATATCTGTTATTACACCCGTGGTAGATGGTTTGGGTGTTGTTACGTCTGCCGTAGTTGAAACATCTGTAGTAATAGGTATGTAGGTTGGTGATATATTTATGATAGGTACATGTATCGTAGGTGCAATTGCTGCTCTTGTTGCGTTTGTAACAGTTGTAGGTGGCAATATTGTTGCTACATCTGTGACAGAAGTAGGCGTATACTTAGTTGTTACATCTATCGTGGATGATTCTGTTCCAGTACTTGCTGAAAAAACATGTTATTATATAACCTGTAAGAATTGGAAACATACTGCTATCCATTTTGGTTTTTATTACCTAAGCAAATATATTTCATATTCTAATGAAATGTATTATTTGTTAATCTAATAAATGATCAACTATGTAAAACTGGGTAGGTATGCTGAACAAGTTTACTGTATCTGAGATCTCTTAACCAACAACAAAAACAACAATAACATCTTAACTAGAACTGCGATGCAGTAATGACGGGTTTAACCGATGCCACGTTACCCTAAACATATGTCACTTCCGGTACCAATGAAACCATTAAACAGGTTTCCACATAGGCACTGCACACATCAAATAAAATGGACTTGTAGAAAACCGTCTATTTCTCTGCAACCGTACAAGTTAGAAACCATTTTCTGGTATCTGTATGATCGTATGGGTTCAATCTATTTGTTTATTGGAATCAAATATCATAATTTGATTAAAATATCTGTTTTGAAGGCTAAAAATACAGGTTTTGCCAAAATGACGTTACTTCCGGTGATAATTAAAATCTTAAATTACGTGTATGAAATCGTAAATGGCATTGGGTAACAAACAGTGAAAATTTTATGAAAATCGAATAATAATTGACACTTTTATTGACCAAAAACCTTGAAAAGTGACTTGTTGAAAATCGCCTATTTCTCTGCAACCGTACAAGTTAGAAACCATTTTGTGAAATCTATATGACCGTATGAATTTTATTAATATGTGGATGTAAACAAAAACATTGAAAAGTGACTTGTTGAAAATCGCCTATTTCTCTGCAACCGTACAAGTTAGAAACCATTTTGTGAAATCTATATGACCGTATGAATTTTATTAATATGTGGATGTAAACAAAAAGTTAAAATTATTAATACATATTAAATAATTCTTGGTTGAAAAAAATATCGATTTTAAAAGTTAAAAAAGCATTTTTTGACATAATGGCGTCACTTCCGGTGTCAATTTTAAATTGTAATTAAGTTGATACGACGCATGCTTGCTTTTTGAATGAAATGGTGTCACTTTTGTGAAAATCCTATAAATATTGACTATTTTACAGGCAAAATAACAAAAACAGTGACTTATGCAAAAGTGACTTGTTGAAAATCGCCTGCAAATTTCCCCGCAACCGTACAAGTTAGAAACAATTTTATGAAATCAATATGACCGTATGAATTTTATTAATATGTGAATGTAAACCAAAAGTTAAAATTAATAATACATATATACGCCCACATTTTCGAGAGATGGATAGAAAACAAGCTAAAACGAAAGTGATTTTTCCTACAATCAAGGGCCATAATTCAGGAAATTACAATTCGATATGCGCAAATATCGACAGGAACCAAGATCTTTGAGTTGTAAACTTACATTTCAAGTTTCAACAAAATCGGATAAAAATTGTGACCTCTATAGGGTCCACAACCTTGATATATCATATTTTTACGCTATTTGAGAACGAACGGCGGCCATTTTGTTTGTCAGTTTTGGGCCGATTTTCACGAAATTCGAACTCAGCCGTCCTTAGGGTGTAACGGTGATATGTTAACACGGTTTTTTAAATCGGATA
Organism: Patella vulgata; assembly: GCF_932274485.2. Lineage (NCBI taxonomy): Eukaryota > Metazoa > Mollusca > Gastropoda > Patellidae > Patella > Patella vulgata. The sequence goes on from NC_065883.2 coordinate 34,994,169, forward strand.
AAAATTATGACCTCTATAGGGTCCACAAGCCAAAAAACGCGTTTTTGCGTACAATCAGGGGCAATAATTCATGAAGTTACGGTCCGATATGCGCGAATATCGCAAGGAATCAAGATCTTTGTGTTATAAACTTACATTTCAATTTTCAACAAAATCGGATAAAAACTGTGAGCTCTATAAGGTCCACAACCTTGATATACCATATTTTTACGCTATTTGAGAACGAACGGCGGCCATTTTGTCTGTCAGTTTTGGGCCGATTTTCACGAAATTCGAACTCAACCGTCCATCTTAGAGTTTAGCGGTGATATAATAATACGGTTTTTTAAATCGGATAAAAATTATGACCTCTATAGGGTCCACAAGCCAAAAAACGTGTTTTTACGTACAATCAGGGGCCATAATTCAAGAAGTTACGGTCCGATATGCGCGAATATCGACAGGAACCGAGATCTTTGGGTTATAAACTTACATTTCAAGTTTCAACAAAATCGGATAAAAATTGTGACCTCGAAAGTGTTCACAAGCCAAAAACGTGATTTTTCGTACAATCAGGGGCCATAATCCATGAAGTTACGGTTCGATAGATGCCAATATCGAAAGGAACCGAGATCTTAGGGTGATAAACCTATATTTCAAGTTTCATTGAAATCGGATAAAAATTGTGACCTGTAGACTGTTCACAAACAATTGTGGACGGACGGAGGGACGGACAGGGGCGACGACAATATACGTCCACATGAAAATGTGGGCGTATAAAAAAGCATTTTTTGACAAAATGGCGTCACTTCCGGTGGCATTTTAAAATAGTAATTAATTTGATACGCCGCATACTTGCTTTTTATTGATTTTAAAAGTTAAAAATGCAGTTTTTGAAAAAATGGCATCACTTCTGGTGTCAATTTTAAACTGTAATCAATTTGATACTATGCATACTTGCTTTTTGAATCAAATGGTGTCACTTTTGTGAAAATCCAATAATAATTGACTATTTTACAGGCAAAATAACAAAAACAGTGACTTATGCAAAACTGCCCAGTTCTAGGTAACTGCTTATATTACAAACTAATTTTAACATACATTTTCTTAGTATGGATTATAGCTACAAGTTTATAAAAGTTACGTAGAAATATTTTAAAATCTGAAAAGCCTGAATGGGTTGTAAATAGGTCAATTTTACACCTTTTTGTAACCTCTTAATGGAATTTGCTCGAAAATGAAATCGAAATTAAAAAAAATGAGTGAACACTTTTTTGTGCCTTTAAAGGGCACATTCTTTTAGTTATATCAGTTTTTTTAAAAAAAAATAATATTTTCTTTCGAAAAATGGCACCTAGCTGTCAAAATTGTAGTTTTTGGTAAAATTACGCCACTTCCGGTGCCGACAGATAACTCTATCCATAACAAAAAAATGACAATTGAGACAACGGAGCATATGAACTTTGTTTTATACAAATCGAACAATAAATAATTAATCTAGGACTGAAAAACTGAATTAGCCAATGGCGGCCAAGGAAAATTACTGAGACAAAAAAAATTCACATTTTTGCCCAAATCAGATGACTCGTTAATTTTGCGTAAAACACGACTAAAAAATGTTCATAAATAAAAAAGTTTTTTGTAAAAATTTAAATTTTCTAAATTTGGCGCCTATTATCTGCGAAGATTTGTCGAAAATCAAAAATTAAAAGTAGCGTAGCTATGTGCCCTGTCTCCGGCTATGCCAAAATGTATCGAAAGTTAAAATCCAACGATTATTTTAAAAATTACTGTAATATTTTTAAAAACGATAGCTTCGGTGATTTCGGACATTTCGTATTGTCGCAGAATGTTCAAAATAGCTTTATCCTCTAAGTCACACCCACTTTCCCAGTAAAACCGAAGAAATCAAAACGATGCGACAACCAGTTGCTGAGATCTAATCAAAATGGAATTTGAATAATAATAATAATAATTCTAACAAAAACAATAGTGTTTCACACAAGCTACGCAGTATGAAACACTAATAATAATCTTAACAAAAACAATAATGTTTACGCAGTGTGAAACCCTAATTAAGAAGAGTCATCTTTGAGTTTGAATAAAATGGCACAGTCTACTTATCAAAACACTGGAGTAAATATACCAGCTACATTGATCAGTAATTAAATGCTTGTGAAGCAGAAATCACTGGATGACTGTTAGTTGACTGATGTTTTGCTAAATATCCAACTCTAGTTCGACTAAGTAAATTATAATTTAATGGTAAACATTCATTAGAAAATATCTTTCATAGGCATTATATTGTCCTAGAAAACACTTACCCCCCACCCCCCCATTAAATTGTGTATATATAAAAAGTTATTTTATGTTATTTTGTGCATGAAATGGTGACATAAGAATGTAGAAACAAGAATCATTAGGTTAAAATATTGCTTTAGTATATAATATATTCAAACAGGAAACACAAATCATTAATATTGTTCCATTTCGGTATTTGGTCTTCTGTACAGACGAGGGCTGGCTGAAAAGTTTTAAGACTATCTCTGAAAGACCTGTAGAAAGTCGATGGTTTCCATTTATTTTTCTGTATAGTCCTCTTCGGTCAAGAGTAATATTTTCTTCAGACATCAAATAAAAAAATAATAATGATGACCGGCCAGTTCTTTTTTTACCCCTGCTTTGGACGAGAAAGTCCATCGGGATTTTCTGACGTGGTTTCCCCTCGTCAGTTCGATCCCGGTGTTGGTCAAGAATATTCCCCTTGTTAGTGGTGTAGGACAGAGGACCTGGCAAGAACAGTGTCTAGTCCTTCAAATAGGACAAAATATCAAGATTTTGTGCTCATGTTGGATGTGCATGTTAAAGAAAGCTTGACAGCTGGAATTCGAAATGAGAGTAGGTCATTCATTCATTCCTTTTTCTCTTTGTGTGTCGCTTACAGGCCACAATTCTTAAAGGAGTTAAATTGTTCGACCCCTGCATTGGCCGGGAAAGTGATGCAGGACGGAGGGCCTGATAAGGACAGCTTACTTGTCGTTCGGATGGGAAGAAAAACCAAGGTCGCGTGTACACATTGGCGTGCACATAAAATATCCCTTGACAGTTGGAATTCGATATAAGAGTTGGCCATAGTGCAACTGTCCGGACAAAATTTCACTCACCGGATACCCGACTTCATTAGCCCAGTTCGGCGCAGAACAGTAGGACGTTAAAACCGATTTCATTTCATTGCATTTAGTTCCTTTTTCATTTTCGGAAACGGTTCTCATCCATTACAAATCTGGAAGAATCATTATCAGGATCTACTTCAAAACGGTGCAGATTGTCACAAAACGTCTGGTATCTGACACGTTTCTGATCCGCAGTCAAGAGCTTTGGCACCCATCTTGCAGTTACCGTTTGTCATTCGTTGGCAATAATGTGCTCAACCTTTTTAAGAGAGGTGCCCACAGCACTGGCAATATGTTGAGTGGTTAATCGTCGATCTGCCATCACCATGTCATGCACCTGGTTGATGCTGATGGCCTTCCAGGACGCGGGTCACCGTCAAGACTCTCTCTGTGCCATAGATAAATTCCGCAACCAACTTCTTTACTGTGGGAAAGGAAGGGACATCATCCCCTAAAGTGGAGACCGGTTTATATCTGTGTTGGGGCTACACCATTCAGTTGCAGGTACTTGATGACTGCCCTATAGCCAGTTTTGTCCATTTCTGGTGATTTCGATGGGTAGGTTCAAAAGATGATCTGGTACGACGACAATAATAACAATACAGTTGCAGTTCTTATGTCTATGATTCATTCACTGACTGTACTTGTTGGCGGTAAAAGTTTGTTTCAACTCAATTGATCTTTCTGCCTTAGAACTTTTCAGCCAGCCCCCGTATATATGTATAAAAATTAGAACGTGGCCATTTTAGAACGTATCCCTAAACAATAAAATTACTATTTTTTATAAATAACCGTATTTGATGAATAAAGTTCCCTTAATGGCAATCACCTCTGGTATTATTAATATATTCCAAATTTATTTCCGGCCAGAATTTTGAGAAAAATGCATATTCTGTATGTTACCATGTACATTATAACAGTCAGTTTCTGACCTGAATTCATTCATCAGCTGGGTGTTCTCATTCAACAGAAAATCACGACTAGAACGTCAGTATTATATAATACTCTTATATATACTATTCAAAAAAAGTAGGGGATATTTGATTTTTAAGTGTTATTAAAGTCACCTAATGAAACTGACGAAGAAACAAATGACAAAATGAAATGAAGTTCACATTCATCGATTTATTCCAAATGATCGTTAGACTAAGTAAGGCACAGACTGACCATTATAAGGGTAAAATGATACCCGGGGTCAAACAGCAAAGTTACCACAGCATCACAACCAAGTCAGTAACGGGTAAATCCTCCTCTGTTTGCCAAACAAGCATTGATCCGACGTGGCATACTCCTAATGAGACGTCTAAGGTCATTTTGGTCCAGATTGTCCCATTCCTGTTGCAACGCAGCAGCAAGTTCTTGGACATTGGCAGGACGTTGTTGACGTTGACGTAACCTCTGTCCAAGCATGTCCCAGACATGCTCGATGGGGGAGAGGTCGAGACTCAGTGCTGGCCAAGGTAATGTGGTGATGTTCTGTTGTTGGAGGTAACCTGTAACGATCCTGGCCCTGTGACATCTTGCGTTGTCATCCTGGAAGATGAAACGGCGGCCATGACGTCGTGCGAACGGCACAACATGGACTGCCAAGATATTGTCCCGGTAGTACTGGCCTGTAACACGCCCTGCAACAACATGTAAAGCCGTTCTTCCAGCAACAGTGATGCCTCCCCACACCATAACAGAACCACCCCCCAAATCGATCATGTCTGATGACGTTAACGTCTTGGAAGCGCTCGTTTCGACGACGCCACACCCTTCTACGTCTGTCCAAAAAATCAACAGTGAACCTTGACTCATCTGAAAACATCACATTGCTCCAGCGTCGATTATCCCAGTGTTGACGATCCCTACACCAACGACGTCTTGCCTGAATGTGATGATCTCTCAAACAAGGGATCACGCGAGGACGTCGGGCGCGAAGGTGACCCTTATGCAGTCGATTCCGAATCGTCTGGCCACTCACTCTCACACCAGTGTCTGTTTGAAGACGAGCGCTGATCTGATTTGCTGTGATGACACGATTTCTCAAGGCCAAGGTACGGATAAATCGATCCTGGGCTTGAGTTGTCGCCCTTGGTCGACCTGTACAGATTGTGTATCACGGTATCTGGACCATAGCCTGCTTATGACAGACTGAGAAACATTCATCGTCCGCGCCACAACCGCCTGTGTTGTGCCGATCTGTAGCATGCCAAGGGCACGTAACCTTTCATTTTGGGTAAGCCGACGCATATCAAAATTTGTTTTCTGGTCACTAAAACAATTAAACTGATGTTTCCACCCTGGAATTCAATGCCGCAATGATTGTAACATTCAAAGTCAGAGTCGTGCAAATCTTGGGTTGGACCCCCATGATGATCCCAAGCATCACCTGCATTCCATGCGGTAGCTATTGGTGCGTTTGGGCGTCACATGTAACTGGAAATGTTTCTTCTGTTAGGTTCTATAGTGACTTTTTTCGTAGTCATTTGCATATTTTAGTATTATGCCCCCAAAATCAAATATCCCCTACTTTTTTTGAATAGTATATAATACAAACTGCATTTATACATGTTCATTGTATTGAGTCATTACCTACAAACGGTTAACAGCTAGATTTGGGTTAATGTTGAGAGAGAGAGAGAGAGAGAGAGAGAGAGAGAGAGAGAGAGAGAGAGAGGTTTAACGTCCACTAAACATAAACTATGTCATTTCGCGGCTACCATATGGTTCAATCTTATTTTAATGCATTCTGACTCGGGGCCCCACGAAACAATCTTAGCAAGTGGGTTTAAATACGGTCACGGACTTTATCCTAGATCGCAATAACACACTTTAATGACGAGTCGGGGAGAAAACCATGCAAATGTTATGGTGCACTAGAAGGATTTTTATAAAACTGGCCTTAATGGACACTTTTACACCACTAACCCAGGTGTTAAGTTGCAGGCCTCAGAAGACATATTTTAGGCTATTTCCTAGCCCAGTTTTGGGTTATTTAACTGCTCGTTCTGCAGTAGGTTTAAATGTGGGTATGATTAATTTCGGACAGTGACAGTAGATACACTAGTGTAATATTAACACCTTCCAGTGTTTGAGCTCCCTCTTAAAACTTGTGATTTTTCAAAACGATGTATTCAGTGTTTCTCCAAATAGCAAAGGTCCGTGAATTTTGAACTTATAGTCGGGGGATTTATGATTATTTAAGTCAAATAAAATTAGAAGCCTCCGCTAGTTTTTGATATCGGAGATTTGAGTCAAAGAATTTTCGTTCAAATAGCGAGTTTCAGCGACGGCCAAATATACCGATGCGAATATCAGTATTTGCTCCCTATGTAACTGGCCAGAATTTTGAAAAAATGCATATTCTGTATGTTACCATGTAAATTATAACAGTCAGTTTTTGACCTGAATTCATTTATCAGCTGGGAGTTCTCATTCAACTAAAAATCACGGCTAGAACGTCAGTATTATAAATAAAATAAAACCAAGTACGAACAATCCAAACCATAAGACAGAATTCAAATTGCATTTATACATGTTCATTGTATTGAGTCATTTACCTACAAACGGTTAACAGTTAGATCGCAATAACACACTTTAATGACGAGTCGGGGAGAAAAATATGCAAATGTTATGGTGCACGAGAAGGATTTTTATAAAACTGGGTTTAACGTACACTTTTACACCACTAACCCAAGTGTTAACTTGGCAGGCCTCGGAAGGCATATTTTATGCTATTTCCTAGCTCAGTTTTGGGTTATTTAACTGCTCGTTCTGCAATAGGTTTAAATTTCGGGATGATTAATTTCGGACAGTTACAGTAGATACACTAGTGTAATATTAACACCTTCCAGTGTTTGAGCTCCCTCTTAAAACTTGTGATTTTTCAAAACGATGTATTCAGTGTTTCTCCAAATAGCAAAGGTCCGTGAATTTTGAACTTATAGATATGTAATGCAGCGAGTCAGGGGATTTATGAACTATATTGCCTTCTAGGACATAATCCCTAGATTATTTAAGTCAAATAAAATTGGAAGCCTCCGCTAGTTTTTGATATCGGAGATTTGAGTCAAAGAATTTTCGTTCAAATAGCGAGTTTCAGTGACGGCGAAATTTACCGATGCGAATATCGGTCTGTGGTATATATTGTTTCTACAATTGTAAATATAATGGCAAGTGTGACAGAAATGCTATCAAAAAATTACAGAATTTCTTGCATCGATCCCAGAAATGAAATGGGGTTTAACGTCCTACTGTTCTGCTCTGAACTGAGCTAATGAAGAAGGGCATACGCCATACAGTGTGCTATGAGGGAAATTTTGCCCGGGCAGCGGCGCTACGGCCTACTCTTATATCGAATTCCAACTGTCAAGGGATCTTTTACGTGCACGCCAATATGTACACGGGACCTTTGTTGTCGTCCCACCCGAACGACTAGACAGCCGAAAAATCTGGATGAACTTTCTCGTCCAATGCAGGGATCGAACACCCGACCTCCAGGCTAGCGAGCCAGCGTCTTACCCACTTAGCCACGTGATCCCCTTCATCGATCACAGACTAGATACAAAACATTCAAGTATTGAAAAACTTACAAGAACTGACAGTCGTATCGCTAACATAAGTTATAGTTGTTTCACCTTTCCTAGACGGTATGTCTGTTCTTACATCTATCGTTGATGGTAGATCAGTTGTTATATCTGGCGTAGCTGGTATATATGTTGTTATATCTGGCGTAGATGGTAAATGCGTTGTTACATCGGTGCTACTTGGTATGGTTGTTATTACATCTATCGTAGATAGTACGTCTGTTACATTTGTATTACGCGGTATGTCCGATGTTTCACTTACCGTAGCTGGTATATCAGTAGTTACATCTGTTGTGGAAGATATTTCTGTTATTGCACTCGCCGTAGATGGTAAGCCTGGTATTACTTCTGTCGTGGAGGGTATACCTGTTGTTACATCTGTTGGTAATGTTATGCCTGTTATTACATCTGCGGTAGATGATATGTGTGTTATTACATTTGTGGTAGATCGTATGTCCGTTGTTACATATGCAGTAGGCGGTACTTCAGTTATATTTTTCACAGATGGTATATGTGTTAATACATCTGTGATGGATGGTATATTTGTTAATACATCTGTGGTAGATGATGTATTTGTTAATATATCTGTAGTAGATGGTGTATCTGTTACTACATCTATCGTGGATATTACACCTGTCGAAGGTATGTGTGTTGTAACATATGTCGTAGATGGAATGTCTGTTATTACATCCGTGGTAGACGGGAGGTTTGCTCCATCTATAGTAGGGTGTGTGTCCGTTGTTACACCTGTAGTAGGAGGTATGTGTGTTATTTTATCTGGCGTTGTTGTAACACCTGCGGTTGGTGATATATCTGTCATTATAGCTGTGGTTGATGGTATATCTGTTATTACATCTGGGGTAGATGATATGTGTGTTGTTGAATTGGTGGTAGATGGCACGTTGATTGTTAAACCTGTAGTAGGGGGTATATCCGTTGTTGAACCTGTTGTGGGTGATATGTCTGTTAATACATCTGTAGTGAATACTGTGTTTGTTGGTCCATGTGTGGTAGGTGGCATATATGTTATTACATCAGTGGAAGATGGTATATATGTTGTTACACCTGCCGTAGACAGCATATCTGTTATTACATCTGCTGTAGATGGTATGTCTGTTATTACATCTATCGTAGATGGAACATCTCTTATATCTGTAGCAGGAGACATGTCCGTTGTTACATTTGTGGTAGATGATATGTGAGTTGTTACATTTGTGGTAGATGATATGTGAGTTGTTACATCTGTGGTAGACGGTATATCTGTTATTTCATCTGTGGTAGATTGTTTGTGTGTTTTTACATCTGTGGTAGATGGTATATCCTTTATTACATCTGGGGTAGATGGTGTATCTGTTATTACATCTGTGGTAGATCCCATATCAGTTGCCACATATGAGGTAGATGCTATATTTATTATTACATTTGTGGTAGATGGTTTGTCTGGTGTTGCATCTGTCGAAGATGATATGTCTGTTGCTACATCTGTCGTAGGTGGTATGTCTGTTGTTACATTTGCCGTAGATGTTCTGTATATTGTTTCATTAAGCGTAAATAGTATGCCTGTTATTACATCTATAGTAGATCGGATGTTTGTTATATCTGTAGTGTGTGTGTCAGCCATTACATCTGTAGTATTGAGTATGTCTGTAGCAGTAGGTATGCCGTTTGTTAAACCTGAAGTTGGGCGTATGTTCGTTGTTGTTACATCTGTTTTGGGTGACATTTCTGTTATTACATCTAACGTAGGATCTGTCATTACACCTGCCGTAGATGGTATATCTGTTATTACATCTGTTCTAGATGGTATGTCAACATCTGTTACATTTGTTGTTGAAGATATGTCTGTTTTTACACCTTTCGAATATGGCATATTTGTTGTTACACCTGTAGTAGATATTTTATCTGTTATTACCTCTATCGTAGAAGGTATTTTTGTTATTACATCAGGGGTTGATGCCATATCTGTTGTTACATCTGTGGTAGATTGTTTGAGTTGTGTTACGTCTGGCGTAGATGGTATGCCTGTAATTATATGCATCGTTCATGGGGCGTTTGTTACACCTGTAGTAGTAAGTGTGTCAGCAGTTACACCTGTAGTTACATCTGTCGTAGTTTGAACATTTCTAGTAGAAGGTATGTCTGGTCTTACATGTATAGTAGTAGGTATGTTCGTTGATACTCCTGTAGCAGAAGGTATGTGTGCTACTACATCTATGGTTGTTGGAACATCTGTTGTATCACGTATGTTGGTTCTTATATATGTAGTAGTAGTAGGTATGCTCGTTAATACACCTGTAGTGGGTGGTATGTGTTTTACTAAATCCGTCGTAATTGGAACATCTGTAGTAGTAGGAATATCGGTTGCTAAACCTGTAGTAGGGGGTGTGTATGTTGTTACATCTCTCGTAGATAGTGGTTTTTTTGTTACATTTGTAAATGGAACATCTGTAGTAGTAGGTATGTTCGTTGATACACCTGTAGTGGGTGGTATGTGTTTTACTACATCCGTCGTAATTGAAACATCTGTAGTAGTAGGAATGTCGGTTGCTAAACCTGTAGTAGAGGGTATGTCTGTTACATATGTTGTGGGTGATATTTCTGTTATTATATCTGTCGTGGATTGTATATCTGTTATTTCATCTATCGTAGATTCAGCGTCTGTTATATCTGCAGTTGGGGTTATGTCTGTTGTTACACCTGAAGTAGACGGTATATCTATTATTACACCTGTTGTAGATGGTATATTGTCTGTTACACCTGTAGTAGATGGCATATCTCTTATTACACCCGGGGTAGATGGTTTGGGTGTTGCTACGTCTGCCGTAGTTGAAACATATGTAGTAATAGGTATGTATGTTGGTTATATATTTATGGTAGGTACATGTATCGTAGGTGCAATTGCTGCTCTTGTTGCGTTTGTAGGTGGCAATATTGTTGTTACATCTGTGACAGAAGTAGTCGTATACTTAGTTGTTACATCTATCGTGGATGATTCTGTTCCACTACTTGCTGAACAAGCGGTTGCCATGCAAGATACGCCCACATTTTGCAAGAGATGGACAGAGAACAAGCTCAAAAAAAGAAGTGAATTTTTCGTACAATCAAGGGCCATAATTCAGGAAGTTATGATCCAATATGTGAGAATATCGAAAGGAACCAAGATCGTTGGGTTATAAATATGTATTTCAAGTTTCATCAAAATCGGATAAAAATTGTGACCTATATAGGGTCCACAAGCTAAAAAAGCGATTTTTCACACAATCAGGGGCCATAATTCAGGAAGTTACAGTCCGATATGCGCGAATATCGAAAGGAACCGAGATCTTTGGGTTATAAACTTACATTTCAAGTTTCAACAAAATCGGATAAAAATTGTGACCTCTATAGGGTCCACCACCTTGATATACCATATTTTTATGCTATTTGAGAACGAACGGCGGCCATTTTGTCTGTCAATTTTGGGCCGATTTTCACGAAATTCGAACTCAGTCGTCCTTAGGGTGTAACGGTGATAAATCGGATCAAAATTATGACTTCTATAGGGTCCACAAGCTAAAAACGCGATTTTTCGTACAAAAGGGGCCATAATTCAGGAAGTTACAGTCAAGTTTCAACAAAATCGGATAAAAATTGTGACCTCTATAGGGTCCACAAGCTAAAACGTGATTTTTCGTACAAACAGGGGCCATAATCCATGAAGTTTTCGATCCGATACATGCCAATATCGAAAGCAGCCAAGATTTTTTTGGGATAAAGCTATATTTCAAGTTTCGTCAAAATCGGACAAGAATTGTGACCTGTAGAGAGTCCACAAACAAATTGTGGACGGACGGACGGACAGGGGTGACGACAATATACGTCCACATGAAAATGTGGGCGTATAAAAACATGTTATTATATAACCTGTAAGAATTGGAAACATACTGCTATTCATTTTGGTTTTTATTACCTAAGCAAAGATATTTCATATTCTAATGAAATGTATTATTTGTTAATCTAATAAATGATCAACTATGTGAAACTGGGTAGGTATGCTGAACAAGTTTCCTGTAACTGAGTTCTCTTAACCAACAACAACAATAACAACTTAACTAGAACTGCGATGCAGTAATGACGCGTTTCGCCGGTGCCACGTTACCCTAAACATATGTCACTTCCGGTACCAATGAAGCCATTAAACAGGTTTCCACATAAGCACCACACACATCAAATAAAATGGACCCCGAAGCAACCAAATCCGGCAATATAAATTCATTTTATACATTTGTTACATGTAAGTGTACAGTACTTCCGGTGATAATGAAAATGTTCAATTAGTTTTATGAAATCAGAAATGGCATAAGGCATCACATGGTGAAACTTTTATGTAAAGCCAGCGGTCATATATAAATAATTTAATGGACGATTTAAAATCGGTGAAAGGTAAAAGAAATTGTGATATGGGAAGATCTAAAGCAGACTTGGCAGCTAAGTCTGCTTGATCATTCCCTTTAATATCAACATGACTGGGGAGCCAGCAAAGGACGGTGTCCTTGCTGTTAAACTCGTGTGATAGTAGCAGACATTTATCGTGTACAAGCTGCTTATTGTTTATTGCCAGTAAAGAGGACAAAGAATCAGTAAATACAATGTGTTTTAAGGATGAAGAGGATTTGATAGACTCCAAAGCCTGAAAGATGGCCTGGAGTTCAGCAGTAAATATGGAAGCAGCAGGAGGAAGACGAACAGAAATGGTCTCAGATGACATGACAGTAGCCGAAGCTACTCGATCGCCATCTTTGGAACCATCTGTATAAATTGGAGCATAATCACCATATTTAGACCATAACTCTCTGAAGAGAGACTGAAACACTGTGGAACTAGTATCTTTCTTTTTGTTTTTTGTAACATTTAGATCAATCTTTGGAGGAGATATAGACCATGGTAGTGTCACAAAGAAACGAGTATTCACAATACTGTCTTGACTGATACCAGCCTGAGACAAAAGGGGTTGAATACGAATACCGAATGATGGAATAACATTAGTCTTCAGTAAATATAGATGTTCATGATAGGGTCTAAATATGGTGTTAAATGAAATATGATGAGGCAGAGATGCAATTTTTTAAGCATATTGCAGTGCAAGTTTATCACGTCTGTCGTGCAATGAGGGCTCGTGTGCCCCAACGTATAAACTCTGCACTGGAGATGTTCGGAATGCTCCTAAACTGATTCTAAAGTCCTTGGTTGTGTATGGTGTCGAGCTCTTTGAGATAAGACTCGCGGGCAGACCCATGCACAATACACCCATAATCGAGTTTAGGTCTTATCAGTTATCCATATAATCTGAGCAAGACCCTGCGGTCTGCTCCCCAGTCAGTGTTTGATAAGACTCTCAATATATTGAGGGCTTTCAGACATTTCTTCTTGAGGGTTTTTATTATGTGGGATAAATGATAATTTCTTATCAAATATCAAACCCAAGAATGTCGTTTCATCTACAACCGGAATGGGACTACCAACCAGTGTAAGCTCCGGATCAGGATGTAAACCTTTTCTTTGATAGAAGTGCATGCACACAGTCTTGGATTTCGAAAATCGAAATCCATTGTCAGTTGCCCATCGTTGAATAGAATTCAAGCAAAGCCGCAGCTGACGTTCGATTGACTGCATGCTTGTCGATCCGTAACACATCTGAAAGTCATCAACATAAAGAGAGCCGTCGACCCCACGTTTAAGGCACGTCGGTGTTGTATTTATTTTGATTGCAAAAAGTGTGGGAGATAATATGCTTCCCTGGGGAACTCCCATTTCCCCAGGAAATGCGTCAGAGAATATTGATCCCAAGCGTACCTTAAACGATCTATCTTCTAAGAAGTTTTTAATGACGATAGGTAAGCGACCCTGCAGACCGAGGTTATGCAGGTCGCGCATGATGCCATATTTCCATGTGGTATCATAAGCTTTCTCCAGATCAAAAAATATAGCAATTAAATGTTGTTTCTGGATTAAAGCATCCCTGACAAACATTTCAAATCTAATGAGATGATCAAGAGTGCTCCTTTGGAACCGAAATCCACATTGGAGGTCAGTAATAAGGTTGTTGGACTCGAGGTACCAAACAAGTCTTCGATTGATCAATCTCTCTATGGTTTTACAAATACAGCTAGTTAAAGTGATCGGACGATAGTTAGTAGGATTCGTATGATCTTTACCCGGTTTAGGGATGGGAATTATTGTGGCTTCATGCCACGAAGGGGGGAAATTTCCATCAACCCAAATCCGGTTATAAAGATCTAATAATATTAAGAGTGTAGAAAAAGGTAAATGTTTTAAAATCTGGTAGTTAATTTCCTCTGGACCAGTTGCAGTATCCCGAGCTCGTTTAAGAGAATCTCGGAGTTCAGCAATGAAAAACTTGTCATTATAACATTCATCATTACGGGACTTAAAGTTAAGTCGCTTTTTCTCCTGTCGATTCTGAATGTCCACAAATGCATCGGAGGAGAAACTGGATGATGAATTAAATGAGAAAGTACTGGCCAGAGAATTAGCAATATCAGGAAATGTTAAGTTGTTATTATCAACATTTAGATGGTTAACTGATAATGCACTACTTTTAATCCTATCCCATACCGACTTGGATGTGGTACGGGAATTTATCCTTGAGACATAACCCTGCCATGAAGACTTCTTTGACTGGCGTATGGTTCTACGAGCCTTCGCCCGGACCATTTGGTATGCTGCAATATTCTCCATGGAAGGGTGATTCTCGAGGCGTCTTAAAATACGATCACGCTCTTTCAGAGCGGATTTGCAATCGTTATTATACCATGGTTTATTGAAACGTTTGAGCTCAGTCGTGGTCTTTGGAATCGCCTGCTCAGCTACATCTTGAAGAATTGAAGTGAATAAGGCCATGGGCTCATCTGCATCTTCTAGCTCCTTTGCGTCAAAGGAGAAGAGACACAAAGATTCAAAGAGAGCCCAATTAGCCTTATGCAACTTCCACCTCTGCGGTCGTTCAACCGGAGAGGGTCCATTATTTTCTATCAATATCGGATAATGGTCACTGCCACACAGATCTTCATTTACTCTCCATGTAAAATCCTGAAACAGGACCGGAGAGCAAATGGTGAGATCGAGGGAAAAAAATGTGGCAGGATGTAGATTAGGCGAGTCATTATTTAACAAACACAAATTATTAATGTTAATGAAGTCCGCTATTTGTTTACCTCTGATTTTATCGTCTGGACTACCCCAGAGTGAATGATGACCATTGAAATCTCCCGTAATAATAAACGGGAGAGAAAGATGTGCAACAAGGTCATCAAGATCTCTGGGGTTCAGATGCAAACTTGGTGGTAAATATATAGAGCAGATTGTGATAGGAATATGTAGAGTCACCCTCACTGCAACTGCCTGTAAAGGCGAGTTGATGGTGATTTTACTCTGCGGAATATTTCCATTAAGGAAAATGGAAACACCACCGTGTGCTCTACCATCATTATTAGCAAAATGATGGTAGACAACAAAATGTCTCAGTGATAATACATCTGAATTATTTAAAAACGTCGTCTTTGATATTAGGCATCACATGATGAAATTTTTATGAAAATCGAATAATAATTGACACTTTAATGGAGCAAAAACCTTCAAAAATGTCTTGTAGAAAACCGTCTATTTCTCGGCAACCGAACAAGTTAGAAACAATTTTATGTTATCTACATGACCGTATGAATTTTATTAATATGTGAATTTAAACCAAAAGTTAAAATTATTAATACATATTAAATAATTCTTAGTTGTAAAAATATGGATTTTAAAAGTTAAAAATGCAGTTTGTGACGAAATGGCGTCACTTCCGGTGTCAATTTTAAATTGTAATCAATTTGATATGACGCATACTTGCTTTTTGAATCAAATGGTGTCACTTTTATGAAAATCCAATAATAATTGACTATTTTACAGGCAAAATAACGAAAACAGTGACTTCTGCAAAATTGCCCATTTCTAGGTAACTGCTTATATTACAAACTAATTTTAACATACATTTTCTTAGTATGGATTATAGCTACAAGTAAGTTTATAAAAGTTACGTAGAAATATTTTAAAATCTGAAAAGCCTGAATGGGTTGTAAATAGGTCAATTTTACACGTTTATTCACCTCTTAATCAAATAACCTCGAAAATGAAATCGAAATTAAAAAACTGAGCTCACACTTCTCTTTGCGCCTTTAAAAGGCACACTCTTTTAGTTATATCAGGTTTTTTTTAAAAAAATAATATTTGCTTTCGAAAAATGGCACCTTACTGTCATAATTGTAGTTTTTGGTAAAATTACGCCACTTCCGGTGCCGACAGATAACTCTATCGGTAACAAAAAAAAAATGACAATTGAGACAACGGAGCATATGAACTTTGTTTTATACAAATCGAACAATGAAATTAATCTAGGACTGAAAAACTGAATTAGCCAATGGCGGCCAAGGAAAATTACTGAGCCTAAGTCAGAGAACTCGTTAATTTTGTGTAAAACACGACAAAAAAATATTCATAAATAAAAAAGTTTTTTGTAAAAATTTAAATTTTCTAAATTTGGCGCCTAATATCTGCGAAGATTTGTCGAAAATCAAAAATCAAAAGTAACGTAGCTATGTGCTCTGTCTCTGGCTATGCCAAAATGTACCGAAAGTTAAAATCCAACGATTATTTTTAAAATTACTGCAATATTTTTAAAAACGATAGCTTTGGTGATTTCGGACATTTCGCATTGTCGCAGAACGTTCAAAATAGCTTTATCCTCTAAGTCACATTCAACTTCCCAGTAAAACCGAAGAAATCGAAACGATGGGTCAAGCAGGTGCTGAGATCTAATCAAAATGAGAGAGAGAAATGGGGTTTAACGTCCACTCGACACAAACTAGGTCATTTCGGGACTAACATATAGTTTTAATTTTATTTACATAATTCGCTTGCGCGTAGGGGTCTTTAGCAGTGGGAGGAAACCGGAGGAACAGGAGAAAACCCACGAAGTTGGACAAGCGACCCTACTCCTTGTCACGTACAACCGGGGATTCGAAACCACGAAAGTCGACTCAATGACAGGCTTTATGATACAGCGCGCGCACGCTAACCATTCAGCCATCCAACCCCCCTAATCAAAATGGAATTTGAATAATAATAATAAGAATAAGAATAATAATTTTAACAAAAACAATAGTGTTTCACACAAGCTACGTAGTGTGAAACCCTAATAATTTTAACAAAAACAATAGTGTTTCACACAAGCTACGCAGTGTAAAACCCTAATTAAGAAGAGTCATCTTTGAGTCTAAATAACATGGTACAGTCTACTTATCAAAACATTGGAGTAAATATACCAGCTACATTGATCAGTAATTAAATGCTTGTGAAGCAGAAATCACTGGATGACTGTTAGTTGACTGATGTTTTGCTAAATATCCAACTCTAGTTCGACTAAGTAAATCATAATTTAATGGTAAACATACATTAGAAAATATCTTTCATAGGCTTTATATTGCCCTAGAAAACACTTACCCCCCCCCCCATTAAATTGTGTATATATAAAACGTTGTTTTATGTTGATTTTGTGCATAAGAATGTAGAAACAAGAATCATTAGTTTAAAATATTGCTTTCGTATATAATATATTCAAAAAGGAAACACGAATCATTAATATTGTTCCATTTCGGTATTTGGTCTTCTATGCAGACGAGGTCTGGCTAAAAGGTTTTAAGACTATCTCTGAAAGACCTGTAGAAAGTCGATGGTTTCCATTTATTTTTCTGTACAGTCCTCTTCGGTCAATTGTAATATTTTCTTCAGACATCATAAAAAAAATGATAATGATGACCGGCTAGTTTTTTTTACCCCTGCTTTAGCCGAGAAAGTCCATCGGGATTTTCTGACGTGGTTTCCCCTCGTCAGTTCGATCCCGGTGTTGGTCAAGAATTTCCCCCTTGTTAGTGGTGTAGGACAGAGGACCTGACAAGAACAGTGTCTAGTCCTTCAAATAGGACAAAAAATCAAGATTTTGTGCTCATGTTGGATATGCATGTTAAAGAAACCTTAACAGTTGTAATTCGAAATGAGAGTAGGTCATTCATTCATTCCTTTTTCTCTTTGTGTGTCGCTTACAGGCCGCAATTCTTAAAGGAGTTAAATCAATCGACCCCTGGATTGGCCGAGAAAGTGATGCAGAACGGAGGGCCTGATAAGGACAACTGTCTAGTCGTTCGGATGGGAAGAAAAACCAATGTCCCGTGTACACATTGGCGTGCACGTAAAATATCCCTTGACAGTTGGAATTTGATATAAGAGTAGGCCATAGTGCAACTGTCCGGACAAAATTTCACTCACTTTATGCCCGTCACCTTTAGCCCAGTTCGGCGCAGAACAGTAGGACGTTAAAACCGATTTCATTTCATTGCATTTAGTTCCCTTTTCATTTTCGGAAACGGGTCTCATCCATTACAAATCTGGAAGAAACATTATTAGGATCTACTTCAAAACGGCGCAGATTGTCACAAAACGTCTGGTATCTGACACGTTTCTGATCCGCAGTCAAGAGCTTTGGCACCCATCTTGCAGTTACCGTTTGTCATTCGTTGGCAATAATGTGCTCAACCTTTTTAAGAGAGGTGCCCACAGCACTGGCAATATGTGGAGTGGTTAATCGTCGATCTGTCATCACCATGTCATGCACCTGGTTGATGCTGATGGCCTTCCAGAACGCAGGCCACCGTCAAGACTATCTCTCTGCCATAGATAAATTCCGCAACCAACTTCTTTATTGTGGGAAAGGAAGGGACATCATCCCCTAAAGTCTGGTACGACGACAATAATAACAATACAGTTGCAGTTCTTATGTCTATGATTCATTCACTGACTGTACTTATTGGCGGTAAAAGTTTAATTCAACTCAATTGATCTTTCTGCCTTAGAACTTTTCAGCCAGCCCCCGTATATATGTATAAAAATTAGAACGTGGCCATTTTAGAACGTGGCCCTAAACAATAAAATTACTATTTTTCATGAATAACCGTATTTGATGAATAAAGTTCCCTTAACGGTAATCACCTCTGGTATTATTAAAATATTCCAAATTTATTTCTGGCCAGAATTTTGAAAAAATGCATATTCTGTATGTTACCATGTAAATTATAACAGTCAGTTTTTGACCTGAATTCATTTATCAGCTGGGAGTTCTCATTCAACTAAAAATCACGGCTAGAACGTCAGTATTATAAATAAAATAAAACCAAGTATGAACAATCCAAACCATAAGACAGAATTCAAATTGCATTTATACATGTTCATTGTATTGAGTCATTTACCTACAAATGGTTAACAGTTAGATCGCAATAACACACTTTAATGACGAGTCGGGGAGAAAAATATGCAAATGTTATGGTGCACGAGAAGGATTTTTATAAAACTGGGTTTAATGGACACTTTTACACCACTAACCCAAGTGTTAAGTTGGCAGGCCTCGGAAGGCATATTTTAGGCTATTTCCTAGCTCAGTTTTGGGTTATTTAACTGCTCGTTCTGCAATAGGTTTAAATTTCGGGATGATTAATTTCGGACAGTTACAGTAGATACACTAGTGTAATATTAACACCTTCCAGTGTAATACATCAAAACGATGTATTCAGTGTTTCTCCAAATAGCAAAGGTCCGTGAATTTTGAACTTATAGATATGTAATGCAGCGAGTCAGGGGATTTATGAACTATATTGCCTTCTAGGACATAATCCCTAGATTATTTAAGTCAAATAAAATTGGAAGCCTCCGCTAGTTTTTGATATCGGAGATTTGAGTCAAAGAATTTTCGTTCAAATAGCGAGTTTCAGTGACGGCCAAATTTACCGATGAGAATATCGGTCTGTGGTAAATATTGTTTCTACAATTGTAAATATAATGGCAACTGTGACAGAAATGTTATCAAAAAATTACTGAATATTTTACATCGATCACAGAAATGAAATGAAATGTGGTCTAACGTTCTGCTCCGAACTGGGCTAATGAAGACGGGCATACGCCATACAGTGTGCTATGAGGGAAATTTTGCCCGGGCAGCGGCGCTACAGCATACTCTTATATTGAATTCCAACTGCCAAGGGATCTTTTACGTGCACGCCAATATGTACACGGGACCTCGGTTTTTCGTCCCATCCGAACGACTAGACAGCTGTCCTTGTCAGGCCCTCCGTCCTGCATCACTGACAAGGGGAAACCACGCCGGAAAATCTGTGATGAACTTTCTCGAGCAATGCAGGCATCGAACACCCGACCTCCAGGCTAGCGTGCCAGCGTCTTACCCACTTAGCCACGTGATCCCCTTCATCGATGACAGACTAGATACAAAACATTCAAGTATTGATTAAAAAACTTACCAGAACTGACAGTCGTATCGCTAACATAAGTTGATGGTAGGTCAGTTGTTATATCTGGCGTAGCTGATATATATGTTGTTATATCTGGCGTAGATGGTATATACGTTGTTACATCGGTGCTAGTTGGTATGGTTGTTATTACATCTATAGTAGATAGTACGTCTGCAACATTTGTATTACGCGGTAGGTCCGATGTTTCACTTGCCGTAGCTGGTATATCAGTAGTTCCATCTGTTGTGGATGATATTTCTGCTATTGCGCTCGCCGTAGATGGTAAGCCTGGTATTACTTCTGTTGTGGAGGGTATACCTGTTGTTACATCTGTCGGTAATGTTATGTGTGTTATTACATTTGTGGTAGATCGTATGTCCGTTGTTACATATGCAGTAGGCGGTACTTCAGTTATATTTTTCACAGATGGTATATGTATTAATACATCTGTGGTGGATGGTATATTTGTTAATACATATGTGGTAGATGATGTATTTGTTAATACATCTGTAGTAGATGGTGTATCTGTTACTACATCTATCGTTGATATTACTTCTGTCGAAGGTATGTGTGTTGTTACATATGTCGTAGATGGAATGTCTGTTATTACATCCGTGGTAGATGGCATATGTGTTTTTAGATCGGTGGTAGATGATATGCCTTCTATACCTGATATTACTTCTGTCGTAGATGGTATGTCTGTTACATCTATGCGTGTTACACTTGTTGTGGATGATATTTCTGTTATTACCCCTGATGATATTTGTGTTGTTACATCTGTCGTAGATGATATATCTGTTTTTAAGTCTGTCATGGATGGCATATCTTTTATTACATCTATCGTAAATGGAACGTCTGTTATATCTGTAGTTGGGGCTATGTATGTTGTTGCACGTGAAGTAGAAGGTGTACCCGTTGTTACATATGTCGTGAATGGTATATCTGTTATTACATCTGTGGTAGACGGGAGGTTTGCTCCATCTATAGTAGGGGGTGTGTTCGTTGTTACACCTGTAGTAGGAGGTATGTGTGTTATTATATCTGGCGTAGCTGTAACATCTGCGGTTGATGATATATCTGTCATTATAGCTGTGGTTGATGGTATATCCGTTATTTCATCTGGGGTAGATGATATGTGTGTTATTGAATTTGTGGTAGATGGCACGTCGATTGTTAAACCTGTAGTAGGGGGTATATCCGTTGTTGGACCTGTTGTGGGTGATATGTCTGTTAATACATCTGTAGTGAATACTATGTTTGTTGGTCCATGTGTGGTAGGTGGCATATAAGTTATTACATCATTGGAAGATGGTATATATGTTGTTACACCTGCCGTAGACGGTATATCTGTTATTACATCTGCTGTAGATGGTATGTCTGTTATTACATCTATCGTAGATGGAACATCTGTTATATCTGTAGTAGGAGACATGTCCGTTGTTACAGCTTTCTTAGATGGTATATTTGTTGTTACATTTGTGGTAGATGGTATGTGAGTTGTTACATCTGTGGTAGACGGTATATCTGTTATTTCATCTGTGATAGATTGTTTGTATGGTATGACATCTGTGGTAGATGATATATATTTTATTACATCTTGGGTAGATGGTATATCTGTTATTACATCTGTGGTAGATGCCATATCAGTTGCCACATATGAGGTAGATGCTATATTTGTTATTGCATTAGTGGTAGATGGTTTGTCTGGTGTTGCATCTGTCGAAGATAATATGTCTGTTGCTACATCTGTCGTAGGTGGTATGTCTGTTATATCTGTCGGAGGTGATATGTCTGGTGTTACATTTGCCGTAGATGTTCTGTATGTTGTTTCATTGGGCGTAAATGGTATGCCTGTTATTAGATCTATAGTAGATCGGATGTTTGTTACATCTGTAGTGTGTGTGTCAGCCATTACATCTGTAGTATTGAGTATGTCTGTAGCAGTAGGTATGCCGTTTGTTAAACCTGAAGTTGGGCGTATGTTCGTTGTTGTTACATCTGTTTTGGGTGACATTTCTGTTATTACATCTGAGGTAGATGGTTTATCCGCCATTTCGTCTGCCGTAGATGGTATATCTGTCATTACATCTGTTCTAGATAGTATGTCAACATCTGTTACATTTGTTGTTGAAGATATGTCTGTTTTTACACCTTTCGAATATGGCATATTTGTCGTTAGACTTGTGGTAGATGTTTTATCTGTTATTACCTCTATCGTAGAAGGTATTTTTGTTATTACATCAGGGGTCGATGACATATCTGTTGTTACATCTGTGGTAGATTGTTTGAGTGGTGTTATATCTGGCGTAGATGGTATGCCTGTTATTACATGCATCGTAGATGGGGCGTTTGTTACACCTGTAGTAGTAGGTGTGTCTGTTATATCTGTAGTTGGGGTTATGTCTGTTGTTACACCTGAAGTAGAGGGTATATCTATTATTATACCTGTTGTAGATAGTATATTGTCTGTTACACCTGTAGTAGATGGTATATCTCTTATTACACCCGTGGTAGATGGTTTGGGTGTTGTTACGTCTGCCGTAGTTGAAACATCTGTAGTAATAGGTATGTAAACTGGTGATACATTTATGGTAGGTACATGTATCGTAGGTGCAATTGTAACAGTTGTAGGTGGCAATATTGTTGTTATATCTGTGACAGAAGTAGTCGTATACTTAGTTGTTACATCTATCGTGGATGATTCTGTTCCACTACTTGCTGAAAAACATGTTATTATATAACCTGTAAGAATTGGAAACATACTGCTATTCATATTGGTTTTTATTACCTAAGCAAATATATTTCATATTCCAATGAAATGTATTATTTGTTAATCTAATAAATGATCAACTATGTAAAACTGGGTAGGTATGCTGAACAAGTTTCCTGTAACTGAGATCTCTTACCCAACAACAAAAACAACAATAACAACTTAATTAAGAAGAATTCATCTTTGAGTTTTAATAACATGGCACAGTCTACTTATCAAAACACTGGAGTAAATATACCAGCTACATTGATCAGTAATTAAATGCTTGTTAAGCAGAAATCACTGGATGACTGTTAGATGACTGATGTTTTGCTAAATATCCAACTCTAGTTCGACTAAGTAAATCATAATTTAATGGTAAACATTCATTAGAAAATATCTTTCATAGGCTTTATATTACCCTAGAAAACACTTACCCCCCCCCCCATTAAATTGCGTATATATAAAACGTTGTTTTATGTTGATTTTGTGCATGAATTTGTGACATAAGAATGTAGAAACAAGAATCATTAGGTTAAATTTTGCTTTCGTATATAATATATTCAAACAGGAAACACAAATCATTAATATTGTTCCATTTCGATATTTGGTCTTCTATACAGAAGAGGGTTGGCTGAAAAGTTTTAAGACTATCTGTGAAAGACATCCTAAAAAAAATGATAATGATGACCGGCTAGTTCCTTTTTTTACCCCTGCTTTGGCCGAGAAAGTCCATCGGGATTTTCTGACGTGGTTTCCCCTCTTCAGTTCGATCCCGGTGTTGGTCAAGAATTTTCCCCTTGTTAGTGATGTAGGACAGAGGACCTGGCAAGAACAGTGTCTAGTACTTCAAATAGGACAAAAAATCAAGATTTTGTGCTCATGTTGGATGTGCATGTTAAAGAAACCTTGACAGCTGGAATTCGAAATGAGAGTAGGCCATTCATTCATTCCTTTTTCTCTTTGTGTGTCGCTTACAGGCCGCAATTCTTAAAGGAGTTAAATCGTTCAACCCCTGCATTGGCCGAGAAAGTGATGCAGGACGAAGGGCCTGATAAGGTCAGCTGTCTAGTCGTTCGGATGGGACGAAAACCAAGGTCCCGTGTACACATTGGCGTGCACGTAAAATATTCCTTGACAGTTGGAATTCGATATAAGAGTAGGCCGTAGTGCAGCTACTAAAATTTCACTCATAGTACACTGTATGGCGTATGCACGTCTTCATTAGCCCAGTCTGGAAGAAACATTATCAGGATCTACTTCAAAACGGCGCAGATTGTCACAAAACGTCTGGTATCTGACACGTTTCTGATCCGCAGTCAAGAGCTTTTGCACCTATCTTGCAGTTAACGTTTGTCATTTGTTGGCGATAATGTTCTCAACCTTCTTAAGAGAGGTTCCCACTGCACTGGCAATATGTGGAGTGGTTAATCGTCGATCTGCCATCACCATGTCATGCATCTGGTTGGTAATGATGGCCTTCCAGGACGCCGTTCACCGTCAAGACCCTCTCTCTCTCTCTCTGCCATAGATAAATTCCGCAACCAACTTCTTTACTGTGGGAAAGGAAGGGACATCATCCCCTAAAGTGGAGACAGGTACTTGATGACTGCCCTATAGCCAGTTTTGTCCATTTCTGGTGATTTCAATGGGCATAGGTTCACAAGATGGTCTGGTACGACGACAATAATAACAATACAGTTGCAGTTCTTATGTCTATGATTCATTCACTGACTGTACTTATTGTCGGTAAAAGTTTGTTTCAACTCAATTGATCTTTCTGCCTTAGAACTTTTCAGCCAGCCCCCGTATATATGTATATAATTATAACGTGGCCATTTTAGAACGTGGTCCTAAACAATAAAATTACTATTTTTCATAAATAACCGTATTTGATGAATAAAGTTCCCTTAACGGCAATCACCTTTGGTATTATTAATATATTTCAAATTTATTTCTGGCCAAAATTTTGAAAAAAATGGCTATTCTGTATATTACAATGTAAAGTATAACAGTGTCTGACCGGAATTCATTCATTAGCTGGGAGTTTTCATTCAACAGAAAATCACGGCTAGAACGTCAGTATTATATAATACTCTTATATAATACAAATTGCATTTAAACATGTTCATTGTATTGAGTCATTACCTACAAACGGTTAACAATTAGATTTGGGTTAATGTTTAGAGAGAGAGAGAGAGACACACACAAACTAGTTCATTTCGGGACTACCATAAGGTTCAATTTTATTTTAATATTTCGCTTGCGCGTAGGGAGCTTTTAGCAGTGGGGGGAAACCGGAGGACACGGAGAAAACCCATGAGGTTGGACGGGCGACAGTCTTTATAAAAGTAGTAAGCATTTAACCGCCGCATCTAACAGAATTCAGACAAATGAAAAGATAGCGACATTTCTACAATAATCTAGGTTTAAACATGCATTATGCAAGAGCTAAATCTGCCTATTAAAGGTCTTTCTTTGGGCCTTAAATGTTATCTAAATTATTAATTAGACATTAAATAACTTATCCAGACCATAATCAAGTCTTGATGTCATCGCTAGCCTACAATATGTAGTGGATTTGTGATGGATGTTTTAACGTAAATGGGCTAATGGAGAATTTGTTAATTATCGTACCAAGGGTAGTAATGACGATCGTGGCTAGCCTAAAATTGAATCGCTAATATCTCGGTTCAGAATGAAGCAATTTGACTGAAATTTTAAGCATATTCTGTTTTCAATATCCATGTTTAACTGTTATAGCGATAACTGCCAGCTCTTTATATAACCTTACCTAATGCCCTTTTAAGTTATGTAACTAAATTAAAATAGTTTGACCATCAATTTAGACATTTCCAGACCAAATGTATTAATTCTCTGATTTTATCAACGTAAATCCTGCGAAATTAAGAGGAACCCCGTAAAACAATTCTTTGACTTGTCATGTTAGCCTAATAAATAGAGGTAAACAATACTTACACGATATTGATGTTGACCTATAAAGTAAAATTAAAATGAATATTACCCGACAAATCTGTATAAACACCTTTGAAATATGATATCATTTTCTATGAAATACAAGATTTTATCAAATCCACCCCCACAATATTTATATCGGTTTTCTTTTGACAAATCTGCAAAGATTAAAGCAAAAAATCCATTGGATCTTATGTAGGGAATATTGGATAAAAATCCATAATTAATCGACTGGTAAAAGTTATGTTTTAACACAATGAGAATACTTACTGTTGCACTAAAATAAATCTAAAAGTTTACACTTACATACATTGATACCGTGTTCCAACCAGCACGCACTCACCACTACAGGTTATACACTGGGCCACTTTCTCTAAAATATAAGTTTTAAATATAGAAGACTCTAAAGTCTACTAACATGGCGAGATATATCTCCTTTTATTTGTAAGGTCAGGCCGTAACACAATATTCTTTTTTAATTCCACAAAAGATTATTATAAGCTGTATTTTATGAGATGAATTGAGATGAAATAAAATGGGGTTTAATGTCCTTCATTTATGCATTTCGACTCGGGGCCCCACTAAACAATCTTAGCAAGTGGGTTTAAATGTCATCACGGACTTTATCCTAGATCGCAATAACACACTTTAATGACGAGTCCGGGAGAAAACCATGCAAATGTTATGGTGCACTGGAAGGATTTTTATAAAACTGGGCTTAATGGACACTTTTACACCACTAACCCAGGTGTTAAGTTGGCAGGCCTCAGAAGACATATTTTAGGCTATTTCCTAGCTCATTTTTGAGGTATTTTAACTGCTCGTTCTGCAGTAGGTTTAAATGTGGGGATGATTAATTTCGGACAGTTACAGTAGATACACTAGTGTAATATTAACACCTTCCAGTGTTTGAGCTCCCTCTTAAAACTTGTGATTTTTCAAAACGATGTATTCAGTGTTTCTCCAAATAGCAAAGATCCGTTAATTTTGAACTTATAGATATGTAATGCAGCGAGTCGGGGGATTTATGATTATTTAAGTCAAATAAAATTGGAAGCCTCCGCTAGTTTTTGATATCGGAGATTTGAGTCAAAGAATTTTCGTTCAAATAGCGAATTTCAGCGACGGCCAAATATACCGATGCGAATATCAGTACTTGCTCCCTATGCAACTATCAAACATAGGGATTTTATGAAAAGGTCAATGTCATTAAGCGGTCAGCCAAGAAAACTTCCTTGAGTGGCTGTTGAATACAGATTCTACTGTACATGTTTTCATTTCATCTTAGTGAAAATTGATGTCATGTATTTATGAAATTTAACGAATAGTCAAAGGTCAGAATGATCCATTAAATTGCACACGCATCACTGAGGTAGGCTCAACATTTTACCGTGAACATGAAGTAAGAAATGTGAAAACCTAATTGTAACAATTATGCGTCACAGGCCGGGGTAAGCAAAGCCTGTGCGCAAACCCGGTGAGTTACGACTACCCGACGAACACCGGAGCCGTTTCGGTATTCGAGGTAAACTATTATTGAAGATTATTTGTCGAACAGAAAACAATCTGTCATCATTAGAGGCGGCAGTGCTATTCCGAATAACATAACCACAGGTGTTTCCCAAGGATCAGTATTAAGTCTACTTTTTTTCCTTTTTTGTATCAATGAAAGTACAGAAAACATCATCTCTAATATACTTTTATTTACAGACGATACGCCTGGGTGTCCAAGCTGTTGGTCGCGACCGCAGCTTGGGTCGCCAAAAACTTTTCATGAAAAGTATATAAATCTCTGATATACACCTCATGCCACATTGCCAATCGTCTTTCCTCAATTTTTATAAATGTGTAAAAATGTAAACCATAATTTGTCAAATAAGTAAAACAATAATAAATGTAGCAATGATGATGTTTCATAGTAAATAGTAAAAGGTGACTTTGCTCTTCGAGGTGTCGGGATCAGATGCTGGTTTCTGGATTGGGGTCGCAACCTATAAAAGGTTGGGAACTAGTGCGATACGCCATTAAATCTACCTATTGATAGGGTGCCCCGTGGCCGAAACTTTTCCCTACTAAAAGTTGTACTCGACACGTTGAATGTGCACGCTTCAGTGGCGTAACTCTAATTGATTTCAGACGAGTCTCGCAATCTCTTTGTGTCTATAAATAGCTACAGCACATGAAATGCTCAACACTTGTAATAACTATAACAGACGTAAAAAATCTATTGTTGACGATTCTGAATAGCAGTAATATTTAGCTTTTTGGTTACTACTGCAGCTTTATAAATTACGCTCGTTTTATTTTTTAAATTGCTTTATCATTAACTAGACCGTAAGGAGTGGCATCTTTTGGTTTAGTACAAATAATATCTCTGAATAACGCGGGTTGGGCAGGAAAATGATACTAGCAGTAGTTTCAATTTACTTTTACAAGGTTCTTAAAACAATTTCTGTGTCGCCCACTGGGCGTTATTTGTAAATTCAATTTCTTGTTCTAGCTTTCTGTCATGTTTCGTAAAAAAGTAGTCTTGATTATCCCGGCCTGTCAATCAGACGGAGAATGGTCGGTAGACTGGTTAAGTGGGACTAATTTCAAAACAAGGGCACGCAACCTATTTTTTGCTCAAAAGTGTCTGGATGTCATGGACGACACTCCGAACCATTTTTCAGTGTATTATTTATAGATGGTTAAATGGTCATATCTTATTAAGTACAAAATAACCGTTTATTTAGTGACTCTAATTGTGCGAAACTGATTTAAAGCTTAGTATATATATATAAGTATTGTGGTGTAATTGTCGAGATATTTGGAGATATTTATTTATGGTGGGGCAGACTACTATTGAAACTACGGGCGAATGTGAACTATAGATTTGAGTTTGATTAACAAATGGTTGACTAAATGGAAGGAGCTGATATTCAAGAAGATAGCGAACATTTTTTTCACACTCTGCCCTAAAGTATTACGGCATTAAAACCCCAATATACTTAAACCGAAAGCTGGTGTCAGTAAAAATGTTTTATTTTTTCATGCCGTACCCGAAAAAGCTTTTTTGTTAGAGCGGTTTAAGCTATGAGGGAAATTTTGCCCGGACAGCGACACTACGGCCTACTCTTATATCGAATTCCAAATGTCAAGGGATCTTTTAAGTGTACGCCAATGTGTACGTGGAACCTGGGTTTTTCGTCCCATCCGAACGACTAGACAGCTGTCCTTGTCAGGCCCTCCTTCCTGCATCACTGACAAGGGGAAACCACGTCGGAAAATCTGGATGAACCTTCTCGGCCAATGCAGGGATCAAACGTCCGACCTCCAGGCTAGCGAGCCAGCGTCTTACCCATTTAGCCACCGTGAACCCCCTTCTTTCAAATCATGAGTGGCTGAACACTATTGATAGCTGCAGAGGCTATACCCTTTAACGGATTTTTTGTAAAAAATCATGAGAAATTCAAAGCGCTGTGACTTTTCGTCCCGGAGTAATCCCCCCGGTAGAGGCTACAATTTTTAACGGACGTTTCCAAATATTCTGAGAAGCATATTAAGCGTGCTACGACCTTTCGTTCCAGAGTTATCCCTCTTTTCCCCAAAACCCTGTGAACGCGATAGAGACTATAGTTTTTAACTGATTTCTCAAAGTGATCAGCAGTGAATATTCGGAAGGACCAGTTTACGTTACTACGCCGTATATAAATAATGTACGACGCCGTGTGATGTGAAGTTACACGTAGAAAGGATTTGAACATATAATTTCGTGTTTAATATAAATCATAGGCACAATATGCAAATGAAAAACCATTTTTGCGGCTAACATCTGCAATTGTGGGGCTGAAAAATCGAAAATCAAATAGTGGTGAAATCTGAAATTTTACAAATGGGGTCAGTGGCTCATAGGGGTAAGTAAACAAAGTTTACTTCCCAGCAGTGAAATCTTACAGGGGGTAATCGTTTAGCTAAATAACAGTAATGACAGTTAAAGTGGCGCTTTACCTTCAGTAGAATTATCAGTTTTTTCACCATAAAAGACATGTATTGGAGCAGATATTTGTGTACAAACATTATCCAGTAGAAAACAGTTGGTATTCTCTATAGTAACTAGTTTCTTAGCTATTGATTGACAAATACGGTCTTGTTTACAATCTTTTATAACAGGATCTGTTGATAATGTGAGTTCATAGTCTACTATAATACTACCAGGTCTACAAATATACAAACATTAATGTTGATAGTATTAGTTTATAGTCTACTATAATACTATCAGGTCTACAAATATACAAACATTAATGATGATAGTGGTAATTAATAATCTGCTGTGATACTACCAGATCATGATAGTGTTAATTCATAGTTTGTTATAATGCTACTAGATTACAATAATATTAATGTTAACAGTGTTAATCCATGTTCTACTGTAATACTAATGATCTAGAGAGTTCATTATGGGCTTGTCATGTAGACCTGCAATAGACAGATTTAATTCTTACATAATGTAGCATTAACTCACGGTCTACTACCAGGGCCCTGTTTCACAAATCACTAAAATCAAAATGCTATTCTAAATTTTATGCGTTTCACGAAAAACGACTGTAGGGTAAAATTGAATCTTAACTGATTCGAAAGGCTTCGGAACTGAAAAATGCTGACATGCTGAACTGACGTTTACAATATCAATGAGAGAGTTTCATACGTTGTAGCAATGTTTACACATGGTCAGCCAGTTGTAGAGAGATGCAATAAATGAGTTTATTGCGTATTATTCGTTTCGAAATGTATCAGTGGGTTCGATTTTAACTTGCACGCTGCTTTCGTGACCTTGGCATTTGATTTACTCGCAGACGTCAATGGAAATAATGCGTATCGGTGAACTAAATCGCTGGAATTTCGTAGTTACGGTATTTTGGATAACATAAACTATTGAGAATTGTCACAAACATATGATATTTCTGGGTGTCTTTCGGGAATTTATAAAATATGATTAATATTTTTAAAAGATTAATAAACGGAGTTTTCCGATGTCAGGCCCAACTCAAACAACTAATCTAAGCTGTAACTTATTGTCAGGTTTTGAAAGTATTTAAGATCTTTAAAAATAATCCACCAAATAACCAATGTTCCGATGCCTAGATTTGAGATGCCATCCCCATATACCCTTTCAATGATACTTTGAAACTGCCAAAGTGCCACACACCTTAGTGGATAATGCCTAAATTAAAATGTTTTTTCCCCAAGATAAAATACATTTGGCTCCTAATACTTCTCTGATTTTTATGTTTTTAACGTAAGCCTTCATCAATAAATAATATACATGCAAGATATTAAAATTTAATTTAAAATAGGCCTATAATATTTTTCAGTAAACACTTTTGAGATAATTGATTGATCAGTTTACAAATCTTCATGCATATGAAATTATGAAATATGTCATGTATTATAGACCATTAATACCAAGAAATTGTCCATTTTAAACAGTTGTCAAGAAGATATATTTTTATAGATAAGAATGCTCTGTCTTCCATGAAATAAGATATGAAATGAGTTCAGATTTTCTTTTACGGTTTTTTTATGGGTGCTTTTTGGTCTGTTAACTATTTAAAAATAAAATTACCTTACATTAAAATAAACGGATTCATCGTAGCTGTATTTCTCATGCCACGAAAATAAATCGAGTGAGAATTGTTTCTGTGAAGGATGGTATGTTAAAGTTATGCGACCCGGGCCATTGGCAATATTATCATTATCCCAAATAGATCTGTATCTCGCAATTTTTTGTTTGAACGTGATCGTCGTTTCAATAAATCTTACTTGTTTTTAATGTCATTATGAAAGGATAAAATAAATTCATTATTGATTTTATATTGTGAATGGTCATACTTTTTGTTGAAATTTGTTTATGCGTGATTGCACAAAGACACATAAGTTTATCAACTTCGCACACTTTTCTCATGAAACCCAAATCTAAGGCCTTTACAATCCCGGGTATTTTCGGTTTTGAAAATCAGATGCACATGCTTAATGTTTCCCTCTCTCGCCAGTTACGTCATTTGCGGGAACTGTTCAAAAAAGCGACCTCTACTGCAGCAGCAATTCCTGGACGGCGTAGGATCTCAAACTGTCCGTAACCGCCTACGTGAAGCCGGATTACGAACTGTTGTTTTGACACGCCGACACTGTCAAATCCGACTTCATTGGGCTCAGAAATACAGGGTATGGCCACAGCAATCCTGGAGAACAGTTTGGATGTGCGACGAGTCGTGGTTTCAGTTGCAACGTGGTGATGGTAGAGCGAGGGTATACTGACGAAGAAATTTCACTAAGCGTTTCTTTTCTTTTTTTTTGAAGAATATCTATATATCCTGTGGCTTAATTGACAATTGTAGTCCAATCAAACAAAACCAAACGAATAAAAAAAAGATATTTGTTACCAGAAAACACTTAAACCGGGGATCTTGTCACATACCTTATATCAGTAACAGCTATAGACAATATACTGGAACTATTGAGGACGCTCTTCATCTGGAAATATTAAATATACTATTTACGTAGCTATACGACATTACGTTTTAATATGAGTACATTTGATATTGATTAGCTTGAGTTTATATAAAAAGATGAACAACCACATATAACTTATAACTGTAAATATTAAAAATACTGTTTAGGTAGTTATACTACATTATATTTTCTATTGATTTAACTAGAAACGACCACATAACTTATTTCTTACCCCTATCTCTAAACTTGTCTTTAATGATATATATTCTGTAGATGTTTTATCACTATATTTAACATCATAGTCTTTCTGTAGTGATAACGTTACACATAAAATTGCACCTGTAAAAACAAAATTATTTAATAACCAGATTTATTATTGCTTCGAATATGGTCTGTGGTAAATATTGTTTCTACAATTGTAAATATAATGGGAAGTGTGACAGAAATGTTATCAAAACATTACAGAATTTCTTGCATCAATCACAGACTAGATACAAAACATTCAAGTATTGAAAAACTTACCAGAACTGACAGTCGTATCGCTAACATAAGTTATAGTTGTATCACCTTTCCTAGACGGTATGTCTGTTACATCTATCGTTGATGGTGGGTCAGTTGTTATATCTGCCGTAGCTGGTATATATGTTGTTATATCTGGCGTAGATGGTATATACGTTGTTACATCGGTGCTAGTTGGTATGGTTGTTATTACATCTATAGTAGATAGTACGTCTGCAACATTTGTATTACGCGGTGTGTCCGATGTTTCACTTGCCGTAGCTGGTATATCAGTAGTTACATCTGTTGTGGATGATATTTTTGCTATTGCGCTCGCCGTAGATGGTAAGCCTGGTATTACTTCTGTTGTGGAGGGTATACCTGTTGTTACATCTGTCGGTAATGTTATGTCTGTTATTACATCTGCGGTAGATGATATGTGTGTTATTACATTTGTGGTAAATCGTATGTCCGTTGTTACATATGCAGTAGGCGGTACTTCAGTTATATTTTTCACAGATGGTATATGTGTTAATACATCTGTGGTGGATGGTATATTTGTTAATACATCTGTGGTAGATGATGTATTTGTTAATACATCTGTATTAGATGGTGTATCTGTTACTACATCTATCGTGGATATTACATCTGTCGAAGGTATGTGTGTTGTTACATATATCGTAGATGGAATGTCTGTTATTACATCCGTGGTAGATGGCATATCTGTTTTTAGATCGGTGGTAGATGGTATGCCTTCTATACCTGGTATTACTTCTGTCGTAGATGGTATGTCTGTTACATCTATGCGTGTTTTTAAATCTGCAGTAGTAATAGGTATGTCGGTTGTTACACTTGTTGTGGGTGATATTTCTGTTATTACCCCTGATGATATTTGTGTTGTTACATCTGTCGTAGATGGTATATCTGTTTTTAAATCTGTCATGGATGGAATATCTGTTATTACATCTATCGTAAATGGAACGTCTGTTATATATGTAGTTGGGGGTATGTATGTTGTTACACGTGAAGAAGAAGGTGTACCTGTTGCTACATATGTCGTGAATGGTATATCTGTTATTACATCCGTGGTAGACGGGACGTTTGCTCCATCTATAGTAAGGTGTGTGTCCGTTGTTACACCTGTAGTAGGAGGTATGTGTGTTATTTTATCTGGCGTAGCTGTAACATCTGCGGTTGATGATATATCTGTCATTATAGCTGTGGTTGATGGTATATCTGTTATTACATCTGGGGTAGATGATATGTGTGTTATTGAATGTGTGGTAGATGGCACGTTGATTGTTAAACCTGTAGTAGAGGGTATATCCGTTGTTGGACCTGTTGTGGGTGATATGTCTGTTAATACATCTGTAGTGAATACTATGTTTGTTGGTCCATGTGTGGTAGGTGGCATATATGTGATTACATCAGTGGAAGATTGTATATATGTTGTTACACCTGCCGTAGACAGTATATCTGTTATTACATCTGCTGTAGATGTTTCTACAATTGTAAATATAATGGCAAGTGTGACAGAAATGTTATCAAAACATTACAGAATTTCTTGCATCAATCACAGACTAGATACAAAACATTCAAGTATTTAAATACTTACCAGAACTGACAGTCGTATCGTTAACATAAGTTGTAGTAGACGACGACTGTGTTGCTAGATCCCCGATGATTGTTGGTGGTATATTAGGTTTTAAAGAGGTGGGTATTTTTACTCCTACACGCGTTGTAGATGTTACCCCCTTGACTGGTACAGTTGATCGTTCTGTATACACGCTTGTTTCAGGTGGTATTTTTGTTGTAACACCTGTAACAGTTTTAGGTGATATATCAGTTGGTATATTTGTTATTACATCTGTGGTAAATGGTATCTGTGTTATTACAGTATGAGGCACGCCCGTTATTTGATCTATCCTAGACGGAATGTCTTTTGTTACATCTATCTTAGATGATATGTATGTTGTTACGTCTTTCGTAGATGGTATATCTGTTGTTACATCGGTGGTTGGTGGTATGTCTGTTATTACATGAATCAGAGATAGTTTATCTGTTACATTTGTAATTGGCGGTATTTCCGTTGTTGCATCTATCGTAACTGGTATATTTGTTGTTACATCTGTCGTGGATGATGGTAAGCCTACTATTACTTTTGTGGTAGACGGTGTGTCCCTTGTAACATCTGCAGTAGTTGCAACGTCCGTTGTTCCATTTTTCATAGATGGTATATGTGTTATTACATCTGTGGAAAATGGCATACCTGTTATTACATCTGTCGTTGATGGTATGTCTTTTATTGCATATATCGTAGATGGAACGTTTGTCACATGTGTAGTAGGAGATATGTCCGCTGTTACACCTGTAGTAGGAGGTATGTTTGTTACTGCATCTGTCGTAGTTGGAAGACCTGAAGTACTAGGAATGTTAGTTCTTACACCTGTTGTTGGTATGCGTGTTACCACATCTGTCGTAGTTGGAAAATCTGTAGTAGTAGGTATGCCGGTTCTTACAACTGTAGTAGGGGGTATGTCCGTTGTTACACCTGTATTAGGAGGTATATGTCTTACTACATCTGTCGTAGTTGGAAGACCTGTAGTAATAGGAATGTCTGTTCTTACACCTGTAGTGGGGTATATGTCCGTTAGTACACCTGTTGTTGGTATGTGTGTTATTACATATGTCGCAGTTGGAAAATCTGTAGTATTAGGTATGTCAGTTATTACACCTGCAGTAGGGGGTATGTGTGTTACTACATATGCCGTAGTTGGAAGACTTGTAGTAGTGGGAATCTTGATTCTTACACCTGTAGTTGGTACACCTGTTGATGGTGGATGTGTTATTACATCTGTCGCAGTTGTAGGGGGTATATCCATTGTTACATCGGTTGGGGATGGTCGTATAGCGGTTACTAAATTTGAAGGAGATGGTATATCTGTTATTACATCTGTGGTAGATGATATGTCTGTTATCAAATGTGTCGTAGATGACATGTCGGTTGTTAATCTAGTAATAGAGGATATATCTGTTGTGGGGGATATTTCTGTTATTACATCTTTTGTAGATAGTATATTTGTTGTTACATCTTTTGTAGATGGTATATTTGTTGTTACATCTTTTGTAGATAGTATAGTTGTTGTTACATTTGTGGTAGATGGCATATATGTTATTACATCACTGGTAGATGGTATGACTGTTATTACATCTGTGTTAGATGGTATATCTGATGTAAACGGTATATCTATTTTTACATGTGTGGTAGATAATTTGTGTGGTGTTACATCTGCGGTAGATGGTATATCTGTTATTACATCTGTGGTAAACGACATCTCTGTTACTACAGATGCTGTAGATGGCTTGTCTGTTTGTACACCTATCGTAGGAGCTATGTCCGTTACATTTGTGGTAGATGATATTTTTACTGTTACATTTTTGGTAGATTTTATGTCTGTTGTTACATCTGTGGTAGATTGTATTTCTGGTATTACATCTGTAGTAGATGGTTTTGGTCTTGTTACATCTGTAGTTGGGGGCATGTGTGTTATTACATCTGTCATAGTTGGAACATCTGTAGTAGTGGGTACATGTATCGTAGCTAAAATTGTTTTTGTTGTATTTGTAACAGATGTAGGTGCCCATATCGTAGTTGGAAGACCTGTAGTAGTAGGAATATTTGTTCTTACACCTGTAGTAGGGTGTATGTCCATTGTTACATCTGTTTGTGATATGTCTGTTATTACATCCGTCGTAGATGTAATATTTGATGTTACGTATTTTCTGATAGATGGTTTAACTGTTATTACATCTGTCGTAGATAGTATATCTGTTATTACATCTGTTGTAGATTGTATATCTGTTATTACAAATGCCGTAGATGGTATGGCTGTTATTACATCTATCGTAGATGGAACAACTGTTACGTTTGTAGTAGGATATATGTCCATTGTTACATTTTTCGGTGATGGTATATTTGTTGTAACATTTCTGGTAGATTGTATATGTGTTGTTACATCTGTGGTCGACGGTATATCTGTTACAAAAGCTGTGGTAAATGGTATATCTGTTAATATACCTGTTGTAGATGTTATGTCTTTTATTGCGTGTAGGGCAGATGGAACGTCCGTTATATCTGTAGTTGGAGGCATATCTGTTGTTACAAGTGTAGTAGAAGTTATGTCCGTTGTTACAGCTGTTGTAATTGGTATATCTGTTATTACATCTGTCGTTGATGGTATATCTGTTATTGCATCTGTCGTTGATGGTATGTCTGTTATTACATATATCGTATATGGAACGTTTGTTAAGTCGGTAGTATGAGATGTTTCCGTTGTTACACCAGTATTAGGAGATATATCCGTTGTTACACCCGCAGTAGTAGGAATGTTGGTTCTTACACCTGTAGTTGGTTCACCTGTTGATGGTGGGTGTGTTATTACATCTGTCGCAGTTGTAGGGGTTATATCCATTGTTACATCGGTTGGGGATGGTCGTATATCGGTTACTAAATTTGAAGGAGATGGTATATCTGTTATTATATCTGTCGTAGATGATATGTCTGTTATCAAATGTGTGGTAGATGACATGTCGGTTGTTAAACTAGCATTAGAGGATATATCTGTTGTGGGGGATATTTCTGTTATTACATCTTTTGTAGATATTATATTTGTTGTTACATCTTTTACAGATAGTATAGTTGTTATTACATTTGTGTTAGATGGCATATATGTTACTACATCATTGGTAAATGGTATGACTGTTATTACATCTGTGATAGATGGTATATCTGTTGTAGATGGTTTATCTGTTATCACATCTGTAGTAGATGGTTTCTGTGTTGTTAAATCTGCGATAGATGATATATCTGTTATTATATCTGCTGTAGATGGTATGTCTGTTATTACAGATGTCGTAAATGGCCTGTCTGTTTGTACACCTATCGTAGAAGCTATGCCCGTTGTTACATTTGTGGTAGATGGTATTTTTACTGTTACATTTGAGGTAGATTTTATGTCTGTTGTTACATCTGTGGTAGATTGTATTTGTGTTATTACATCTGTGGTAGATGGTTTCGGTGTTGTTACATCTGTAGTTTGAGGCATGTGTGTTATTACATCTGTCACAGCTGGAACATCTGTAGTAGTGGCTACAAGTATCGTAGGTTCAATTGCTCTTGTTGCATTTGTAACAGATTTAGGTGCCAATATCGTAGTTGGAAGACCTGTAGTAGTCGGAATGTTGGTTCTTACACCTGTAGTAGGGTGTATGTCCATTGTTACATCTGTTGTTTGTGATATTTCTGTTATTACATCCGTCGTAGATGGCATATTTGATGTAACATATTTTGTGATAGATTGTTTGTCTGTTATTACATCTCTCGTAGATGGTATATCTGTTATTACATATGTTGTAGATTGTATGTCTGTTATTACATATATCGTAGAGGGAACCTTTGTTAGATCTGTAGTAGGAGATGTGTCCGTTGTTACACCTGCAGTAGTAGGAATGTTGGTTTTTACACCTGTAGTTGGTACACCTGTTGATGGTGGGTGTGTTATTACATCTGTCGCAGTTGTAGGGGTTATTTCCGTTGTTACATCAGTTGTGGATGATCGGAAATCTGTTACTAACTCTGCCGGAGATGGTATATCTGTTATTACATCTGTGGTTGTTAAACTCGTATTAGAGGATTTATCTGTTGTGGGGGATATTTTAGTTATTACATCTTTTGTAGATAGTATATTTGTTGTTACATCTTTTGTAGATAGTATATTTGTTGTTACATCTTTTGTAGATAGTATATTTGTTGTTACATCTTTTGTAGATAGTATATTTGTTGTTACATCTTTTGTAGATAGTATATTTGTTGTTACATTTGTGATAGATGGTATATTTGTTACTGCATCATTGGTAAATGGTATGACTGTTATTACATCTGTGATAGATGGTATATATGTTGTAGACGGTATATCTGTTATCACATCTGTAGTAGATGGTTTCTGTGTTGTTAAATCTGCGATAGATGGTATATCTGTTATTATATCTGCTGTAGATGGTATGTCTGTTATTACAGATGTCGTAGACGGCCTGTCTGTTTGTACACGTATCGTAGGAGCTATGCCCGTTGTTACATTTGTGGTAGATGGTATTTTTACTGTTACATTTAAGGTAGATTTTATATCTGTTGTTACATCTGTGGTAGATTGTATTTGTGCTATTACATCTGTGGTAGATGGTTTCGGTGTTGTTACATCTGTAGTTTGAGGCATGTGTGTTATTACATCTGTCACAGTTGGAACATCTGTAGTAGTGGGTACATGTATCGTAGGTCCAATTGCTCTTGTTGCATTTGTAACAGATGTAGGTGCCAATATCGTAGTTGGAGGGGCTGTAGTAGTAGGAATGTTGGTTCTTACACCTGCAGTAGGGTGTATGTCCATTGTTACATCTGTTGTTTGTGATATTACTGTTATTACATCCGTCGTAGATGGCATATTTGATGTTACATATTTTGTGATAGATTGTTTATCTGTTATTACATCTGTCGTAGATGGTATATCTGTTATTACATCTGCCGTAGATGGTATATCTGTTATTACATTTGTTGTAGATTGTATGTCTGTTATTACATATATCGTAGATGGAACGTTTGTTAGATCTGTAGTAGGAGATGTGTCCATTGTTACACCTGCAGTAGTAGGAATGTTGGTTCTTACAACTGTAGTTGGTACACCTGTTGATGGTGGTTGTGTTATTACATCTGTCGCAGTTGTAGGGGTTATGTCCGTTGTTACATCGGTTGTGGATGATCGTATATCTGTTACTAACTCTGCCGGAGATGGTATATCTGTTATTACATCTGTGGTTGTTGAACTCGTATTATAGGATATATCTGTTGTTACATATTTTGTGATAGATTGTTTATCTGTTATTACATCTGTCGTAGATGGTATATCTGTTATTACATCTGTTGTAGATTGTATGTCTGTTATTACATATATCGTAGAGGGAACGTTTGTTAGATCTGTAGTAGGAGATTTGTCCGTTGTTACACCTGCAGTAGTAGGAATGTTGGTTTTTACACCTGTAGTTGGTACACCTGTTGATGGTGGGTGTGTTATTACATCTGTCGCAGTTGTAGGGGTTATTTCCGTTGTTACATCAGTTGTGGATGATCGTATATCTGTTACTAACTCTGCCGGAGATGGTATATCTGTTATAACATTTGTGGTTGTTAAACTCGTATTAGAGGATTTATCTGTTGTGGGGGATATTTCAGTTATTACATCTTTTGTAGATAGTATATTTGTTGTTACATCTTTTGTAGATAGTATATTTGTTGTTACATCTTTTGTAGATAGTATATTTGTTGTTACATTTGTGATAGATGGTGTATTTGTTACTGCATCATTGGTAAATGGTATGACTGTTATTACATCTGTGATAGATGATATATATGTTGTAGACGGTATATCTGTTATCACATCTGTAGTAGATGGTTTCTGTATTGTTAAATCTGCGATAGATGGTATATCTGTTATTATATCTGCTGTAGATGGTATGTCTGTTATTACAGATGTCGTAGACGGCCTGTCTGTTTGTACACGTATCGTAGGAGCTATGCCCGTTGTTACATTTGTGGTAAATGGTATTTTTACTGTTACATTTGAGGTAGATTTTATGTCTGTTGTTACATCTGTGGTAGATTGTATTTGTGCTATTACATCTGTGGTAGATGGTTTCGGTGTTGTTACATCTGTAGTTTGAGGCATGTGTGTTATTACATCTGTCACAGTTGGAACATCTGTAGTAGTGGGTACATGTATCGTAGGTCCAATTGCTCTTGTTGCATTTGTAACAGATGTAGGTGCCAATATCGTAGTTGGAAGACCTGTAGTAGTCGGAATGTTGGTTCTTACACCTGTAGTAGGGTGTATGTCCATTGTTACATCTGTTGTTTGTGATATTTCTGTTATTACATCCGTCGTAGATGGCATATTTGATGTAACATATTTTGTGATAGATTGTTTGTCTGTTATTACATCTCTCGTAGATGGTATATCTGTTATTACATATGTTGTAGATTCTATGTCTGTTATTACATATATCGTAGAGGGAACCT
Source organism: Patella vulgata (assembly GCF_932274485.2). Lineage (NCBI taxonomy): Eukaryota > Metazoa > Mollusca > Gastropoda > Patellidae > Patella > Patella vulgata. Next base: position 35,035,124 of record NC_065883.2, read on the forward strand.
TTGTTAGATCTGTAGTAGTAGATGTGTCCGTTGTTAAACCTGCAGTAGTAGGAATGTTGGTTTTTACACCTGTAGTTGGTACACCTGTTGATGGTGGGTGTGTTATTACATCTGTCGCAGTTGTAGGGGTTATTTCCGTTGTTACATCAGTTGTGGATGATCGTATATCTGTTACTAACTCTGCTGGAGATGGTATATCTGTTATTACATCTGTGGTTGTTAAACTCGTATTAGAAGATTTATCTGTTGTGGGGGATATTTCAGTTATTACATCATTTGTAGATAGTATATTTGTTGTTACATCTTTTGTAGATAGTATTTTTGTTGTTACATCTTTTGTAGATAGTATATTTTTTGTTACATCTTTTGTAGATAGTATATTTGTTGTTACATCTTTTGTAGATAGTATATTTGTTGTTACATCTTTTGTAGATAGTATATTTGTTGTTACATTTGTGATAGATGGTATATTTGTTTCTGCATCATTGGTAAATGGTATGACTGTTATTACATCTGTGATAGATGGTATATATGTTGTAGACGGTATATCTGTTATCACATCTGTAGTAGATGGTTTCTGTGTTGTTAAATCTGCGATAGATGATATATCTGTTATTATATCTGCTGTAGATGGTATGTCTGTTATTACAGATGTCGTAGATGGCCTGTCTGTTTGTACACCTATCGTAGGAGCTATGCCCGTTGTTACATTTGTGGTAGATGGTATTTTTACTGTTACATTTGAGGTAGATTTTATGTCTGTTGTTACATCTGTGGTAGATTGTATTTGTGCTATTACATCTGTGGTAGATGGTTTCGGTGTTGTTACATCTGTAGTTTGAGGCATGTGTGTTATTACATCTGTCACAGTTGGAACATCTGTAGTAGTGGGTACATGTATCGTAGGTCCAATTGCTCTTGTTGCATTTGTAACAGATGTAGGTGCCAATATTGTAGTTGGAAGAGCTGTAGTAGTAGGAATGTTGGTTCTTACACCTGCAGTAGGGTGTAGTTCCATTGTTACATCTGTTGATTGTGATATTACTGTTATTACATCCGTCGTAGATGGCATATTTGATGTTACATATCTTGTGATAGATTGTTTATCTGTTATTACATCTGTCGTAGATGGTATATCTGTTATTACATCTGTTGTAGATTGTATGTCTGTTATTACATATATCGTAGAGGGAACGTTTGTTAGATCTGTAGTAGGAGATGTGTCCGTTGTTACACCTGCAGTAGTAGGAATGTTGGTTCTCACACCTGTAGTTGGTAGACCTGTTGATGGCGGTTGTGTTATTTTATCTGTCGCAGTTGTAGGGGTTATGTCCGTTGTTACATCGGTTGTGGGTGATCGTATATCTGTTACTAACTCTGCCGGAGATGGTATATCTGTTATTACATCTGTGGTTGTTGAACTCGTATTAGAGGATATATCTGTTGTGGGGGATATTTCAGTTATTACATCTTTTGTAGATAGTATATTTGTTGTTACGTCTTTTGTAGATAGTATATTTTTTGTTACATCTTTTGTAGATAGTATATTTGTTGTTTCATCTTTTGTAGATAGTATATTTGTTGTTACATCTTTTGTAGATAGTATATTTGTTGTTACATTTGTGATAGATGGCATATATGTTACTACATCATTAGTAAATGGTATGACTGTTATTACATCTGTGATAGATGGTATATATGTTGTAGACGGTATATCTGTTATCACATCTGTAGTAGATGGTTTCTGTGTTGTTAAATCTGCGATAGATGGTATATCTGTTATTATATCTGCTGTAGATGGTATGTCTGTTATTACAGATGTCGTAGATGGCCTGTCTGTTTGTACACCTATCGTAGGAGCTATGCCCGTTGTTACATTTGTGGTAGATGGTATTTTTACTGTTACATTTGAGGTAGATTTTATGTCTGTTGTTACATCTGTGGTAGATTGTATTTGTGCTATTACATCTGTGGTAGATGGTTTCGGTGTTGTTACATCTGTAGTTTGAGACATGTGTGTTATTACATCTGTCACAGTTGGAACATCTGTAGTAGTAGGTACATGTATCGTAGGTCCAATTGCTCTTTTTGCATTTGTAACAGATGTAGGTGCCAATATCGTAGTTGGAAGACCTGTAGTAGTAGGAATGTTGGTTCTTACACCTGTAGTAGGGTGTATGTCCATTGCTACATCTGTTGTTTGTGATATTACTGTTATTACATCCGTCGTAGATGGTATATTTGATGTTACATATTTTGTGATAGATTGTTTATCTGTTATTACATCTGCTGTAGATGGTATTTCTTTTTGTACACCTATCGTAGGAGCTATGTCCGTTGTTACATTTTTGGTAGATGATATTGTTACTGTTACATTTGTGCTAAGTTGTATGTCTGTTGTTACATCTGTGGTAGATTCTATTTCTGTTATTCCATCTGTAGTAGATGATTTGTGTGTTGTTATATCTGCGGTAGATGGTATGTCTGTTATTACAGATGTAGATGGCCTGTCTGTTTGTACACCTATCGTAGGAGCTATGTCCGTTGTTACATTTGTGGTAGATGGTATTTTTACTGTTACATATGTTGTAGATTTTATGTCTGTTGTTACATCTGTGGTAGATTGTGTTTGTGTTATTACATTTGTAGTAGATTGTTTCTGTGTTGTTAAATCTGCGATAGATGATATATCTGTTATTATATCTGCTGTAGATGGTATGTCTGTTATTACAGATGTCGTAGTCGCCCTGTCTGTTTGTACACCTACCGTAGGAGCTATGCCCGTTGTTACATTTGTGGTAGATGGTATTTTTACTGTTACCTTTGAGGTAGATTTTATGTCTGTTGTTACATCTGTGGTAGATTGTATTTGTGTTATTACATCTGTGGTAGATGGTTTCGGTGTTGTTACATCTGTAGTTTTAGGCATGTGTGTTATTACATCTGTCACAGTTGGAACATCTGTAGTAGTGGGTACATGTATCGTAGGTCCAATTGCTCCTGTTTCATTTGTAACAGATGTAGGTGCCAATATCGTAGTTGGAAGACCTGTAGTAGTAGGAATGTTGGTTCTTACACCTGTAGTAAGGTGTATGTCCATTGTTACATCTGTTTGTGATATTTCTGTTATTACATCCGTCGTAGATGGAATATTTGATGTTACGTATTTTCTGATAGATGGTTTAACTGTTATGACATCTGTCGTAGATGGTATATCTGTTATTACATCTGTTGTAGATTGTATATCTGTTATTACAAATGTCGTAGATGGTATGGCTTTTATTACATCTATCGTAGATGGAACACCTGTTACGTTTGTAGTAGGAGATATGTCCGTTGTTAAATCTTTTGTAGATAGTATATCTGTTGTAACATTTCTGGTAGATGGTATATGTTTTGTTACATCTGTGGTCGACGGTATATCTGTTACAAAAGCTGTGGTAAATGGTATATCTGTTACTACACCTGTTGTAGATGTTATGTCTCTTATTGCATGTAGGGCAGATGGAACGTCCGTTATATCTGTAGTTGGAGGCATATCTGTTGTTACAAGTGTAGTAGAAGTTATGTCCGTTGTTACAGCTGTTGTAATTGGTATATCTGTTATTACATCTGTCGTTGATGATATATCTGTTATTAAATCTGTCGTTGATGGTATATCTGTTATTACATCTGTCGTTGATGGTATGTCTGTTGTTACATATATCGTATATGGAACGTTTGTTAGATCTGTAGTAGGAGATGTGTCCGTTGTTACATCAGTATTAGAAGATATGTCCGTTGTTACACCTGCAGTAGTAGGGATGTTGGTTTTTACACTTGTAGTTGGTACACCTGTTAATGGTATGTGTGTTATTACATTTGTCGCAGTTGCTGGATTTATGTCCGTTGTTACATCGGTTGTGGGTGATCGTATATATGTTACTAATTCTGAAGGAGATGGTATATTTGTTATTACATCTGACATATCGGTTGTTAAACTAGTATTAGAGGATATATCTGTTGTGGGGGATATTTCATTTATTACATATTTTGTAGATAGTATATTCGTTATTACATCTTTTGTAGATAGTATATCTGTTGTTACATTTGTGGTAGATGGCATATGTGTTATTACATCATTGGTAGATGGTATGACTGTTATTACATCTGTGATAGATGGTATATATGTTGTAGACAGTATATCTGTTATTACATGTTTGGTAGATGGTTTGTGTGTTGTTACATCTGCGGTAGATGGTATATCTGTTATTACATCTGCTGTAGATGGTATTTCTTTTTGTACACCTAACGTAGGAGCTATGTCCGTTGTTACATTTTTGGTAGATGATATTTTTACTGTTACATTTGTGCTAAATTTTATGTCTGTTGTTACATCTGTGGTAGGTTGTATTTCTGTTATTCCATCTGTAGTAGATGATTTGTGTGTTGTTATATCTGCGGTAGATGGTATATCGGTCATTACATCTGCTGTAGATGGTGTGTCTGTTATTACAGATGTCTTGTCTGTTTTAACACCTATCGTAGGAGCTGTGTCCGTTGTTAAATTTGTGGTAGATGATATTTTTACTGTTAGGTTTGTGGTAGATTTTATGTCTGTTGTTACATCTGTGGTAGATTGTATTTCTGTTATTACATCTGTGGTAGATGGTTTGGGTGTTGTTACATCTGCAGTTGGTGGCATATGTGTTATTACATCTGTCGTAGTTGTAGTAGTGGGTACATGTATTGTAGGTAAAATTGCTCTTGTTGTATTTGTAACAGTTGTAGGTGGCAATATTGTTGTTACATCAGTGACGGATGTGGGCGCAATCTTAGTTGTTACATCTATCGTGGATGATTCTGTTCCACTACTTGCTGAAAAACATGTTATTATAGAACCTATAAGAATTGGAAACATAATACTATTTATTTTGTTTTCCATTACGCACTACGCACGCAAATATATTTCCTATTGTACTGAGATATATTATTTGTTAATCTAGTGAATGACCAAGTGTGTAAACCTCGGTAATTAGACTGAACATGACTTAACCAACAACTAAAACAACACTGACTCATAACAACTTAGAAAGAGTTTTCATTGAAGTTTAATAACATCGGTCAAAGTCTACTTTTCAAAACACTCGAGTAAATATGCAATGGCCAGACAAAATACGACAAACGGAGATTATTAAGGGCAGATTAAAAAAAACACAAATAAACATCATTCATCAATAATAAAAGTCGCACCACGTTTGATTTTGTTTTTAGACATGAACATAAACAGTTCATATGGGCGGCTTATCTTACGGCCTCATTTCTATCGCAAAGAATTACACTGTCAAAAGTGAAAATGGACGTTTTTTGTCTTAATAATGAGTAATTGCTCCACCAATCCTCAGACATTCAGCAATTCGTCGTGGCATACTCCTAATCAACCGAGCAATCAAGATTTGGGGCAATCTGACCCACTCCTCTTGCCGTGCCACGGCCAATTCTTGCAGTGTTGTCGGTTGATGTTGACGAACACGTCTCCCGATCATGTCCCAGACATGACTTGGTGGCGCCATCGAGACTTTCAATTTATGTTGTCTGTCGGTTATATATAGATACAAAATTATCGATGGTTAAAAATGTGAGACTTACAACTTTTGGAAAAGCAATTAATAAATTAAAAGGTAGAACAGAAATGTATGATATTAAATATAAAGCGGTATTCAAAGAAATAAAAACAAGAACTGCGAATGATATAATAACACTTGCTATAAAAAAGTTCGTGGCATAGATTATTTTATCAACTGACATAAAGCTGCGTATGGAAGGAGTCGTTCAAACGAATGCTGTTGTTAACAAACTATATCACCAATTAAACGACGACATCACTGCCATCACCATTGAAAGAACTGGGGGCAGTGATGTAAAATAGCCGGCCACTAGTTGTGTAAGTGGTGATATTTTCTTTATGTTTCCAACGCAACAGCATCCACATGCTCGTTCCACATTCAGCTTGGAACTCAGTTGATAACATAATCTATGTCATGAGGGCTTCTTAACAAGTATTTCATTTACAGCCGCGTCCCCATCAGCTTCAACCACGTTGCGGCCAGGCTGGAACAGTGGAACGAAGCTCGCCACATGCTTGCTACGCTGTTACGGCCTTTTTGTATATATATGGAAGGTACTGAACCTCGTCCACCAGTTCCAGTCTAGCATCCTAACAGGAAACATCAAGAAACTAAAAAATGTTCTTGATTGCTTGACGTTTGGTTGTTCTCTGCTTTGAAAGTGAATGAGGGCGGAGTAAGCATGGCGCGGCGAAAAGGCAGCTTACGCCTGGTAGGCACGCCACGGGAGTGTGGTGAGAACGTACCCCAGTCTGACTGCTAACCGCGAGAGAATGGTGGGAACACGGTGCGCGAAGCCAGAGCTTGGCCAAAGGCGTATTAAGACCTTGACCGCGCTGGGCGTAGAAAGCGGTTGGCGCAAGCCCCACGCTGCCGTTACGCTCTCTTCATGCCAGGAGACCAAGTGAATAGCCTTTTCTTTCCTAGGAAAATCGATATCAGCTCAGTCGTCATCTCGAATCAGTAATTTTCATCGTTGGATAATATACCAAATTGGTCCGACACGGTACCGGCTTTCAGGAATGGGCTACAAGCTAATAGCCTACGTAGCAGAATTGGACACAGAAACGTGTAAATAACAACGACAAGTAAATCTATGACAATAATACTTTTAGAAAACGTTCTGCCGTTCTGATCAATTTACGCAGTTGTATATGGCAGAAATCAAATCTGCGCCACCGAAAACATATATACATTGACACTATGGCAACCATCTTGGAAATATGCTAATTATGTTAACATGTGATCATTTTAAAAGTTTGTAAATGTCAGAAATGGAATCTGCGACCCCGAAAACATATATATTGACACCAAACACTACTCTTAAACAAAATCTTCACATCGTCCCATTTCCCGACTAAAAATACCCGCCATCATGGAAATATCTTCATGAAGTGATGGGAAAAAATTTGAAATATAGTCATGACACCTGTGAATACTAATACAGTTGACATGTCGATAACATTATAAATAGGGTAAATATGAAAAAAATAAGTTGGAATATTATCGAAAATGGCTACCCTCAGATAATGGCCTCCCATACCATGAAGACCTACATTGTTCTTTGGTTTTTTTGTCATTGGTGTATTAGTTTCAAACATGTTAAATACTTTTAAAATTCGCCAATAATTTACAGTCTAGATTAGTCGTTTGAGTCACAAATATCATGTTTGTGACAATTTGTGTTATCCACAAATATCATGTTTGTGACAATTTGTGTTATCCAAAATACCATACACCGAATTATCGGACGTGCACAGTTTTTTTTAATCAAATCTATATCAAAAATAAGCATCAATCTTTATAACAGTAGTAAGTATTAGACCGTCGCATCTACAACACACGTAATAGAATTTGGAGAAATGAAAAGACAGCGACATTTCTACCATGGCGTAGTTCCGTTTACCTTCGACATTATCAACGTAAATCCTGCGACATCAAGAGGAACTCCGTAAAACAATTATCTGACTTGTCATGTTAGCCTAATACAAATAGGCAAACAATACTTACACGATATTGATGTTGACCTATAAAGTAAAATTAAAATGAATATTACACGACAAATCTGTATAAACACCTTTCAAATATGATATCATTTTCTGTGAAACATAAGATTTTATCAAATTCACCCCCACAATATTTAGATCATTCTGAACATCTGAGACACGCTACCTGCGGAGAAGTATCTCAGACACAGTCAATAGCCATGATATCCATATCACGTAATCTACACATCACAGGTCATGACATTAACGTCAATGGGTCATGGGGTCAACAACACGTTACATTGTAAAAAATAGGTTTATCTTCAGCATTGTTTCCTTTGCACCCATAAAGACTATATAATTCGTCCAGTCCCAACATGTTCTCTCTTCTTCCAATGATTTTTCACAAAAATAACACTACAACTCATAGAATTGACGTCGTCTTCAATGACAGCGTCTGCAAATGGTTGTTCATAGAAGCTGACACTATTTTGTGCGTCGGTCATGTCTATTTCAGATACACACAATCAATTCTGTTGACGTTATTAGCGTTGGGATTGACTAATAGTTAATTTATTTCAGTTCTAAAACAAATATTTTAAACTTAAACGCAAATTTAGAAAAAAGCCAAATTCTGGGTGCGATTACTGAGCAAAATGGCCATTCACTGTATACGTGCGAAAAAAAAAGCTAGCCACCAATTAATTTTCGTACGTTAGTTACGTACGTCTTTAGATTGGTCTTCTTTTTGACAAATCCGCAAAGATTAAAGAAAACCCTGCGGTTACCATGCAAGATACGCCCAGATTTTGCAAGGGATGGATAGAGAACAAGCTAAAAAAAACGTGATTTTTCGTACAAACAGGGGCCAAAATCCATGATGTTACGGTCCGATACATGCTAATATCCAAAGGAACCGAGATGTTGCGGGGATAAACCTATATTTCAATTTTCGTCAAAATCAGATAAAAATTGTGACCTAGAGTGTCCACAAATTGTGGGCGGACGGACGGACAGACAGGGGCGACGACAATATACGTCCACATGAAAATGTGGCCGTATAAAAATACCATTAAAAAATTAATTGACTGGTAAAGTTTACACTTACCTACATTCATACCGAGTTCCAACCAGCATGCACTCACCACTACAGGTTATACACTGGGCCACTTTCTCTAAAATATAAGTTTCAAATGAGAGAGAGAGAGAGAGAGAGAGAGAGAGAGAGAAACTAGGTCATTTCGGGACTAACATATGGTTTAATTTTATTTCAATAATTCGCTTGTGCGTAGGGGTCTTTAGCAGTGGGAGAAAACCGGAGGACCCGGAGAAACCCCACGAGGTTGGACAGGCGACCCTACTCCTTGTCACGTACAGGCCTTATGATACAGCGCGCGCGTGCTAACCATTCGGCTATCCAACCCCCCCAGTTTCAAATGAAGTATGCAAGAATTTGAAACCGAGTAACATGACGAGATATATCTCCTTTTAGATAGGTTCCCGGGAAATGGGCGTCCACGACGCAACACACCATATATCAACTTTTGACATCTTGTAAAACAATATTCCACAGAAGATTATAAGCTGTATTTTAGGAAATGAAATGAAATGAAATAAAATGGGGTTTACCGTCCTTCATTTACGCAGTCGCGCCCCACTGAAACATCTTAGCAATGGGTTTAAATGTCATCCTGGACTTTATCCTAGACCGCATTTTGATGCAAAACGATTGAACTTGCAATTACTAACTATTAATCACTACTACGACCCCATTTTGAATTATATTATCGTATAGAGAGAGAGAGAAATGGGGTTTAACGTCCACTCGACACAAACTAGGTAATTTCGGGACTAATATTACCGTATAAGGTCCCATGCCATATGAGGCATCGTATACTACACAGATGTAGTGCAAATGGTTAAATTTGGGGCGAAACTTGCAAGAGCTTTTCCCACGGTTTGAATAATTAACAAGCAAGACCTGATAATACGCACAGACTGCAGTGCCTCTTTTGACGAGTGATTTTTATTAAAATACATTACCGATGTTTAGTCACCCAGCGCTATTTTTTTCAAGAATGTTTCCACTTTAGTATCTGTTGGATAATCAAAAATGTATTTTATTCGGGAATACTATTGAGATGAACTTACAGCCGGAACATGAATTAAATATGAAAATATTTTGGAAGTACGGTGTCTGATTTAGGACACGCAAAGAAAAATAATATCTCGAGAGCTCGAGATACTAAGTCGAGCGCTCGAGATACAAGTCGAGCGCTCGAGGTAGTTAAGTCGAGCGCTCGAGATAATTAAGTCGAGCGCTCGAGATAAGATGTTTTAAGCTGTATAATTTTGTGCACTATCTAATGATAAACTCGCAGAATAAAGTTATTCATTTGTTCGTTTTTACAGCCCATGCAAAGCTGCAGTGACGGAGCGGACCACCCACTCCCCACCCACACACACAAAAGCAAACTCCACGCCATGCTCATCACCCCCACTATATATCTCCCGTTATATTTACCCCTTTCCAGGTGGGGAGTATATCGCATGTTATTATAAGAATCAATAATTGTATTGACGTTACAGAATTTTGTTAGGAGAGACTGACATTTCCTCTTATCTAGAAACCCAGGTCTGATCCGAGATTATTTCATATGTAGAAACTGATCATTGCCTAATTTACCCTGACGAAAATACAAGCAAAAGCATTGAATTTTGAAGAGATAACTTTTTTTATTCGTTGGTATTTTAAAATGTAAGATGGATTTTTTTAACCAGAGGTGCTTTCAAACACATAGGCAGCTTTTGATAACCATTATTAATATACTATTCAAAAAAAGTAGGGGATATTTGATTTTGGGGGCATAATACTAAAATATGCAAATGACTACGAAAAAAGTCACTATAGAACCTAACAGAAGAAACATTTCCAGTTACATGTGACGCCCAAACGCACCAATAGCTACCGCATGGAATGCAGGTGATGCTTGGGATCATCATGGGGGTCCAACCCAAGATTTGCACGACTCTGACTTTGAATGTTACAGTCATTGTGGCATTGAATTCCAGGGTGGAAACATCAGTTTAATTGTTTTAGTGACCAGAAAACAAATTTTGATATGCGTCGGCTTACCCAAAATGAAAGGTTACGTGCCCTTGGCATGCTACAGATCGGCACAACACAGGCGGTTGTGGCGCGGACGATGAATGTTTCTCAGTCTGTCATAAGCAGGCTATGGTCCAGATACCGTGATACACAATCTGTACAGGACAGACCACGCTCAGGTCGACCAAGGGCGACAACTCAAGCCCATGATCGATTTATCCGTACCTTGGCCTTGAGAAATCGTGTCATCACAGCAAATCAGATCAGCGCTCGTCTTCAAACAGACGCTGGTGTGACGATTGGGAATCGACTGCATAGGGGTCACCTTCGCGCCCGACGTCCTCGCGTGATCCCTTGTTTGAGAGATCATCACATTCAGGACAGACCACGTTGGTGTAGGGATCGTCAACACTGGGATAATCGACGCTGGAGCAATGTGATGTTTTCAGATGAGTCAAGGTTCACTGTTGATTTTTTGGACAGACGTAGGAGGGTGTGGCGTCGTCGAAACGAGCGCTTCCAAGACGTTAACGTCATCAGACATGATCGATTTGGGGGTGGTTCTGTTATGGTGTGGGGAGGCATCACTGTTGCTGGAAGAACGGTTTTACATGTTGTTGCAGGGCGTGTTACAGGCCAGTACTACCGGGACAACATCTTGGCAGTCCATGTTGTGCCGTTCGCACGACGTCATGGCCGCTGTTTCATCTTCCAGGATGACAACGCAAGATGTCACAGGGCCAGGATCGTTACAGGTTACCTCCAACAACAGAACATCACCTTGGCCAGCACTGAGTCCCGACCTCTCCCCCATCGAGCATGTCTGGGACATGCTTGGACAGAGGTTACGTCAACGTCAACAACGTCCTGCCAATGTCCAAAATTTGCTGCTGCGTTGCAACAGGAATGGGACAATCTGGACCAAAATGACCTTAGACGTCTCATTAGGAGTATGCCACGTCGGATCAATGCTTGTTTGGCAAACAGAGGAGGATTTACCCGTTACTGACTTGGTTGTGATGCTGTGGTAACTTTGCTGTTTGACCCCGGGTATCATTTTACCCTTATAATGGTCAGTCTGTGCCTTACTTAGTCTAACGATCATTTGGAATAAATCGATGAATGTGAACTTCATTTCATTTTGTCATTTGTTTCTTCGTCAGTTTCATTAGGTGACTTTAATAACACTTAAAAATCAAATATCCCCTACTTTTTTTGAATAGTATATATTTTGTTCACAATCGAAAAAAATCCGTTTAAAATTATCGACGATTCTGACAGTAAAACATTGTTTTTGAAGCATTAGAAAAATAAATAACGATGTTTGAAATATATCTGGATAACAAATATTTCCTATTTAGTTTAAATGGGCACATAAAAAAGTACGCGAAGGCGCAATCTGATTACAATACAGATCTATATTTCGTTTCGTTTTTTATACTTTCAATGGCCGACACTAAATGAAGATCATACCGGTTCTACTGGAAGGTAGCGTCAGGGGTCGTACGAGCGACTTTTGACCCTATGACGTCAGACATTGATTAATTAATCAGCCTTGACGTTTCTGGTGCCTTACACACAAACTCCGTGGATCGCACGCCAATAACTCGCCGTAGCAGACCGGTTCATTCAAATCATTGGCCAATCCCTCACTTCAACCAGAACTCTTCCAGATCCTAGGGTAGTAAAGACAAGTAAAACGGAATTTTGAACTATAAAAAACGAAACGAAATAGGTTCTGTTTTTTTTATCAGATTGGCGAGGGCGTAATTTGAGTAAAGGACACCATTCTGCCTGGACAAGTTTACGTTACTACGTCTTATGTAAACACTGCATGCACTATCGATACTAATCATCGAAGTATGGGGTTTAATGTCCTTCTGTTCTGCTCTGACTGGGCTGCACCACTAACAAGGGGAATCCACGTCGGAAAATTTCGATGTACTTTCTCGGCCAATACCGGAAGCGAACCCGCGATCGGAACGACATCCAGGCTATATACTTAGCCACTGTGGCTCCATTTGAACATAATAAGGCCAATCATCTTACATAGTTAGAAGACTATAGTATACTATTCAAAAAAAGTAGGGGATATTTGATTTTTAAGTGTTATTAAAGTCACCTAATGAAACTGACGAAGAAACAAATGACAAAATGAAATGAAGTTCACATTCATCGATTTATTCCAAATGATCGTTAGACTAAGTAAGGCACAGACTGACCATTATAAGGGTAAAATGATACCCGGGGTCAAACAGCAAAGTTACCACAGCATCACAACCAAGTCAGTAACGGGTAAATCCTCCTCTGTTTGCCAAACAAGCATTGATCCGACGTGGCATACTCCTAATGAGACGTCTAAGGTCATTTTGGTCCAGATTGTCCCATTCCTGTTGCAACGCAGCAGCAAGTTCTTGGACATTGGCAGGACGTTGTTGACGTTGACGTAACCTCTGTCCAAGCATGTCCCAGACATGCTCGATGGGGGAGAGGTCGGGACTCAGTGCTGGCCAAGGTAATGTGGTGATGTTCTGTTGTTGGAGGTAACCTGTAACGATCCTGGCCCTGTGACATCTTGCGTTGTCATCCTGGAAGATGAAACGGCGGCCATGACGTCGTGCGAACGGCACAACATGGACTGCCAAGATGTTGTCCCGGTAGTACTGGCCTGTAACACGCCCTGCAACAACATGTAAAGCCGTTCTTCCAGCAACAGTGATGCCTCCCCACACCATAACAGAACCACCCCCAAATCGATCATGTCTGATGACGTTAACGTCTTGGAAGCGCTCGTTTCGACGACGCCACACCCTCCTACGTCTGTCCAAAAAATCAACAGTGAACCTTGACTCATCTGAAAACATCACATTGCTCCAGCGTCGATTATCCCAGTGTTGACGATCCCTACACCAACGACGTCTTGCCTGAATGTGATGATCTCTCAAACAAGGGATCACGCGAGGACGTCGGGCGCGAAGGTGACCCCTATGCAGTCGATTCCGAATCGTCTGGCCACTCACTCTCACACCAGTGTCTGTTTGAAGACGAGCGCTGATCTGATTTGCTGTGATGACACGATTTCTCAAGGCCAAGGTACGGATAAATCGATCCTGGGCTTGAGTTGTCGCCCTTGGTCGACCTGAGCGTGGTCTGTCCTGTACAGATTGTGTATCACGGTATCTGGACCATAGCCTGCTTATGACAGACTGAGAAACATTCATCGTCCGCGCCACAACCGCCTGTGTTGTGCCGATCTGTAGCATGCCAAGGGCACGTAACCTTTCATTTTGGGTAAGCCGACGCATATCAAAATTTGTTTTCTGGTCACTAAAACAATTAAACTGATGTTTCCACCCTGGAATTCAATGCCACTATGACTGTAACATTCAAAGTCAGAGTCGTGCAAATCTTGGGTTGGACCCCCATGATGATCCCAAGCATCACCTGCATTCCATGCGGTAGCTATTGGTGCGTTTGGGCGTTACATGTAACTGGAAATGTTTCTTCTGTTAGGTTCTATAGTGACTTTTATCGTAGTCATTTGCATATTTTAGTATTATGCCCCCAAAATCAAATATCCCCTACTTTTTTTGAATAGTATATTACCTCTGTGAACAGATTGCTGATTTTGATCAATTTGGTTGGAAGAATTTGGGTCATGAGAGGGTTACATCGATTACACACCCTCTGTTCACTTTTTGCAGTCAACTAACCCAGTGGAGATCTTATAAAGGGTAATATTTTACCAAAATAACAGTATTTACAGTTGAAGTGGTGCTTTACCTTCAGTAGAATTATCAGTTTTTTCACCATAAAAGACGCGTATTGGAGCAAATATTTGTGTACAAATATTATCCAGTGGAAAACAATTGGTATTCTCTATAGTAACTAGTTTCTTAGCTACTGATTGACAGATACTTTCTCGTTTACAATCTTTTATAACAGGATCTGTTGATAATGTGAGATCATAATCTACTATAATACTACCAGGTCTACAAATATACAATGTTGATAGTGTTAGTTCATAGTCTACTATAATACTACCGGATCTACAAATATACAAACATTAATGTTGATAATGTTAATTCATAGCGTATTACCATGTCTTCAAATTTCTCGTTTCTGGTATGGTCTAGATTGACAGGTGCAATGGTTACGGCAAAAATAATATCAACTATCTTTTTCAATTTAATTTATTAAATGGCGACCGTGTTTTAATCCATTGAAAATCGCGACAATCCTATGGTCTAGAGAGTGTATTGTGGACTTGTTATGTGGATAATTTATATAACATCTGAGGCCAAAAGAGAGACTTGCATACAGATTTAATTCTTACATAATGTATCGTTAATTCACTGTCTACTATAATACTACCAATATACAAGCATTAACCTAGATAGTGTTAATTCAGGTGTATTTTTATAAATCTTGAAAACTTTGACATGGTTGACTTGAATAATTTTATTCTAATAATTATGTATAATCGACTGGTGTAGTCCAACCAAAACAAAACCAAACGAATAAAAATCAAAATTTTATTTATTTCCGGAAACACCCAAACCGGGGATCTTGTCACATACCTTATATCAGTAACAGCAATAGACAATATACTGGAACTACTTAGGACGCTCTTCATCTGGAAATATTAAATATACTATTTACGTAGCTATAGACATTATGTTCTAATATGAGTACATTTGATATTGATTAGCCTGGGTTTATATAAAAAGATGAACGACCACATATAACATATTTCTTACCCCTATCTCTAAACTTGTCTTTAATGATATATATTCTGTAGATGTTTTATCACTATATTTAACATCATAGTCTTTCTGTAGTGATAATGTTACACATAAAACAGCACCTGTAAAAACAAAATTATTTCATAACCAGATTTATTAGGCGTTGTGGAATAAACTTGTGGTTCATTATTGACGAACAAGTTTGTAGCTCGTCATTGCCGAATAATGAACCACGAATTAGTTTGTAGTTCGTTATTCAACAGATATAGAATTAGCAATATAATATAGGCGCTTTTATATGGAATACATCGGGCGTAGGTTTTAATAAGCTGGTTTAGGTTATATCACTTCAAAGTCTTGGGGGATAGGTTCTTACAAGTTATAACGAGCTGTTTGTTATTGGATGATAACGAACCACGAACTAGTTTGTAGTTCGTTATTGGCGAATAACGAACAACGAACAGTTTGTGGTTCATTATTCACCAGATACAGAATTAGTACTATAATATTTTAGGAGGCCGTACATGTACAGGTATTCGACACCAACATTGCCAATTTTTTCAGTTTCAATGTTGGTTCAAATTTACAACTTAAATTGTAATAATCTACAGATTCTATGTCATGTCAATAACGAACCACAAACTAGTTCTGGTTCATTATTCACCAGATACAGAATTAATACTATAATAATTTTCTTCATGAGCCTAATTGGGTTTTAACGCTTTAAAATCTTGCGAAATAGAATCTAGCATGGTGTCTTTCTATCTTAATAACGAACCAGGCACTTTTATTGTCGGTTTTATGAGCCTAATTGGGGAAAAACGAGCCGTTCCTTGTTGGTGAATAACGGACAACAGACTAGTTATATAATACAGGCACTTTCATTGGGAATACGCTTGATGTTGGTTTTATGTATCTAATATTGGGTTATAAAGAGCCGTTCCTTATTGGGAATAACGGACAACAGGCTAGTTTGTGGTTCGTTATAGGCAAATAACGAACCACGAACTAGTCTGTGGTTCGCATTTCAGCAGATATAGAATCAGTAATATAATAAACGTGCTTTTTGTAGGGAATACTTTTTACGGGTCTACTTGGCTTATAACGCTTCAATACAATTAAATCAATCGACTTATATAGGTTGATAAAAATCAGTTTTAAAGACGGAATCCAGCTCGGGTTTCTTTTTCTTAAGAGATTACTCTAAATTAATGGTTATGTAAAGTACAATAATTTGCACATGATTTAAAAAATATATATACATTACATAATTGTCAATCGATGTCTGTTTATAATAAATAAAAGTTATAACCATTGTTGTATTATCAATAAAGACATTTAGATGTAGGCCTAATAATATACAAATTACTATTGTCCATTAGCAGACCTATTATAGGCCTTTTTTATTATGTCTCAAAAATTTTGTTATTAAAAAATATTCCCGAATAACGAACTACAACCTGTTTGGTGGTTCGTTATTCACCAATATGGAACAGATCTGTATTCAGGTAGAAAGATGTTATAACCCAATTAGGTTATATTCCCTATAAAAGCACCTTTATTATAATACTAATTTCTGGTGAATAACGAACCACAAACTATAGGCTAGATGTAAAAGATTCAAGTATCTAAATACTTACCAGAACTGACAGTCGTATCGCTAACATAAGTTATAGTAGATGGGAATTTTGTTGTCACACCCGTAGAAGTTTTAGATGACAATTGTGTTACTAGATCCCCGATGATTTTTGGTGCAACTGTTGATAGATGTTCTGTGGAATGTGCTGTAGAAGATAGTTCTTTTGTTACACCTTTAACTGTTAAAGTCGGTAATTCCGAACTAACATATTCACTAGTCGCCATTGCCTTTTCTTCTGTTACATACGATACCATTGCAGTTAGTATTTCTGTTCCTACTGATTCGGATGGTATTTTTGTTGTAACACCAGTATCTCTTATTACATCTGTCGTAGATGGCATATTTGTTATTACATCTGTGGTAAATGGTGGCTTGGTTATTACATCTGTTGTATGAAACATGTCTGTTGTTACATCTTTCCTAGACGGTATGTCTGTTGTTACATCCATCGTTGATGGTATGTCTGTTGTTACATCTGGCGTAGCTGGTATATATGTTGTTTCTTCGGAGGTTGGTAGTATGCCTGTTATTACAACTATCTTAGATGGTACATCTGTTACATTTGTAATAGGCGGTATATCCGTTGTCGCACCAGTCGTAGCTGGTATATCAGTAGTTACATCTGTTGTGGATGATATTTCTGTTATTGCGCTCGCCGTAGAGGGTATGCCTACTATTACGTTTGTCGTAGAGGGTATACCTGTTGTTACATCTGCCGCAGATGTTATGTATGTTATTACATCTGTGGTAGAAGATGTGCGTGTTATTACATTTGTTTTGGATGATATGTCCGTTGCTACTTCTTTCATAGATGGTATATTTGTTGTTACATCTCTGCTAGAGGGTATATCTGTTACTACAGCGTTGGTAGATACCATTTCTATTGTTACATGTGTGGTAGATGGTTTCAGAATTGGTACATCTGTAGTAGATCGTATGTCTGTTCTTACATCAGTCCTAGATATACTGTCTGTTATTACATCTATCGTAGATGGAACGTTTGTTACATCTGTAGTAGGGGATGTGTCAGTTGTTACGCCTGTAGTAGGGAGTATGTGTGTTATTACATCTGTCGTAGATAGTGTATTTGTTGATACATTTGTGATAGATGGTATGCCCTTTATTACATCTGTTGTAGATGATATGTCTGTCATTACATCTGTCGTTGTTAAATCTGTTGTAGATGATATGTCTGTCATTACATCTGTCGTTGTTGGAACATCTGTGATAGGAGGTATGTAGCTTGTTACATCTGTTGTAGATGATATGTCTATTATTGCAGATGTAGGTGGTGTATCTGTTATTACATCTATAGTAGAAGGGGCATCTATTACATCTGATGTAGGAAATATGTCCGTTGTAGGGCGTATGTATGTTATTACATCTGTCGTAGATGGAATAACTGTAGTAATAGTAGTAGTAGTAGTAGGCGGTATGTGTGTTACTGCATCTGTCGTAGATGGAACATCTGTAGTAGTAGGTATGTCGGTTTTTAAACTTGTAGTGCTGCGCATGTCTGTTGTTACATCTGTTATTACATCTGTTGTAGATATTATGCTTGTTGTTTCATTGGTGGTCGATGGTATATCTGTTATTATATTTGTGGTTGATGGTATGATTGTCATTACATCTGTCGTAGTTGGAACATCTGTAATAGGGGGGATGTCCGTTGTTGCACCTGTAGTAGGGGACATGTCCGCTGTTGCATCTGTTGTAGATGACATGTCTATTATTGCAGATGTCGTAGATGGTAAATCTGTTATTACATCTATAGTAGATAGGGCATCTGTTACATCTGTATTAGGAGATATGTCCGTTATGTTCGTAGATGATATCTGTGTTATTACGTATGTCGTAGATGGTATGTCTGTTGTTATATCTATCGTAGATGGGACGTTTGTTACATCTGTAGTAAGGGGTGTGTCAGTTGTAACACCTGTAGAAGGGGGTATGTCTCCCATTACACCTGTCGTAACTTGAACGTATGTAGTAGCATGTATGTTCGTTGATACACCTGTAGTAGGGGATATGTATGTTATTACATCTGTCGTAAATGGAACATCTGTAGTAGTAGGTATATGCGTTGATACACCTGTAGTACGAGGCATGTGTGATGGAACATCAGTAGTAGTATGTACATCGGTTGCTAAACCTGTAGTGGGGAGTATGTCTGTTGTTACATCTGTTGTAAATATTGTGTTTGTTACATTTGTGGTAGATGGTATATCTATTTTTACATTTGTGGTAGATGGTATGTCTGTCATTACATCTGTCGTAGGAGGTAGGTCCGTTTTTATGTTCGTAGATGGTATCTGTGTTGTCGTATATGTTATGTCTGTTATTACATCTATCGTAGATCGAATGTTTGTTACATCTGTAGTAAGAGGTGTGTCAGTTGTTACACCTCTAGTAAGGGGTATATCTGTTATTACATCTGTCGTAGATGGAATATCTGTAGTAGTAGTAGGTGTGGTCGCTGATACACCTGTAGTAGGAAGTATGTGTGTTAATACATCTGTCGTATATGGGACATCTGTAGTAGTAGGTATGTCTGTTGTTAAAGCTGTAGTGTTGCGTATGTCTGTTGTTACATCTGTTATTACATCTGTTGTAGATATTGTGTTTGTTGTTACATTTGTGGTAGATGGTATATCTGTTATTACATTTGTGGTATATGATATGCTCTTTATTACATCTGTTGTAGATGTCATGTCCGTCATTACATCTGTCGTAGTTGGAACATCTGTAATATGGTGTATGTCCCTTGTTGCACCTGTAGTATGGGGTATGTCCGTTATTGCATCTGTTCTAGATGACATGTCTATTATTGCAGATGTCGTAGATGGTATGTCTGTTATTACATCTATAGTAGATAGGGCATCGGTTGCATCTGTAATAGGAGATATGTCCATTGTTATGTTCGTAGATGGTATGTGTGTTATTACATCTGTCGTAGATGTTATGTCTGTTATTACATCTATCGCAGATCGAACGTTTGTCACATCTGTAGTAGGAGGTGTGTCAGTTGTTACACCTGTAGTAGGGGATATGTATGTTATTACATCTGTCGTATATGGAACATCTGTAGTAGTAGGTATGTTCGTTGATACACTTGTAGTATGAGGCAGGTGTCTTACTACATCTGTAGGAGTATGTATGTCGGTTGTTGTTACATCTCTCGCAGATAGTGTTTTTGTTGTTACATTTGTTATTACATTGGTGATAGATGGTATGCCCTTTATTATATCTGTTGTAGATGGTACGTCTGTCATTATATCTGTCGTATTTGGAACATCTGTAACAGGAGGCATGTCCCTGGTTAAACCTGTAGTAGTGGGTATGTCCCTCGTTACACCTGTAGTAGAGGGTATGTCCATTTTGGCATCTGTTGCAGATGATATGTCTATTATTGCAGATGTCGTAAATGGTCTATCTGTTATTACATCTGTCGTAACGGGAACATCTGTAGTAGGGGGTATGTTCGTTGATACACCTGTAGTAAGAGGTATGTGTGTTACTGCATATGTCGTAGATGTAACATCTGTAGTTTTAGGTATGCCTGTTGTTAAACCTGTAGTGGTGAGTATGTCTGTTGTTATATCTGTTATTGCAGCTTTTGTAAATATTGTGTTTATTGTTACATTTGTGGTAGATGGTAGGTCTATTACTACATTTGTGGTAGATGGTATGTCTGTCATTACATCTGTCGTAGGAGGTATGTCCGTTGTTATGTTCGTAGATGGTATGTGTGTTATAACATCTGTCGTGGATAGTATGTCTGTAGCTGTGTCTATCGTAGATCGAACGTTTGTTACATCTGTAATAGGAGGTGAGTCAGTTGTTACACCTGTAGTAGGGAGTATGTCTGTTATTGCATCTGTCCTAATTGGGACATCTGTAGTGGTAGGTATATTCATTGATTCACCTGTAGTAAGAGGTATAGATGGAACATCTGTAGTAGTAGTAGTAGGTATGGTCGTTGATACACCTGCAGTAAGAGGTATGTGTGTTACTACATCTGTCGTATATGGGACATCTGTAGTAGTAGGTATGTCTGTTGGTATTCCTGTAGTAGTGCGTTTGTCTGTTGTTACATCTGCTGCTACATCTGTTGTAGATATTGTGTTTGTTGTTACATTTGTCGTAGATGGTACATTTCTGGTATATGGTATGTCTGTCATTACATCTGTCGTAGTTGGAACATCTATAAAAGGGGATATGCCCGTTATTGCACCTGTAGTAGAGGGTATGTCTGTGATTGCACCTGTAGTATTGGGTATGTCCGTTGTTAAATTTGTTGTAGATGTCGTCGATGGTGAGTCAGTTGTTACACCTGTAGTAGGGAGTATGTCTGTTATTACATCTGTCCTAACTGGAACATCTGTAGTAGAAGGTATGTTCGTTGATACACCTGTAGTAAGAGGTATGTGTTTTACTACATCTGTCGTAGATGGAACATCTGTAGTAGTAGTAGTAGATATGGTCGTTGATACACCTGTAGTAGGAGGTATGTGTGTTACGACATCTGTCGTAGATGGAACATCTGTAGTAGTAGTAGTAGATATGGTCGTTGATACACCTGTAGTAGGAGGTATGTGTGTTACGACATCTGTCGTAGATGGAACATCTGTTGGAGTATGTAAGTCGGTTGTTAAACCTGTAGTAGGGGGTGTGTCTGTTGTTACATCTCTCGTAGATGGTGTTTTTGTTGTTACATTTGTGGTAGATGGCATATCTGTTATTACATTTTTGATAGATGGTATGCCCTTTATTATATCTGTTGTAGATGGTATGTCTGTCATTACATCTGTCGTATTTGAAACATCTGTAACAGGGGGTATGTCCCTCGTTACACCTGTAGTAGTGGGTATGTCCCTCGTTACACCTGTAGAGGGTATGTCCATTTTGGCATCTGTTGTAGATGATATGTCTATTATTGCAGATGTCGTAGATGGTATATCTGTTATTACATCTATAGTAGACAGGGCGTCTGCTACATCTGTAGTAGGATATATGTCCGTTGTTATGTTCGTAGATGGTATCTGTGTTGTTTCTACTGTCGTATATGTTATGTCTGTTATTACATCTTTCGCAGATCGAACGTTTGTTACATCTGTAGTAAGGGGTGTGTCAGTTGTTACACCTCTAGTAAGGGGTATGTCTGTTATTACATCTGTCGTAACTGGAACATCTGCAGTAGGGGATGTGTCAGTTGTTACACCGGTAGTAGGTGGTATGTATGTTATTACATCTGTCGTAGACGGCATGTCTGTTGTTACGTCTGTCGTAGATGGAACGTTTGTTACCACTGTAGTAGAAGATATGTTCGTTGATACACCTGTAGTAAGAGGTATGTGTGTTACTGCATCTGTCGTAGTTGGAACATCTGTAGTAGTATGTATGTATGTTGTTAAACCTGTAGTGGTGATCGTTGTTACATCTGTTATTACATCTGTTGTAGATATTGTGTTTTTTGTTACATGTCTTGTAGATTGTATATTTGTTATTACTTTTGTGGTAGATGGTATGTCTGTCATTACATCCGTCGTAGTTGGAACATCTGTACTAGGGTGTGCGTCCGTTGTTGCACCTGTAGTCGGGGCTATGTCCGTTGTTACATCTGTTGTAGATGACGTGTCTATAATTGCTGATGTCGTGGATAGTATATCTCTTATTACATCTATAGTAGGTAAGGCATCTGTTACATCTGTTGTTATGTTCGTAGATGGTATTTGTGTTATTACACCTGTCGTAGATGGTATGTCTGTTGTTACATCTATCGTAGATGGAACGTTTGTTACATCTATCGTAGATGGAACGTTTGTTACATCTGTATAACGAGGTGTGTCAGTTGTAACGCCTGTAGTAGGGGGTATGTCTGTTATTATATCTGTCCTAACTGGAAGGTATGTAGCAATAGATATGTTCATTGATACACCTGTAGGACGAGGTATGTGTTTTACTACATATGTCGTAGATGGAGCATCCGTAGTAGGGGATATGTCCGTTGTTATGTTCGTAAATGGTATGTGTGTTATTACATCTGTCGTAGACGGCATGTCTGTTGTTACGTCTGTCGTAGATGGAACGTTTGTTACCACTGTAGTAGGAGGTGTGTCAGTTGTTAAACCTGTAGTAGGAGGTATCTCTGTTATTACATCTGTCGTAACTGGAACATTTGTAGTAGTTACTATATCTGTCGTATATGTAACATCTGTAGTACTAGGTATGCCTGTTGTTAAACTTGTAGTTGTTACATCTGTTATTGCATCTGTTGTAAATATTGTGCTTGTTGTTATATTTGTGGTAGATGGTATATCTATTACTACATTTGTGGTAGATGGTATGTCTGTCATTACATTTGTCGTAGATGGTATGTCCGTTGTTATGTTCGTAGATGGTATCTGTGTTGTTTCTTTTGTCGTATATGTTATGTCTGTTATTACATCTATCGTAGATCGAATGTTTGTTACATCTGCAATAGGAGATATGCCCATTGTTATGTTCATAGATGGTATGTGTGTTATTACATCTGTCGTAGATGGTATGTCTGTTGTTGCAGTAGGAGGTGTGTCAGTTGTTACTCCTGTAGTAGGGGGTATCTCTGTTATTACATCCGTCGTAAATAGAACACCTGTAGTGGTAGGCGTGCTCGTTGTTAAATCTGTAGTAGGGGATATGTCCGTTATTACATTTGTCGTAAATGGAACATCTGTAGTAGTAGGTATGGTCGTTGATACACCTGTTGTACGAGGCATGTGTCTTACTACATCTGTCGTAGATGGAACATCTGTAGGAGTATATATGTCGGTTGTTAAACCTGTAGTAAGGGTTGTGTCTGTTGTTACATCTCTCGTAGATAGTGTTTTTCTTGTTACATTTGTGGTAGATGGCTTATCTGTTATTACATTTTTGATAGATGGTATGCCCTTTATTATATCTGTTGTAGCTGGTATGTCTGTCATTACATCTGTCGTAGATGGAACATCTGTAACAGGGGGTATGTCCCTCGTTACACCTGTAGTAGTGGGTATGTCTATTGTTGCATCTGTTCCATCTGTTGTAGATGATATGTCTGTTACATCTGTAGTAGGAGATATGTCCGTTGTTATGTTCGTAGATGGCATCTGTGTTGTTACATCTGTCGTAGATGTTATGTCTGTTATTACATCTATCGTAGATCGAACGTTTGTTACATCTGTAGTAAGAGGTGTGTCAGTTGTTACACCTCTAGTAAGGCGTGTGTCTGTTATTACATCTGTCGTAACTGGAACATGTGTAGTAGTAGTAGGTATGTTCGTTGATACACCTTTAGTAAGAGGTATGTGTCTTACTGCATCTGTCGTAAATGGAACATCTGTAGTACTAGATATGCCTGTAGTGGTGAGTATGTCTGTTGTTACATCTGTTATTGCATCTCTTGTAAATATTGTGTTTGTTGTTACATTGGTGGTAGATGGTATATCTATTATTACTTTTGTGGTAGATGGTATGTCTGTCATTACATCTGTCGTAAATGGAACATCTGTAGTACTAGATATGCCTGTAGTGGTGAGTATGTCTGTTGTTACATCTGTTATTGCATCTCTTGTAAATATTGTGTTTGTTGTTACATTGGTGGTAGATGGTATATCTATTATTACTTTTGTGGTAGATGGTATGTCTGTCATTACATCTATCGCAGTTGGAACATCTGTAAAAGGGGGTATGTTCGTTATTGCACCTGTAGTAGGGGGTATGTTCGTTACTGCACCTATAGTAGGGGGTATGTCCATTGTTAAAAATGTTGTAGATGACATGTCTATTATTGCAGATGTCGAGTCAGTTGTTACATCCGTAGCAGGGTGTATGTCTGTTATTACATCTGTCCTAGTAGTAGGTATATTCGTCGATACACCTGTAGTAAGAGGCATGTGTGTTACTGCATCTGTCGTAGAACGAACATCTGTAGTAGTAGGTATGTCGGTTGTTAAACCTGTAGTAGGGTGTTTGCCCGTTGTTACATCTGTCGTAGATATTGTGTTTGTTGTTACATTTATGGTAGATGGTATATCTGTTATTACAGTTGTGGTAGATGGTATGTCTGTCATTACATCTGTTGTAGCTGGAACATCTGTAATAGGGGGTATGTCCGTTGTTACACCTGTAGTAGTGGGTGTGTCCGTTGTTACATCTATTGTAGATGATATGTCTATTATTACAGATGTCGTAGATGGTATATATGTTATTACATCTATAGGAGATGTGGCATTCGTTACATATGTAATAGGGGGTATGTCCGTTGTTATACCTGTAGGAAGGGTTATGTCCGTTGTTACATCTTTTGTAGATGGTATGTCTATTATTGCAGATGTCGTAGTTGGTATATCTGTTATTACATCTATAGTTGATGGGACATTTGTTACATCTGTAGGAGAGAGAGAGAAATGGGGTTTAACGTCCACTCGACACCAACTAGGTTATTTCGGGACTAACATATGGTTTAATTTTATTTACATAATTCGCTTAGGGGTCTTTAGCAGTGGGAGGAAACCGGAGGCCCCGGAGAAAACCCACGAGTGTGTAAAGGTGATATACTAAAGCGTTTTTTTTTAAATCAGTTAAAAATTATGACAGCTATAGGGTCCACAAGCTAAACACGCGATTTTTCGAACTATCAGGGACCATAATTCAGGAAGTTACGGTCCGATATCGAACGGAACCGAGATCTTTGGGTTATAAACTTACATTTCAAGTTTCATCAAAATCAGAAGAAAATTGTGACCTCTAGAGGGTCCACAACCTTGATATACCATATTTTTACGCTATTTGAGAACGAGTGGCGGCCATTTTGTCTGTCAGTTTAGGTCAATTTTCACGAAATTCGAAGTCAATCATCCTTAGGATGTAACGGTGATATACTTAAACGGTTTTTTTAAACCGGATAAATATTATGACCTCTATAGGGTCCACAAGCTAAAAACGCAATTTTTTTATACATTCAGGGGCCATAATTCTGGAAGTTACGATCCGATAATATACTTAAAATATACGAAGATGGAAGTAAATTCATTTGAAAACCAAGCCTCTCAAGAAAGTTCAAATTGTGAACCAACACCAATTGATGTCAAAAACAATGAGTATTTCACACTTAGTTACTACACAGATAAATGTTGCAGTGTTACAGTACAATTTATTCAACACTCATATTTTAACATAATGGAAAAACTGTTGCATTTACACTATTCGAAAGACAGTTTTCCAAAATCTCATCATGGTTTTGTTCTAACTACTGAAATGGGTGGCAAAAAACTCAAGATTTATCTATACCCAACAACGGATATGGTACATATTCAAGGAGGGGCCTGCATAGCATGGATTACATCTGTTTTTCCAAATCTTCTGGATAAATTCGCAGGAGATGTGAACAGTATTGAAAATACCTCAAAGGAAGATATAGTAGATTTATTTGATGTTAATTCTGAATACAGCCATAGTACATCTAGAAATGTAATCATACCACCCCTGTGGAAAATAGTTCACTTGATTTCATTCCTCCAATTTATTCTACACCTTATCAATCACAAAATGTACATGTAACGAACTCTGACCTAGACTGTCTGTTTGAGAAAATAAGAGATCTTGATAGCCAAGTGTTTTAACTTCAAGAGGCCCTCAACCATAAAATCAGTTACGTTGACAGTGCAACTCAAACAGACCCGGTAATGCTAACCAATCAGGATATCAACACAGACACTATTAAAATCATACCAAATGAGACACCAGCAGTAAATCAACATCAAAGACACGTGCCAGTACAGATACGCCACTAACTTCTTTAAAGCCTCCAAGAGGTGTGACGACTATAGAATATGGAGAAATAAAACCAAAATTCTCATTAATAAAGCCAAAAGAAACTTTATCAAGGACTCTATCGAAAATGAGAGCAATCTAAAAACATAATATGGAGATATTTTAGTGACATACAGAATAAGCCCAATAATTGCCCTTATCCCAATAGTATTAAATATGGAAAAACATCAGTTAATGATCTAAATGCTATTGCTAATGTGATGAATGATTACTTCACTTATTTAACTGATGACATTAAGCCCCCCTATACACCACCTTCTCAAGAGTGCAAACGAAAGATATCAGATTACGTAAATGATAAGAATCCCCCAAATAACAACTTTTCTATTAATTGTATTACTACCACAGAGGTATTAAAACATTTATTGAGTTTAAATAGTAACAAAGCCATTGGGTGTGATGGTATTGGACCCAAAATTTTAAAATTGTCTGCGTATACAATTTGTAGCAGTTTGACATATATCATTAATCTTTGTATTTCTCAAAACATGTTCCCCAGTGCCTTTAAACTGGCTAAAATTATTCCTATACATAAGAAGGGAGCTAAAGATGATCTTAACAATTATAGGTTAATCTCAATTCTCCCCACAATTTCAAAAATATTCGAAAGGCACTTGAGCACTCAAATTCAAACTTATTTGGAAACCTTCAATGTTATTTATGCTTACTAATCTGGATTTAGATCAAATCATTCATGTGCTACTGCACTGATCCGAATGACAGATAATTGGCTTGATGCTATCGATAATGGTGCGATGAGTGGTATAGTGTATCTTGATTTTAGCAAAGCATTTGATCTCATTGATCACAAGCTTATTATTGAAAAACTACATCTTTATCGATTTGATAATAATTCACAAATTTTGATTGAATCATATCTTGACTCACGGAAGCAAAAAGTATGTTTAGGATCAATTACCTCCTCAATTACTACAGTCAAATGCGGGGTTCCACAAGGTTCGATCCTGGGACCTCTCCTATTCCATATTTTTTATAAATGATCTCCCACTCAATATTGAATCAAGTCAGATAGATTTGTTTGCTGATGACAGTATCCTACATTGTTCACACAAAGATATTTTATCCATCGCCAAAAATCTCCTAAATGATCTCTATTTGGTTTTTAAATAGTGTGAAAACAATGGGATTGTAATCAATCCTTCGAAAACAAAATCAATGCTGATTTCATCAAAACACAAAAGAAATAAGAAAACCTAACTTTATCACTCCATGGTGAGAAAAATGAGACGGTTACTACAGCAAAATTACTTGGAATTCAAATTGACCAAGAACTTAATTGGGAAGCACAGATAGCAGATATGTCTAAAAGAAACTTGCATCAAAAATATTTCTCCTAAATAAGATAAAAGATCATTTACCTTACGAGACAGGAATTTTGTTTTATAACAGTTACATACTACCAATATTTGATTATTGCTTTATTATTTGGGGAAATGCTACCAAAGGTAGATTAACCATTTAATACTCCACTTTATCTAAATTCCTATTTTATTGAAAAATCTCTTGTTTCCAAAACGGATATCTTGCTCCGTTCACAGACCAGTAAATCTCTTTTTCTTCAAAAATGCAAAACGGACCTCCATAAAACGTACTGCATGTCTTTTATGGAACAGTCGCCTTTTCCATATTTAATAAAGATGTGTAAAAATGTTAAAAATTTTAAGATTAAACCGTAAACTCATTTATTTTGCACACTGAAGGAACCATAATATTCAACTTATGACATACTTATTATTTTTAACTTGCAACTGCATTCTATTTTATTTTGTGTGTAATTTTAGTGTTCTTCCTATATTCTACTTGTATAATGTATATGTTTTGTAGCTTGAGAGTTTGGGAGTGACTTATCAAACTTCCCACTTTAAAATGCTATTGCATTTCTAATGATTTTAAATTTATCCTGATATTACATGCATATATGTCTTTGTAGCTTAGGAGGGACCTATGGAAGATTTAGTTTATTTGGTTTTTTTGCAAACTAAATACGTTGCCTCATTAAATAAAGTTTTTTATTATTATTATTATTATTATTATATTCGTGAATATCGACAGGAACCGAGATCCTTGGGTTATAAACTTACATTTCAAGTTTTAACAAAATCGGATCAAAAGTGTGACCACTATAGGGTCCACAAGTTAAAAACGCGATGTTTTTTTTTATACAATCAGGGGCCATAATCCATGAAGTTACGATCCGATACATGCCAATATTGAAAGGAACCAAGATCGTAGGGAGATAAACCTATATTTCAAGTTTCGTTGAAATAGGATAAAAATTGTGACCTGTAGAGTGCCCACAAACAATTGTGGACGGACGGACAGGGGTGACGACAATATACGTCCACATGAAAATGTGGGCGTATAAAAATTCATGCTTTTTGGCTAAAGTTGGTAATCCATATTTTAAGTAAGCAGTTAAGTTTTACACATAGCCAAGTATATGTAAAATAGAGCCTTTGTATACCGATTTAAGGTAAGACACTTGGTTAAGTGCAAAAATTAAGTATCTTTACCTAACTTTAAGAAAACCTTACGGACCCTGGTCTATTTCAGCGATTGTAGGAGTAGGTTGACTATTTGGAGTTGGATCCCTTTGGTAGGGTGCCCCACCATAAATGAATATCTCCAAATATCTCGACAGTTACACCACGATATCTTTATATACACCAAGCCTTAAATCAGTTTCAAACATTTATAGTCACTAAATAAACGGTCATGTTGTACTTAATAAGCTATGACCATTTAATATTCCATAAATATCACACTGAAAGATGGTTCCGAGTGTCGGCCATAACATCCGAGCACATGTGAGTAAAAAATAGGTTACGTGCCCTTGTTTTGAAAGTAGTCTCGCTTAACCAGTCTACCGACCATTCTACGTTTGATTAACAGACCGGGATAATCAAGACTACTTTTTTACGAAACATAACAGAAAGCTGTAACAATTAATTGAATTTAGAAACACGCACGCTGGGCATAACAGAAAGCTGTAACAATTAATTGAATTTAGAAACACGCACGCTGGGCAACTCAATAATTGTTTTAAGAATCTTGTAAAAGTTAAATGAAACTACTGCTAGTATCATGTTCAGAGATGTTATTTGTACTAAACCAAAAGATGCCGCTACTAATGGTACAGTTAATGATAAAGCAATTTAAAAAATAAAACGAACGTAATTTCTAAAGCTGCTGTTATAACTAATAAGCTAAATATTACTGCTATTCAGAATGTGTAGAGAATTGCACGTGCGGTGGCTATTTATAGTATCATAGACTCAACCGCTGAGTATTATCATAGTGAGTAGTAAGCGAGAAATCACTTCGAGATAAGTCACTGAAGCGTGTACATTCGCCATGTCGAGATCAACTTTCTGTACGGAAAATTTTGGGTGCACGGGTCACCCCACCTTTGGTCCATTTCAACAGGACTATGATCTTTATTGCCATTGCTTAATTTCAACAACGATAAGATTCAGTGCATTTACTGACGATATCATTTATTTGACGGCTATCGCTAACATGACCTAATTCTGTTTCCTATTTATCTGAATTCATATCACACAAGCGGTCTGCGATATCACTTTTGTGGAAGCAGACGTTAAAGCACCAGGTAGTAGTAGTAGTAGAAGTAGTAGTAGTAGTAGTAGTAGACAAGCTTGCTTCTAAAACTTCAATTGTCTTTACACGAAAATAATGCTGTTTATACGCGGACGTCTGCATTAGCCCAGTCGGAGCAGAACAGTAGGACGTTAAACCCCATTCCATTTAATTTCATTTCGTTTATACGCGACCTAGTCAGCTGACTTTTTAAATCACTTTTCTTTTTTAAGAGTGTTTAGGTCTTGATTCACACCCATTTTGATTATTTTTCTCATTTTGACTGGCTTCATTAACGACAGTGTCTCTCTCGGTGACACCGGACCTCAGTTTCTGATTCCGACATATTTTTTCAACTTGTTTGCATACTTACTTAACTTTAACTGGCGCTACATAATAGACCGTACAACTACGCTCTACTACCGTAAATATTCGAACGGTGTTTATCTGCCGAGTTTTTCGTACATTTGAAATGATGTACAATAAAAATAGTTAATCTAATGATCCGGTTAAAATAACAAAATTTTGCCGCATGGTATCATTTTCTACATGTCACACAATAACTCAAAGAGTAATTAAATTTATATCTTGTTAAAATAACTCTAGACTAGTAGAAATTCACAGTCCTAATTGTGCACCTTCGGTAATAACACCCTTTACCTATCAACGATGTCGTCCAAATTCCCCAAATTGGACCCCGCACTAGAAAGGGGCCCCGCAGCTCACCAACTTAAACTGTGTGGCTATTTTGGAATCCTGCAGCTGAAATCTATTCATATGCTGTAACGTGGAGCCTTCCAAATTGGGCCCCGCATTTTCTAAAACCGGCCCTGCCAAAATGAAAGTGTCTCTTTAAAATGTCAAAAAAAAAAAAAAAAAAAAAAGTGTATGACTTACCAAACGTGGAAGGGAGACTTCTACAATTGAAATAAAGATATTTTAATAGTATATGTACTGTGCAATGCTATCTACAAGTTATTACTGTCTTGTATTAAACTTATAATCAGGATATGTATCATCACGATTAATTTTCCCATTTCCTCATTATTGATAATTAATAGGTGGATAGCTATTTGCCGGTATCAAAAGAAGTACTTACATGCACACAGTAATGTTTTCATTGTTAACAGTACATGCACCATTACACAAAACACAAGCTATAGTATGTTGGCGGTCCGCTACAATAAGGAAGAAAAAACACCAAATTTGCACATTTCTGATAAAGTTCGGGCATGAGTCATATAGGCATATCTTTTCCAAAAAATATCATACCCTTTCCAATATGTTGCTTGATTTGTCCTTTAATTAAGATTTCCACTTCTAAAGGATCGATTGGTGACTAATAAATCTGTCCCTTTTAGATTCCTCCCTCCCGGCTTTATGGCACCGATCAATTTCATTTGAACAGAAATCAATAATCACCACCCACGCAATGTACCAAATTTAGTTTGAATCTATTTGGTGGTTTTCGAAGAAGTTCAAATCATGTCGATTTACCCTGTTCAAATTCCAACCAAGCAACATGCCTTTGTTGATCTCTAACGGTTCAAATTAAAAAATTTGATGAAAATAATATGCCCACCTGACATATGTACATATGGATTTCCTTTTTGTGCTATTTATAACTCGCACTTTCCGGTAATAGACTATACAAGTCTACCGAAAGTTAAAAACGTGTGTACTACGTCATTATAATGTGACTTCCTGCAAACGTGATATAATACGCCAGTTATAACGAGCGCGCGTGTGAAAACGCCTGTGTTTAACTGATCTTCGCATATGGGGTAGGATAGGTGGTTTCGTTCATGTTATTCATAACGTTTTTGAATTTATTTCATAAAACCTACCTAACATATGTACATATGAATTAATCCTAGATTCCCCAAGCAATAGCAATAAATGTGGTGGGTTCAAGGTCAGTTCAGTTGACTAAACTTTTAAGAACTACCGCTTACTTAATACAAAATATCAAGTTTATAGTTGTTCATACTATACAAAATATAAGAAAATACATAACCGTTCGACTGTTAGCCGGGAATTACAACAAATAACCATTCGACTTTTAGCCGAAATTTCAGTCAAACACCTCATTTATTGAGTTTGTAAAAAATTAACATTAACATCATGTAAATAAAAATCAATAAACGTAGAGGCTTGAGTCCAGTCCGCATTCTCCATCATTCTTTTCACGGATGCCCCTTCATACAGAGCCCAAGATGCTCCTACCGCTCTAGCTGAATGTCCCCGTACCACTGGCCCCACATCACCTGTGCAAGCCATTTTAACAGTATTAACAAATCCACATAGACACTGTCTGTGTTATACTATACTGTTGAGGTTATTTAAGTTAGCTAAGTCTAACTCAATATCACCCAAAGTCTTCGACACTGAAAACACGAATTATTTGTCAATTTAAATTAACATTGATGTTTTGATCTTACCTGGAAAAGGTGTGCTTCCGATATCCAATACTTAAGACAAAATAAACATTTTACCATTGGTGCACGAATCGTGTACCATAATGCGTTTCAGCGCCATTAGTAACAATGGACTCGAAGAACGAGATTAGACATATTCCACAAGTCAGATCAAACGGTGGCGCCATATTTTTATCTGCAGAGCATGGGCAAAAAATACTATCGGTGTAGAGTGGAATTAACCAGAAGCTAGAGATTGTTATTCGATTGCGACTTCTGGCGTATTTCGCCGAACATAACTGATTAGAAATTATAGTAAAACTGAAACGATTAAATGTAAATCGGTTTATATAGATTCATATTACATTATTATATGCGTTACGACCCATCTGTGTCAATTTCTAGGTCCCAAATACTAGCGATGTAGCTCCTTTAAGTTCTCTAAATGATACACATAAGGTGAAAAACCTAAATTGCATGTACTTATAGCCAGTGATTACTATATGCACTTTACGGCAAGGTAACATCAATCTGATTAAAATTATTTCAGCTATCAGTGTACAATTCTCGTATAAGTTTATTAGAATAGGCTCTGATGAAGTTGGGGTAATCGGATTAGAATTAGCTACAACCGGCAAACGTAATATGACCGTAGTTAACATTTATAATCCATGTTTAATCATTGAGGAAAAAGCGTATCAAAAAATACACGATGAAATAAAAACTAAAGATATTTTTATGTGTGGAGATTTTAACAGTCACCACTCCACTTTGGGCTCCCCTCTTAATAATAATGCTGGAGATAAACTGAATAATTTTTTTGAAAATTTCCGATTTAGTTCTATTAAATAATGGCGACCCAATATATACCGGTTCTGGCAACAAACTTGGTGAAAGAGCGAGAGAGAAATGGGGTTTAACGTCCACTCGACACAAACTAGGTCATTTCGGGACTAACATATGGTTTAATCTTATTTACATAATTCGCTTGCGCGTAGGGGTCTTTAGCAGGGGAGGAAACCGGAGGACCCGGAAAAAACCAACGAGGTTGGAAAGGCGATCCTACTCCTTGCCACGTACAACCGGGGATTCGAAACCACGCCAGTCGACTCAATGACAGACTTTATGATACAGCGCGCGCACGCTAAGCATTCTGCCACCACCACCCCCCACCCCCCCCCCCCCCCAACTTGGTGAAATTCAGCTTGATCTTACCCTAACATCTCCCAGGGCTCTTTTTCAACACTATTGTGAGGAAATCGATCCACGCGCAGTAAGACACAATGATACTATCATGACCTTCAGTCTAATAACTACATTAAGAAACTTACTCACGTAGCAATCTATGCAGACGACAGTCCAATCTGGCATTCAGCGAATAACTACGGTGCGGTTAGAACGAGAATACAAGAAGCTTTAGACATATTGTCGAAATGGTCCAATGACTAGGGATTTCGAATATCTGAATGTAAAACAGTAGGTATGCTCTTCTGTGGGGATCATAGGGAAGTGTCGTCTATGAAAATGGAATTGAACAACATCCGAATTGAATTCAAGGATCAGGCAAAGCTTCAAGGGGTGAACTTTGATCGCAAAATGACTTTTATACCACATATTGAAAATATTGTTAAAAGAGGACAGAATGTTCTGAATGTAATGAGATGCCTGACGGGCAGATCCGGGGGTTGGGGCAAATACAACCACCCTGCTAATGATATATATGTCCATGATAAGATCAATATGTGACTATGGCTGCGTTGCGTTTGCGAGTGCAAATAAAACAGTTCTTGCTAAACTAGACAGTTTACAACATTAGGCAATAAAGATAGCACAAAGGCTTCATCTGGCACAAGAATAAATTGACATTAAGATAGGAAACTACATATCTAGTTACAAAGGAAGGAACTATTGTTGTAGGACAGTATGGCGGTTCTGCCTACTGTATTATTTAATATAATAATAAATTAGGGAAAATAATGACAAAAGAATAGGGAACTACACAACCATTATTAACAATGACAGTGCATATCAATCAATTTAATTTAATTTATGCTAAAAATTTAATGCCATGTATTATTTCTATAAATGTTTTAATTTGTTTTAATTGCCTTGTTCTGTGTTGCTGCTGGCTCTTCTTTTCTTTTCAGGTAACTTTTATCTGTGGAGAGCCGTACGCAAGAAAAACTCTAACGGAATGCCTAAAACTTTTAAACTTTTGACTAATTTTAACCATATGGAACCTATTGGATGAACACCTTTAATATGCATATAATCTACGGGTCCAGCTATGTGGTTTTTTACTGCGAGCCCTTCGCTTTTTCACATAAAGCCATCGGATTCTTTTTCCCCACGGTTTTTTTTTCTATCAGCTCTGATGACGCCAAACATCCGCCAGCTGGACCTCCTGTTTTAACTTTATTATGGAAAAGGGAGAAGATTACCCACCCTCTCTTCATACAACAGTGTGTTTTAAGAAACTTTTGATATCCAAGGACTTTTTTATTTTGTGTTTTTAACAATTTTCGAGTGTAAATAATTTAATTAAATCAACCTTTCCATAATATCATATTTATTGTATTGGACGTTAAATCTGTAAACAACAACAACGTATAGATAATGTATATACTATGTGTAGTCCCTGTGACGTCAACAGCCAAACAACCGGATTAAGGTCGTAATTGAAAAATTGAAAAGTGTTTTAGGGTGTCGGATACTTAACCGTTAAAAGCCGAATTAATTTTAATCAGATTGATGCGAACTAGCCGTAAACGGATATAGTAACCATTGGCTATACGTACATCCAATTTAGGTTTTTCACCTTACGTGCTCTTTAATGTATTGACGTTGTTAGCTAGTACGAGAGACAACGATAACTAGGCTACCTTGCACGTTAAAATCGGGCAATGACATCATAGTCTGGTAATCAAAATATGGTATCCCACGCTTTAGAAAAGTGGACACTCGTCATCCACCCACCCTCCTTGGTGCCCGTATTAGAACATTGTGTTTAAATCCAGGGTCGCTTCTGTGGAGCTGACCAATCAGATAAAGAAGTACCTGGCCAATTTCCCGGGAGTCAGGCTATGACTTGCGCACTTATCCTCCTTATAAGAAAGAGCTGGGTTTAATCTATGCAAATAATCTACGGATCCAGCTATCTGGTTTTTACTGCGAGCACTTCGCTTTTCCACATAAAGCCAGCGGATTCTTTTCCCCACGGGTTTTTTTCTATCCGCTCTGATGACGCCAAACATCAGTCAGTTGGACCTCCTGTTTTAACTTTATTGTGACAAAGGGAAAAGATGACCCAACCACTCACCTGTCATCTGATTGCAGATTCGTAATCTACAGACAATATTCTCTAACGCTACCAAATTTGGGCTGTATATCTTTAAGAGAAAGGTAAAAACAAGATATCTGAAACTCGAGTAAATTATTGATACATATTGTGTTTCGAAAACTTATCTGAAACTCGAGTATACATATTTTGTTTAGAAAACTTATTTCATGAAACTCAAATGTCCGTTTCTCAGTCAACTTCCAAGCTACAGACCACACATTTTCCAGAGTTTCTAGTTTCTATGTACAATAACATATTTTTTTCCAGATCTTTTCGATGGGTCGATTTCCCAAATTTCTGAAAATTGACCCCCCTTGACATGGAATGACCCAATTTTAAGTTTTTGCCACACAGTTTGTAACCTTCTTGAATGGTTGATAAAACCCATCTGTCCGTAGTTATCTCTTGCTATTGTTCCAGAAGAAGAGAAAGGCGGCCCCCGACCGGTACCTCTGGGCACCTAATTAAACACTCACATCGTCATTCTTGTGGGTCTTTGCCTTTTCTATTAGAGCCGACCGTAAAGGAAGGTTTGCGGGTATGTTTGTAGCCTTTGTTAGGATATGACCCCTTTCTGTCAAAGGGCCTAAGTGAAAATATCTGTGTTGGGGCACGAAAAGACCCTGCATTAAACTGCATTTCCCTACCCGTAGATGGGCGGAAAGATAAGCTCTGTTTGGCCCTCGACGATGCACATCTGGTAACAGGTTTTGATTGGCTTTCTTTTGGTCCATTTTCTCCTTCTCCTTGGTCCATTTTCTCCTTTCATTTTCTCCGTTAAGACCAAACCCACCATCTCCTGTAAGAGGCAGATTAGATACAATCTTTGAATTTTCAACTTATACTGGAGACGTGTCAGTCATGGCTATAGAGCGTCGATTAATATGGTAGAAAGCCCCCACCCTATTTAGCCGATCTAAATTCTTAGTCGACATAGCAAAAATGTTCTTAGCTTGTTGCACCAATTTCTCTTTTATAGAGTTCAAAATTGGCTGCATACATTCAACCAAATCCTGCTGGATATAAAGCTGAATATTTATACCCAGAAATACTCCCAGCTGTCCACTATATGCCACCTTCTCTACTGCCCTGTAAGGTTATTTGTAAAAGGAGCGACCCGATTTAGCAAAAGATGCCTTTGAACCATGCTTTTGGAAATGAAATAGGGTTAAACGTCCTACTGTTCTGCTCCGACTGGACTAATGAAGACGGGCTTACGCAATACAGTGTGCTATGAGGGAATTTTTGGCCGAACAGCGGCGCTACGGCATACTCTTACATCTAATTCCAACTGCCAAGGGATCTATCACGTGCACGCCAATGTGTACACGGTATCTCGGTTTTTCGTGCCATCCGAAGGAGTAGACAGCTGTCCTTGTCAGGCCCTCCGTCCTACACCACTGACAAGGAGAAAGCACGCCGAAAAATCCCGATGAACTTTCTCGACCAACACCGGAATCGAGCCGCGACCTCCAGGCTAGCGACCCAGCGTCTTATCCACTTAGCCATCGCCCCCCCCTCCCCCCAATACTTTAGGATTAAGTAAAAATAAATGTTCTCGTTTCCTCATTAATGGGAAACATTTCTAAATTTTCTTTGGGGAAAGCAGAAATGCCAGAATGATTTACAGCGCTTTAACTTTAAGAGAGAATCTCTCTTTGAGATTCATCTAATTTGATACCAAAATGTGTAACCTCCTCATTGGTAAATGCATCCTTGCCAAAAATAGAAAATAATCTCTTTTTCATAACATTGTTAGAAAAGGTGGCAGACTTTTGATCAGTTTCACGAATTAAAATAGGCATTTCAGAGTCGTCAGAGTCTATACGTTCTTGCTGTCCTGGGAAAAACTCTACTAGTATTGGTCGTTCTATAATGGGCTAAATTCTCTCGATGTGCTGTCCGTGTACATGACTTAGGAGAGGTTACTGGCTTTTAGACCAAAATATTGCCGCCATTAATCTCGATTGCTTGACAAATACGATCTTGTTTAAGCTCTAAAGCATCTAAAGCTTTTGTCTGAAGTTTATTCTTTTTAGAAGTAATCCTTACCTCATCTACAGCTGTATCTTTCGCTGAAGTGACACGATAATTAGCATCAAAACTAGCAACCCGATTATTACCACACACATCGGCTTCACCATCTAAATCCAATGCCGTGGGTATCTTACTGGGCCCCGCAATGGAAAGAGAAGTCATCGTGGTAGATGAATCAGTCGAAATTTCGGACATCATAAAAATCGAAAAAAAACGTGCGTTTTCCACGCGCCGAGAAAAGAAACTGATATATATCACGTGTGCAGGAGGAAGTCACATTATGATGGCGTAGTACACAAGTTTTTAACTTTGATAGACTTGTTTAGTCTATTACCGGAAAATGCGAGTTATAAATAAAATAAGACCACGAAAATGTAAAAAAATTAACGGACG
Organism: Patella vulgata; assembly: GCF_932274485.2. Lineage (NCBI taxonomy): Eukaryota > Metazoa > Mollusca > Gastropoda > Patellidae > Patella > Patella vulgata. The sequence continues at coordinate 35,073,865 of NC_065883.2, forward strand.
ACTGATATTGGGTACTGCATTAAGCCCTATTATTTTACGTGTGCCAGCCTTGGCAAAATCATAGCATTGTTGGCAACGCGTGAGGACTGCGCACGGTCACCACCTTGGACACTACAAATGGCATTGTGTCTTTATGAAAGTAAACTAAATCGAATAGGGATGAGCCTTCAAATCGATCCTTCAAAAGTCTACAATTGGGCGTCACTGGCAAGTTTCTTAGGAAAACACTGTCTGTGATATCACCCACGGATTAAGCGGACGTGAAGAGGAGAGTGTGTATCAATATTTTAGGTGGTTTGCGTAGGGATTTCTATGTTGAAGGGAAATACCTACGTTCTGTATCTTCAATAAGCGTTTTATTAAAGGAAATATATGGTCGACTAACGACAGGAGAACATGAATTGGCAAGTTGAAGACATCTGGTTTCTTCTACAATTTTGTTCAATGATTTAGCCACAGATTGACATGCAGCATCGTTGTTACAATTACCAGTTGGTAGTTCATCTGTTGATAATTGTACTTTATAATCAATGATAATAATATTACTACCGTTTCTGTAATAAAAATTAAACATACACGGAAAACGGTGTATAATACTTTCGTCTGTTTCGCAACTAAAATGGCTCTAAAAGACGTCCCGCTTTATTCAGAGCGGTTTTACACAGTACCCGACACCACATTTTATGCACATCTCATATTAAAGCAGTTTAACATCGTATGAATCTTCAGTGTTAAGGATTAGAAAAATATCTGACACCTTGGCTGCATTAGTCGGCATTGTGCACAATGGGGGAGAAAATATTTGTGAGAGGTTTAGGACATCAGACAAGGGATTGCTATGCCAAATACGCTCACATTTCGAAGAGGTGGTGGAAAACAATGAAAATCAATAGGGTTTATCTTGTCAAGGTACCAATGCTTCACATAAAATTTACATAAATCGTTCAAAAATTCTAGCCTCTATCACATTTACGAGAAATTGTTGACTGACGGACGAATAGACCAAAGGAGAATGATGAAAATCTATGAGTTTAATGCTCTCATGACCCAAATGCTTCACACTAAATTTTACCTTGTGATATTGTTCAAACTCGTCACGTTAACAGGACATTGTTTGATATGGCTCATTATAAGTACTCGATGGTTTATACCAAATTTGGAAACAAATATTCAAAACCTCTTGATCATTATATAAGAAATTGTGGATATACTAAGAGACGGACTGGACAATGATGGAAGAGGAAGTTACAATCTGTTTTGCACAAACATTTTGAAGTTGTTTTTTTATAAACAATATTTTATTCAGGATGTCTGAAAGGGATTGGAAAACATTTTGAAGTTAAAGTGAATGCGCCATTATGGAAGATTAGACCAAGAGCTGACAGTTCTCGCTACAATAGTTGAAAAATATATAATGTAAAGGGAATATGCTGAAAACTTCGGTCAAATTACTTCACTCTGAGCCAAGAAATTTTCATATCAATAACACTGTAGCCTCGATTGTTATTGTTATGATAATAAACAAAGTCTCGATTATCCATTTTTACAGTTAATCATCAAGCGCCGTTGAACCGCAGATCGGATTCAAATCTGTTAAAAATCGGACCCATCAGATGGCATCGACAGTTAATTATGGCCTTGTCATGTTAATAAATGTCTAATTAATAGTTTATATAACATTTAAGGTTTATATAACATTTAAGGCCTATAGAGATAGCTGCAATAGGCAGATTTAGCTCCTGCATAATACCTGTTTAAGTTCGTCTAAATCGGAGACAAATTGTAGCCTCAAGTGAACTTTCTGAATTCGTATGCTATTATCCAGCGGCATTCCCATACATTTGGTGACACAGCAGTGTTTAGTGTGGCAGCCCAGGCCCTCACACAATTATAGCAAGTTGCGGGTATTTCCTTGAATAATAAAAGTGGACGTCTGTCAGCATTCAGGGGCCTGACCGCAGTAGCCCTCTTAAACTGGCCCCTAAAACATGTCTGGGTCCAACGTTAGAGGTACTGAGTGAAACCAATATATACATGAGGTGTTTTAATTATGGAAACAGTAATGACAGACAATATTGGGGGTAACACCCCCTGACAGGCATACCCTAAAGGGGAGTCTCTATGGGTCTAGATCCAATATTGGAGATACCAACTTAAAAGTTGTCAGATTAAGGACCATTTAATGGTAAATCTACTATGAGCGACAGACATTTTAAACAGTGCTTGCCCCCCGACAGACGCCCACTAGTGAGGAATATTTATGTTGGCGCCAGACTCAATGTTTGAGATACCACACCAAATTGATTTCTATATTACCTTAGTGTACTTTGAATAAGTTACAGTAGTTGACAGACATTTTAAATGGTGCTTACCCCCTAACAGACGCCCCCTGTAACAGAGAGATGTTCGTGTGTTGTTGTTGTGACAGATTGTCCAACAACTTGGCTATTAATAACTCCCAGGTTTTCTCTGTTTTGACCTGTGATCGTCTATGGTATTTGATCTGGACTTCACGTTGATTTTGTATGACTAACACAGTATATCTTCTATGTAATCTTTATTACTGTTGAATTATTCGAAATGAAATGAAATGAAATGGAGTTTAACGTCCTACTGTTCTGCTCCTAACCTGGGCTAATGAAGACGGGCATACGCCATACAGTGTGCTATGAGGGAAATTTTGCCCGGACAGCGGCACTACGGCCTACTCTTATATCGAATTCCAACTGCCAAGGGATCTTTTACGTGCACGCCAATGTGTACACGGGACCTCGGTTTTTCGTCCCATCCGAACGACTAGACCGCTTTCCTTGTCAGCTGATTTTAAAAGTCCCATTATTGAAAGACGTTGTTTCACGACGTCGTGACGTCATGACATTGTAGTAGCAGACATTCATAGAAACACAAACAACCCCAGGCAAGCAAGGGACACTTGTCAGCGTATACTTTTTTTCTAGTGTACCTAAATGCAATCTGTTGATATATTTCCTAGAACTTGTATAATGACTTAATAGACTCCATTTTGAACTTCATTGTTTGGCTTGCCAATATGTTACGGATTATTAGGCTGGTAGGAGAACTTTGGATTTAGGTGAGCTGGGAAAAAATCCGAAACAAATGATTCTTGCTTTTTATGAAAGGTCTATATGAGTACAACTTCAGGAAAAAAATCCACCAAAATCGGCCTTGGGCAAAAAAAGTTACAGACGTTCTGGTTTTCGTGCCCATTCGACTTATAAAATCCACAATTTCGGCATGCTGATAATATTTTTGTGCATCACAAATGTTTTTCTGTTATTAGTCAATCGATAAAATCAGTGAATTGATTCCAATGTTGGGAAATACTAAGTGTAAAGGCGCCCGTAACTGCCCCTGCCTCATCCCAAAAGCTAAGCTAGTTCAGTGCATTTACCATCGTCACGTGCATCAAAAGTGCCAAGTCTACAGATGATACTGACATGATCAGCTCTCGCCCATCTGATAATATTACATCCTTAAATATTGAAGCGATATCAACTTCCACAAAAGGTCTGCATGTACCCCAAAAGTCCGAGGCAGAGAAAAATTCGAAAAACATAAAATCTTAAGTGCATTTGGAAAAGGTAGATCTTGGCAACTGCAGACTGTGAAAAGGGGTTTAGTTGACAAAATATTATATAAAAAAAAATGGAAGCCAGAGTGGGTACTGGTGCCAACTGTCAGATATTGTCAGTGGTGGGGTTCGCCAGGCGTCCATAATCGCTCATTTACTCACCACACGAAACATGTTGAAAAATGTTCAGCAAATTCACATTTATTAACAAAGACCACCTCCAGATATTTTCAGTGGTGGGGTATCGTCGCCGGGCTGGGCAATTTACCCAATACTAACTAAACACTACCTCGTTATTGTGGGAAACTAACATAATACTTCAATTATGTTGGGCAGTATTGGACAAACTTCTGCCGTCTCATCCAGACGTTCCTATTTCCCCACACAAAAGGCTATAACCCAGATAAGCATATTTACTTATCGAACGAAACTTGTTGCAAAATGCTCAGCATAAGAATGGCAATAGCCAAATTGTTTCAATAGTGGGATATCCCAACCAGAAATCTAATTGCTCCATCCTAAAAGCTATTCTAAATTACCACGTGACTAACGTATAGAATGTATCTAAAAACCATCAACATATTCCAACAAATCATAAATGGCCACTCCCAGGCATTTTCAGTGATGAAGTATCCCTGCCACGTGGAACGTACAAACCGTAAATCGGACCGTTTCCAACAATAATTCACTCACCGCGTTCACTGTAACTCTTTATCGCGAGAACGGATGACTTTAACTATTCTAGTCATGAACCCTTGACACACGAATCCAATTCTGATCCAGACGAGGGCGTATACCAGTCATTTTAGCTGCTCACTGACTATTGAATCACCTTATACACAACATTTCCGACATGACACAATTGTAAAAATCACAGGTTACTAAGATATTTATTTTTGGCGAAGTGTCGATGCAGATTCTCTCGTCGCTATAAGGGTATGAAAAGCACTTCAAATTATATGAAGTTCAGCGTAACCAGCTCGCCCGCACATAACTCCTGGCGCATATATCATCCTTCAAAACAGATTGAAGCAAATGCCAAACTATACATCCTTGTGAAATGCAACCATACCAATAATATCAACCAACTAAAACTCAACCCAAGCACCTTCTAAAACATCTCAGAATGAATATATTACCAAAAATGTTATCAATGTTAGCCTCCTCACAGGTGACAACCCAACAACCACACCTAAAGCCCCAAAGAACTTCAGAAAGACAGGGTAATCACAATAGTACCTGCGAAGAAACAGATGGTAGCTGTAATAATGGATACACCTGACTGCGTCAGCATTGTCAACACTCTTCAAGAAGAATCAAGCTACACACGGGTAACGAAAGACCCATTTCTGCTCATCAAACCAAAGACCCGAGACACGTCTGCCACCATCAAAATCCACCCCAAACCAGGTTACATGTGTGCTCCTGTGACTCTGTCGTCTACAAAACAGCCCAAAACCTTTCTAAATATTTATTCTCACTTGGTTCCAAAGACTTTTATAATAACGTGAACGTAGTAGGTTCGTGTCCTACGATGTCGTCGACATGGTCACGGCCCCCCCCCCTCCTTACTAGACCACTGCAACACACAGAATAATAAAATTATGTTCACCGTGGTCACAGAACAAGACAACAGTCTTCCCTTTCTATATATCATTCCCAGAAGAAACAATAAATCGCTCTAAACTAATTTATAGGAAACTAGCCCACTACAACCAGTATCTCCATTACAAACCAACGACTCGTATCAGACCAAGAAAGCCACCATCACAACACTCACCAGCGGTCCCTCAATATTTGTGACCACAATATTATGTACTCCATAATGCAATCTCAAACAATTTTTTTAAAAATTTAACCAAAATCCTGTTACTCAGCACCACAAAGTCAACAAAAACTAAGCCATCACCCATCCGCGTCAGCATACAATTCAATGACAGTTCATCCTACCAAATCAGACGAGTATGGTGGATATAAATAGTTGCGCTAATAATATTTAAAAAAAAATAAATCACACTGTTGAATGTGTTTATGGTTACTTGCAATTTGATAACACATTTAGAGTGCGTAAAGTTGGGGATAACCTAAATAAGGCGGTTTCATAAGGATCATTCATTTTGAGGTCGGATACCAAAACTAAATCGTCCATAAAAAAATTGCGGTGGATATTTTTCTGTGGGTACTAGATACATATCTCGTTACAAAAAAGCAAAAATCATTTGTTTCGGATTTTTTTCCCCAGGTCGGAGTTTCTCCTACCAGCCTATATGTAAATATTTACAAACGTCCTATCCTAAAATTGTTAGCCATGAAAAATAATTCATTTTTTACAGCGAAATTTGATTTTTGATTTATACAAATGAAACTATGCAATGGGAGAAACGCAGCACAAAATTCAAAAATTCTTGTCTGTCGCACATGTCGTCTAGATCACTAAAGGGGATGTAAAGTCATAAATATGGCTCACTAGGGAGGCGTCTGTCAGGGGGTAAGCACCATTTAAAATGTCTGTCAACTACTGTAACTTATTCAAAGTACACTAAGGTGGTATCTCAAACATTGAGTCTGGCACCAACATAAATATTCCTCACTAGAGGGCGTCTGTCAGGGGGCAAGCACTGTTTAAAATGTCTGCCGTTCATAGTAGATGATTAACCATCAAATGGCCCTTAATCTGACAAATGTTTAGTTGGTATCTCCAATTATGGATCTAGACCCATAGGGACCCCACTTTAGGGTATGTCTGTCAGGGGGGTGTTATCCCCAATATTGTCTGTCATTACTGTTTCCATAATTAAAACACCTCATTTATCATGTATAATTTGGTTTCACTCAGTACCTCTAATGTTGGATCCAGACATGTTTTTAGGGGTCAGTTTAGGGGGGCTACTGAGGTCAGGCCACTGATATAAGCTAACAGACGTCCAGTTTTATTGTACAGGGAAAGACCACTACATAACGCTATATATGAAGTTTGGTATCTCCTTCGTTGGAGTTGGAAGTTTTGGGCTGCCGGTCTAGTTGTCTTAAATCAGTCAAGATAACCACTCGGCAAACATCGGAAGATTCCTTGACCCTACATCTAGCCTCGGCTGTATGACGGTAAGTGATATGTAACTACGCCTATACAATTGCGATGTGGCACCCGTTTACTTATTAGGAAAACTTGCCGCTTTTAGAAAGAATTTCTCACAATTGCATTGTTCGAAGAGTGTGTACAATTTTTTTCAGTGCAAACTTGTCATTGTCTAAAGAAAATCGGATAAACTTGAGAGAAAAACAGCTTCAGACTTTGAAATCTTTGTATGATAGAACATTATTCAAAGGCGTCGTCATGGGCAACGCCGTTGGTAATCCAGGAACTTGAAAGTAGTTTCAATGTGGAATCTGCTGAGGTTTGCCGAGCTAGATGTAGGGTACTGGAATCTGCCGGGGTTTGCCGAGTGTCAAGATAACGAGCATTTAATACATGTATATACCTTGATATCGATATCAAACTATACAATTATCAGGCTTGTTATCTCTGTTTTAACAGACATCTCACGACATTTTAGATATACAGTACTTACCGAAACCCAACAACTTCCACGCTAATTACGTTACCGTCATTCAACTGTTTGATCAGCTGAAATAAACCAAATTTTTCTAATAACATAACATGACACATAACTGATTCAAATTTCCATATACTATTCAAAAAAAGTAGGGGATATTTGATTTTGGGGGCATAATACTAAAATATGCAAATGACTACGAAAAAAGTCACTATAGAACCTAACAGAAGAAACATTTCCAGTTACATGTGACGCCCAAACGCACCAATAGCTACCGCATGGAATGCAGGTGATGCTTGGGATCATCATGGGGGTCCAACCCAAGATTTGCACGACTCTGACTTTGAATGTTACAGTCATTGTGGCATTGAATTCCAGGGTGGAAACATCAGTTTAATTGTTTTAGTGACCAGAAAACAAATTTTGATATGCGTCGGCTTACCCAAAATGAAAGGTTACGTGCCCTTGGCATGCTACAGATCGGCACAACACAGGCGGTTGTGGCGCGGACGATGAATGTTTCTCAGTCTGTCATAAGCAGGCTATGGTCCAGATACCGTGATACACAATCTGTACAGGACAGACCACGCTCAGGTCGACCAAGGGCGACAACTCAAGCCCAGGATCGATTTATCCGTACCTTGGCCTTGAGAAATCGTGTCATCACAGCAAATCAGATCAGCGCTCGTCTTCAAACAGACACTGGTGTGAGAGTGAGTGGCCAGACGATTCGGAATCGACTGCATAGGGGTCACCTTCGCGCCCGACGTCCTCGCGTGATCCCTTGTTTGAGAGATCATCACATTCAGGCAAGACGTCGTTGGTGTAGGGATCGTCAACACTGGGATAATCGACGCTGGAGCAATGTGATGTTTTCAGATGAGTCAAGGTTCACTGTTGATTTTTTGGACAGACCTAGGAGGGTGTGGCGTCGTCGAAACGAGCGCTTCCAAGACGTTAACGTCATCAGACATGATCGATTTGGGGGTGGTTCTGTTATGGTGTGGGGAGGCATCACTGTTGCTGGAAGAACGGCTTTACATGTTGTTGCAGGGCGTGTTACAGGCCAGTACTACCGGGACAACATCTTGGCAGTCCATGTTGTGCCGTTCGCACGACGTCATGGCCGCCGTTTCATCTTCCAGGATGACAACGCAAGATGTCACAGGGCCAGGATCGTTACAGGTTACCTCCAACAACAGAACATCACCACATTACCTTGGCCAGCACTGAGTCCCGACCTCTCCCCATCGAGCATGACTGGGACATGCTTGGACAGAGGTTACGTCAACGTCAACAACGTCCTGCCAATGTCCAAGAACTTGCTGCTGCGTTGCAACAGGAATGGGACAATCTGGACCAAAATGACCTTAGACGTCTCATTAGGAGTATGCCACGTCGGATCAATGCTTGTTTGGCAAACAGAGGAGGATTTACCCGTTACTGACTTGGTTGTGATGCTGTGGTAACTTTGCTGTTTGACCCCGGGTATCATTTTACCCTTATAATGGTCAGTCTGTGCCTTACTTAGTCTAACGATCATTTGGAATAAATCGATGAATGTGAACTTCATTTCATTTTGTCATTTGTTTCTTCGTCAGTTTCATTAGGTGACTTTAATAACACTTAAAAATCAAATATCCCCTACTTTTTTTGAATAGTATATTTAAAAGTATAAGACCCCAAAATGAAACATCTGGGGTAACTGTTTTGTCTGAAATAAATTCAATCATGGAGAGGGGGTCTATAGCCTTCTGCCTGTTCCACAATTTAATTGTTTAGAAAACAAAAATATTTACATACCGCCTCCTGCGCCCGTTTCTTCAAATCTAGGTATTCTTTGGTTGCTACATCCGAGAATTCAGGCTTAAATGTTTCTTCAACAGATAGTTTTATAAATAGTACTACAACGCTCTCTTTAGAAATGATAAAATATAAGATCGTATAAACTGATAATGCCAATAATTACTGAACAAAAATTCTACAAAATTTGGTGTATACATAGATAATCTCATACTCGTCATTTTTTATATAAAAAAATATCAACACAAGTCGATAAAGTAAAAAAAAAAGCCAGGCTCTTTTTATTTATCACCCAATCCTTTGTTAAATGCACAAATAGATAAATATAATTCTTTGCTATAGGTTTCACTTTTACTGAACCCGATTACATTACGGTGTAGTGATACATAATTTTTTGACAGCAATTCAACCATTGCAAAGTCCTTTATATTGACCCAGTGGTTCCATCAAGGTCAATTAAATAAAAACAGTTCATTAACAAAAAGTTACTTTTAATAAAAAATGAACTGTTCTTTGAAAATCAAATTCATGTAAAATGATATCTCCTAAGGAGATATCGCAGTAGATTATGAAATTTATCACACAGGCGATATCTACTGTAGAATGTATTACTGGGTGATGAAGACAAATAATGCCGGGAATTGATTGGAAAGTTCACAGGAATATTTCTGTCTGGACAATTATGATGATTTCACAGTGAAAAGTAAAACAAATGAGATTATTTTGTTATATTACCACAATGTAATATCATAATTTTAAATCCGATTTTTCAAATTACATTTATATAGGTTTTTTGGTAATGTCACAGTTCTATTTGAATAGTTACCTTGTACACAGGCTTTTTTGTCAGCTGCCAGAGTGAAGCCATCCCTGCAACCACACAGATAACCACCAGGATTATCAAAGCATAACTGCGTACATTTGTGATTTTCTCTAACCTCACACTCGTTTATATCTAAAGTATATCGTTGTAAATGTAAAACAAAAACTATCACAGCGAAGTAGAAAAACAAAGATATAAACGGTTGAATGGTGTATCTAAGTAGTACGCTGGCATAACAAGGTGTCTACATTTAATTAACTATTAGGCCAAAACAAACCGCCGACACTATTTTTTTCTCTATAATTTCTCTATAAAACTGGCATTATCTTCCAGAACCTTACTCACCAATTCAGTCAGAATTCAATCTGATTACAACACAGATCCTATTTCGTTTCGTTTTTTATAGTTCAAAATTTCGCTTTACTTGTCTTCACTGGAAGGGTTGTTATATAAGCCGCGTTCTGGTTAATGTCAGGGATTAGCAAATGAAGCGATCTGTTGCGGCGAGTTCTTGACGTACTGTGCACGGAATTGTGGGCAAACCACTAGAAACGTCAACGCTGGTTGATTAATCAATGTCTGACGTCGTATGACCTCTGAAGCGACCTATCACTACAACCGGTCAGATCTTCATGTAGTGTAGGCCATCGAAAGTATAAAAAAAACCCGAAATATAGATCTGTATTCTAATCAGATTGGTCAGAAATCATAGAAAATGAATAATAATATTTAAAAAGACAACGGCTATAGAAAACAAGTATCCATGTAGGTTATTATAAGATTGATTTATTAGTTCAGTTAGTTTTATCCAATCTTACCCCACAAACCCACCAACACTATTTAAAAAAATCTGGGACTGGAATTGGAAACACTGGAATTGGAAACACTGGTATAATTTTTTAGATTTATCCCAAATACAGTTAGTCTTTTTTATGTCGATTAGTGGCAACGGAACGATCATGGTTTAATTCAGAAAAATAAAAGTCTACGTTAAATACTTACTAGTACAATGAGTTTTATTGGTTGCAACAAAGCCACTATAACAGCTACATTCATAACTACCATTTTTATTGATACACGTGTGCTGACACAACTGTTCGCCAGTCCGACATTCATTGATATCTATGCAAGTACCGTTTTCTTTTTGTTGTCTGAATCCATTTTGACAAGTACACGTGTAATCCGCTCCTTTAAGATTGGTGCAGGTGGCGTTTAATGGACATGGGTTGGCTAAACAATCATCTATATCTTCAGTACAAAATGTTCCTATCCAACCAGATTTACACTGACAGCCAATTGTGTTATTGCAATAAAGACTGCCTTCTCCACAATTACACTTCATACCACAATTTATTCCCCAATGATAAGGGTCACATTCTGAAATTTAAAAAAAAAACATAACAAAATAGTTAATTGCATTCAAAGTTTAGAAATAATAATTGGAACCCCGTCAATCACACAACTAGAATGAAAAGCCAATGCTATTGACAATATTTTACATTCAAAATATAATGACCTCAAATAAAGGTGCATCGTCGTCATTTCATTTCATTCAATAGTTTCGTTTCACACAATATATGGATAAGTAAAAAAAAACGAATCGTAAAATTGTGGTGTATGTTTGTAATCTTATTCCATAACTTTACCTCTGCATGTCTTAAAATCATTCTCTAGTTTAAATCCCAGCGGACACTGGCATTGAAAAGTCCTTTTCGGACTAATTCCAACTTCTACACACCCATATGTACAATTGGCTTCAGCACACAAATCTGCCTCTAAAATGAAATCACATTTATAAAATTAAAGTGTTTATATAGAAAAAGTTAAAGATACCTCCCGTCATACTACCCCATATATTCGATTGAATACTATAGGAAAAATAACTTTAGAACGTATTTTGAAATAACTTAAATAACTGATTACCTTCACAGGTAGTATTTGTTGAAAAATCCAGTAACCACTTTCTTGGACAACTGCATTTAGTTGTATTGTTAGTTACACTGCAAACCGATGGCGCTTTACATGGATTGTTCATGGCACTGCATGGATCTGACTCTGTATAAGCAACAAAACCCAGAAACTGTGATTACAATTACTATAACTAATGTATTACTAGAAATCATTTGTATCATTCTAACTACAGTAATGGTTATTGCGCTCATCTAAACAAATATGTCTCAGTTTCATTTGGAAAGACACACAAAAGTAAGTTTTAAAAATATAATAAACTAAAACGCAGATAATGTGGAATTTGGATAGGGTTCTTCCTTGTGGCCAAATGAAGCATCCATGCAAATTTGTATTCTGACGGGCAGCTGAAGGAGTTAATGAATAATCTTACCTAAAACACATGTCTGTCTGTTATCTTCTAGGGCGTATCCCATAAAACATCTACATTTATAGGATCCGTCTACATTTATACATGTGTGTTCACACATATCAATATGCAGTTCACATTCATCAATATCTAATAATATTATACATGTTATTATACAATTTTAAATAGGACCTTTTTGTCACAGAGTCTAATATCAATACTGTAAGTTACTTATAAGTATTACCTTTACCCATACATGAGTTAATTCGGTTTGGATATTAAAAGGGTTGGATTTCTTGCTTTAGATTATAAATATAGTGTAGATTTGGCTGAATTGACGATTTTTATATCCAGGATTCCACCTAAATTTTAAATTCAATCTGGTTTAATTCATAATATACAGAAACAACGACACCCAAACACATGTTACAATAACACGTCTTTAGCTGGCAATTGTATTTGTATAAATTATTGTAATTTTATTCATTACAAGAACATGTCTTTAATTGACAATTATATGTGTATAAATTGCTATTTTATGTTTCTAATTCAATATATGGACTTCGATGCGACTTTGAATGGAGAAAAGGATCTTACCTACGCATGCGTTGGTGTTCCATTGATACCCAGACTTACATCGACACATATAACTGCCTAGAGTGTCTATACATTGCTGTACATCACCACAGTTCATCAACCCATTCTCGTTACATTCATTTATATCTGAAAAGCATGAGTTGTTGTGTAATCTAACGGCACATTGGTCTATATTTAAACATTTCAACAAAATATATTTTACTTTAGCTCCAAGGAATTTTCAAGTCTACAGACAAGAAAACTCGGGGATAACGTGACGATTATCACAAGTTCATATTATGGTCCCCTCTTAGAAATCACATTATATTGTTATCGACTATATTATTTAGGCCATAATCGATTTTGCAAAAGAGGAACCTAAAAAAGAAAAGAAACCCCTCACATTATCCAAAGACTTGATTTGTTTGGTTACATGGGTACTTACTGGTACAAGTCCCATTGTTGTTTATAAAACCTGGTAGACAAGAACATCGATAACCACCATCTGTATTTATACATAGTTGATAGACATCATTGCACCTTGCACCATGTAGACATTCATTTACATCTATAGAGCAGTTAAACCCAGACCATCCCCTTTTACAGATACAACCTCTGACAGAGTCACATTTTTCTGTATTAACAGAACATTCGCTACACGATTCGTTACAATTATCACCGTAATGTAGCATATCGCATTCTGAAATTCAAATAAAATTAAAAATTCTATTCTATAAATCTGAATGAAATAAGCGATTTTTTAAACGTCTGGACTTTCATATATATCTAATAATAAGAATTGAAATGAAGGGCATACGCCATACAGTGTGTATGAGGGAAATTTTGCCCGGACAGCTGCGCTACGGCCTACCCTTATATCGAATTCCAACTGCCAAGGGATCTTTTACATGCACGCCAATGCGTACACGGGGCCTCGATTTTTCGTCCTATCCTACCAGGCCCTCCGTCCTGCACCACTGCACCGATTGACTTTCTCTAATCATAAGAACCAAATGGGCTGAGAGACAACCTAAATCCTAATACATGTGCCCCAACCTAATCTTAAAATATATATATGAAACGCATTAATAATTAGAACATTTATCTTTTTATAATTACTTATCAGTCTACTTAATCCTAGTAGAAAATGCTCATTATCGAACTGATTCAAAGCATTTCACAATTAAAATCAAAGTCGTCGTATTCCAAAGACTTGACCAATCAAATTGCTCATCTCTGCTCAACCATTACGTATTGACGTAATGGAAGTACACGCAGAGTTTCAAGAATCAACTGGTATCGAAGTTATTTTGTTCCAAAGCGTCATAAATGAAATTGCCTATTTCTGCTTAGCCTGATCAGAAAACAACCATCATCGAACGAAATCAAGATATTCACCTAATGAAAATGCACATCAACTAGTTATTGGATTCAAACGTTGCGGCACAGATGAACAGCACCTTACCACCAGTCATGACATCTACCTAATGAACATCTACACCAACTTTGAACATTCCAACTCAATTAGAAGCAGAGTTTTTATAGTGTCCGAAAAAGTGTGACTACTGATAGACAGAGCAGGGACGTGGGGGGGGGGGGGTATTTTAATAGTGCCTGTCGAAAGGTGGGTGACAACAAATGACAACAAATTTATGATAAATAATAAATATATAAAGAGAATCAAGAACCCACCTTCGCATACACGGTCATCTACTGATAGCTTAAAACCTGTATTACAGGAACATGTGTAGCTGCCATTAATATTGGTACATACATGCGAACAAATACCATTACTAGTACACTCATCTACATCTATTAAGAGAAACAAAGAAATATGACTAAATCGCTGGGATTACTACAGCCTATCCAAAATATTTATATGTTCACTTTAGAAAACAGTGCCACAGTAAAAAAAATACAGCCATATACCTGTACAAAAGTTCACAAAATTATCAAATAAATATCTTACCAATACAGGTTTTGTTGTCTATATCTAAACTATAACCAATTTGACACACACAGCCTGGTTCATTATTTGTCATAACACAAAACTGAGAACATCCATGCTTTTCACATTTGATATTTTTATCTGAAATTTCATCAAAATACTACCTAGCAAGAGTTTCTAAATGGGTATGTTTTATTAAAAGGAGTTAAAACTTAATATCTTTCATAACAAGAATTATAATTCAATATTGGTCCATTTCAATCGATATCGATGTTGATATGGGATACAGTGAACATTTTATAATCACTATGGTTTCGGGTGTCATTTGCAACGGAGAAAGGAAACATATCCTAGAAGACAATGCGATAGTATTTAGTAATGGCCGATTCACAAACGATAAATAAAAAACCAGTGGCTGTCAGCCAGGATACGCCAACATTTTGCAAGAGATAGATAGAGAACAGGCTAAAACCAAACGGGATTTTTCGTACAATCAGGGGCAATAATCCAAAAGTTATGGTCTAGTCTGGAGGCTCAGTGCGGGGGGGGGGGGGGGGGTGTCCATCAAATGGGCACAAAACCAGACCGTAAAATTTTGTGTAGAATACGATGCCAAGTGGTAATCAGTCCGCCGTTGGGGCATTTTCGAGATATTCGGGGTCAAAGGTCAAATGGGTTTTTAAATCGGATAAAAATTGTGACCTCTACATGGACGGCAAGCTAAAATGTGATTTTCCGTAAAATCAAGGGCTATAATTCAGGAAGTTACACTCCGATCTGTGCGAATATCGAAAGGAACCAAGATCTTTAGGTTATAAACATGTATTTCAGCTCTCATCAAAATCAGGTCAAAATTGTGACCTCTAGAGGGTCCACAAGCTTGATATACCAGATGCTATACACTATGTGCGTACGGGGGGCGTCCATTTTGTCCGGTGTAACAGTGATATATTTTAACGTTTTTTTAAACCGGAAAATAATTGTGACATCTAGAGGGACTGACAATACTATATACCGGAAACACAGGAAATCAACCGAAAAACACCGGAAAACACCATGTTATACTGAATACCGGAAAACACCGGAAAAGCACTAAATAGCGGAAAACACACGAAATAGCGGAAACACTCTAAATAGGTAACCCAGAGCCTAGTCCACTGTTTGCGGGGAGTTAGGGTTAGGTTTTTCCGGTGTTTTCCAGAGGACCAGCGTTGAGTTAGGGTTAGGTTTTTCCGGTGTTTTCCCGAGTTACCTATTTAGTGTGTTTTCCGGTATTTAGTATTTTTCCGGTGTTTTCCGGTATTCAGTATAACATTGTGTTTTCCGGTAGTTTTCCGGTTGTTTTCCGGTGTTTTCCTGTGATTTCCGGTGTTTTTCGGGGCGGCCATTTTGTGTGTTAGTTTTGGTCCGATTTTTACAAAATTCGAACTCAACCATCCTTACCGTGTAACCGTGATATACTTAAACTTTTTTTTTAATCGGATAAAAAATTATGACCTCTATAGGGTCCACAAGCTAAAAACGCTATTTTTCGTACAATCAGGGGCCATAATTCAGGAAGTAACGCTCCCATTTGTACGAATATCGAAAGGATCCGAGGTCTTTGGGTTATAAACTTACATTTCAAGTTTCATCAACATCAGAAGAAAATTGTGACCACTAGAGGATCCACAACCTTGATATACCATATTTTACGCTATTTGAGAACGAGGGCGGCCATTTTGTCTGTCAGTTTGGGGCCGATTTTCACGAAATTCGAACTCAAGCATCCTTAGGGTGAAACGGTGATATACTAAAACGTTTTTTTTAAATCGGATAAAAAATTATGACCTCTATAGGGTCCACAAGCTAAAAGCGAAATTTTTCGTACAAACTGGGGCCATAATTCAGAAAGTTACGGTCTGATATGCGCGAATATGGAAAGGAAACGAGATCCTTGGGTTATACACTTCAAGTTTCATCAAAATCAGAAGAAAATTGTGACCTCTAGAGGGTCCACAACATTGATATACCATATTTTTTAAAACCCGACTTTTCGTACAATCAGGGGCCATAATTCAGGAAGTTGCGTTCCTATATGCGCGAATATCGAAAGGAACCGAGGTCTTTGGGTTATAAGCATACATTTCAAGTTTAAACCAAATCGGATAAAAATTGTGACCTCTACAGTGTTCACAAGCTAAAAACGTGATTTTTCGAACAATCAGGGGCCATAATCCATGAAGTTACAGTCCGATACATGCCAATATCGAAAAGAACCGAGATCTTAGGGTGATAAACCTATATTTCAAGTTTCATTGAAATCGGATAAAAATTGTGACCTGTAGAATGTTCACAAACAATTGTAGACGGACGGACAGGGGCGACGACAATATACGTCCACATGAAAATGTGGGCATATAAAAAACATGTAGAATGGACTAAGATGGTGTGAACGACTGTCGTTCAACTTGGGCTGTTCACGTATTTCACCCAACATAATTTTGACCCATTTTCGGCTATTTTAAGATTCTAAAGAATATAGTCATGCGCCCTTTAAATACCACTGAGGGGTAAAAGGAAGCAAGAAGTGTATATAAACATACAAAAATAATTCAAACTTGTTAACTATGTGCATTCTTCAAAAGAGAATTGATAAGAGAAGGCTGTCTCAAAAGACGTCATTAACTGTAAAACGGAGAGATAGTTTGGACCTTACGTTTGGTATATTTCACCGTTAGTATAGATCCTGGATACCCAACCGCATGGTCGCGACTTTTCGTTTGGTCGCGGCGTACTACTCTGAAACTTTTGAATAAAAAGCCTATACTTGGGCTGACTGAAAAGTTCTAGGCCTGAAAAAGGGGTAGATCGATTGGTTTGAAACAAACTTTTGCCACCAACAAGTACAATAATTGAATGAATCATAGGCATAAGAACTGCAACTGTAGTGTTATTATTGTCATCATACCAGACCATCTTGTGAACCTACCCATTGAAATCCCCAGAAATGGAAAAACTGGCTGTAGGGCAGCCATCAAGTACCTGCAACTGAATGGACTAATCCCAACATAAATAGATGCCGATATGGTCTCCACTTTAGGGGATGAAGCACGTTCCTTTTCCGCAGTAACGAAGTGGGCTGTGGACTTTAAGCGTGGCAGAGAGAGCCTTGACGACAACCCGCCTCCTGGAAGGTCATCAACAGCAACCATTCAAGAAAACATTACCCGGGTGCATGACATGGTTATGGCTGATCGACGATTGACTGCTCGACATCAGTGTTGTGGGCATTTCTCATGAGAGGATTAAAACCATTATCTCCAGTAAGAGGATGGTGTCCCTCCCTTTCCACAGTAATGAAGTGGACTTTGGGATTTTAGCGTGGCAGAGAGAGCCTTGAGGATGACTCGCGTCCTGGAAGGCCATCAAGGGCGACCATTCAACAAAACATTACCTGGGTGCATGGCATGGCGATAGCTGATCGACGATTGACCCACTCGACATATTACCAGTGTTGTGGGCATCTCGCAGGAGTGGGTTGGGCACATTATCGCCATCTGCTAGATGGGTGCCAAAGCCCTTGACTGCGGATCAGAATTCCGTGACAATCTGTGCCGTTTTGTAGTAATGATGACGCCATGTAAGCATTGAATGATTTTCTTAAGGTTACGGAAGACAATTTCTTCCTGACCGGAATCCAAGCTTTGTAAGATCGTAGGTAAAAGTGTGTACACCTCGAATGGGACTATGTAGAAAAAAAAATAGAACCATCGACTTTGTACAGGTCTTTCACGGATAGGTTTAGAACTTTTTAGCCAGTCCCCGTAAATCTCTGATCTATAAACCCCTTGCCACATTGCCAGTCGTCTTTGTTCATTAAATGGGGTCGCAAACAACAAAGAGTTGGGAACCACTGGTACAGATGTTGACCTTTAGCTTATTATCATATATGATATATCTATAGTACCCATCTGTGTGCACGTGTTATTGCTAGTGTTATAATCATATCCATTATAACAATCACAAATATAACTTCCTTCTCTATTCTTGCATACTTGTTGGCAATTGCTGCTTCTTTCTTCGCATTCATTAATATCTATAAAATAAAAATCTGTCTACAAATCTATTATAGTTCAAGTAGACCTAGATAATATTTGCAATTTATTCACTTGCACAAAATACACTTTGAAGATTGAAATACCAATAATAACACAAAACGTTTCCAGATTATTTAGAACAAGCCAATAATGAGGCTGATGTCCCCCGCCGAAATCCCCAAATAAATAGATGACAAATATTAATTAATCGCACATCTATTTTTTTCAAAAGTATGGAGCAATCAACCTGATTATCAACTATATACTAAGTTTCATCACTCTCTATCAGATAGAATCAAAGTTGTCTTGTCCCAAAGAATCGACCAAGGAAATTGCTTATCTCTGCTTAGCTTTAGCTCGATATGTTAATCATTGAACTCAGTCAAAACGAACATCTACATCAAGTTTAAACATTCTACCTCAATTAGAAGTAGATTTGTTATGTTCCAAAGTCTTGACCAATCAAAATGATTATTACTCCTTAGTCTAAGCAGACAATTCTCATCATCGACTTAATAAACACCTACACAAAGTTTGAACATACTAGCTCAATTAGAAGGTGAGTTATTGTGTTCCTAAGTCTCGGCCAATCAAATTGCTTATCGCTCTGCTTACCCTGAGCAGAAAATGCTCATTATCGAACTTACTCAAGGTATTGATGTAATGAAGCTATACACCAAGTTTCATCACTCTGACTTAATTAGAACTAAAGTTATCGTGTCCCAAAGCATCAACCAATCAAACTGCTTATCTCTGCAATTTGCCGTACAACTGCCACTTACCAACAAGTCTAAACTTTTAACCTTGCATAACTATCTTACCTATACACTTCTGATCATACGACTTCCGGTATCCTTGGCGACACGAACACCTATATGATCCAGGAATGTTGGTACATAATTGATTACATGGTGAGCTTTTTCTGGCACATTCATTATCATCTATAATTAAAATGAGTGGTGTGAGCAAACACAATATAAGCTGACTGGTGTCCATTTGCAAAGTCAAAATGAGGTAATTTCCTGGTAAAAGGAGATCAAATATACAATTAAATCACCTTAATACACGCAAGTTTGGCGGTATTCATCAATATCTTTGTAAATAACACAATAGCAGACGGTGATTGTGTTGATGTTCAGGGGGTTCTCACACTTACAACCACTGTTTTCATGGTACGAATATTAAATAATTGCAGAAAATGCTTATTATCGACTGGGTTCATACTTATCATGAAAAAAATAACCCACACAAGTTTCGATAAAATAAAATGTTTATATGAAACTCATATAATTTATCTTTTGTCCCATAAAGGGGCATTCTTGAGCGGGAAATAACTCTGCAAATAACTTAAGTCCAACGTATGACTTCGACCGTATCATTTCTTGGCAGGGTGACTTTTTGGATCAGATGGATCGTAACGTTATTATAGTGGCTAGACAAGTCCAAAGCTGACAGTTCTTTAAAATGAAGTTGGCGTCCAATTGTTTTTTTATGAGCATGCCAATGTGTATACATGATCTGATTTTCCGTCCCATCCGAACGACCATACGTTGTCCTTTCTTGCTAGGCTCTCTGTCCTGCACCACTGGAAAGGGGGAACCGGGCCGGAAAATCAGGATGAACTTATCCAGCCAACTCCGGGATCGAAAACAGAACCTCCAGGATAGCGAGTCAACGTCTTACTAAGTCACCTCTGCTCCCACTTTAAAATGATTTCATGCGATAGTCGGTTCACATAAATATCAATTTAATAGTAGCTAAATAAATGCTGTACAAAAATCTATATTAGAAAAGCTTTCAGATATGATTAATGATGTACATACCTACCTAGTACATAGTTGTAATACCTACCTATACATTTATTATGTATTAATGTAAGGCCTGTGGGACAGTCACCACAGTTGTAAGCGCTATTAAACAAAACTTCTTCAGCCGGTGTTAAATCAGTACAATTATAACATGGATCATTACTACAACCGTCATCATCTAATTCACAATTAACACCTTTAAAACAAAAGCTAATTTAATAGATATTCACACGATTTCGTGCAAATAGAAAATAAATATTTGGGAATAAATGATAAGGGTACATCGAAATCATACTGGTTAGCCTACCTTGGTTACCCTAAAGGATTTAAAAAGTTTCAGAAAAATCCGATTACAACCGACGTCTCTATTCCACTGGCAAGAAGTGTGGGCAGTTGGACAAAAAGGCGCATAACTCTAAAAATATTCAAAAGGTTTACTATAATGGAATAAGAGAGAGAAAGAGAGAGAGAGAGAGAGGGGGGTAAGGTCATTTTGGGACTAACACATGGTTCAATTTTATTTCAATAATTTGCTTGCGCGTATGGGTCTTTTTATCAATGGGAGGAAACCAAAAGACCCGGATAAAGCAAATGAAACGTCGCTGTAAATTTGTAAATACAAATCCGACATGGACTCTAAACTGTAGTGTTCACAAGACATTGTAGGTGGGTGTTCGGCGTACAAAAATCTTGATATGCTTAATAAGCAAATAATGGATTTGTAATTGGTACATTTTCAAATTCAGAAAAGATTTTCCTACAAATTCATAAACAGGGGGTAAATATTTCACAAGTACCTGTATATCCCTGATTACATACACAGGAGAATGACGTAAAACTATCAGAAGTAACACTATCACTCTCTGTAAAATCACAAACACCATGTCCACTACAGTTAGGACATAAATTTACATGTACCAGTTTAGCTACTGATCGACCTCCCATGAAATCAACAGCTGAAAATCTAGAGAAAAGTAAACAATGAGAAATTGTGAAAATAAGATGATAGTCCCTGCACGTACGATATACAAACTATGAAACCAATCTTTCTGAATTAAGTTCCAGGCTTGAAATTAGAATACCACCAAGAGAGCACAGTCGATTTAAATTTCTTTCTGAATTAAGTTACAGGCTTGAAATTAGAATACCACCAAGAGAGCACAGTCGATTTAAATTGTTTAGAACAAATGGTGAAACATAATCACTTACTCAAACTTAACAGGTTTTAGATCTTTTGGAGAATATACGATACTCAGTTGACCACCTTTCCCACAGTGTGAGAATGTTGTAAACGTTCCTCGTAAATACAGAGTTATATTTCGAACAACATCACGTGCTTTAACTTTACCACTTATAGTAACATTTTGGCCAACAGTTACATTAACGACAGGTTGAACTTCTACAATAGGCAAGACATTTTCTGAAATCATATGATTAAGTATATTAACAGAAATGGACGTTGACGTGGGAATGATATTGGGTACTTTCTGTTCAATGTATACTTTGATTTTGTCTTACACGAAATAACTGTTCTATTGGGAAATGTGGTAAATGGGCAAACGATTTTCACTAGTTTTCTTTAACAATTGTCCTGAAACATTTTTATGGTTACCCGGATTCCATCATCCAAGCGTGCAATTGTGATATATTCTTCATGAAGAATCAAAATCTTACCTAGTATCATTTTAGTTTTTATAGCAACATTCCAGGTTTGTTTTGTAGCACGGGCTATTTTTGCTTTACCAGTAGCAAGTAAGTCGTACACACACGCTGTGTTGTTGCCACATACTAAAGTTGCATTAGATACGACTTCCGAACCCAACTCGTCAAGAAAAAAGGGAATAAACTCTCTATGTTGATAGTAACTGTGCAATCGTCCATGTGAAATCTCAAACAGAGAATTCTGTTCGTTTGTTCGCCCTGTAAACATAAAAGATATGAATTTGGTAATTGTGGAGATGTTTCTAGTTAGAGTAGATATAAAGTAAATATAAAGTACTATCAACATATAAATATTTCAATACATACAGTTCAAAAAGAATGTCCGAAAAAAACATTTGGACAGTTAAGTAAGATTAGTGTATATAAAAATGTCACCTACATGTTTCGCCAAATTTATAATAAATGGTACTTTCATTAGCTGTATTGGGAATAACTTCATTGGTAAAGGTTGTCAGATCGTCGTCCTTATTGCCGTTATAATTTCCTAACAAACCACTTACTTGGTAGAATGAACTATTCTTAAAATAATCTGGTATTGACACAGAGAGACTTAACATGTCTATAATATTTCTAATCTCTACATTTATACCTGGAAAGTGAATATCAATTACAAAGTAAATAATTAACAAAAGATGAACCTTTTACACCAGGTTTTAAGTCATTGATATTAATTTAATCAAAACCGATATTTTCAGAATTAGAGCCCTTTTCTTACCTATCGCAAATGAGGCTGTAAGAATGTTATTGGTGACAAACAAGTGTAGAGCTGATCCGGAGATTATAAACTCTTCCACTATACTCTTTGATACATCTACTCCATTGACGTAAACTATAAGATCTAAAAACATGCCGAAACATGATATCACACATTTGACTATAACAAATATATACGTTGAAGAAGCACAGATCGTAGCCGTATTATGAACAGTTATCTAATCTAGAGAATAATTTTAATTTGGAATGTAAATATTGTCATACATAATAACTGCTTAAATATCTAATCATATTCCAGAATTCAAATTTTCTTGTATCTAATATTGTAATTACTTTGTCACAAAGTTATGCTGTGTTGATTCATATATTCATATAGGATTTGAACTGAAAGAAACGAATTCTGAAATTGGAAAAAGATAGATCCGGATTCATGCCAATTAAAAATGCCTTAAATGTAAATGATATTTAAAAAGGGATATGCATACTTGATTTATTGATTGCTTGTTCCACTTGAAATGATCCATTTGTCAGAAAGTCTTTGGCGGCAAAACCAGAGAATAAAGTAGCGTTGAAAACAGAATCTAGTACAGGAGAAGTTCTGGCTTGTAACTGATAAATAAGTTTAGAATTGGAAGCATTCTTTATGTTTAATAATGAATATTCACCCCATCCATTAAAAGTATACCCAAGTCCATCAAGTGTCTGAATGTGTGGATCACCAAATGTAAAACCTACAACCAAATGTTAAATATTGTAGTTTGTCATTAATTATCATCAAATATTATATAGTCTGATATATATCGTTGTTTTATACCAAAATCCGCTATTCTACACATAAATACAATCATTCACCTGTAGATCGTCTGCTACGGGTGTTACATCGTCCACCAGGCCTCAACCGTCGGAAAAGATGACATAAATTAGACTTGTCACAGCAATTCGTTTTCGTTTCCAAATCAAATTTCTGGTGTTGTTTTGGAAATAATGATGGGTGATATCGCACAAGGTGACTTCCACCAGGATAAGAAAATGACAAAGAACCTTGTAAATTGTAACAACATCTCTATCAAAAGAAAACAAATATACCAATATAAAACAACATAAATGCCATTTACCAGGCAACGAAACATGTGCACACCAGCAACTTTTTTTTTTATAGATGCTGAATTCACAAATTGTCAGGATTTTACTGCTTTGTAAAACCAGAACATGCATTTTGCAAGCTATTGTTTTACACCGGTTTCATAATGAAGGGAAATACATCTAGATGTACTGTCAAAAATCGTCGAAATTCAATAGACCGATTCATTTTCCCAAGCCGAAAAATCAATAAAAATTTCATAAATATTAAATGGTACAAAGTTTCGTAGCGAAGTGGAGTTATTGTTTGATAGGCACACAAAACCTTGAAAATACGGTAGCCATAGACAGCAGCTTATCGGAAAGGAAAACTTGGATGGTGCCCAAATTTGATAAGGATCCCCTTATGCCTTCAATGCACCTTATCTCCGTCATGTTCACAAGGAAATCCCGTTCACAAGCAAATCCTGTTAAAACTGCGACCTTTATCTCGTTCACAATGATATCGGAAAAGGGGAATAGCTCTGGAACGGAAGATCGCCGAACACTGAATATAGATAGAGTTTGTCCTCTCGTGACCCCAATGATTCAAAATGAGATGAAAATGAAATGAAGTAAGCTTTAACGTCCTACTGTTCTGCTCCGACTAGGCTAATGAAGACGGGCATACGAAATTTTGCCCAGAAAGCGACGCTACAGCCTACACTTATATCGAATTCCAACTGCCAAAGGATCTTTTACGTGCATTCCAATGTGTACATGGGACCTCGGTTTTCGTCCCATCCGAAAAACTAGACAGCTGTCCTTGTCAAGCCCCCTTCCTGCACCACTGACATGGGGGGAACCACGGCGGAAAATCCCGATCAACTTTCTCGGCCAACTCCGGGAGCGAACCCGCGACCTAAAGGCTAGCGAACCAGCGTCTTACTCCCTTAGCCAACGTGGCTCCGCAAAGATTCAAACCAAATTTGAAAACGGGGTATAACTTTTATATGATGGTCGCGGAAAGTTGATGGGGGTTGTTCTGTTATGACCAAATTTGAGAACAACACGTCAAAAGCTGTAGCCCCTATCGCGTTCATAAGGTTTACAGAACAAAGGGGGCGGGCTCGGGAAAGGAAAGTCGCAGAGCGTTGAATATCGATAGGGCTCATTCTTTCACGACCCTCATGTTTCACAGAAAATTGTTTTCGATAAGAGTAGAACGTTAAACCCCATTTCATTTCATTTGTTTTCGATAATGAGAGAATAACGGAATGTCGTGGAACGCTGAATATCAATAAGGTCTTGACCCCGATGATTCCCACAGAATCTGAAAAATCTATTAAAAAATATAGCCTCAATCGCGTTCACAAGGTTTTCGGAAAATGAGACATAATGTACTGTAGCCCCTATCGAGTTCACAAGCCAAGTGTTGACGACGGACAGACGGGCAGGGCGACGACATAGTAAACCCACAGTTAAATTTGGGTGTATAAAAGTGTTTTTCTGTCGGGTGGCATAAATTCTAGCTACGCTTACTAGATGCTGATTCAATAGCTTTAAAAAATATAAGATATTATAAATAAACTTACACGTGCTGTTTTATAACCATGTTGTGGTAGTTTGTTATAATAACACCCATCGCTATGCAGTATAAATCCAGCGTTTAACTTGACACGACGCAAGTTACAGGGACACCTTATTGTTTGTCTATTTTCAACTTTAATATCCTGTATGAACTTACTCTCTTCCTGGTACCATTTAATACATTCCAAATCATGGTTTCTTTCTATAATACGAGGACAGTGACCGAGTTCATAGCCGAAAACACCGTTTTGTATTCCTTCAGTACCTGCATAAGTAATGTGTTAGTGATAATAAAAAATATACCCCATGTAATAAGTTTATGCAAGCTAGAATAATTTGTAGTATAGTTATAATCATACTAATTGTTGAATATGCATATCAATTTAGAAAGTCTAACAGTTGAAGCTCTTGTACTTCCATTCTGTTTGAATGGCTGTTCTCCTAACCAAGTGTAAACCAGGACATATTTCAGTAAATTGAGGGCTAGAATTATGATTTTTCCAAGATATATTATAGGGTTTTTCGATCAAAGGGAGAGTTGACAGGAAATAAATATAAAAATTTTAATAAATGTAATAAATAGTTATTTAGACAAGGTGTTAAAAGTATAAAAGATGATATTTTAAAATGTATTTGATCATCAAAATTCAACTGAGGGGGGGGGGGGCACTGAAACGTTTGCCCTGGGGCGCCACATAGGCTTGTGAGGGCCCTGCTAGTAGCTGCCTTTCGTTCCCATATCTCATTCAATGATTATAGACTGTGTGACTAGGTTAACTAGTGCAGAAGTGAACCTAATCTTGCATTCTTTCAACATCGATCTTAATCTGATTTCTTTAGGGCTGCTAATATATTCGTCGTAGGATATCCACAATAAAAATATTCTCGTATTAATTCTATCTTGAGAACCTATACAACAACTGATGTAAATAACAGAAACCACACCCACATCGTTATCAGTGCGCTTTCGTAGCTTGTTTAACTATAGTATATAACTGTACCTAGAGCACTAGGTCACTCTTTCACAGTACAGTTTAAAATTTAAAGTTTAGAACAGAGATTTAAAATATAATCTCTATATTATAGTCTATATATATTAATCTCTATATATCATAGAAATGTCTTGTTATATAAAGGATCTTATTGACGGTTCCTTGTCCAGCATAAATCAATGTATTGAAAATAAAATACCAAACGGCAAATAAACTGCAAATGAATTCTCCTGGTACATGCTTTTTTTTCTCTATAGCTTAACATTGAAAAAGGGCGACGCACGACACGCGACGGGGATTTTGCGTCGCGCGTCGCCTTTTTACAAGGGCGACGCGTGAAGTGGCCGAAATAGAACACCATAGTTGTATGTATCTCTCGTGAATGTCGCGTCTACAGTAAACTATGGAAACCTGTTGCGGTATATTTGGAATCTCGACTTCTTGCTCCCTCATCCTCAAGTTTTCGACTTCTTGCATTCTTGCGTTTTGAAATCCACGCATTATCGACTTCTTGCCCCTCGATTTCTAATCCCAGACTCATCGACTTCTCTTGGTGTGAAGTCGAGATTATAAAATGACCGTAACAGGCTTCCATAGTATCACAGTAAACAAACCTTATTTTGGGAGCCTACCAATATTTAAGAATTAAGAGTTTTCAAACGTTGTACTTGAGAAATTTGGGCTTTGTAAGATCCAATACCGTCAAGTTTGAAATGTAGAATGTTTATGTTGAGCGCATATTTCCCCATTCAATCGATTGCAATCTTCGCTTGGACAAATTGCCGTTGCAAATCAAGAGATCATTCTGTACATAAATTGCAATCTGTACACGATATAAACAAAGAACTAAAGAACTGTCATAATAAAGTGTAATTTATTTTCTATTCTAAAAGTATATATTAATGATAGATCATATCTAGAAACGACTTATTTTGTCTACTCTGCCTTTTGAAAAGTTTAACGTTAGAAAATATGACTTACGCGATGAATATCACGGTTGTGACGCTTATTGATATAAAGGTTAGGGTGGTCCAAAATTCATTTTTGGAATTTCCTAGGGACTACCCATTTTAGGGATATTTAGGGATATTTTTAATTGGATTCATTTGTTAATCATTTTTCTATAAGATGACAGCATAAGAAAACAGATGGGTTTTTTTTTTAGTGACTTTTCTACAAATAGGGATCGGTCTAGGATAATCCCGGAGCAGAAAGTCGTAGAACGCTGGATATTGACAGGGTTCGTCCTCTCATGACTACAATGCTTCACACCAAATTCGAAAAGAATCAGTCGAAAACTACAGCCTCTAACGCGTTCACAAGGTTTTCGGCAAAGAGGGGATAACTACGGAACGGACAGTCGTGGAAAGCTGGAAATCGATCGAGTTCGCCCTTTCATGACCACTATGCATCACACCAAATTTGAAAAGAATCCAACAAAAAGCTCTAGCCTCTATCGCGTTCATGAGCCAATTGTGGACGGCCCGACGAACAGGGATACGGCATAATATGCCCACGCTGAAATGTGGGCGTATAATAAGGATACATACCAAGGTATATTCAATGTTTTTATACACCCTATAAAGATCATTCAAGGTATATCCAATGTATTTTATACTAATTGTATAAATTTTGAGCCATTTTGTGAAATTGTCACATTGGATTTCCACTATGTTGGAACCCTGAAAATCCTATACTCATTTGATAACAAAATTCACGTTTCCGTCATTTTGTGATGGAAAATGGTCATCATATTAAATTTCAATTTACCATTTTGATTCAATAACGCTTCTAGTTAAGTGGATTTAGAAGGTGTTCGATGCAAATGCAAAATGATCCCACCCTTACCATAAAGATGTTGTCACATACCTTTCATTTTGTCCAATATAAAAGCTGATTTAGTAGAAGAATAAGGCGAGTTGTAGTACTTATTTTCTCCACACTGCCATCCAATATATACCATACGACCACTGTCAGAATTCCAATTCATACCACCATCTTTATACAGATAATACACAAGGCTAGTATAGCCATCTGTGGTTAGTAATAGTTGATACGTTATCTTCTGATTGTAAGAAAATAAAATCAAAAGTTAATAAATGCTAATCTCAATTACATAATGAATTCTAAATATAAATAATGGTAACGGCAAGCATTTAATGATTTTATCTCATTTATTCGTAGAAAAAGGGTGTTAAAAGAGTTAGGTCATTTACCTCGTTTTTAATCAAATTTGAATGTGGAATTATATTATCCCAGGTTACTAATAAAGACGTAATAGGGTCGAAATTCATTCCGATTGTGTATTGTTTCAAGAAATTTACAACTGTCTCGTGAAATTCTCTATTGGTCTTCTTCTCGCCTATTGAAGCTTTGTGGTCATATTTATCATATAGATGATACCATACTTCACTACCGCCCATATTTAACCCATCCGTCCAGAATGGGGCTATTATCGTCTTTTGACTGCCTTTCTTGATAGGAAATCGACTAGGTTGCATATTCTGATATTTTCTTCCCAGGACAACATATCCGTCTGAAGATATCTACAAACAGTTTAAGATGTCTTGAAAATGAACGAAAAATGATAGCCATCTCAATAGACAACCAGTTTAGTCCGGGCGCCCAGTGAGATTTAATCAAAATATTTAGTCCAAAAGGTTTGAGGTCTACAACATTTTACCCCTAGATCATTTTGGAAAGGCAAGTCTTAAGTTTTTGTAGCCTGTGCATACACCTGGGAGCGCTGCCCCTAACCCTCTCAAAATTCACTAGCACTAATTTGTGACGGTAAATAAAATTTAGAGTCCAAAACTGAAAAAGACTAAAAGCCAACTAAGCATGTCATGAAACCAAAAATATCAATTAAGAGCGACAAAAGTTGAACAAACCTTGCTTAAGATCGGTTCTAAGGTGACAAAGGTCAAAGGTCACTAACAAATGACCGTAATTAAAATTTTGAGTCCATAACTGAAACAAAGCCTAAAAGCTAGCTAAGAGCGAAAAAAATTGAACAAATCTTGCTTAACACTGGTTCAAAGGTGACAAAGGCCAGAGGTCAAATTTTGCGTCACATAATAACGTTAAAGTGGATTTGATTAAATTGTCTTGTCCGGAATATGTTTTCTTTCTAACGCCATTTCTATGAGTTTCACTGCACAAAATGACTGCTTAAGAGAATAAAATGTTGTACTAATGCTGCTTAAGAGCTAATTAAAATTTAAAGTGAGTGCGCGAGCAGGCGGGAAGTCGTGTTTTTCTTAAAAATCGGCTACTTTAAACTAAATAAGTGAAGTTCCACAGTGAATTTTAGAGTCCTACTTGGTTTAAACATTGTTATTTATATCACTGCATAATATTTCATATTTAAATATGTCTGACTAACCTATTTGGGCTGGTTCCCGCCCTCAACCTCCCTTGTCCATCTTTAACCATGCCGACCTGCTGATCAAAGATGGCGGCGTCCATGGCCAACAACTAGGAGTTTGTTGCAACAACTGCAGTTTGTGGTATCATAAGACATGTGGAGACATCAGCTCAAACAAGCGGCTGCCATGCAAGATACGCCCACATTTTGCAAGAGATGGACAAAGAACTAGCTCAAAAAAGAAGCAATTTTTCGTACAATCAGGTGCCATAATCTAGGAAGTCACAGTCTGACATAATCCAGGAAGTTACGGTTCGATATGTGGAATTACTACAGAAACCTAGATCTTCGGGATATAAACATGTATTTCAAGTTTCATGAAAATCGGATCAAAATTGTAACCTCTAGATGTCCACATAGCACAACCTTGTATTAAGGCCTACATACTTTTACACTATTTGTGTACAAGGATCGGCCATTTCGTCGAGCATTTTTGATCCGATTGTTACAAAATTCAAACTCAACCAACAGTATGGTGTAACCGTGATGTATTTAAACAGTTTTTTAAAATTGGATAAAAACTGTGACCTCTGGAGGATCCACAAACTAAAAATACGATTTTTCGTACACTCAGGGGCCATAATCCAGGAAGTTACCGTCTCATATGCACAATTAGCGAAAGGAAGCGAGACATAAACATAAATTTTAAGTTACATCAACATCGGGTAAAAATTGTGATATCTAGAGGGTCCACAACCTTGGTATTACATACTTTTATACTATTTGCATACAAGATTATAAGGAGCCGCCATTTTGTCAGGCTGCTTCGGTGTAACGGTAATACATTTAAACGTTTTTTTAAAACTGTGATCTCTAGAGGGTCCACGAGCTACAAACGTGATTTTTCGTACAATCAGGGGCCATAATCCAGGAAGTTATGGTCTGATCTTGAAATTGAACAAAATCTTTGGGTCATAAACATACATTTTAAGTTTCATCAAAATCTGATAAAAATTGTGACTTCTAGAGTGTCCAGAACCTTGGTATTACATACTTTTACACTATTTGCGTACAAGGAGCGACCATTTTGTCCGGCAGTTTCGGTGAGATTTTTATGAAATTCGAACTCAACCTTCATTGATGTGTAATGGTATATTTAAACGGTTTTCAAAATTGAATATAATATGACTTCTAGCAGGTCCACAAGCTAAATTTGGATGTGCGCGATTATCTAGAGGAACCACGGTCTTTGTGATATAAACAAGCATTTCAAGTTTCATCGAAATCGAATGGTTATATAATAAGCCTAACATTTTTTTTTTTTTATCATATTTAATACTTATCAATATTACAGTAATAACTTTAAGTTTGTAATAACCATCATAATATGCAAAAATGACAACTAATAATTCCCAACTATTTTTGCTTTTCAGGCATTTCTGCTTTTCAGGCCTGCGGTTATTGTAATTTAATGCACTCAATATTTCTAACCCTGCTTTTCTACATCACCATAACATCCAGTGAAGTACCACTCAATATTTTAAATTGTCAACCTTCAGGGGACTATTGATCATTGTGCAGTCATTGTTCTAAGGGTTTTTCGTATATCAGTGTAATCACTCGCATCAACATCCACATATCAATTATTTTGGTTATAACACAAATCAAATCTCATCTTCGTGGGATGTTGTCATTATCAAAACCTCATCAAATCGTTGTAAATACTCCACAACAATCTATTCTTTTACCATTTGTATTTATTTCAGTGAAAGGGGTCGTTGATAACATTTCATCAATTTTCATTTTCTTGCAACGTTTGTATTATTAAAACCCACTAATCACTGTGTATACTCCACAACAACTTATCCATTAATCAATTAGTCAATTTTTTAGGTTAATTGGTATTACTACTTATTAGCGTACAATTAAATCAGATTACCATTAGGTACACGTAATTAAGTTACATCCCTGGTTTGTCATCATTAACTTAGCATTGTGGTGTACATGTATATATTGTCCTGTCATATTTTCATTTTTTATCATAGCTTGATAATGACTAGAGAAGCCTAGTCGAAACGTCGCTCAGTAAAAAGCAGTAATTGTATTCCATAGAATTGTGACCTGTATACTCTAGTTCAATTACTAAATGCCATTGAAACAGTTTATTCTTATAGATTGTTGGTGCTTTTATTCAAAATACAGATCCATAATCCCTTTTTAATTGTCATTTTTTATTTGAAGCCTCACAGTGTAAATGGACACCTTCGTTCACAGCGAAGCGAAGGCAGAGAAACCGACATCTTGTGTAGACGGAAGTAGTATGCAAGTGAAAAAGTTCCATACTCAATGAAATTTTGTATCTTAACTTATCCAGAAATATGGAAGACGCGTGTCTTTGCACTGTTGTTGATGACAAAGTAGATAAAATACAAACTTAATTCAATTTCAATTCTGATGAGCGAAAGCAGCAGGGGCTTATTGAAATTGTTCTATCTGATCTGCCGCCCCCCCCCCCCCGCCATCTCCAACTTTACCTGAGCAATAAGGCCCCTTTCCAAACACAGAATTGAACCCAGGAAATGTTCTCATAAACGCAACCTGACTTATGGGATGGTAATGTGTTTTCCATGATTTTCATGTAACTCATGCTGCACGTGCTATTCACCGGGACCAGACCTATAAAATGCACCCCCATACTTGGTTGAATTATTCACACTACAATGTCAGCAGCATGCCACGACTCACAACATCTCAGAGGAACCCGGCTCTTGGAAGACTCGACGCTGGCCACACAGCCCACGCCGTTGCCCCGCCGTTGCCAATCACTTCCAGGTCAATATTCGGACCATCTACAGGCTTCAGTAACGCTTTCGGGCCACCAACACCACGGATGATCGCTCCCAAACCGGTAGATCAAAGGTTACCACAAGGCTACAAGACCGCCATGTTGTGCGACAGCACGTACAGAATCCCTTCACACATGCATCTGAGACAGCACGTCAGACAGTGGGAGCAAACGGAAGACCGATCAGTACCGATACAGTGCGCCAACGTCTCACCAGAGAGAACATCCATTGCCGTAGACCGATCCTCACCCCTTGACATTGACGTAAACGTCTACAGTTTGCCCAACAACACCAGAACTGGTGACACAGGCAATGTAAAACTGTTCTGTCCACAGATGAGAGTCGGTATTGCGTATCAACTGCAGATGGCACGGTCAGAATATGGCGTCGACGTGGCCAGCGTTATTCTGGCCAATTTTTCATGGAACGAGTATCATGGGGAGGTCCAAGCATAATGGTTTGGGGTGGAATCGGCCTGAACCAGAGAGTGGGTCCTGTGGTATTCCAAAATCTTGGTCCAGAGAGAGGAGGCGGCATCATAGCAGTGCGCTACATCGATCAAGCTCTCAGACTCCACGTCATACCACATTTCGCACGACATCGAAACAACGTTTTCCAGCTTGACAACGCCCGTGCCCATACCGCCAGAGTTACTTGGGACTTTGTAGAGCATTACAGCAGTGCGCTACATCGATCAAGCTCTCAGACCCCACGTCATACCACATTTCGCACGTCATCGAAACAACGTTTCCCAGCTTGACAACGCCCGTGCCCACACCGCCAGAGTTTCTCGGGACTTTCTACGACAGAATGGTGTCAACGTTATGCACTGGCCAGCCTTTGGTCCGGACTTAAACCCGATTGAACATCGTTGGGATAAAATTCAGAGGAGACTTAATAACGTCGTACTGAGACCAAACACAGCCGATTGCGCCAGGCTTTTCTGAGAGTGTGGTTCCAGGTTTCAATGGCGTTCATCAATCGTCTGGTCTACTCCATGTACAGACGCTGCGCTGCTGTTATTGACACTCGCGGTGGACACACCAGATACTGATGTATAGACTGTGTACAGACTCTATACCTTCTCGTAATGTCTTGGAATTGTGATGAATTAATCACTAATGTGTCAACATACTGTTCACAAAAAATTGCTTTGATCCATTTAGTAAGTCGTTATTTAGAATGATTTGATTAAAGTGTCTCTCGTATTCATCTACTACCCATAGCTTATATTTCTTTCCCAACCGTGTGTTTTATTGTCAAAGATATAATCCATTTACAATACTACCCACATAGGCGTACGAGTTAGGGATCAGGAGGGGGGGGGGCTGCCCCTCATTTTCGGGAAATCAAGTTTTGCGGAGAGACGGGTAAGGTAAGGTAAAAAATATATATATTAGAGTGGTTCAATGGTCAATTATTTGTCCTTATATGAACATGCACAGTTATCTGCCCGACTGCACCGTCCGTAAGATTTTCTGAAGTGAGCAGCATGTAGTCTCGCGCACGTGAATTTGGGGGTCGCAATAAATATACGTCATAAATAGCATTCCACGTGGTATTATACAAACATGTATTGGTATATAAAGCCAAGTAAAAATACAATCGTAACGCGCTTCGACTTTCGAGTTTATTTAATAGCGAACGTGAGCAAAAATTTCTATTGCACTCTTTGATTTAATTTTTGATTTTGGCGATTCGGGCGATTTCGGCACAGAGCTAGCTGTAATAGCTTCGTTTCATTTCTAACTTTTTAAACTATGAGCGTGGCAAGATAAACTCATTACAACACTTTGGGATTTACTTTTAATTTAATGGTTACATTTGCTAGCTCTAAATACGCAGAACTATTTGAGACAGGAAAATAAACGAAACGAACTTTTTATTGGTAGTCTTTATTTTCCAGACCCTTTTCAATAAATTATTTTCATAATCATAGTATCTTATTTAATCAATCTGTAGCGGGACTAAAATCTAATTACACTCCTTCAAAATCTACAGTTCAAAGAATATCATGTGAGCTCCTCGGTGTATCTTTAAAACATGTTTCGGAAACCTTAGAGTCGGCGAAAAATGCCACCCTTTATACAGACGAAACTACAAAATTTGGCTCTAAATTCGGCACGTACGCAATAACCACTGACTCGACACATACGCCACTTATTCTTGGTCTTCCTGAAATGGCGGACAAATCTGAGCAAACTACATTAACGGCATTTGCCGAAATTTTGGCAGATCTCGACGAAAATGCTGGCAGAGCCAGCACCAAAAATCTTTTTAATTCTTTATTTACACAATATAGAGGCAGTATTTGCGCTAAATTAGTAGAAAACTGGTCAGATTTATCAGATTCAGAAGGAAATACTCATATGAATATTAATCATTTCTTTTGTGGTTTTCATTTATTAACTGGTTTGGCGGATAAAAGCCTTCTGGATTTGAAAAAAATTGAAGAACTGTATTTTAAAACGTTCTCGGCCAAAACGTTTAAAATGGCTACATCATTTTCGCCAAACGAATTGGGGTGTGTTCTATTGGTTCGAACTATCTGTAAGGCCTTAAATCAGGGTGGACACGAAAATTCGGGTTGTTATTTCCCTTCCAAGTTATATTTAAATTCCTTAGGGATTTCAAAATTACCGCTAACGCCATTTCATGGTAACCGGTTTAATATCATTTTTCACAATGCCGCAATTGTAACTTATATGGCAAAACATATTAAAAGTTTTCTTTGTGATTTTGGCGCAGAAAATCGATTGACCCAAAGCATTTCATTAGATATTAAAATTCCTGTATTCGGTATAGAATGCTTGGCTTTGGGTTTGTAGTATTATAAACAGTTAATATAAAGACATTTGAAGGCGTGGGTATATCTTTAAAACAACTAAGCGTTTGCGCATTCGCACACATGTCAAATTCAATCGTCTCATAGAGTGTTTTCCGTTCCTTCGCAGCAAGAAAATAAACGATGTTTTCCGACTGCGATAAGTAATTTCGTTTCAGGGGCATGCGTTACAGTTTTACGCGACCAAAGGACATAACTCTCATTCTCACTAAGAGTTATCTGCTTTGATTATGGAAGCCGGATAGATTTTGAAGCATTTATAACATATTTCCAAATGGTTATATCCTCAAAAATCAAATGTGGTCAGACTTCCATTGTTGATGAATGAAGTTTTTATGGTAAGTCTTGTCATATAATGTTAAAAGAATCCCGAAATAGTGTCTGTTTGTTGTAAAAAAAAATGAGAATGAACTACTCTATATATTATATATATACTAGCAGGATACCCGGCTTCGCTCGGGGGTCATAACTCCGAAACCGGAAGTGGTAGACTAACGCAACCTGGCCTATGTTACTCCCCGGTCCGAGCTACCCCTATACCCCAAATTTCAGACTCGGGGCAGACCTAGTGTAGCCGCCAACCCCGAACAGACCGGCTTC
Organism: Patella vulgata; assembly: GCF_932274485.2. NCBI lineage: Eukaryota > Metazoa > Mollusca > Gastropoda > Patellidae > Patella > Patella vulgata. Next base: position 35,110,100 of record NC_065883.2, read on the forward strand.
GCTCGGGGGGTCATAACTCCGAAACCGGAAGTTGTAGACTAACGCCACCTGGCTTATGTTACTCCCCGGTCCGAGCTACCCCTATACCCCGAATTTCTGACTCGGGGCAGACCTAGTGTAGCCACCAACCCCGAACAGACAGACTTTGCTCGGGGGTCATAACTCCGAAACCAGAAGTGGTAGACTAACGCCACCTGGCCTATGTTACTCCCCGGTCCGAGCTACCCCTATACCCCAAATTTCAGACTCGGGGCAGACCTAGTGTAGCCGCCAACCCCGAACAGACCGGCTTCGCTCGGGGGTTATAACACCGAAACCGGAAGTGGTAGACTAACGCCACCTAGCCTATGTTACTCCCCGGTCCGAGTTTCCCCTATACCCCAAACTTCAGACTCGGGGCAGATGTAGCCGCCAACCCCGAACAGACAGACTTCGCTCGGGGGTCATAACTCCGAAACCGGAAGTGGTAGACTAACGCCACCTAGCCTATGTTACTCCCCGGTCCGAGCTACCCCTATACACTAATTTTCCATTTATTTTAATTTGTACTGTGTTTACTATGTATTTAAACATTTTTTCGAGAGACACTCTTTTGCGACATTTTGTGGTATCGATCATTATTTTCATCATCATCCTTTCGGAAATCGTAATTTCTTTAAATTGACTAAGGGATTAAAATTCGGCATAAAGTTTAGAACATTTAAAATCAGTTTAATACAGAGTGACAATTTTTCGGGAACCATCAATTTTTGTTTGGTCGATCGGTTTATTTCCAATCTATATATACTATTCAAAAAAAGTAGGGGATATTTGATTTTTAAGTGTTATTAAAGTCACCTAATGAAACTGACGAAGAAACAAATGACAAAATGAAATGAAGTTCACATTCATCGATTTATTCCAAATGATCGTTAGACTAAGTAAGGCACAGACTGACCATTATAAGGGTAAAATGATAACCGGGGTCAAACAGCAAAGTTACCACAGCATCACAACCAAGTCAGTAACGGGTAAATCCTCCTCTGTTTGCCAAACAAGCATTGATCCGACGTGGCATACTCCTAATGAGACGTCTAAGGTCATTGTGGTCCAGATTGTCCCATCCCTGTTGCAACGCAGCAGCAAGTTCTTGGACATTGGCAGGACGTTGTTGACGTTGACGTAACCTCTGTCCAAGCATGTCCCAGACGTGCTCGATGGGGGAGAGGTCGGGACTCAGTGCTGGCCAAGGTAATGTGGTGATGTTCTGTTGTTGGAGGTAACCTGTAACGATCCTGGCCCTGTGACATCTTGCGTTGTCATCCTGGAAGATGAAACGGCGGCCATGACGTCGTGCGAACGGCACAACATGGACTGCCAAAATGTTGTCCCGGTATTACTGGCCTGTAACACGCCCTGCAACAACATGTAAAGCCGTTCTTCCAGCAACAGTGATGCCTCCCCACACCATAACAGAACCACCCCCAAATCGATCATGTCTGATGACGTTAACGTCTTGGAAGCGCTCGTTTCGACGACGCCACACCCTCCTACGTCTGTCCAAAAAATCAACAGTGAACCTTGACTCATCTGAAAACATCACATTGCTCCAGCGTCGATTATCCCAGTGTTGACGATCCCTACACCAACGACGTCTTGCCCGAATGAGATGATCTCTCAAACAAGGGATCACGCGAGGACGTCGGGCGCGAAGGTGACCCCTATGCAGTCGATTCCGAATCGTCTGGCCACTCACTCTCACACCAGTGTCTGTTTGAAGACGAGCGCTGATCTGATTTGCTGTGATGACACGATTTCTCAAGGCCAAGGTACGGATAAATCGATCCTGGGCTTGAGTTGTCGCCCTTGGTCGACCTGAGCGTGGTCTGTCCTGTACAGATTGTGTATCACGGTATCTGGACCATAGCCTGCTTATGACAGACTGAGAAACATTCATCGTCCGCGCCACAACCGCCTGTGTTGTGCCGATCTGTAGCATGTCAAGGGCACGTAACCTTTCATTTTGGGTTTAGTATTATGCCCCCAAAATCAAATATCCCCTACTTTTTTTGAATAGATATATTTGAAGAAAAGTAGCTTGGCTTATTCCACACCTTTCATAGACAGATCATAAAATATGGTACGTTTTCGGGTAGTCACCGTTAGGCTATAAATAGACCTATAATGGCACTGTGTCATTGTAGTAGTTTTTTTCGCATTTTGACTGCAATGAAAATGATGTATGTTCATTTTGTAGGACAAAGTTAAACTATTTTACGTGTTTGGTAGCATAACCCCTCGACCAGATATCGTGATAGGACAGAGAATATCGATTTTTAAAAAATGAATGGCAAATAATGAAAATGAATGGCAAATAACGAAAATGAATGGCGAATAACTCTTTGTCATTCGAATGGCAAATATATCCTCTGTCGTTTTTTTAAATCGGATAATAATTGTGACGTTTAGAGGGACCACAAGCTAAAAACGCGATTTTTCATACAATAAGGGGACATAATTCAGGAAGTTATGATCCGATATGCGCGAATATCGACAGCAGCCAAGATCTTTGGGTTATAAACATGCATTTCAAGTTTCATCAAAATCGGATTAAAATTGTGACCTCTTGAGGCTCCACAACCTTGATATACCATATTTTTTTTTACTCTATTAGCATACAAGGGGCGGCCATTTCGTCCGGCAGTTTTGGTCCGATTTTCACAAAATTCAAACCCAACCTTCATTACGGTGCAACGGTGATATATTCGAACGGTTTAGTAAATCGGATAATAATTGTGACCTCCAGAAGGACCACATGATTTTCCGTACAATCAGGGGTCATAATTCAGAAAGTTACGATCCGATATGCACAAATATCGAAAGGAAATAAGATCGTCGGGTTATAAACATGCATTTCAAATTTCATCAAAATCGGATCAATATTGTGACCTCTAGAGTCTCCACAAGCTAAAACGTGATTTTTCGTACAATCAGGGGCTATAATCTATGAAGTTTCGATCCGATACATGCCAATATCGAAAGCAACAGAGATCCTTTGGAGATAAACCTATATTTCAAGTTTCGTGAAATGAAATGAAATGGGGTTTAACGTCCGACTGTTCTGCTCCTTTACTGAGCTAATGAAGACGGCCATACGCCATACAGTGTAATAATGATATTTTATGTTTCTTAGAAACCTGGCTTACTGATGCAGTGCGGATTGATTCTTTGTCTATTGATGTGTTTTGTTCGCCTTGTTTACTAAATAGAAATGATAGTAGGGGAGGGGGTATTGCTGTATATTTACGTAACAATGTTTACTTTAAACGAAGACATGATCTTGAACTTTCAGGACTTGGAGCTTTGTGGTTAGAAATTACTTTAAAAAATAAAACATTTTTAAAAGGAACCTTTTATCGTCCACCAAACAGCAATTCTGATTATTGGTATTTAATCGAACACAGCTTCTCGCAAGCTAAATATAATACTAGAAACAATGTCATCATTCTTGTAGACTTTCTTACAAAAACTTAGAGTAAACTACATGATTTTATTAATAGATTTAACTTAACCCAACTTGTAAATGACCCTACAAGAATAAGCCCTGACAAGAGTTCGCTTCTTGACCTTGTGATAGTTTCATGTCCGGACTTTATACAGTCAGCTGAAGTCAACCTATGTGGCGTGAGTGATCACAGCCCTGTTGTTCTTTTCTTAACACTAGAAAAACATAAACCCAGATGTTACAAGCGTCACATCTGGGACTATACCAATATTGATGTTATAGGATTAAATAAATGCATTTTAGATTTTAATTGGAATCAGATTTTTAATGAAGATACTAATTTGAATATTATAACTAAAACGTTTTAAGGGAAACTACTTAAAATCATTTCAAAATATGTTTCAAATAAGACAGTTACTAAACGACCTCGTGATAATCTATGGATGAATTGTCATATACGTCATATTATTCGCAAGAGAAACATAATCCACGGTAAAGCCAAATAACATAATTACCTTCTGATTGGACAGAGTTTAGGAAATACAGAAGCTATGTAATACAAGAGGTTCCAAAGTCAAAACGGTCTTATTACGAAAAGATCGAATCAAATATTAATACAGACACATTTAATGATTCTGACTGGTGGAAAGTTGTACGCATTTTTTTCATTTAGAAACGGCAATTCTATTAAAGATATCCCCCCCCCTCTGAAATCTGGAAATACCATGAAATACAAAAATAAAGACAAAGCCGAGCTTTTAAATAACTATTTAGTAAACTAATCACTTTTGCCTGATGAAACGGACTACCGACTCCCAGAACTAACATTACTCGATACTGACATTGAACCGCTTTCTATTGAATATCAGGATGTCGTCGACATTCTTCACTGTTTAAAGGGTAAAAGGACCTCAGGACCAGACAAAATTAATAATGTTATTTTAAAAAATTTGTCAAAGTCTCTTGCTTTCCCACTGTTATATTATTCAATCTGCTTATATCGAAATCCATCTTCCCCGATTGTTGGAAATTGGCACGCATTATACAAATTTTTGAAAAAGGCGATATACATGTATGCTCTAACTACAGATTAATATTACTACAAAGTACCTTGGGTAAAGTTTTTGAAAAAATAATATATAAGCATATTTATTATTAATAATGATTCCTCAGCTTTCGAAAATATATATTCGGGCGTACCAGAGGGGTCCGTACTAGGATCCCTCCTTTTTCTAATTTTCATTAACGATATTACAAATGAAATTATCTCCCGACTAAGATTACTCGCAGATGATACTAAGTCTTTTTCGTTTTTTTTTTGGTTATAGATAATCCCCCGACACCCTTAATACTTTGAATAATGATCTAATGAAAATTCCCGATTGGTCAGAAAAGTTGAAGGTCGAATTCAACCCAGACAAAACTATCAGTCTTACATTTAGTAGAAAAAACAACCCAACTTTGCTTGTCGCTTCTTTTAATGATATCCCTTTATATGATGCAAATACCCATAAACATTTAGGTGTTATTTTTAATAAACATTGTAAATTGGACAATCACGTGGATTTTTTAATTAGATAAACCTCAATCATGGTCGACTGTCTGTGAAGTTTGAAATTTAGACTATCGCGTAAATCATTGAGTATTTTGTATAATTCTTTTATTATTTCTATTTTTGATTACGCTGATATAGTCTGGAATAATACTACTGAAATAAATTGAGTATTTTGTATAATTCTTTTATTCTTTCTATTTTTCATTACGCTGATATAGTCTGGAATAATACTACTGAAATAAATTCACAAAAATTAGAAAAGCTACACTTAGACGCGTTACGAACCATAACTGGCCTGCCTCGTGGAACCTCCCATAACACACTTTATACTGAATCCGGATTCTCATCTTTATCAGTGCGGCGCCAGGCTCATAAATTAATAATGTTTTACAAAATTGTAAATAACATAGCTCCCAATTATCTTTGTAGTCTTATTCCGCCAATAACCTCTTCCAACAACCCTTATAACCTACGTAACTCCGACCACATTACACAAATTAAATGTAAAACTAATATTTCCATGTTAAGGAGAGTTATCCAGTTCTATACTTCCATTCTCAATATTTAGAATAATTGGAAAAAATTAACACTTTTTGCTTTTCATTTCCTATAAGAAATGATTCATCGCATAGTTTTTTGTCGTCTCTTTAGGGCAAGCAGAGATAAGCAATTTGATTGGTTGATTGGTCATAATGTGGCCCAAAATATGACCTTTTTCACCAGTCTAGCCAAATTTGTTCAACTATTGTCGCTCTTAATTGATATATTTGGCTTCATGACTTATTTAGCTAGCTTTTAGGCTTATTTCAGCTATGGGCTCTAAATTTTATTTACGGCCACAAATTAGTGCTAATTAATTAGCTCTTAAGTAGCATTAGTACAACATTTTATGCTCTTAAGCAGTCATTTTGTGCAGTGAAGCTCATAGAAATGGTATCAGAGAGAAAAATAATCTCGGACAAGACAATTTAATCAAATCCACTGTAACGTCATTATGTGACCTCTGACCTTTTTCACCCATGAACCAGTCTTAAGCCAGGTTTGTACAACTTTTGTCGCTCTTAAGTTAGATTTTTGGTTTCCTGACTTGGTTAGCTAGCCTTTAGGCTTTGTTTCAGTTATGGACTCTAAATTTTAATTACAGTCACTAATTAGTGTCCTTTAAGTTGACCACTGTCCAACCTCGTGGGTTTTCCCCACTGCTAAAGACCCCTACGCGCAAGCGAATTATTGAAATAAAATTAAAAACCATATGTTAGTCCCAAAATGACCTAGTTTGTGTCGAGTGGACGTTAAACCCCATTTCTCTCTCTCTTTAGATTGACCATTGTCACCTTTAAACCAGTCTTAAGCAAGATTTGTTCAACTTTTTGTTCAGTGATATTTTTCCAAAATGATCTAGGGGAAAAATATGTGTTGTAGACCTCAAACCTATTGGATTCAATATTTTGATTAATTCTCATTTGGCTCCTGGGTCGTATTTTATGCCACTATTTATGCATAGTTTGTTAAATCATTAGTTCGCAGCAAAAGGTTTTGTCTCCACTGTTATCCGAAATTTGTCTTGGGGTCATTGACATTTAAGTATTCATGTGTTGGTCCCTGGGATTTATTTTTCTTTATTTTTTTTTTCTTTCAATATTCATATATTTATGAATAGCAACAAGACTGGCTATATATATTTTAGACAAACTTGCTAGTCATATCTATGCATAGTGTAAACATTCTGTCATCATAAAAAATCATAAATCTGTTCAGTTATGATAAAGCGGGAGTGTTTTTAGGTTAGGGCCTAAATTGGTCATAGATTGTCCATATCTTTCTGAAGGGATTTCCGTCGGATTTTATTTTTGGATTCTTTGGACAAATCTGATATGATCCGTACTGACACTTTTTCGAAATTCGAATGTTTGCCCGATTATTATTTGAATCAACAGATTGTGTACATATTTTTACATTCAAGCGTGGGAACTTCAGATTTTCACCACTAAAAATGGAAAAAGAAAACCATACCCAATTAACACATGGGCGTATATAAAACAATCGACGGGTCACTCCCCTGTAAGTTCCCACTGTCCTCCAATCCTTTGTACTGGATGGCTTGTCAACATTTGAGAATAACTAGGTCTTTGGCTAGATTATGCGGTCTTTTACCTTATCGTGAACACAATCTAAGGGAGGTAATTAGCCCTAAAACAAGATGTTGACGCCCATGAAATTAAAGATACATTATGGGAGATTAGATAAAAGCTGGCAGTTCTCACTATAATAATTAAAAACTAGATAATGTAAAGTGAATTTGCGGAATATTTCAGTCAAATTGATCCACTCTGAACCGAGGTTTTAGCCATTGAATTTTCGGCCTAGCCTCGATCATCATTACTAAAAAAAAACACGACACGATTATCCATTTCATGATTAAATTATGAATGGAAGTGAAACAGCAAATCGGAACCTAATCCAATAAACATCGCAGGCTAGCGACGACACCGAGAGTTGATTATGGTCTGGATAAGTTAATTAATGCCTACGTAATAATTTAGATAACATTTCAGGCCTAAAGAAAGACCTGCAATAGGCAGATTTAGCTCTTGCATAATGTATGTTTTAATTTAAGAATTGACATTTTAGAAAATCTTTTTGGATTGCCTGTTCAATATTCAACACTGTCATTTATTTATTGTAAAATTTATCTCTTGATGGACCACACCTATGTTTTTTTTATTTAGATTAAAATCTTAATTCGTCGTCACATTCGTGTTTGTTTATAATAATGCATCAATTATGGGGTTTATTTCGGGAAGGGTCGTGACTATTACTTGATTTGGCGAAATTTTCTGGATAATCAACCACATAAAAAAACTCCCGGTTACACATGGGCAATTGAACTTTTAAGCAAGTGTTGACAATCGACCTCGAAGACTAGGAGGTTCTGGATGACCGAGGATAATCCTAAATTCTTTCTTTCACAATTGTCATTATAAAAACAATGTATTCAGAGGTTACACAATCACAAAACTCGTTTTACTCACAAAAAGCTTCTTAAATCTGGAACACCCACAAGAAAATCCAGCTTGAACTTTTACTTTTGGGCTGAAGGCACCATCTTTATGTTTCAATCGGTTGTCTTTAGTGTTCAGCCCAAATGAAAATAGTTCTGAAAGAGAAATTGCAAAGGAAACAAAAAACATGTTTAATAATGAACATAAAATACATTAGTATACTAGTTTATACTATAAATCTTTAAAGTCTCTTGTCGTCATTTATGGGACTTTTAATCCCCTGCAAACTACAATAATGTGAAAGTTAAAAACAAATATCAGACCAAAAAAAGGTTCTATTCCGTTCAGTATTTACAAAGATATGACGAACTTAAAAATTGTCAACATTCGGCATCGACCTCAACGGGGTCAAAACAAGACTGGGCCACCTATAATCTTCTATCAAATTTGTTGACGGGCCTCTTTTGGGTCAGATCAAAATACAAGCCGGGAAATTGTCTACTGTTGATATTTTAAAATGATTATCTTAATACAATGTTAAAGAAAAGATGTTATTACATTTTAGCGTCCATTAACCGTATAAATTGATGTTATCAGAAAAATGCAAATAACGATCAGCGGCTTTATGAAACATTAAAGGCTGAAAGACAAGAAGTTTTGACTTTTAATAATGAATCAAACAATTTAATTACTTTTAATATCAGTCGATGTTGTAGTTGGTTCCTGGTTGGTAATGCCGGTTGTAATAATGGTCGGTGATGTGGATGCATTTTCCGTTATTGCTGTTGAGTATGGTCCAATACTTCGGGCACTATCTATAATATAATATAATACGCCAACACAGCAGGTTATACAAATGGAAAACTTGATTTATTAAGGAGGAGCTTTCAAGAATTCTAATTTCTATCGTGTTCACGAACATTTCCGGACAAATAAGGTATTAACCCCAACTCTTCAAAAATCCGTTAACCAGGTTTTCGGAGAAGAGGGAGTAAGATCGCACAACTCTGAATATTAATAGGATTTAACCTCCCATAACTTAATGCTTCACTTCAAATTTGAAAGATATGGAATCCTTCTTGAAGTCGAAGTCAGAAAGTCGAGGGCATAAACTCAATAGGTCGAGGGTCATAACACGAGATAGAGAGAGAGAGAGAGAGAGAGAGAGAGAGAGGGGGGGGGTAACGTCCACTCGACACAAACTAGGTCATTTCGGGACTAACATATGGTTCAATTTTATTTCAATAATTCGTTAGCGCGTAGGGGTCTTTAGCACATGAAGGAAATCGGAGGACCCAGAGAAAACCCACGAGGTTGGACAGGCGACCCAACTCCTTGTCACGTACAAGCGATGATTCAAAACCACGCCACTTGACTCAATGATAGACCTTGTGATCAAACGAGCACGAGTTAACCATTCGCATGCACGCACGCGAGAAAACAGGGCGAGAATGCAAGGATTTCGCATGGAGAACACGAGATCATTTTAACCTCGACTTCTCCTACCTCGACTTCACGCCTTTCAAAATCCTCGCGTTCTCGCGCTCGACTTCTCGCTGATTACAAAGAACAGCACAATTTACCCAAACACGCACAAATCGACCCAAATCCACAATAATTTACTAATAAACCAGCGGCTGCCAGGTAGGATACGGCCACACTTTGCAAGAGATGGATTGAGAACAAGCTAAAATCAAACGCGATTTTTTTGTACAATCAGGGGCAATAATCCAGAAAGTTATGGTCTGAATGCGCAAAGATCGAACAGGGCTGAGATCTTTGGGATATAAAGATATGTTTAAAGTTTCATCAAAATCGGATAAAAATTGTGATCTCTAGAGGGTCCACAAAAGTGTAGCTTTTCTAATTTTTGTGAATTTATTTCAGTAGTATTATTCCAGACTATATCAGCGTAATGAAAAATAGAAAGAATAAAAGAATTATACAAAATACTCAATGATTTACGCGATAGTCTAAATTTCAAACTTCTCAGACAGTCGACCATGATTGAGGTTTAACTAATTAAAAAAATCCACGTGATTGTCCCATTTACAATGTTTGTTAAAAATAACACCTAAATGTTTATGGGTATTTGCATCATATAAAGGGATATCATTAAAAGAAGCGACAAGCAAAGTTGGGTTGGTTTTTTTTACTAAATGTAAGACTGATAGTTTTGTCTGGGTTGAATTCAACCTTCAACTTTTGACCAATAGTGAATTTTCTTTAGATCATTATTCAAAGTATTAAGGGTGTCGGGGGATTATCTATAACCAAAAATAACGAAGAAGACTTAGTATCTTCTGCCAATAATCTTAGTAAGACTGATAGTTTTGTCTGGGTTGAATTCGACCTTCAACTTTTCTGACCAATCGTGAATTTTCTTTAGATCATTATTTAAAGTATTAAGGGTGTCAAAATTAATGAAGAAGTATCATCTGCGAACAATTTTAGTCGGGAGATAATTTCATTTGTAATATCGTTAATGAAAATTAGAAAAAGGAGGGGTCCCAGTACGGACCCCTGGGGTACGCCCGAATATATATAAAGCTGAGGAATCATTATTAATAATAAATATGCTTATGTATTATTTTTTCAAAAACTTTACCCAAGGTACTTAGTAGTAATATTAATCTGTAGTTAGAGCATACATGTCTGTCGCCTTTTTCAAAAATTTGTATAACGCGTGCCAATTTCCAACAATCGGGGAAGATGGATTTCGATATAAGCAGATTGAATAATCTTAACAGTGGGAAAGCAAGAGACTTTGACACATCTTTTAAAATAACATTATTAATTTTGTCTGGTCCTGAGGCCATTTTACCCTTTAAACAGTGAAGAATGTCGACGACATCCTGATATTCAAAAGATTCATTTATTGACTGGTTTATTTCTGCAGAATGTTGTTTTATTTCACGAGGTGTTGTAAACTTTAGACTGGTATCTTCAACAAGAGATTGAAATTCACTTTGGGACTTGATAAGCACAACTCTTCCTGGTGTTGTTTTGACAAAGATGATACCATCACGTACCCACGTTTTATCAAATTTCTTCTCCCTACACATTTTCCGCACTTTATAACCAAGTTCAGCATAATACGTTCACATGAAAATGTGGGCGTATAAAAACAGTCTTGTTGGGGACAGAAAACGATCATTTAAACTACGGCATATTCTTTATCAAGCAAGCTAACTGTGCCTAATAAAAATGCCCACTGTGTATTAATATCAAGTCATTCGAATAATTTATATATTTAATTTTCGCAAAGTGGTGAATTTGCCGGTATTCGAATGTATGACCTTAATATATCACAATGTTTTAAAAAAATACGGGCAAAGTGCATCTTTTCTACTAAAAATTTAGAATAGCCTAATTTGCTATTATCAAAAAATATATAAAACTAAACGTCCGCTACTTATTGCTTGATAGGTATATAAAACGGTATAAAAGTATCCGTGTATCAGAAATGAACAGTACTCTTTCTGTACATTTCTGATACACGGATACTTTTATGCATGTATTGCAAATAAACAGGACAGTTTTATCAAAGGTTGCCAGTGGCAACGAGTAGAAGTGGGATGTAATGGTTATATACACCCAACTTTACTATGGGTAGGCATTGAAGGTTAAAATATATTCGTATATAATAATATCTGGAGAGGAGCTACGTCACAATGCAATCACCCCGTCGTTACCAAGTCCCCATGCAGTTTTTAACTTTTTAAAAACAACCAACAAAAATAAAATCAATCAGAGCAATCGTCAAGTAATATATTTTCTTATAAGCAATATATGGACATACTCCTCATATTGTGCAGTTAATTGACTTCTCATACGAAATACAATGACCAAACAATCATCGTTTTTCTTTGGTAATTAATATGCTACGAAGAAAGCCTTCAGATGTGTGAGTCTCTAGAAAAGCCCACTGATCATTTCGGACATTAAAGATACATTGTCCCGAAAGTATTTATTGCGTTTTTATTTCCAATAAAAGTATGGCAAATTTGGTGTATATGAAAGTATAGATACCCAATCTTGCTAGAACAAACGGTTGCCACGCAAGATGAGCCTACATTTTGTAACGGATGGACAGACAACAAGCTAAAAGGGCGATTTTGTACAATCAGGGGACATAATCCAGAAAGTTATGGTCCGATATGCGCGAATATCAAAAGGAATAGAAATCTCTGGGATATTAACATATATTTCCAGATTCATCAAAATCGGACAAAAATTGTGACCTCTAGCGGGTCAACAACCTTAGTATTACAACTTTTACACTATTTGCGTACAAGGAGGGGTCAATTTATCGGGCAGTTTCGGTCTGATTTTCACGAAATTCGAACTGACCCGTCTTTAGGTTGTAACACTAGTATATTTAAACGTTTTTTTTTAAATCTGATAACAGTTGTGACCTCTAGAGGGTCCACAAGCTAAAAACTGTATTTTTTATACAATCAAGGGGCATTATCGAGGACAGGAAGTCACGACCCGATATGCGCGAATATCGAAAGGAACCGAGATCTTTGGGATATAAAGATATATTTCTAGTTTCATCAAAATCGGACAAATATTTTGACCTCTAGCGGGTCCACAACCTTGGTATTACATACATTATTTGTGTTCAAGGTCCGGAAATTTTGTCGGGTAGTTTCGATCCGATTTTTACGAAATTTTTAAAATCAGATAAAAATTGTGAGCTACAGATGGTCCACAAGCTGAAATCGCGATGTTTTCGTACACTCAGGGACCATAATCCAGGCTCTTACCGTCCGATATGCGCGAATATAGACAGAAATCGAGATCTTTGGGACATAAACACGTGTCTTAAGTTTCATCAAAATCGGATTAAAATTGTGACCTCTAGAGGGTCCACAACCTTGATATTTTCATACTTTAATACTTTTTGCGTACATAGAGCGGCCATTTTATTCAAAGGCACCTGTAACGTGGAAAATATATCAAAAATAACATTAAGCTATGGCGAAGTATAATGACTAAAGTCTGTTACGTCCATGTTCGTAAGCGAGATTATGAAATAACTGGTCTGATTCCAATTTCTAACTCAGGGGCAAATAACTCGTTTGAAACCGATTCTCTTTCAGTAGATATAATACCAAGGTGAGAAACGGTTGGAATTAAATAATTGGGATCAAAGTTCACTAATCTAAGATTCCGTCAACCAGTGGTAATACTGACTAATTTTCGCTCGGTAGTTAAAATTATCCACGTGACCCTCTTCACGAACACCATTAGTAATACTGTTTCTTAACTACATGTATATAATGTATCAAAGACCGAATTGTATCCACTTACCAAGGAGAAGAGTTATTCCATAAACAAATACCATTTCCTTTAAACATAGCTGAACTCCCTGAATTAGAGTAAGCGAATAAGATATAAATATTTGTGGTTTAAAAATCAAAATCACGTGTTCTTGGGTACATAACTTTACCAGTTTTAATGGCGTACTGTCATGATATATACAGGTAAATTAGGACTAGATCTCCGTGTTTTTCCTGTCTACCCTTCATTCAGACGAAGGGCGCCAATGCTTCACACCGAATTTGAAAATCTTTGGGGCGGATGGTTGTGTAAAGCTGAATATCGATAGATTTCGTCCTCTAAATTATCCTAATGCTTCTTGCCAATTCTGAAAAATACCCTTTAACCAGCGGTTGCCATGCAAGATATGCCCACAGAGCACAAGCTTTAAAAATGCGATTTTTTGGACAACTAGGGGCCACAATCCAGGAAGTTACGGTCTGATATGCACGAATATCGGCAGGAGATCTTTTGGATATAAACATATATTTTAAGTTTCATTAAAATCTGATAACAATTGGGACTTCTAGAGGGTCTACAACCTTGGTATTACATACTTTTACACTATTTCCGTACATGGAGCAGCCATTTTGTCGGCTATTTTCGGTCCAATTTTGACGAAATTCGAACTCAACCATCATTAGGGTGTGATATATGTAAAAGGGTTGTTTTTTTATATCGGATAAAAATTGTGACCTCTAGACCATAAGCTAAGCTAAACACGCGATTTTGCGTACAATCAGGGGCCATATTCACGGAAGTTACGGTCCGAAATGCTCGATTATCAAAAGGATCCAAGATCTTTGGGTTATAAACGTACGTTTCAAGTTTCATCAAAATCAGATAAAAATTGTGACATCTAGAGAGTCCACAAGATAAAAACGTAATTTTTCGTACCACCAGGGGCAATAATCCATGAACTTACGGCCCGATACATGCCAATTTGGAAAGGAACCGAGATCTTTCGGTGATAAACCTATATTTCAAGTTTCGTAAAAATCGGATATAATTTGTGACCTGTCGATTGTCCACAAACAAATTGGGCGTATAAAAACTGTAGCCTCGCAACGGCGATTATCGTTTGGATTCGTCCTCTCATAACCTCAATGCGTCGCATCATATTTGAAGAAAAAACGTTCTTTTTTGTACAGTCAGGGGCCACAATCCAGTATATTATGGTCTGAAAAGTGCGAATATCAAAAGGAACTGGGATCTTTGGGATATAAACATATTTCAAGTTTTATCAAAATCGGATAAAAATTCTGGTCTCTAGAGTGACCATCAGGGGCCATAATCCATAAGTTACAATATGCCTACACAGCAGCTATGTGTAACAAGTAAAAGGACATCATTAAATTTTGCTATGTACAGCATCTACCGCGCCCACAAGGTTTTTGGCAGGGGGGGGGGGGGGGTAACTCGGGAATGGAAAGTCATAGAACGTTGAATATTACTAGGGTTCACCCTACCAAAATTGAAACACTTCCGTTAAAAATGTCGCCTTTATCGCGTTCACGAGGCTGTCATAAAAGGGGAGATAACTCCGTGACGGAAAGTCGCAGAATACTTTATTTTGATAGGGTTCGTCCCCTCATGACTCAAATGTTTCCCGGCAAATTTGAAAGATCCGTTAAAAACTATTGCCTCTATCGCGCCCACAAGGTTTTTGGCAAAGTGGGATAACTCTCGAACGAAAGATCGCAGAATACTGAACATCGATAAGATCAATCCTCTCATGACTACAATGTCTCCCAGCAAATTGGAAAAAAAATCCGTTAAAAACTAAAGCATTGGGCAACAGGGGATAACTCCGGAATGGAAAGTCGCAGAACGTTGAACAATGCTAGGGTTCTAGGGTTTCCCCTCACATGACCCTAGTGTTTCCCACGAAATCTTACACAAATCCGTTAATTATAGCCTCTATCGCGTTCACAAGATTTTCGGCAAAGAGGTGTAACGCTGAAAATCAACTGGGTTCACCCACGTATGATCCCAATGCTTCCCACTTAAAACTACAGTCTATATCGTGTTCATAAGGTTATGCAAACCCCCGAAAGCAAAGTCGGAGAACACTGAATATCGATAAGGTTTGTCTTCTCATAATAAAAAGTCGCGGCACACTGAACATCAATAGAATTCATCCACTCATTACATCAACTCTTCCTACCAAATCTGAAAAAAAACATCCGTTACAAACTAGAGCCTCTATCACATTCACAAGGTTTAAGGAAAACGGGCATAACACTGAAAAGGGGCATACATGTGAAAAGAATCCCCAAAAATGTGCATCATCTATGGCGTTCACAGGCCAGTTGTTGATGGATGGACCGACGGAAAGGTTGGTCACACAATTACATTAAAAACAGTAGCGTGTTTCACGCTCACGAGATAATATAATACGGCCATTAGATCTACATTTATATTGACATTGTGCTTTTGGCCAATTTTCGTCTATTTCAATAATCCGAGAAAAGAGCTATATGCCCTTCAAAAATGGCTAAATCTATTTGTTAATTTCAGCTTAATTTTGGTCAAGGTCGCTAAGATGTAAATAAGGTTAGGGCACGTGATTGTTGGCGAGATTGTAGGTTAGGGTTGGGCAAGCATTGGGGCTAGGGTTAGGGTTAGGGTTGGGATTAGCGACAAATTGAGATGGCCTTATCATTTAGCGCTAACCCTTCAAAAATGGGAAATCAAAGAAATCAATTAATGTCAACAAAGATGCAATATATGCATATTCCTGAAGCAATGGATGGAGGAAATCCCTCTCTGGCCATTGCTGGATTGGCTTCTGATACTTGAGCTTTTGAGGGAGTGTGTCTATTCCTCCTGTTCAATCAAATCTATCCCAAGTACAGCAGCATGACAGCCCTTCGTTTAATCTGGTGTCTTCCCTAAAACTTTGGACGGTGATTTAAGGTATTAAAAACGGTGAAATTATTGTTCGTCTCCAAACAGTATTGTTTATATTGTATCCGTGTTTATAGCCTCGTTTTCACGCAGTTAGCTTTTCTGCAATATTCTGCTATGCACTGGTTAATTGGGTATAATAAAATCGTGAGTCATGACGTAACGTATTATTTGGTCCAATTTAAAGCTCTGAAGCGTAATGATATTGTTACGCAGTTAGCTATTGGTTGTTGATCGGACTATTGACCAGTCATAATTTGGAACAAAACTTTGCTTCCTTTACAGCAGTGTTAAGTGGGAGTAGCTCTAATCAAACGAAACGCTGCGGGGAGTATGAGTATATGGCGCGTAAAGCAGACTATTTCGCTGTACATATATTTATAGATAACGTATTATTGTTCAAAGCTAGCATTTGTTCACTGAATTTTCTGTATCTTAGTTGTTTCAGAAAAGTTGTTTACTTTATGATTTAGTTCTTTATTATGGGAACACGTCTCAAAGTTGAATAAGTTTAATGACAGATGCGCGGTCCCGAGTTCCCACTCGTACAAGCCCTGTATAAAATGTGGGTGTATAAAATATCATGATACATGTATATGGCAATACCAAATTACTTTTATGAAAATAAGTTATAAGACTAGTAGAAATAATAATCCTGCGTTCGCTTGTACTCTTTCGAATATTTTTCACAAATTGAAAACTACTATCTTCATTCCTCAAAAATTGTATTAATAATAACTAACCATCCGATATTCTTAAGTTCACTTTGCTGCAATATTGTAGTGTTGACTGCTGGCACGAGTCAAAGTTGTGTAATCATTTCTTATATATAAAGTTCAATCATACGAAGGCCCAATAGTGCCCATCCTCGGTATCCCCAGTGTACTCATTCCGTTCTACTCAACTATACCCTGGGTTAATCCATAGGTTTCCACGATTTCAAATTATCTGCCCTGGCCTTGATTGTAGCTTTAGTCTACGAACCAATCAAAAAAACAGTTTACAAACCTGTCGTTTCGCCTTCGTTTTTATAAGGGTAGATAACCATATTCATGTCCAGATACTGAATGATTTATGTAAGTAATGTATATATTTCTAATTCATTTATATTTAATTGTATTATCAACATCTGTAGTATGTTTCGCTGATTTCTATATGTTTGACTTTTGTTATTATTATTACTATTCGTTCTTTGTCTAAATGTTTCATTCTGTTATGTTTATTATTATTGAACATATACTTGGCAATTTGATTCACCATAACTTGTCTGCGATATCAGGTGGACGTAAAATTCCACGAACGAACGAACGATTCTCAATAAAATTCTTGAACATACATAAACGCACGGTCTTCATTAATATAACATTATATAATTAGTTGTTAATAACACGCATTTAGAATAATTTGGACTTCTCTCATTTAGGTTAACTCCTAGCCTTGTCCGTTGAGAGTTACTTCCCTTTGCCAACTTCCTTTGCAATTAACGATTTATGAGATTGGTCGATAAAAATAGCACAACCATCAAGGGCGGATAACTTGAAAACGTGTCTCCCCCATAGGTTAACCCAGGGGTAGGGTGACCCACCATAAATAAATATCTCCATATATCTCGACAATTTCGCCACAATATTTATATATATGCCAAGCCTCAAATCAGTTTCACACAATTATAGTCACTAAATAAACGATCATGTTGTACTTAATAAGCTATGACCATTAATCATGTATAAATAATAGACTGAAAACTGGTTCCATGTGTCGTCCATAACATCCAGACACTTTTGAGTAAAAGATAGGTTACGTGCCCTTGTTTTGAAATTAGTCTCGCTTAACCAGTCTATCAACCATTCTAGGGCTGATTGACAAGTCCCGTCTTCATTAGCCCAGTTCGGAGCAAAACAGTAGGACGTTAAACCCCATTTCATTTTCTGATTGACAGGTCGGGATAATCAAGACTACTTTTTTACGAAACATAACAGAAAGCTAGAACAAGAAATTGAATTTAGAAATGAGCACGTTAGCTAGCTCAACAATTGTTTTAAGAAGCTTGTAAAAGTAAAATGAAACTACTGCTAGTATCATGTTCCTGTCTAACCCGAGTGTTTCTGAGATATTATTTGTACAAAACCAAAAGATGCCGCTCTTAACGGTACAGTTAATGATAAAGCGATTTAAAAAATGAAACGAACGTAATTTCTAAATCTGCTGTAATAACCAAGAAGCTTAATTTTACTGCTATTCAAAATCGTCAACAATAATTTTTTTACGGCTGTAATAGTTGATAGATTTGTAGAGAATTGCACGTGCCATGGCTATTTATAGTATCATACTGTCATAAAGTTGGCCTCGACACGGCGAATGTGCACGCTTCAGTGGTAGTCTCGAACTATCAGCGGTTGACTGTATTTCTGTAGGTGCGTGGGTCACCCTACCAGGGGTTAGTGGAGTAGGAAGGAATGAAACCACTGGGGATACCGAGGATGATTAGCGCCAAACAAAAACAAAAATTATTAATCCGTTTGAACGTATTAGTATCTCGTTTGAACGAATTAATTATCTCGTTTGAACGAATTAGTATCTCATTTGAACGAATTAGAATAATTTGGACTTCTCTCATTTAGGTTAACTCTTAGCCTTGTCCGTTGAGAGTTACTTCCTTTTGCCAACTTCCTTTGCAATTAACGATTTATGAGATTGGTCGATAAAAATAGCACAACCATCAAGGGCGGATAACTTGAAAACGTGTCTCCCCCATAGGTTAACCCAGGGGTTAGTGGAGTAGAAAGGAATGAAACCACTGGGGATACCGAGGATGATTAGCGCCAAACAAAAACAAAAATTATTAATCCGTTTGAACGAATTAGTATCTTGTTTGAACGAATTAATTATCTCGTTTGAAAGAATTAGTATTTCGTTTGAACGAAATAATTATCTCGTTTGAACGAAATAATTATCTCGTTCGGACGAATTAATTAACTCGTTTGAATGAATTAAGATTTCGATTGTACAGAAGCGTGTAAGGGACATGCAGAAATTGTGATATTAACAGGTGTTTTAAGTAAAGATTATGTCATTTAATACTTAAGTTTTTTTTTATTATTTCTAGCTTTACTGTCAGTAGAGAGAGAGAGAGAGAGAGAGAGAGAGATGGGGTTTAACGTCCACTCGACACAAACTAGGTCATTTCGGGACTAACATATGGTTTAAATTTATTTCAATAATTCGCTTGCGCGTAGGGGTCTTTAGCAGTGGGAGGAAACCGGAGGACCCGGAGAAAACCCACGAGGTTGGACAGGCGACCCTACTCCTTGTCACGTACAACCGGGATTCGAAACCACGCCAGTTGACTCAATGACAGACCGTATGATACAGCACGCACCATTCGACCACCCAACCCCCCTACCGTCAGTAGAAGGAACTACATTTATGAGAAGGAGAATTAGTATAGATTATGTTGGAAGTTATCCACGTTTTAAAAGCCGAATATGTTTAATGTTAACCTGAATTAGGCACAACATCGTAGTGAAGTCATTGTTAAACAGGCATTATGCAAGAGCTAAATCTGCCTATTGCAGGTCTTTATGTACGCCTTAAATGTTATATAAACTATTCATTAGACATTTATTAACATGTTTAAGTAGATTAGAACGGTTCGGTCATTTAATGATTTAATTGAAAAATGGTAAAGCGAGGCTAAGCCTCGAACAAACAGTACGGTGGTTACATTCCGTGAATTTTCAAACCTTCAAAGGCTAATATCGTCGCTCAGAATAAAGTAATTTAATGAAAATTTCAATATATTCATTTCGCATTATCTTTTTGAACTATTATTACAAGAACGATCAGCCCTTTCTCTAAATCTTACATAATGTATCTTTAATATTGTAAAGATGTAGATTTGAAACGCGCCCAATTAAGAAATAATTATGCCTTAGCTGAATTATCGCTAGCTCAGTGAACAGAACTGCTGGTATACGATTGCTTGTCAACGGGGTTTACATATTAATTGAATTTTGCAGTAAAGTGTTATCCCAGAGTAAATTTATTCCTAGAGTTGACTGCGTTACAATACAACGGATGTAAGAGGGTTTGGGTGAGTTTCTAGGATAGGGGGTGGGGGGGTAGAAGAAACAACTAATTTGCGACGTCTACTTTAATGGCGTAAGTCTTGTTAGAAAAGTCTGTAGTCCTCGGGTGACACAAAAACTGTGGATTATACAAACCAGCGGCTGTCAGGCAGGATACGCCCACATTTTCGAGAGATGGATAGAGAACAATCTAAAAAGAAAGTGATTTTTCGTACAATCAGGGGCCATAATTCAGGAAGTTACGGTCCGATATGCGCGAACATCGAAAGGAACCGAGATCTTTGGGTTATAAAGTTATATTTCAAGTTTCAACAAAATCGGATAAAAAATTGTGACCTCTTTAGGGTCCACAACCTTGAAATACCATATTTTTAGTAATTTTTACGCTATTTGAGAACGAAGGGCGGCCATTTTGCCTGTCAGTTTTGGGCCGATTTTCACGAAATTCGAACTCAGTCGCCCTTAGGGTGTAACGGTAATATAATACGGTTTTTTAAATCGGATAAAAATTATGACCTCTATAGGGTCCACAAGCTAAAAACGTGATTTTTCGTAGAATCAGGGGCCATAATTCAGGAAGTTACGTTCCGATATGCGCGAATATCGAAAGGAACCGAGATCTTTGGGTTATAACCTTACATTTCAAGTTTTATCAAAATAGGATTAAAATTGTGACCTCTATAGGGTCCACAACCTTGATATACCATATGTTTACGCTATTTAAGAACGAACGGCGGCCATTTTGTCTGTCAGTTTTGGGCCGATTTTCACGAGATTCGAACTCAGCCGTCCTTAGGGTGTAACGGTGATATAATAATACGTTTTTTTAAATCGGATAAAAATTATGACCTCTATAGGGTCCACAAGCTAAAAACGCGATTTTTCGTACAATCCGGGGCCATAATTCAGGAAGTTACGGTCCAATATGCGCGAATATCGAAAGGAACCACGATCTTTGGGTTATAAACTTACATTACAAGTTTCAACAAAATCGGATAAAAATTGTGACCTCTATAGGGTCCACAACCTTGATATACCATATTTTTTATGCTATTTGAGAACGAGGGGCGGCCATTTTATCTGTCAGTTTTGGGCCGATTTTCACGAAATTCGAACCCAGCCGTCCTTAGGGTGTAACGGTGATATAATAATACGGTTTTTTTTAAATCAGATAAAAAATTATGACCTCTATAAGGTCCACAAGCTAAAAACGCAATTTTTTGTACAATCAGGGGCCATAATTCAGGAAGTTACGGTCCAATATGCGCGAATATCGAAAGGAACCACGATCTTTGGGTTATAAACTTACATTACAAGTTTTATCAAAATAGGATTAAAATTGTGACGTCTATGGGGTCCACAACCTTGATATACCATATTTTTACGCTATTTGAGAACGAAGGGCGGCCATTTTGTCTGTCAGTTTTGGGCCGATTTTCACGAAATTCGAACTCAGCCGTCCTTATGGTGTAACGGTGATATAATAATACGGTTTTTTTTAAATCGGATAAAAATTATGACCTCTATATGGTCCACAAGCTAAAAACGCGATTTTTCTTACAATCAGGGGCCATAACGCACGTGCATAGGCGTACGGGCTCGATGACAGTTCGGGGGGGGGGGCAGAACCTGAAATACCCGAAAATTCGGGTTTACAGACAGCGTCGCCGGTCTTCTTCTTCGATAGGCGAATGAGTAGAGCTTACCGTGTATGGACCCCCAAAGAAAGTTTTGGAAAATTTGACGGCCGAAAAAAGCAACTTCAAATTGGTCTAATATAACCTAATTAAGGTAACTGGCTCGAATTCCAATCAACTAATCAATCGTTTACAGTCCACGAAGACGGGACCGTTGGGAGAAATTTTTTAAAATTTAACTGCCGCAAACGCGTTTTCCTGCTATTCAAGCCCGTGAATACAGCAACTTTAATGTGGTCCAATATAGCCTACCTGGCTGACCAGAATCCCAAACAACCAATCAATCGTCGTGGGGCATGGGGGCGTCGCCCTCCCGGAGAAACGTTTGAAAAGTTAAAGTTACAATTTCATATTTTTAAGTTATATTTTTAAATTATATTCTAAAATAGATGGTATCTATAAACAGTGCTACCTTGTCGTGGGCCATGGGGAGAAACGTTTGAAAAGTTAAGGTTACAATTTCATATTTTTAAGTTATATTTTTAAATTATATTCTAAAATAGATGGTATCTATTAACAGTGCTACCTTGTTAAAGAATAATCTATTAATCCTATAATTCACTATTGCCAGTTGAGAAATTGGCAAAAATATCATTTTCAAATTCAAATTCAAACGTTTGAAGATAGCTATTCCATGGTGGGAATAGGAAAACAGGGGAGGTAATTGTGTTATTATTTCCGGTGTGAAGATTTTTAAGTGTGAGAAAGATAACCTATGATCGTATAATAGTGAGTTGACAACCTATTGAGCAAAAGACATAGAAATAATTATGTTTTGACTTTCTTAGAAAATATGAAATTGTAACTTTAACCGCCGCAAATGCGTTTTTCTGCTATTCCAGCCTGTGAGTTAAGCAACTAAAGTTGTCCAATGGTTTTGTAACCGAAATCCCACTCTATGCCGACCTGAATTCCAACAATCCAATTGAACTGTTGTAGCTGCAATTACAAATAATAACCGATGTCCGAAAAATGTCAATTCAGTTCAAATTCGTGGTATTCAATTAAAAGAAACGTAAAATTAGTGTTTTATTAGATTTCGGGCACTTCTTTATTTTGCCAAGTAGATGAAATAAAAAAAAAATCTCACTTTACCCATCTGCCCAAAAAGTCAGATTGCCCCCCCCCCCCTGGCTCGTACGCCTATGCACACGTGGATGTCAAAAATTGTCAACCTTTATCCCCCTTCAACATCTTACCATGGTTTCGCTTATCACGTGCCATGTGCAATCTTTTGATGAACTGTCGAAAATGCAAGCATAAACATTGATTTTTCGAGAGAACTTTTTTATTCGTTGGGATATGTTATTGTACACTGGATTATATTTAACCAAAGGTGATTTCATACACATAAACAAGTTTTTAATAACCATTTATATATTAAGTACATGTGGTTTGTTCACAATCGAAGAAATCCGTTTAAAATTTACATCAGATAGTAACATTTCCTTCAGTTTGAATAATATTTTATACCTACCGTTTGAAAGCGTCCCATGGAATTAAACAGATTAACTACTTGACTTCGGTGTAGGTTGACAATCTGATTATTCCCAGCGCCAGCGAATTTCACTCATCTGAACTGATCTGACCAAAAATCTTACTCAAAACATATTTGAAGATAAAATAGTGTATCCCCAAATTTTTTCATAGCTTTGTTCAGCCTGTTTATTGTTCCACGGACACTTGTTCAGATAATTAATCCTTGGTTCACTTTGGTTATCTGTTATTATAGAAGATGAAATTAATCAGCGTCTTAACCGACAATCAACATGTCCTCCAGCAGACACACACACGCGCATGGGCTGATGACGTAATGGTTGTTTTTATATGAAATGCATTGTCTCGGAATGTACGTCTTTGCTGTGTATTTTGATATTCAGGACCTACTCTGGCATTATCATGTTAGGACAGTTGAGGCGGATATTTGGGGATCGGTGATTTGGCGGGTGTGTGTGTGTGGGGGGGGGGGGGGTATCCCAATTCTTTATATAAAAACCTAAAAAAATGTATATGAATTTGTCAAGCTTCAAAGAGCTATTTGGCTCGCTTCGCTCGGCTTTCTTTTCATACATCTGTTTTCTCTCACCGGTTAGAAATCATAGCTACGCCACTGACGCCAACCCGACTTTATAAACATATGAAACCGAAATAATAATATCACAAACTGTTTTAAGGCAACAAATTCAACTTGTTTTTATCGACTTTTCAATTCACTAAAATAGTTCAACAAAATCTCGTTTGACACCACCTCCACTACTTGTATAATAATCCCATAATGAAACCGGGAAATAGTTAATTGGCCGAAACTTTGCATGAAGGGCCATACTTTTCTGGGAGCAATTATCCTAAAAGAGGCGTAACAATCTGAAATATTGTCGACGAGCCCTTACTGGGTGACAGATAGATAATCTATTTATTGCACAGATAAATATTAAAGGGGAACTAGTGGTTTGGATATCTTCGCAAATTCAGTGGATTTTCTTCAGCAAATAGTTTACCCTGGTGGATCAATAGAGAAACGAATTTCCGTTTTATATATTTATCGGAAAAATTTCTTGGCTGTCGGAAAACTGTAACCTTGACCGTGGAAGATCCAAGAGAGAAACCAATTCCCCGACAGTTAAACTCGATGTGTACAGTTATTTGCAGTTTTCAGACACTATCTCTTTGTCACGTATGGAAGCCTATAACTACCATTCATAATTTCTACTTTTCGCCTGTTCAAAACACGAAAGTCGAAGAGTCGAAAAGAAGAAGTTACGACAAAATGTCAGGCGACAACACGCTATACAAACCAAAATCAACTCGAAAATAGGAAATTAAGAAAAAACACAGCGATAATAGCGCCCCTCGTCTTTTCCTAATTTCTTATTTTCGACTTGCATTTTGGCTTGTATACCGTCTTGTCGACTTTCGACTTAGTCATATTTTTGTATTTATTGATGTCAGTAAGAAGGCGCCAACACGCATACCAAACCAAAATGCAACTCGAAAAGTAGAAATTAGGAAATTAACACACCACGCTATTAGCGACTTTTCGCCTCGGAAGTTGTTGTAGTCTCAGTTTTCCAGGTCGCATTTGAATACGTGCAATCAGTGCTCACCCTGTATTTCATTCTTTTCCGTCAATATGGATAATAATTATTATATAAAAAAATGTTTATATTTTTTTTCCGCCAACTGGGATATTTTATCTGCCAAAAAAGTCTGATAAAAAAAACACACCTTAGGCTACAACAATTTAATTTCCCGTACCGATATATACAATATACAACAAC
Organism: Patella vulgata; assembly: GCF_932274485.2. NCBI lineage: Eukaryota > Metazoa > Mollusca > Gastropoda > Patellidae > Patella > Patella vulgata. The sequence continues at coordinate 35,135,442 of NC_065883.2, forward strand.
AACAACATGGGGATTGGGTGGTCTAGTGGTTTAACACGTGCGCGTGAAATCACAAGGTCTGACATTGATTCATGTGGTGTGATTTCGATTCCCCGCTTAAACATGACAAGGGAGTAGGATTGCTTGTCCAACCGTGTGGGTTTTCTCCGGATACCCCAGTTTCTATCCACTGCTAAAGACCCCTACGTGCAAACGAATTATTGAAATGATTTAGTTTGCAACGAGTGGATGTTAAGCCAGCCTGGAGGTCGGGTGTTCGATCTCTGCAAACCAAAATGATAGGTCGCTAATAGCGCGTGTGTTTATTTCCTAATTTCTACTTTTCGAGTTGCACTTTGGCTTGGTATGCGACAGTTGTCCTTGTCAGACCCCCCCCCCCCCTCCCGTCCTGCATCACTGACAACAGGGAATCCGCCGGAAAATCTGGATGAACTTTCTCGGCCAATGCAGGGATCGAACACCCGACCTCCAGGCTGCCTTAACATCCACTCGTTGCAAACTAAATCATTTCAATAATTCGTTTGCACGTAGGGGTCTTTAGCAGTGGATAGAAGCTGGGGTATCCGGAGAAAACCCACAAGGTTGGACAAGCGACCCTACCCCCTTGTCATGTTTAAGCGGGGAATCGAAATCACACCACTTGAATCAATGGCAGACCTTGTGATTTCACGCGCACGTGTTAAACCACTAGACCACCCAATCCCCATGTTGTTGTTGTATATTGTATATATCGGTACGGGAAATTTGTTTTATAATAGGCCTATATAATAAATTAAATTGTTGTAGCCTAAGGTGTGTTTTTTTTATCAGACATTTTTGGCAGATAAAATATCCCAGTTGGCGGAAAAAAAATATGAACATTTTTTAAAATGTAAAAATTATTATCCATTTTGGCGGAAAAGAATGAAATAAAGTGTGAGTCCTGATTGCACGTATTCAAATGCGACCTGGAAAACTGAGACTACAACAACTTCCGAGGCGAAAAGTCGCTAATAGCGTGGTGTGTTGATTTCCTAATTTTTACTTTTCGAGTTGCATTTTGGCTTGTATAGCGTGTTGGCGCCTTCTTACTGACATCAATAAATACAAAAATATGACTAAGTCGAAAGTCGACAAGACGGTATACAAGCCAAAATGCAAGTCGAAAATAAGAAATTAGGAAAAAACGAGGGGCGCTATTATCGCTGTGTGTTATTTTTTAATTTCCTATTTTCGAGTTGATTTTGGCTTGTATAGCGTGTTGTCGCCTCACATTTTGTCGTAACTTCTACTTTTCGACTCTTCGGCTTTCGTGTTTTGAAGAGGCGAAAAGTAGAAATTATGAATGGTAGTTATAGGCTTCCATAGTCACGGCTTAATCCACGCTAAAGTGTAAACAATCTCCCAGCTTGGATCCAATCGGATTTTACAGAGGCTTATCAAAAGCCTTTACGCATCGTCGGTAAAGGATGCCAAATGTTGCAAAACTTTAAATTCATCGTAACTTTGTAAATACTTATTGAAATTCACCCCCCCCCCACCACCACCAATAACTTGGCCCCAAGTCCTCCTTTCTCCAGGTTATTGCACGCAAGTTAGCAACTTGGCAAGTAATCATGTGATTATAGGCCTTCATCGACGATAGGACATGTTCAAGTGTCATAGTGTAAATATTCAATTTTTGGTTTGTCATACATCATCTTCTTGGGTAAAGAATAACGCTCGATGGAACCATGCTTTAATTATAGGATATTGGATTCTACTATATGGTTATGTGTTTAGTACTTGTTCAATTTTTTATGCCACTCAAGAAGCTATTGTCGTTAATTTGGAACACCTTATTATTAATGTTTACACTTAATATTAATCAGTACAGTTGTATGTGTTAAGACCCCCCCCCCCCTATAATAATATTAGTTGTAATTAGAGTCATACACGATTAGTTTCTTTTTTTCTTTTATTAGGGTTGCAATTTTGTACAAATTGTTAGGGTCCTAGACCTTTATAATATACTCTTCAAAAACAATAGGGAATATTTAGAAACAATACAAAACTGCGGAAATGCACTGCTGTTTTTATTAGAGGTAACCAATGTATGTTAATAACAGGCCATTTGCCTACCCATGAACATAAACAGTTCATATGGGCGGCTTATCTGACGGCCCCATTTCACTCGTAAAGAGATACACCGTCAAAAGTGAAAATGGATGTTTTTGATTTTTGTCTTAATAATGAGTAATTGCTCCACCAATCCTCAGACATTCAGCAATTCGTCGTGGCATACTCCTAATCAACCGTCCAATCACGATTTTGGGGAAATCTGACCAACTCCTCTTGCAGTGCCACGGCCAATTCTTGTAGTGAAGTCGGTTGACGTTGATGTCGACGAATACGTCTCCCGACCATGTCCCAGACATGCGCTATAGGGGAAAGGTCAGGACTCATGGCTGGCCAAGGCATATGGACAATATGGTGACGCTGGATGTAGTTACTCACGACACGAGCGCGGTGGGCACGGGCATCATCATCTTGAAAGATAAAACGTCGACCTGCACGTTGAGCAAAGGACAGAACTATCGGTGCCAGGATGGGGTCACGGTAGTACACACCAGTGACCCTTCCTTGAACAATATGCAAGTCCGTTCTGCCAGTCATGGTGATTCCTTCCCACACCGTAACAGACTCACGCCGGACTCTGTCATGCTGTCTGACGTTAACGTTAGCATGACGCTCATTTACACGCCTCCAAACGCGAGCACGCCTATCGGTGAAATCCAGAGTAAATCTGAAATCATCTGAGAACATTACACACGCCCATCGACGATTACCCCAATTTCTACGCTTCCTACACCATTGACGCCCGTTTGCCATGTGCTGGCGAGTTAATGAAGGCACAACACGCGGTCGTCGCGACAGCAAATGGCTGCATGTAGCGGATTTCTAATCGATTGGGGTGTAACTCGAATTCTGTAACTTGGTACTAGTTTACTGAAAGCTGATTGGCCGTTTGTCCTCGATTTCGCAGGACCTGTCTACGAATGTATCGATCCCGGGCTTGTGTAGTGGCTCTAGGACGACCTGAGCGAGGTCTATCATCAACATTGTGTGTTTGTTGGTACCGGTACCACAGTCTGCTGATCACAGACTGTGGCACATTAAGCATATTGGCTACTGCTCGCTGTGTAGAACCCATTTGAAGCATTCCAATAGCACGTAGACGTTCATCATGTTGAAGACGTCTCATTGCAAATTAAACGTAACACACTAAAGCAAAGATACGCTAAACAGTAAATCGTATGCAAGAACCGATAGGAAAGCAAACATGGATATGATAAACCAGCACGCGACACTTTTCATCAACCCTTCCTTGAAGAGTCAAATTTGACAATGAACCCCTCCCACGTGTATGGCGCTATTACGTGTCGGACTTGCAGCTCAGTGGTTCTGTTGGGGCGATAAGTTCTTCATCTGTGAACATACTCTCAACGCATTTCAAGTGTCCATGACTATTTATCATATCACAACCTGCATAGGTATTTGCATTTCAATACCCCCTTCTTTTTTTTGAAGAATATAAATCGCTTTCACTAAATGCCTTTCAAAGATATGACACATATTAATTAATCGCACATTTATTTTTTTTTAAAACTATCGAGCAATCAAACTATACACTAAGTTTCATCACTCTCTATCAGATAGAATCAACCTTATCTTGTCCCAAAGCATCGACCAATGAAATTGATCAGCTCTGCTTAGCTTCAGCTCGAAATATTAATCATTGAACTTGGTCAAGACATTCACCTAATGAACATCTACATCAAGTTTAAACATTCTACCTCAGTTAAAAGCAGAGTTGTTATGTTCCAAAGTCTTGACCAATCAAATTGCTTATCGCTCCTTAGTCTAAGCAGAAAATTCTCACCATCGAACTTAGTCAAGGTAATGATATAATGAATCTATTTTCAGAGTTCCATCGCTCTCACTTCATTATAACCAAAGTTATCGTGCTCCAAAGCATCAACCAATCAGATTGCTTATCTCTGCTTACCGTAAGCAGACAATGTTCATCATCGAACTCCATCAAGGCATTCACCTAATGAACGCCTACACCAAATTTGAACATTCTACCTTAATTAGAAGGCGTATTGTTGTATTCTAAAGACTCGGCCAATTAAATTGCTTATCGCTCTGCTTGGGGGATCACGGTAGCTAAGAGGGTACGACCCTGGCTCGCTAGCCTGGAGGTCGGGTGTTCGATCCCTGCATTGGCCGAGAAAGTTCATCCAGATTTTCCGGCGTGGTTCCCACTTGTCAGTGATGTAGGACGGAGGACCTGACAAGGACAGCTGTCTAGTCGTTCGGATGGGACGAAAACCGAGGTCCCGTGTACACATTGGCGTGCACGTAAATGACCCCTTGACAGTTGGAAGTCGATATAAGAGTAGGCCGTAGTGCCGCTGTCGGGGCATAATTTCCCTCATATAACACTGTATGGCGTATGCCCGTCTTCATTAGCCCAGTTTGGAGCAGAACATTAGGACGATAAAACCCATTTCATTTTCTTTATCGATCTGCTTACCCTCAGCAGAAAATGTTCATTATCAAACTTGGTCAAGGTAGCTTTCGCTCGAAATGTTAATCATTGAACTCAGCCCAAGAAATTCACCTAATGAACATTTACATCAAGTTTAAACATTCTATCTCAATTAAAAGCAGAGTTGTTATGTTCGAAAGTCTTGACCAATCAAATTGCTTATCTCTCCTTAGCCTAAGCATAAAATTCTCATCATCGAACTTATTCAAAGTAATGATATAATGAATCTATACTCGGAGTTTCATCACTCTCACTTAATTATAACCAAAGATATCGTGTCCCAAAGCATCAACCAATCAGATTGCTTATCTCATCTTACCTTAAGCAGACAATGTTTATCATCGAACTAGATCAATTAGAAGGAGAGTTACTGTGTTCCAAAGTCTTGTCCAATCAAATTGCTTATCGTTCTGCTTACCCTGAGCAGAAAGTGCTCATTATCGACCTTAGTCAAGGTATTGATGTGATAAAACTATACACCAAGTGTCCTCACTCTCACTAAATTAGAACTAAAGTTATCGTGTCCCAAAGCATCAACCAATCAAATTACTTATCTCTGCTTACCCTAAGCAAAAAATTCTCATCTTCAAACACCATAAAGGCATTGACCTAATTAAAACCTACACCTAGTTTGAAAATTCTACCTAAATTAGAAGGAGAGTTATTGTGTTCCAAAATCTCGGCCAATCAAATTGCTTATTGCTCTGCTTACCCTGAGCAGAAAATGCTCATTATTGAACTTAGTCAAGGTATTGATGTAATGAAACTAACACCAAGTGTCCTCACTCTCACTTAATTAGAACTAAAGTTATCGTGTCCCAAAGCATCAACCAATCAAATCGCTTATCTCTGCTTACTCTACGCAGAAAATTCTCATCTTTGAACTCCATCAAGGCATTGATTGACCTACTAAACACCTACACCAAATCTGAACATTGTAGCTCAATTAGAAAGAGAGTTATTGAGTACCAAAAAGTGTGACGGACAGACAGACGGACGGAATCATTTTAATAGTCCCCTGTTTTCTTCGAAAGGCGGGGGCAAAAAATGGGCGTGGGTCTACGCCTGGGGGTCGGACATACCCCACAAAAAAATAGGGATCATCCTTATGGTATAAGGAATAAGTATGCAAAGTTTCAAGACAATCCATAAAGGATTGTGTGCCCTGTAGGCGACCCACAGGTACACACACACCCACAGGGGGGCGACGGCATAATACGTCCACATTATGAATGTATACCTATAAAAAATGAACATACTGAAGATTTCAATTATCCATTTTATCGTTAAATTTTAGAATCTCGCGTGTATTCTAAGAGTATAGCGGAAACAATACGAGTCCTCTATACAGGCCCCTACAAATTATACAATGCCTGTATCTATAATATGCTTAAACTGTGAATACATTTCTGTTCAAGATGTATTATGTAAGATTTAGCTAAAGAGTTGACCGTTCTTGCCATAATAGTTCAAAAATAGATAATAAAAAATGAATATACTGAAAATTTCAATTATCCATTTTATCGTTAAATTTTAGAATCTTGCGTGTATTTTAATCCATTTAAATCTCAACCATCCGATGATCAAGCGAGTTGATTATAGTCTTGCCATGTGAATAAATGTCTAAATAATACTTAATATAACATTTGAAGCCAAAATAAAGACCTGCAATAGGCAGATTTAGCTCTTACATAACTCATCTTTAATTTATAATCCAAATACATATAGATGGAATAAATAATGTAAAACAGTGTATCTCAAAATTGAACCAAAAGCATTTTCAGAAATGTCACTGTTCTAAAGTGATAAGGGCCTAATTCCGTAAAACAATGTGAAACGCTATATATTCAGCAGTGTACAAAAACTCGATCGAATATCTCAACATAATTTAACCTAAAATGATCCCGAGGAAATGATTTTAATTCAACAAAGGGCCATAGAATTCCGTTACAAATTAATGGAATCCCCCGAAACGTGAATTGGAATTGTAATTCAGCTACATACAGATACCAAACTTCAATCAAATATCTCGAAGTCAACAAAGGGCCATAAACCGGCCAAAATTTAACGGAATCTACGAAATGTGAATTTGGTCTGTAACTCTGGTATGTACAGCAGTATACCAAATTTCAATCAAATATCTCAAAAATTCATTTAAATTTCTTCTAGAAAACAAAAAAAGACAGACACAGGGGTTGAGAGAGAATTTATGGTCTCCCGGATTTACAGGTAGCGACTAATAAAATAACGATGCTTGGCATTTTGGTATGCACACAGATATTGATCAACGCAATGCTGTAAGATTGATTAATAGATAGGCCAAGATTTAGACGAATGCTCTCATGATCTACAATGGGTATTGTACAACATTATATTGATTGTCAATAATATAATTAAAGGAAGACTAACAATATTGTCGGGGAATGTTGCACTACAAAAGATTGGGGTTCGCCCAGGATTATGGGATTTTGAGACCCTAAACAATGTAAAGATTATGGTGCCCCATATAACTAATTCAAATAAAACGATACTAAATTGATACATTTTTTTTAATTTTTCTTTTTATCTTTTAAACAATATATTTTGTTATCTTTTAAATAGTATTTTATTCACAATTGTATCTGAACACTACAGGGATTGGTGAACAGGCACAACCTATATTAAACCTCTCTCCGTGTCAAATATAGACATGTATTTATATTTTAGAAAAAAACAATGTACGAGGGAAAACATATTTACAGTGAGTGTGTTGCAAATTTGCCAAATTATGAACTGCAGTGGTATAGTTCTCCCTTGAACATTCATAATTTGTCTTTGTAAATGAAACAAAACTTATGTAAGCCTTATTTCTAAATTTTCCGATGGCAAAATCCTGGAACTGTAGGGCCCCTGGTTAAGTTGAAAAGTTTGACGCTGATAAAAAAAAAAACCTCTGCGCCGCCCCCGCCACACACATACATCACATACACCGCCTTTCCTTGGTGTTCTAATGGTCAACAAGAGCAATAGTGTCATGCAAATTAATAAAAAATACAAACAAATCAACTTAATTAAATAACACATTTATTTCTTTATTTCATAAGATAAAATTGTGACCAAAAATTAAATGGTCATTTTGGTAAGCGAGTTATTAGTCGAGCCCAGTAAGATTTGATGTGGTTTTATTAATACGATTTTATGAAGATAAACCCATGTTCGAATTATTTTCTTAAAAAGTGAATAATAGGCCTTGATATATTTAATATGTATTAGCAAAAAATAATATTACCATCGATGTTAAAGGGCGGGGATGGTCTGGGAAGGAGCATGCGAGTATGATGGGCTTTGGGGGCCAATAAAGAAGTTAACGTTCTCGCGTAGTTAGGTCACTTTTTAGTCTTGAGTTTTTGGTGACTTATTGGTAAATTGTTACACGCTAAATTTGTGCATGAGTTAGAAACATCCGTCTCCGTTTACTAGCAATCAAATGTCATGTGGAAGAACGTTTCAGTAGCGAAGTAGTAGCCTGGTGTTCCACTACTTATCGATCGACAGTTCATTATTAGTCTCTATCATTCAGAATAGTCATTCGTAACTTGAAGATAAGGGGGTTCTGGGTGACCGAGACAGCAGGACATCGACTCCGAGACGTACATAAACAATCACGCGGCTTCATAAATTTCAACATTTTATCATATTAATACATTAACTTATGATAAACAGATTAATAATCTTATTTTACTTAAATATAATTTGATATTTAATTTGTAGGTGGAAAGTGCGACCCCCTCTTTATAGAATGGCACCCAAACGCTTTATGAATCAAAGCGTGAAATGGGCGTGGAACAACGAGTAGCTTGCGGTAGAAAATATTTTTATTTTGTTAAGAATCTAATGAAAACAGAATCCACATGAACTCCGCGATTTTCGATCGAAATATTGATAATTTTGGCTGGGATGGTCCCTATAATATAGACCTAAACCATTGAAAAATACAAATAAGTGTCAATTTTGTGAGGAGCAGTGAGTCAATAATTGTTAACAGTCTGGGTCATTGCAGCATACAACGAAGATAATCTAGAAAAGAAAAATAGTCACCAATACGGCGATGCCATGGGGGATACTTATATTACTAAGAATATAATCTAGACAAAATTGAGCTGAATCTGTATAAAGTCACAAGAGTTTGAGAACGGCTGATAGATGCAGTTGCCGGCAAAATGTTAGTATTAATTATGATGAGATTATATATCAACCCCATTTCAGTAATTAAATATTTAAAAAAACGGTTAATTCAATATTTTGTAAAACAATAAATTGGTCATTTGTATAAAACAAAGAAAACTCTATTTCGAGTTTTTAGGACCCAAAACGAAAACGTGCTAAAGACATCATTTCCCCGTATTTTATATGAATCCAAGATTGTAAGAATACACTATGTAGTTTATCAACACAGTAATTTAATTTATTAAATATTATGTTTGAAAATTAAATTCTAAAACCATTCCACAATGCCTCGGTAAGTTTCTGAGTTTTGATTCCTTTTTTTTTTATTTTTTGTTGTTTTTTTTTTAAGTAGAAAAAAGTATTTACAGATAATAAAGTAGAGATCTGGTAAAGCTATATTAAGTATACATAAAGGTTAGAAAAAGCAAAAAATGTAAAAAAAAAAAAAAAAAAAAAAAAGTAACAAAACAAACAGTGATTTTTTAGACCTCTGCACCATTTTGAATTATGACATCACTTTCTAATACCATAGTTTTTGGTTCCTTTACGACTTCATCTTTCTTTTCAGGATTTATTCTTTCGTGTTCAATATCTGATGTCATGTCTGATTGCCCCTCACTCTGGTCTTTTACACCTGATTCAAACTTAACATATGTTTCACGTTTTGGGACTATAACTTCAGCTTCTAAGGGATACCGAGTGCTCAGGTCGGCATATACAGTTTTTTGCCGTATGCGGGCATGGGAATGAGGTCTGGAATGTGATTGAGGTTCATAAACTTCTGTAAGAGGTTCAAGTTCATGTATTTCACTAATAGTGTGATTAGGATAACTTGTGCTTGAACTTGATAATGTTGATTCAGAAAAAGCATAAACTGTTTTATCTACATGTTTTCGTCTGCTTGGAGAACAACAGTCTGAAGATGGCCAATGAAATTGACCAAACCCTCCCTGTGGTCCCAGAGTTCTTAATAGTGATTGAAAGAAAAATGTTGAGTAAACCCATCCAATTGTAATAATTAACATAAGAAAAATTCCAAACTTGTTATAAGCTAAAACAGTTGAAGGCATCATTAATGACCCAGCTAGGAATGTCGTTAATGCTGCCATAGCCACAGCACTTCCCATTCGTCCAACAGAACATGCTACACGCATCTCTCGATCTAGATCAGGAGACAGTCTATAGGCCACACCATAATGTAAAGTGAAATCTATGGACATTCCTATAGCAACAGTAATAACCACTGATTCCAATATATTCAATTCCCAGCCTAACAGCACCAGAGTTGCTATAGTAACAGCAATGATACACGTGATACACAAAATCGCATATAATGTAATGAGAACATTTAATGTTGTGAAAAAGGCCACAACAGCAGCTACAGCAAGAGACACACCCATTGCTAAAGGAGTTCCTGTAGCAAGACTTTTTTGCAGATCATAAAATGCAAGGTCACTTATTAACCAGCCATTTCTCATTTCAGCAGGTGCCTGCACCATTTCCTCTGTTACCCATTGGTTTATTCGCTGATAAAAAGAACTCATTTTCTCATATGATTGGCTGTAAGGTTCGTTACTGAGAAACTCAATAAAGAAGGCACTAATTTGACCATTGGAAAATCGTGGTCCTGGGGAGTAGGCCGAGTAGATAACGCCTGGTGTCTTTTGTAAGGCTACAATATAGCGACTTAAACAATGGCTAAACACGGCTCTACTAAACGGAAACTTGGTTTCATTACAACATGGAGTATTATCTGTGGTTTCAACTCGACATGGTTGCTTCATGTATTCATACACAAAATTTTCTAAAAAGCAGTTTGTAAGTTGTATACCTGGGGATTTTAGATAAAAATCAGAACGGCGCAATCGTTGACAGAATTCCAGAATCCATTTTTGAGCATTTTCTGTTGTCAAATCAAATGCACTATCAAATACTAATGATCCCTTTTTACTTGGGTCAAGTCTGTCACCATTGTCAATTGGGTGTATTCCCCATATAACTGTGATGGGCAGTAATGGAATGTCATTTGTATTTTCAGTTTTTTCAAAACCAAATACCTCACCAAGTTCAAAATCATATTTTTCTAATAAATGATTGGATGAAAACACTTGAAATTTTTTAGATGAAGGGAGTTTAAGACGCGGATAATAAAATATAACAAGAACACCACATATTCCTAAACTACCGTAAATAAACAGCCACAAATAACGAAAGCGAATAACAAAACAAGGTAAAATCTTCTCAAAAAATATTCTGGACCAATCAGTAATGAGGTAATATAGTTTGTACGGAATTTTACACAAATAGTAACCCACGTTTTTATTGCCTGAATATATGTCAGGACTATGACAAACACAAAAATTGCACCATTTCTTGTAGGCCATAATACTGGCTGGAATCCATGTTATCATCAACACAAAGTTACAGAAGACGGCAGTGCCTGCATATATGCTAAAACATTGAATGGCAGTGATGTCACTAATATAATTTGAATAAAAGGCCGCAGAAGTTGTTAAACTGGTTACTAACATTGATAGAGTAGCATGTCGTAACGTATCACTCACAATTTTTTCTAAAGTTCCATTGTTTTTTTCAGATTTTGATAAGTGCCACACTTTACAATAAATGAACATGTCATCAGCCCCAATACCAATCATAATTATAACAGTTACCATATTCATATATGGAAAAAATTTGATCTCAAACACAAACATGTAGAGAAAATATGCCACTTCCAGTGATCCAAACATGGCTAAAAATGTCATACAGGTGATAAAAATGGAGGATGAATAAAGCCACATGAAAATAAAGATGACCGCACCAGCAGCAGACAGCCATTTTGTATCTGATATTAGATATTCTTCAAACAGTATATGCTTTATACCAAACTCAGCACCAACTATTTCTACAGTTTTGTATTGTCTGGGTAAACTTTCTATATATTTATATAAATCTATTGAGGAGGAGCTGCCAGCAACAGGAAGAAATGTAATGGTATATTTTAAAGACAATTTATTGTTTTTTGTGAGTTGTTTTGAAAATGAAGAGTCTGTTAAATAGTGTAAAATATGATAAACAGCATTATATTGGGTACACTGATGAGGAATTCCTGGGCAGTGATCTAATGGATGATCATAAGAGTAAAACCAAGCATCCGGAGAGAAATGACAGTTAGGTCCTAAGGAGTAGTTACCATAAAATGGTGCACACATCTCCAGAGTATTAAGTACTTGACTTAAATCATCTTCTGTCACCTCCATACATCCACTCTTATTGGATAAAAGGGCTACATAGTTTCCAAGTGACCAACTTCTACAACAGTTATGACTCATGGCTTTGATACAGTTGCTACGGTAATCCTTTCTTTTATGTAGCCATGAACTTTCCATTAGACATAAATTATGGAGATTTTTTGCACTATATAAGGAACTACCATCTGCAGAACCAAACACCAATCTGGCATAGGCTTTATCTGAAAAACAGATTGTGTGATGATGAAAATATTATTTGAAACATGAATACATATTTGATTAACACTCTTATATGGATATACTACCTTTATGTGTATTGAAACGTAGAATGTTAATACAACTCAACATTGAGGCTGATGTCCCCGACTGAAATCCCAAAATAAATAGATGACACATTTTAATTTATCACACATTTATTTTTTTCAAAAGTATCAATCAATCAAACTGATATCAACTTTTATCAATTATGCACTAAGTTTCATCACTCTCTATCAGATAGAATCAAAGTTATCTTGGCCTAAAGCATTGACCAATGAAATTGCTTAGCTCTGCTTAGCTTTCGCTCGAAATGTTAATCATTGAACTCAGCCCAAGAAATTCACCTAATGAACATTTACATCAAATTTAAACATTCTATCTCAATTAAAAGCAGAGTTGTTATGTTCGAAAGTCTTGACCAATCAAATTGCTTATCTCTCCTTAGCCTAAGCATAAAATTCTCATCATCGAACTTATTCAAGGTAATGATATAATGAATCTATACTCGGAGTTTCATCACTCTCACTTAATTATAACCAAAGATATCGTGTCCCAAAGCATCAACCAATCAGATTGCTTATCTCATCTTACCTTAAGCAGACAATGTTTATCATCGAACTAGATCAATTAGAAGGAGAGTTACTGTGTTCCAAAGTCTTGTCCAATCAAATTGCTTATCGTTCTGCTTACCCCGAGCAGAAAGTGCTCATTATCGACCTTAGTCAAGGTATTGATGTGATAAAACTATACACCAAGTGTCCTCACTCTCACTAAATTAGAACTAAAGTTATCGTGTCCCAAAGCATCAACCAATCAAATTACTTATCTCTGCTTACCCGAAGCAAAAAATTCTCATCTTCAAACACCATAAAGGCATTGACCTAATTAAAACCTACACCTAGTTTGAAAATTCTACCTAAATTAGAAGGAGAGTTATTGTGTTCCAAAATCTCGGCCAATCAAATTGCTTATTGCTCTGCTTACCCTGAGCAGAAAATGCTCATTATTGAACTTAGTCAAGGTATTGATGTAATGAAACTAACACCAAGTTTCATCACTCTCACTTAATTAGAACTAAAGTTATCGTGTCCCAAAGCATCAACCAATCAAATTGCTTATCTCTGCTTACCCTAAGCAGAAAATGCTCATCTTCGAACTCCATCAAGGCATTGACCTAATAAACACCTACACCAAGTTTGAACATTCTAGCTCAATTAGAAGGAGAGTTATTGTGTCCCAAAAAGTGTGACAGACAGACAGACCCATTTTAATAGTCCCCTGCTTTCTACAAAGGCGGCTGACAAAAATTCAGAAGTAGTATATTCATATAAGTGTGTTAATTTTAGTGAAATCTATTTCTACATGTCTTATAAGGATTAATACATATATGATTCTATAATTGTTTGAGCCTTAGATATAGGTGTATGTATACTGTGTCTTGAGAATGGTATTTTATGCCACTATAGTTACATCGCAATTAATCTTTTCCATGTTTAATTTTCTACTTTAGTGAAGACTACACAGTCAGCAATATATTTGTAAACTATATAAAAGGTGAAAAATATGTTTTACATATATTTCATGTGGTCAGTTGGGTCAGTAAACCAAATAATAAAATAACTAAGGCCTAATATAGAAAATATAATTAAATGTGTCCTGCTTCACAATCAGGTATTTTTTGGGAGAAGGACACATGTAGTTCAATTTACATTATATAATTTCTCAAAACCTACCTGGTATACCACAAAAGAACTTTTCATCTGAATCATATTCTAATTTTGAAGAGTTTTTTGATGCTTTGGATGACAATCGTAGTTTTTTTCTTTTCTTCTTCTTTTCCTTCTGCCGCTTGCGTTCTTTTGACTTATTGCGTATTCGTTCAATAAGATTTTCTTTGTACATTTTAACATATGGTAGCAAGTTAACATTTTCATCGTTATTTTTAACCAAGTTTTCATATGCCACCATTCTTGCACCTATTTCAGTTTGTCTAGGCTCAAAACCCTGGGAAAAATTAGAAGAGTAAAAGGATGAAATCAAACACGCTACCAGGCTATATTAAAAATAGGTTGTCAGGAAAAGAAACATACGAGCACAGCAGCTATGTCATCTTTTTTAGGTAATGGGAGCATTTACAAGCTACTAAAAACAAAGATTGGAATACACCCACACAGCAGCTATGACTAAAAGTAAACTAGAGCCATAAACAGAAGCTTATCTAGGAATAAATCGTGGAAGGATGCCATCAAAAAATTGAATCTTTATTTTACAAACTGTAGCCTCTATCGCATTCACAGGTTTTTCGATAACCCCGAGTGGAAAACTGCGGAACAGTGAATATTGACACATGTAGGATTTGTCCTCTAATGACCACAATCCTTCACACCAAATTTGAATAAAGATAGGTTGCCAGGCAACGAAACATACGCCCACAGCAGCTATATCGTCCGGGCAGTCAACAAGAGTTGTCACATATTTTTACTTTTTTCGGTAATGAAACATTTATAATACACTAAAATCTGATTAAAAGTAACAACTCATTAAGTAATTATCAAAAACCATTAGAATTTGTTTGATTTTTATAAATTTCTGCCCCATGCTAACGTTTAGTATACGAAACTTTTAACATCATGGATTAGCTGTTCAAGTCATAAAGATTCATTGAAAATCAATATACTTGTTCGTCTCAAGACCTTAAACTCTGTGTATCAATCTGAAGTCAATCAGATGATAACGTTAGCCTCTAGAGTGTCACAAGATTTTTCAAAGTGATCAAGGGCCATGACTCTGGCAGCAATTATCCGAAATCGTTGAAAATCAATATGATTCTTCATCGCATGGCCTCAAACACTGTGTATAAATTTAAAGTCAATCGGATATTAACTTTAGCCTCTAGAGCGTCCACAAGCAATAGTGGACGCCGAACGGACGGGGGTGACAACAATATACGACCACATTTCAATGTGGGCGTATAAAAATGTAGCCTTTAGTTTTTCAGCAAAGAGGGTTAACGCCAAAGGGAAGGTCATGGAATGCTGAATTTTGATATTGATAGAGTTTGTACTCTCATGACACCAAACGCTTCACAACAAATAGATTTGAGACTACTGGGATTAACAATCAATGTTTACAAAATTATCATTATTTATAAACACTTCTGTATAAACTTGCAACATCTCTTTTCAAAACTCTACACTTTCCCAAACTGCAGTGGGATTTTGGTTTTCGTCCACTCTGTTAGGCTGATTATTAATCTTTTGAAAAAATAATGTATCTACATGTACATGTATATCCATATGTTTCAGAAAAAACGTAATTCTCTTTTGCATACTACCTTTGCTCAACACAAGTTTGTACAACCATGGACCTTATAATATTATAAGGTCCATGGTACAACTGAGTGCCAATATATTATACAAAATGTCTTAAGGTTCAATAAGAAATGAAATGAAATGGGGTTTAACGTCCTATTGGTCTGCTCCAAACTGGACTAAAGGTTCAACAAGCATATTCATTATCATATACAAAGGGTAAAGTATACTTTAATTTATCAAGCTTCAAAGATGTAGAATAAATCTATTTAACTCCTTCTGCTTGGCTGTCTTTTATTTCTTACACCTTCTTTTGGGAAATATTACACGAACATATAAAACGGGAATAAGAATAATCTTTAAATGGTATTTAGTAACCGGATTGAGTAAAAATAAAAACACATACTCGGGTGAAACAGCTACTAGTGTATGTAAGGTGACATTTTGAAGAATATTCACTCAACGTTTTCAAGCTAATACAGCAATACAAATACGAAACAATAATGTAACAAATTGCCCATTTTAACATATTTTTTTTTAAAGGTCCACAAATTTATTGTACCCGCCCCTGTCAGGAACATAAATGTAGGAGTGTGTGGGGATGTGTGGAAAAAAAATTGTTGGTCATAAAATAAGTGCAGTCGGTTGCAAAATAATGCATCGCCAAATAAATGAATTAATGAGCTAAACAACATCAAAATAGAAGGAAAAAATCCCAAATACTGTATTATAGGTATATGTGTTGATCTGTGCACCTAAATTGTATACATCACGCAAAACTATATAGTAAACTTCGCATAAGTCTGATCTAAGTGGGCTGACCAAGTTTATCTGAGTTAGCAGAAGACCTAGTTCAGCTCTGAACGTAGGTCTCATTATCGCCCTATATGTTTAGGAACCGTCCTATTGAATCCTTGTTGAAATAAAATCGGTTTCCAGTCAATTTTACTGGGCAACTTTTTACTGCTAAACGGTCGTGTATCAGTCTCTATGAACACTTGAACAATGTAAAGAACATTTTAGTGAGAAAATAAGACCTCGCTAGAGTCAGTATGTGCAACACAACATGCTGTTAAAAATGCATGCCCTTCTGCTAAATGGCTTTGGCGGACACCATTGAGGTCTAGATGTGGGGTGGCGCACGGATTTACGTGGCTCAGCCATATAAGATGAAACGAAATTTAGGTAAGCTGGGGTGGGGAAAAATTAGAATCGTTGAAAAGCTGAGAAACTTCAGTCAATTATTGCTTTGCCTAGCCCAATTACAATCAAATTTTTTCAAAAATTCTAATTTCGTTTCGTCTTATACGGGCCGAGTTGCGCAAATTTGTGCGCTGCCCTGTATTTGGATTTCAATGGCGTCAGCCAGGCCGTTTGGTGGAGGGGGATGTATTTCTAACGGCATGTTGTGAACATACTGCCGATCCGACTTAGGGTCCAAACGATTTTATCCCAGTTGAGCGAATATCCGTCTTATACGAATCCCACGTTTACTGTAGTTGGTCTTACACTAAATGCAGTCACTGCAGTCAACTAAATGAATCAATGAGGTAAAAAAAAACAATGCCAAAATAGAAGGGAAAAATATCAGATACTTAAAGTAGCTAAGTCTCTAACTCAATATCATTCAAAATCTTCAACATTGAAAACACGAATTATTTGTCAAATTAAATCAACATTCATGTTGTGATCTTACCGGAAAAAGATGGGCTTTTGATATCCAATATTTAAGACAAAATAAACATTTTACCATTGGTACACGAATCGTGTACCATAATGCGCTTCAGCCCCAGTTGTATCAAGAGACTCGAGGGATGAGGCTAGATACATTGCACCAAATCAAATGGCATATGTAGACCGGAATAACCAGACGCTAGAAAATTTGCACTCGCTTAAGACTGCTGGCTTATTTTGCCGAACATAACTGATTTGAAATTGGAGTAAAAACGGAAACCATTGAATGTAAATTAGTTTATATACATTCATATTACAGTATTATATGCATTGCGACCCACTTTTGTCAATTTCTAGGTCCTAAATGTAAGCGATTTAGCTCCTTTAATATAGGTATGACATGTGCGTTGATCTGTGCACCTAAATTGCAAAACTATATATAAAATAACCCAGTCAACTTGTCATGGCTGAAAAAATGTTTATTACTCTTATTCTGTTAAGAGTATGTTGGTCTAAGAAATTGAGAGAGCTTGTTGTATGAAGAGTTTGATAATTCAAATTTCATTCTTGATTGTCATACAAATAATATTAGTCAAACAGTTGGTAACAAGTTATTGGAATGGTAAAAGAAAATGCATGTTTGTTTCAGAAACACATACAAAATCTTTCAATTATGAAATTTTAAGGTGATCTATTACTAGACAATTTTTACTTTTGCAAATTCAATAGCAGTAGAAATTAAAACGTTTATATATATATATATATATATATATATATAGCAGAAAATTTCTGGAATCCAAGTATCCCTATCCAGCAGCCAAGCCACACTAAACGGTATATTATTTATTTCAAGATGCCTGGTGGAAAACACTACAAAGTCAAATGTGGAATTTGTGGGTCAACTTTCAATAACGACTATACCGGTTGGCACTGCTGCACTTTCCACCCCAGTTAAAACGTTACCACACTCCCAACCAATCTACACTCTCTTCACTCTTTGTATCGCATGTACAAGAACAGGCAAACTTGCCATCACGTTCATCTCCCAATGACACCCAGTTTGACCAGTCATAGGATGAAGAGCATCAACCTGAGGCACCTGTGGAATTTGCGAGACTGAGCAGCAACATGATCTTGAGATGACAAGTGATGAAGAAATGCTCTATAAGCCATCACTGGAGCAGCAACTAAACGTGAATCGTGATGATCAAGTTGACAAAATCATTTCTGAAAGCTCTAATTATTCAGATTCTAGTACTGAAAACACCGATACTGCAACTGGGAATCCAACTGAATGCTGGATTACATGTTATGGCAAATTACGGCATTTGACTTCTACTATTGGCGAATGTCAAGAACTGCTTTCAACTGCTGAGAATGCTGATGCCCCAAACACAAAGCATTTACTAGGTGATTCGGTGGATATTGTTCAGAGAATTAAAGTTCAGAGTTCATCTTTACTGAAGATAGCTGTCAATGAAATAACAAAGCTTGATGATGTTCCCTAATTCTGTGGATCAAGCTCCTATCAAACGTGACCCAGCCAAGAGGTGGAACATAATGACTGACGCAGATAGGATTTGCCTGATAGAACAAGGCCCTTTCCAGCCCAAACTCACATGTTATCCTAGAAATCCTAACATAAAAGATAAGAAAAAACAATGCATGTTTTCATCGGAATGGTTCAAGCAGTATCCATACCTTGAATATTCCCTCCACGCAGACAACGCTTATTGCTTTGTGTGTCAGTTGTTCCCCCAATCTGACACCAGAGATGTTTGGATTAAAGATGGCCAGAACGCGTGGGACAAGATGAAAAGTGTCGGACAAAGAAGAAAGGGAAGATATCCACTCATTTTGGTCACAAAGCCGCGTTACAGCAGTTGGCTAATTTCGTTGATCCAAGGGGACACATTGACTTGTTGATGGATAAAGCTTGGCAATAAAAATTATGCTCGATATCACCAGAACTCTTGGACGCCAAGGCTTGGCCATGCGTGGATCATCCGAAGAAGATGAAGGAAACAGTAATTTTAATTATTTTGTGCAGTTGCTTTCTAGACCGGTGCCGTCTTTCAAACGGTGGCTAGCTGATGCCCCCAAACCTTCTTACGCTGCCAGATATTTTCTCCAAAGTCTCAAAATGAATATATCAAACTGCTTGGTGAAAGATGTTTCCAACAGAGTGACAGAGGAGGTAAATTGCTGACACGACCCCTGGCATGTCACACACTGATCAAATGGCAGTAGTGGCTCAACATGTTTGTCCTGATTCTGGTCTTCCAACTGAACGCTTGGACGACATCAAAGACATCAATGATAAAACTGGGGATGGACAAGCACTGGCGATTATCGCATCACTCGACAGAAAGTGTCTTGATCCAATCGCACAACTTCACAGCATCTATGTCTGGTGTTTTCAGGGGATGTCATGCAATGATGCACACTCATCTTGAATGCGACATTCCGTATATACCCTGCACAGCCCACAGAATAAATATATCAGTGGAATAATCTACCATTTAGTTTAAGATGTTGTACATCTCTATATTCTTTTAAAAAACAACTTAAAACACATTTATTTAATCAGGCTTTTAACTGACTCTGTATACAATCGTTAACATGTCCATAATCTTGTTGTTTATGTATGATTTACATTGTCACTTTGTAAAGTGCTCCTGAACATGTTATATGAAAGGGTGCACTATAAATATGCTGTAATAATAATAATAATAATAAAGTATGTGCACTTTTTGAGATATTGCAAGAGCTCTTCGTTTTCGTCACATACAGCACTAAGCAATTCAATGTTGACCGCGAAAAAGTGAAACAGTCCGATGAAGAACTGTTGATGCTTCTCAATCTGTCAGCCACGCATTGAGTAGCACGCGAGGAATCTATTTGTATTAGAAGTCCTTGAGATCTAGACCGACTCCATGTACAACACAAAAACAAGAGTAAAGGCGGGAGCATTGTTGGATAAGATGAAATGTTTCAACTTCTTGGTGATGTTGATGTTTATAAAAAACGTTATGGGTGAGACCAAGTGTTCAGGGCATCGACATGAATATAAATTGATACCATACAAAGTTTCAAAGCAACCATTACAATGCTCGAACACATCCGCAATGACAGTGACGGCCTGGAAAATCAGATACAAGCGACTAAGTCTGTGGCTGAACAACATGCTTTATGCCATATTAATTTGGCCGAACAACATAGCATCTCCGATCATCCTGAAACGGCAGCCAGCCATAGTCTGGTGGAGCATGACAGGAAGGAATTTATTGCGGTATCTGATGCAATAAAGGCAAAACTGGAAGGCAAATCTGAAGGCTGTTTACGGACATTCTTCAACCGGCTGTGACCTTGCTGCAACCACCCTACAATGGCCCAGTCGACAATACAGAATTGGTACGGTTCTGTGCTATGTTCCTTGTGTCGATGCGACAAGATGAGGACGCCTTGAAGGCTGAACTGACCATGTTCCGATGCCATCTGAAAGAAAACCACAAGGAAATTCGATCAGTCAACAATGCACTAGTTTATCTAAAATCCTGGAGTGAAACATTGTTTCCACTGACTAGACAGTGTTTCATATTGCTACTTACAGTGTCTTAACATCCACATCTGCGGAGCGCAGTTTATGCGTTAAGTAATGAAACAGGAACAGTAACTATTGACTCTTGCATGTGAGAGTGACCTGATGGACATGATCAATCTTGACAAAATCACCAATCGGTGGTGGGGGGTTGGATGGCTGAATGGTTAGCGTGCGCGCGCTGTTATCATAAAGTCTGTCATTGAGTCGACTGGCGTGGTTTCGAATCCCCGGTTGTACGTGACAAGGAGTAGGGTCGCCTGTCCAACCTCATGGGTTTTCTCCGGGTCCTCCGGTTTCCTCCCACTGCTAAAGACTCCTATGCGCAAGCGAATTATTGAAATAAAATTAAACCATATGTTAGTCCCGAACTGACCTAGTTTGTTTTTGAGTGGACGTTAAACCCCATTTCTCTCTCTCTCTCTCTCTCCAATCGGTGGTCAAACTTGACTAAGCGAGGGCGCTTGATGAAAATATGAGGACATAATCATATTTTTGCTACTTTATGTATATTCACCGCAAAAATATATCAAAGATACAGGTCCATTTAAATGATGTAATTATTATCACTTTCATTGAATGAATCACAGACATAAGAACTGCAACTGTAGTGGTATTACTACAAGGCCCTCTTGTGAACCTACCCATTGAAATCATCAGAAATGGAAACTAAAATGGCTATAGGGCAGTCCTCAAGTACCTGCAACTGAAAGGACTAACCCAACACAGATACATGCTGACATGGTCTCCACTTTAAGGGATGATGCCTCTTCCTTTTCCACAGTAAAGAAGTGGGCTGCGGAATTTAAGCATGGTAGAGAGAGCCTTGACGATGACCCCCCGGTTTGTTTTGTTACTATGATTTTGACTAGTTGTTTCATGTACATTATCCTTGTGCATTGTATAGAGCCATCGTTATCAATTGCGATCTGTGTCGGACTAAACGTCCGCTACTTATTGCTTGATAGGTATCTAAAACAGTATAAAAGTATCCGTGTCTCAGAAATGAACAGTAGGCCTACTCTTTCTGTATATTTCTGATACACAGATACTTTTAAGCATGTATTGAAACTAAACAGGACAGTTCTATCAAAGGTTGCCAGTGGCAACGAGTAGAAGTGGGATGTAAAACATGATACATGAAAATATGGTAAAACCATGGACCTTATAATACAGTCCATGGTAAAACTATGGAGACTTGATAAAGAATTTATATACATGTAAATTAATCTGTAAAATTTAACCCTACCTAAATCTTATGTAAAGATCATATAAGTCTCTGTTGATGTTTGATTTAGACATGAAGACAACCTAGATTACACAGACTAAGATCAAGACAAAACAAGTCTTGGAAAACAAACCAACAGTAATGCCCCCTTATGAAATTTAGATATGTGGAAAGGAGTAATTATAATACTATCACCAATGTTTTAGGGCTGTTCTTCATTCGAATAAGCACTCAAGTGATACACATGTAATATTTTATACATATTGATGAGCTATGAATTGGAGTGGGTGTAGTTCATTACTGATGGACAGTGAAGCTGGTCACTGTTCATCAAAAGTCCAATTCCAAATCTGTTTCCATATTACTTTATATACAACTGAACATACATTTTATACAAATCATATCAAAGGGTTAATATAAAGTAACCCTTGACTAGCTCTTAGTTATCTGAATTATATTTCTCAACTCCTATGCACATATTTCCTATATCCTATCTTATTTCATCTCTCATCTGTTTCTTTCATGTGATTGTTGTTGGGTTTTAAGAAACTTATTTACATACAGATGAAAGAGCAATCATTTTGGCAAATAAGAAATGAAATGAAATGGGGTTTAACATCCGACTGTTCTGCTCCAAACTGGGCTAATGAAGACGGGCATATGTGATACAGTATGCTATGAGGCAAATTTTGCCCAGACAGCGGCACTACGGCCAACTCTTATATCGAATTCCAACTGTCAAGGGATCTTTTACTTGCACACCAATGTGTACACGGGACCTCGGTTTTTCGTGCCATCCGAATGACCAGAGAGCTGTTCTTATCAGGCCCTCCGTCCTGCATCACTGACAAGGGGTCGACAAATAAGATTAAAGACAAAATTAGGGATAATATATGGTAACGAATCAAATCGAAGAAATTAAATTAATATATAAATTTAATTGATTAAAGTTTCGTAGTAAAATATAATTAATAGAATCAGTTACTAAGCTTTTAACCATAAATAATGTAAAAGCTTTTGACACTTGATTGGCACTGGTCTGACTCTATTGGATTAAAATCCTTTGTTGTTGCCTTATGTATAATACATTCTTGTCACATACATAAAAAGTTTTTAAGGAATGTAAAATTCCAATTCAAATGAAATTTAAAAAGTCAATGGTAATAAAGTGTCGCATTGTAAAGTATTAGTACATGTATTATATGATAACGAAAGTTTCAATATGTTCACTTTTTAAAGTCTGCAACACCGGAATATTTACATGTATCATTTGTGGAATTGAAACCTTTTAACACATTATTTGTAGGAGTAGGAGTAATTTTCATTTGACTGCTTCATATGCAGAATATATATACATTAGATATTAACATTGTCATATAAATATAACTTCTGCTATAACACACCAATATATCTAGATCACACACATATTTAACCAGGAACACGCTCATAATCTTTAGTAATTTCTGGAAAATTAAATGTTTACTGGATCAGGGATTATGATACTGTTATGAGGTCCACCACATTCATCTTATTGATCTTGAACATTTTTCTGGATACCTTGAAGTCTATTTGGTGATGAACAATGTTCTGCTACTTCTTCTTGACATTGGAGAAATCTCTGAGGTTTGACAAAGTCAACCTTGTCCAGTATTGAAGATATCAGTTTCATGCTTCCTTGGTCCAGTCTGTTATCAGAGATGTTGCTCAGCAAGATTGAACCTGAAATATCTGTTGACCATCTCATATAATAACATTCAATGTGTGACAATAAACAATTATATTAAATAATTTTGAATCAAAAGAATATGGTCATTCCCTGTACTCAACCCGACTAAAATGTAATACCAGTTTCACTTTCTGTTCCAAATATACTGACTGAGCGCCATGGAAAACGCATCACTTAGTTTTTCGTATAACAAAATGATCCTGTAACCATATCT
The DNA here is from genome assembly GCF_932274485.2 of Patella vulgata. Lineage (NCBI taxonomy): Eukaryota > Metazoa > Mollusca > Gastropoda > Patellidae > Patella > Patella vulgata. The sequence goes on from NC_065883.2 coordinate 35,159,484, forward strand.
TATTTATTTTGCTTCTTATTGTGAACAATATTCAAATGGGAACACATCAATAACAACACATTTGTACACTTATGGATGTTTAATCTGTAATCAACGGTACAAAGTCAGAGGGGTCAAAACCAAAAGTACGACACAGATGTCAGTAGCGCGTGTGTCCACCATGGGTTCTTACGCACGCTATGCAGCGACGTCGCATGGAATTAACCAATGTTTGAAAGAAGGCCTGGGGCAAATTGTTCCATTCTTGGACAAGAGCAGCTTCTAAAGCAGCAATGGTGTGCATCTGTGGTCTCTGATACAGACGGCGTCCAATCTCATCCCAGACATGTTCTATCGGTGCCATGTCCAGATAAAGATGAAAGCGACACTCATCACTGAAGAGCACACTTTGCCAGTCTACTCTTCTCCATGTCTGGTATCCTTGAGCCCCTATCAAACGCCGCTGACGGTGATGATCCCTGAGGATAGTTCCAACATAAGGTACTTCTCTGAGACAACGTCTTACGGTGTTGGCACTTACTGGTCCTTGTCTTCCCGCAACTGCTGCACCTGTTGGAGTCACTGGGCGGAATCTGTCACGCAGATGAGTGACCCGGATGTAGCGGTCTTGAGCCTGGGTTGAAACGCGTTGTGGACCAGGACGTTGACGGTCACATGTTGATCCAGTAACTCGAACACATTCCAACAACCTTACAATAGTGGACTGATGACAATTGAAGTGTCTGGCAATAGCACGTGTAGACATGCCAGCCCTGGACATTCCCATGGCTTCATTCCGTTGATTTTCAGTAAGTCGTGACATCTCTAGCTCGATTCCTTCACACGTCCAACAACAAATTACGACAGATTGACGTTTCACAGTTCATGTACTGCACATTAAGTTGAAAACATGCTTTTAAAGGGCTCACACACAATGCTGCAAGTGAATATTGGGGTTTTCATATGCATCTCGTGCAATTTTTTTTTGTGCACACGGGCCGATATTTTTTGCATTTGGGAGCATTGTGTGAAACAATAGTTCATAGTATTACATAATATTATACATACAAAACCACCTAGTAATAAAATATTTAGGAAAACAAAGGGATGCGTTTTCCATGGCGCTCAGTATATCATAATTGTGTATGTCTTCAACACTGTTAAATCATCAAGACTGTGCAAAAGCTCAGAAGATACTTTATTCTCTTCTTATTTTTCATATATACTAAACAGCAAAAAAAACCTGTCAGTACGATTTCAAAATCAGAGAGGTACTTTAATCAAATCATTCTAGAAAACGACTTACTAAATGTTGGAGATGTGGTCACAAATATACAATAAAAACATTTGGCAAGTTTTATGCAATACGTCTATTCAGAGTAACATACCAACTTGACGTTTCTTTTGCTGCTTAGTATAGTATTATTAAATATTTTCCTTATGATCTTCCTATGATCATTTCTTATTCTTATATGATCAATTCTTTATTCTTATATGCTCATTTCTTATTCTAATATGATCATTTCCTTATTCTTATATGATCATTTCTTATTCTTATATGATCAATTATTATCGTAATTATTCTCTTATATTATTTATGATCTAGTTTATTGTCATATGTCATAATCAATAAGCAACAAATATGAAAAAGAAAACAAATTATATTTATATATACATATCATTTAATATAATAATCATATTCATAACTTGTATTACCTATTAGATGAAAAACAAAACTCAAATAAGTTTTTTCATAAATGTGACCTGTCATGGCATAATGAGTCACAATGAGAAAATTTTGAAAATTGAGTTATTGTTATTTTCACATTCTCCAACTAATTAGTTTGTTTGAATCGGGCAAAAACTGACTGAGCTGTGTCCATTTGAAGCTACCCAACTCACAAAAGTAAGTTTTGAGAAAAAGCAAGTCAAAGATTTGGTATGTTCCAAAACAAAATCCCATAGCAACCTGGGGTTTTCAGGGTTGCTGAAGATGAAAATCAGAGTAAAAATTTGATCCGACAATTTCCACCATTTATTGCTGTTTTGTTGTTTAATATTTTTTTATTTGGCATTTCAAGGTTGCTGAAGACGAAAATCGTAGTAAATGCACACTTTTCGTAACAAAAAATCAACAACACATGCGTCATATTCCCATGATAGTGTTATACTGAAGAACAATCTATACATTAGTAGTCTATGTTTTGTATATTATAAATTTGGTGAGATTAATCAGTTAATCTCAGCAATTAATTAGCACCAGCTAGTGGTCAGGAAATTAAGGTTGTTGATTGGGTAATCATCAAAAAACTGCCACAGCTTAACATGTGTTCTTTTAACATGTGAACTAAAATAAGGTTTTGCGTGTACGATATGTCTATTATTATTTTCAGGTACCGTAACGGTATCAAAATATGAGTCCCTATAGAAAGGTCAATTTCATTGGCAAGAAATGCTTACGTTCACTTTCAAGCAGTTTGGTTTTGATGTAATCAAACAATGGCAGACTGTTTTTCCCACTCGAGAATCGTCGCATTTCAGCAGGTTGGTCGTTCTCATTTTTTCGACCCATGGTGATAAGAGAATTTTAAACAATAATATCCAATATGCATTCCTTACTTTGCATGCTGTATGAAGAAGCGACAGTAAATGGAATTCAGCTATCAATAAAATTCTCTTCGAAAAGAAAATTATTGGCCATTTTGTTTATTTCCATTTAAGGCCTATTGATTATTATTTTAATGATGAAACCAGATATCAAATAATCACCACTTGGATTAATTATTCAGAGTAAATAATGAGTTGTCGAAGGCTTTATCATTGATCCATGACGGCTGATTAGTATTACTCAATGACACACTCACTTGTCGATTAATTTACATAATTTTGCCACGTGGTTTTGATTAACACTCAACGGCAATCTATATACGGTCAGAATTAATTTTTTTACTGCCACTTATCAGAGTGAATTGCATGTAGGTACCCAAAAACATTATCGCCAAAACCAAATATCTGTCGTCCGCTCGAGCCAGCCACGTAACCATAATGCTTTGCATGCGGTGCCTGGGCCAATCAGCAAACGAGTTGTGTAGACAGCATAGCAACAAGCGGAGTTTGTTTACATTTTTTAGGGGTTTTAAAACTCCAATGTATCCATTCAAAATGAATTCATCGGCAATATTTTGGTCATATTTGTAAACTAGAGATTCTCCGCTTTACAACGATGCTAATTATTATTGCTATTTTTAACTTTTTTCTGTGATAGATAGTATATTTATAGACTCATTTTTGTGAAAATCTCAATTTCGATCAAAATCAATATTTTCACTTTTTTTGTCTCTAGTTCAAAATTAGATAATGTACTGATGGGCAGTATTCTGGTGAAGTTGGTCGCTATTTATCAAAACAAAAGTCCAAATCCAAATCAGTTTCCATATTACTTTATATACAGTTGAACATACATTTTATACAAATCATATCAAAGGATTAATATAAAGGTCTTAATAGGACATGAATATCTATTAAAATTGTCTTATATACATGTAGATCCACCTGTCAGGTAATTATTGTTCTTTAATCTCTCTTCTCTCTTGTATTTTTCTATTACTTACTCTTTCTTCTATATATGTGTAATTACAGCTACTTATTACATTGTCAAATTGTATGTCTTCCCATAGTTTGCAATGCTCTATGGATTTTGACAGACCTAATAAGATAATCAAATATCAAGACTATTGCCCTGTGTGAAGAAGTCATATTTTACTTTTAATGTAGGCAAAACCTACTTACATAGTGACATACTGACCAACTCAACTACCACAAATATGTAAGTACAGAACGAGTGTAAAGATAGGTTGCCAGGCAATGAACCATATGCCCATAGCAGCTAATTCATCCAAGCAGTCCATTAGTTTTGTCGCACTATGAATCTTTAAGTAAATAAACAGTTGACAAAATTTTATGACATTATCAAGGGCAATAACTCTATAAATGGTTATTAGAAATGGGTGTAATTTTAATTCATCATAAAAATCAAAACAAAGAACATAAATTTCAAATAGATCACTTAATGACTTTAGCTGTTGAAGCATTTACAAGTTTCTACAAAGTTTACAATGGTCATAATTCTAGAACTACGCAAGTTACTTCTAAAATGAAATGGGATTTAAAGTCCTGATTTTCCACAACATCTGGGCAATTTAAGACTTGTATAGCAATGTGCTATGAAGAAACTTTTACCCAACTCGTCATCAATTTCCAAATGTCAAGGATTGTTCTACATGCCTGGGACCACATACTTTTTGGGTCCATCCAGTGTTTGAAATCGGCTTCCAGATGACAAATTCCGCTTAAAATTTTCGGTTCAAGTCTAGTAATCTAATCTAAAGACAATTGTCAAGCCAGTATCATGATTCATTCTCTCATTTAGCGACCAAATACTTTCCTTCTTGTATCTGTACTGCTCTGTATAAATTTTTCAGTGATCAGTTGAGTTCAAATTTATCATGTAGGTCAGTGTGAACATCGCCATTTCAAGTTTATTGAAAGTAGCGATGAAGGTTATATCAGACGAAAAACATAAGGAAATCATTCAAGTTTACATTTTATGCATCAAGTTTCAGTTTCACTTTCAAGAAAGTCCACAACATTAAGTACTTTTGCCCAATCGGATTCACTAAGCAGACGATCCGTACAAGATGAGGTGATTAGTCAGTTGCCATCTGTCAAGAATGACAAGAAATAGGGGACACGTTTGAGAAACATCAGTGCCTCTGATCTTAGTTAAGGTCTGCAGATGTATTTCAGTTCAAATTCTTCAGACTTATCTCACTTCAAAATGCTAATGATTCAGCACTCCTGACTAGCAAATCAACATAGCAATTTTGCTCAGGAGAAGTAATAGATGTTCCATAGTACAGAATTCATGTTATCAATACAAAACTAGGCATATGAATAAAGTTAAATTCAACAGCAAACTACAAAGATAGATTGCTAGGCAATGAACTATATGCCCAGAAGCTCAGTTCTCTGAGCAGTCCATAAAGGTTGTCATAGTGTGATTTTTCTGTGGGTAACTACATGTACATCTTGCTAAGTCAAACTATAACAGTCCAACATTTCAAGATGAGTGTTACCTTGACCAAAGGGTCTGTGCTGAACATGGACATTGACACGCACCCATGACACCATCTACTAAAGACATACACCCATAACACCATCCACTTAATTACCAAGGGACATTTGAATGATATTTCAGTTTGTTGATGTATCTCAAATTACTGCAATTAAATACCGACATCTGGTTCAACACTGGTTGAATTTCTGTTACTAAAAGTAAGTACAGGAGAACCACACAACACATAACCAAATAGAAACCCAGAAGATAAAGCTGTAGACAAGATAAAAAAAATAATACAGTATTAATACATGTAAATAATAAAAGTACTATCAAATCAAGTACATGTATACTTACAGCCAAAGGATCTGAAAAGTCAGGCTGTTCGCCCACAGTGATTGACACAACCAAACAAGTAACAGCAACAACCAATACCACCACCAGAACAATACATGGATAATGTGCCAGGATGCGGGCATAGCTGTAATAAAAATTAATTAATTTTTCAATGATGCATAATGTAAGATTTAGATAAAGGAGTGGACACTTCTCGCTATAATAATTTAAAAATAGATAATGAAAATCAATAGGGTTATTCCTCTCAAAATCCTAATGCTTCACACTAAATTTGTACAAAATCTGTTAAGATAGGTTGCCAGGCAACAAAACATACGCACACAGCAGCTAAGTCGTCTGAGCAGTCAAAAAGGGTTGTCACATATTTTTTCTTTTGTCAGTAATGAAAACATTTACAACACACTAAAATCTGATAGCGAGTAACAACCCATCAAGTAATTATCAGAAATCATTAGAATTTGTTTTGATTGTTTGTTTCATGGCCTTAATCAATGTGTATAAATTCATATTAACTTTAGCCTCTAGTGCATCCAAAAGATTTCTCAAGTAATCAAGGACCATAACTCTTGCAGTAATTATTGGAATTCAATAGGCTTCTTCGTCTCATGACCTTAAACACTGTGTATAAATTAAAGTCAATCGGATATTAACTTTAGCCTCTTAGAACGGGCCATAACTCGGGCAGTAATTATCGGAAATTGTTGAAAATCAATAGGCCTCTTCATCTAATGACCATTAACACTGTAAAAATTTAAGCAATTGTCGGTGCCAGACCGACGGACGGGGACAACAGGAACATACGACCACATTTCAACGTGGGCGTATAAAAAAGAACATATTCAAAATTTCAGTCAAATTACTTCCTTCTGACCGAAGAATAGCGTAGTCTCGACTTTCATTAGTATGATAAAAAACAAAGTCTTGATTATCTATTTTTTAAAAATATATCTTTAAACATACATTATGCAATAGCTAAATCTGCCTATTGCAGATCTTTCTTTAGGCTTGAAATGTTATCTAAATTATTAAGTAGACATTAATTAACTTATCCAGACCATAATCAACTCTCGGTGTCATTGGATATCTCTGATATTAAGTAGATTTGAACGGTTCAGCCATATTAAAAAATGGAGGTATGAGACTTAGCTTCGAACAACCAGTACGTTGGTTGCAATTAGTGCACATCTTGTCAAACCTTCAAAGGCTAATATTTTCACTCACAATAGCGTAATTTGAATAAAATTTTCAAATTATTCATTTTACATTATCTATTTTGGGACTTTTATAGCAAGAATGGCTAACTCTTTACTTTGTTTCAATCTGTTCAAAATTACAAACATCCAATGCGCTAGAGAGTTGATTATGGGCTTGTCATGTGAATAAATCTCTAATTAATCATTTATATATAACATTTGAGGCCAAACCAAAGATCTGTAATGGGCAGATTTACCTATTACATAATGCATCTTTAATAAATTCTATAATAGAGTATGTGATAAGCTTCAAACATAATTTTCTTACATTACTTTACAAGTACAATAAGATAAAACACCAAAATTTCTTGTAACACATAGCTGATTATACATGTAAGTTACACTAGACTGATACAACGTGCTGGAAATCTCCCCCTTTTTTCATGGGTTATTTCCTGTATTGTTAGTATCACTACACTGCACAGCACAGTGGACACGTAAAGCTGTCCCCTGCAGATCTCTTCAATACATACATTGTACCTGTACATCTGATAATATTGTGTGTCTTTTTTATGTGTGGTGCCGTCCTCCTGCACTAACTAATATAACTTTAACACAATAACAAAGAAAGATGAAACTTTTGATGAAAATATAGAGTTAGCCAGTGAAGTGGGACATATAAATACAGTGTTTAATTGCATTGTAGTAGCAATATGACATCACTGAGAAAGTTGTCCAACCAGGGACACATTTTCTATTTTATTTCATTGAAAAGTCATCAACCCTGAACAGTCAAGTAAAGATGATTGTTAGTACATCAGGTACATGTAATTAATGTTTGAAATATGCAAGTCTCTGGCAAATATCACCTAGACATTTATCAACAAATATCCTAGTACAAGTAAAACTAATTCTATTTACAACATACTCCGTTAAAATACAAAGAGGCTTGGCTCCTTTCATTTAATTGTAAATATTATTCTGAATGCAAATGACTATTCTGAACCGACTGGGTTAATAAAGACGGGTATACACCAAACAGTGTGTTGTGAGGGAAATTTTGCCTGGACAGCATTGCTATGGCCTGCTCTTATTTCCAAATGTCAAACTGATCAAGTGCCATAACTCTGGCAGTAATTATCGGAAATCGTTGGAAATCAATAGGCTTCTGCATCTCATGACCTAAAACACTGTGTATAAATTTAAAGTCTATCAGATATTCACTTTAGCCTCTAGAGCGTCAACAAGATGTTTCAAAGAGATCAATGGGCTTCTTCGTCTCATGATCTTAAACACTGTGTATAAATTTAAAGGCAATCGGATATTAACTGTAGCCTCTAGAGCGTCCACAAGATTTTTTGAAGTGATCAAGTGCCATAAATTAGGCAGTACATGTAATTATCAAAAATCGTTGAAAATCAATAGTCTTCTACGTTTGATGAAATTAAACACTGTGTATATATTTAAAGTCAATCGGATATTAACTTCAGCCTCTAGGGCATACACAATATATGAAAACATTTCTACCACATTAACAAAATTTTCAGAAAAGGGGGTGTATTTCAAGAGCAGCAGATCTTGAAACACTGAATATCAATAGGGTTTGTCCTCTCATGGTATGCTTTATACCAAGTTTGAAAACAATCCACTAAAAATTGTAGCTTCTTATAGCGTCAACAAGGTTTTGGGAAAAGGGGCGTCAACTCTGCAATGGCAGTTCACAGAACACTGAAAATCAATTGGGTTTGTCCTCTCATGATCCCAAAGTTTTACACAAGATTGTCAGAGGGTATTCGCTCCCATAACCCTGACAGGTTGCTACTACTGATACATGTAGCTTGGGATAGAATTCTGAACAACAGCAAAAAAAGTTCAAATTCTTACGACGCTCCCCAGACCCCCAACCGGTTTATTAGTGGATCCGTTAGAAAATCTTGACCCCCTTTAACCTTCCCACTTCATCCTCGCCTTATTAAATAAATAATGTAACAATTGCATGTAATATATTAAACTTACCACTTCATAGGAGCCATTTCGCCACAATACACGAATTTGTACAACCAGCAAGTCGAATGCTTTTTAAGTACAACCTACTCTGATAGTAATCAGGTTTACATTAGGTTTCATATGACAAATTACAAATTATATCTGTCATAGAGAAACTGTAGTAATGTGACTATATACAATGTACGCCTCTAATATTAAGGTGAAGGTATATCTGATCAACAACACTTATGACTTCAATCACTTCATTATTCCAGCCTCTTAATTATTATTAGACCGACCTTCTAGAGAAAGAAGTTTTAAAAAAGGAAAAAGCAAATTGACAACACATATTAATTAATTGTACATTCATTTTTAACAGAAAATACTCATGGTGGAACTAATTCATGGTTTTGATATAGTGAAACTGATACACCTGTTAGAATCAAAGTAATTATGTTCTAAAGCATCAACCAATCAAACTGCTTATCTCGGCTTAGACTTAGCCCAAAATGCTAATAATTCAACTCAGTCAAGACATGCACCCAAAGAACAACTACACTGTACAATAAGTTTGAACACTTTACCTGAACTAAAAGCTGAGTTATTGTGTTCCAAAATCTTGACTTACCGCTACTAAGCCTGAGCATAAAATGTTCATCATCAAACTTAGTCAAGGCACAGGTACATGTATTGTTGTAATGAAACTATACATCAAGTTTCACCACTGACCAAATTGATTATCACACTGACCAAATTGATTATCACTACTTATATAGCCTATACAGAAAATGATCATGATCTAACTTATTCAAGGTATTGATTTAATGAAACTATACTCAAGAGTTTCATCATTTTGACTTTATCATTACCAGTATTAAGACTTTGTACATTGTACTTTTTACATATAATCAATGGAAAAGACATTGTAGCAATGCATTTAATATTGGCAGCGATACCCTTTCATAAAGGCATGGCCATTTGCTGCTCTGTCTGTTGTGAAAAGCGTTCAGCCCAACAAAAATTTTGGGAAAAGTTGGAGCCGGGTAAAGAAATCAGAATTAACATTGAAGTCAATAGGGAAATTAATGGCGGTCTGCATCCCAATATTACAAATGGAGTTTTCTCCCTTTGACACTCTGTCATGCCAGACAAAATTGTAAGTACCGGTAATCATTAATTGAGAGAGGGAGAGAAATTGAATTGAACACACACTCAACACAAACTAAGTCATATTTGGACTAACACACGTATGGTTTAATTCTATTTCAATAATTTGCTTGCGCGTAGGGATCTTTAAAGCAGCGGGAGGAAACCAGAGGACCTGAAGAAAACCAAAAAGATTTTCAATACATGCTGGGAATCAAAATCCCACCACTTGACTGAATGACAGACCTTAAAATCTAAAGCACACAATGTCATAATAAACCATTTAGCCACACCTCACACATAAATTCTGAATTTCATCATTAAATAGTGCACCAAATACAAATTAAATAGCACTACTTAATTCATTGTAAAAATCTGGCCATGAGTTCAACCGTTTGGCTCCTTATATACATGTAGGCCTGCAGCCGATATTTCTAGCTTGCTTAGAAATACATGTACATTGTACAATTCCTCTACATGGTCCTCCCTAATAAACAAACTACATGTATACATTTCTGGAAAGCTTATAGCACCAGGAACACAAATCCAGAGAGTTCCAAGATAAATGTCTGCACTAACTCGATTTAGGGCCAGATGAAAATTGTGATAATTTTCAAGTAAATGCTCTATTTATACTAACAATTGTGAAGTTGACATAAAATTAAATATTGGCGAAAACACCCAATGCCTTCATCCTCGACAAAGAATATGCTATTGGATAAATTTTGATTTAAACCAAAATGCAGAAAACATAATGGACAAGGGAGCATACAGAATTTTGGAAATCCATTAAAGATAATAGAGAGTTATCTCCCTTTCTGTCAAATTGATAACAGTACATGTATTTCAGGTGTGTATTGACTGCTGATGCTCTATGAGGCACAAGACCATGTGAGAGCACATAAGCCCAATATTTATATCGGTAATGGGGTCCCAGGGGACTGCAAGGGTTGGTGAGCGGATGTTTACCCAGACATTTTGGGTGGAGCACCTAGTCTGATGAGCAAAGAGATACAATGTATGTTGACATTGGTTGATCAACATGTCTCTGAAGTAATGGAGACCGAACTCTGTCCGTAGTTTTGTAAATTGCATTGAAACCACGTGATTTTTTCCACTAAAACATAAACCCACACCCACATACCCTTTCAATTAGACCCTACATTATTTTTACTACATGGATGTAGGGGGCCAATCTCAGTTGGGAATTGGGAATTGGGGTTTGGGGGGGGGGGGGTCTGACCCTATTTGCCCGAAAAATTTCTTTGTCACCCAAATTTTCTGAATGAATCAATCATTAACTAAAATGAATTTTCCACAAAGCTGTAATGGTTTTTTATTTTTAATGAATTACACAATTATACAATAATATTTCCATGAGATATGGTCGCATTCTCCACTCTCTGATGCTTGTGCCTGAAAAACTGAAATACATTGCCCGAAAAATGGACGGTTCAAGGAATCTGGGAGGTGGGGAGGGGGGGCATATAAGTTCTCCCAAAACAGTATTCCTACTAAAATATCTGTAAACTTTTAGTTCAGATAAGATTTGGGGCTAAATATTTGAATTGAAACAAAGCATCTACAGTGCACTCTGTCACATCCGACATCGTACGGGATCGTTACAATATGTTGGATTACGCAGAGTGTCGGAATACCCATTTTTCTCAAAACCGGAAATATTTTAACTTCGAAAACCAGAAGTATTATTATAATGTAGCTTTGAACATAGAACTTCGAATCACCAGAAAGTTATTCCCTTTAAAACTGATAAACCTTTCTGTACATGTACATTCAAAATTTTATTACATTAATTTTTATTTCATTTAACATGCGTAGGCATTTTGAATAGGTCAAGTCTGTCGTTAATTTATTTTCTTCACGGTCCTCAGTTGATTGCACTCTTGTCTTTCCTATCATGTGTTCATTGATAATGGGGGTACTCGATTGAACCATACAATCCATGATTGAACGTTCCGGAATTGAATTCTCACTATGTAATTTTCTCACTAAAACAGATATATGGCAAATCCTAAATAATACTGTATGGGAGTGGCAATTGTAATGAAGAGGAAAAAAATCAAATGGAGTTTAATGCCTAGCTGTTCAGTATCAACCGGGATAATGAAGATGTACATACGCCCGCCATACATTATGCTATAGGGGGAATTTGGTCCAAACAGCAATGTCACAGCCCCACCCCCACTTCCTGCACCACTGACAAGGTGAAACAACGCTGGAAAGTTTGGGGAACTGTCTAGGTCAACACAGGGATTTGTGAGCCACGGACAAGGGGGAACCACGCCAGACTAGGATCAAACCCTGGGCTGCCCGATAAGTGAGCCAGCCCTTTACTGAGTCACTGCGGCTCCCTTGCACTCTGATGATGACATTTACATACTAGCTGTACACGTACAATGCCCCCCCCCCATCCCAACTATCATGTACATTTGTATGACGTATGCTCATCTTCATTATACGGGTTGGTGAAGAACAGTAAGACATTAAACTCCATTTGATTTTTTTTTCTCTTCATTACAATATTGTCACTCCCTTTACAGTATTATTTAGTTTTGGCCATATCTATTTTAGTGAGAAAACTAAATACATGTATGTTTCAGGTTAAATATTTGTTAGACCTTTAGCCTCAAATCCTATCTGAAAAAAAATTTGAACTTATATAGGCCCTAGTCTGTAGTTAAATCCTATTCAGTTTATTGAATAAATTCTTTAAACAAAATACTATTATCAATAATTATTGCTATTTTCCATAAAGGGAGATAACTCCTTTTACCATAAATGGATTTCCGAAATTCTGTATGTCAGGGGCGGATCCAGATGGGGGTTGGGGGTCGCCCCCCCCCCCCCCCTGCTCAGCTACATAATTTTTTTTGTAAATCAACACTCTTTATGAGAAAAGTTTCTCGGTCGTGTGCTTTATCCTTTATCGTCAGATGTGGGACATGGTGGGCACTCAGAGCACGAGATAATGATATAGACATTATTTGATGTCACAATTAATGCTTTGCATCCATGAAATTGAATCACAATGTCATTGGGTCAATTCAAGTCCTGGGTTAAGGTGGTGTAGTGTCTAACACCAGTTAGATCAGTGTAGCACTGGTGTTAAAAAAATCTCAGTTCAAGTCGTTTATTACAACACTGGTGTAAAAGTGCAGACGACAAGAAGGGAATTTCTTTTACGGCTCTTAGATTTAGTTTTAAGGCTTAAAATGATTTTTTTTATCCATATACAGCCAAAACATAAGATAAAGAATATGTTGATCGCAGACCTGCTAACACCAGTTATACACCACTAGAACACAACCTTAACACAGGCGTAACCCGGGACTTGAATTGACCCACTGTATTAATTCATAATAAAAATTGACGTCAATCGAGGTGTTGAATTTCTGTTTAAAAAGCTCAATGTGTATGTATATACGCCAAAATAACGATATAGACCATGCGGGAGGGGGGGGGGGTTACATTGTCTCAGGAACCTGGCAACCCTCCCCCCACCTGCAAAAATTCCTGGATCCACCCCTGTATATTCCCCCTGTCCTTTATGGTTTCTGCATTTTGCTTTAAATCAAACTTTAACTAATAGCATATTCTTTGCATAGGATGAAGGCATCGGGTGTTTTCGCTAATATTTAATTTTTATGTCAACTTCACAATTGTTAGTATAAATATAGCATTTACTTGACAATTATCACAATTTTCATTTGGCCCTAAATCGAGTTAGTGCAAACTTTTTGCTTGGAACTCTCTGGATTTGTGTTCCTGGTGTTATAAGCTTTCCAAAAATGTATAGTTTGTTTATTGACCTAGTAGTGGAACTTCATGCCTAGAAATTTTTGCTGCAGGCCTAATAGCGAATATACCCTCAAACAAACAACCTTTCTCTTTATATATATTGATTTAATTTAGATACTTTAATTCTGGTTACAATGTCCTGGTCATGAGAAATATGCATGTACTTTATGATAAAGATATGTTCTCTGGGTCATACAGATGACCTAATTATGCTTAAAGTAACCATCTTTAAGTAGCTACAGTGGACTCTGTCACATCCGACATCATACGGGATCGTTAAAATATTTCGGATCACACAGTGTGTCGGAATACCGAGCTTTCTCCAAAACCGGAAATACTGTAACTTCGAAAACCGGAAGTATTTTTATATTTTAGCTTCAAATCACCAGAATGCTATTCCCTTTAAAAATGATAAACCTTTCTGTACTTTCAAAATTTTATTACATTAAATAATTAACAATAACAATCGTTTCTTACTGCAGTTTAAATTATCGGCAAACTTCTGTTTAAATTCATCTTTACACTTTAATATGTCTGACACTGTAGTTCGGCCAATTGAATACTTAAAGATACATTATGGGAGATTCGATAACGAGTTGGCAGTTCTCACTATAATAGTTCAAAACTAGATAACGTAAAGGCAATTTGCTGAAAATTTCATTCAAATTGATCCACTATGAACCGAAAACTAAACGAATGAAATTTCTGCCTAGCCTCGGTCACATTACTAAAGTCAGTACAATAAACAGCATAGTCTCGATTATCTATTTAATCGTTTAATCGAGAAGGAAAGTTATGCAGTAAATCGGCTCACAATCCACTAAAGATCGCAGGCTAGCGATGCCATCTAGAGTTGATTATGGTCTGGATAGGTTAATTAATGTCTAATTAATAATTTAGATAACATTTCAGACCTAAAGAAAGACCTGCAATAGGCAGATTTAGCTCTTGCATAATGTATGTTTAATGGCTAATTCCTTCTGCGCAGGTCGTGGAACTTTCTCGAAATCTGCTATAAGTTGCCGCTTTACATCTAATGTCAAATCTGTTCAGGCACGCTTTGCAGGACGTTCAGACATTTTGAATACAATAATGTATAATGATTCTTCAATCGCGGCAATTTTTATATAATGTCGCGGTATTTGACATGAGTAACTAAAATCAAATACCAAGCGCACTCTTACAAGAGATTATAAACTGTAAAATAATCAACAAAGAATTTATAACATTATCAAAGTAATCAACACAGACCAGAGCTTGCGAGTTTTAATCTCACCGATAATTGATTGGTGATTGCTTGTTAATCTTTTCTGGCTTCACACCCATTGAGTTTTAACCTCATTGGATGCTTCACACCCACCGTTTGAAGTACGGATTATACGGTGTCGATTCAATGGAAATTATGTGACGGGACGGCTGATTGATGTCGTAATCCAGAACATACAGAATCCGGATTTACCAGCGATTTTTTGGCTGAAGTAATAAGGAAATAAATCGGGACATGAAAATCATGTCGGATGTCACAGCAATCCGGAGTGATCAGACATCGGATGTGACAGAGTCCACTGTAATTTTCATTTTACAGAGGGTCATGACACTTGACATTTCCTGAATTATTCTTAAATTATTATCTACATGTAAATTATTCTTGCTAAGCATCCTAACAATTCTAATCATGGCAATTGGGACAAAGACTATGTTACAGTACAGGGTATCGTTGTTTTGAAAAAGGTTTATT
This sequence comes from Patella vulgata, assembly GCF_932274485.2. NCBI lineage: Eukaryota > Metazoa > Mollusca > Gastropoda > Patellidae > Patella > Patella vulgata. Next base: position 35,174,818 of record NC_065883.2, read on the forward strand.
GCACAACCATCGTCTATTGTGTTCACAATATGTAATATATCCCTGGAACAGAAAGTGGCATATATTTTCCTCTATAAAAGTTTTTTGTTCATTTTTCAACAATATCAAAGTTACAGTGTTCTCTATCAACAGTTCTCTAAAATGTATTATGAAATTTGATAAGAAACAACTACAAAGCAAATTAAGTGAACATGAGGATGGATATACATGTACATTGAGTTTTAACCTCATTGGATGCTTCACACCCACCGTTTGAAGTACGGATTATACGGTGTCGATTCAATGGAAATTATGTGACGGGACGGCTGATTGATGTCGTAATCCAGAACATACAGAATCCGGATTTACCAGCGATTTTTTGGCTGAAGTAATAAGGAAATAAATCGGGACATGAAAATCATGTCGGATGTCACAGCAATCCGGAGTGATCAGACATCGGATGTGACAGAGTCCACTGTAATTTTCATTTTACAGAGGGTCATGACACTTGACATTTCCTGAATTATTCTTAAATTATTATCTACATGTAAATTATTCTTGCTAAGCATCCTAACAATTCTAATCATGGCAATTGGGACAAAGACTATGTTACAGTACAGGGTATCGTTGTTTTGAAAAAGGTTTATTGCACAACCATCGTCTATTGTGTTCACAATATGTAATATATCCCTGGAACAGAAAGTGGCATATATTTTCCTCTATAAAAGTTTTTTGTTCATTTTTCAACAATATCAAAGTTACAGTGTTCTCTATCAACAGTTCTCTAAAATGTATTATGAAATTTGATAAGAAACAACTACAAAGCAAATTAAGTGAACATGAGGATGGATATACATGTACATGTACTTATACATCTAGAATGCTCAAATGAAAACAAAAACATTTAAAGAATTTTAACTTTCACTTTCGACAGTTTCAGTTTATAAACATAAGAATTTATAATGTTATATGTAATGGAATAATTTTTAACATATATATTAGTGCTACATAACATTTTATTGTCATGATATTCTACGTCATCTTTCATTATTCATTTCTACAATACAAAACAATAATCATTATATACTTCATTGAGTAAGGCGCTGGCTCACTAACCAGGACTTCTAAGGTTTGATCCAGAAGTCAAGACAGTTCCCCGAGATTTTCCGGCTTGGTTTTCCCTTGCCAGAGGGCTTGGGGCAAGGAAAGTGGCTAGTCGTTCGGTTGAGATCAAAAACCTGAGGTGTTCTGTACACATTGGTATTCATGTAAAAGAACCCTTTACAGTTGGAATTCAGTAGAAGAGTAGTCTGTAGTGCTAATGTCTGGGCAAAATTTCACTCATAGAACACTGTGTGGCATATGCCTGTCTTCCTTGGAGAAGCCGGTGCAGAAAAGTGGGACTTTAAACCCCATTTCATTGATACCCTTCTATAATCAACAAGGTACCAACCCTATAACAGTGTTGGGTGGTTTGGGTCAACAAAAACGCTTCAAACATTCCTGGTGAAATAGATGACATGGATTATATGGCATACCACACAGAAATAAGGAAAAGTGTTTCCTCATCTCCCCAAGTCACCCCTCAATTTTGACTGGCTTGTCGCCTTGCTAACACTGGCATTGCATGATCTCGTCATTTTCCCAGGAATATTAAACTACTGTAGTTAATATTCCTGGGAAAATGACTACTGCGCATGTCCAAAGCGAGCTATAGCCGGGGATGTTAAGCATTCCCGTTCAGACGGCCAAGATAAACAAGTTTAGAAAAAAAAGCATTCCCGAAGACAGCTCGTGCACAGAGTTTTTTAAACTGGTTTATTTGTCCCACCTTTGTGTTCAGACAGTCAAGTTAAACTGGTTTAACTATCGTAGGAGATTTTAAACCAATTCAACTTGAACATCCATCATAATCTGCGGCTTTGCTCAATTGTGTTTAAAACATACTTTCATCTTCATCTAGTTCTGAGGGTTGGACCGTTGGGGATTGGGAGAGGCCGCATAAGTGGAATAGCCTAGGGACTTTCGAATTCTTCATCTGAATATAACACATAACAGTATATAATCTCAATACAACATTGAATATCAAAATAAAGAAAACAACATCACTGATTCACTGGAATAAAAAAGATGTTCCAAGTACTGTTAAATGAATATGTAGCCTACAGATGTAGATGTATATCATGTACCTGATTATGATCCCCAAGTTCAGTTTATTCCCCCACCCGCCCCATAAACAGCGTAGAACAATTATATAGTTGAATTACACATAATATAGGCCTTTAAATGTATACGGTTATTTGGTCCATGCATTGTAAAATATAATTGCACACATTTGATGATAAACATGTGTTTGTTAGCATATTTTAATGATGTTATACGCTACTTACCTCATGATTATATTAGAGAATGTTGATAATTTATCAATGTTGAATAATCAGGACTTCTCTAAATTCCATTTGCTATTTACTTCAGCCATTGCTTGGATTAGTTGTATCTTTAATCGAGAATTCTCATAGTCATAACGCCATTTCACGTCCATTTAATATGTCGATCAGAAGCACGTTAAATAAATGTAAGCCAAGCCAAGTTGATAGTATTATTATTATTATACATTAATATCTTCTGTTAGTCTCACACATGGTTTTAATATGATAGTAAACGACTTGTTTACACGCAGATTCAGTTTTGGTTGATAACGGTATTGTCATGCATATTTTGCGGTTTAACTCGTCAATAGGTACAAAAGCTAACACCCCTCATCTTATAATGACACCAGATCCAACAGACAACGCCACCCACGCAATGTTGAAACACTTAAACACATTCTTTCAACTTGATTTCTTGTTCGGCCGTCATGCTACTGGCATCGGGTCTCCCTGTATTTTCCACAAGTAGACGAATAAGTCGCAAATACAGTTACAATGTCGGTAAACTAACACACGATATTGTGTCATCTAACCGTTTCATACCATTGACAATGTTTTGAAAGAACCGGTAGAGTGGATAGCGGAGCAGGCAAGTCCATTATCTAACAGGGGTGATAGGTTCACAGGCATCTCTCGTTTCATCCACAATACGTTTTGAGTTATGGATTATCGGAAATATAGTTCCGGTGTTGATAGGTTGAAATCATTTCCTGATAATTATTTCATATCTTTTAAGCCTGTGTAAATGAATTCATTTTAAAAAATAGATGCACTAAGTGAGTCATCTTATAATCGATCTGACTTCTGTTAAAGGTCACAAAACCTCAATTATTAAAAGATAAAAGCCCCAAATGATGAACAAGGTTATAATCTACAATGCAAATATCAGAATGAAGTATAGTGGTTGAAATTTTTAACTGGACGTACATTGAAGTACTTGAATACATTGATTTATATATTATTTTCCAGATTAAAGTAAAATTAGAAAGTAATAGTGCTATTTGAAAGATCGCGTTCGATTCACTGTCAGAAATATTTAATGTACATGTATTTTATTTCTAACACTATCACATCATGTCCTTTATGAATATTCTAGGGCATAGCAGGACATTTTTTTATTTTATTATTTTTTTATTTTTACATACTTATACTGACTGGTAGGCCAAGTTGCCCATCAGTCCACCAATTTGGCCTACCAGTCCAGTCAAACCATCCAAACCAGTTGGGAAAAGATTTTATGGACTACCAATGCCCTGGAACATCAACGTTCCACGGGAAAACAAGATACCCATGTCTCTAGATTATCATAACCACCTCAACCAGCGGCTGCCAGGCAGGATACGCCCACATTTTGCAAGAGATGGATAGAGAACAAGCTAAAAACAAACAGGATTTTTTGTACAATCAGCGGAAATAATTCAGAAAGTTATGGCCTGAAATGCCCAAATATCAACAGGAACTGAGATCTTTGGGATATAAAGATATGTTTTAAGTTTCATCAAAACTGGATAAAAATTGTGACCTCTAGAGGTTCCATAACCTTCGTAGCATACTTTTACACAATTTGCTTACAAAGTGCGGCCATTTTGTCCGGCAGTTTCATTTCGATTTTCCCGAAATTCGAATTCAACCTTCATTGTGTGGAATGGGGATATATTTAAACGGTTTTTAAAATCGGAAAAAAATTGTGACCTCAAGAGAATCCGCATGCTAAAAATGCGATTTTTCGAATAATCAGGAGCCATATCCAGGAAGTTACGTTTTAACGGTGATATATTCGAACGTTTTTTTAAATCAAATAATAATTGTGACCTCTAGATGGACCACAAGCTAAAAACGCGATTTTTTGTACATTCAAGGGCCATAATTCAGGAAGATACAATCCGATACGCGCGAATATCGAAAAGAAACAAGGCCTTTGGGGTATAAACATGTATTTCAACTTTCATCAAAATCGGATCAAAATTGTGACCTCTAGATGGTCCACAACCTTGATTTACCAGATGTTTACACTAATTTGCGTACGAGGGGCGGCCATTTTGTCCAGCAGTTTTGGCCCGATTTTCACGAAATTCCACGTCAACAAACATTATGGTGTCACGGTGATATATTCAACCGTTTTTTAAAATCGAATAATAATTGAGACCTCTAGAGTGACCACAACCTAAAAACAAGATTTTTCGTACAATCAGGGGCCATAATTTAGAAAGTTACGATTCGATATGCACGAAAATAGAAAGGAACCAAGATGTTTGGGTTATAAACATCCATTTCAAATTTCATTAAAATCAGATGAAAATTGTAACCTCCAGAGGATCCGCAACCCTGATACACAATATTTTGACACTATTTGCGAACGAGGGGCGGCCATTTTGTCCGTCAGTTTCAATCCGATTTTTACGAAATTCGAACTCAACCATCCTTAGGGTGTAACGGTGATATGTTCGAAAGAAACCGAGATCTGTGGGTTATAAACATATATTTCAAGTTTAAACTAAATCGGATAAAAATTGTGACCTCTACAGTGTTCACAAGCTAAAAACGTGATTTTTCGTACAATCAGGGGCCATAATCAATGAAGTTACAGTCCGAACATGCCAATATCGAAATGAACCGAGATCTTAGGGTGATAAACCTATATTTCAAGTTTCATTGAAATCGGATAAAAATTGTGACCTGTAGAGTGTTCACAAACAATTGTGGACGGATGGACAGACGGACAGGGGCGACGACAATATACGTCCACATGAAAATGTGGGCGTATAAAAACTTATGTGACCAGCGAAATCCTGAATGAAATTGTCTTAAACAATATTTTTTACAGTGCGGGTCTTGTGCTCTTTTTCCGATTCCTGGGTGACTTTTTGATGCGGGAAATCACCAATGCACCAAATTATTAGAGAGGCCCATCCCGACACTCGCTACCAGGTTCACTTTCCACTCAGGGCAACAACTTTAAGTCCCTTAAAAATGCACCGATATATATATATATATGGGCTTTGCCAACTTTGTTGAGCTTAAATATATATCACTACAGATTTCCAGGCTCTACAGAACGCAAATATTAATAATCTCTCCAATACTATGTAAAATTTATTTCAATTTATTTTTCAAAACCTATCGGTAAATGAGCTAATTTTAAACTTGACATCGGAAGTCTTCGTTCCAGGAACCAAGTGTATATGTCGCACAAGGCTAATAGATCTTCATATTTGAGGTTGGGGATACCACTCCAATACCACTCCAATATCACCACATACTACCCAATACTACAACATAATGGTGCCAAATGAGCATATTACTTGATCTTTTTCAAAAATAGTGAGATATATCGTGGGAAATGTACTTCAAATGTGATTACCTATGTCTGACTGTTCCATTTGCCTCCCTATATAATCCAAATCAAGCAAATAATAACCCAATACTACCAAATACTTATCAAATACTACCAAATACTACCCATTATTATGAAATACAAACCTAATATCGTCAAATCGTCCCGCCCCAGATTATACAGCAGCCGATCGAACTGATTCTATCTGGATAATGCACGTCGATATAAATATGAAGTTTGCTTTCAAGAATTCCTTGTAAAGTAGCTAAAACATTAAAGATACATGTATATTCCAACGAAAGTATTTATTTGCAATAAAGTATGGCATATTTAGTATATACGGAAAGTAAAAACACTCACTCTTACTAGAAAAATGTAAAGGTGTCACTAAAATGTGTTGATGGATAAATTAGTTTGAATATGTGTTTTAGTCCAAATATACCATCAAATCACACAGTTTGTACGCGGGAAGGCATCTTTAAATTAGACCAGATACACTGACGACATAATACGTATCAATGATAACGGAACTATATATAGCCTACATGAAACGTATAATCATTCTGCACACAGAGAACTATCTACTTCGAGAAAAAGCGGAGCTGTTGTTGGCAGATAGCGTAAGTTTAGTATGACGTATATAATAATACAATGTTTGGCAAATATTCCTTTTTCGAGGTTTGTCTCCCTTGTTTGTTTTTATTATGCGTGATGCGTTAATCACTTGCCCGTGAATTGTACAGCTCAGGGCGAATTCAGAAAAGGCCTTGGGGTTTAACACCCACTCGACACAAACTAGGTCATTTCAGGACACATGGTTCAATTTTATTTCAATAATGATAGGAGTCTTTAGTTGTGTGAGGAAACCGGAAGACCCGGAGAAAACCCACGAGGTTGAACAGGCCACTCTACCCCTTGTCACGTACAAGCGGAGAATCGAAACCATGTCACGTAACTTAATGACAGACCTTATGACCAAACGCACACGCGTTAAACCATTCGGCAACCATTTTGCTGAAAGGACTATTCACTAAAAACTTTACAGACTGATTGACTCTGTTTTGTATATATTGGTCCTGTACGTGTGGAATGTTATGGATGGTATTTAATTTTTTTAACTATATTATTGTATTGTTTGTACAGGTATTAGAACGAACTGTATAGTTTATCCAGGCCTGAATCCTGGCAGATAGCTCAGTGAGTAAGACGTTGATTCGCTGGAGGTCCGATGTTCGATGCCGGTGTCGGCCGAGAAAGTTCATCTGGATTGTCGTTCTCCTTTGTCAGTAGTGCATGACAGAGGGCCTGGCAAGGAACAACGTATAGTCGTCCGGATGGTCCAACAAACCGAGGTCACGTGTACACATTGGCGTGCACGTAAAAGAACCCTTGGCCGTTGGAAATCGATGTAGGAATGGGCCGTACTGCCGCTCGCTGTCAGAGCAAAATTTCCTTCATAGCACACTGTCGGAATAGAACAGTCGGACGTCATTTCCTGACAGATGGGTTGAAAAATGTATGGACTGCTAATTCATGAATCTGATGATAATACAGATAAAGTCCAGTGAATGTAGATTCTGCAGATATTATCAGCGAAGTGGAAATGAAATATTTTAATAACCCCCTGGAAAAATGCAGGCGGAAATTAGTGTCCTCAGAATTTCAGACATTAATTGGAATAGAAAATCAGTATTCTTTTGTTTGTAATCTTACATACTGAAGAAGTGACCGGTGTCGTACAAGAGGCAGGGCGGCTTGTCTTTCCAAAACACTAGATAATTTCGATATCTGACTTGTTTTGTATCTTCTGTATCTACAGGTTTAGAGCATAAATATATGCTTAGCATCTAAGGTAATGATAGTAATATAGATACCGATGATGATGACGATTATGGTAATGATGACGATGGTTGAATATAATAATAATGATGATGGTTGATTATGATAGTGATGATGGTAGTCGATTATGGTTTAATAGAAAACCGCTGTACTATTGCGTGACAGTAATTGTTATTTAAACCGTTCATATATCCAAATTCATCTCAGAATATCGCTCTGGTGTTTAGCAGGTTCGTTCTGCATTTAACCACCGCTGCAAATTACATTACTGAACGGTTATTTTTGAGAATGCAATTATCCGATATTTATCTTTCAAATATTCCATTATTTACATTTTATTGAAGACTTCGAAGTAGCCTATAATTTCATTATAGAATGGATAATTTAACTTTAATATCTACAAATCATAATCATTATTTTTGTTAGTCTTACATTTCGTAAACATTTTCATGAAAAAGGGATTTGAAGTGTACTTTTTGGATCCTAACATCAATGCTGAAGAACTGTATTAGTTCACCGTGCAATTTTCAATAGATGATGAATTATCTGAATCGAGGAAATTTCAGACTCGCGCTACACATTGTTATTAATAATGAAATTTGTTCTTTTTTCTATTTATTTTTGACATTGAGAATTGTGTACATAATTTGTCTATTACACGGTTCAATCTTCAGTCCTTATTTCCATTTGCCAGGTGCAGCAGGATCCTCGTTTGCTCATTTTACGCCCTGTCACCCGGGTGAATTATAATACAATTGTGTCCTTGCACAAGCTAATATAGTTATAAAAAAAGGACAGCCTCAATTTTTTCTGACTTCAACAAACCAGGATTGGGAGGTCACAATAATTATATATTCCCGATGAACACATGCATAGAGTCAGCTGTTTAGAGTCGGATATAATTGTTTTATGCATAAAGAAACTGATGAATTATGTGATGGCGCATGACTCGTGCGCCTATGTGCTGAACACAGACGCCCTTGCAGTGAAGTCAAAGGGGAATTTGTTTGGCCTCGGGGGCCCCTTTCATGGGCTAGATGGCCCTTCCTCTGGACCCTCGCTAAGAGTGTCTATAATATGTTTAATCCCCGGATCCATTCATTTGATTTGACAAAACTCGCAATGCCAATATTATCCGCGTGTTGTGTGTTTGGTTTGTGGTTTTGTCTTCCGGATTTTAGAATTAATAAAAGTGCTTTGGTTCTGTTCTGTAATAGTCAAAGAAGGCCAAATCTTGGCAACTGGAAAAGGCCAAATAGGCTTGTTATTACTTTAAGCAGATAAGAATAAGAAGAGACAAATATGGACCCTGATCGACAACAGAAATGAAGCTAGATAAGACCGAATTTGAATAAAATTATATCAATGATTATTGAAACAAAATAATATCTGTTATATTCTAATCTATATGGACACAAGATAAAAGTTACGTTTTTCATTTATGTAACAAATACACCCCAGGCATTACACATAACAGTCTGACATTGTTCTGCTGTCATTCGAGTAAAAGGATAATAAAATAGTTTATCCGCCGTATTTAACATGTTCAATACTCGGGTTATTATTTTCTCTTAGCCTACGTCAGACAAGCTTACATTATGTTTTAGACCAAAACATGGGATTATGAGTCTTTATTAGTGGACGTTACAGATTAGATTACCATTCTGTTTAGTGAATGTTAACTGGTTACCTGGCAAGGGACAACGTATAGTCGTTCGGATGGGACTAAAACCCGAGTTACCGATGACACATTGGCGTGCACGTAAAAGATCCCTTGGCAGTTGGAATTCGATGTAAGAGTAGGCAGTAGTGCCGCTGTCCGGGCAAAACTTCCCTCATAGCACACTGTATGGCATATGCCCGTCTTCATTAGCTCAGTCACAGGCATTTTGTAGGGTTTGAATCACGGCATCCCAGAAGCGAAAAGGAAAGTTTGTCCAGTCATTGGGACGATGCGCAAAACCATGTACGCGTTAGTATTCACGTAATAGAACCCTTAGCTGGAATTCGAAGAAGAGTAGGTGTAAATGCCACTGTCTGAGCAAACTGTTCCCATCTTATTGCATGCGTAAACATTAAAATGAAAACCAAGTCACGCTCCGCACTTACGTAATTGCCAATTGAGACCCTAATTTATCTGTCAGACACATAATTCGCAACCCAGTTCTTCTGTCCAGACATGGTCGAACGATTTCGACAGATTACAAACACAAAACAGGGGTAGGAGCCCCTAATCAAGGTACATTACATTGTATGTTGTAGACTGACGATGTGGTCGAAAGTAAAGCGTCCTTGGCAAAATCCGCTCTGATTTCTGTCTATTATATCGTTAATCATTAGTTGGTGTCTTAACCTATCGTTCATGAGAGTTTTTCGAGCCAAATCGACTGATCGTACTTATGTCGGGTGTTCGATCCCTGCATTGGCCGAGAAAGTTCATCCTGATTTTCCGACGTGGTTGCCCCTTGTCAGTGATGCAGGACGGAGGGCCTGGCAAGGACAGCTGTCTAGTCCTTCGGATGAGACGAAAAACCGAGGTCCCGTGTATACATTAGAATGCACGTAAAAGATCCCTTGGCAGTTGGAATTCGATATAAGAGTAGGCGATAGTGCCGCTGCCCGGGCAAAATTTCCCTCATAGCACACTGTATGGCGTATGCCCGTCTTCATAAGCCCAGTATAGGAGCAGAACAGTAGGACGTTAAACCACATTTCATTTCATTTCATTTCATTTATATCAAGCTTCAAAGCAAGTTGTTACTTATCAGGGTATACACCCCCACCCCACAATCATTGAATAAAAGAGATTACCGGTATCCATTCAGATATCAATACTATCACGAATGTGGGCTACTTACATAATATGTAAATCATGGGATTGTATAGTCTAAATTTAGAAATATGTAAACATGATATAGTATTTATACACCCAATCCCCGTTCCATTAAAATCAAACATGAATGTTTTAAATATAAGGCATTGCATAAATTCCTTCTAAAATACTCCCTTACATTGTAGCTCAAAACTACACATTAATCGCACGAATAAAAAACTATGTGACATTTAGCAATATCATTGTTTAAAACCTATGGATAAACTATGTCCATAAATAGATTTGTAGATATATTTTATCATTATCGCCATTTATGCAAACATGATTCAGAACTTTGTAAAGGTGTCTGCCTGCAAACGATCTTTGTTTGATTTCCAGCCTTGTAGATTGTCCCCAACGTCTCACCGGGGCCAATAATGTATTTCGAAATACACGCGTTTATAACCGAGATTGTATTCAAAACTAAAAGTCACAGGCATGGGTTTATTGGGATAGGAACGCCCTTATTGTGCCTATATGTGATTTACAAAATATTTGATTTTCTGTTAGTATTAAAAGGTAAGACGCTTTTCTGTTGACATTTTGTTCGCCTGAGGTACCCCTGACACCATTTACTTCAAACTAAAATTGTCTTATCTTACAATTCAGCGACTCAGTTCCATTCGATATGAAAACACATATTTCAACTTTTAAAAAATTGCCATAAATCACTGGCGATTTTTCACAATTCCTTGACATTTTGGAAATGTCTAGTGAAATAGTAAGGCTTTAAGGTGGAGACAACTTTGTCCCCATGTGGACTAGTAATTCTCCCCTCACCCATTGACTTCAATATTAAATCCACGACATTTCTTGGCCTTTTTACGTTTTTTTAACATTTCGATGATCTCAATTTTATAACCACAAAGAGCCCAACATGTCACAACCATATACATACCGACGCAGCGACCCATCTACATCATACTTCCCAGAATGTGACACTGCCCCGATTAGCCGCCATTTAAAACGCCCACGTGACCATTTTGGGGCGGGACTTATCGACTAAACACCGATTTGTTTAGACAACAGAGTAAAAATAACCCACGCACGTGTGTTTTATGTAAACAGGCCATGTCGCTGACACTCCCGTAAAAGCGATATATAATGCTATGGGTAATATTGCAATAAATTCTTTACTATTGTAAACTGTCTTTAGAGTTTCAATCTGTTTATCTTTCAAAACAAGGTTAGATACTCCTAAATTTGTTTTCGCAAACAAAACCGCCTCTGTGAAATTATGTTTCATGGGCGCCGCCATATTGAATAATTAGAGGACTATTTTGTGATTCGGCTTTGATTAGTTTGACATCTTTCATACACACAGCGGCTAAATAAACATATTTCATTTCATTCAATATGACAATAGAAGAGAAATAAATACTTTTAAAAATTTCTAAAAGCATACTCAGTGTTTTCGACTAAAATCGTCGATGTAGGAATTAAAATGTCGGTTAATAAGCTTAGGGCCTATTCTCAGCCGGAGCTAGCTGTAGATAGGCAGCCTAAGTTTGGGATGAACCATATAATTATAAATAATAAAGGGGGTGGGTCTTTTCACTTTTTTTGCTAGGAATGACGTCATTTTTAGTTGCCGATCACCCTACTTAATGTTTGTTTACTTCTGAACTTTCACCAAAACCTGATAGAAAATGGAAATTCAAACACTCGTCTTCGATTCTGGCCTAAAAATCAACACAAATTGGCATGCAAAAGGGTGAAAAGGGGAAAAGAGTCCACCATGAGAACAGGGAAAGCAATAGTCCGGTGGGCAAACGAAGACTTTCAGACGAAACCTTATTAAGACGACTATTGATCCAAAATCGATCAAATTATGGTCATCCCAAGTTCACATTACTTTATACCGATTTCACACAGCAATAGTTATTATGTTTTTGTTTTAATCGCCTTAAAGACTAAAAAAAAACAAAAAATCATTTTCTGTCAGAACACAATATATTGTTCTTATTTGTAGCAAACAATCAGTGTATGTTGTAAAGGACTCACATCCGTGTGTGCCGAGATGGTGAAATTTAAAAATTTAATTGTGGTCTGTATCCTGTATTTTCCCATTGACTTCAACGTTAAACCCATGGCATTCCTTGGCCTATAACATTTGTGTGAACATTCGGATAATTTTAATTTTTATAAGTAACATAACCACAAAGAGTTCAACGTCTCATAATCATCTGATAAAAGTATTGCATCATGTCTGTTTACCGCAATGTCATGACTATTCACCAAAACCTGCATGTGAATGTCAATTCGCCATTTTTTTTTTTGACTCTAGACCGAAACGACAACAAAATTTACTACACACAAAAAGGGGGCGGGGGGGGGGCGTGGTTCTAGAAGCCCGATCACCGAGCGACAAAAGATATTAAGATTAGATTAATTTAGTAGAAAAAATGCAAGTTTAACAGTCGGGTTTCAAAGTATTGCAAAACCGTCGTTTAAAAGGGCCTCGCAACTAACACATTTAATCGCTGTGTGTCAAGCGCCGTTTTTACATCTCATGTTGACTCTTTATTAAACTCTTGTTTGATCAGTTCATAAACACTACTTTAGTTTCATGTTAATATTATGTCAGTTATTCTTCTTCTGCCAAACAATTTTCAAGGCAAATAAATTTATTTCGCTGGTGCCAAAAGATCCCCGATTTTGTTATACATTGTTTATACTGAGAAACTAAACAATATAAACACACAATAAATAACAAATAAAATCTATTGTAAACCTATTGTAAACATTCCTGTATTAGAAGTAATGTATCTAAAGTGTATGTCAGTAGACGTGTAAATATACTTGTACTTAATAATCCATGTAACTATCACATAAACTCTTTAAGTTTTTACTTCGGTTTTTATATATTTCACTCGGCAGCGTTTCTGCTCCGTGTTTTAATCACTGGTTGTTTTTGGATCAGCACCACTATTGCCTCATTAAGAATGCAAAAGTATTTAGCTCAAATGGTATATTCAGGAAAAAGTCCAAACATCTACAAGGACTGATATCATTAAGAATAAAGGCTTTCATTTTATTAAATTCATAAAGTATAAGAACACTGAGAAGATAGTATCAACGTGTTTCTGAAATCACCATTTGGGTGGACCTGGTAATCAAACTCATCGAACACTAACAATTAAAACTGGGTGATTTTTCATTATTGTCGTGACAACAACCAGAAATAACTGAATCTTGGTAAGTTAGTATTGAACACCGGTTTGAAATCGATGTCAAAGCATGTAGTTAAGGCTATTAGCATGCTGGAATGGGACAAATCAACGAATTGATCAAATAACCAACCAAAACAGACAATCTTAAACTGGTGAAAATAAGTATATTGTGACATCTGGAGTACATCATGAATTAAAGAAGCTAAACCTCTAACTCAATATTATCCAAGATATTCAAAATTAAATACACGAATTATAATTCAATATTGGTTCATTTCAATCATAATTGATGTTATCGTGCCGTGAAAATATGTCATACTAATTAATATCCAATATTTAAGGCACAGTGAACATTTAAAAATCCATACATGATGTCCAATTATGGACATAATTGTTTCGAGTCATATTTGTAGTGGACACAGAAAACCATATACCAGAAGACAATGGGTGCGGAAGTAATTCAGAATGTCTGATTCACAAACGACAAAATATTAATTTAAAAAAAAACCGTATAGAATGAACTAAGACGACGCATATGACTTCCGTTCAATTTATAACATAATTGATTAGAAATTACAATAAACATTTTAAAAATTGAATGCAAATCGTTTTATATATACTCAGAACTACATTAATATTATGCTTCTTAGACCCATTTTCGTCTTTTTAAGGTTCCAACGAATAGCGCTATACGCCCTTTAAAGATACATTATGGGAGATTATATAAAGAGCTGCCAGTTCTCACTATAATAATAGTTAAAAACTAGATAATGTAAAGGGAATTTGCTGAAAAATTTCAGTCAAATTGATCCACTTTAAACCGAAAAAATTTAGCGATTGAATTTTGGGCCTAGCCTCGATCATCATTATTAAAGTCGGTACGATAAAATACATAGCCTCGATTATCCATTTCTTGATTTAATCATGAATGAGCGTAGAGCAGCAGATCGATCCCTAATCCAGTAAATATCGCAGGCTAGCGATGACATCGAGAGTTGATTATGGTCTGGATAAGTTAATTAATGTCTAATTAATTTAGAAAACATTTCAGGCCTGAAGAAAGACCTACAACAGGCAGATTTAGCTCTTGCATAATGTATGTTTAACTGTTTAATATATGGCAAGCAAGTAAAAACAATTTTACTTATCATGTTTAAAGAGACACATCGACAAAGAAAACCCTATCTTGTCATTATTGTATTTCTAGGTTAAATTATGTAATGATACATACAATCATAGATTCATTCCCACGAAAGTATGTTTAGGGTAGTTATTTCCAATAAAAATGTCTTGCAATGTCCATTTGTAATACTTGAAGTGATACTGAACATTTTGCAGTGAGTTTCAGCTTCTGAGCTGATCTAGTTCTATCTTTTTCAACCTCTTCCTATAGCCCTCTCGGCTCACAGCCAACCACACCATCCGTCTTGAAACAATGATACATATATGGCCTAGCTGCTTATATGCATGAACCAAACGTTAAACCCGATCAGTTACTTATGTACATGCAGTTTCCCATGTGTTATAACATGATATTTTACAAAACATTATGCTACCGAGCTTTTGAGTAACCCAACTGTTGATTATTATTATTATACATCTTGGAGTTGGTGTTGTATTTCTTACTTGTTTGCGTATTTTTAAATTATTAGTATCATAACTAGTTTTAAGTCTAATAAGCAGTGTGTTATATCACGTATTCCCTCCATTCTACTGGCAAACATGTCGTGGCTAAAGTAGCATTTTCGGAATGTTCATCACCTACGCCACAATTCCACAATTGAATTGTTTGTGTAAGATATGATGATAGAGTATTCTCATGCAACACAATCTTTATTACTGATATCGGTACGGTTCATACACAGTTATAACAGGATATAGTTTATTATGTCAATTAATATGTAGCTATTGGATGTGTATTACTGATTTACTGTTTAACTAATTGACTTTCTTCATTATATCCTTCGTATCAACCTAAGGCAAGACAGCGACACAGTCTGGGCATACTTCATTAGCCTTGTGACTTCACATCAGAACATTGATTTTTTTCTTATCAAACATCTCTTTTTTTTCAATACAGAGCCTTGAATTAGCTTATTTACACACACACTTATACAAACTTCACCCTTGATTACATTATTTATTCTGTGATTTACCATTATGTAAAAAGTAATTATTTACTATCCTTTCACGAGTGGTATACTTCCTTTGGTTTTTCGTGTTTTTTTTAAAATTTATCATAGTTTTCACAGCGATTTCTCATATGGGGTAAATTACAAGAAAAAGGTAACAATCAACCTATGACACTAAAAGGCCACCGTATAGTACAACAGCAATTATTTCATTTTATAATAGATATTATTCTCCTATACATTCCCTAAAATTTCACCTCTAAGAAAGTCTACATTGCAGCCAAATAATATTTCTATTCTCATTAATTTCCAGACATAAACCTATACTTAACTAACTTCTCAATTTTAAAATATACAGTCACTCAAAATACAGAACTATAATTAGTTTAAAAATCTGATGATTAAAAGTGTCTGTCATATTATGAAATTTCATCTTGTTTCATATTTTGAAATGACACGGGGTTTAACGTCCTACTTTTCTGCATCGGCTGGGCTAATGAAGATGGGCATGCAGCGGGCTATGAGGGAAATTTTGCCCGAACAGCAGCGCTACGGCCTACTCTTATATCGAATTCCATCTGTCAAAGGTTATTTTACGTCTACGCCAATGTCTACACGGGAACTAGGTTTTTACGCTCCTTCAGAACGACAAGGCAACTGTCATTGTCAGGCCCTCTATCCTGCGCCACTGACAAGGGGAAACCACGTCGGAAAATCTTGAAGAAATTTTTCGGCCAACACCGGGAGAGAACCTGAGATCACCAGGCTAGCGAGATGGGAGTTGCTCACTTTATATTTTGACATGTTTGCGCTTAATTTGTTGATTAGAATTGGGTTTGTTGGGATTTTTTTTAAGTTTTGGGATCTTGTTATAACAGAATATATGTTATTAGATTTATCGAAAGGTTTCATATATTTTTTAAAATAAGTTCGGTCATATTATCCACGCAGCTAGATCGCATGTTTCGTTTATGAAGAGGAGAATTAGATGTAACGTCGCATTGTTTCTCCTTAATGTCACATCGTCAGCCAATATACATTTTCGACTTCGTCTTCTTCTAATTACCCAAAATGGCACCCGGTGGCACCTCAGGCATTTTCAATTGCTCCTCTTAAAACTTCCAATGTATTTCAACTATATTGGAAAGTACATAGTTTTGGTTAAACGTATTCCAATTTGCAATGGATTTTTGAAAATGAAATTTTGACTTATCCGTTGAACTTTTTCAAATAAAAATATTTTCTCTTTCAAAAGTTATTGGTTATAAAATATTAGTATAAACATTATAGTCGAGTATTGCTAGATGAGTTTGAAAATAAACAATCGGGATTGATTATTAAACTAACTGTGCGTGACTTGCATTTTTCGGAAAATATCAAATTTCTCCCGGCTTAATCCATGATTATTTCACAGTTAATTAAGAATACAAAAATCAAAATATAACCGCTAGATAATCTCCCAGTTTGGATTACGTCGGATTAAACCATGTCTTCGATTTGATGCCGCGAAACATAAATATGGTGGTGGGCGTTTTATAACACTGTGACGTCATCTGGCAATAAAAAAAAGACTGGTATTGGCGATTAGCCATCTTAGAATGCAGAAATGAAATGAAATGAGGTTTGACGTCCTACTGTTCTGCTCCGAACCGGGCTAATGAAGACGGGCATACGCCATACAGTGTGCTATGAGGGAAATGTTTATAAGAGTCAACTACACGTATTTGGATTTTTTTTTCTGCCAGGGCTATGTAATTTTATACAGAAATAAAGTTCATTCGAAGTATTTTGATATTCTATCTAGATTTACACCGACGGGACAACAAAGCAGATCACCACGCTTAAAACACATTTTTAAAACGCGATAAAGAAAAAAGATACATGAATAAAGTGGAAGAGAAAGAGGACAAAAACAGTGTTTAATAAGACTCGTGAAAACAACAAAACATCGAAGGGAAAAACAATTTCTGATCAACTTAGGTATCTACGCATCTAAATGAGCGTGGCTTAGTATACGTTCTCCAGACGTCTGGTCGTGTATACCTTTGATTATAATATTTGATTGGAATTAGCGAACAATCACACGAAGATCACTAAGAAACCAGTTCTACCGACCTGTTTATTAAGCACGACAATATAATTGTGTATAGGATCTGTGGCTGTAATGCAGAACTACAGCGTCTATGCCTTTAGGATCGATAGAGCTATGGACAAAGATGTAATCACGTACTTTAACCTTGTGGTAATATTTATTGTCGTTTCCTACTTACATGCCCTCCTTATTTATTCATCACACAAAAAACACACCGCATGAATTATAAAAACAAAAAAAGAACACCAGAAGAGAACCTACATTGTTCTAGTAAACATGGAATATTTACTAATCTTTCTCCTTAATATGCTTACGCTAACGTCACAAATAACACGCATTAATTTAAAGAAATATCTTCTCAGCAGTCGGGATCCTAAATACGGAAAATATATTAGTAATAATCATATCATTACCAATTTTAATATGATTATCAGTTTGTTAAAAGGAAGATCCCCATTGTTTTTTGGGCTAATTGAATAGTCCCATGTGAGTTGCGGTCGTCAACGGCCGAGTCCGATCATAAACAAACTGTACACAGCAAGAGAAGAGAACTCGAGTGGCGATAAGAACCCGCATGGTGCTAGCAGCACGGGGTAAAAATCTATATATTATGTATACAGTAGGGAATATATAGCCATATAAGGAATACAGTCGTCATAGATAAAACTGAAATGTTTTGTCCAACGTCACTGACCACACTAGTTTCTCGCATAAACATTCAGTTCACAGATTACCTCTTCCAGAACGCGTGATAGTACGTTGTTATGACTGTCGAGCTTCACCCATCCTCGGTTACCCAGTGTACTCATTCCGTTCTACTTCACTATACCCTGGGTTAATCTATGGGGGAAGACACGTTTTCAAGTTATCCGCACTTGTGATTGTGCTATTTTATCGACCAATCCTATAAATTGTTATTCGAAAAGGAAGTTGGCAAAGGTAAGTAACTCTCATCGGACAATGTTAGGAGTTGGCCTATTCTAAATGCGTAATTATTAACAACCAATTATATATTATGTTAATGAAGACCAGACGTTCATATAATAATGTAGGGTCGTTAGTTTTATTTAGAATCGTTCGTTTGTTCCCGGAATTTTATGTCCACGTGATATCGTAGACAAGTTATTGTGAATCAAATTGCCAAGTATAAGTTCAATAATAATAAACATAACAGAATGACATATTTCAGACAAAAAACGAATAGTAATAATAATAACAAAAGTCAAACATATAGATGTTATACATATTTGAAACCAACTTCACATACTACAGATTTTGATAATACAATTAAATATAAATAAATTATAAATATATACATTTTTTACATAAATCATTAAGTAAATGGGCATGAATATGGTTATCTACCCTCATAAAAACGAAGGCGGAACGATTGGTTTGTAAATTGTTTTCTGATTGGTTCGTAGACTGTAGCTACATTCTAGGCCAGGGCAGATAATTTGAAATCGTGGAAACCCTATGGATTAACCCAGGGTATAGTGGAGTAGAACGGAATGGGTACACTGGGTAACCGAGGATGAGCTTCACCAACAGACAAACTGAATTCTCCGTGTGACATTTTCTTCTCGAACTACCCAGACTCAATTCATTATACTATATTATACAGGGACATAACTCTATGAATTGGGACTATTAAACAGGAAATAGGGAATCAAGTAGTACCATTCATGTTGCAAGACATGACAATTTCGAGTAATTATATCAGTATTCAATTTGAACAAAATAAATTCAGCCAGTGTACCCCCCACGTATTGTCAATAAAATATAAAAAATAAATATGTGTAAACGTTTTGTAAAATTTGAAATCAAAGTAAGAATTCCCGTAAAATATTATTGTTTATATCGCATGCGTCTAGTTAATCAAGATTATTCTTAAAAAACTGTGCGCGTCCGATTGAAAAAATAAAAATAGTAACACACGATAAAAAGCAGACAAAATTGTTTTCTATTGAAAAAATAAGAATTAAAATGAGTGGAACTTCGGAAGACACTGCCAAGAATTGGCTTCAGACATAACCAAAAGTCTACATTCAGAAATGTTCACAGCTACCTGTAGCAGTGCTAAAATCTTAAGAATGAAATCTAATCATTTGTTATAAATTAAAGTAATCTTGTTATTTAGGTGTTTTATATTGAAACCGAAAAAATGCTTATCAATTTTTAAATTTGCTAATCAAATTTGGAAAAATTGGACTTTTTGATAAGCAGTGCTGCTAATCATCTGTGAAAAATTACCGACAGCCCTGCCCGGATCTTAAACAGATTTTTTATTGAATCTATAACCAAACATTACAGGCCCGGGGCTGGTCCGGATCTATTCCCTTGATGTGATATTTGTTGTTTTTGCTGGCAATATCTATGTCGTTTGTGACTTGTTTGAGTCAGTTTTATAAATCAAATACATGTTATATTTTACCATTTCTTGAGTATAACTGCAAAGTATGGGATAACTGTAATTATAATTCAGAAAAACTTGAGAAATTCAAGCTTCAAGCTGTCCGTACATTAACTGGTTTGATTATTTATGCATCTCGTGGATCGCTTTATTTTGAACCCGAATGGACAAAAGTATATGACTGCAAAAAGATGAGACGATTATGTATATAACTAACACATGCTTAATCACAAAATAGAGCCATCGTATCTTCAAGAGATAATAGGTTATCATATCAAGAATTGCGATCTTAGAAACGTTATTTCTATAGAGTTAAATCCCACGTAATAATAAAAGCAGACGACATATTTATATACACACCCGCTCAAAAATTAAGCACCACCAACTTCAATAATAAATTTTGAAGCGAAAATTCAACATAGAAGAAAACGGTCAATGATGTTTAAAACTAGGTTACGTTATAGAGAGGTAACATGCAAAAACAACTTTGCATGACATGCACGTGCCCGGTGAAAGTCACTGTAGCAAGGTGACCCTACAACTGTAATAATCGAAGTTTACTCCTGTCATTGCTAAGAGGTTTCAGAGTCGTAAAGCGATTGAAAAACGCATTGGACCTATGCCTCGACGGCGTATTAATAACAATGGGAAGTGGCATATCATCGGAATGCGAAATGTTGGCATGTCATGTAGGGAAATTGGACGGCAACGTAACATAAACAATGCAACCTCAATGGCGACAGATATCAAAATCAAATCCTCCAAAGGGAAATTGTGCCCCATTTCGACAACCACCCGTTGGCGAGTCGACCAATCTTTATGGACGATAATGTCCGGCCCCACCGAGCCAATGTGGTGAGGGAATATCTTCGACGTAACGCCATTGACACTCTCCCTTGGCCGGCAAGAAGCCCTGACCTCAATCCGATTGAACATTTATGTGACATTTTGGGTCGCAGAGTGCGAGCACGGGTCCCTGGTGTGCAAAATCTTGCTGAAGTTACACAGGCTGTTCGAGAGGAATGGAATAATATTCCACAAAATCAAATCAGACGATTCATTTCCAGCATGAGGAGGCGTGTTGAAAATTGCATCGGTGTCAGAGGAGGTTACACCCGATATTAACTGCAATTTGGGTGAAGGAAGAGAGACAATTAACAAGTTATTTCAAGACCTTTCGGATGAAAAACAATTAACCCGTTTCTGTGGACAGGGATACTTTATTGGCTGTCAAATTTGCTGAAATATTCATGTATTGAAATATTGTTCATTAAACATTTCTTTGTCAATTTATGTAGTCATTTATCATGTGTAATACAAGTTTGCTGTCATACAAACACAGAGATGACATATTCAAGGAAAGTTTTGCAGCAGTTTATGATACACAGTGGGGATCATTTCAATCATATCAAAAAAATCTGGTGGTGCTTAATTTTTGAGCGGGTGTATATATAAAAAACAGTGATATTTTGGTAAAATTCTAACCATTGTCAAAATATCCATCAAATTCTATCTGTTTATGACATGAGGTTGGTAGACCAAATAAGGTAATGTTCTCCCCCTGGTCTTGGGAGAATGGGGATGTTTATGCCATATTTGGGAAGGAAATTAACTCCAAGGTCAGTCTATAACGTGCAGAAATAAGGGGGTTATAAAAGAGGGTGTTGGGTGAAATTGAGCAGAACTCACCCTGATATTCCTAGCAGCTATCATCTATGCTTTATTGAGGATGTGGAACATAGACGCCTAGCAAGCAGTTTAATAATAAAGCTGTAGAAACGAACTAACCTGTAGTTTTATATTACGATCATGAAGAAACACAACAAGGAAGAACGATATTACCACAGGTTTAATTTGGAGCCGTGAATTCAGGAGCAGATATAATTAGCCAAAATTTTTTTTGTTGGTATCTCTTTTTCGATTTTTCTCTAATTTCTATCTGTAATGATGGCTGAGGAATTTTATAGAAATTTAGGTGCCCAATTGATAGGCTTGTCTTCCTCCATTTCCACAAATTCGGGATCCCAAACAATTTAAGGAATGGATTAAAAATATCGAAAAATATTGTGTTCTTGCCACAGTACCTGAGGATCGGGTAAAGTCAGTCGCATTCCAATCAAATGATAGCAAATGCAAATGTGGCGTGGGATGCGTTAAAACAAGATTTACTTAGCACTTTTTCGGAAATTACGGATACACAGCAAGCATTGGCAATATTAACAAAAATCAAACAGAAACCCGAGGAAAACGTGCAAGTTTCTGCTGAAAAAGTTTTATCATTAGCTGCTGAAGCATTTCCAGGTTATGAAGGACAGCCGGAATTTGACAGGCAACTAATTAATTTCTTTGTAGATGGACGTCAGCACGAATATATCAAAACAAAAATTTTACGTGAAGATTCGCAGACTTTCGCGCAACTGTAGAATTGGCGAAGCAAGAACAAAATATAAGGAAAAGATTCGCGTTAAGATTAGGAGGACAACATGAACGAGTATATACAAATAGTGCAAATAGCGAACATGAACCCATAGCTATCGGTTATGTAAGAAACCGCACGTGTGGAAATGTTTTGGCCCTGATCACGTAAGTCATGAATGCCGACAAAAGCGAGGGGTAAACGAGGCTAAGGCTAGTTTTCAGAGAAATATGACTTCTTGGTTTTGTGGCATAGAAGGGCATTTAAAACGCTACTGTAGGGAATTTGAGGACTATGTTAAATCAAATCCAAAGTTTAAACGACAAGATACACCAGTCAAACCTTAAACTCCACGTAAACGGGAAAACTAATATACTCTTTCCGGCTGACGGAAATGTATCGGGTAGAAATGTATCGGGTTGTTCAAGTTCATGTTTAATTAAAATAGAAAAGCGAAAGTTTCGATCATTAGTTGACCCCGGGCCGCAAGTATCTTTAATTAGTAAGCAGGTGTATAATTCTTTAAAATATAAACAAAAATTGGACAAAAGTAAAATTATATTACAGACAGTAAATGGACTTGAACTTATTGGTAGGTTCTGCAAACTTGGAATTTCAAATTATGGGTAAAAAGTTAAGACACGTGTTTTATGTTGTTTCCAATATGAATAGAAACGTAATTTTAGGTCGAGATTTTCTTGTTTCTCATGGCTGTAGGCTTTTCTTTGATTTAGGATGTATGAAGATTGGTAAAATGTATGTTTCCTTGGAGTATCAAAAGAAGTAATTTTAAAACCTCAGACGAGGTATGTCATTAATGCGAAATTGAAGAAACATAGTTATGACAGTGGCCAAGATGTCTTCATGGTTGAACAAGCAACTAAAGGGTTTGTGAGTAGTGAACCGGACTTATGGTCAGCAATTCATTGTTCAGCTTGAAACGTGCTAACACTTTAGGCAAAAAATCAAAGTTTTTATTGTAAACGGTACGAACAAAAAGTTTTGACTAAAACGCGGGAGTGTTATCGGTCGCGCTGTCGATGCGATTGACAGTCCGATAGCATCGGTGGATCAGGTTTTACCGGCGATTTCGTAGTGTACTGATAACAATGTAAATGAAACATTTGCTAAGATTATTGTGCCAGATACGGAGCTCGTTAAGTTATTTAATCTTTTGAAGAAAAATCATGATTTATTTGCGGTAAGTGACCCAGAGTTAGGACTGTAAAAATGACTATTGACACAGTTAACCATTTCCCCATCAAACAGCGGGCATATCGTACTACGTTAACGTCTAGACCTGTTGCTGATGCGGCAATTAATGAGAAGTCAAAGAGAGTAACAGTCATTGGTCGTTTCCTATTGTCTTAGTGGACAAGTTAACGGAACAAAAAGATTTTGCGTTGATTTTTGGAAACTTAATAAAATTAGTAGAACTGTTAGGTGGCCCCTCCCATTAATTGAGGACATGTTAGCGGGCAGTGTGAAGTTGAATCGTTTTTCATTATTCACCAATAACGAATAACGAGGGACATGCTACCTCGTTATTCGTTATTCAACTTTATATTTGGGATTCATAAATGCAGCTAGCCATGACTGGAATGATGGACGCCAAGTATCCCCAAGTAGTTTAAAACACTGCAAAACGACCTCTAGACTAAAAACAGTCGACATTGTTATTCAAGCAGCGAATAACGAGCTGTTTGTTATTCGTTTTTCACCTCGTTATTCGGGATTCACATATGAAGGTGTTCATGTATCTTAATGAGGCAGCAATAGAATTGAGATCGACAAGAGGAACTTGTTGAAACGTAGTGTGAAATAAACCCAGTGATTGTTTTCCATATAAATTTGTGTTTTATATTATATGTTCAGTTACTAAATGCCGTATAAGGATTTCAAATGACGTATAGTCGGCAAATAAACCACTTTGTTATTCAAGCGGTAAATAACGAATAACATTTTTATTCAAGCAGCGAATAACGAGCTGTTTGTTATTCGTTTTTCACCTCGTTATTCAGGTGTTCATGTGTCTTTAATGAGGATATTTCAGCAGTAGAAAACTCATTAAATGACGTATAATCGGTAAATAAACCAGATTGTTATTCAAGCAGTGAATAACGAAAAAGGAGGTGATCTGCCTTGTTATTGGCGAATAGCTACCTCGTTATTATCTATCCGTTAATCAACTACCTCGTTATTCGTTATTCAACTAGTTATTCTGGATTCAAACATGCAGCTAGCCATGACTAGAATAATGGATGCCAAGTATCCCCTAGGAGTATAAAACACAGCAAAAAGACATTGTTATTCAAGTAGCGAATAACGAGCTGTTTGTTATTCGTTTTTCACCTCGTTATTCGGGATTCACATATGAAGGTGTTCATGTATCTTTAATGAGGATATGTCAGGACTTAAATTAAAACGATCACCTGATATCAATAGAACAAAGTATCCCCTAGCAGTAGAAATCTTATTAAATGACGTATATAGTCGGTAAATAAACCAGCTAGTTATTCAAGCGGTGAATAACGAGGTGGTACAATCGAAACGCTCACAATGATAATATGTTTGAGATTATTGCATTCAATTCAAATGAATTTGATCTCCATAGTTATGCGAAATCAACTGTTCCGGATAAAGATTTGCCAGATTAAATAATTTAAATGTGGATAATTTTGACATAGAAAAAGAACAAAGGGATGATCCCGAAATTGTAACTATTATTAAACATTTATAGACAAATAAAGGTGGCAATAAGATAAAAAAAATAGATTTCTTCTTATAGACAAAGTATTATATTTCATCTCAAGTCCTGATGATGACCCGACACTGAGGTTATACATACCACAACAACTCCAAAATACTGTTATAAAACAATATCATGAAGAAAGGCGTAAATAAAACACACGATACTATTAAAAAACATAATTATTTTCCAAACATGTACGTCCGTATTCATAACCTTGTAAATGAATGTGTGTTATGTCAATCGAGGTATTTAACTAAACAATATCCACCTATGAAGCCCATCGGCGCCGTAACCCACAACCCTTTCGGGGAACAAATATATAATTAGTTTTATTTGTCATTTTTATACGCCCACATTTTCATGTGGACGTATATTGTCGTCGCCCCTGTCCGTCCGGACGTCCGTCCGTCCACAATTGTTTGTGGACACTCTACAGGTCACAATTCTTATCCGATTTTGACGAAACTTGAAATATAGGTTTATCTCAAAAAGATCTCGGCTGCTTTCGATATTGGCATGTATCGGATCGAAACTTCATGGATTATGGCCCCTGTTTGTACATAAAAACACGTTTTTAGCTTGTGGACCCTATAGAGGTCACAATTTTTATCCGATTTTGTTGAAACTTGAAATGTAAGTTTATAACCGAAAGATCTCGGTTCCTTTCGATATTCGCGCATATCGGACCATAACTTCCTGAATTATGGCCCCTGATTGTACGAAAAATCGCGTTTTTAGCTTGTGGACCATATAGAAGTCATAATTTTTATCCGATTTAAAAAACCATATCATTATATCACCGTTACACCCTAAGGACGACTGAGTTCGAATTTCGTGAAAATCGGCCCAAAATTGACAGACAAAATGGTCGCCGTTCGTTCTCAACTAGTGTAAAAATATGGTATATCAAGGTTGTGAACCCTATAGAGGTCACAATTTTTATCCGATTTTGTTGAAACTTGAAATGTAAGTTTAAAACCCAAAGATCTCGGTTCCTTTCGATATTCGCGCATATCGGACCGTAACTTCCTGAATTATGGCCCCTGATTTTAGGAAAAATCACTTTCTTGTTAGCTTGTTCTCTATCCATCTCTCGAAAATGTGGGCGTATCCTTCCTGGCAGCCGCTGGTCTGGTTATGGGGAGGCCTTTGCGGTAAAACTAAAAGGTAAATGTGCCGAGAATATTGTCCACTTACTGTTTGAAGAAATTTTTACCTAGATATGGTGCTCCGTTGGAATTGGTTACAGACAACGGTAGCGAGAACGTGAATAGGGTTATGAGGAACACACTTGGGGAATCAAATATTAAATATGTCCTCACTTCGTTTTGTCACCCTCAAAGCAACACTAAAGTTGAACGGCTCCACCGCACGCTGCACGATGTGTTATCTATAAAAATTCGCAGAAAGTTATAACACTTGGGATTTATATTTAAATCAAACTTTGGCCGCTATTCGATTTAATGTAAAGTTTCCCCCTTTTTACTTATTGTATAATAATCGTGATCCTGTATTACGGTTGAAACCTGGACGGAAATATTTGAGAACCGTTCCTCTCGAGATAGCGTTGCAAACTCAGCACCAGACTTTTCTTTTAGTTCACAAAAGGTTAAGAAAAACGTAGCGTAAAAACGCTGAATATGTGAATAGAAAGGCAACTGATACCCTTTTTAAGGTGGGTGATTCAGTGTATTATAAAAACCATCTTCGGAAACATAAATTATAGGAAGTATGGGCTCCATAATTGAACAAAAGTCGCCAGTTTCCTTTATAATACATAATCAACTAACAGGTCGAACAACAAAGTCAAATGCACAAGATCTGCGTTTAGCAAAACTTGATAATTGGCAAATTCCGGAAAAACAACCCGATAAGGACAAGTTACTGCGAAAAGCGCAATATGTAGAAGATCCATCGAGCTCCGATTCCTGCTCCGAATACGAAACCAGTGAGTCCGATGAGGGTGTACCATTGGTACAACTTGCTACACGATTGAGGCCGGAAAAAACGGATAGCGCATCAGACGAGGAAGATGTTCCTTTAATGGAATTATTCATTATCATTCAATAAAGCTTTAGACACTCTTTGGGAATCCCTACACACCGCTCTTAGTATCTATACACTTACTAAATTAGCATAATATATTAATAATTATTGGTTCAACACTATTAATTCTCATTGGCTTTATATGTTGCTATAAACGCAACTCAAAATTTAAAACTTTCTTAAGCCATTGTTTTGGAATGAAACATTGTGGAAATCGTCCAGAGATCAGTGCAAGAGACGAAATGGCTCTATCAAGAAAGGGCAAGTTAACAACTAATGGAGATGAATCAGCATTCATCACCCCATTGGCCACCATTAAACAATCAACGCTCATACCTGGTACATCGACTCCACCACCAAGAACAACAACTATTCCTACCAATACTGTTAATAGGATTCCGAAGGAACGGAAACTAGTGGGGAAATTACCCCCCGATTTCACCGTACCTGATTTACGGATATGTTATGTGTGACTTCATAAGAAGTGTTCTGTTAAACAGTCATCCTCTGAATATAATCACAGCAGCGCCTTAAAGTACCCCTCAAGGGCCAACAATAAAGTCATAAGATACATGGCTGAAACTTTCTAGAAGCAAAGGTATCCATAGCTGGAGTAAATATTTCACAAATCTAACCAAAATTTCCGGGGTTTTCCCAAGTCAGACCACACCCAATATCTCTTTTCGGGGCTAATAAATTGGTCATCAGTTACATGGCTGAAACTTACCTTAAACAAAGGTCTATACTTGGAAAATAAAATTTTCAAAAATCTAACCAAAAGTTTTGGGGCTTTCCGGAAATCAGATTGCTCTAAAGTCTGCCCGATCACACCCTAAAAATGGGGATTTTTGTGAGGTCATCAGTTACATGGCTGAAGCTTAACATAAATATGTATCAGTGCATGGATAATGCGGTTTTCGAAAATCTAGCCATAAATTTGGGTCTTTCCTCAAGTCAGTGTGACCTTTATAACTTAGCCCCACCCATCCCCTCTATATATATATAAAGTCTGCCCGATCACACCCTAAAAATGGGGATTTTTGTGAAGTCATCAGTTACATGGCTGGAACTTAACATAAATATGTATCAATGCATGGATAATGCGATTTTCGAAAATCTAACCATAAATTTGGATCTTTCCTCAAACTTAGCCCCACCCCACCCCCTCTATATATGAAGCTTATAATAATGTATTATCAATGATACCTTTTTGAACCGCAGCAGGATTCAGTATACTAACACAAAGTAGAACATATGTTTGTTAGCTGTGTGAAACCCTCAAATGAGAAATAGTATCAGGTGTTGTAAAAAGAGTAAGCATACCATACACAATTCACGACACACTGCATTAATTATAGCTAAATGATTAGATAGTAAGGATTAGTATTGAATTTATGTCTTCAAACGTCCTGTTTCCCTTTGTGACACATCACATCCCCCCATTCAACAATCATTCAGAATGTTATTCAATATCTTAAAACATTGTGTAAAAAAACCCCAAATAAATATTTTAAACATTTTTATTGGAATGGTGTAATACGGAGCTTTGCTTCTATAGTTTTTGCTTTTCTGAATCTTTGATAATGAATAACCACCTAATGGATTCTGAAAAATGTTAGTGACAGATGAATTATTGAATTTATGAAAACTATCCATTTACATAGTTTGAATACAGTATACAATTCCTTAAACATACATTATGCAAGAGCTAAATCTGCCTATTGCAGGCCTTTCTTTAGGCCTGAAATGTTATCTAAATTATTAATTCGACATTAATTAACTTATCCAGACCTTAATGACTTCTCGATGTCATCGCTAGCCTGCGATATTTACTGGATTAGGATCCGATTTGCTGTTCAACTTTCATTCATGATTAAATCATGAAATGGATAATCGATACTATTTTTTTATCGTACCGACTTTAGTAATGATGATCGAGGCTAGACCGATCAATTATCCACACATCTAAGTGATAGATAATGGCCGAAGACTGTCCATTATGTAAATAGAAAGAACAGCCGGGGGGCGTTAGCCCAGAAGTTTTTCTTTGTATTTACATAATGGACAGTCTGGGGCTATTATCCATGAAATGGGGTTTAACGTCCAACTGTTCTGCTCCGAAATGGGCTAATAAAGACGGGCATACGCCATACAGTGTGCTATGAGGGAAATTTTGCCTGGACAACGGCACTACGGCCTACTCTTATATCGAATTCCAACTGTCATATGCATTTAAGTTAACAAACCACGTGATATTCCAAATGGGACTCTGTATTTTAAGTATACTTATAACTGTAAATATATATATACTTTTAACAGTTTAATAGGGATCTTTTACGTGCACGCCAATGTGTACACGGGACCTAGGTTTTTCGTCCCATCCGAACGACTAGACAGCTGTCCTTGCCAGGCCCTCCGCTCTGCATCACTGGCAAGGGGGAACAACGCCGGAAAATCTGGATGTACTCGCTATGGAAGATAATAGCCGTAAAAATTGTGATGTTCTTCATATGGGGGATAAAAGCCCGTCAAAGTTGTGATGGAAAGACTTCTCCCGAAAATGATTTAAATATTGATAATATTCTTAGTACGTACTGTGGTTAATTTGGAGAGTACTAGCCGTCCAAATTTTGATTTGAAATTTAATATATACTCTGATATACGTGACGGGACACAGGATCAAAGGCACAAACTAATCCACGAAATTCGAACTCAACTGTCATTTTGGTGTAACGGTGATATATTTGAACGGTTTTTAAAATCGGATAAAAATTGTGACCTGTATAGGTTCCACAGACTCAAAACACGTTTTTTTTTTGTTCAATCAGGGGCCATAAACCAGGAAGTTACGGCCCGATATGCGCCAATATCGCAAGGAATCGAAATCTTTGGGTTATAAACACACATGTTCAGTTTTATCAAAATGGCTAAATATCATGACCTCTAGTGTGTACAATCATGGGTCATTATTCATGAAGTTACGGTCCCATACAAGCCAACATCGAAAGGAACCGAAATCTTTGGGATATATACCTATATTTCAAGCAGGTGTGAAAATGTGGGCGTGTCATCGATCTAGTGACATATAACGGCCGGATTTAAGTGGAATTCTTTATGTAGACAAACACGCGAATCAACATTCGGTCATGTGACACTTCGGTAACTATGAGGTTTTAAAGTAATTTCATGTACTGTAATTTAATTTGTTCAGAGAATATATTATCCCAAAATACATGTTTATTTTTCAGATAAGTGTCTATTATTGGTAAACCTGTCCATTATTTTCAATAAATAATAGACAGTTTTATAAATAATAGACGATTGTTTAAGAAAAAACATCAAAGGGTGACGTCATATCTATGTTTTAAGTGCTCTTAAAAAAGAGCAAAGAGAGCTGTATGAAAAATTAAAGCTACATCCGTGACTTTAAAAATATAAAAATTTTACTGCTACCAATTCTGCTTCGATACTTAACTTCGAAAATTTGAATGTATGCGTTCTTAATATAAGATCAATACATGAAAAATGCACAGATTTAACATTTATTTATTTTTATTTTTTTATTTATTTTTCCAAGAGGCATATCATACATGACAATAGAGGTGATAATATAAAGTTATATGATAATATGATGAGAACGTTTTGATGAGAGAAAAAGTAATGATGTCATGGATGACCAGCCCCTTGAGGATAACCCATAAAAACCTGCTTAAAATAAAACTAGGTTTATTTCCAATGGGGTCCTTGGAGGAGGATCAGGTTATGTAATCATAGAGGGGCAGATTCAATTATGTAAGATGAAGGATGGAATATGACAATAAATAGTGAAATGTGTGTGTACCATAAGGGATGTGACGTACAAAGAGGTATGAAAGACATCGGAGTATACATACATAAACTAAAACATTTGTATTTATTTTGCTAGCAAGTGTTGTTTAACATTTTTCTTAAAAGTGCCAATGTTCTCTATTGATTTAAGTTGGTTTGGAAGTTCATTCCAGGCCTGAATACTTGAATAGTAGAAAGTTGAGTATTGGGTATTATTTTTGCATTTTGGTACAACATAATTATAAATGCTTGATCTAGTACTATGTAGATGAGCATCCCTGACTAAGCGAAAATTGGCTTTCATGTACACCGGAGACACATTATGAAAGATTTTATGAACATGGTTCAGTTTCAGTTGTTTGACTCTATTATCAAGATTTAAACTATTTAAATCTTTGTACAAATTTTGGGTAATTGAATCTCTGGGACCTAAGCCGTGTATGAATCGGATAACTTTGTTGTGAATAATTTGTAGTTTGTCCTTCAGCTTCTAGTTTCAGCCTGAGAACCAAGCTGAGCATGCATAATCTAAGTGGCATTGTATAAGAGCATTGGTTAATAATTTCCTAGTATACTTTGTTAAAGACTTGTTATACCTATATAAAAATTTCAATCTGGTATTGACCTTTTTAATAATATTATTAACTATTAATTCACCAGAGAGACAATGAACAATATATAGACCTAAATATTTTACACTATCTGTTGCTTGAATGACATGATCATTACACACTATTTCAAAACTACTAGTTTTCTTTAGTTTTCTACTTGGGCCAAATAACATGCATTCAGTTTTACCTAAATGGAGGGATAAATTGTTGTCTACTAACCAGTCTGAACAAGCCTTTAAGGCTTCGCTAAGTTTTAAAGATACTATTTCAGGATTTGGATGAGGAAACAGGATTGCACTGTCGTCGGCATATAAGATTAATTTACAAGGGGCAGGTATGCTAATGATCATGTCATTCACATAACAGAGAAACAACAAGGGACCCAGGATACTGCCCTGTGGAACACCACAAGAAATGTCCAAGGGGTCTGAAAGAGTTTTACCAACGTTGACAACTTGTTTCCTGTTGGAAAGATATGAACGAAACCATCCTGTGGATCGGACGCCGATCATTTCAAGTTTTTTACACAAGATATCATGGTCGACTGTGTCAAAAGCTTTTTGCAGGTCCAATAGGACCATACCGGTAAAATTCCCCTTAACATTTTGATCCTTGAGATGATCCAGCAAACTGATCAAACATGTGTTAGTTGAATGGCTGCCCCTGAAGCCTGATTGTTGTTCATATAATAAATTATTGTCTTTCAAGTGAGTCTCCAGTTGTATATAAACAGCTTTTTCCAGTTCTTTGACACAATACTGAGAATGCTCACAGGCCTATAATTGCTCACAATAAGAGAACTGTTTTTTTATATAATGGTTTGACATTAGCTAATATCTGACCAATAAAGATTGTGACATTGCCCTGTTGATTGAAACTTGGCTTCACAATAAGACTTACAGACCTGGAGGTGGATTAGTAGGAATCTTACTTAAACCGCAATACCCTGTATACGTATCACACACAATAATTAGGATCATTTGAATATATGGAAGTGCAATCTAAAAGCTTAACTTATCGTATTGTTGTAATCTACATACCACACGAAAACTTCAGTTTTTTCTCCGAGTTTTGTGACTATTTTGCGTCCCTTAATATAAAAAGGGGTAAACTTTTCATCGGTGGAGATTTATATTGTCATGTTATTAATCCAAATCATTATTCTTCATCAAATTTAAGGATACTATAGTGTCTATAGATCAACATTTATTAACTAGAAGGAACGAATTAAATATTTCTGTTATTTAAAGTTTTGATCCATGCCTAAGTGACCATCATGCCATACATTTCAGTTTACAGTTTGACAATATTTCACATGATTAAACTAATGGATCGGTTAAACAGCGCAAACCAGTCAATGCTGAAATGTTCTCAAAACGCACCACCGCAGATAGCCCGCTTAAGTTGTCTTTTGAAATCCTATCATGTGATTCTATCAGTTTATACAGCAGTGAACTAACGCATATATACAGCACAGAAACCACCATTCATTCATTCATTACAAATAAACTAGACCATCCTAATGCCTTATTTTTTGCCTTCCAAATAATCAAATTCAACACCTTCACGGAATCCAGAAGACATCACCCAATCCTGAAAAATCTTCATTGGTCCCCAGTTCAAAATATTACTCTTTCAGGACGTTATATGACTGATTATCAAAATGTATCAAAGATCCACAAGAACTATAAGCTCCACGGATAAACATCATCTGCATCAACCATCAATGAATTTTGAAATTACAAAATAATCTTTTTCATTATACTGGGAGAAACTAGGTACGTTGTACAATTTGTGCTGATGCCACTTTTCATTGTTTACATGTAAGAGTCAGATCCAATGACAGGTTCACCTATCGGAGAGTCCTGTATATGTATTCATCTTTACATTAGGTTTGTTCTGGTACAATCAATGTGAAGGGTTTTGTCAATCGTTTCGATTGTTTGAAAGCTGAATCATCCACTGTGACGTATCTGTGGTGTGTGATGCTTCTACCTTTCAAGATATATTTATACAACATTGTACATAAGTAAAATTGAAATATTAGAGAAAAAAACACTAAAAATTAAATTTTTGGCTAGTACTTTCATCGTTATCAAACAAATTGTCAGGCCATTTTAATACGTTACTATGCTGTTACAATAACGTTACGCAATAACAGAGGAAAATGACATATGTAAAATATAAAAACGAAATAACATTAATTTTTATTAAAGGAAAAATAAAAATAATTTGAACAAAAATCCTAATATTATAATAAAACAAGCAGACAAGTCATTTATCAAAATAAGATCTGTGAACTTCTTAATAATAAAGAATATTACAAACTTACTACCGACATTATAGAACGAAAAGTTAAAGGTAATAAATTTCACGATAGCAAACAAAGCTCTATTAACGTCAAAAGAAACAAATTATCTCACAAATTATGATTCCCAGCATGCAAATTTCTATGGTCTGCCCAAAGTGCATAAAAGTAACGTTATACAGAAAGCTGTATCTACGCAAAACAATGCTATCATAACCATTTTAGACCCAGCTGATTTAAAGTTCAGTCCCGTAGTAGGGAGTGTGTGTGTGTGTGTGTGTGTGGGGGGGGGGGGGGTAATAGTAGTACACAAAGATTGAGCAACTTTGTAGATATTATCCTAAAACCTTTTTGTACATACGAGATGACATATACTTTTTATGCAAACTACCAGAATCTGTAGATGCTAACAGCATTTTAGTCAGTTTTGATGTTGAAAATTTATACAGTAGCATCAAACAAGATCTTGGATTAAAGGCTGTAGATTACTGGATAGATAAGCTGGATACAGAATGCCCAATAAGATTTCCAAAGTCATTTGTTGTAGAAGTACTTAAAATTGTTCTGTCAAATAATATTTTTTATTTTGCTGGGCAATTTTATGATCAAATTAAAGGGGTTGATATGGGCACCAAACTATTGGCTATTTGGAAGAATTGTGGTATTCTGAAATTGGGCTGCATTTTGGTCGTGAAACACAATTGTTCATTGAAGCAGCATGGAGGAGATTTCTGGATGATTGTTTCATAATATTACCAAATAATCCAGAACTCCTTATTCTCCCTCATTCCCTGCTAAATTCGATGAACAAAATTTTAAATTTTACGATCGATCGAAAAAAGCATAACCAGTCTCTACTTTCTAGATGTGTCAGTAAGGCTTTTATCCACCGGAGAAATAAGAACCTACTTATTTTATAAAACCACAGATACACACCAATACTTAGACTCTCGTTCATGTCATCCACCGCATAATAAAAGGAATATTCCTTATAATCTTGCAAGGCGGATATGTACAATAGTATCTTCGGAAGAAGATAAACCAAAACGTCTGAAAGAGCTAAGGTAATTCCTTATAAAACAACATTATCCTTTAAACGTGATAAATATTGCTATAGAAAACGCCTCTAAATAATTGGTGATCCCAGAAAACCCTTCTCAAGAAAGAGGGTTGTCCATTGTAAAGGGGCGGTTGGATATTTTAGAGAACAATAGTCGTAAATTAAAATACATCCTAAATAATTAAAAAATTGTAAATAGTCTAAAACAACCTCAAAATCTTAGAAGAATATTAACATCATCAAAATTTGATTCTGATATTTCGGTACCCCGTGTATCCATGTGTGAGGACCTACGATGTATGACATGTTCGATATATTAGAAGGAACATTTGTCCAAATTATTAAAGATGTTAAATTCTCAGTAAAACAAAATATGAATTGCAAATCGAAATATGTAATTTACTTATTTATATGTAATGGTTGTAATGGCAAGTACTTTGAAAAAACTACGGATCAGTTGAATTTACGAATTAACCAATATCGTTCTTATATAAAACTCGCAAGAAAAAGAGTCTTGCCGGTGAGAAAACATTTGTATATTTGTGGTAAAAGTCAATTCAAGATTTTTCCTTTGTACAAGGTCAATATTAGTGATAATGATCTCTTGGAAACCAAAGAAAGCAACTTTATCGCTAAATATAACCCAATTTTGAATGCTAAGGGGTGATTATTTCAATTATGTTTGATGTTTAATTAATGTTATTTCGTTTTAGATTTTTATATTTTACATATGTCATTTTCCTCTGTTATGACGTAACGTTATGGAAGGACAACAATTCCCCCAAATCTGGCACGTTAGCAACCATGCGTAGAACAACAAGGGCTAAATACCATTAGGCATTAAGACAGTTTAAGCGTAACAAAGATATAATCTGTTCTAACAAACTTGCTGACAGTTTAATATGCAATAGACAAAGATTTTTTGGAATGAAATTAAGAAAATAAGTGGGTCATGTAATTCTCTACCTAATACGATTTATGGTAAGATAGGTGCAGAGAACATGGGTAATCGATTTTGTAATAAGTACGACGAATTATTTAATTCGGTGTCCTTCAATAATGATGATATGTTGAATCTTCAGAATGAAATTGGAAATAGTATTAATAAACATTATAATTGTAAGCGTGTCTTGTGTGCGTTCGATGTTATTAAGGCCGTAAATCATTTGGAACATGGAAAAAATGATGGCAATCTTGGCCAAACTTCAAATCACATAATACATGCTTCACACTCCTTATTTGTTCACTTTTCGATGTTATCATGATAGTAAACGGTTTCCCTCCTAGAAACTTTGTTCTATGTTCATTCATACTCATTCCAAAGAACCGGAAGAAGTCTTTAAATGATTCTAGTAACTATAGAGGCATTTGCTCTTAGTAGCATCATTGGTAAATTCTTTGATTGGATATTTATTGAACAAAACAAAGATGTATTTCAGTGTTCAGACTTG
This sequence comes from Patella vulgata, assembly GCF_932274485.2. NCBI lineage: Eukaryota > Metazoa > Mollusca > Gastropoda > Patellidae > Patella > Patella vulgata. Next base: position 35,211,553 of record NC_065883.2, read on the forward strand.
CAGTTTGGTTTTAAAGAAAAGCACCCAACTTCACATTTTTCATTTGTACTTAATAAAACTATAAAATATTATAATAACAGGAGTTCTGATATCTATGTAGCACTGCTAGATGCAAGCCGGGCATTTAACCGTGTAAATTATGTAAAACTGTTTACAGTATTATTGTCTCGATGCATTTGTCCTGTAATTGCAAGATTTCTTTTAAATATGTATTTAAATCAGAAAATTAAATTAGAGTCAAATGGGGCGACACAACTAGTAGGAATTTAATGTGAGTAATGGTGTCAAACAGGATGGTGTTTTGTTTCCGACATTGTTTACCATTTATCTAGACGAGTTATTGTCTCGGTGTAAAAATATCGGAATGGGCTGCTATATAGGCCATATTTATGTAGGCGCTTTAGCACACGCCGATGACATTACTTTTGTCACACCTACGAAAGAGAGAGAGAGTTTGGGTTTAGCGCCCACTCGGCACAAACTAGGTCATATCGGGACTGACATTTGGTTTAATCTCATTTCAATAATTTTCGCTTGTGCGTAGGTTCTTTAGCAGTGGGAGGAAACCGGAGGACCCGGAGAAAACCCACGAGGTTGGACAGGGGACCCTACTCCTTGTCACCTACAACCAGGGAATCAAAACCACGCCAGTTGACTCAATGACAGACCTTATGATACATCACGCACGTACTAACTATTCGGCCATCCATAAATATTCATTTATTTTATACAGCATGGCGTAAAAGTACAAGAAGGTTATTTTGTTGACCCAGCGTACAAACGGCAATCTTTTACAAGTTATGTGTAATGATGTTCCAATAGATTGTAAATTACACAAGAGATTTTAAATTTTTTTATCGTGGTTCATATAATAGCAGTAATAAATTTTTAACAATATGTAGTAAACATTCTCTGTATGGAAGCCAGTCTACAGTCTGTAATAGTATCAATTTTTATACGCCCACATTTTCATGTGGACGGTGGGCGTATATTGTCGTCGTCCCTGTCCATCCGCCCACAATTTGTTCGTGAACACTCTACAGGTCACAATTTTTATCCGATTTTGACTAAACTTGAAATATAGGTCTATCTCCCAAAGTTTTCGGTTCCTTTCAATATTTGGCATGTATCGGACCATGATTTCATGGATTATGGCGCCTGATTGTACGAAAAATCACGTTTTCATCTTGTGGACACTCTAGAGGTCACAATTTTGTTCCGATTTTGATAACACTTGAAATGCATGTTTATAACCCAAATATCTTGTTTCCTTTCGATATTCGCGCATATCGGATGGTAAATTCCTGAATTATGGCCCCTGATTTTACGAAAAATCGCGTTTTTAGCTTGTCCCTCTAGAGGTCACAATTTTTACCCAATTTATACAAATCGTTTTAGTATATCACCGTTTCACCACCCTAATGTTGGTTAAGTTCGAATTTCGTGAAAATCGGACCAAAACTGCCGGACAAAATGGCCGCCCCTTGCACGCAAATAGTGTAAATTATGATAGTCAGGTCAAAATACAGTTTAACCCCCAAAAAATTGCGACAAAAGGTTTCTCAAGTGATTCTAGTAGGGTTTAGTGTACTTTATAACAAAACTAGCAGGATACCCGGCTTCGCTCGGGGGTCATAACTCTGAAACCAGAAGTGGTAGACTAACGCCATCTGGCCTATGTTACTCCCCGGTCGGAGCTTCCCCTATACCCCAAATTTCAGACTCGGGGAAGACCTAGTGTGGCCGCTAACCCCGCTTCGCTCGGGGGTCATAACTCCGAAACCGGAAGTGGTAGACTAACGCTACCTGGCCTATGTTACTCCCCGGTCCGAGCTACCCCTATACCCCAAATTTCAGTCTCGGGGCAGACCTAGTGTAGCCGCCAACCCCGAACAGACAGACAAACGAGAGTCACAAATATTAGTATACTAGCAGGATACCCGGCTTCGCTCGGGGATCATAACTCCGAAACTGGAAGTGGTAGACTAACGCCACCTGGCCTATGTTACTCCCCGGTCCAAGCTACCCCTATACCCCAAATTTCAGACTCGGGGCAGACCTTGTGTAGCCGCCAACCCCGAACAGACCGGCTTCGCTCGGGGGTCATTACTCCGAAACCGGAAGTGGTAGACTAACGCCACCTGGCCTATGTTACTCCCCGGTCCGAGCTACCCCTATACCTCAAATTTCAGACTCGGGACAGACCTAGTATAGCCGCCAACCCCGAACAGACTTCGCTCGGGGGGTCATAACTCCGAAACCGGAAGTGGTAGACTAACGCCACCTGGCCTATGTTACTCCTTGGTCCGAGCTACCCCTATACCCCAAATTTCAGACACGGGGCAGACCTAGTGTAGCCGCCAACCCCGAACAGACCGGCTTCGCTCGAGGGGTCATAACTCCGAAACCGGAAGTGGTAGACTAACGCCACCTGGCCTATGTTACTCCCCGGTCCGAGCTACCCCTATACCCCAAATTTCAGACTCGGGGCAGACCCAGTGTAGCCGCCAACCCCGAACAGACAGACAGACAGACAGACAAACGACAGTCACAAATATATATATAGATAGATAGATAGAAGATAAGAGTTTACCAAAGTAGGACCCCGGAAAAGTGGGTTTTTTTTCAAAATGGCGTCAAAGATGGCCACCAAAACGTCTTAATGATCATAACTAAGTAACTATCAACTCAAATTTGATGATCTTGGTGTCTTTCCGTAGGTTTTAGGGGGCAAAAAACTCATTAACATCATTAAAAATGATGTTGGCCTATTATGTCAAAAATGGCCGCCAACACCTCCAAATGACCGCAAGTCCATAACTATTGACTCAAATTTGATGATCTTGATGTCTATCCCCAGGTTTTTGGGTACAAGGAACATAGTAAGACAACTCTGGATGTCACTGAGCTGTTCAATCATTACGAAATTGATTTCATGACCTTCAGCTGTCCACTATATTTATATTTAAATATTCATATGTCAATATATTTATAAATTACATCAGGTAAACTTTAACATTAAGTTGGGGATTGTATTTCCGTATAAACACGCTTTCTTTTATTTCTAATAGCGCTTGATTTGCTACATTTAATTTATACATTGTGAAAACAGTGTATCTTAGATTATAGAACATCGGTAGGCCTACTTAGAGCCGGCATGCATGTCTCCAAATATCTCGACAATTACGCCACAATATTTATATATATATATATACCAGGCCTTAAATCAGTTTCACACAATTATAGTCACTAAATAAACGATCATGTTGTACTTAATAAGCTATGACCATTTAATCATCTATAAATAATAGACTGAAACTGGTTCCAAGTGTCGTCCATAACATCCAGACACTTTTGAGTAAAAGATAGGTTACGTGCCCTTGTTGTGAAATTAGTCTCGCTTAACCAGTGTACCGACCATTCTACGTCTGATTGACAGGTCGGGATAATCAAGACTACCTTTTTACGAAACATAACAGAAAGCTGGAACTAGAAATTGAATTTAGAAACACGCACGTTAGCCAGCTCAACAACTGTTTTAAGAAACTTGTAAAAATAAAATGAAACTACGGCTAGTATCATGTTCCTGTTAACGAAAGTGATTCAGAGATATTATTTGTACTAAACAAAAAGATGCCGCTCTTAACGGTACAGTTAATGATAAAGCAATTTAAAAAATAAAACGAACGTAATTTCTAAAGCTGCTGTAATAACCAAGAAGCTAAATTATACTGCTATTCAAAGTCGTCAACAATAGATTTTGTTACGGCTGTAATAGTTGATAGATTTGTAGAGAATTGCACGTGCCATGGCTATTTATAGTATCATACACTCCACCGCTGATAGTTCGAGACACAACCACCGAAGCGTGCACATTAGCCGTGTCCAGACCAATTGTCCGTAGAGTGCACGGGTCACCCTACATGGGACGATAGCAAGTCAAATAATAGAGACTTTTGGCAAGCGTAAATTTCTGGTCCGTATCGCGTATCCGTATGGGTTTTGCGTGTGACGTCATCAATGTGTGTGTGTTTCTCATACGTGATACGGCACACGGATACGGCAGCACGTATCGAACAGCTTTCATACATTGTCGTGTCCTTATACCGTCTTTTTGCTACTTTTAGACGCTGAAATGTTGTATCGTAGCGTTTTTATGAATCTTTGTTTATTCTAGCGAAGGTGTAGGCCTATATTTGATGTGATTTTAACCATGATGGTTGATCTACGTGCTAAATTCAGGGAGGCGGAACCTTGCAAATCTGTAAATAATTTTATTCTGTGGTAAAGGGGTATAAACTTTCTGAAATGATACATTAATTAGTGAAACCAAAAATTGCAGTCGAGTCGAAGTCGAAGATTCTTAATAAGATTTTTTTTTTTTTTTTCAATAGCTCAGCGACTGTCGAGTGATTTCATTCCCTCCGGGAAATTGTCGGCTCTAATAGGCACTTACTTGACTAGTACTGATGGTGATCTTGGTAGATATCTGCCATCATGCTGTAATAGAACTAAGCTCAGCTGATCGACGTACACGTACGCGACGCGAAAATCGGCCAAAACTCTAAAACTACACTGACGCAACGTATCACGTATACGATACGGATACGTGATACGAATGGGAAAATTCCGCTTGCCAAAAGTCTCAAATATCAACATATGAACGCATTGTTAGCGTAGGATGCTGTGTGTACACCGTGTCGTGCAGTCGATTCAGACGCCACGGGCGTACTAATATGGTTGCTAGGGATAGTTACTGATAGTAACATGATTATTCTCACGTTAATGTAATGGTGTGCTATAATAAATTCATGACCTCACAATACTTGTTAATTTTGTTACTTACTCTGTACATCTCATTATTATATTAAATGGCGGGTTGTCAGGGCGAACTGGTCAGGACTTACAGCGTCAACTGTCAGGTTGAACATTGTCAGGCATGACATTTGACATTAGAATATAAGTGACGTTATGGTTATCTCCCATCTTCCACAAGACCCATTCTTATAACCAACACTAAGGTTACCTGATTAATGTAAATAATGGTCGTGTATTTATCTTATGGTTGTATTAAATAAATCGTAGAAAAATGGTGAATATGGTGTTACTTCTGAACAGCGCAGGCCAAACTGTTACAATGGCGTCAGAAGTGGGATACGAACCAACGCCGGCTTTTGTGAGTGGTGGTGATGTAAATTAAATTTTGTGTAAATATGTTACAATATGTTACAGGGAGAAGAATAATAACTAAATAATTGAATCTATATTAAACGACGGCTGAGACGCCCGAGGAAGAGATATTCTCGCACCAGCCATTCTTGGTCAAGATTTTCTCTTGAAACGTGTCAACAAATTGGACTACGATAAAATGAGAATGGAAACGAAGAAAGGTTACGTGCCATGTTGGATGGGTGGAGAAGCAGAAATTTACGCCACTCAGACAACATATATTCCAGCAAAGAGCAGTATGCTGATTGATGTAAAGACGCCTACTTGTGGGATTACCAGTGAACTAGGACCAGTCGAAACATTACCTGATATCCTTGATATAAAGGCAGAAACCAGAACCATCATGCCGGTGACTGTCTATCCAAACGCGAGATTGGGTAAATGTGAATCTATATAATTAGAAGAGGGCTTATGCGGAAGTATTACATCAGAATCAGGAACAGAAGAAAATCCGAAAATCCCAACCCATTTAGAAGATCTATATAATCGGAGTAAAGATCATCTGGGACTAAATGAACAGAAAAGATTAGCTGTCCTGTTAGCAAGGTATGGGGACGTGTTTTCGAAATGGTCTGCCGATCTCGGAAGGACGGACAGGGTGCTACATCGAATTAATACTGGAGTCGCTGTCCCCATTCGATTCTCAACTCGAAGGTTACCAATTGGGAAGAGAGAAGTAGAAGCTGGAGAGGTTAAGAAGATGCTAGATCGAGGTGTTATAGAACCCTCGAACAGTCCTTGAGGTTCGAATGTTGTTTTGGTAACCAAAAAAGATAATACCCACCTGTTCTGTGTTGATTACAGGCTGTTAAATCATGTAATAACAAAAGATGCCTACCCCGTATGGACGAATGTCTTGATTCACTTTTTGGTATGGAATGGTTTTGTTGTCTTGATATGAACTCTGGATTTTGGAAGATAGGAATGGATTCATCCGATAAGGAACAGACTGTATTCTCAACAAGTCAAGGCCTCTACCAGTGGTCTGCAGTGTGAGGAATGTCTGTTATACATGGATGACATTATTCTTCCGGGGAAATCATTTGAACAGACACTTTTGAGACTTGAACTCGTGTTCAAGCGATTACAAGATGCAAACTTACAGTTAAAACCAAGCAAGTGTACCTGTTTCTAGAGAAGCGTTAAATTCTTAGGTCATGTTGTGTCCAGGGATGGGATTCAGCTTCGAACAAACGAGACAGAGCACCTATCATACCCCGTGAGAGCAGTTTTGTCCCCGATTACGAAGGAAACTCGCCACCAAATAAAGGTCACTATGATCCCGAAAACCCGTCCATAGAAGAGACGTCACTGTCCATACATAGCATCGTCATGAAGCCAGTGGGTTTTGAGGCCTTATTGCTGAACGAAGACGGTTCAGTATGGTACAAATGATCCATTTCGCCAAACCTATCCACCAAGGCCATAACCAGCTTGTTCAGAAGCGTGCCTGCTGCGGGGGAGAATATAATAATACCTCCAAAAAACATGACAACCATGGCAAGACCGGATCTAAAACTTGAATCACAGATATCTGGCACACTGGGTATTCCGGTTGAATTCCTCATGCACATTAGTAGGGCATTGGCGATGCCTGTTTCTAGTACTCCGGTTCTAGAAACAGATTATATCCCCAGCACACCACATGCAGATGAGGCGGACGAACCAGCAAATCTTTCCGCAGACACCACAGATTTAAGCCATCATAAACTCCCTGGCGAGAACACTGCGATGGATATAAACAACAACCGACAACATTTAGAAGAATTACGTGATCTGATTTCTGATGCCTTTTCTATCGGCAATAATCTAGTAACTAGCATCGATGCTGTCCTTGACACGCCAGCAGGCAGTCTTTCACCGGCGTTGTCGCTCAATGTATCTGAGTATATTCCACGAAAGGTAAACAGTGATAAGGAAGGAATCTTGACGTTATTCAAGAAAAGTATCATGCCCATGATACCACCTACGAAAAGAGACTGGAGAGGTGTTACCAGATTTCAACTAAACTCAGAAGCTTCGCAACAGACATTATTCTGGCCACCTCAAGGATGGGAACAGTTTAGTCCCGATCAAAAGCTGTTTGCACTTGAAACGATGGCCGTCTAGCTTAACAGTCAACGAGCCCAAACACAAAATTGGGACCGTACCTACCTCATCGCCAAGTACCAAATGCTGTCATTACCTGGCTCCGCCAGACCACCATTGACCAGCAGTTCGAAACAAGTATGCCAGATGCGCCATTGCAACGAAGAGATGATTAAGAAGATTGTAAATGGAAACGTTACCCAACATCAAGATGTCACATTCATAAAAATGATGGAAGCAGCAACAGTTCATAGGGAGAATAATACTGATTGGATATCGGACCAGTTGGATCAACAACAAATCCGTTGTCGCTTCCTTGTGAAATTATAGAACTTCTTTCAAGAAAGAAAAAAAACACTGTGCGCGTTTCACAGAAGAATTATGGTATATTTTAACAAAAACAAGTGTTTTTGCGCTCATCACGTTTTGCGTCGGGATTTCCGATCAGTGAACATTCATCGTTGCTTCTATTATAGAAAGAACTGTTTACTTAAATTGTGTTTCGAACTGATTATTCTAACGTGCAGCTACGCGATACTGATTATTCTAACGTGCAGCTACGCGATACAGATAAGAAGAATTAAAAGCATACTTATGTTTTGCTAGTAATATTAAACATTTAACAGAAGAACTGGTAGTTATCAAAATGACGTTAAAATAACGTTATTGGGACGTTGTGTTAGTCGTATCGTGAGATTCGGTGTTAATAAATTAGTACGTAATTTAGGAGAATTGTGTGTATTTAAGGTGGGGAGAGTGTTATATGTAGGGGGTGGGGGTACATTTAATTATTATTATTATTATATCATTATCACTGATCACTGGCAATGTCGAAGAGGTTCCGATGGAACTGAAAGCGCTAGCTTGAAATATGTAGGGTTTTTTTCTTTTCCAACATCTTATTTATTTATATATCACCCGAGAGCTGTTTCCAGAATTTGTTTGTATATTATATATATATATATATATATATATATATATATATATATGGATGTAACACGTATCAATATTTCGCCGAGATAATATATCCAAATTGATCAATGTATAATATTGTGATAAGTAGGGGGTGGGGGGTAGATTTAATTATTATCACTGATCAATGGTAATGTCGTGCACCACATGTTAAGAACCAATAGTTACATCTTCACATTGTTTTATTATTGCATTTGTTAAGTATTTATCGTTGGTATTATTACGATATTAGTGTTGCCTTTGCCATTGTTGAAAGGTTTAATTGTTACTATAAATAGAACGAGCTGTACGCTCTCATTGTTTACAATTTTGTTTTGCCTAATGTAGCCTACTTAGTTGACGACAGCAAGTCGTATCTTAAGAGTCGGATTTGTAAGGCATGTCATGATGTATTACTATGCGACTGGATATAAGGGGACGATAGCAAGTCAAATAATATCCACATATGAATGTGTTGTTAGCGTAGGATACTGTGTTACACCGGGTTGTGCATTCGAGTCAGACGCCACGGGCGTAGTAATATGGTTGCTAGGGATAGTTACTGATATTAACATGGTCATGCTCACGTTAATTTAATGATGTGCTATAATAAATTCATGACCTCACAATGCTTGTTACTTTTGTTACTTACTCTGTACATCTCATTATTATATTAAATTCATTAAGCATTTTGAAGTACTTGCTGCTCTGAGGTAGTTCCGATTCTTTACGACCTCGTCGCTGTAAGCTAAGCCTTACACACGATTCATGGGCTAGGTGTTTCTTCATAAATGTATTTGCGCTGGTCTAATTGTACATTACTTTGATTTTAGATTCAGAATAGGTTATTTACATGTAATGCAATGATTAATTATGAACATCTTTATTAATTTTCATATTATTGTAAAACATTAACTTGTCAGGAAAACGTAGTCCTGGTCAGGCAGAAAACGAGCCTGTGGTTGGTCAATAGCTCTGCCTGCAGCCTATAAAAGGACGTCATGTCGTCGATGTCGGCAGATAGCTCTACGGCAGCCTATTGTAAGGACCGCTTAAATCTGATCAGACAAAAGGGATTATGACGGCGCTACCGACGATCTTTGTAATAACACTTCCGATTGACGTTTTTGTATAATCATAACGTAGTTGAGCCTAAGCAATCCGTCAGGCATGGCGGGTTGTCAGGGCAAACTTGTCAGGACTTGCAGCGTCAACTGTCAGGTTGAACATTGTCAGGCATGACATTTGACATTAGAATATAAGTAACGTTATGGTTATCTCCCACCACCCACAAGACCCATTCTTATAACCAACACTAATGTTACCTGATTATTGTAAATAATGGTCGTGTAATTATCTTATGGTTGTATTGAATAAATTGTAGAAAAATGGTGAATATGGTGTTACTTCTAAACAGCGCAGGCCAAACTGTTACAATATATAAGGTGTTTCATAAAGGGAAATTATGAGGCTTAGTCGGATTGACTCTCCTGGTCGTACAATATTAAAATGACCATATAAAGGCCGTGGAAATCATGTTGATGGTTCAATGTTACTTCATATATTGTCTATAGAAGATTGTATTTGGGTCAACGATCAAATTAAAGATTGTTCGCAATTCATCGACCGGAAAAATAGAAAAATCATTTATGGTTACAAGAAAATAATTTTTTTAAGAATGATTTTGGAAATGTAAACTAGTATGTTCCTGATTAAGCCCTGCTTACTTTACGGTCTCACGTAAGTCGTATCATAAACTTGTGTAATGAAATCAAATGGGGTTTAACGTCCCACTGTTCTGCTCTGAACTGGGCTAATGTAGACGGGCATACGCAAAATGAGGGAAATTTTGCCCGGACAGCGGCACTACGGCCTAGTCTTATATCAAATTCCAACTGTCAAAGGATCTTTTACGTGTATTCCAATGTATACACGGGACCTCGGTTTTTCGTACCATCTGAACGACTAGACGGCTGTCCTTGTCAGGCCCTCCGTCCTGCATCACTGATAAGGGGGAACCACGCCGGAAAATCTGGATGAACTTTCTCGATTAATGCAGGGATCGAACACCCGACCTCCAGGCTAGCGAGCCAGCGTCTTACCCACTTAGCCATCGTGATCCCCCATCAGGGGTGGATAGGGGATACAGGATGTTTCAAAATGGGCCGTACAAATGAGATTGTTGACGACCGTTCCGATTGGCAAAGCTCTTCACATCGATTGAACCAGAACCAACCGATGTAAAGATGCACAGCTTGAACCTATTAGACACCTCAAACGTACGGGCCATGAAAATACCAGACCTGTAGAGGGTCCACAAACAAATAATGTGGACGGACGCACGGACAGGAGCGACGACAATATATGTTAAAATTAAATCTATAGATTTCTATATGAAATTCAAATTTTAGCATATAGTGTCCATTAATTTTCATACTGTAGATTTTAATAAAGCGTAAGTGTATAATTAATAATATATCAGACACCATTTTGGATTATGGCCACTATTTGATTTACCATTACCGTCAATATTCAAACTATAATCGCCCGAAATTATTAATAACCCATAATGCAACTTGTGTTATCATGAGTGATTAAATGGCTGCAAAACAAACACCTACTGTTACAAGAGGCAAATTATTCGAAACTACAAATTAATTTTACAGGTGACTTTTAAGACAGCAAGAAAACAATACATTGAAATTCAACTACCCGGTTTAATTAACGATTAAGAACAGCATCCAAATCAGTAATTGTAGATCAAACAACCCTTTTCTCAAACACACATGTATACAATATATGTGAACAATTTTCTGAATTTTTCAGATTGCGATAATTCACAAAAGGTTGACATCCTGTAGGCTACATAATATGCTATTTATGATAGCTGGATATGTCCTTTATAGGCATTAAATGTTACTGATTGTAACTATGATCAACTATAATCAGACATCGAAAATCTTAATCGTATAAAAATATCAGATTTATGTATAATTTGCCTTCGGTTTACTAAAAGCAGTCTTCTATGATGGAATTCAATGCATGTCTGTTTTGAAATTCCTGTTTATTACATCTTTCGTATTCATGTGTTTTGAAAGGTATTTAACGGCAATGAGGTTCGAATTGAACAAAATAATACTTACACTTTAGCGCTCATATTACCCCTCGCCATACCGCCATTATTATTCCAAAAGCAAGTTTGTCATACTGACACAAAATAAAGAAACACGATAGTCTGGCACGAAGCTCTCGATGTTAGCTGACGATGTTAACCGATTCCCCTCCACGTGCCAGATGGTTACGAGGCCCTACAGAAGGACTGCGACTGAAATTATTCGAGAGATTTAGCTCGTGTTTCTATATTTGTCGGCAATCAATGAGAACTGGCTCAGCGAGGGTTCACTGGCTATTATAAGAAAATATAATGATGCTCAACAAATGTGGGCAGCCGAATTGATGATATCGACTAGCAATCAGACAGCATTTTTATCCTACGTCTAATTTCAGTTATTTCTTCAGGGCCAATGTTGGCATAGTGCTCCGAAAATAACCCGTTAAGATTCACTACTATCACAAATTACAATCATCTAGCGAATTTTTATGGCCTGCTTGGTTTTATTTTTCCTCACAGTTAATCAATGTTAAGCACTATCAATCAGAATAGAATCAAGATATAAAACTACTGTCATACGATTTTCCTATTACAATGACAACAAGGGTTTTGTTTTCATTACAGAACTTAAATAAAGCGAAAGTGTCGGGCATCTGCTTGCAAAGAAATCCAGTCTTCAATCTACAGTTGCGTCAGAAACATGTATTCCTGATGTAATACAGTATTAAAGGTTTGATCTAATTGATAAGGCCACCATCAAATTTGGTTAAAGGTCACCCTGGACCTAGTCCTAATGCTTACCCTAACCAAAAATCTCGCCAACAATCACGTGCCTTAATCTTTTATTTACATCTCAGCGACCTTGACGAAAATTGAGCTGGTCTTAACAAATAGATATAGCCCAGTATTAAGCTTCTGGTACTAGATTGTTCCTGATTCTTGAAGATCTGTCAATCTACAATGGCGACCAGGTTGTGGTCTGACAAGGAACAACAACGTTTTGATGGCTTTTTAAGTTCGGAAAATGCATCCACTTCCAGATCTACAGCTAATATTTCAATTCAGAGTGGACCCTGATCTTTTTGTGGATGTTAAAATAATTAAAAAGAAACGAATATGATTATCTAGATCTTGCATTTAATGTGAATGAGGTAAAGAAATGGTACTATGTTCCTTAATAAAAAAAACGTGATACGCGAACCCAGAATGCACACCGTTTCGGCCATCGAGGTTTAAAACTCTGAATTAACTATTTAAATTATGTGAGCAAACCGTCGTCCCTTGATTGGTAGGTTGCAGAAAACAGTATATAAGCCCTTATTTTGCCTTCAAAGGGGGGGCCTTTATTAAAATTAATTTATTTCATAACTACTAACACTACAAATCATTCCTGTATCACGTCGGACGTTTAAAGCTTGTTAACCCAGCTTTGCTACTAGTAGTGGGAGTATGCGGGGATTGGACAAACTTCTGTCTATGTCGTGCAAATAAACCTTCATAAATCTTTAAATAAGAAATATTGCTATACCGAAATTGTGTGAAATCGAATATATTTTTACTGACCACCAAAGTAAGCTTGCATCTTGAATGACAAATTTAATGTTAACGTTATCTTTGCTCGTGGTTATTGCCAACGCACTTGTCCGAAATATCTAGTACTATGATTTGTATTAGACAAGATGCAGGTGCCCAGAGAATATAAATTTATCACGCAACTATTTAATCGTGCTTTAATGCTTTTTGGAACTTTAAATGACATTTTACCCTTAAATAAACTAAATAACGATTCTCATTCAATCACAAATTGCTCTCTGGTAGCTTTCCTATCAATTCACAAATAGCTCTTCCAAAATCCATAATTGTAAATTATGCCGGGATTTATCGTATTGGCGATACGTAATTGTATGTAATGGTGCAAAATAAGTCTTCTTATTAATGCTTAAAAGGCAAATCAGTTTAATACTGTAGGCCAAGAAAAGTCCATAAATTTTACTTCAGTACAGAAAATACATAGAACGCCATTTTGAAACTATCAAGGTATCAGTTTTCTGGACACAAAACTAAAACCACGCTGTAAGCCTTTTCTGTAATTTTTACAGACTCGTTTCTGTAAAACGCCTACAGTGCAGTTCTGTTATCCTGATAACGGACACAAGTCTGTAAATATTTGAGAAATACAGAATTTCTTCTGTAAATATGACATACGGGTGACATCATCGGTCTTCGTTAGCGGCGAAGAGGAATCTCTCTGCATCGAGCACATTAATAGTCAATACCAAACATTGCAGTTTTAGGTAAGTACTGTTTATAGTAGGCACACATCTTGGTTTGACACAGATTGATTCTTGGCATTCGTAAAAATGTAATTGATTTTTGAAATAGTATTAGCCAGACAAGATCATAGGCTAATCATACTCATAGTTAGTCATAGCATTGTTTTTGGAGGCCTCGGCTTCAGTTCTGGTTGAGTGGTTCTACTGCAGGTCATATAGACTACTCCTATGATATGACAACTCATTCAACTCATTGATAGAAATAAATATATGAACTATGAAGGGCTAACATTTATGGGCTTTATAGTCTATGTAACTGAAAAGATCTTTTTATTTTAGTTAGGCATAACTTATTGCACCTTTGAGTGCCATGTCTGTCATCTATAAAGTAGCCTACCCAGTCTCTCTTTGGGTTACTATAATTTTTTCAAAGGTAAAAGAAAAAATACTAAGAAGATAATAAACCTCTTGGGAATTGGTCGCATTGTCAGTGAAAACCAACACTTCCTGTCCTTTGCATGGATCTTGAGTTTTTGAGGGGGGGGGGACGAATGGTCTAATCATGTAGCTTATATAAGGTCCATTGTCTAACATGCGCTTTGGGTCATAATGTCTGTCATTGAGTCAAGTGGCGTGGTTTCGATCCTACACTTACTAGTATACGTGACAAGGAATAATATTGCCTGACTAACTTTGTTCTTTTTTTCTGTGTCTTTCGTTTTCCTCCCACTGCTTATAAAAGACCTACGGTTAAAGTTAATTATTGAAATAAAATTCTACCAAATTATAATAGTCCAAAACTGACCTTGTTCGTATTGTGCAGATGTTAAACCCCATTTCTCTCTCCATGCTTGAACCTTGGAGTACCGTATTAGCAAAATGTGAATCCCATTTTAATCTGCTTGTACCTGTCATAGGCGCAGAGTCGCCACTGGCTGGTCCAAATATCCGATCAGAAACCAAAGATGTGGTAACAAGAGCAGAAAGTGTGGGATTTAACCCAGGATAGAGATGGGTATTAGTTACAGACACCAATCTGATCAGAGAAGTCCAACCTAACTTAAAGGAGCTAAATATGTATTCTTTGGCACCTAGAAATGAAAACAAAAGGGTCGCAAAGCATAATAATGTAAAATGAATGTATATAAACTGATTTACATTCAGTCGTTTCTGTTTTTAGTGTATTAGTCTCCTGTTTGTGGACATGAAACCTCCCTTTTCCATGATTAAAATTTATTCTTTTGAAATGGAAGACACTTTGATAAGTGTCACCAGGAAAGAATGAAACTAAATTGTAATTTCCTGATGTGTGCATATTCTCATTCAAACCTTTGGAAGTGACCGACAACACCAAGCTGTTGTGCAACTTATAACTGCACGGCGGCGTCAGGCCTCATTATTTATTTCTGGACTACTTTCTGAAATTGTATATTAATGATGGATGTCATAAAAAAATGCTGATAGAGAATATTTGTTTTGTAGGTGCATTTTTGGAATAAACCCAGATAACAGACAGAAATCAAGAACTGTCGAACTTTGTATGGGAGGAGTACGGTTGTAACAATATACCAGTACCGTGAGACGATATACCGTAGTAAAGATGCAACATTTCGGTCCAAGGTACTTTAAATTCCGTACCGCGGTTCAGTAAACATGGCACAGATTTTTTAACTGACCGTTTTCTTCCGATACTTAACTATCATGCAGAATGCTCCCTTGTAGTTCATGTGGTAAGGAGAGAAAATTTCTTTCGGCAATGAAACACGTGTCCCGCCGAAAGTACATTTCCCTCTGGCAAACCACAAATCACGGATATGGGAACATTTTGAATCAAAAACGTTAGATGGAAAAGCAGTGGCTAATAATGTGACAGCGTGTCTTCATTGGTTTGTTGACATTTCTTACACAGAGCTGGAAACACGTCCAAGAAGAAATACTGCGATACATATTTCATGCATGCAAACTTTAGGGATATAGGTTAATTTTTATACACAACACATAGTGTGGATAAAATTGGTGGTGATGATAAGGGACCTAGCCACAACCCTTTTATGAGTGATACTTTGTAAATTAGGCTTTAATCACAATGCGAGAAATCTTTGTAATGAAGTTCTTAATTAAACTTGATCTTAATGTACTTTTGATAAGATGTCAGTTTATTTTGATGGAAAAATCTGTTGGTCATCTAGTTTGTCCATCCACAATTTGGTACATTTGTAAATATATCCTCCTTTCATTTGTACAACTCTCATCTACACATTTCATTTTGGAACTGGTTCATTAACTCTGTAAGTAGTCAAGTTGCATCTAATTTTTTATCAACGAGACTGAATCAATTTATGCCATTCTTACTAAGGAATGTATATGCTTTGGCAGAGTTATTGTGAAAAATTTAATGATGTACATTTTCAAACATAGATTAAGCTTAGCTAATCATATTGAAACAAGCTGTACATCCAAGGTGCAATAATAGGAATTCGGCATGGATGCTGTTTTTGTTTTAAAGTCATGATACTTTTGGGGTTTAAATTGTTCATATTTCAACATTAAAATGCAAATTCGTTGATATCCAAAAATTTGAATGATTTCATTAGTTTATTAGATCATGTTTTACTGTTATAATTTACTGATACAGTGATGGTTTTACTTTCGTGTTGTTGATGTTTTAAATAATAGATTTGAGGTGAATATTACAACACCTTGGTAAGATTTTAGAAAAAAAGATTTGAGGCTAATACTATTGTAACACACTGACTTTATATTTGTAGAATAAATTCAGAATGTTATTTTATACTATAAAAATTTATGTCCCAAATTATGACTGGTTACTTATCGGGTCAACAACCAATACATTAAAACGAAACAAAATCAGTCGGGATTAACCAGAGCTCTAAATATGTTAACGTAAAGGTGAATAATGACAATCGTATGGAAGGGTATCGCTGCCAATGTTGACTGCTCTGCTAAAATGTCCTTTCGATTGATTATATGTAAAATTACAAAGTTCTAATGCCGGTAATGATACAGTCAAAATCCCTCTAAGGCCAAAGTTAAATGTAAAGTATCAAATGACATATGTTTTATTTGAAAATGCTGTGTAGATTTTACATTTCTCTCATTACGTTTTACATTCGCGCTCTGTCGCATCTCATTTGTCCTTCACGCTTTCTACATAGCACTATACTTGATATTACGCAAATATGGGATATCACGTGACTTATCAACGGAAATGACACCGAGATCAACCTGGAACACTATATTTCAGCACACTATTAGGGTATTTACCACACAATAAAAGGAACTCAAGCTGGCACACTATAAGAAATTCGCTGGACGATCGTGACTGCAACGAAATCTCTTGATTGGTATGGCTAATCCGAGCCGTCGACAAATAAGATAAATTGAAAGAATAGTCTATTTTTAGCAATTAGGTTACTGTTTGACAGCGACACATGTCTTTCGACAAAACAACGTAATTATGAAAGTGCCAGGAAATGACCGAGAGATTCAAAGAAACATACTTTCCAGTGAGGTATAACACGATAACTGGGAATTTCGTATTACGACCCGTATTTTGACATTTTAGGAATGACTACATTTTTAGTGTAGATATTTCTTTAAAGACCCCACCCCCTTCATTTAATAGAGTGTCTTACCATTCGACGTTTTTCAAGGTATGCAAATATGAATGTGCCAGAAAATTATTCACATAATCGAAAAGGGCAATAAACGTGCTTTTCAGTTACAGGTAATATGATATTATTTGGAATTTCGTATTAAGACCCGTATTTTAACATTGAATATCCCCCCCACACACACACACAGTCACTTAATAGAGGTTAGTACCATCCAAATGATCTTAACTCAAGTTATGAAAATACGAATGTGCCAGAAAATTATTTACAGTTCTACAAAAAGATAAGAAGGCCCTTTTCTTAATATGTAACATAATATCAGGAATTTCGTATCAAGACCAATATTTTGGTATTGCATGCCCCCCCCCCCCCACCACTTGCTATCATGGCAATAGAGTTTAGTACCATCCATATTTGATCGTTTGTCAAGGTTAAGTAAATTTCTTATAGTGTGCCAGGTTGATCTCAGCGTCGTTTATGTTAATAGGTCACGTGATATCCTACATTTGCATAATATCAAAGATAGTGCTGTGCGTAAGATGTTATGTAGAAAGACTGAAGGACAAATGAGATGTGGGAAAGCGCAGATGTAAAATGTAATGAGAGAAATGTAACTTTGGCCTTAAAGGTATCATTACCGGTATTAGGACTTTGTACATTGTACTTTTTACATATAATCAATCGAAAAGACATTTTAGCAGAGCATTTAATAGTGGCAGCGATACCCTACTATACTATTGTGGTTACACGACGTCATAACGCGGGGAATTTATTATGCACAATTAACTAGTGCGTAACAGAATAACTAATTGTGCTACAAACGAGGCTATCGAAAATGGTTACAAATGTAAACATTAGGTAATCGCCACGTGTAGAATCCATTGGACCACACAGCTGACGATCTATATTTTCGCCATCTTTTAAACTGTCAGAAGTTTTAGGGAAGACCTCAGATCAAAGTGACGGACTGTCATGTTACGTATTTTGTTTCAACAAATTGGATAGAAATACGACTTCCAACAATTGTACCCAAAAGAGATTGATTGGGCGATAAAAATAGACACACTACGTAAAACACCGAAATTTTTGCTCTGCTTCAGGAATATGGACTAAAACGGGTTCGACTTTGACAGTTGCTGTTGTGACAGAATTATTACACGCAGATCATTAAATTATATTCGCCACTATAACAGAGATACTTGAACGGTTTTGAAGATAAGATAAACATGGTGACCTCTAAAGGGTCCACAGGCTAAAAACGTGATATTTCGTACAATCAGGGGTCATACATGCAATCCAGAAAGTTACGGTCCAATACGCGTCAATATCGGAAGGAATCCAGACGTTTGGGATATATCAAATTGGATGAAAATTCGAACCTCTGGGTGGTCCACAACCTGGGTATTACATGCTTTTAAGGGTAGCGACCATTTTGTCGGACAGTTTCGGTCCGATTTTCACGAACGTTGTACTCAACCGTAATTATGGTGTATAAGGGTGATATATTTGAACGGTTTTTACAATCAAATAAAAACTATGAGCTCTAGGGGTCCACAAGCTAAAAATGTATATATAGGAAGTGACTGTACTATATGCGCCAATATGGAAAGAAACCGAGATCTGTCGGTTAAAAAACATACATTATCAGTTTCATCAAACTTGTGACCTCTAGGGTGACCACAGACGATTCGCATAAAGTGGGATAACCATATAACTGAATCTTTTAATGTCAAAAATGGTGTGAAACAGGGCGGGGTGTTGTCCCCTATACTGTTTAGTGTTTATTTAGATGAACTTTTAATCAGATTAAGAAACAGCAACATTGGTTGTAAAATAGGTCATGTCTATGTCGGCGCTTTGGCTTACGCAGATGATGTAACACTTGTTACCCCATCTAGACTGGCTCTTGTCCAATTACTAAACCTGTGTGCTGACTTCGCAAATGAATACGATGTTAAATTTAATCCAGACAAGTCTAAGCTTGTAGTGTTTAATTACAATACAAACAATAAAGAAATCAATAAAGATGTATATTTTAATGGTCAAATTATTAATATTGTAGATACAGAATTACACCTAGGTAATTCATTGCAATCAGAAACAAGAGAGCAGGTAATTCAAAAAGGTGTTAACAACTTCATAACCAGTTTTAATGTCGTAAATACTCACTTCAAACATGTACATTCAAATGTAAAGTATAAGTTATTTAAGACATATTGTATGCCACTGTATGGTTGTCAGCTGTGGGATTTCTCCGATAGGTCCATTGAAAGATTTTACTGTACTTGGCGCAAGTGCACTCGTAGGCTGTGGGATATCCCATGTCGTACACACAATGTCCTTATTCCATTAATTTGTCAGGATTATTCTATAGAAGCTCAGCTTCATAAACGATTTGTAAAACAGTTTATCAGTTCAATTCAAAATAATAATGAATGTATTAAGATATGTGCCCGCCATGCCCTACATGGAAGTTCTTCCAATACTTGTAATAACATTAGTTATGTCTGTAACAGATACGGCGTCTCTAGATACGATTTATATAATATAAAAGGAAATAAACTTTTAAACATAATAAATAAATGGGATAATACCAATGTAAATCAGTCTGATCTCAAAAGAGCTGGTCAAATTGTAGATATGATAAATATGCGTGAGTCGCACGAAATTTACTCACATAAAAAAGATCTTAATGAAATAATTACTTACTTATGCCTTGACTAAATGTATTTATATATACTATTCAAAAAAAGTAGGGGATATTTGATTTTTAAGTGTTATTAAAGTCACCTAATGAAACTGACGAAGAAACAAATGACAAAATGAAATGAAGTTCACATTCATCGATTTATTCCAAATGATCGTTAGACTAAGTAAGGCACAGACTGACCATTATAAGGGTAAAATGATACCCGGGGTCAAACAGCAAAGTTACCACAGCATCACAACCAAGTCAGTAACGGGTAAATCCTCCTCTGTTTGCCAAACAAGCATTGATCCGACGTGGCATACTCCTAATGAGACGTCTAAGGTCATTTTGGTCCAGATTGTCCCATTCCTGTTGCAACGCAGCAGCAAGTTCTTGGACATTGGCAGGACGTTGTTGACGTTGACGTAACCTCTGTCCAAGCATGTCCCAGACATGCTCGATGGGGGAGAGGTCGGGACTCAGTGCTGGCCAAGGTAATGTGGTGATGTTCTGTTGTTGGAGGTAACCTGTAACGATCCTGGCCCTGTGACATCTTGCGTTGTCATCCTGGAAGATGAAACGGCGGCCATGACGTCGTGCGAACGGCACAACATGGACTGCCAAGATGTTGTCCCGGTAGTACTGGCCTGTAACACGCCCTGCAACAACATGTAAAGCCGTTCTTCCAGCAACAGTGATGCCTCCCCACACCATAACAGAACCACCCCCAAATCGATCATGTCTGATGACGTTAACGTCTTGGAAGCGCTCGTTTCGACGACGCCACACCCTCCTACGTCTGTCCAAAAAATCAACAGTGAACCTTGACTCATCTGAAAACATCACATTGCTCCAGCGTCGATTATCCCAGTGTTGACGATCCCTACACCAAAGACGTCTTGCCTGAATGTGATGATCTCTCAAACAAGGGATCACGCGAGGACGTCGGGCGCGAAGGTGACCCCTATGCAGTCGATTCCGAATCGTCTGGCCACTCACTCTCACACCAGTGTCTGTTTGAAGACGAGCGCTGATCTGATTTGCTGTGATGACACGATTTCTCAAGGCCAAGGTACGGATAAATCGATCCTGAGCTTGAGTTGTCGCCCTTGGGTCGACCTGAGCGTGGTCTGTCCTGTACAGATTGTGTATCACGGTATCTGGACCATAGCCTGCTTATGACAGACTGAGAAACATTCATCGTCCGCGCCACAACCGCCTGTGTTGTGCCGATCTGTAGCATGCCAAGGGCACGTAACCTTTCATTTTGGGTAAGCCGACGCATATCAAAATTAGTTTTCTGGTCACTAAAACAATTAAACTGATGTTTCCACCCTGGAATTCAATGCCACAATGACTGTAACATTCAAAGTCAGAATCGTGCAAATCTTGGGTTGGACCCCCATGATGATCCCAAGCATCACCTGCATTCCATGCGGTAGCTATTGGTGCGTTTGGGCGTCACATGTAACTGGAAATGTTTCTTCTGTTAGGTTCTATAGTGACTTTTTTCGTAGTCATTTGCATATTTTAGTATTATGCCCCCAAAATCAAATATCCCCCACTTTTTTTAAATAGTATGTATTGTAAATATTGTAAAGAAGTGTACACTAATGTACGAATAAATGTGAAATAATAAAATAAATAAATAAATTATTATGCATATATTTGTCAAGTATCGCAGGAAACCACCATCGACTGTGTTTGCATGGTAAGGGTTTAGAAGAGATCCCCCCCCCCCACCCTGAATATCTATTAAAACGGGGGAATACTTCTGGTCCCTAAAACCCACAGTCTGCTAGAACAATAACTTCAGGGGTAATTATCGAAATGGTTCAAATTCTAACCTTCTTTGTCTCACTAATATTCATCATATATATAAATGCAATATACGTGGACTCGGGGGTATTCGCAAGGAAATTGAGGACGACAGATGGGGAAAATAAAGGCGCGCAAATGCTAATATATTCTTGGCATAAACTGAGGTAAACCAGCACACGTTATGTTGTATCCAAACATTCCCATCAAATTTTCATGGTCCAGACCCACTTTCCTTTATAGGGAAAATATCTCAGGCGCCACGTGTTCTAGAATCACTACTGGAATAATAATATTGTGTTCAACACTGGCACTGCCAATTGCATTAGCACTAATAACCCTGGAAATGGCTTGTATAAACATGCCGATAGATGAAGAAAAAATGCTCTTATGATATGTTTATAATCGATAGAATATTCATAACGAAAAACGAACGGCCATAATAAACACCGTACGTGCTGTTAACACAAGGAGCAACTTGTAGAAATTGAAAAAAAAACTTAGAGTTGTTTTCAATCAGCGAGCGTAGATGGAATTAGAATGACCTGAGATCGTTTTACATTCAGTAAACAGTACCAAAAAGCCAAAGAGGAATTCAGGCTACTAAATATGGCTTGTAAAGTTGTGGAGACAGACCTAGAGTCACGTAATGGAGGCGAGTAATTACATTAACAGTGGGCGTTTGGTAAATTTAAGAAGAGTAATTGTCCAATCTATTGCATGACACCAATGACACTGCTTGGTCTGTCTGTATCTGATTTTTATTACGAACTATCGACCCGATTTATTCCAATAACTATTATTCTAAATATAGACACCATATAATAATGTTCAGTTTTTAATAATTACATTTGTCTTGCGATTACAGAATACAGATACAGTACTGGAATTGATATTTTAAAATGATATATGTACTGTACATGACTACATGCAATATTGTCTAAATCAAGAATTACAGTTTTAACACCGAATTACTTTTTACTTATTCGGTTAATATTGGGAACCTTTGATTTGATTTTAACGATGGTTGATTATTGGTATGTTTATATTTTAATTTATATTTTAAGTAATTTCTTAGCAGATTTTAGGTATATGTAGTCTATGTGTTTTTACAACACCTTATATTAATCTCAGTTTACCTTTTATTTTTCAAGTCACGTACGCTCACACCGGGTATCGAAACCACGACGGCAAGCCAGAGGTAGGTGACCCACCCGCTAGAGCTCGAATCGCGACACCCTAGACCACTAGGTCATCTCAACCATCCTCAGACCGCGGGTACTTACTTATATATTTCAGCTCATATGCCGTCTGAGATAGTGGTTATCCGAGAATATAATAAACGTGTGATCCTTGAATATTAGCCCGGCTACCGACAATCAGCATCTCATCTTTAGTACATCGATGTCTGATGTTACCTTATAATAATATATATTATTGGTAGATAAGAAGTACAAAAGTTCAAATAAACAATGGGTGACACAAGAAGGCTCTGCACTAAGCAGGATGTCATGTTTGAAAACATTGTTAAAAGACTGATCTGTGGAAATAACGCAATATCTTCATAACCATTCCATTCTTTAACTGAATATTTTGATCTCGGTGACTCGTGTTCGCTATTTTAGTCACAAGGTGACAAAGCTTAAAGGCAGAATGAACCGTGCTAGTGACGTATTATCGTCACAAAATGCTCTACAACTTTTTCCATGCATTATCTGAATATTCTTGTTCTTGGTGGTGACAAATCATAAAGCCGGACGCATATTCATTTAAATACACAAGAAAAGGAAAACAGTTTTGTGTAGCTAACGTTTCGTGTTTACTATGTACTTACCTGCAAATTAGCGACCTAAACCACATATAGCCAAACAGAAACATATAATAAATAACCAAAGAGCACCACGATTGGGTCAGTCTATACTGGGTTAGTCTACGACTTTGTAATAAAATCTAAGAAACATCGCATGACCCCAAATAATTTCACAATGGTGGCATACATTAAATTTAAGAATAATTCCACTGAAGATCTGTTTTCTACTCCTGCAGCCCTCTTTCTTTTGAATAGACAAAAACCAATTTATATTACATTCTGTTTACAATTTATTAACCATTAGTATTGTAAACCGATTTATTTCTGTGTACCTTAACATACACGAATCTAACTGCTAACATGCAAATTAAAAAAACAGAATTTTAGAATATTTTTCAGCTTTTCTATATTTTTGTACAATATGGAGACCTTTATTTGATATTCTTCCATATGTAATCATATCTCCCGATTATCTCCAATATGTTTCATTGATTTCTTCACAGACCAAGGACGCGGGCCATCAAATTTCATATCCATATAAGAATTAGAATGGCCTCCAGTTTATAGTTAATATTAGTTATTCCACGTTAATGTACTTTTATATACGACGAAGAAACAAACAACATGAGTGTTTAAATAAAATGAATTCTCGAAATGACCACTCCCATGAACATTTTAAATGGAATCTGACAAGATGGGTTTTTTTTGGTTTTTTTGCAAACAGATGTGTCATATCTTCAGCGATAACAATTTGTTCTGGTACACAATCATACCGGCGGGACGATTTACCCAATACCACTCCAATATCACCACATACTACCCAAAACTACAACATAATGGTGCCAAATGAGCATATTACTTGATTTTTTTTTTTTTTTTTCAAAAATAGTGAGATATATCGTGGGAAATGTACTTCAAATGTGATTACCGATGTCTGGCTGTTCCATTTGCCTCCCTATATCACTCAAATCAAGAAAATAATAACCCAATACTACCAAATGCTTATCAAATACTACCCAATATTATAAAATACAAACCTAATATCGTCAATTAGCAGCACATCAGTATAATAACTGCAACGAATATTCGATAATTTACAGAAAATTAAAATATTTACGCAGTTATCTCCCTTTACAACTGACAAATAGATTTTAGATTGCTACTCAAATTAATCATCTTGTTGGGCTTTGCAGTTTGTTTCCAGGATGACGAAGTTAAAATAAGGAAAACAGGTTACTATAGAAGTCTCCGCTATAGTGTTATAAAATAAACAGCCAAACATCCAAATAAAAGAGTATTTTAGAGGTTGATTTAAAAATGTTCATTTAACGGTCTCGTGAGCTACTCAAAAGTCTTCTTGTACTATAATTGTTTCTTCATCCTGGCGATTTAAGTATGATTACACGCTGTCTGCAAGTGCACTCGGTCCTGTAAAAATTCATTTGGGTTAATATGTCAGCAAAGCACACGAAGTTATCTTTATATCTTTTAATGACTTATTAACGCGTCTTCTTTGTCTTTTAAATGATTCCGGTTCCATACCAGACGCCTTTGAAAAAAACCCTCTTGTCAAAATTTCACCGATTCTTCGAATATTGTCACTATTGAACAAATTCTAAGTATTCTACGTTAATTTTAAAATAAAACATCCTGCAGTCAGTAAATACGCAATAACTTAATAGTTGACATGAAAAAATGAATATCAACATTATGCAATAGGTTGTTATTTGATCATATTGGGTAGTATTTGATGAGTATTTGATAGTATTGGGTTATTAATGGCTTTTTTGGGGAGGTCGAGGGAGGCAAATGGAACAGCCAGAGATCAGTATCGCATTTGAAATGAAATGAAATGAAATGTGGTTTTATGGAACGTCAGCTCCAACCGGGCAATATTGCGCCAAACATATGGTGAATATTACCAGACAGGCTAATTTATATCACAGAAAAACATTATATGCATAAATAAAAACAATATCACAGTTAGTCAAATTAAAAATAAAATACAATTTTTATGCATATAAATATTAAATACAAAACTTAAATGATATATATATATATATCATTAAAATTTATAATAAAATCCTGTCTTACACTTTACCATATAAACCCAGTTGGGCAAACATGTGATGTAGTGACTGACAACGGTAAAAATTCGATCTAATATCCTTGAAATGCTTGCACTCAATCAAATTTCGCATTTGAAGTACATTTCACGCTATATAACTCTCTATTTTTGAAACAAATCAAATGATATGTCCATTTTGCATCATTATGTTGTAGTATTGGGTAGTATGTGGTGATATTGAGATGGTATGAACACTGCAAAAGGTTGTCTGACTTGCGATATGTACTGGTGGGTCTTTGGTTCATACTTAACCTTTACACCAATCAAACCGGCGTAAAATGATACAGAAATACAACTCATTACTATTTCAAAAACCAATTCATTTAGATATCCATTAACGGTTCTTAGACATCCCCGATCACCATTCATTCGCTGTCATGGTAACCTAAACTGGGCCACATTAAGACAATGATGTTCTACGAAGTCCTCCTTAATAAGTAATAAGTTTGTTGAACCAAAAGAAATCTCAAAGATGACACTGTATGCCTCTAGGTCCTGAAAATCACTCAATTGAAAAATCACTTAGTCTCCAAAATTGATTGGGAGACGCTTCAGAGATGAGAACAACAAAAAAAACCAAAAAACAGTATGTAGAAAAGAAAATTAAAAGCCACTTTAAATGCATGTGGTTGGAATTGATATTTGCGTGGGCGCCAAATGTGATAACCAGTGATAAAGCAAACTATAAACATTGGAGTGAATGTAATGGTGATTTAATACCAAGCCAGTATTCTAATAATACCACTTTAAAGACCTATAACTGTATGGCTACCGTTGATTCATTCGTCCCTTTAAAGGACTCGTTTTTTACTTTATCAGCCATTGTCAAACAATTCAGCTTTAGTCATGTAATTGGTTCTTGATAGATAACTATATGAAATCGCTCCACATTGTTCACACAATAGCAAGTTTAATCAGAATTTCACAAATAGCCATTCCTGGAAACATCTTGAATACGATCTTTCTATGCAGACACAGGCAATCACGTGCTTAATCTCAATTATTCGTGGATATGTCTGATATTGATTCAATTTTCTTGCTCCCTTTCAAGATTACTGAGGGTCGGTCATGCTAGATCCTTCAAGATCTAATTCTTTACTGGTAAACTAATAGTTCTTTATAGCTTTTTGGACTTTTGTCTCAAGATTTCTCCAGCAAAAAAATCTGATAATCAATTTTACAGTGTTATCAGGTGGTTTAGAAGGTGGAACATATCCCTTACAGATGACAACCGTCACTTATTATAGCTATATGCAATGGTCATTTGACACTCTTGACACCCCAAGTCTATGCCATTCGGTAAAAGGTATTGCCAAATGATATTATACAAAAAGTAATATGAATTTAGAATCAACAACCCCTTCATAGAAACATTAATTAATAAATCTACTAATTGAATATTTTCAGTCGATCTTTTATCCATTCATTGCGCAGATCTATACTGTACAAGCGGACACTTTGAACTTCCATCAAGAAAGAGAGTTGATGATTTCCGAACATGTTTCGCGACTATGAATAGTATTTCTGAGCAGAAACACTTAGTGTGCATAATGTGGTAGTACGTAACGCATGTTGCCTTAGCATACTGGATATTCCCATTCCATGAGTGCTTAAAACACATTGCTGGATAAATATGGAGAGAGTTCCCGGATAAACGCACTACCCAAAACGCTCTATGTGCCAACATGTCTTTTGTCTTATCATTTCAGTACAAGATCTTATAGACACATTAGCTACACGTGGATACCTAACTTTAATTAAAATCTCGCATCGTGGGTGTGACACCATCTGGATGGTGTGTGCGTAGGGTTTAAAATCTCAACATAGCCCATGACACAAACTAGCTATATACTCATTTAGCGTTAACATGATTATTATGAATTTCTTCGATACAACATAGAATTTGAAGCGCTACCATTAGGATATGCAAATGTCCCACATTTCATCAGAATCCCAGGGCGTAGTTTATGATTACATGGTATATTATTCAATGAATAGTGTTTTTTTTATGTGAAGCTTTTGACCATATTCTAGGATATTGGTAAACTCTTCAGCAGCCTGAAAAACATATTATACAATTTATATAATTTTACTGTAATCTGCGTTGGGCTAGTATATATGGGAAGTGAATCTAGCCGACTGAAATTCCGAGGATGTCGTTAAATTTTTAAAAAATGCATGTCTTATATTGAAACCATAACTAAATAATTATCATATTTGGATAACTACACTGTTAAAAATAATAAGTAGTTTACACCAATTCGGGTGGAAACTAGTTGCCACCTAAATAGGGGTAACTTCTAGCCTTTAGTGGTGTAAACCAACTAGTGTAGAACATTACACCATTTCAGGTGGAAACTAGTTGCAACTTCTAGTAGTGTAACCTGCCTGATGCACTCAGATAGTGTAATGTTACACTTAAATAGTTTACACCCGTGGGTGTAGATTAAGCATTACCCCTCGAGGATGTTTTGTAAATTACACTTCCATTTTAATTATTACACCAACGCGGGTGTAATTTGGTTTGTTAGATATTTATTTCAAGTCAACGACTTCTAAGTTCAGAAAACTTGAAATTGGCTATAGGTCTCTATAATAATTAGTATAGGGCGTTTAGTCCGACCCAGATAACATATAGACAGTCGGCTACTCCGCTTCATTCTACAACGACATTAAATTGACAAATATCCATCAGACTGATTCAAATTCAACTGCTGTTGGGCAATTAGACAATCTGTATCAATTTACAATGAATATAAATCATGGGGAAAAATCAATACACATATCCTTACACATATAATTAATTAAGATATTGTACTTGGTAATATTTTGGAACATTTACACGTCTTTAAGTGTATACAAGCTAAAATAATCTATACTTGAGGCGTTATGAAATATTATTAAGATTATTATACATGATAATATTCTGAAAGACTTCTATTCCCTATGAGTAAACACTCTAGAATGAGTTATAGTTGTGTTACTAATGCAACTAACGCCATATTTTTCTCAAATTGGAGTACACAAATACTTTTGTAAGGCAAGCTACGGTGTAAAATTGACACCTTATTCGGGGCAATGTTTCCCTAAAATAATTAACCTGTTTGTGTAAATGCAATAAAACGCCTGTAGAGGGGTGGCTCATCCCAAACACCATTTAGAGGCTACAATTACACCTATTACACTTTTGCAACCCAATAAACGCTGTTAAAATAACGCTGTTCTAGGATTTATTCCCCAATAATAGTTACACCCTTTGGTGTAAATGCAGTATAACACTGGTAGTGGTGTAGCTTATCCAAAACACCCCACAATTACACCTATTCAGGTGTTCAGTAGTCATGAATATCGGTTACACTTGTTAGGTGTAGTTCTTTTAGTAGGTTACCCTTGGAAAGGTATTACATTTAAAAAATGCTAGCTGTGGTGTAAAGTTTACACTTAATTAACACTGCTTATAGTCTTAAATTACACCCATTTTTAACAGTGTATTATCAAATATTAAATAGACGGGTAATTTAAACAGATCTGTAGAATTATACGGAATATAAAATACTTGATATTCTTGCTTCACGTAAATGTTGTCCTTGATGTGTTACCTTAGGCAATGTCATGACATCCTTCCTGATTATGGCTGATCTGTCTTCAATACTTGAGGCACTTTACACTAGATGGTATTCGGATAAGGTAATGGATTGTACACATAACTAAACTTTTTAATCAAACGTATACATGTAATAATACACCATGTAATGTTTCACAGTTATTCTCATATTGATCTGTACAGTTTTCATGTGTATATAATGTTCCAGTATATAACACACAGCTATATAATTATCCATCTCAACCATGCCCAGCATAGAAATTAATGTTTCACACATTCATAAAAACAGCCATAGTTCTCACGCATTACGTGACATGGATTCCAAGCTTCAGGGCATGTTTGTTAGGAATCCAAACCGTGATTCGAGAGAGAGAGAGAGAGAGAGAAATGGGGTTTAACGTCCACTCGACACAAACTAGGTCATTTCGAGACTAATGTATGGTTTAATTTTATTTCAATAATTCGATTGCGCATAGGGGTCTTTAGCAGTGGGAAGAAACCGGAGGACCCGGAGAAAACCCTCGAGGTTGGACCCATGATTCGAAAACAAACATTTCTACTAATCTGTATTTAATTTAAAGGAAAACTAGTCCGGTGTTTCTTTTGCTAAAACTTGTATATATAACCGCCATTTTGAACTCGAAGAATTTACACATTAATTTAATTTGCAGATTTGCATACCGCCATTTTGAACTTAAAGAATTTATACTATTAAGCTGTATCTCGATTAGAATTTGAAAATTTGTAGGAAACAAACATACTGGATTCTGAATCTGGAAGAAACTCAAGAATCGGATTGGTGGTCAACCATCCAACATTCCAAATTAGAGTATGTTATTGTGGGATACTTTACGGAAAGGAATTATGGGAGAAATGATTCCATATTTAGAATTACAACATGCTTAACCCATTATATTATTAGTTTTCTTATTTCCAGTACGCTTTCTATGTACAATGAAATGTCTGCGCTATTGACGCCTTGTGTTAAGTTTTGTATGAGTACACATTGTGCACCGTAATGTCAGAAACCCATCCAACCGATCCCTTGCTGAGAAAATAATGATGTACAAAGGTGAAGCTGAAAATTGACGGCGGTCAGTTGTTTACATGTTATTATCGTTTAGCCTATATTATGGGTTATTATTGCTGTCTATCGTATACCCTGTTGGCTATTTATTTTGTGTTTGGTGCAGTAGTTACTGGTGAAATTGATAAGTAACAAGGAAACACATTATGTAACGAACATACTGTACTCTTCCATTCATCTCGACTAAAATAATGATACCTCAGATCATGATCACAATTTGAGTTAGATACGATATCAATGGACAAATATACAGTCGAAAAGCTATAAAGGATGTTAGTAGCTAGATGTTATTAATACCAAGACTAGCTTTAAATTGTACAGAACACTTCAGTTGAAACCCACGCACACGGTTACAATTCTGAACAATATTGATCGACAAATCAAATGATTTCTGTTGCTTACGTCAGTAGCACGTGAGATTTGTACTAGCCGCCAATTTCCCGCCATTGGGTTACTGACCTGGTTACTAGGAAACAATTATATTTCGTTACCATCTATTTATAGTGAGAAACTCAAGTTAAACCTATTCCCTGCTGTTCACTTATCTGTTGTGGCATACTATAGTAGACGGGAACAAATCCAGATATGGATCATTTGTAAACTATAGTGAACGATACCAGGCGAGATGTACAATAATGACTTTTAAACGACGTTTTCAAAAAAATAAATTCACATTTCTATCCTCTTGTTTATTTGACTTGGGTGAAAAGAACCGTTTGTAGTACTATTAATTAAAATATAATATATTGTATCATAGAGAATTTAAGTATTTTGAATGGGGCTTAGAGAGTTTGATATCACGAGTTTAAAGGTATGAGGTGTAAATGTAGAGACAGTGTCGAATTTACTTATGGGTTTTGCAAGCTGAAATCTTGGTCTTCAAAATTTACGGTGACTACGGCCAAGGTGTATGATATTTTCGACACTAACACGGGCCTTTCTCTAGCCCTCTAAACATTTCTCAGCAATTATTCAGTCAATAAAACAACTTTGCTATAAGGAAGGCTAGAAAAAAACCTGTTTCAGTATTAGTATATTTGATCATAATATGAATTCTAAAAACGACTAGCGCTCACAAGTAGAATAGCCTAGGGCCTCTGTTATCTAAATCCGGCACTGTGTAGAGAGTTTTGTAAAAAAAGAGACACAGGCTTTCTTGACTGAGTGTAAGTGATCGACCTTGGTGTACAGTTTCATTACATTAATACCATGACTAAGTTCGATGATGAGCATATTCCGTTTAGTATAAGCAGAGATAAACAATTGGATTTGTGGATGCTTTTGATCACGATGCGTCTGATTCCATGAGTGATAGTGATGAGGTTTGTTGAATGGTTTTGACTACGTTTGGTCATGATTTGTCGATGCTATAGAGAAAGATAAATATGCAAGTATATGATGGAACAATTTTCGTGTAATCTCCCTCATTATATTATATCAAAACAATCATGATAGGACTCCATTACCTATCACGAACCGTCCAGTCTTGACAACGTACTTACAAATTCGTTATTACATTTAGTGAAAAAAAAATCCCTTTTTTAGAAACTATATTGGAACGTATATTAAACATTTTTACTCGCCGTTGAAAACCGGAACTGACAATGTTTTAAATTTTAAAAGATAACATATTCAGACCTATTTTAGTCCTGCTGATTATTCTGAGCTGAAATTAAACTGAGAAAAGAAGTATATTTCTCATGCCAACTCTAGAGACACGTATGACGTTTGACATTTTAGTCCGATTCTAATCACAGAAAAATCGGGCTATTTTTAGAAATCTCATTTCTCACTAATCGATAGGAGTTCTTACTAACACAATTCCATGAAGGCTCGCCTGGGGAAAACTCACAATTTCTTTATCACGTTCTTAGATAAAAGTAATGACAATTATTATATGAAGAACATCCCCTAGGTTCGTGAAACTAATCGTTTTTATGTTGGTTCATTTTCAAATCCAACTGATGTTGTTATTAGATATGATAAACATGTACTAGTATATCGCCACTAAGCAAATACATACACTCACTATCGGCTTTATGAAAGAAAGCGAAGATGGGACAACAAAAAAAACAATGAATAACATTGAACTATGACAGGGTTCCTTCTCAACGTGACTAACAAACAATCGGTTGCCATACAAGATACGTCCACATTTTGCAAAAGATGGGCATAGAACAAGCTAAAAAAAAAGGCGATTTTTGGTACAATTAGGGGATATAATCCAGGATGCCATGGTCCGACATGTAACAATGTCAAAAGGGGCCAAGATCTTTGTGATGCAAACATATGTTTTAAGTTTCACCACAATCTAAAGACGTGATTTTTTGTACAATCAGGGGCCATAATCCAGGAAGCTAAAGCCCGATATGCGCGAATATTGACAGGAACCGATATAAACATACATTTTAAGTTTCATCAAAATTGGATAAAAATTGTGACCTCTAGAAGGTCCAAAAACTATGGTATTACATACTTTAACACTATTTGCGTACAAGAAGCGGTCATTTTGTCCGGCAGTTTCGGTCCGACTCCACCATCATTGGGGTTTTAACGGTGATATATTCAAACGGTTTTTAATATCGGATAAAAATTGTGACCTCTGGAGGGACCACACGCTAAAAACGTGAATTTTCGTACAATCAGGGGCCATAATCCAGGACGTCACTGTCCGATATGCGCGAATTACGAAAGGAACTGATATTTGTAGGTTATAAACATACATTTTAAGTTTCATCGAAATCGGATAAAAAAAATTGTGATCCCTAGAGCGTCCACGGGCCAAAAACGTGATTTTGTTACAATCAGGGGTTATAATCCATGAAGTTACGGTCCGATACATATGGACAAGTGTAACAAAGTACTCTATAACTATCATCAAATTAAACGGTCTTAAAACTTTGCTTAGAAGGTGCTTAGAACTTTATGACCTCAACTGGTTTTTGATAATATATGATATTGACTTTTCAACTCTGTATAAACTTCTGTTAAGGCACGAACTAGCTATGATCTAATTAAACATGTAAATAGCCCCATATATCATTTACAAACTACATATGATCTGTGCACCGCTCCGCATTACTTCAAAGGAATACGCACTGGTCAGTAAGCATGCCATGACGAGATAAAAGAGACAATTGCATGTATTCATGTGTCATATTTTTATCGATGATCCGAATATCACGAGGAGTTTGCTGACAGTAAGACGACTAAAGACAACTAAAGACGACTAGACAGAGCAGAGAGAGACGGAGAGACTGGCGTATGGACTCACCCTAGTTCAGCTGCTGCCTTGGCAGAGGGGCGGAATGGTGGATTTAATATTGTTATATGTGTTCCTGTAGAAAAATCTAGTTCCCGATGTAGTTTAGTACATGTTGTATGTATGTAACTGTAGCTGTTTTATATACCTGATGTAAATAAATCACATATTTACTAAACTGATATCACTAACACAATATACAGACATCACAAACAACAAACGTACATATCAGATAAACTGAATGAATCCGGGATCTACCCGCAAGCGTCCGCTTCGCTGTACAGTCCCGGCCTGTATGTAAAGCAGACATACAATAAGGAAGATTTCCCAAACGTTGTATAATACTAACACTAGGGTTAGTCATGATCGGCTATGTGCTACATGAAATATATATAAATGTGGGCACATTGAAGGAAATACCTTTATGAGTAACTGTTTGCGTGAAATGTATTAAAAACTAAATGGCCTATGCACTAGTAAAAAAAATAGGGACCAAAACATTATATGCGTTCGAACCCGAGAATAAACTAAAACTGAATACAAAGTAGCAATCGGAAAAAAATGCGACTAGCCTAGATGGCGGTCGTCTGCTACTTGAGGAGGTCATAATTATGTTAAAATGTAATTATGCCAATAATAAAATGGGCGCTAATTCAGATAAGGCAATGCTAAAGGGGTTAAAACTAACAATTTAGGAACAAATAGGTATTTTACAACTGTATCATTGCACAAAATATAATAAGCCATATACCTACACGAAATGCAAACTGTTATTTCGAACACCAACTGTCAATGGGTCTTTACGTGCACGCCAACATGTACACAGGACCTCTACTTTTCGTTCCATCCAATCGATTAGGTGCTCCGTTCATTTTGCACCACTGTCAAGGGTTCACGGGACCTCGGTTTTTGTAATACCTGAAGATGTACGGTACCTTGCTGTGCGATTTTCATGTGGTACACTTTTGAGCTAATCTAGCCTAGTTAGGGGGCATGGCATTTTGGGCGTGGAATATCACACCCACCACCAGAAACCCGGCAGACTTATATTCTGATGATACCAGATATACATACATTGATACCATATAGGAGAAAATTGGTACACTTTTCAGCTAGGTTAACCCCCTGGGCTCCCGCTCTAGTTTGCATTGCTACTTCTAAACACAGCATGGCCATACTGTAAATAATATTTGTGTATTTTTACCGTAAATTGATTGGCAGAAAGTTGCAAGTAAAAAGACTGTATTTTAACACTGACTTGTAAATTTACATCTAAGTGGTAGATTTAGATTTACAAACAGCATGTAAATTTACAGAGAGTGTAAAATAACTTCGATGTAAATTACATTGTGCTTGTAAATAGAAAGTGAGGTCAATTTACATTCACTCTAAATTTACACCGTGGTTGTAAATTCACCTCAAAGTTATCTTACACTCACTGTAAATTTACACTGTGGTTATTAATTTACCTCAAAGTTATTTTACACTCACTGTAAATTTACGTAGTGTTTGTAAATCTAAATCTACCATTTAGGGGTACATTTACAAGTCAGTGTTAAAATACAGTGATTTTACTGGCAACTTTCTGCTAGTCATTTTACGGTAAAAATACAATTTGAAGCGTATATTTACTTGACATATACTTTGAAAAGGTGACATTTTTAAAGGGACTGTGTTTGTCCCCACTCGGCTAAGTAGTCCTAGGTTCGATCCTGGCGAACACATAAAGTTTTGCGGACCTTTCAGCCGAGCATGCAAAACGTCATTCGATAATGGAAAGAAATTAAATAAAATAGGGTTTAACGTCCTACTGTTCTGCTTCTTACAATGGAAAGAGTGGGGGGCATGATTCGAAGCAAAATGTCCTATACAACCCCATGTATGGCATATCACTGTCTCCATACGCCTGTTAGGTGCATTCAGATTTTGAATAATCCATTTCTCTAAAATAGACTAATCTGACTGACATAACAGTAAATATTTTGCACAAAATTCGATATGTGGTCGAATGGGAATAACCGATTTGAACACTATTTGACAGTAAATTTACAATTTGTTGTAAAAATACTATTTCAAATGGCATTTCTGTTAATATTCAGCTCACATAATGTAAAATGACATGGTTGTATTTCTACTTTACGTTTGATGTAATCTTACATGTGGCCAAAGAGGGAATAACCGATGTGGTCACTATTTGACAGTTAATTTACAATTTGCTGTAAAAATAATAAAACAAATGGCATTTCTGTTAATATACAGTTTACATAATTTAAACTGACATAATATGGTTGTATTTATACATTACGTTTGATGTAATCTTACATAAGCATTGTATTCGTATGCATTTAAGTTAACAAACCATGTGATATTCCAAATGGGACACGGTATTTTAAGTATACTTATAACTGTAAATATATATATATACTTTTAACAGTTTGATAGGGATCTTTTACGTGCACGCCAATGTGTACACGGAACCTCGGTGTTTCGTCCTATCCGAACGACTAGACAGCTATCCTTGTCCGGCCTGCATTACTAGCAAGGGGGAACCACACCGGAAAATCTAGATGAACTTTCTCGGCCAAAGCAGGTATCGAACACTCGACCTCCAGGATAGCGAGCCAGCGTCTTACCCACTTAGCCACCGTGACCCCCACCAACTCATAAGTGGACTATAGACGAAAAGTAATGAAGCCTTAAAAGGTCTATCAATGTTAAAGTTCTAAAGAGATGTACAATTACACGTTTCCTGTAAATTGTAAACAAATCCCGTATTTAAACATGTTTGAATAATAGAATTACCCATACAAACAGTTAAAATACAACATACATGTACGTTAACAAACATAGTTGTATCAATACAGGTTACACGTAACAAAATACAGTGCTAACTTGTAAAACTACACTTTTATGGTTAATTTACCAATTTTTTACAGTAATTCCATGTTACCGCACTAATACAGTAAATTTATAGTATAAAAACATGCAGTGGTATTTTTACAGCGTTATGTTAAAGAAATTACATATTTTTCACTGTAATTTTACATTAACTTTTAACAGTGTATGACGTTACGCGTGCACATAGTACCATGAAATACCCCACCAATGCGCGGATTCAAATTTGTTTGCAGCTTTGATAATATGAGATATTGTACTTACGGGCAGACTTATTAGGAATGGTGACCTTACATCGTCCTCCGCAGCAATATAAGATCATAGAATATTGATGGCGGTGGTGTTGTGAATGATCTAAACGTGTGTAATGTATATGATTGTGAGAAACCACCGGGAAGTGAATCGTATGCGATTGTGGATTGTGATTTTTGTGAAAGAGATTGGTGTAAGTGCAAATGTGGTGAAGTGTGCAGATTGTGCGCGTAAATTGTATAATAGATAGCGTGAATGTAGGCCAGACACCTAATGTGATATGTATTGTATATATTTGGAGCATTTTCTATGATATATTTTGTGTAAATAAATGATTTCTATTAAACAGTTTATTTTCCGTTTTCTTGTTTAAAAGGTAGATCCATGAAACTTACAGAAATGGAATGAAGTTCAAGATAAATCAATATGAATAAATTAAATGTAAAAAGACTCGTGGTCTGAACATAAAAGCGCAATTACGTGCTCTGATCTATCAGGAGTTGACCTTGTGTGGCTATAAAAACACAAATTTATATGGAAAACAATCACTGAGTTTATTTCACACTGCGTTTCAGTAAGTTACTCTTTTTTTGTATTAGGATGGTGGTTTAAGTGTGTAACACTAGTTAGTAGGTTATTAGATAGTATGCTCTGTCAATTCGACTAGCACTTCCCCTAGTATTAGACAATGTTTATAATAATAATTATTATTTATTCGTACAAAAATAAGTACAATTGCAAAAGAATCAATACACACATAAATCTGACCTTAATATACATAATTTTAAATTCAGTTTGTACAAAGTTCATTAAATCATTTAAATTGTCATCGTTTTCTCTTAAAGATATAAAATCCCTGATGGCGCCTGCCTTAATTTTATCATTCTCTGATTTTGAATTGATGTCGATTTTATTTACTGCAGATAAAATTTTACTAAGAGACATATTAGTCAATTCATATTTTGGTAAACCATATCTATGACAAATATAGTTTAAACTGTTACCCAGAGTTGACTGACTGCCGTGTATGTTGAGGGTACGTATAGACTCGCATGCTTTGTATGGGTGGTACGAAGTGTCCCACCGGATGTTGTACTTTAGTTTCTTTAAATCTATTAAACGTTATAAACGTAGCTTGTTGTTTCTTAAAATACCATCAACTTGGTGTCAGAAGTGGTGCTAAAATGCTAAAACGAAACCCCCGAAGCTTGATTTGGGTGCCTGTGACGACAATAAGGAATCTCTCGAACTTTGGCTTGATCAAATCAATGATTTCTGTGTGTTACAAGGGTGGCGTGACACGACCAAACCAAACATTGGAAGCCTGACCATTATGCGACTGAAATCAGCGCCTTTAGGTTGGCTCTGCCTATTGCTGTTTTAAAAATAGTAAAATCAACGATAGTTCCTACGATGACGTCAGAGCTTCCTGAGAGTCGCAACGACACGTATTCTGGTTTTCCATGGACCTGGCAAGTTAAATTGTTGTCACATTATTCTGGCCAAGACACTGTTTTATCGGACAGGATGTTTATGGACACATATAAACAAAAGGTAAATGAATCAATTGCCGATTTTGAGGCTCGGTGTAAATATCATGGTGCCAAGTGTGAATATGGTAAAATGGAAAAACCCGAAGATGAATTGATACGTGATCGTTTTGCTACTGGTCTAGTAGATGATAAATTGAGAGCCGAATGTCTTCGCCATCGAAAAGATGACGGTACCATCTACACGCTATTCGATGTTGTCAATAAAGCCAAAGCCTGGGAAGCAGCCCACAAAACAAACAAGGTGGTTATAGAAACACAACGCGCTGAAGCAGCTGTACATTATACAAGGAGTTTTAAGCCTCGTATTCAAACACGTGGACACAAAGACAAGGCTAAATCAGGATCACGTGAACCTTCGTGTAATTATTGCGGTGCACCAGAATTACATACCAGAAAAAACTGTCCTGCATCAAAACCAGGAATTTGTTGTTCAAATTGCCTTGGGCTAAATCACTCAGCTGAAGTATGTCAGAATGCACCAGCTGATCAATTTACAAATAAAACACGTTCTGGATCAACTAATAACAAACCTGATCATAGACGTCATCAGAAATTCCCCCCTCAGAAGTGCTATTCAAGATGGCGACGTAAATCTGAGTTATATGAAGTTGATGAAGCGAATTCTACTGATGAAGAGGTGGCTTATTTTGGTCAATACAATTTCTGCTTAAAGAATAACGACTCTGAGGATGTGAATGCTGTAGAATCGTCAACAAATAAATTATTCACTAAACTCAAACTATCTCTTAGTGGTAAGGACTTCATAACCTCAAAACTTCAAGTCGATTCTGCCGCCACGTGTGATACGATGCCTTTATATGAATATTTAAAGCATGGTACTATTGCTGCATTACTACCATCAAAATCTAGATTGG
Source organism: Patella vulgata (assembly GCF_932274485.2). Taxonomy (NCBI): domain Eukaryota; kingdom Metazoa; phylum Mollusca; class Gastropoda; family Patellidae; genus Patella; species Patella vulgata. The sequence continues at coordinate 35,250,814 of NC_065883.2, forward strand.
TTTCCTATGCTGGTCATATAATAAAGCCACTTGGAACTGCTGAACTGTTGTGTGAAAATGACAACAAATATGACACAGTTAAGTTTGAATTCATTGAATGCGGTGATAATTACATACTGCCTTGAAACTTGGCCTCATAGATTATGATGAAACAAAGGTTACTGTTACCACTAAAATTGATAAAGAGTCAGCCATTAGTGTACTAACACAAGACAGGCCTCTTACAAAGGAAGTAATTCTTAAGCAGTATGCTGATAACTTCAGTGGTCTTGGTGAATTAGGTCAACCTGTATCATTCACGATGAACAGCTCAGTAACTCCGTCACACGCACCTGTTCACAGAATACCTATTTCTAAACTAGCTAAACTAGAAGAGATGGTATCTGCAGGAAAGCTGAATAAAGTTGGTGAACCGACTAATTGGTGCTCAAATATGCATTTAGTCGAAAAACTAAAACCAGACGGTGGCATTAAAACAAGACTGTGTTTAGATCCATGCCAGACGATTAACAAAGCAATTGAAATTCCTAAGTACACTATGTCAACTCTCCAGGAATAACTCCCTAGGTTTGCTGGCAAGAAATACAAGTGTTTCACTATTATGGATGCGTTGGGCGGATTTACACAGGTACGGCTCGATGAAGAATCTAGTTTAGCAACCACAATGCAAACTGCCTGGGGTAGATATCGTTGGACAAGATTAACATATGGAGTCTCATCGGCCCCCGAATAATTCCAAAAGCGTATGCATGAAGCTCTAGATGGGTTACCTGGAGTAGCATGTATAGCAGATGACATGCTTATATTTGGCATAGACGCTACGCAAGAAGCTGAAAAACACGATGACAATCTGATCGAGTTTTTAGATCGTGTAAAGCAGCGTCGTTTGAAACTTAATCCTGCCAAAATACAATTTAAACTTCAGCGAATAGCGTTTATGGGTATAGAATAACTGAAGATGGTGTACTGCCTGACCCTCACAAGGTCAGTGCAATCTGTAATATGGCTAGACCTAAGGACAGAAAGGCAATACAGCGTTTTCTTGGGATGACTAATTATTTGAATAGTTATTGCCCGGCGCTGTCTACAGTTACGAAACCGTTGTATGACCTGTTAAACAATAAAATAGAATTTTGTTGGTCTGATGTAATAGAAGACGCGTTTCAAAAGGCCAAAGACTTGATTGCTAACTCTTCATGTTTGACATATTTTGATCAAGATAAACCAGTGATTTTACAAGTTGACGCATCAGAAACTGGACTTGGTGCCGTGTTACTACAACCTGATGAATGTGATAAGCTAAAACCTGTAGCTTTTTCATCAAGTACAATGCGTCCGAACGAAATTACGTGGGCACAGATTGAAAAGGAAACCCTAGCAATATGTGCCGCTTGTGAAAAATGGGACTTGTGGCTCTATGGCCGGGGGATAACTGTTCATAGTGATCATCAACCTCTCGAAACTCTCTTTAAGAAACCATTGGCTAAGGCCCCAAAACGTCTCCAAAAGCTAATGATGAGATTACAGCGTTATAATGTTAAAATTGTTTACAAAAAGGAGACATCTTTAATTTTTGCGGATGCTTTACCGCGAGCACTACTAACTGATCTTAATACGACTTAATCGACAACGAGTTTTGAAATATTTCGTCTAGAAACAGGAGAAGAAACTTTCAATTATGATTCAATGCTGAAAATAAAAAAGTATCTGGAAGTTAAGTCTGCAACTGCAAAAGATAGTCTTCTCACCGAGCTAATTAGTGTGATAACTTCGGGTTGGCCTGTTGTAAAATCGAAGCTTTCAATGTGTTTAACTCCGTATTGGTGCATACGTGACGAACTATCTGTAATTGATGGAATTGTATATAAGGGTCAACAAGCTGTTGTACTAGCCTCGTTCAGAAAAAAACCTTTTGAAAAAAGCTCATGCTGCTCATTCGGGTGCGGAAAGTTTAATCAGAATATGTAAAGATGCTATTTACTGGCCTGGTATGCAGGCTGAAATTAAGGATGTGTTCAAATTGTGGGACATGTGCACAATACTCGAAACAACATTCAAAACAGCCGATGTTGTCACAGCCTATACCTCAGTATCCATGGCAATTTTTTAGCCAAGATATGTGCCAGTTTGGCAGTTTTAAGCAGTATCTTGTAACTGTTGATCATTTTTCTGATTTTATAGAGTTAGATGAGCTAGATGATACTCTTTCTGACACGGTAATTCTTAAATCTAAGCAGCATTTTGCTCGTTTTGGTATACCGGAGTTCTTGTTATCTGATAATGGCCCACAATTTATCAGTGACTCATTTAAACATTTTTGTGATTCATATGGTATTCGCCATATTACTTCATCTCCTTACTGGTCGAAAGGAAATGGAAAGGCTGAGTCAGCAGTCAAAATTGTTAAAACTTTCATGAAAAAGTCAGATGACCTTCATCTAGCTCTTCTTTTATATAGAAATACACCACAGCAAGGTCATGAGTATAGTCCAGCTCAACGTTGTCTGGGACGTCGAACACGAAATGTACCACCAATTCATATTCAACTGTTGACCCCGGCTATATCTGATGTTGTAAAAGGCCAAATAAAATCTAGACGTTTATCTTCTAAGGCGTGTCATGACAAATCTGTTAATGCAGGTCTTCCTGCAGTTTCAATTGGTGATTTTGTGTACACAAAGCCACCGCCACATTCAAAGCTAAAGCCATGGTCATATGGTCAAATTATAGATGAACCTCATCCTCGTTCACTAGTCGTTAACACTCCACGGGGGAAAGTCAAAAGGAATCGTGCTCAAGTCCGCCTAGCTGCACCTCCGCCAGAAGCGAATCCTGCTCCAAAACAATATGCAGTTCAGCCACCTATTTTTGAGTATAAACCTGCATCTAAAACTTTTACTGACAACTACGCGAATGATTCAACTTTACCAGCTGTTTCACCTCCGGTACCGGTACCACTACCACCACCCACAGTTCCAGCTGAACCAAAGATACTATACGTTACCCGATCTGGACGTGTGGTTAAGAAGCCTGTAAAATATTCTATATAAACTGTTTTATTTATCTATTTTTTATCCTTTAAAAAAGGGGATGTTGAGGGTACGTATAGACTCGCATGCTTTGTATGGGTGGTACGAAGTGTCCCACCGGATGTTGTACTTGAGTTTCATTAAATCTATTAAACGTTATAATCGTAGCTTGTTGTTTCTTATAATACCATCAACTTGTACAGCTAACTTAGCACTTAATGTTTGTACATATGTTTTTACTATTGACAAATTTTAAAAACCTTTTATGAAGATGTGCTTCAATAGAATAATCAGAACAGAACAGATTAGATTCAATAAATTGCACTGTGTCCGTTGTGGTATATTCCCTATTTTTCGAATGGCTTTTCGCCATGCACAAAAGAAAACAGCAACACTTTTATGGGAGTAATCCCATAACTGACAACCATACAGGGGCATACAGTAACTTATATAGAATCCATGGATAAACAACTTTAATATTCTTAAGCATTACATTTACTTTTGTCTGGAAATTGTGAATAAAAGATTCAATAATCTCAGAACTAAATACATTGCTGAGTGCATTTCCTAAGTGTTTTTCCGAATTGACATGTTCAATGAGTTTATCATCAAGAAAAATATCTTTAATTACCTCATTACCACAAGATTTAGGATTAAAACCTAACTTGCACTTCTCGGGGTTAAATTTTACATTATATTCAATTGAAAAACTACTTGCTATATCTATGAGGTTCAATAATGCCTGCCTACTCGGCGTTATGAAAGTTACATCATCTGCATACGCTATAACCCCTAGATAAACAGTCCCAATCTTACAACCGGAGTTGCTTATGGTGAATAAAATGGGCGACAAAACCCCTCCTTGCTTAACACCGTTTGTGACATTAAATGAATCAGTTATATAATTACCCCATCTGACTCGATTTTTTTTTTGATTAATGTACATAAACAATAGAAATCTAGTAATTACAGGGCATAGTCCTCGATTCAGAAGCAATTTAAACAGTTTTATGTAATTCACACGGTCAAATGCGCGACTGGCGTCTAAAAGAGTGACAAACACAGAAAAGTTTCTTCTGTTGTAGTACTGTATGGTTTCATCTATAATGAATGTGCAACGTGTTGTGGAATGGTTTGGCTTAAAACCATACGGCAAGTCAGAGCTCTTTAGTATGTTGCAGTTGTTCTCAAGGATTATCTAGTCAAAAAGCTTGCCAACTATACTGCTGAGGGCTATACCACGGTAATTATCCGAGGAATTTAAGGATCATCTTTTGTTCTTCGGAATAGATATAATAGTAGACAATACAAAGTTATGAGGTGAATAACCATGTGTAATTAGGGCAGTTAATATCAAAGACAGGTGAACAGGATAGGAATTAGATGCATAAAAAATGTGCTCTGAGGATTGTCCAATTCCACCATCTTTCTTTCCATGTCAAAGATGTTTTACTGCTTTTATAACCTGGCAGGTTGTTCTAACATGAGTGTCACTACAATTATTATTACAACATTTATGACTTTTTTCACATTCAATGTAACCTTTTAGACATTTTAAACCATTATTATCAAATGAAACACATTAAACAAACGTTCGTATTTATGTGCAAACATATTTCCAATATCTTCGCAACCAACATTGCTCGTCAATATTGTTTGGCAAAGAGTGAGATGTGTTACTGATTTTGTTAATTTCTCTCCAGAAGTCTCTGGTTCTATTAGTCAGTAAGTTTTCAGCTATCTTGTTAGAGCGTATCTTATCTTTATTCTATTGGACAGATTTGAGCACCTGATGATATTTTGCCCTTGTCTGGCGTCTAATGCATGCAACATGCCCCGGTTTTGGACGACCAGTATCTTTCCAGACATTGTGCCAAAAAAAGGGATTTGTTACGGACATCTTTAACAAACTCATTCCGGCCTGGAATTACGTTTTGTTTCTTTTTAACATCAAAAGAAGGGATACAGTTTTTTGAGTCTACTAGACTTGCTTGAATAAGATCTTCAAAATAACGATCTAGCAATGATTGATGTTCGGTACAGGAAGTATTGTTACAATATAAAACTTCAGTAGGAATACATATATTTGATACAAGTTCATCTAACAATTATTGGTAGTTTTTAATCTGTTCACTCGTTGCTTCCTGCCATTTGAGGATCCTGGGAGATTGATACGACTGGAAATTCTCATAATATTCCACTGGAATATCTAGATTAATGGATACAGCAGAGTGATCAGATAAATTATCACCATCATGTATAGATTTGTAAGTAAGAATACTATTAAACAAATTTTCTGATACAATAAAGTGATTTATAGTAGATCTTTCATAGTTTATTTTGCTTTCAAATGTGAAGTGAATGTCACTGTCTTTAAAGTTCCAAGCACCTCTCAAAGTATTAAGGGAGATAAATCTATTCAGCCTTATAGTTTGAGTTGATGAGATTCGGGAAATGTCTGTGTTAAAATCGCCACCTATAACAAAACTGTCTACACGTAGTTCCGTCAACAATTTCTTTGATATCATTTAGTGTTTTATCAAACTCCGCCGGATTTGCGCCATCACAAGGCATGTACACGTTGCACAGAACCATGTCAAAATCTCCGCATTTAACCCGGACTGCGCATAGTCTGTTCGAAGATAAGGGAATGGGGGGTTACCTCACTGAGCAGAGAATTCTGCCACAGAATCGCACATCCTCCATAGGGTCTACCAGACAAATAGTCGGCACTGTTCAGTCCAGATACTCCATGCGAACATATACCAGGAATGTTTTTCTGAAAAAGACTCATTTGTTCATTTAATAACCAGTGTTCTTGTATGAATACGAAATCAAAAGATTGGCACAGCTGTGTAATGTACAAAAGGCGTCCGGCACTAAGCCCATGCGAGTTATAGGTTACGCAAGATATATTAGCCATGATTTACTGACGCATGCGAACACCACTCGGCAATATTTATTCTTCAAATAGATCTCTATATTCCGATTTTGGCACATATAATTTAAAGGATTTAAACTTGGAATTCGGATAAGAAATACACACCAACTCTGACACTTCAAAGTTTTTTGATTTTAAATAACTTGATATCTGTATTTCCATTGTGGATGGGCCAACTCTGTAAAGTGGCACGAGGCAATAGAGCTATACAATTCGGGATTACTGAGTCCAACTCAGAGGCGATGATCAATAACAACAACTTACTTCTTAACTTGTAGAAAACGTACTAGACCGTGACAAACTGGCGACGGTGTATTTATAGGTCATATCTGTCTTGCATATCCAGTCCGTAAAGAAGCGGAGGCGGAACCACATCTTGGTCTTGCGTATCCAGTCCGTAATGAAGCGGAGGCGGCACCCACAACATATTTACCTATTCGTTTGAAAGGCCTTTTCAAACACCTCATTATTTCACTTATATATATATATATATATATATATATATATATATTTATATATTTTTTTTCCTAGACTCACGCTCAATTACTCGGGTAGCGGTATACCAGGTACACCGTACATTCACCCACGCACTCTTTCATCCAAAGGCCTTAGAGTGTATCTGTGCATTTGAGGCCACCCCCTAAGTTCACATATCCTCCTTAAGGTCGGGAAAGTATTTACCCTAATCTCCTCGAGCTAAGACCATCTATTAAAAAGAATTCCCATCCCTATGGGGGTACTCCCTAGGCGTTTGCACAAGGTTTCCAGTGCTTCTAATTGTTTGCCCAGTACGAACGGGTCTAACGACCGCTCATCAGCAAAATATTTGGGTAAATGCATTTTGAAGCAGTGAAACTTAATTTTCCGGTCTATGACCGGACACCCAATCACGGGACATTTCTGACAGCGGTTTTGGGTTCTTCTCCTACCACCTGTAGAGGCTGGTGTGATTAGGGGTCGACGGTGTATTTAATCCTGATGTGCTATATAAATCCAAGGGTGACATAAGCATGGTGGGCGTAAGAGGGCAACTTGTTGCCCTCTGATCCCTGGTTTAAGACCCCACAACCCCAGATGACTCCTGCCTGTTATCCCTGAACGGCTGGTGTAAAAAACTTCCATCTCCTACCGGCAGTGTATAGGGCCCAAGGACTATTCCTTGTCGGACTCTTGGGTCTGTAACACCCCTCCTCCCAGTTTGAACTGGTAGTTCCCTCCTAAAAGGGGAATCATTCCGTCTATATCCTATTGTGTAATTCATTTTCTAAAAAATAAAAAAAAAATATCACTGCCTTTACCGTATAAAAATCGGTAAAGACAGTAACTTATTTATACAATCGCCTGTATCCCTCTACGTTCTACAACGGGGGCAAATATAGTCGGTGTCATCCCACTCAGAATCGTTAGGGATACCCATACAATTAAAATGATACCATTCGTTACAATGATCACAGCAAATCATTGGATTCCCACCGTCGGGTTTCCTGCAAATGCAAAATAACCCAATTTCACCCGGATCAACCCGGATTGGATTTGTATCCTGTTTTCGACATTTTATTATCCAAGTTGGCAGCTCCCTATCTCGACACAACTTAATCCTATCATGGTTCAAAACGGATTCATTTTTCTTAGTTTCTATCCGGAATAAATACGGAGTAATTACTTTTGTTATTATACCCGGACCTTTCCAGGTTGCCGACAACTTTCGACTCTTTCCCCTTTTTACAGCGGTATCCAGAATGTACACCGCATCGCCTAATTGATATTCTTTCACGTTCGAACGTAAATCATAGTTTTTCTTCATTCGTTCCTGATTTGTATTTAATTATCTCTAGCGATTTCAAGAGCTTCGATTAACGTTTGTTCGAGTCTTCCGACAAAACTATCCGGGTCACCAGCGTTTAAAACGGGTGAACGAAACATTAAATCTGCTGGAAGATTTATTTCTCGACCTAACATTAATTTATTTGCAGTGAAACCCGTCTGCCGGTTAACACCAGACCTTAAAGCGCTCGCAAGTTGTGAAAGATGAACATCCCAATTGTTCTGATGACCATCTATATAACACTTAACAGTTTCTACCAGGGTACGATTTTAACGCTCGACCTGTCCATTTGACGACGGTCGATAAGGTGTGGTACGACTTTTATTTATTTGTAACAGTTTACACAAAGAGACAAACAAATTACTCTCGAAGTTTCGTCCCTGGTCCGTAAATAACTGGAATGGACATCCGAATCGCGAGAAAAACTCATCCACCGCTGCCTTGGCTGTCTGTGACGGTAACGGTACGCATTCAACCCATCATCAGAATGTACTCATTTCCAGCTACCGTCCGTGGTAACGGACCCGTAAAATCTAAATGGACCCTTTCCATGGGAGACCCAGCATGGTATCTTTAATTTAAAACGGGCCTTATTTTGGGTATTTTTATTCTTATTGCAAATCGCACAGGAGACAACGTAAGCCCGTACATAATTTGTAATTCCATACCAATAGAATTGCTGTTGGATACGGCTTTTAGTTCGCTTAATTCCCTGATGTCCAGACGACGGAATATCATGACAAAGTCGACAAATTTCTATTTTTAATTCCTCAGGGATAACCAATTGGGTTTCATTTAAGTCGCTGGGTCTTTTAACCCACAAAATACCAACGTTATCGAGGAAGAAAAGATTACGATTGATCCACATATACTTTTCCGCGGGACTTTTTAACATTAACTCCCACTTCTAGGTTCGTGACCCAATTTAAGCCATGCTAAAAGTATATTCAATTCCGGGTTGCTCGACTGTTTTTTTCTTAATGATTCAGCAGAATAACTACTTAATGAAATTCCTTCCCCAGTTTCCTCGTCTTTTTCGTCGAGGGTAACAATGTTATCCTGCGGATTCGCGGGACACCCAGTAACTGCGATGCTAACGGGTTTATCATTCGGGTCACTGTCTAACGGTAATTTATATTTTACACCCGATTTAAAGGGCAACGGTATTACATCATCAATGTTATCGGTAAAATCTATCCAATTTTTATGCGCTCGTTCACAATATCGACACCCCCCGCACAGTAAATCGGTCAATTCCACATCCAATGTAAAATCTGGACACGGTTTATCAGGCAACTTCATACGCGATAATGCATCGGCATTTTGGTGTCTTTTAACTTTCATATCATATTGACTTAATTCTTCTAGGGGGGGTTGGATGGCTGAATGGTTAGCGTGCGCGCGCTGTATCATACAGTCTGTCATTGAGTCGACTGGCGTGGTATCGAATCCCCAATCTCGTGGGTTTTCTCCGGGTCCTCCGGTTTCCTCCCACTGCTAAAGACCCCTACGCGCAAGCGAATAATGTAAATAAAATTAAACCATATGTTAGTCCCGAAATGACCTAGTTTGTGTCGAGTGGATGTTAAACCCCATTTCTCTCTCTCTCTAATTCTTCTAACCACCTGGCCAGTTGGCCAGTTAGCCAGTCGGGTGTTTGAACCGTAAAAGCCATGTCAAGCTACTATGATCGGTTCGTACTATAAATGATCTACCAAGCAGATAGTGTCTAAATTGTCTTGTAAAACGCAGAATTGCCAAAGGTTCTTGTCGAGTCGCGCAATAACGACGCTGGTTGTCTTGAACCTGTGACAACATGGCAGCCACAGCGTTCATACTCGCGCCACAATCAAGAATAAACTGATCCGCATTATTTGGTAAAGCAAGTAGCGGTGTTGTTACAAGCAAACGTTTAATTCGTTCGAAAGCTAACTGTTGATTTTCTTTCCAAGTAAATTCTTGTTTACCCGTAATCGCGTACAACGGTAAAGCTATTTCGGCAAAATCCTTAATAAAACTCCTATGATTGTTCGCAAACCCAAGGAAAGATTCCACCTCCTTGGTTCAAGTGTGTACCGTCCATTTATCAACGGTTTCAGTTAAATTATTTCCCGCTTTGATCCCCATTTGGCTAACTTATCGACCTAAAAACTCAACTTCCTGTTGAAACAATTCACATTTCTTTGGTTTTAATTTAATTTTATATTCTCTAAACCGGTCTAAAACTAACCGCAAATTACCCAAATGATCGTCTACATTTTTCCCTTGAACAAGAGTGTCATCCAAAAATGCTAAAGCAATATTCCAGGCTAACCCATGAAGTACCAGATCCATTGCCCTTAAATAGGTATTTGGTGCCCCACATAATTCGAATCCCATCTTTGTAAATTCGAACAAACCGTACTTAGTAATGAAAGCGGTTTTTTTCCTATCATCTTTATTAAGGCGAATTTGCCAATAAGATGAATTGGCATCTAATTTCAAAAACCACTTGTTTCCCGCCAATGTGTCTAAACATTCTTCAATCAATGGCATAGGGAATACATCCTTAGATGTCACCGCACTCAACTTCCTATAGTCTATGCACCAACGTACGGTTCCGTCTTTTTTCCGTATCAAAACTGGAGGAGACGCCCACTCGGACATAGAGGGTTGAATAACGTTTGCTTCTAACATTTTCTTTATATGTACCTCCCCCCCCCCCCCCGCGAAATAAACGGGTCTACGTCGCATACGTTGTTTAATGGGTTTGGCATTACCCGTCTCAATACAGTGCTCGATAGCAGTAAAATTACCAGTTAGCAAAAACGTCTTGATAATCAATTAATAGACTTTTAACTTTATTCTGCTCGCTTGGATCTAAGAACTGTTTGGAAGGTTCAAATATATTACTTAAATGTTCGGGAATAGTTCCGTCATTCTCACTTTTTGTCCCATCGGAAGATATTGGATTTAAAATATCAAGCTCGTCGAACTCCATAGCTTTAGCTATAGATTGATTAGTTTCGAGAATAACGCTATCTTGAGTTGGATTTATCAAACATATACGCGGGAATTCAGTTTCTATGTGAGAGTGAACCGATCGTGCTATTAATAGATTAGGATGACTTAAAGGTTCGATCAAAAATCGGGAAAAATTATTATCCATATTACACCGTACCCGTGCTAAAGATAATGGTGGAACAGCTATTCGCTTGACGACAAATAAGTTAGCGTGATCTATTTGATCATCTACATTCCCACAAAACAACTCAAACCTATCGTCTCCGATATGCATTTTATCCGTTTTTAGATCAATATGTAACTTATTCGCTCTCATGAAATCTAAACCTAATAACATATCGTCTTCTATCGGAGCTACATATAATTGGTCTAATTGCACCTGGAATGACCCAAAATCTAAATTAGGGGGTCCAACAATAAAACCGGAAAAAGCTAATTCCCGACCCTTTATGTAGTTTTACGTCACGGAGCTTGGGAGGTTTTTTGTCCAGTTTATCATACTGGCGATCGGAAAGTATCGTGACCTGTGACCCGGTATCGATTACCGAAGAGGTTGATTGTCCTTGAACTTTAGCTTGATTTTATACATCGTATCTGGGTGTACCCGCCGAATAAGTGGGATATTCAAATCCATACCCGTTTCTTCAACTTCCTGTCCTAAATCTGCATCACCCCCCTTCCCACTAGACACCGTATTTCTCGAGTTTTTGGAACCGTGGATATTTAGTACCGGGACACCGTCGAGAACGGTATCAATCACTTTATCGGAAATACTCAATTCGTCGTTTGACTCAATTTTACTTGGCGAAACCATTAGTTGCTCTTGGATCGACCGTTCGCCTACTTGCTCGATCCTGTGAAGTTTAACGACTCGGCATCACTGCTCACGAAACCCACTTTTTTACCCGGCAAAGGCGTACTCTGTTTTGGATCAAGAAGGGGACAATCCCGTTTATAATGACCACGTTTACCACAATGAAAACAAAGAGGTGGCTCCCGTTCTCGTGATGGGGACCTAGACGGCGATCGTGACCGATTTAAAGCTAACGTAAACTTACGGAAAGACTCCGATAATTCATCAATTTTAGTGACCATAGTATCTACTTTAAATGCTACTTTAATAAGACGCTTTTCTGTACTCTCAACACGTGCGAATATTTCGGGTGACGTTGGAGAAGCGCATTCTTGCGGTCTGGGAGTGGTAACTGTCCGTACCCTTGTCAACTCATATTCCCCGTTAGGACTATTATATCGCGTTTCCCTCCGTCCAGAACGTCCATAAATAGCGGTGCTGTTATGCCTAAACCATTTTATAGCATCAATAGCCGTATCCAACGTTTTTGGGCGCGCATTACATGCATATTGCCCGGCTTCTTTATCCTGACAACCCTGACAAAATTTCATTATGACCTGACGGGTTATATGATCATCAGAACAATCGCTAAAAGCCCGCGAAGCTATGAGTAACACCCGATCAACCAATCAAAGAGACTTCCTTCATACCCCTGGCGCAAATTCTGAAATTGCATCATAGCGGTTTCAGGTAACTCCTGGTTTCCAAACCGTTTTTCCATCTTTGATTTTAATTCATAAAAAGTTAAATTTGTATCTCTCTCTGTCATATTAGTAAAGAAATCACTTGCTTTACCCTCCAAGCAAAAACATAATTGATCCCTAGTTTCTAGATCCGACCAACCTTGTAAAGTTGCAAATCGTGTAAACTTATTAGAGAAAGCTTGCCAACTTGAATTACCATCAAAGGATAATGACTTGGGTGTAAGGGACCCACGACGTGTCGGTGGTCTACGGTCTTCCCAAACACTGTCACCCGCATACGACCGGGTCATTTGAGATAACCCAGAGACAGTAGACGCGGATGTATTATCCCGTACATCCGAGCGTTTACTATAACTTTCAAATCTATTCCTACTACTCCCCCCTTCCTCACTTGAACAAGTCATTCTCAAATATACTGATGTGGGGAGATTCATAACCTCTGGAACTTGCAACAACTCATTAGGTTTTAGTCTGCCGCCAAAACTAGCGACTGCTGCATATATGCACTCTGCTGTATTAGAATTAACACCTATATCTAACAACTCTTCAATAGAGCAGTTATTAATATTTACTAACAAGACAAATCGTCAAATAAATTCAATTTATTTCAAATCAAATTGAACTAATGTCCACAGAAATACCACGTACTAATTATCGGGTATATGATATTCTTAAATAACAATAACCATTAATACCTCAACAGAATACTTCAATTTAAATTTACACGTGTAAAAGCGGTGTGTCCTCACTGTGCCCACTTTTGATTAATCCAATTACGGTCTAATTAGGATTAGTGGATTAAGCGGATTAGGATTAGGTGTTATAGGTAATTAGATGGAAAAAAAACCCAAATATTTTATGTAATTTTTTTTTTATTTTTCGATGTTTTATATATATTTAATAAAAATATAACATACATGGATATATCATACATCACATTAGCACTTTATAATTTAATGAAAATATAACAATTTCCGATGTTTTATATATAAAATATTTAATATTTAACATGGATATATCATACATCACATTAGCACTTTATAATTTAATGAAAATATAACAATTTTCGATGTTTTATATATAAAATATGTAATAAAAATATAACATACATGGATATATCATACATCACATTAGCACTTTATAATTTAATGAAAATATAACAATTTTCGATGTTTTATATATAAAATATATAAAAAAAGTATAACATACATGGGTATATCATACATCACACAAAAACAAGATAAACAATGAAAATTTACAATGTAGTTAAACGGGCTACGCCATCGGCATACTCGAATACAGTCTTTATACCGTTCTGAAGATCTGTTTTCAGAGTTTGGAGTCGGGTTTCTAGTACTTTCTTCTCTTAGGCCGTAATTTTCCGTTGGCACCTAACTGGAGAATGGTTACTTCGGAGTAAGCTTGTTCATTCTTAAAAAAAGCCACCAACTTAAAAATATTTGGGTGAGGGGTGGCAATAATGGATGTTATCTTGGAATGCCATCCTTCAACATGGTTCGTTGTGCGTGGACCTTCAGTGTGGAAATGGTTCCACATCATTCTGCCATGCTGCCCCTCCACCCAGAACTCAGTTACGTAATCTGCAAATTGCAACACTCTGGCATCTTGGAGTGGTGCATCATCAAGGGCATGCAGCCATACATCTTCAACCTGCTGTATCGGAATTAATGGTAATACTGCTGCTTGCTTCACGATTTTATTGATTTCTGGCACCCGAGAAAAATCTGCTTGTAGTCCATATTTCGGCAACACAGTTCTCACAGCATTTTGCATACTAACTTCGAAATCTGTAAACACATGGCCTGGGTTAAGATTAACATTGACAAGTGCCAATGTTTTGTCTCTAACACATCTGAGGAACTCAACATATGTTGCCTCCTTCTTATCGGGTAATAGTGCATACACCAAAGGGAACATTTTATTGTGTACAAAAGCATGTATAGTGTAGATCTGGGTGAATAAGGTAGGACTCATGCTAAATGTTCCATCCCAGTATATAGTGTCTGCATTGGCGAGATGGTAAAGATTTTCTTGTGTGGAAAACACTAGAAACCTGTTGTCGGCTGCTGCGTGGAGAAGGAAGTCGTCTCCGGATGTGGTCTTGGTGTAAGAATCTGGAAGCTGGATATCGTTGCGGGTCTGAGGAAGTGCTGGGAGGATCTTTGCTCGGGCTCTATACAGGGAAGCACAGCAACTATAGAATGTTGGAATCTCTCTGATCATCTCACCTGAGTCACGGTCAGATCGAAGGGCTGTAAACAAACAAAAAGAAAATATTTATTATACATATTATTATATCATTAATACTCGACCAGACACTCGATTGGTTTGTTACGGAAGAACATGTTCAGTATGCTTTAACGTTGAATTATTTAAATCAACGGCACACAACATTAGAGATAAATACATACCTGATACTTCTTCTTGATAGATGGCACAGACTGGTTTGGTTTCCTCTTGCACTTTGGTTTTCATGGCAACGAGAAATTTGTCGACTGCCACCTTGTGTGGGTTAGCAACATGGTTGTGGTTTCTGGAATATTTGGTAATAAAGCCTTGGTGGGTGTTCAGGGTTGCTGGACAACCTTTTATACAACATCTCCAGTATACTCGTTCTGCCTTCCTATTCTTCACTCGGAATTTGTATTCTTCATGGACTAAGTTTTCTCCACCTTGAGCATTGGGGATGTACTGGATGTTTACTTGAACGTTTGCCATGATGAAATATGACAGACTGACTTCTGTGTGTCCTTATAAAGACCGTGTAATGTGTAGGCTTACTGAACATAATTCATATTATATTCAAGTGTCATTTTTTGAATAAAATTCATCACTTTAACGATTACAGTGAGTTCATCTCACCAATTATAAGACTGAATATTTAGTCACTTTCAATATTTGTTTTTTTCCATCAATTACCTATAAAACCTAATCCTAATCCGCTTAATACACTAATCCTAATTAGACCTTAATTGGATTAATCAAAAGTGGGCACAGTGAGATGTAACCGTAAAAGCAAGTGTGGGAGCGTGCTAAAATGCACGTGCGTTAACCTATAAAATGTGTTAACGATTTTGTATGTGCTCCGCGAGACACGCACACGATACAAATCCTCACACTTAGAATAAACAAAACTAACTACGATATGTATAACTACCTTTAAACTAAACTAATTAAACTAAAAGAAAATATTTATTTAAATCCGTACTACCATTAAAGTGGCACGAGGCAATAGAGCTATACAATTCGGGATTACTGAGTCCAACTCAGAGGCGATGATCAATAACAACTTACTTCTTAACTTGTAGAAAACATACTAGACCGTGACAAACTGGCGACGGTGTATTTATGGGTCATATCTGTCTTGCATATCCAGTCCGTAATGAAGCGGAAGCGGCATCATATCTTGGTCGGTCTTGCATATCCAGTCCGTAAAGAAGCGGAGGCGGAACCACATCTTGGTCTTGCGTATCCAGTCAGTAATGAAGCGGAGGCGGCACCCACAACATCTGTATATGAATAAAAACCGATTAGGTTCTGGTGCACTTTTAAAGCTGCTTGTCTTCGGAGACGATTTTCATATTATCACTTTGCGTCTTGAGCGTTCTTTTTGTTTCTGCATTTTCTTGATATGGGAAGAAATTTCAAATTCATCGTGTGTGTTGGCATTAGACTGGACACTAATAACACTGTCTATATCAGAACCGATGATATTCCTAGGTATTGGAGGATTCGGGGCAGGTGGCCTTTTTTGATGAAAGGAAATTTTTGATTTACCTCTGTTTATCATAGATTGTCCTGTCTAATAAGACTGCAGGCTATTATACTTTGCTTCTAGACTATTAATCCGTTCAGCCATGGAAATCGTATTAATTTCTTCTGGAAGAGCTCTTGGTATCTGTCCTAAATCACACGCATTTCGGCACACAACCACTTTTATCAAGTTTATCCAGGGCATTTAATATATCAATCACGTGAGCTTCTTTTTCAGTCCTAGCAGTGGGATCTTTACGTCTAGCTTTCTCGCCAATCAGAGTGCTATCACATGTTTTCCATAGTATATCCTTGCTAATCTGGATTTGCTCTAAATTATAGAAACCCATTACTGCATGTCTTATATTATCTACTGAACTATTTTGTAGAGAAAAAGTCATATATGACAACTGGGTATCAACTATAATCACTTGATTCACATTAGCAGCAGGCCTATTGTTTCCCACTATTGGTTGACTGGAGTTTGATGATATGTTGTCATTGGTATTTACTTGAAGGCTGTTGCTTGTTGTTGAAGTCATTGTTGTTGAGCCAAATCTGATCTCTTCACAACCTTTACATAATAACAAATCACCTTGTGACATGTGAATTTCACTTATTCCCTTTTTCTTTTGTGGACACGGTCCAGTGGACAGTCTTTCACATCTCATTTACTCTTATTTAAAATGCATCCAAAATTTAAATTGAATAATATCACCAAGATACAAAGTTATCATTTACAATAATCCAATCACCACATTCTGTATTTTATTAACAACTTGTGTGCAAATTTTTGCAGCGTTATATACTGAAGAAATGAATAAATTTTGAAAACCTGACCAGAGCAATTACCCTGTGACTTGCCTGGTGGCCACCATTGTCTGAAAATTTATTCCTGAATACATCTGATATTTCTATTAGTTTTGTGATATTGATTAGTAGGTCAATCACTATATGGGAACAGTGGGTATCATTTTTGGAATCAATCTTATTTTCTGTTACATTAAAGTAGCCAATTAGAATGTAACATTCTTTCTCATTATAGATATTCTTTATATGATTGTATAAATTTTGAAAGAAATTTTGTTTTTCTTTAGTTAAACCGGGAGGGCCATATATATTAATTACATTGGTTGTTTTATCGTTAATGTGTAATGATATATGTTGGTACCTTCCTTGTAGTGAATTTGGATATGTACATTCTTTAAATTCAATGTCATTACGGATGAGCATGCTTGTTCCCAGATAGTTATTATCAATAGTATTTGATATAATGTTATGGTTACAATCTTGATATATCTTTGATTCATTAATAATTTTCGTGTTTGACTCTGTTTCTTGTAAACAATGTATCTCTGGATAATTGAATTTATCTGTCAGGATGTTTATTTTATCATCAAAGCCTCTTTGGATATTAGAGAATATGATATGCATGATTAGAGAGATTATCAAGATTTTAACTATAGACATTGTAAAATAATAATTGTATTGTTATATATAAAACTTATTATTCAGTTAATATAATTTCACTATTTGAGTCTTGAGCGTTCTTTTTGTTTCTGCATTTTCTTGATATGGGAAGAAATTTCAAATTCATCGTGTGTGTTGGCATTAGACTGGACACTAATAACACTGTCTATATCAGAACCGATGATATTCCTAGGTATTGGAGGATTCGGGGCAGGTGGCCTTTTTTGATGAAAGGAAATTTTTGATTTACCTCTGTTTATCATAGATTGTCCTGTCTAATAAGACTGCAGGCTATTATACTTTGCTTCTAGACTATTAATCCGTTCAGCCATGGAAATCGTATTAATTTCTTCTGGAAGAGCTCTTGGTATCTGTCCTAAATCACACGCATTTCGGCACACAACCACTTTTATCAAGTTTATCCAGGGCATTTAATATATCAATCACGTGAACTTCTTTTTCAGTCCTAGCAGTGGGATCTTTACGTCTAGCTTTCTCGCCAATCAGAGTGCTATCACATGTTTTCCATAGTATATCCTTATTATATCAGTTTTTTCTAGTCAGTCTGTTAAAGACCTCAACTTTTGGACTTCTCATTCTCAATTTTGTATCTATTACATCTTCATTACTGCTAATATTCCTTTTCTTTGTATTTTTGTTATCTTGGATTTTAACATATTCTGCACTGGTACACTCAGTTTCCTGTGCTTCTTTTGACTTCATCATTTTTGTTCAGATTAAAATCCATTAATATATCAATATTTTTATGTTCGTATTTATCCACATTATTATTGGGCTCAATTATATCAGAGTGAGTTTGTTTCAACTCTGTGTCCTCATTCTCAGTTGTATTATTCTCTTGGGGATAGTAATCCAAATTTAGATCCATTTTGGGAGTTGTATTATCATCTATATTTCTGTACGGATCAGAGGTTATAGGCAGATCAGTAGATGGAGAGGATTGCAGTGGTGGAAAATCCTCTTGGATTGGCGAATAGTTAGGTTTGTTCTTACGTTTATCAGACAAGGGACATTCCCTTCCACAGTTGAAGCACATCTTATTATATCTGACCTGCCCTTCGTATTTTACACCTACCCGTTGACCTTTTATAAAGATAAGGGATGGGGTGGGCTTGAACACACGTTTGGCATATATTATTCGAACTCCACTTTCCATTGCAGGAAAACCTTTATAGCATGGCCTCTCACAACTGAAGACATCAGAATAGTTTGAGATTTTTCGTGTAATGTCCTTATTGTCGATTTCATAGAATAGGTTATAAATGACAATTGGGATAGAGTCTACTGGGTATTCCCAGATAGTTTTAATGATATCTTTGGACTCATACTCAAAATCATTGATGGTAATTGATTCAAAGAGTCCAACAAAGAGATCTTTAGATTCTTGGTAGTCTACTGTCATGGGGATCACGTGGCTAAGTCGGTAAGACGCTAGCTCGCTAGCCTGGAGGTCGGGTGTTCGATCCCTGCATTGGCCGAGAAACTTCATCCAGATTTTCCGGCGTGGTTCTCCCTTGTCAGTGATGCAGGACGGAGGGGCTGACAAGGAAAGCTGTCTAGTCGTTCGGATGGGACGAAAAACCGAGGTCCCGTGTACACATTGGCGTGCACGTAAAAGATCCCTTGGCAGTTGGAATTCGATATAAGAGTAGGCCGTAGTGCCGCTGTCCGGGCAAAATTTCCCTCATAGCACACTGTATGGCGTATGCGCGTCCTCATTAGCCCAGGTTAGGAGCAGAACAGTAGGACGTTAAACTCCATTTCATTTCATTTCATTTTCAGTCTACTGTCATATAGATATTCCCATTTCCTACAGTTTGGAGACATTTAATACGCTTTATATCAAAGTTATCATGGGCTAAGATGACAGTTTTGTCTCACCACATACTGGGGATATAAGTATTGTATTCTCTCTATTGAGTTCATCTGTGACACTAACACCTTCAGGTCCCACAGTTCTTTTGTAGTCATTATATTTTGCATGTCGTTTGTTTTATACAGTTTTTTTTTTATTATACTTTTTTTTTACTTTTATATAAGACACAAATATACACTATAGTACAGTTTAGAGAAGAGGCAGGACCAATTTTTCACTATTGTTTATCTTGGCCGCCATATTGGCTCTTCAGTTCCCAGTTATTTAAAATATAGCAATATCGTCGTTGCGACATTGTTTTAAAGTTATAGACAAGGAATAGAGGAATAAGATGGTTTAAACAACATTTTTATCTTTACAAATTATTCTCTATTGTCAGTATATTAGCTATGGTATGAGTTTATTTAAAATGCAAATTAATTGTTTATGTAATTGTGTGAGAATAACAGGAAAGAGGGTCTGAGTTCAAGGATAGAAAAACATGCGACGGGAAATTACGATTGCATCATTTGGTTTGTTTGACCAATCTCTATACTTATTTACATGATATTTGACGAATTAGATAATTGAACGTCCAAAACCCACAGCTACAAAACTATCATACTTGTGAGAATTCGTTAGACAATAGACAGATTCTGGAAGAGAAAAGATGTAACCATTTCTATCAGCAGACTCGCCCATATCGAGTCTGGCTGGCTAGGGTTGAGAATAACTTTAAAATTGTAATCTAAACTATGTTTATATGTATCCAGCTTGATATATAAAATGTAAAAACGAACAGTTGCATTGTTATAACTACCGAGAAGACAAATGTCTTAAGAAAACAGTAAGAAGTAAATACACAACATAAAGCAGAAGTAAAGACAGCTAGAGACAAATTCTAGACGATCACCCATGGTGCTACAGAAAACACAAACACAATTATCCTCTCTCGATCCTTTACAGGATCACATTTTAGTTTATATATAAACCCACTACATAGTTTTGAATAATATATGAAAACACTATATTATATGTATGTATATATATAAGAACATTTTTTTATATATATAAAATGATCTAACTCTCAGTTAAACATATAAGTATAATTCAAGTATTAGAGAAAAAACACTAAAAATTAAATTTTTGGCGCTGACGATTCCTTTGATAACGATGAAAGTACTAACCAACAATTTAATTTTTAGTGTTTTTTCTCTAATACTTGAATTTTACTTAAATATATATAACATGGAAGCGGACATTAAATAAAGCTATTTCACACTCACTCTCAATAGGTAAGTCATTAGGTCACCCGACTTAGTAGCAGCTACGTCGGTCATCCACTGTGCTGTAGGTGTACATTGTATGTATTGAATTATTATCATTTGTAAGATACAAGTTCCAGTAATAAAAAGATTGGCGAAACATTCCAAACTTAATAGTTATTGAATAACCTAGCGGTTATAAATCTTCTATCTCGATTTTGTTAGACACAGTATTTTGGACGATTGGTAAAAAATATTGTTTGCGAGGTGGTGATGAACACAGAAATTTGAGCTTTGAGAATTTTACTTTCGAGACAGACAATGATTATCCCCTATGTTCAATATACAGAGTCGACCTCAAAAACATATCGTGGTGGTATTAAGCATCGAAAAATAGATTCACATTCACCTCGAGCTTGTGCAAATACTTCCAGTCCAGAGAAATGCCCCGTAAATATTTTTAATTCGTACAACAGTAAATTGCCTCCAAATAGAAAGTCGGGTATTGTTTTTATTTCGCCCTCTTTCTGTCCCTATATGATTTGCAAATATGCATCTAGGACACAATAAACTTCATGGTATTTTTAAAAAGATTATGTGGGGTACAGGTTTTTTTAGGGGACTTTACAAACCATTCTTTGGGGGCCACTACTGCTACGCGCTTATACCGTGCAGGATGCCCGGAACAAATAATCAAAGAGCAAACAGGTCATAGAAGTAATACTATTGAGAATTATAAATGAAATGTCCAAAAACGAAACGTCTCAAGTGTTTTTCTGGGGACTGCAAAGGATGAAACTGTTGTTAAAAAGCAAATATGCACTATTTTGCATGGCAACCTATTATGTATACGTGGAAAAGAATAGTTTTTTAGACTCACTACAAGATATATCATTATTGGGAGGCAGATCACCATTTATTTCCCCACTGACTTCAATGTTAATTCTTTCTCTTTGCCTGGCCCCAACTTTTCCCTAAATTTTCGTTAGGCTGAACACTTTTCACTACAGAGCAACAAATGGCCATGCCCTTTCTCCAGATTTTGTAGGCTGACCAATGAAATTTTGAGATAAACCTGAAGTAGCCTACTAAAAACCTGTAACTATCCGCCGTACATACCGTAACCAACCTCTTAATTCTGTTATCCTTCCGCCTCTGGGGTGTTGGATGGTCAAATGGTTAGCACGTGGGCGCTGTATCATAAGGTCTGTCATTGAGTCAACTGGTGTGGTTTCGATTCCCCGGTTATACGTGACAAGGAGTGGGGTGGCCTGTCCAACCTCGTGGGTTTTCTCGGGATCATCCGGTTTCGCTCCACTGCTAAAGACCCCTACGGGCAAACGAATTAATAAAATAAAATTGAACCATATGTTAGTCCCGAAATGACCTAGTTTGTGTCGAAGGGACGTTAAACTCCATTTCTCTCCCGCCCCCTTCCGACTCTTAATCCTGAATATTTACCAAACCTGGCAGAAAATGTTTATTCAAACCGTCTTCCATTCTAGACCAAAAATGGCCATACAAAAGGGGAAAGAGAGTGAGTGTGTTAAAAACAACCTCCATTCAACTCTCCATGCAGAGTGACTGATTAGTTACGTCTAAAGGCGTAAGGATACACACATGCAATAATATATATGTAGTCCTGAATAAAGCATGTGATATGCACTTGCGAGTTCGTGTCATTAACATCGTTTTTGTGTTCTTGTTCTACCCATCGATATTCCAAGCCATGAGTAGGGTGCCACACCATAAAAAATATCTTCAAATATCTTAACAATTACACTACAATATTTATATACATGAGTAGGGTGCCCCACCATAAATAAATATCTCGACAATTATACCACAATATTTATATAACTGTAAGGAACTATATTGAAACTTGTAAGCCCACCCCCTAAAATGTCACCGTGGTAACAAATCCAACTTGTGTCCCCAATACCTTAACTTCAAATCGAGTCATCCTGCACACACAAAACGAAATATCCCGTTTAATCTAGCAAGACGGGTCTGTACAATTGTGTCGAATGAAACGTGGAAGAATCAAAGACTTGGTGAGCTAAAACAATTTCTTATAAAACAAGATTATCCAATAAAGCTGATCGACAATGCCATAAAGACAGCTTTAACACTAGACCAAGATAGTCACAACATTTAACCCACACAACAATAGACCGACGAACCTCATCGACATGAATAGACAGATGCTGGATAAATGCCCCAAAATGAAGAAGATTGTTTCTAACACCAACTTCATAAGCAGCTTTACACAGCCAGTAAATCTAAGGAAACTGTTGACATCGTCCCGTTTTGATATGGATAAAAAATACGGAAAGACCATGCGTTTCAAAATGCGGCGATAAGCGGTGTGGAATATGTAAAGACATAATGGAAGGCTCAACATTCCCCATGTCAAAGCACCGAATATTCGAAGTAAAACAAAACATGAACTGTAAAACCAAACATGTGGTTTACTTGTTAGCTTGCTCGGGATGTAAGGAATATTATATTGGCAAAAGCGACCAACAGCTGAATCTGTTGCCCCAAATACTACATCCGGACAATAGAACAATTCTGCTTAGTAGTCATCTAGAAACCTGTGGAAAGAGCAAATTCAAAGTAGCACCAATATATAAATTGAATTTCATCAATAAACAGTTGCTGGAAGCCAAAGAGAACAGACTAATAGAATTATTCTCTCCGAAGCTTAATGGACGA
The DNA here is from genome assembly GCF_932274485.2 of Patella vulgata. NCBI lineage: Eukaryota > Metazoa > Mollusca > Gastropoda > Patellidae > Patella > Patella vulgata. The sequence goes on from NC_065883.2 coordinate 35,274,272, forward strand.
AGATGAACATTCATTTTATAAATAATTAATTCCCCTTTGCCATACTGGAGTTATGTCCCTATTTTGACGTCGCACTATTGTGTAACTAAGCGACGCCATTGTCTTATGTATTAGCCCAGAAGACGCCGTGAGACCGAAAGATCTTGGCACTAATGTAAAAATTATTTAAATATAGATTATTCCATTCAAATATTAGTATTTTTATACACCAAGCCTTAAATCAGTTTCGCACATTTATAGGCACTAAATAAACGGTCATGTTGTACTCATTAAGCTATGACCATTTTAACCGTCCACAAATAATAGACTGAAAGATGGTTACGAGTGTCGGCCACTTTTGAGTAAAAAATAGGTTACGTGCCCTTGTTTTGAAATTAGTCTCGCTTAACCAGTCTACCGACCATTCTACGTCGGATTGACAAACCGGGATAATCAAGACTACTTTTTTTACGAAACATAACAGAAAGCTGGAACAAGAAATTGAATTTAGAAACACGCAGGTTAGGCAACTCAACAATTGTTTGAAGAACCTTGTAAAAGTAAAATGAAACTACTGCTAGTATCATGTTCTTACCTAACCCGAGTGTTTCAGACATATTATTTGTACTAAACCAAAAGATGGCACTCCTAACGGTACAATTAATGATAAAACAATTTAAAAAATAAAACGAACGTAATTTCTAAAGCTGCTTTAATAACCAAAAAGCTAAATATTAGTGCTATTCAGAATCGTAAACAACAGATTTTTTTACGGCTGTAATAGTTGATAGATGTATAGAGAATTACGTTCGTTCGTTCCTAGAGTTTTGCCATGAGTCTGATATTTATAGGTCCGACTCGAGAATCCATTTCGGGATATCTCATACATCGTTTGCATCATATATCTGGTAGCAGTGCGTGGTTTTGCTGTATGGAGAATATGAAATTCAGATACTAAATTTGTGCAGTTGAACTCTGTGGTTGCTTTTGACATCGAGCTCCACGTGCATGTTCAAGTCGCCGAGAGCAGGTTTATTCATTATTTAATTTTATTTTATCAAGTAGTCTACAACCAAAAGAATGCCTGAACGTGATGGAGCAGGTATTAACGATGCAGAAATCCACGATCGTGAACAACGCGAAACTCCAGCTAATCGTAAGTTTACATTATTAAAACAAAAATGTTTTCTGAAAACTTGTTTTACGAAAGCTATGTCTTACTTAAAGTAGCCAAGTCTTGTATAGTTGAATTTTACTACATATGCTTACATTCGTATTTCGTGTAGCATATAGCAGATCGTGACTCATGCTGGCATTGCACAATGGTTTCTTTGGGTTGTATTCCTAATTGTTTTCAAATTTGAGTGAAGTCTGTGTCACTACAGACCCGAGATTGTACAGCGCAGTGGACGCTTACGGCTAGCCCCCCGATCCATTCACTTTTTTTGAATTGTCTGTCTGTTTGTGTTTTCCTGAGTATGATGTCTTGTCCGTGTATTTGCTTTTGTGTAAATTTTGTGTGGTGCAGTCCCCCTGCACTATTAATATCATCCCGAGTCTTTGACATTGAGGGGGGGTTGGGTGGCCGAATGGTTAGCACGCTCGCGCTGTATCATAAGGCCTGTTATTGAGTCTACTGGCGTGGTTTCGAATCCCCGGTTGTACGTGACAAGGAGTAGGGTCGCCTGTCCGTCCAACCTCGTGGGTTTCTCCGGGTCCTCCGGTTTCCTCCCACTGCTAAAGACCCCTACGCGCAAGCGAATTAATGAAATAAAAAAAATGAAACCATATGTTAGTCCCAAAATGACCTAGTTTGTGTCGAGTGGACGTTAAACCCCATTTCTCTCTCTCTCTTTGACATTGAAAACACGAATTATTTGTCAATTTAAATCAACACTGATGTTGTAATCTAACCGACAAAAGATAGGTTTCTGATATCCAATAAACATTTTACCATTGGTAAATCGTGTACCATAATGCGTTTCAGTGCCATTTGTAACAAGTGACTCGAAGATCGAGGCTAGACATATTCCACGAGTCATGTCAAAGGATGACGCCATATTCTTTGTAGATTCCAAAATCTTTTTACTATTAATGGGAGGTAACAATTGTTTTGTAATAGTCACATCCGGAGGCAGACCACCAATAATTTCCCCAATTGACTGCAATGTAAATTCTGGCCTCTTTGCCCGGCTCCAACTTCTCCCTAAATTTTCGTTGGGATCAATGCTTTTTACTACAGATAAACAAATGGTCATGTCTTTGCACCAAAATTTGTATGAGGTTGACCACCAAAATTTTGAGATACACAAACTTGAAGAAGCATACTAAAAACACGCAACTATTTGCCGTACATATCACCGTAGCCAACCTGATAACCCTGTTATCCTTTCGCCTTTAAATCATGAATATTTACCAAAACCTGACAGAAAATGTTAATTTAAACTCTTCGTCCATCATAGATATCCTTGGTGCCAATGGAAAGACGGAACCCTCAACAGGTTGCTAAGAATCAACACCCGAAATTTAATCAAGTTATGAAAGTAAATTAATTTTGAAGGCAATTGAGATGTTTATGACTTCCAAACAACGTAGACTTTCCACTTCATCCGTGCCTGTTTCATCGGAGGTCAAGACAGATGGACACAGATCACTAAAGATTTCCCCATTGACTCCAATGTTAATTCTCGTATCTTAGACCGGCTCTAACTTTTTCCCAAATTTTCGTTGGGTAGAACGCTGTCTACCACAGATGGAGCAACATGTGGCAACCACTTGCCCAAAAGCACGTATGAGGTTCTTCATGAAAAACTTGAGATACACAAGCTGGAAGTAGAGACAAGTAAACATGCAATTTCAGGCCCTACATTTCAACCTAACCAACCTCTCAACTCTTGTATCCTTCCGCATCAAAATTATGAATATTCACCAAAACCTGGCAGAAAACGTATTTTCAAACCCTTTTCCTCGATTCTACACCAAAAAGTCAACAAAAATCGCCATGCAAAAGGGGGAAAAAGGAAAAGGGAGAGGAAGACTAAAAATAGCTTTGGCCCTTGTTTCGTGGGTGACGGCGTAGGAATATTTGGTGATCTGTGTCCTATATAGGGGTGAAACTTCAGGTATCACCAAAAGGCCCTTTTTATTTCCTTCCCATGTGTTCTGGCAACATGCCGGTGAAAGAAAATCAAAATCAAAGAATAACTGTACACATGCTGCTTTATGTACACTGGTGCATCTCAGGTCCATAGGCCTTTTGTGCTAAAATTTAAAAATCTTTCTTATTAAAGGCAGTATCTGAGTTCTGTGAAAAAATTAGACAAGTTACAAAGAAACTACATAGAAAACACTCATAATTTGGAATTTTTTTCAAAAATATAATTTTTTACTGCCATGTGATGAAAAATGTACAAAATTTACATGTAGCATCTCTCAAAATACCAATAATTTTCCACTTTTTTAAATATCCGGACGGACAAGAAATATATTTTTAGAATCTGTGGACAATATGCAAACAGAAAAAATGCAAACCAGTTGCAATGATTGTAATATTAGAGATCTATACTGAAACATGTATGCCTACCCCCTGAACATGCCACTGATTGAATTAATCTAATCTATGGTTGCAGAACTTACCTTACCAAAGGAATCTGTCTAACAGCTATGTTTTACCATCCCTGGCTAACATATGCACATATAAACTAAAATAGGTGCAATAAATATGAATTATGGTTAAAAATAGGCCTTGATGAATGAAAAAAATGCCATATTTGGTCTATGATCACCCCTCTCTAACAGAAGGGTCACAGAATACACAATTTTCACAAATTTGGGAATATTTCAATGTTTCTAACATCTCAAACCTCAGAGGCATGTTACAAATTTGTATTGCAATCCTTGTGCTGATGCAAGATGTCTGGAACTTTACATTAATTTCCTGAAAAAAGAAGTCAAAAAAGTAGTCATGACAGAGTTGACAACATAAAAAGAGGCCTGAAAAGGAGAAAAATTAACATTTTATTGTTTTATAGGCAACATAAATGCAGCAAACACCACAAATGCTGGATTTTGATAAGAAAATATTGAACATTAAACTGACATTTACACATCTACACCAGTTTTATATCTGGGTCTGGTCTCATTGGCCTGAAATGCCTCAGGGTTCTACGTTTGACTCTGAACAAATAAGGGTTAGAAATCCTTGAAATGCACAAAAAAAATATTTTTGGGTGAAAAATAACATTCTTAGCTGTAATTCAACCACAAATTCCAATTAAAATCATTTACATGTCAACACAGGTGCATTTAAATCCCTCAAAACACATTAATAGAAAAGGGTGGGGTGGGGCATTTATTGCCTCTCTAAACAGAATGATGGAGTAAAAAATGTCTAGAAAGGCTGGGATATTGCTTCCTACATGAAGGAAATGCAAGAATTTAATGTTTCAAAGAAGAAAAAAAATGCTTATTCTGGGTAAAATAGTGGCAAAATTGAGCCAACCCCTGTTTTGAACATTTTGTACAAACCCATCTGCTGTACATTATTAACTCAGTGTTACCAATCTTCAATTTTCTGTAGGAAAGCTGGAGCTATTTCTAAACCTGACAAACATGTAGATCCCATCTAAGTTATATTAGCAAAGAAAATATGGGCATTTTTAGACATTTTGACTCATTTTAGTAGTCATGAAAATATTAATTTCTACATCGAAATGGAGGGAATCTCAAGATTTTTTGTGAATATTCCTGATCTTTAGACAAAATTTGGTGAAATTTCAATACTGTTCACTTTATCTGTGCTTTCCGAGACTGAATAAGCCAACATTGGGCATTAGAATATTTTACTTACTGTTAAAAATTCAATAAAAATTGAAAATTGAGAAATTTGCAGTAAAATCACAATTTTTCTTCAAAACTTTTTTTTTAATTAACTTTTTTTAGTTTTTCTGTAGCCAAACTATTTTATTCATATTTTCTGAGAATTTAATCTTCATATTTTCAAAACTAAGGCATATCAGTGACAGCCTTATCACACACAGACAGGACACAGATCACTAAAGATTTCCCCATTGACTCCAATGTTAATTCTCGTATCTTAGACCGGCTCTAACGTTTTCCCAAATTTTCTTTGGGTAGAACGCTTTCTACCACAGATGGAGCAACATGTGGCAACCACTTGCCCAAAAGCACGTATGAGGTTCTTCATGAAAAACTTGAGATACACAAGCTGGAAGTAGAGACAAGTAAACATGCAATTTCAGGCCCTACATTTCAACCTAACCAACCTCTCAACTCTTGTATCCTTCCGCATCAAAATTATGAATATTCACCAAAACCTGGCAGAAAATGTATTTTCAAACCCTTTTCCTCGATTCTACACCAAAAAGTCAACAAAAATCGCCATGGAAAAGGGAGAGGAAGACTAAAAATAGCTTTGGCCCTTGTTTCGTGGGTGACGGCGTGGGTGACGGCGTAGGAATATTTGGTAGGAATATTTGGTGATCTGTGTCCAGATAAGATGACTTTGACTACATTTATACCAGTTCCGTTTCATACCATAAGTAATTATGATTTACTGAACACAGAATTTCCAGATACAGATGAAAGTGATGGTGACGAGGATGTTTTTGATTGCTCATCTTCAGATACTAGTTACGATCAATCTGTGCCAAACTTGTAGATACCCACATAACAATATGATGTTAATTTTACGTTACATTTACGTAAAAATGGTCACTCAGTTTACCATCATTTTGCTCATCTTTTTAACGATAATTTTACGTCAGGAAATGACGTTAATCTAACGTAAACTTTACGTCATTTTTACGTTATATTTACGTCATTTTCTAACGTAAATCTAACGTAAACTTTACGTCATTTTCTGACGTAAATCTAACGTAAATTTTGCGTAAAGTTTACGTCATTTTGGTTAGATTTACGTCAGAAAATGACGTAAACTTTACGTTAGATTTACGTCAGAAAATGATGTAAATATAACGTAAAAATGACGTAAACTTTACGCTAGATTAACGTCATTTCCTGACGTTAAATTGTCGTTAAAAGGATGAGCAAAATGATGAATATCTAACCGACCATTATGACGTAAATCTAACATTAAATTAACATCATTTACGGATGCAATTCTAATGTCAAATTTTGATGAGCAAAGTTACGAAAATATAACCAACCATTAAAACCTTCAAAATTATTCATTATTTGCCGCAGTAAATGGGAAGTACATTCAACCAATAATCAAATTTTCCTGACCCGTGGGTGAGGCTAGAAGTTGAGTGGTCCAACTTCTGCGCTTTAGATCATAAGGTCTGTCATTGAGTCAAGTGGTTTGTTTCCACACCCAACTTGAACATGGGTTTTCTCTGGGTCCTCCTACTACTAAAGATTCTTGGTGCGAGTGAATTATTCAACTTGAATTGAATCACTTAGTCCCAAAGGACAGTTTATGTCTATTGGATGTTTTACCCCATTGCTCTCTATCTACCCGTAACCAGTCAGAATTCTAAATGTATTGCACAGAAAAGTTAAAAATCTAGCAGAATTATATGACAAAATATACTACAAGTATGTATACATGTACTTTATTTAAAAGACAAAAATATAATGTTACAAAATACACATTTAAATATTAACAGTTTTTATCCACAGCTGTTTGAGAAATGAAGACGGGCATATGCCACACAGTGTGCTATGAGGGAAATTTTGCCTGGACAGCAAGAGCTATGGCATACTCTTATATAAAATTCCAACTGCCAAGGGATCTTTCACACACACACACTTGAGTTTGCACTGTACCTTGTTTTTTTCCCTTCCGTTTGACTAGTCAGCCATCCATGTCAGGTCCTCTGTCCGGCATCACTGACAAGGGAAAATGTTCAACAAAAAGGTCTACATTAGCGCTATGATATGCATATAAGAAAGGAAAACTGGGATATTGACCAAATTGGGCCAAAACCTATAGCCTCTATCTAGTGTGCTCAAGGTATTGATGGAATAGGAGTTAACTTTGGAATGAGTGAAATGAAATGGGGTTTAATGTCCTATTCCGACAGGGCTAATGACATGGAAATATGCTATACAGTGTGCTATTATGGAATTTTATCCAGACAGCGGCGCTAAAGCATACTCTTATATCGAATTCAAACTGCCTGGGGATCTTTCACGTGCACACCAATGTGTGCACAGGACCTCGGTCATTCGTACCATCCAAACGACTAGACAGCTGTCCCTCCTTGTCAGGCCTCTGTCCTGCACCTCTGACAAGGGGAGGAAACCAAGTCTGAAAATCACGAAGAACTTTCGTGTCGGTAAGACACTGGCTATCTAGTCTGGAGGTCGGGTGTTCGATTCCTGCATTGGCCGAGAAAGTTACTCCAGATTTTCCGGCGTGGTTTCCCTTGTCAGTGATGCAGGACGGAGGGCCTGACAAGGACAGCTGTCTAGTCGTTATGGGACGAAAAACCGAGGTCCCGTGTAGACATTGGCGTGCACGTAAAAGATCCCTTGGCAGTTGGAATTCGATATAAGAGTAGGCCGTAGCCCCATTGCCCAGGCAAAATTTCCCTCATAGCACACTGTATGGCGTATGCCCGTCTTCATTAGCCCAGGTTAGGAGCAGAACAGTAGGACGTTAAACCCATTTCATTTCATTTCATTTTTTTCACCAAAGACCACATAAATACTTCATTTAGCACTTGTCATTTGAAACAGTTATAGCCTATGTCTTGTCTGGAAGAGGGGGCATCATCACATTACCATACAGGGTATAAGTCGATGTTGAGTATAAGTCAAATTGCCAAATTTTATATTTTTCCGACCTACATCCATAATTAAGTAGAGGCGGTATATAAGAGGAATGTTTTTCAACTCCACGAGTTTCGGGACTGTTATCCTAGTCTAATACCGTGCCGGTGTACGCCGAAGAAAAGTTGGGCCATATAAATAATGATCATGAATTTTATATTTACCGTGCCCGTGCACGCTGAAGAAAAGTTGGGCCAAATATCAGTTGAATCGCCATATTTTACTGTTTTTCCGACCTCCATCCATATATAAGTCGAAGCGGAGTACAAGACGACGGTCGTATTTCGGTGGAAAAAGGTATCAACTTATACCCCGTAAAAAATATGGTAACTCTGATCGGGAAAGTCATGAAAAGCTGAATATCGATAAGGTTCGTCCTCTCATGATCGCAATGTTTCACACCCAGTTTGAAAAGAATTTGTTACCAACTACAGCCATTATCACATTCACAAGACAATTGTCACAAGGTGTTCGCAAAACGGAAAGTCTCTGTTTCAAAAGAATCTGTTAAAAACTGTCACATTCATAATCACAAGTTAATTTTTGACAGACAGACAGACAGACAGGGCCATGTTTTATGTTAGTCCCGGTCATCCAGAACCTCCTAGTCTTGAATGGAGGGGCTGGGACAGTTGTCAATAACACTTGCATTAATAAACAAACATGAATCATGACGACGAATTAGGATTCAATAAAAAAAACAACATAGATATGGCCCATGAAGAGAGAAATTTTACAATAAAAAAAATTAAGAGTGTTGGATATTGAACTGACAAGATGATTTTCAACTCACTGATACAACTCAGTTTAAGCCAAAGAGCTGTTATATGATACTGTGACAGGATATCTGCACGAAACTAACTAGTCATCAAAGAATTGACTGTCAAATGTTCAGACAGAAAATATTTTAGGCCTACAATGCTTGTAAAGCTTTGGCCTACATTCTGATGATATTTGTGCTACCATAGATACATATATATTTATATCATTACATTATGTGACAAGTAGTAGTGTTTGGCAAGTAGTAGTGTTGTCTAACTTTCATTATAAAGCCCATATAAATCTTTTTAGAACTTCTTTGTCAATACTGCCACCAACGGTGCTCAAATATACATGTAGGATCTGTAAAAAAAAAAATAAATAAAAAGCAACTTTATACTCCCCAAAAAAAAAACGTAATTGGGTTAAATGTCCTACTGTTCAGCTCCAACTGGGCTGACAGCCAACCTACTGTGGATCTGTAATGAAATGGGGTTCAACATCATACTGTTCTGCTCAAACTGGGCTAAAGAAGTTGGACACATGCTGGAAAGTGTGCTGTGATGGAAATTTTGACTGGACCGTATGTACAAAAGAGCTTGGTTTTTTGTCCTATCCGAACAACTGTACATTGGCCCTTACCATCCCCTCTGTCTTGCACCAGTTAAAAGAGGAACCATGCCAGAAAATCCTGATGAACTTTCTTGGCCACCACAAGAAAAAATAAGCAGGGGAGTATGACTGAAACCTTTATGTACAAGTATGTACGGGCAAACTTGTTATTTAATGTTATATCATATAAATAGGCCTATGTATATAACCTTAAAGTCTTGATTATCCATTTTTCAATTAAATTAAATCATTAACATTAACCGCCAGTGTTTGAATCTGTGAACATCTCGAGCACCCGATGGCATTGAGACTTGATTATAGACTTAGCAAGTTAATACATTAAAATGTCTTATTAAAACAATTCAACATTTGCAGTCTCAAGAAATACCTACTTAACCTACGTACAATATATAGATTTAGCTCTTGCATTATGCATTATTAAATTTGTAAAAATATCAGTACAATAACAAAAAAAAAACCCAACCTGAAACACCCCTAAAAATGTTTAGAAAATACTACATGTACTTATATTATAATTAGCATAGCCTGAATTTTAACAGTCTACATCATTAATAATTCGTTATGTGTTTGATAATTTTTGGATCCAGATTTTTTAAAAACAATTTTGGAACCAGTATTACTTTTGATAACTTAAAGCAATGTTGATTTTGTTTATGAATCGTATGGTTTACGGACAATGTAACTGCATCGTGTTAAAAAAAAATACTGACTGTCTGATATACAAAGTTGCATGCAAATTTTTTCCACGGCCAGATTATTTTTTATCAACATTAGATCTATCGGTATACTGTCAACGGAAGTTCGCATAAAAAGTGCACTTACCTTCAACTTTACTTTGCTGAATCCAAAATCGTGTGTGTATGTGTGGAATAGCTTTATTTAACTTTAAATCACGGCATCATTTCTTCTTTGGGAAAAATAATAACCTGGGCCGCCATTTTAAATCCCAGAATTCCGTACGTTCCGGTCAAACAAACAAACAAAAAATATTTAATAAATAGTTGAAGCAATTTAGATAAATAACAACAATAACCGTAACCTATAAAAAAAATATTGTAATGTGAATAGAAATAATATGATATAAACCGATTTAAACACAATCATCAACCGTGAACATATCGTGACCTTGACCTTGCCCGAGACGATAAAAATATATTTGTACATATATGTAGGTCTAAAAATGGCGGCTATTCGTTTGAAAGGCTTGTGTATTTCTGATAATGAATCTATTCATATAATTCTGTTTGTACACGCTCTACCATATTTTATATGAGGTTACATAATTACGTTATATTAAAAGAATAATCAAATCGGGGAATTTTAATTTTCAGAGATAGGTCTTTTATCGAGAGACGATAAATACATGTATATGGACTCATATAGCTAGAGTAAGATCTCTATGTTAATTGACTGGGTCATTATTATCTATTTTTCAGATTCATAACTTAAAAAATTGGAACTAGTCTTGGTCCAACCTTTATTTTTATATGGTTTTACAACTTATATAATTAAGTGTTGAACTTTTAAATTCGAAATAAAAAAAAACGGCAACAATCGACTCATGACCTATTTTATATATTGTACATGTAGACAGCCGCCATTTTGAATGACATTAACAACACACATTGATTTAAGCAATATTTTATTTAGATAGTTTCATATTAAGAACTAAATTTTCAAAAATTTAAGGATTCATGAACAAGGCAAAAGGTTATTATAATTGATCTCCATATTGTTAATGGTAATACAATTCCAAGAATGTACACTTGACAAACATACATGAACTTCATGAAGGCCTTATATACTATTCAAAAAAAGTAGGGGATATTTGATTTTGGGGGCATAATACTAAAATATGCAAATGACTACGAAAAAAGTCACTATAGAACCTAACAGAAGAAACATTTCCAGTTACATGTGACGCCCAAACGCACCAATAGCTACCGCATGGAATGCAGGTGATGCTTGGGATCATCATGGGGGTCCAACCCAAGATTTGCACGACTCTGACTTTGAATGTTACAGTCATTGTGGCATTGAATTCCAGGGTGGAAACATCAGTTTAATTGTTTTAGTGACCAGAAAACAAATTTTGATATGCGTCGGCTTACCCAAAATGAAAGGTTACGTGCCCTTGGCATGCTACAGATCGGCACAACACAGGCGGTTGTGGCGCGGACGATGAATGGTTCTCAGTCTGTCATAAGCAGGCTATGATCCAGATACCGTGATACACAATCTATACAGGACAGACCACGCTCAGGTCGACCAAGGGCGACAACTCAAGCCCAGGATCGATTTATCCGTACCTTGGCCTTGAGAAATCGTGTCATCACAGCAAATCAGATCAGCGCTCGTCTTCAAACAGACACTGGTGTGAGAGTGAGTGGCCAGACGATTCGGAATCGACTGCATAGGGGTCACCTTCGCGCCCGACGTCCTCGCGTGATCCCTTGTTTGAGGGATCATCACATTCAGGCAAGACGTCGTTGGTGTAGGGATCGTCAACACTGGGATAATCGACGCTGGAGCAATGTGATGTTTTCAGATGAGTCAAGGTTCACTGTTGATTTTTTGGACAGACGTAGGAGGGTGTGGCGTCGTCGAAACGAGCGCTTCCAAGACGTTAACGTCATCAGACATGATCGATTTTGGGGTGGTTCTGTTATGGTGTGGGGAGGCATCACTGTTGCTGGAAGAACGGCTTTACATGTTGTTGCAGGGCGTGTTACAGGCCAGTACTACCGGGACAACATCTTGGCAGTCCATGTTGTGCCGTTCGCACGACGTCATGGCCGCCGTTTCATCTTCCAGGATGACAACGCAAGATGTCACAGGGCCAGGATCGTTACAGGTTACCTCCAACAACAGAACATCACCACATTACCTTGGCCAGCACTGAGTCCCGACCTCTCCCCCATCGAGCATGTCTGGGACATGCTTGGACAGAGGTTACGTCAACGTCAACAACGTCCTGCCAATGTCCAAGAACTTGCTGCTGCGTTGCAACAGGAATGGGACAATCTGGACCAAAATGACCTTAGACGTCTCATTAGGAGTATGCCACGTCGGATCAATGCTTGTTTGGCAAACAGAGGAGGATTTACCCGTTACTGACTTGGTTGTGATGCTGTGGTAACTTTGCTGTTTGACCCCGGGTATCATTTTACCCTTATAATGGTCAGTCTGTGCCTTACTTAGTCTAACGATCATTTGGAATAAATCGATGAATGTGAACTTCATTTCATTTTGTCATTTGTTTCTTCGTCAGTTTCATTAGCCGAATTTAATAACACTTAAAAATCAAATATCCCCTACTTTTTTTGAATAGTATATAAATAATGATCATGAATTTTATATTTACTGGTGCAAAGATCATTACTGTCTGTTCCAGGTTATACTCCGACTCGAAAAATCCTTGCCATGCCTTCATTTTTTAATTAAAATGGCTAAAACTTTGTGACATACCTGGAATTGTCACCCCTTTGATTTCTTCCCTTAGAATAAATGACTAGAAGTCCGATAAAATCCAGTATTCTCTTGTAAATTTCATATATTTCGACATTGTCACTTTCTCAGAACATAAACATTTCGACTACGCGTGCGTTAAATGGGGCACTTGCATTTCGCATTAGGGTAGACAGGTACTTCACAAATTTGGTGCATTCGGTTAGAAATGTCTAGTGAAGGAGAATTCGTCCGTTTGTTTCGCGACAATAATACTTGTTAGGTTTTCACACTTTGAAGCTTGTTTGAAACAGTATTGTTCTTGCTCAGATTGATATGGTTTTTTTCTGTTTCCACCTTGCTTATTTCGCACAAACATTCTCATTGGATAATTTTGAGTGACTTAAAGATTAAAGCTATTTTGAAAAGTCGGCACATGTCAGAACCATGCGAACTCTCAGAAATAAGTAAATTGGTGTAAAAAGTTAGCACTTATTTCAATTTGAATAAATATGTCGGGTAAAATGATTCCGAAATTTGCTTCCTGAGACTTTATAGCTCTGTTGTAAGACTAAAACCAATTTTCGAATTTCGTTTTCCTGCAATTTAGATCTTAAGACTGAAACACAACTATTCTCAAAAGCATATATAAGTCATATATAAGAGCAAACGAAAATCCATAGATCATTTCAAATTTTTGACATGTCCGGGAAATAAGCAATTTTGTGGTAATCACTTTCAACTTATTATGCCCATAAAAGAATAAATACTTGTTTGATTTTCATACCAAAATTTGCAGCATTCTGTAAATATTCCTTAGATGTAACCAATTGGTCACTAAAAATGACGTCATTCTGGCAAAAATTATATTTTTGCGAATATATTCATCAACAGATTTTAATATTTCCCACTGTTCATTACATTATCGATATTCATAGAATTGCATTGCAGCAGATTGAATGGTAATCTGATTAAAACACAGATTCTATTTTGTTTCGTTTTTATAGTTCAAAATTTCGTTTTAATTGTCTTTACTACTCTAGAATCTGGAAGAGTTGCTATTATTGACGTGTTCTGGATGATGTGGGGAATTAGCCATTGAAACGGTCGTTACGGCGAGTTCTTGGGCTTTTGATGCACGGGACTGTGGGTAAACCACTAGAAACGTTAACGCTGATTGATTAATCAATGGCTGATGTCATAAGATCAAAAGTCGCGCTATTAACTCCCGACGTGAACTTCCTTCCACTATAACTTGTCAGATCTTCAAGCAGTGTAGGCCATCGAAAGTATGAAAAACGAAAAGAAATATAGATCTGTATTTTAATCGGATTGGAATAGTAACCTTTGGGATAAAGTGTAAAATATTTGTAAGATATCTTAATTTTTTTGGATTTACAATAGTTTCACATACCGGTATTCCTTTAAATATAGACCTTTAGATTTAGGCACAACCGATTTGTTTCCGATGTTGTAGTAGAAAAGAAAAGAAAAACAAACGAATGTTAGGAAAATATAGTCCCTTAAATAATGGAATATTGTTATGCACAATTTCGAGATAAAAATTACGCGCTATGTCAAGGAATGTGTCAAACAATCATATTACTGTAGTTATTTGAGAAACATAATACAGTGAATTATAAACCAATAAAAAGTTTTTAAAAAAAATATTGCCTACCTTCTAAATATACAAGTTAATTCTGTGTACGGGGCTCTACAAAGCCGGGTCGCAAATAAAGGACGGTTAAAAATTGTTTACCAAAATTAGATACATTTGACCTGACCAGTTAGCGACCATCCACACAGTAATGGCTCGTATGTAAGTTAATTTATTTTAAAGATGCATTATATAAGGGCCACATTTGCCTGTCCTCCTTTAGGCCCTAAATGTTATTTAAATTATTAATTAGACATTTATTCTCATGACCACTCTAAAGCATCGGGTGGTCGTGATTTTTAATGGAGTGAAATGGATAATCGAGAATATTGTTATTATCGTAAAAATGGTAGCAATGGAAATCGAGATTGCGCTTTTCTTATCAAACTCCCAACATTTATACCTTCGCTCAGATTTATGTAATTTGACTGAAGTGTCAATATATTCCTTTATCATTATCTATTTTTAAACTATAATATTTAAACTATCAGCTCTTTATCTTAATCTTTAGATAACAGTCACATAGGCCTATGTCATGTTATTGATTTAATAACTGCCTAAATGATCTTATATAATAGTAGTAGTATTTTTGTTGAAGGTTTCATTAGGAATTGCGCTACATAGAAAATTATTTGATCACCATGCCAGTTTTAGCTCAAATTTGAAATTTCCAACAGTTCTCAAGGCAAATTTTAAGCCACTGAATAATGCAAACCGCCATAACCAATGGACATTGTGGACCGAGTTACGTTTGAGTATGTCTTGCAGCCTTCTTCCACAATTCCATCACATGTCAGCACGGTAGCGGGTTAAAATTTGCATGTAGTTTATATCGATATCAACAAATTACAACCTTCGGACGGAAGGAAATTAAATATTCAAGTTAGTGGGACAAACTTCGATTTTACAAAAGAGAAAGGCTATAAAGCTTGACCTGAACTTAGTTCTCATAAGAAAGAAAGCAATGGGTTGACCATTCGAGGTATTTCACGAACTTTTAGCCATTTTAATTACAATTTGAAGAAATGACAAGCAATTTTCGAGTCGTAGTATTACCTGGAACAGACAGTAATTTTATATTTACTGGTGCAAGGTTGATGAAGGCCTTATATAAATAATGATCATGAATATTATATTTACTGGTCCAAGGATCATTAATTTTATATTTACTGGTGCAAGGTACTACATTTAATAACTTTAATTATAAAAACACTTCATGCATTATCGGCCTATGAATTTTATATTTACTGGCCGGTGCAAGGATCATTAATTTTATATTTACTGGTGCAAGGTACTATATTTAATAGATTTAATTATAAAAACACTTCATGCATAGTCGGCCTAGGTGTGGACTACTCCGATCATTTGGACAGTGATAACCTTTTGGTAGAGAACAACTCTACTTTATGAAACAGTTTCCGACAATCAATCATTATTTGTTTTGTCAAATTTTTGGGTATCAAAATTGAGAGAGAGAGAGAGAAATGGGGTTTAACGTTCACTTGACTCCATGATACAACAAAAAACATAATATGGAACACAATTACTATTTTAATTAAAGCGACGTTTCGTTGAGGGTTCTCTCAACGTTTTCAAGTAAATGATGCTCAATAGTCAACGGGTGCACTCGTCCGCTTGCCAGCCTATCTTTTATAGTCCCATTGGTGGAGAAAAGTAGGAAAATTAAATGAGATTAAACATCCTACTGTTTTGCTCTGAGTGAGCTAATGAAGACAGGCATACACTATATACAGTGTACTATGACAGAAACTTTGCCCGGATAGCAGCACTATGGCCTACTCTGATATTGAATTACAACTGTCAGAGTGTCTTTTACGTGAATGCCAATATGTACATGGGGACTTGATTTTTCGTACGACCCGAACAACTATACCTTATCCCTTGCCAGATAGTCCGATTGGTGCAGAAAAGTATGAAAATGAATTTTAAATGGGGTTGAACATCCTACTATTTTGTTCCAAGTGGGCTAATGAAGAAGGGCATATGCTATAATGGTTAAAATATTGTGATTTCGGGTTAAAATGCCGTGATGTTGGGTTATCGCCTTACGAAGGGTGATATCAGTCACCATATCTACTGGGTTTCTTTAATACTCATATTTATAGTATTTTATATAGTCAGACTAGTGAACGCACGGATTAGTGCACCCACGGACTAGTGAACCCGCAGACTAGTAATTGGTAATGATGGAAAAGTGTGTAAAGACCTCTTTTACAGGTTGGCGTGCACTTAGAACTATTGGTAATGACTATATGCGGAAATGCTGCTCTCCAGGCAAAATGTCTTTCCTAGCACATCTTCATTAGTAAGTGCGGTAATGCTGCTGTCCAGGCAAAATTTCTGTCATAGCACATCTTCATTACTAATTTTGATAAGGCCATCGTGGCTAAGTGCGTAAGATGCTGGCTCGGTAATCCGGAGGGCACGTGTTCGATCCCTGCATTGGTCGAGAAAGTTCATCAGGATTTTCCGACATGGTTTCCCCTTGTCAGTGGTGCAGGAACAAGGACAGTAGTCTAGTCACTCAGATGGGACAAAAAACCGAGGTACAATGTATACATTGGCATGCACGAAAAGATCCCTTGGCAGTTGGATTCGATATTAGTAGGCCATAGAGCCGCTGCTGGGGCAAAATTTCCCTCATAGCACATTGTATGGCATATACCTGTCTTCATTAGCCCAGTTGGAGCAGAACAATAGGACAATAAACCGATTTCATCAGGACAAACCTACATGAGCAAAAACCTACATTTCACAAACTTAGTAATTAGTAACGGGGGGTTGGATGGCTAAATGGTTAGCGTGCGCGCGCTGTATCATAAAGTCTGTCATTGAGTCGACTGGCGTGGTTTCGAATCCCCGGTTGTACGTGACAAGGAGTAGGGTCGCCTGTCCAACCTCCGGTTTTCTCCCACTGCTAAAGACCCCTACGCGCAAGTGAATTATGTAAATAAAAATGAAACCATATGTTAGTCCCAAAATGACCTAGTTTGTGTCGAGTAGACCTTAAACCCCATTTCTCTTTCTCTCTCTCTCTCTCTCTCTCTAGTAATTAGTAACACACTGGCTAGCAAATGAGGGGTTCAATCTCAGTGTTGGTCGAGAAAAATGAAATGAAATCGGGTTTAACGTCCCACTGTTCTGCTAAACTGAGCTAATGAAGACGAGCATACGCCATACAGTATGCTATGAAGGAAATTTTGCCCAGGCAGCGGCGCTATGGCCTACTCTTATATCAAGTTCCAACTACCAGGGGATCTTTCATGTGCACTCCTGTGCGTACACGTGACCTCAGTTTTTCATCCCTGACTAGACAGCTGTTCTTGTCCGGCCCTCCGTCCTGTATCACTGACAAGGGGAAAACACGCAGGAAAATCTGGATGAACTTTCTCAGCCAATGCAGGGATCGAACACCCGACATCCAGGCTAGCGAGTCAGCGTCTTACCCACTTAGCCACATGATCCCCCAGAAATGGATAAAAATGGGTAGCAAGGCATATAAAAATGTAATTTGAATGTATATAAACTGAATTACATTCAATCATTTCTGTTTTTACTGTAATTTCGAATCAGTTATGTTCGGCGAAATATGAGAAAAGTCCAAATTGAATGACAGTCTTTTGCGTCTGATTCTGATTATTCCAGTCTAAACCAGTAGTATTCTAGTATTCTCCTGTGGGATATGTTTAGCCTTGTTCATTGAGTCGCTTCATTACAAATGACACTGAAAATCATTCTGGCAGACACGCTCAATTTTTTTTTGTGTCTGCACACCCATTTCTTCTTTGTGTGTCTGTGCCTACAGGACGCAATTCTTAATGGATCGTCTTGGAACACTGGAATATATATATACCTTATAGCCCAATGATGGCATCTATTGATT
Source organism: Patella vulgata (assembly GCF_932274485.2). Classification (NCBI taxonomy): domain Eukaryota; kingdom Metazoa; phylum Mollusca; class Gastropoda; family Patellidae; genus Patella; species Patella vulgata. The sequence continues at coordinate 35,292,469 of NC_065883.2, forward strand.
TTGGTGCATGTCCCAATCCCGAAGAGAGCCATTTCCCCCTTTTCCAATTTCAAGAGAGCTTTTTTTGACTCCCCAGGAATTTATTCATGTGAAGACCTGTATTTTAATCAATTGTGTTCGACGAAATATGCAAAAAAAAACAAATTGAATGACAGTCTTTGGCGTCTGCTAATTCTATTCCACACTAGTATTCTCCTGTGGGATATGGTTAGCCTTGTTCATCGAGTTGCTTCATTACAAATGGTGCTCATGATATTAAACTGACATTTGTTTACGTAAGAAAACTAAGGATAAAAAATAACAGTAATTTAATTGTTAGTATCATGAAATTAAACTGACATTTGTTTTACGTTTTACAACTAATATCAGGTTTATGTTAGAAAACTAACGTTAGATTTATGTTAGAAAACTAAAGTTAGATTTATGTTAGAAAATTAACATTAGATTTACGTTAGAAAACTAACGTTAAATTAACGGTTAAAATTATGACATAAAACTAACATTACATTAACGTTAGAAAACTAACGTTATATTAACGTTAGAAAACTAACGTTATATTAACGTTAGAAAACTAACGTTATATTAACGTTAGAAAACTAACGTTAGATTTACGTTAGAAAACTAACCATAAACTAACGGTTAGAAACCTGATGTAAAATTTACGTTAGATTAACGTTAGAATTATAACCAATAATACATATATAATTATTATGTCTGAATTCCGACTATATATCAATTGTTAGAATGTGCACACACTTGTAATATTATTTAATCAAGAAGTATTCAAAGGGAAAAAAATTGGTTAGTAATCCGTCATAAAGTTTACGTTACATTTTCTGACGTAAAAGTAACCATAACCATTATGACGTAAAAGTAACGTAAATTTAACCAAAGAATTTTACCATTATTGGACGCTAACCAAAATCTAACCATAATGACGTAAACTTTACGTAAATCTAACCATTAATGTTAACTGGGTAACTGTTTTCATATTAACTTTAAATGTTAAAATTCCAGTTAATGAATGATATACTCATGGACATGCAGTTGACTGTTCTGTGTTTTGTGCCACAATTTTTGAAATATTTCAATTCCATTCCATCCTATAATGCCAAGATGAAAATATATTTTTTTCTTGTTATTTTTAAACATCATGGTTGTGTAATATGTGTTACATTCAAAAGAGAATTTTAAAGGTCTTTTTCTGTTTAATTTCCTTAAAGTGTAGACTTCCTAAAGTGGTGTTAAATCATCTAAATTGTACCAAAGGCCTTTTGGATGCTAAAATGCAAAATGTTCTTGGCGGAGGGGGAGGGGCATGCCACTAAATTAACCTAGGCGAATTCGAGCCTTCAGCTGTTAACAGCATGTCAGCAAATTGACGCATCGTAACCTATAGGTTACCATTTCAAATTTCAGTCAGATTAGCGTAACCTATTTTGAGGTTACCATATTCGAGGCTTATTTCATACCCTGAAACGCCGTGGAAATTGCGCAAAAGACGCAACGGCAAAGCGCGTATCTGTTGTTCACGTGGTGTCATGATAAACCTCTACTGCCTTTTCGTAACGCCGATTTATTCGGGCCAGTTGACAGAGTTGTCTCCCTTATTACCACTTCCGTCATTTCTACTGAACATGTTCAAAATGACGATGAATTGTAAAAAAACTCAAGTGATTTATGGCAAATAAACTGACTTAGTATTTTTGAAAAAATTGAAATATGTCTTGTTATCGAAAGGAACCGAGTGGCTGATTTGTAAGGCATGACAATTTTATTTACGATTTAGAATTAAATAGCGACAGGGGTACCTCACGGAGAAGAAAAGTGTCAACAGAAAAGTGTCTTACCTTTCTCTTTTATTAGATACATCAGAGGGTATATTTTTTATTATTTTTTTTGATACGATCATATTTGATAGTAAATAGTATATAAGGAGATCAACTTCGGATCACATCCCCAAGAAAAGACTTGATTTACCTGTATTTGGAGACAAAAGTTTATGTCAATTCCCATATCCGCATTGGAGCTTATTTACTATTCAGCACTGAACCAATAATTGTTACATTAATTGTCTGCTGTAAGTTACGTTGATTATTGTTAACCAAAGAATAGAGAATATTAACAACCAACAAAAGATTCCTGTCTTCATTTATTCAACCGCGAGAATTCCAGAAAATACACAAAAATTTGCACCTGTACAAAGATGTTAAATGTTTTCCGGTTATAAATAGTCTCAAGGATAACAAAAAAAGAAAAAAAAATGTACAGGGGCAAATTTTGTGTACTTTACTGTGCGGATTAGCACGATGTATGAAACATTTACTATCGGGTCGTAATTAACCCACTACAATAGGATAATAATTGGAAACAATTTTCCCGTTTCCAAATTGATGGAAATACACCAGATTGAAGTGCTTCATTGAAAATAAGTGTTAGCGGAATACACATGGGGTTTCTGGTACACTGTAATAGCCTACTACTAGTATTAACAGGGTCATTTGCTTTTTCTCAATTTTTAGGTGTCTTCGATTTTTTTGTCCTTTACAAATTTGCAAATTAAATTTTACCATTTCCATCTTTCAATACTCTATAGGGTAACCTATCACATTTCTGACAATTTAGTGATCATATTTTCAAATTTAGATATCTTATCAGGTTCATTTCATATAGGAGGCAGGCAATAATTTCCTCATTGACTTTGATGTTAATTCTAGTATATTTGTCCTGCTCCAACTTTTGCACAAATTGTCGTTGGGCTGGAAGTTTATGGAGATGGAGGTGACAAATTGGAGATACAAGAACTTAAAATAACATACTATAAACACTTAAATACCCATCGTAACCATCCTCTAAGTCATCAATATTTACCAGAACCTGGCAAAAGACTGTTCAAATCCCTTTCTTCAATTCGAGACCAAAAATGGCTATTAAAAAGAGAACCGAGCTGAAGAAATTTCATTGCGAGTAAGGGGGTCTTATTTATAGTTATCTCCCTTTAGACATTTGTCCGATTTTATGGCCACAGATCTCTAATTATTTCCCCATTGACTTTAATGTTAATTCTTGTCTCCAGAGGCGTAGCCGTGAAATATATATTGGAGCGGGGGTGGGGGGGGGGTTGCAAATGAAATTATACAAAATGAAATGTTGACAATCAGTGACGCCGGGGGCACAAGGCTGCGCAGCAGACGATGTAGCGCGATAGGGAGAGTGTGTGTGTGGGGGGGCGGCCCACCCCCATAAAAATTTTTTAAAGTTTCAGTCTTCTGTAAACACTGTTTTGGCATATTTTACGGGGTTAAACTAAAACATCACACCAATACAATGTTTATCATGTTTAAGTCAGGGGGTGCCGTATTCATATTTTGTTCATGACTTTTACATATTGAATGTTACGCTTGGGTTATGAACAACACGACAACGAGAGTTTAGTAGGGGAATTTTTTATGAGGAGGATCCAAATGAAACAAAACTTGATCACATAACTTTATGAGGATGCATATTTGACAATCACATTGTTAACTACAATACTAGCTTGTACTGTATGTATAAAGTATACCAATAGAACAGCCCTTTTTTCTATTAGCAGCGGTGATACGTGAAATTATACTTCTGGAATATTTACAAAATATTATGACGGGCTAACTAGACACAATTTTATGGAACACAGTTACTTTTCACTTCACACGTGTTTCCAGGATGATTCTCTCTGTGTTTTATTTTAGCAATGTAAACCATATTGGGATATGTACAGGTTTTATACAGATAGAATCTTAAATAATCCTAATATAATTGTTGTAAATAAATAGGAGTTAGGGCCTACTATGTAAAAAAAAACATTTTTTTTTGGGGGGGGGGGGCAAAGTATATTTAGACCCCCACCCCCCATGTGTGACGCCCATGCTTGTCTCTTAGACCGGCTCTAACTTTTTCCCAAATTTTCGTTGGGTAGAACGCTTTCTGCCACAGATGGAGCAACATGTGGCAAACTCTTGCCCAAAAGCATGTATGAGATTCACCATGAAAAACTTGAGATACACAAGCTGGAAGTAGAGACAAGTAAACATGCAATTTCCGGCCTTACATTTCAACGTAACCAACCCCAAAACATGGCAGAAAATGTATTTTCAAACCCTTTTTTTCGATTCGACATCAAAAAGTCAACAAAAATCGCCATGCAAAAGGGGGAAGAAGGGAAAGGGAGAGAGAGAGACTAAAAATAACTTTGGCCCTTTGGTGATCTGTGTCCTTATGATTGACTGCCCCCCAAACCTAAATTTTTCAGTATGTCGTAAGTCTTTCACTCATTTAATATCACATATATAGCATGGATTTCAGATTTATTCAATATATTCAGTTTACACAATATTAAGTTGCTAATGGATGTTAAGGCTTTGATATAATATCAGAAAATGGGATGGGAATTTGGGCAAAGGATTTTAGAAATTTTAAGTTTAAATCTTAAGGCTTTTATATATATCAACGAAAATATTATATACTTAGACAATGAAAACATGACACATTTAATATCGAACGATTGTAAATCTTGTTTGAGAAAACCCTCTGAATGCAACAAAGTCAGCCCATGATGAATTAATGAGGTAAACAAATAATGCCAAAATAGAAGGGAAAAAACACAAATACTTAATATACGTATGATTGCTTTGATTAGATATCACAATACCAGCCATGTACATTCACCACAACAATATATCGAAGATATAGGTCCATAAATGATGTAATTATTATTACTTTCAGAAGTTGTCACAGATTCACAATACTTTGTGCATCCTTCCAAATTTTTAATAAATAACATAAATTCCCATGCGTAATACTCAATCGACTCGGGTTATAAGTGTTTTCTGATCACCAGAATTCTGCAAAATCTTCCCCCAAAGTCTAGAAAATTGCATTTTAAGGACGCAAGATTCTTAAATTTCTCCAGGGGAGCATCCCCCCCCCCCACACACACACACAAAGCTCGCATCGGCTCCTGATTGCGTTCACTCGTATTGGGGGCTTGTGCATCAGTCGATCTCATTTTTGCTACACACCCTCCCAAACAAAATCGATATGTATGCTCCTGTCGGTTCATAATACACTCGTACATCATTGTAGAGTATTTATATTCTATTGTTGTCTAGTTTGTTATATAATATTTTAGTGTTAATTGGTTTATTATATATTCTAATGAAATGGAATGAGGTGGTATATTTTTGATATCCTTCCTTTCTGCACCAACCGGCATACGCTATGATCTGTGTAATGGGGGCAATTTTGCCTGGACAACTGCTCTACGGCCTATGTCTTATTTGGAATTCCAACGGTCAGGGTTTATTTTTACGGGCACTGCAACGTGAACACGGAACCTCCGTCCTGCACATTTGATAAGAGTAAATGAAATGGAATGGGGTTTAACGTCCTACTGTTCTGCTCCGACTGGGCTAATGAATTTATACGCAATAGTGTGCTATGGGGGCAAATTGTGCCCGGGCAGCGGCGCTACGACTACTCTTATATCGTATTCCAACTGCCAAGGGATCTTTTACAAGCACGGCTATGCGTTGCCCCATGTCAGACCTGACAAGGTGGAACCACGCCGGAAAATCCAGATGAACTTTCTCTGCCAACGCTTGGATCTAACACGGGACCTCCAGGTTAGCGAGTCAACGTCTTACTGACTGAAAAAAGTAATGCATACCTGTTGTGATTAGTATTATCGTGTTTGTTTGTGGTGTTTTTATTGAATATTTAGTGTTGGTTTATTATATATTCCATAGTTGTTTTGTGGTTTATTATATTCTATTACATTCTAGAGTTGTTTGTGGTTTCATATATATTCTAGAGTAACAACGTTGTTTGTGGTTTCATGTATATTCCAGAGTTTTTTGTGGTTTATTATACATTCTAGATTGTTGGTTTTAATGTATATTCCAGTGTGTTGTGGTTTATTATATACGATGGTTGGCTGAAAAGTTTCTAAGCCTGAAAAGAATAGATCAGCTGAGTTGAAACAAACTTTTGACACCAACAAGTACAACCATTATATAAATCGAAGACATAAGAACTGCAACTGTAGTGTTATCATTGTCTTCGTTCTAGACCATCTTGTGAACCTACCCATTGAAACTGGCTAATAGGGCAATCATCAAGTACCAGCAACTAAAACTCCAACATAGATACATGCCCATTCCTTTTCCACAGTAAAGAAGGGGGCTGTGGAATTTAAGCAGAGAGAGCCTTGACGATGACCTGCGTCTGGAAGGCCATCAACAGCAGCCAACCGTTCAAGAAAACATTACCCGACATATTGCCAGTGTTGTGGGTATCTGTCATGAGTGGATTGAGCACATTATCGCCAATGAGTTAGGAATGACAAAAGTTTCTGCAAGATGAGAACCAAAGCTGTTGACTGTGGATCAGACTACTGATGTCCCGTGACGTTTTGAGTCTGGGTAATTTTTTGTTTGCCAATTTGTAACCATGGGTGAGACCAGTTTCCATAAATGAAAAAGGAACTAGCCGGTCGTCATTTTCCTGTTAGTAATGACATCATGTCAGATGTGAACGGCTTTTTTAGGGTGGCTGAAGAAAATGTCTTCCTTACTGACATCCAGTTCTTGCCACATCGTTGGCATAGATGTGTACACTTCGATGGGGACTATATAGAAAAATAAATGGAAACCATCGACTCTGTACAGGTCTTCCACAGATTGGCTTAGAACTTTTCAGCCAGCCCTCGTATTTATTTTAGTACTGTGTGTGTTAAATATATTTTGTTGCCCCCTGCCAGTAGGGGACTATTAAAATGAGTCCGTCTGTCTGTCCGTCACAATTTTGGGACACTATAACTCTCCTTTAAACTGAAGTAGAGTGTTCAAACTTGGTTGATACTTTGGAATACAATAACTTTGGTTCTAATTTGGCGAGAGTGATGAAACTCAAGAGTATAGATTCGTTACATCAATACCTTGACTATGTTTGATGATGAGAATTTTCTGCATAGGCTAAGTAACGATAAGAAATTTGATTGGTCAAGAGTTTGGAACATAAAAATATTGGCTTTAAATTGAGGTAGAATATTTAGACTTGGTGTGAGCCATTTCACTGGATGGTGCTTTGAGACAAGATAACTTTGATTCCAACTTATGGAGAGTGATGAAACTTAGTGTATAGTTTCACTACCAAGTACATCAAAACATTGACTGAGTTCGATTTTCTGCTTAGACTAAGTACAGATAATCAGTTTGACTGATCGATACTTTTCAAAAAGATAAATGTTCAATTAATTAGTATGTATCATCTATTTATTTTGGGATTGAGACCGTTGGATTGTTTTATATATGCTTCAATATGGTTTAATGGAATAATATTGAATGTCTGTAGTTTGTAGCCATTCTATATTTTGGAGGTCGGTGAGTACTTGAGATCATCAACCGCGAGTCATTCAACTGTTAAGTAGAACGGATCTTAATTTGGATGCGAGCTGAATTGTTGAGAACAGGTTATTGTGTGTGTGTAAAATATTGTCCTAAGTCATTTCTGCCTGATTTGAAAGTCAGGTACGCGTACAGTACTCCTCTGTCATATATTACCTACACTTAGCCACTTTCAATTTATTCTGATTTGTATGTCAGTCATGCGAGAAAGGGCAGTTGAAACACGGAGCAGGCAATTTTTCACCCGAAAAACTTCATAGTGCAAGATATCACACTGTGAATAATATATTCTCGTTAAACGCTCTGTGTAATGACAAAAAGGGTGTATTTTTACGTAATTTATCGCTATTTCAGAAACACCTCTACCCCATAAATCTACAAATTCTCTATGATCCCTTTATTCTTTATCGTCTGATGTTCGTGTAAATTTTAAGTTATGTGTCTGCTCATAAAATGTTAAATTCACATCAAAAGGTAATAATTGAATGATTAGCCAAGGTGCGGATGCCAAAGCGACTCGAATTCACAAGTCTTCGGTACATATTATAACAATGTACATAAAAAAATGTCTTCTCAATCAAATTTCTAAAATCGTCTTATTCGCCTTTTGTTGCTTTAGCATTGATCGGTTATAGGCCTGTTATGTGTCTACTCATAATATTATGTTAAATTCACGTCAAAAACTAATACTTGAATGATTAGCCAAGGTGCGGAAGCCAATGCGACTCTAATTCCCAAGTCTGCGGTACATATAACATTGTACATAAAAAAAATGTCTTCTCCCTTCTCAATCAAATTTCTAAAATCGTATTATTCGCCTTTTGTTGCTTTAGCATTGGTCGGTTATGGGCTTATAGATGGTTCACTTTTCTAAAAATGTTCATTAGGGAAATTTACAATGACATGGCCTCATTGATTTGGTTTCAAAAGATAAATTGTCGATTTCATTCTATCTTATGAGTTGATTTGTTTTGTCTTCGTGCGTGTCTATGCGTATACGCGATTGAGGCCGCTCATAGTATGAAATGTAAAAGTGGCGTCGCACCCACAGGCACATGTTACATGGAAAATCTATTCCTGTAATCTTCAATTGCAAGAAGTATTACTTCGTTGAGCATTTAGATTATTCATATTGAGCGATTGCAGCATCCTAAAAATTGATGAAAACATGAATGTAGAGTGTTCGTAAACGCTTCTAAAAAGTTTGTTTTACATTTTGTAAAGGTTTTCAATCATTTATGAAATATATATAATTATCGTGAGTGAAATATTGCTCTCTGAAGTAACATTGTCCTGTCCAATAAGTCACTCAGTTGGGCTAATTAAAATAGTTTTGGCGGAGTATTGAACTTTAATCCAATCTTTAATCTTCACATCTTTCTGCCTATCAAACAAAAAGTTTCAAAGGATGAATTGAGAAGTCATAACAATGTTTACAATGTGTATTCAGTACAAAAATGATTTTAACATAACACCGATTTCAAGGAATGAGATTTGTGATGGTACTCCATACAAAAAGTTTAAAGGACACTATTGGTGCCAGTCATTATCACATATGTGATAGAACTGGTTAAACACGTTCCAAATATTATTTTATCACAGAGATCATTGCTATGATAGATGCGTTATCAATGCTTCAACAATCAGAAGTGAAGAACGCAAAAGGAAAACACGAGTTATCCCTCTATATAACTGACTGAAGTGACGGGTGACAACAGATACATGGGCGAATTTCTGCTCACTAATAATTCCTTCGAAGACCAAAAGTTGTTGTGTTTGCACTAGGAAGATGTAAAGCAATAAAATGTCAGCGTAAAATATAAAAACTAAAGCTAAACCTGTTCTAATTAATAAAAGGAACATTTAAAACTTATCTTTAGGTGGTCTTAGCACCGTACATTTACTTTAGAACGTCGAAAAAGATGTTGCATAACAGAACCAAAAGACTTCGAAACCTGTTTCAAAAATAAGTAAAAACTGTCAAATCCAAATCTCTTTGATTTAGTTTCACAACGATTGCTATACATAATGAAACTAGTTGTGCGAAAAACCAATTTAATAGTTCACGGCTGAACTGATTCATGACTGATTACCACTCGGCATCGTATTCTGGTTTTGTACCCATTTGATGGAACCCCCGGCACCGAGCCTCCTGTCTATTTCTATTGTCAGCTCGATCATAATTGCATTAACTGCAAGGGGCCTCATTTTGCATATTCTAGGTAATGTCATAACGTATCCGGAAGGTAGGAAGTTGGTTGAGGCTACAACCCCAACATTTGCAATGTCTTTTGCAAATGCTGACAAGCCAAAGACCGCTTCTATTGCTTGCCAAACGCCTGTTGAATTTCCAGCCGAGACAGAAGAATCTTCGTTACAAGAGAAACCTCCTATTCTTCTGCCGCACTTTGACTATGCCGATGTTATTTGGGCGGGTGCACAGACGACTTATCTAATGATCTCGAAGAATCCCTTCCGCTTGATGCACTACTTGTGGGGCAGTTAAAGATACTAGTCATGCTTCGCTCTACGCAGAAACTGGGTTTATTCCACTCAAAGAAGGGCGAAATCGACACAAGGTAAAATTACTATACAAAATCATAAAAAACCTTATTCCTCCCAATCTTAAGAATCTCATAAAACTGGAACCAACAAATACATATTCATTTCAAAACAAAGATTAAATAAACCATTTATCCCACCCAGTATAAGAGGGTGGAATAAACTCAGCACCCCCACCTCCCACCCCAGCAAGAAACTCAAGAACTTTTAAAATATTCTCCGACCATCTCTCCAAATCAGAATTCTATCTTTTTACTACAACGATCAGCGGAAACTCCAGATAATCCATAGGAAACTTAGACTCCGATGTTCTCACCTACATACCTCAAACATGTTGCTGACAGCCCCGCATGCCTCTGTGGTCACATTTTTGAAGATCCTGATCACTACCTCTTGCAATGCTCTTTACATTCAAAGGAAACCATAGACAAACTACAATACGATCTTAAAAACATTAACTGTCTCCTGTTCGGGTAATCAACCCACAGTATCGATGTAAACAACAATATTTTTAATCAAGTCCACAAGCTGAAAAGTCGGAACAGATTTTAATCTTGCTCATTATTATTTTATTTTTCAATTTTAATTTTACGTAACGATGTAACCAATAATATATTTGTACATTGTATATGTATTTACATATCTTTATGTATGTGTTTGTCATTTTAACCCATTTTGTTCCTTTGTTTTAGTATTATGTATGTTATTATGTATGTATATGACATTTATCGCTATAATAGTTAAACAATAGATAATGAAAACAGAATATGCTGAAAATTTCAGTCAAATTGCTTCACTGTGAACCTAGATATTAGCATTCAATTTTAGGCTACAGAGAGGGGTTTTACATAGGCTAGGCCTGTTCTTCAATCCCATTCAGACATCCGGAATAACGATATTGTTTATATAAAAAAAAGAAAACCCAATCAAGTTCGGAATACAGGACAATTTAATGGATGTTGTTGTTGAAGTATATGACCCCAAACAACATCATAGAAGTCCTGTTATACCTCCCTGAAAATGGCTAATTCCATTATTCATTGGAATTGTCGTGGTCTTAAACCAAATTGTAATGAAGTTCAAATCTTAATTCAAAAATTTAATCCTTGTTTACAAGAAATTTTTTTGAAAGAATTCAGATGTCTTATCACTCAGACATTTTGTTGGCTATCATGATTTTTCTAATAAGGATGGTTGAGCACACGGTGGTATTTCCATTTTCGATAATGGAAATATTCCGCAGAGTAAAGTCGCCCTTAACTCGCCTTTACAGGCAGTTGCAGTTAGGATGACTCTACATATTCTTATCACATTCTGTTATGTATATCTACAACCAAGTTAGCATCTAAACCCCAGAGATCGTGATGACCTTGTTGCGCAACTGCCTTTCCCATTTATAATTACGGGAGATTTCAATGATCATCATTCACTCTGGGATAGTCCGGATGTAAAATAACAGAGGTAAACAAATAGTAGACTTCATTAACATTAATAATTTGTGTTTGTTAAATGACGAGTCGCTTACTTATTTACATCCTGCCAGAGCTTCTTTTTCTTCCCTCGATCTCATCATTTGCTCTCCGGTCCTGTTTCAGGATTTTACATGGAGAATAAATGAAGATCTGTGTGGTAGTGACCATTTTCCGATCTTGATACAAAATACTGGACCCTCTGCGGTCGTTCAACCGGAGAGGGTCCAGTATTTTGTAAGTTGCATAAGGCTGAGGCTGATTGGGCTTATTTTGAATCTTTGTGTCTCTTCTCTTTTGATGCAATGGAGTTATAAGATGCAGATGAGCCCATGACCTTATTCAATTCAATTCTTCAAGATGTAGCTGAGCCCAAACGTTCCAATAAAGCATGGTTAGGGTGCCCCAACATAAATAATATCTCCAAATATTTCGACAATTATACCACAATAAGTATATATACAACAAGTCTTAACTTACTACCTGACATTTACAGTTCCTAAATAAACGGCCGTATTGTATTTAACAAGTTATAAGCATTTCAAATAATCAAAAAATTAGACTGAAAAGGTTATTAATCCGCCGCCATTAAATCCGGGCATTTTTTAGTGCAAAATAGATTATCAGCCCTTGATATGAAATTAGTCCCTCTTAACCAGTCTACCAACAGTTCTCCGGCTGATTGACAGGCCGGGATAATCAAGACTATTTTCTACGAAACGTGACAGAAAGCTAGATCAATAAATCTAATTTAGAAACACGTTAGGCAAAAGGAAGATACTACTAGTATGCTATTCTTGCCTAACGAAGGAGCTAAACCAAAAGATGCCGCTCCTAATGGTTTAGTTAATAATATAGCAAATTAAAAAAAAACGAACGTAATTTTCCAAAGCTGCCGTAACAACGAATCAGAAATATTATTGCTATTCAGAATCGTTAACAATAGATTTTTTACGGTTTTAATAGACGATGGATGTGTTGAAAATTTCACGTGCAATGGCTATTTATAGCATCATTGAATTTACCGCCCAGTATTCTCGCACTGCGTAACTAGCCAGAAATTAGTTCAGGACTAGTCACTGAAACGTGCATTTTCGCCGTGGCGTGTACAACTTTTAATAGAGAAAATTTTGGCTCTGTGGGGCACCCTACCACGGTATAATAACGATTGCAAATCCGCTGTTGAAGAACGTGATCAAGACGCCTTGAAAGTCACCCTTCCATGGAGAATATTGCAGCATACCAAATGGTCCGGGCGAAGGATCGTAAAACCATACGCCAAGCAAAGAAGTCTTCATGGCAAGGTTGTGTCTCAAGTATAAATTCCTGTACCACCTCCAAATCGGTATGCGATAGGATTAAAGGTAAAAGTAGCGCATTATCAGTTAACCATCTAAATGTTGATAATACTACCCTAACAGCATTTCCTGATATTGCTAATTCTCTGGCTAGTACATTTTTATTCATCATCAAATTTCTCCTCTTGGTGCCTTTCCAAGCATTAAAACATCAACAGGAGAAAGGGCGACCGAACTTCAAGTCCCGTGATTTTCTTAAGAGGGCTTTGGGATAATGCAACTGGTCCAGATGAAATTCACAACCAGATTTTAAAATATCTACCTTTTTGGGATCACGTTGCTAAGTGGGTAAGACGCTGGCTCGCTAGCCTGGAGGTCAGGTGTTCGATCCCTGCATTAGCCGAGAAAGTTCATCCAGATTTTCCGGCGTGGTTCCCCTTGTCAGCGATGCAGGACTGAGGGCCTAACAAGGACAGCTGTCTAGTCGTTCGGATGGGACGAAAAACCGAGGTCCCGTGTACACATTGGCGTGCAGGTAAAACATCCCTTGGCAGTTGTAATTCGATATAAGAGTAGGCCGTAGCGCCGCTGCCCGGGCAAAATTTCCCTCATAGCCCAGGTTAGGAGCAGAACAGTAGGACGTTAAACCCCATTTCATTTCATTTCATTTTTTCTAGATCTTTATAACCGGATTTGGGTTGATAGGAATTTCCCTGCCTCGTGGCATGAAGCCACAATAATTCCCATCCCTAAACCGGGTAAAGATCCTACGAATCCTACCAATTGTCGTCCGATCGCTTTAACTAGCTGCATTTGAAAAACTATGGAGAGATTGATCAATCGAAGGCTTGTTTGGTACCTGGAGTCCAACAACCTCATTTACAGACCCCAAACGAGGGCTCTTGACCATCTCGTTAGATTTGAAACGTTTATCAGGGATGCTTTCATCCAGAAACAACATTTAGTTGCTATATTTTTTGATCTGGAGAAAGCGTATGAAACTACGTAGAAACATGGTGTCATGCGCGACCTGCATAACTCAGGTCTGCGGGGTCGTTTACCTATTTTCATTAAAAAAAATTAGGTGTTAGGTCGTTTAAGGCACGTTTGGGATCAATTTTCTGTGACCCATTTCCCCAGGAAATGGAAGTTCCTCGGGGAAGTATTTTATCTCCCACTCTTTTTTTGTATCAAATAAATATCATACCAACGTGCCTTAAACGTGGGGTCGATGGCTCTCTTTATGTTTACGACTTTCAGATGTGTTACGGAAAGACAAGTATGCAGACAATCGAACGTCAGTTGCAGCTTTGCTTGAATTCTATTCCAAGATTGTGTGCATGCACTTTTGTCAAAGAAGAGGTTTACATCCTGATCCGGAGCTTACACTGGATGGAAATCACATTCCAGTTGTAGATGAAACAAAAGTCCTGGGTTTGATATTTGATAAGAAATTATCATTTATCCCTCATATAAAAACCCTGAAGAAGCAATGTCTGAAAGCCCTTAACATATTGAGACTCTCATCAAACACTGACTGGGGAGCAGACCGTAAGGTCTTGCTCAGATTATATCGAGCACTCATAAGATCTAAACTCGATTATTGGTGTATTGTGTATGGGTCTGCCCGCGAGTCTTGTCTCAAAGAGCTCGACACCATACACAACTGGGGGGTTGGATGACCGAATGGTTAGCGTGTGCGGGCTGTATTATTAGGTCTGTCATTGAGTCAACTGGCGTGGTTTCGATTCCCAAGTTGTACGTGACAAGGAGGAGGTTCGCCTGTCCAACCTCGCAGTTTTCTCCGGGTCTTCCGACGCGCAAGCGAATTGTTGAAATAAAATTGAACCATATGTTAGTCCCGAAATGACCTAGTTTGTGTTGAGTGGACGTTAAACCTCTCTCTCTCTCTCCCCATACAAACCAAGGACTTCGGTATTCGCATTCAACCCCTTTTGTCTCAAGCTGGTATCAGTCATGACAGTATTGCGCATACCTCTTTCTTTGAGATCTCTTCCCAATATCTACAAAAAAACAAAAATAAATATTCTAGTTCCACGGTGTTTCAGTCTCTCTTCAGAGAGTTAAGGTATAAATATGGTGATTATGCTTCAATTTATACATATGGTTCCAAAGGTGGTGATCGGGTAGCTTCGGCTACTGTCACGCCATCTGAGACCATTTCTGTTCGTCTTCCTCCTTCTGCTTCCATATTTACTGCTGAACTCCAGGCCATCTTTCAGACCCCTTTAGTTCATTCAATCCTCTTCATCTTTAAAACACATTATATTTACTGATTCTGTGTCCCCTTTACAAGCAATAAACAGCTTGTACACCCATTAGAAGCAGACATATTTCGTCCGCTACTATCACACGGGTTTAACAGCAAGGACATTGTCCTTTGCTGACTCCCCAGTCATGTTAATATTAAAGGGAATGATCAAGCATACTTAGCTGCCAAGTCTGCTTTAGATGTTCCCATATCACAATTTCTTATACCTTTCACAGATTTTAAATCTTCGATTAACGTTTTTATTTATGACCTCTGGCAGCGGTCTTTGGGGCTGGCAGTCACAAACAAACTTCATCACATTAAACCTCTCTTAGGAGGCTCTCCCAACTCCTATAGAACCAACAGGGGGGGGGGGGGGGGGTGAAGTTGTTTTGTGTCGCTCTCGCATTTTTCATTCATTTTTAACTCAAACATGTTCATCTTAAAGCGAGAGCCTCAAACAGAATGTGTTCACCGTCATGTTCCTTTGAAAGTTAAACACATTTTGATTGAGTTCAATCATCTCAAGTCCATAAGGTCAAAATATTACCATTGCCAGTCAATACGTCAGTTATTTTCCCAAACGGAGTTATATAGTAAAGTTCTGACATTTTTAAAAGAAACAAATTTTTGTTAAAAATTTTAATTGTATATAGTCTATCATATATTATGTTTTAAATATTTATATATGTAAAGGATTTGATATAATTGTTTTTAATTATACTTTCTGTGATATGTGTTTTTATTTACATATACTAAACAGCAAAAAAAAAACGTCAGTACGATTTCAAAATTAGAGAGACTCTTTAATCAAAGCATTCTAGAAAACGACTTACTAAATGGATCAAAGCAATTTTTTGTGTACAGTATGTTGACACATTAGTGATTAATTCATCACAATTCCAAGCCATTACGAGAAGGTTTAGAGCCTTACAGTCTATACATCAGTATCTGGTGTGTCCACCACAAGTGTCAATAACAGCAGCGCAGCGTCTGTACATGGAGTGGACCAGACGATTGATAAACGCCATTGGCACCTGGAACCACACTCTCAGAAAAGCCTGGCACAATCCATCGGTTGTGTTTGGTTTCGGTACGGCGTCTATACATCAGTATCTGGTGTGCCCACCATGAGTGTCAATAACAGCAGCGCAGCGGTTGTTAAGTCTCCTCTGAATTTCATCCCAAAGATGTTCAATCGGGTCTAAGTCCGGACTAAGGGCTGGCCAGTGCATAACGTTGACACCGTTCTGCTGTAGAAAGTCCCGAGTAACCCTGGCGATGTGGGCACGGGCGTTGTCATGCTGAAAAACGTTGTTTCGATGACGTGTGAAATATTGTATGACGTGGGGTCTGGGAGCTTGATCGATGTAGGGTACTGCTGTGATGCCGCCTCCTCTCCCTGGACCAAGATTTTGGAACACCACAGGACCCCTTCTATTGTCCAGGCCGAATCCACCCCAAACCATTATGCTTGGACCTCCCCGTGAGTCTCGTTCCACGACACATTGGTCAGAATAACGCTGGCCACGTCAACGCCATATTCTGGTCCTGCCATCTGCAGTTGATACGCAATACAGACTCATCTGTGAACAGAACGGTTCTCCATTGCCTATGTCGCCCGTTCTGGTGTTGTTAGGCAAACTGTAAACGTTCACGTAGATGGCGAGGGGTGAGGATCGGTCCACAGCAAGGGATGTTCTCTCTGGTGAGACGTCGGCGCACTGTATCGGTACTGATGGGTCTTCCGTGTGTTCCCGCTGTCTGACGTGCTGTCTCAGATGCCTGTGTGAAGGGATTCTGCACGTTCTATCGCATAACATGCGGTCTACCAGTTCGGGGGCGATCATCTGTGGTGTTGGTGGCCCGAAAGCGTTGCTGAAGCCTGTAGATGGTCCGAACATTGACCTGGAAGTGATTGGCAACGGCATGGGCAGTGTGACCAGCGTCGTCTTGCAAGCGCCTGGTTCCTCTGAGCTTTCGTGAGTCGTCTTATGCTGCTGACGTTGTACTGTGAATGATTCGGCCAGGTATGGGGTGCATTTTATAGGGCTGGTCCCTCCCAGTGAACAGCACGTGCAGCATGAGTTACATGAAAATCATGGAGAACACATTACCATCTCAGAAGTCAGGGAGAACACATTACCATCTCAGAAGTCAGGTTGCTTTTTTTGAGAAAATTTCCTGGGTTCAATTCTGTGTTTGGGAAGGAGCCTTATTGCTCACGTAAAGTTGGAGATGTGGTCACAAGTATACAATAAAAACATTTGGCAAGTTTAAGCAATGCGTCTATTCAGAGTAACATACCAACCTGACGTTTGTTTTGCTGCTTAGTATATATGAATACATTTCTGTGATAATGTTTTAATTTTTCTCGTTAAATTCACCATATGTTTGGCGCAATATAGCCCGGTTAGAGCTGACGTGCCATAAAACTCCACTTCATTCACATGTTCATTTAATTACAGAAAAGGGTTTGATAATTCCTTGATTTAGGGACCATCTAATTCAAACTGCATTTACTCATTTAGATAGGTAATTCTTGATCGCTTGACATTGTCTGCGACATCTCCCAACTGTCTCGTAGCAAGCATATTTTATCCTATCATAAAGGTACTATTCTCTAGTATGGCCAGATTAATATGAGTGTAGAACGCGGGCAATAAATAATACATTACTGAAGTTATCAGCAAGTCAAGGTTTCAGGCGTGTATTATACTCTTAACTGATTATTAGATGCTCTCTCTGCATGTACTATAATCGATAAAGGAAATGAAATCTGTTGTGAAAAGAAACGTTTTTCATCTCGCCTGTAAAGTCTATGGCTGTATAAAAAAGGGCCTTTCTTATGTTAACGAATACATATGACTTTAATAACAAACAGATCAATAAATACCGTACGTTATAAAACCATTAACTGTTAGTGATTTTTACCTTCCATACAATATAAGGTAAGTCATATAAGTTGATGCAGAGTTCATGTACGTGTAGGCTGTGTATTCTGTTTTTGTAATCTTTCCTTTGTTACTGTTGTGCAATAATATTAACTGTAATGCTTTCCAAGGCCACTAATTCATCTAAATTGTTTTAGTTTTAGGAGTGATTTGAGAATGTGTCTTAAACTTTCCGTCAGTCAAACAGCTCTCTTACCTTATACGTGCACTACTGGTATTAATTGCTGGGCAGGTTTCAATATACGAGAAGCAATGAAAGCGCACCAAATGGATGACTGTAAGTCTCGTCGGAGAGATATACTTTAACAATGCATTACGTAAGAGCCAAATCTGTCTATTACAGGTCTTTATTTTGGATTCAAATTTGATATAAACTATTATTTAGACATTTATTTATATGACAAGCCTATGATCAACTCTCAAGACCATTGGATGGCGGAGATTTAAACGGATTAAAATACGGTCGCCATTTAATGATTTTATTTAAAAATGGCGAATCGAGGCTAAGTCTCAAATAACATGTATTGTTGTTACGATAACAAACAATCTATGCCACATCTAATCAAAACTTTAAACAGTGATGACTTCGCACAGAATACAGTAATTTGAATTAAATTTTCAATGTATTCATTTTGCTTTATCTATTTTTGAACTATATTTACAAGAACGACCAGCTCTTACATAATGCATCTTTAATATTGCAATTCTGGATGTTTTCACGATTTCGTAAACGCACCACATATCAATTTTCTCAAAAACAAAAACAAAATAATTCGACAGAATGTGAATGTTGAAAATTACGAATTTTTGGTGTAAAATGTGGCCAATACAGCTACTACAATTCTGTGATATATAGATAGATAGCCAATGTCGACACCTGTACACCGGGAGCTTTATCACTGCCGACACTGATCGTCGCCGACTACGCTCTGCCAGATGGCCTTACATTGGACCAATTCTGACATAACGCCGTCAATAGTTGAATTTTATCCATTGTATCTACGTTTCACTGTAAAGTTCTTATGGCCTCACGAGGTTTTTGTTTTATTTGTGTATGGAATTAAGTTGGAATTATTATTTAATATATTTTGTAAAACTCATTACATGATTCTCTTTTAAACTTGTGATATAATCCCCATCTCTTAAATTTACTGTCATTAGTATATTTCATTTTCTTGATAAAATTAAATTTAATAAACCCTACCTTTAGTTAATTATTTTTCTGAAATATTAAATAGTACTTGAAATTGGACATGTCATGCTACGATTTAAACCAATGCAACGAGAAAAACTGATGGGTAAACATCACATTACATTGAGTTCGAATGAACGCAAACTGGCATGAACATTAAGTTGAAATGACATGACATAAAATATTGTGTAAGTACAGTTAATCTTTGGAAACTAAAATTTAATCTTAAGGGGCTAAAACTCATAAGGTTAACAATGGCTGCGTTCACACTGCATGCGCATTCAATACGAATTCCGGAGACCGGCCTCCGGAGTTCGGATTGGTTTGTCTCGGATTCAAAGCGCCGCGTCACATTACAGCTTATTCCGACTGAATTCAAATTGAAATGCGCCACACTTAACGCGCATCGCTAGCAGAGGAGAAGGGCATTTACAATCTGATTAAAACACAGATCCTAATTCATTTCGTTTTTTATAGTTCAAAATTTCGTTTTACTTGTCTTTACTACACTAGGATCTGGAAGAGTTGTTATATTACCGGCGTTTTGGTTGAAGTGAGGGATTAGCCAATGAAACGGTCTGTTACGGCGACTTCTTGGCGTGTCATGCATGGAACTGTGGGTAACCACTAGAAATGTCAACGCTGATTGATTAATCAATGTCTGACGTCATAGGGTCAAAAGCCGCTCGTACGACCCCAGAATTTCCAGTACAACTTGCCAGATCTTCATGTAGTGTAGGCCATCGAAGGTATAAAAAAACGAAACGAAATATAGATCTGTATTTTAATCAGATTGGGGCATTGTCAGTGATGCAGGGCGGAGGGCTTGACAAGGACAGCTGTCTAGTCCTTCGGGTGATACGAAAAACCGAGGTCCCGTGTAAACATTGGAATGCACGTAAAAGATCCCTTGGCAGTTGGAATTCGATATAAGAGTAGGCGATAGTGCCGCTGCCCGGGCAACATTTCCCTCATAGCACACAGTATGGCGTATGCCCGTCTTCATTAGCCCAGTATAGGAGCAGAACAGTAGGACGTTAAACCCCGTTTCATTTCATTCATTATATCCAAGATGGATGCGCCCGTGATCTTCTGTTTCTAATGTGTAATTTCCTGAGGCAAACAAGACTACATCAGCGACGTCGGGTCGTGCATGTTCGACATCTTGTCATTCAGCTTTACGTTCCATCTGTACGAAAAGGAGAGCTGTTCTCTTCAGCCCCCCCCCCCTGCACCACTGACAAGGGGACCACGCCGGAAAATCGCGATGAACTTTCTCGGTGAACACCGAGAGCGAACCCGCGACCTCCAGGCTAGAGAGTCAGTGTCTTACACATTGAGTCATACATAATGCTATATACAATATGTGCTAGGGACTAGACTATTAGTCTCGAGGCGTCTGAAGCTAGCCCGTCCTGCTCCTAACGCCTAGACCGTGAATAACCAGTCGTGATCTGAACACACCATTTCTTTGCAGTTGGATTTTGATACGCCCACATTGAAATTGCGGAGTTGTTCATGTTCAGGACAACGTGACCAGTTTAGGAGCAGAACAGTAGGACGTTAAACCCCATTTCATTTCATTTCAGGACGACGTCATTATCTCTATCAACATCATCACCATCATCAAGGTGACCTCCGGGATGAGATTCATCATCCAGTGCCTGTGGTTTTGGCCCCACCATCACCATAATGTCTACAACCTGAGGAAGATTGTGAATTGGCCTGGTTCCCAATATCTCATCCAGTATATCCTACTCCTCGTCATTGAATATATTTCGATCAGGGTGCCAGATTTGTTCAGTTTTTTTCCTTTTTTTTTTGAGCCCACCCCTGCTTGAGGCTTTCAGCTTATTTCGGCATTGATCAACCTTCCTCTGATAACTCTGGGCCGACAGAAGATCAGCCAGCCTTCTGTATACTGACTGGTTGCGATGCGAGGCCTCTACAAAGTTGGAGCGGAAGAAGCCTCTTTTTCATAAACACCTTTTTCATAAACACACGATTTCCCTCAAAGCGATAAAACGGGGGTAGACGTGAACATACGCGCAAAGTTATTCGGTTCTGGTAAACCCGTTGATCTGAATAAAGCGTGTAACACTAAAATCGTGACTGCGAATAACCCGATTCGGAATAGTTGTTCCAGATTGAATTCGGAAAAATATACGGATTCGTTATTTCAGATTCTGTTCGGATTTAAGCGAATAAGATTTTATTCTGAATTCAATCCAGATTAAACCCCCAGTGTGAACGCACCTATACAGTGTTGAGTTGGGTTGGTCTAATGTTGTTGGTGTTTTTTTATCGGTTAGACAAGCTCTATATAATTCAATGTTTCTTTCTGAAGATAATAGACGTAAAAGTTTCAAAGACCACATATTTTTGACCTAAATGAAAAGGACTAAAAAATTTATACTTTTAAAAAAATATTTTTATATTGACTGGTTGCAATAGTCAAAGCACATAAAAGTAAATCATTCAAAGAATTAGAAAATGCACTTTCGTTCGTTTTATATTAATATAATATTGTTCTTTATGAAACATAAATTTGTGCTCTAAGCTGTATAAAAGTCTACATTTAAAGATGGGTTCCTAGAAAAGTATTTATCGGGTGGTTATTTCCAATAAAAGTATGGCAATTTTGGTATATATGGAAAATACTGGATTCCCCGAAAAACACTCATGGAGCGTATACAGGACAAAAATGTAAGGGTTCCCCTAATTTCTGCACGCGTGATGTCAAAGGTCACACGCGAACATTGAGCGCTTGATGTACAAGTTGATAAACTTTAGGAAGAGTTAGACGTACAACACTTTCTGAGATAAAAAAAAAATGACGGAAAAAGACGCAGGTAGTGGATAATCCGAGAATTAAATAAGAATTCGATATTTGTAAAAAAAAAAAAAATAGTAAGCGATTAAAGACAACATCGTCTTATGTATGCAATGAATTCTCCTCTGACTTCCGAGAGAGGTAAGTCACGTGACGTAAACATGACCTGGTTTGATCGAATTTTTATAGCAGGGCATTCCTTCGCAATTACAATGTTTGAGAAGGATTTGAAGCAAAATTATGACAAATTAATTAGTTCGAATATGTCTTTAGTCCATATATACCATTAAATCACCCAGTTTGTACGCGGGAATGTATCTTTAAGATCAATAAGTTAATTGTAAAAGAATGATTTGGAGTAGACAGTTTAAATCGACTTATTATAAGTATATAAGACTCCTTGAAGTTCAGAACCAAATTATGATATTAATTACATTATAAACTTTTGCACGGCGAGTAGATTGTCTGACCCGCAGTGTTCAAGTTCGGCTGAACATATCACAGGCCTATAACATAAAAGTAATCCCCTTTAGAAACAGGGTTTTACTGAAAGAAATAAAATGAAACGGGGTTTAACGTCCTACTGTTTTGCTCCTAAACTGGGCTAATGAAGAAGGGCATACGCCATACAGTGTGGTATGAGGGAAATTTTGCCTGGGCAGCGGCGCTACGGCCTACTCTTATATCGAATTCCAACTGCCAAGGGATCTTTTACGTGCACGCCGATTTGTACACGGGGCCTCGGTTTTTCGTCCCATCCGAACGACTAGACAGCTGTCCTTGTCAGGCCCTCCGTCCTGCATCACTGACAAGAGGAAACCAAGCCGGAAAATGTGGATGAACTTTCTCGGCCAATGCAGGGATCGAACACCCGACCTCCAGGCTAGCGAGCCAGCGTCTTACCCAATTAGCTTTACAGAAAGATTTAGTTCCTTTTGTAGTTGAAACTTTATGAATGGGTATATTAATCTTAACGTGTGTCTTCACATTTTTTGCTAGAACGTATGTGTATTTAAGAAAAAAGATGTGCTTTTTTGTAGTATTTTCTGGCACGAAGTAAAAATAATGTATGTAATGATCGATCACGCCTCTCTTATCATTAAAGATATATTTTTTAAAAATTTACAAATATATCTCTTCGCCAATCACACACTATAATATATCACATCAATTAAGACAATCGTGTTAAAATAAAAAAAAAACAATATGATCCATTATATAGAAATATTGTTTGTATATCCTAGAGTTCAATATATCGAATAACAATTCGCTCATAAAGGAAATGATTTTGTGTGGAGTCTCATTAAAGCACTAGCTTGACCTAGTTTAAGACCAAACGCCAAAATCCTGAACAGATGTGTATTACACGAGTGGCTTGCTAGTTTTTGGTTTTCTTTAATAATTGTAATAATGTTCTACCATAGTTATTTTTGTTTTATCCGAAACTCCCGCGGCGAATAAGCACCACCAATCACCGCTAGCACGTGTTGGCTTGTGCTGAAGTGAAAATATGGCGATTGATTAAACACGTGACTGTAGCTCGCTTCCGGTTAACCAGTTGGAGGCACAATATGAAGTGTATTTAGTATTTCCGTCATTTCCTTCGTTTCAATTAGTCGAGTAGGATTTCATTTGTTTGTTAATTTTAGTTGACAGATTGTTGTCCTTCGGTGAAGTGCTCCTGGACACTTTCCATTGTAACTCTACATACGTTCATTTATTGCTTCGAGTTACAAAGAGGAGTTCAGTTAATGAAACGTTATCCCATGCCTTGGGAAACAATATGATTTTTCCTAACCAGCGAAGATTTGCTTTTTCTCTTTTTTTGTTGATTAAATTTAAAGTTTAATCTAATAATGTCCTCTACTATATGTAACAACTCGGT
Organism: Patella vulgata; assembly: GCF_932274485.2. Taxonomy (NCBI): domain Eukaryota; kingdom Metazoa; phylum Mollusca; class Gastropoda; family Patellidae; genus Patella; species Patella vulgata. The sequence continues at coordinate 35,316,376 of NC_065883.2, forward strand.
ATTATTTGCAAGATTTCTTCATCATATGAGGTGTAATTATCATTCCATCTTAAATGCGCGATAACCGCTTTGATTTATGTGAACTTAAGTATTAAATTATTTGATGTGTTATTTGGAAAGTGTAAGCGCTAATTGGCTTTTTTTTCACAAAATTAAGTTTCATTCGGTTTTCTGTGTCGACAGTTGCACATAAAACTCGGTCACTGACTTAATCCATACACACCAAATTTTCAACATGCTTAATAATACATAATACGTTACACAATTGGCTATAATGGTAGTCTTTGCATGTTACATTTAAAACAATCGATGTTGAAGAAATTATTGACATAAATCTTTAATATATGAAAAAGGGTAAGATGTTCACGTATCCTCATAATAGTTTTTGTTTCGTTGTTTACTTTTGGTTAGTAACAAGATCAACCCACTGCTAGATCTGTCTTCTGCATACTTAGCGGAAGTTATACCTGATGAGATAAGCTTTTATAGATATTAGCTTTCACATAATGATAAACAAAACAAACTCCAAATAAAAGCTATATTAAATTTTACAGGATATGAATGAAAGCCCGCTCGACTGGTGGTTACGGTCATTTTTATCCTGTGTTCATTTTTAGAGTGTGCGTATAAAATAACAAGATCCATGTGTAGTCTCAGTAGTTTATTTGATTTAACATTTCAGTGATGATAGAACCGCGAAAGTCACATAAAGGCAATAAATACTGATAACATAATATGCCTAATATTTTATGACCGCAAACCCTTTTCTCTCCGAGGTGCTTTTCTTAATTATCTTTATCCTTTCGCCCAACCGTAAAACATTTATCAGAGAACAAATTAATTCTTGGTTAATTGACTACCTGGCGCATGCTACTTGTCAATTTCTCTACAATAGCCGTTACCTTGATCAACCAAGCCGAAATGAATATTAACAAAATAGATATAGAGCCTGTCCTTACACGTGACCAGTTTCTCTAACCCAACTCATCACGCCCTAATTTTCTATGAATTTGCGCAAGAATATTAATTGTAGTGACACATGCGCACCCAGACGTAAACGGAAGTAAGAGTGATCGCGTGACTAGGGACGAATGTGGTGAACAAAAGTAAACGAAATTGGTTTGAGCCAGGTAAATTGGCAATTAGCGATTCATAGTGTCGTGTTTCTGTTTCACGCACGTTGCGCGTCCCATACACGTGCACAGGTGCGTACATCGAAAAGTAACGGATAGCCTCCAGGTGTTTTGTTTAATGGCGATGACAGACGACATTGTAATATTTTACCTTTAATTGAACAAAAACTTGACTTTTAACGTTTCTCTTCTTGCATTAAGGAAGGATATTAAATCTCTAAATCCTGATGCCAAAACCATTGACTTGGTGATAAATATCCATTATTCATTTATAATACACAATGTCAACCTTTATTGCAATTTCCCTGTTTTTCCCTTGTAAAATATGATATGGTTGAGAGGATACTTCTGAGATTGATTCCATCTCTATAATGGTTTTTTAATACCCGGGTACTGGAATATTAGTGTAACACAAAATAAAAAAAAGCCCACTATCAGTTTGTGGGAAAAGCCTGAATCATTAGGAAGAGGTTTGTAATCTTCTTAACTTGAAAGAAGAGACAGACGGTAGGACAGTGACGGAGAGATGGTATTAGGAAAAACTTGAAGTGGACGAGATTAGCGAGAAATTGTCGCGCTGGGAGAGAAACAATTAATATCAGGCCGTGTCGCTAAGCTGCTTACAGGAATAACGGTAGGTTATGCGGCCAGAGGAAGAAAGGAAAAGCCCATCAGCATCTTATCAAATATTGATCATCAAAACAAATTAATCAAACCACTCATATCTTCAAATTTATCTTAGAAAATCAAACAAAAATCCGCCCTGAAGATGGAGAATCCACGTCACATGAAGTCACCGCTCACAATCGCGCGCACAGCACGTGAACCCTTGTCCATAAACATTAACTTAATGAAACTATCAAGATGGCCAATGTCGCAAAAGATCTCACAACAGGAACTTCTGCTTGGTTTAACAAATTGTGAAAATTACCCGCGTCGACGCAATGAATTGGCTGCCAAATACACCTGATCCCAACAAAACCTGAATCAAAATGCTAGATAAGTTAAATTATTTCTGATATTTTCTGTTATTCTTTGAGAACACCCATCGACTTTAATATTTAATATTTCACCCCTAAAAAATAAATACGCGAATAGAGAAGAAATGTGGTTAGTTTAAAGTATGTTTGGGATTTGTTTTCGATAAACTGACATTAATGAAATGTTCTTAAATATATTTTTATGGCAACCAGCCAAGACTAGAATATTGTTTTTTAATGTTCATTCCTTATTTTATTTATCCTTATTTTTTTTATATTTTAAATTATAAAGCTATAATATTTTTGAATGAGTACGTACAGGAGCTTGGGACTAATGTGAATAATGATAACTAATAATGAAAAATAGAAAAGAGACATCAGATGTTGTCGTAAATAGATATAATTGGGCTAGCTAGCCTGCTCATTGTGTAGTTAAATCTTTAATTGACGGTTGTCGTCAAAACATGTTTTCTTCCATCTTAAAACATGACGTGTGCCATATTGAATATCAGCACGTGCGTGACTTCTGGTGTTGACAATCAGTGAACACGACAACCAAATGCATGGCGATAATCTCCCTTCCCGGTTTTCTAATTCTCTATTACCTCTTCAACAGAAAGATTCTCTACTTTCCTAATATGATATTTTTAAAATAAAATGGGTTATTTGTCTATCATTGACTGTTGTCTTGCAATATCTGCAATTAACTGTATTAAGTTTCAACATTTTTAATTGAAACAAAAGATTAACATTAGGTTATAGAAATGTTGAATTAGTCCAAATAAGATATTCTACGGAGAATTCAATTACTTTTTTATTCTTTCTTTTAAAGAAAAAATATATAGGGCCCAGAGTACTCCATTACAAGTAAATTTACTGAACGCAATGAAAACACGACACTTTAATGAATGGATAATTGTAGTTCTTGTCTGAGAGAAATTCTGCAATTCTGAATGTAACAATATCAGATCACGTTGATATACATAAGAATGTTGTTTTCACGACTGTAAACACACCAAAGATCAATTTTCTCAAACTCTGCTGTTCCTTCATATCAAAAACACCTTAACAATAATTCCGATGTTTTGAAAAGGACTGCTTTATATAATGCATATTAGCTGAGGCTTTTATTATTTTGGACTTGATTCCACATCCTCAGCATCTAATTTTGGAACTGAACTATCATATCAATGTACGAATTGGTTCAAAATATGTTTATGTGGATGGAATTCATAAAATTAGACACCCATTATATTTTTAGTTGATGTGAATTTTACTTGGAACTTCCTGGTCAAGAAATAGTGAAATATTGTTGAACCACAATATTTGGCCTCGAATCAAATCTTTTTCAATTTTCTTGACAGGTGAAAGAATAAATTTAAATACAAAGAAATATAACCTTTAAAATTCTGATTATGTATCTAATAAACAACTTTAAAATGAAATTACGTTACAAAAATCCACTGGAAAATTTGATAGTCGTTTGGAAATTCTGGTATCTAAAATCATTATAATGCCTCATGGTCAACATAATGCTATATGGTCAATGATCTGTTGAGCTGTATTGATATAAGTATTACTTTCATATTTTAATGTAAACATATTGATGTTTATTAGGGCAATATCGATGAACATCTACATTCCACAAACATTCACTAAAAATTTTAAGGTCAAATTCCTGAATGGAATGAAGGTTGTTTTACAACTCCAAAAATTTCAAGAAGAAGATACTATATGTAATTAATTCTATCTAATTATATTCAGTATAATGCGGTATAAACCTTAAAACACCTATATCTCTTCATTGGCTTAACAGATATTTCTCAAATGTTAAATACCGTTTAATCTGAAGAATTGTAATTAATTTAACTACAGAATATGTTTATGTATGTGACTGGATTTGAATGTGGTTTAACCCTTTACTAGGGTCATTTTGAAAAGAACATGCGGTAATTTTATTTATATTGTTAAGGGTACAACACTAGAAATTTGTATGGAAAGATGCCTAAACATCGTCGAATTTCAACTTTTTATGGATCTTTTACGTGCACTACCAATTGTACACAGGGCTATATTCCAAATTGAAAAACCTCATAATACAGTTTATAAAATTGACAAATCAGTAATTGAAATTAAATCTATAAATTATTTAGGTTCAAATTCTTTTTTAGAAAAGGCTGAAAATTACTAATCTTTTTGTTCTTAACGTCTAAATGTTTGATTTATTCAAGTGACAAGCGTTAATGTCTGAGTACCATTATGCCCACTAGCATGCAAGCAAATATTCCATGAAAACCGACTATTAATTTCCTAATGAAGAGGTGATTTGTCGATAGAAACAATTAATAACCTATCGTGCTTGGCCAGCTTAACAAGAATGAATGTCGCATGACAGAGAGAAGCCTAATTCATGTGAGTTATCTATAACGTGTTAAGAATCTCTGTGGAATACACCAGGTCGACATAAAACAACTATCAAGTTCATAAACAGACAAAATCTTTCAATGGCATCTATATTATAAATCATTTATAGATCTGGGCCTTGGTTTTATATATAATACGTATTCTCTGTGGGGACTTTTTTTCTTGCGATATTTAATGCTGAATATTATATAATTGATTACGCCAGTGAGAAATCAAAAAAAATTAAAACATGGCATTGTTTACGCTGCCCATATAGAGAATATAATATCTAATCGTAAACCTAGATGTTTTCGTTTCGGTCACAAACCACTTTCTGTTTACACAAAATTTATTGTTGAACTGATTATTGATAAGAATTGTGTCTTGAGTGCGCAATATTGAACTGAGGTGGGGACAGACTATGGCAGGGTATGGGGTTCAAAATGCAATCTAGGGTAAAAAGCAGAAAATCGGAAGTAAACAGGAAAATCTAAAAGGGTATTTTTATGGTGGAAACCTATAACTCTATTCACTTAATCTGAGAAAACATCAAGCTCTTCATCTTTTAATTGTCATAATTCTGTTTTCATGGACAGAATTTCTAGTTTCTATAATCAACTTTTGACTTTCGACTTTCTGCATTTTTCTGTCAACTTCTGAGTTCCGACATTCCACTTTAGATTTTTACTCACGATTTTCTAGCGCAGATTTCCTCCAGTACTATGGTGGCTAATAGTGGCCATGTTATTTTCGCCATTTTCATAATCCGACAACACGACATAACAGTGAGAGCATATACGACAAAGTAGACTTGGATATTATCGCCTTATCGCCTTAGTATCTTTTTGTAAGACACAAAAATACATAATTTTGCTAGCCCTGTGGTAGGTCTCATTTCATCGCACAGGAATGAATGAAAGAACTGGATTTTAACGTTCTACTTTTCTGCACCAGCGGGACTAATAAACACGTGATCATACAGGAAACTGAATACATGTATAAATAAAACTGGTACAAAAGAGATATATTATGTTGATTAATTGTCTGGGGTTTTTTCAAAGTAATGAAACATTTATAAAAGAACTCGAAATACAGCAGTAGAACAAAAGCTAGTTAACTGGCTTAATTCTTCGAACAAGAAGTGGTATAAGGTGATCCGACTTTTTTTTACTTGTTAATTTATACGCCGTCGTGTCAAACATTATTGACTTAAAAGTTATAGGCCTCGAAACATTTTAATTATCTGCTTATTTTCAAACATTAGTTTTGACGGCAAACTTTAAAAAGATATTGTAATAGTTAGTGTTTCATTGTATAATTGAAATCTTATAATCCCTCTTGTTGTTTTAAATATTATTCTAAACGTTACCTTAATTAGATGAATTCTGGTATAAGCTGTATTGGAGTATCAGCAAGTATTGTGAGGGCAGTGTTTTAAGTTACAAACAATAAACTTTAATTAGTATTTGACTAAATTGGTTGCCATAAACTATTTGCTAGGAATGCATATGTAGCTATAAAAAGGAAGATATTTATTATGCTCCTAATAAACTTGCTATACATCTAATACAGTGTTTGTTTCATTTAAGACTTATAACCAGAGAACATTAGTTTTTACAATTGGTGAGATGTTAAAAAGATTCCCGTATGTCTAAACGAGTAACGTCAGAAAACTACAAATACCCAACGAGACAAGCAAAGGCTGTTCAGCAAAACAAACCACTGTCACACACGTCGACAAATACCGAGATTACTTCCGTACCACCCCAAGTGAAAATGCAAAATCCTGGATCCAAGACTTTAATTCATTCTATATTCATTCTATATCATGCACTGTATAACAGACAACAGTAAAATAATCAGTCTATTTTCATTTCATCTAAAAGAAAGTGCTGAACGGTGGTTTGAAAAACTACCAAATGATGTCAGACACGACTTCAAGAACAATTTAAGTTAAGCTTTTCGTCCAAATTAAATCCCGATATTGGCAACATTAAACAACAACCAGGATGTGCTCTTGTCGAATCACACGCTGAATTACCTAATGTTGCATACGTAACTAAAACAGATTCTAATTCAATGGATAAACTTTGTGAAAAATTTGGAGAGATTTTAGAATCGTCACAAAGACAAAACATGGAGAGGTTCCAATCCTCACTACGTGAAACTTGTGCTAGAGATAAAAGACAAAATACACATCAGAGACACTATAAACTTGTTTAAGTCGATAAGCGCACCCCGCCAACAAATAAAGAGATCTCTTATCAATATGGGAGTGACGTGCAAACACTTTTGCACCAATTTAAGGCTACACCGTTAGTCGCTACTGCCTACTGGGGTTTCCGATTAATAACTCCACAAATAAAACAGTCTGGATTTACTTCAGGGGACCGGTAGGATATCACCAAAGTCTATAAAATCTTATCTAAAATGTGTGCATTATTTTTGTAATTTAGTATGTAATTAACACTGTTTTGGATTTGGTATAATTTAACTTTTCTTTCGCGCGAAGAAAATGCAGCGAATGGGCTATAATGACTTTGACAATGGTGGTCTTGTTATCCTCTACCCATGAGTTTCAGCTTCTAAAATCCCGGTATAAACTATCGCTCCAGTTATCTAAAAGTATTGACGGGTGTAAAGAACGAGACAGGCTATGCCAACTAGTTCTGAAAACCTGACATCAAATGGTCTAAAGGCTTGCGTTGTCTCATAAGGCCTGCAGTCATTGAGTCAAGTGGTCTAGTTTCGATTTCCAGATTGTACGTTCGTCTGTCAAATCTCGTAGATTTTCTCCTGGCAAAATTATCTATTTCTGTGTCTTACAGAAAAAGACTAAGGTGATGATAACACCACGTTACGACAACAATTACACGATAATATCCGAATCTATTTTGTCGTATTCTCTCCATAATACTGTCGTGGGTTATGAAAAGGGCGAAAATTACATGGCCATGATCAGATACCATAGTATTTGAGAAAATCTGCGTTAGAAAACCGTGAGTAGAAAATCTGAAGTCGAAAGTCAAAAGTTGACAGTAGAAAGCAGAAAGTCGAAAGCCAAAAGTTGATTGTAGAAAGTAGAAATTATGCCCATGAAAGTAGAATTCTGACTGTTTAAAGTTAAAAACCTTGGTGATTTTGTTGTAGATAAGAGTTTTCCCTTTTACTTTTGATTTTCTACTTTCGGCTTTTGATTTTCTACTTTTCACTCTAGATCGCATTTTGAACCCGATACCCCACCATAACAGACAGGTAGTCGAGCGTTAAAAGGATGAAAAGATAATGAAATTTCCGGACCGAAAGATATATTAGCAGGATGAAACAGGATAATCAGTTATGATCCTCACGGTGGGTTCCTTTTTGGAACACTAATACCACTTGTCTCGTGAATTAATATGTGATGGCTGTATTTACGCTCATCTTGAAATTGCTTGATAATCTAATCAAAACACATCTTTATTTCGTTTCGTTTTATGTTCTGACTTTCAACACTACATAAGATCTAACACAATCATATGTATTCAAAACAGTTGCCGTTCAGTGTTATGCACGAGGCTGAAGCGACTCCGTCAATGTGTTTCGAATAACACGACTCGTTGATAATACATGTTAGATATTAAGTAAACCTGAGTATGGTAATATTTAAAATACAGAACATAAAACGAAAGAAAACAAACAAATGAACTGAATAGCATTGATTTAATCAAATCGGAGAGAGCAAAGGTTACGTGGGTAGGGTTTGTTCCCAAAGCAACTTTTCATTTCTCTCCCCTTGGCCAAACAGGAATCCTTTAAATTCAATACCAGTTTGTAAACAGGGCTTCGATATTTTGACTTCTCAGAACGATTACACCCTACGCATTAAACGGTAAATGAAAAGTGGGCGTCGAAAATCTGCTCTGGGTCAAGTTCTCGGTTTCTTTAAAACCAAGAGAGGGGGATTGGATGGCCGAATAGTTAGCGCATGCGCGTTGTATCATAAGGTCTGTCATTCAGTCAATTGGCGTGTTTCGATTCCTCGGTTGTACGTGACAAGGATTTGGGTCGCCTGTCCACCCTCGTGAGTTTTCTCCGGTTTCTTCCCACTGCTAAAGATCCTACTTGTAAGCGAATTGTTGTAATAAAATTGAACCATAATATGTCAGTTCCGAAAAGCCATCGCACGTGAAATTCTCTACACATCTGTCAACTATTACAGCCGTAAAAAAATCTATTGTTGACGATTCTGAATAGAAGTAATATTTAGCTTTTTGGTTATTACAGCAGATTTAGAAATTACGTTCCTTTTATTTTTTAAATTGCTTTATCATTAACTACACCGTTAGGGGCGGCACCTTTTGCTTTAGTGCAAATAATATCCCTGGAACCCTCGCGTGCGTGTTTCTAAATTCAATTTCTTGTTCCAGTTTTCTGTTATGTTTCGTAAAAAAGTAGTCTTGAATATCCCGGCCTGCCAATCAGACGGAGAATTGTCGGCAGACTGATTAAGCGAGACACGTAACCTATTTTTTACTCAAAAGTCTAATTAAGTACAACATGACCGATTATTTAGTTACTCTAAATGTGCGAAACTGATTTAAGGCTTGGTATAATATATATATTGTGGTGTAATTGTCGATATATTTATATATGGTGGGGCACCTTATCAAGAGGAAACCCTGGGTTAATATGAGCATCATACTTTACACTAAGCATTAACAGTTCACTGGTGTTCTAGACATTTCTTGCAAGCAGATTGGCGACCAATATAATAGAATAATGCAATATTTGGGAACTGCTTCCCTAATTCTGATTTTACATTTATAAATTACTTCCCTTGGTTGTTTGTTTATATTTGTTTTTATTTATCCACTTTACAAATTAAAGACTCTGCGTCATTTGCATTTGCTGGAAAATATCAAATTTAACACGACTTAATCCACACCAAGTTGTACCCAAATTAATTATTTAACACTCATTAAAACCGTGGTAGATAACCAGCGGATTGGATTCATTTAAAAGGGGCCCATCAAAAGATGGCAATGAAGATTACTACAGGCGATGTTGGCGTTTGACCATACCCCATGGATGCTGAACGTTAGCAAATTTTCAATTCATTACATCTTTGTATATATTGAATGGAATTGAACCAGTCATGGACTGATATTTCTTTTTGAGGCACCACCTTCACAATATTGTTGTTTGCAAGGTATTCTTAAATCCCTCAAATGATGTTCATAAACTTAATGTGAAGTCTGTGTCATTACAAACACACTCACTGAGTGGTGCACTTATATAGAGTTTAGTGCCACTCTTGGTAATTGATATGACCTATTTCTTAAATATTGTAGCTTCAATTTGTATTTTAATTTTATATTACTTTCTCTTTGTTTTATTTTTTTATATATTAAAGCAATTTGTTTCATTTCGTAAACATTTTGACAGTTTGCAAATATTACAAGTGACCCAATTCTTCCAACATTGATTATGGTTTTTTAATTAGCTTCGGGCATGATGTTATAATTCCGATAGTATCACAAGTTTACTTTATGTCGCTTTTACCGCGTAACATTTGTGAAATGTCAAAATGTTTACGAAAATAAATTGACTCCGACCTACTTCAATATAAAAAATTGATACGAGTTAAAAGTAATAATGAAAATAGAACAAATACAAATCCCAACTGCAATATTTATATAAGAAATAAGTCATATAAATTAGAAAACGGATTGAATACGAACGTGTCAAAATGCTGTATTATATTATTTACAAAACAAAATGTTCATCCGTCCATTTCATTTCAACAATTGAACATTATTTTTATATAAAAAAAAGTTTGAATTTAATCGTATGGTGTAGTGGTTATGCGGTTATACTTTAAGGGCTAGTTGTTTTAACAAGCATCGTCGAAGGCTATTATTTTTTTGACAGTTTGCAAATATTACAAGTGACCCAATTCTTCCAACATTGATTATGGTTTTTTAATTAGCTTCGGGCATGATGTTATAATTCCGATAGTATCACAAGTTTACTTTATGTCGCTTTTACCGCGTAACATTTGTGAAATGTCAAAATGTTTACGAAAATAAATTGACTCCGACCTACTTCAATATAAAAAATTGATACGAGTTAAAAGTAATAATGAAAATAGAACAAATACAAATCCCAACTGCAATATTTATATAAGAAATAAGTCATATAAATTAGAAAACGGATTGAATACGAACGTGTCAAAATGCTGTATTATATTATTTACAAAACAAAATGTTCATCCGTCCATTTCATTTCAACAATTGAACATTATTTTTATATAAAAAAAAGTTTGAATTTAATCGTATGGTGTAGTGGTTATGCGGTTATACTTTAAGGGCTAGTTGTTTTAACAAGCATCGTCGAAGGCTATTATTTTTTTCTGCGCAGTCGAGATGAAATGAAATGGGGTTTAAAGTCTTACTTCTCTGCACCAACCGAGATATTGAAGGCGGGCATACGCCATGCAGTGTACTATAAAAGAAATTTGACCTACCTAAACCTATTCAAATTTCAACTGCCTAGTGTTCTTTTAAGCGCACGCCAAAGTGTACATACGGCCTCGGTTTTTCGTGTTTTCCGAATGGCTAGACGTTTGTCCTTGATGGCACAGACAGGGGGGAATCACGTCGGAAAATCTCGAGTAACTTTCTCGGCTAACATAGCTAATATACTTTTGTCGTACTGTTGCATTTTAACTCACCGATCTCGTTAGCGAGGCATGGTATGCTTACTTCAATATAACACTTGATAAAATTTCTAATTTGCTGACTTCATATAGTAATGCTGTAGCTAAAGCTAAACCTAACTGATAGTGTAGTTTGTGTGTATAATATTGAGACTTAGATGGACATTATCTAGTAATTTCAAGATAATATACCATAAATGTATAGAGTATTACCTGTAAATAAATATATTATGCTCTTTAATGGAGTTAGAAATATCAACTAAATCGAAGTCTTCGGCGTGTTCTCAAATTACCTGCATATAATTCAAAATTTGGGAATATACAGTGGATATACAATTGACTTTACCTAAATGTTATAATTGCATGTAAGTTGGGCATACAATTAATTATTTATGACTCGATTTCACACAAACGCGTCATTTGAAGCTGTTTTCTACAATACGGTCATTTGAAGCTGGGAAAACAGGGAACAGTGCATCAAAGACATCGGCTTCAATTGAAGGTTTGTTAACCAATACCTTTACCCCCTCCAACCGATTTTAGCAACATCTACAAGTTAATAGAGATGAAATTAGCTTCGTTTGTGATGTGACAAATAAGAAACCACCTTTGACCTGAAACTATGGGTATCAGTAAGCGAGGCGCTAAAACCTTTCTCTTGCCTCACAATATAACCAGTGTGTAAAAGCTACACCGTGAATGCAGTCTGAAAAAAAGCCAATGAATTTGAAGAGAAAAGGGCTGTGTATGGAGAGTTGTCGGCGCGTTCCCCTTGGGTGCTCTTCTATAGACATGTGTGTGATAGGGGTCCATGCTTTGTATCATGGGTGGGCGTAACAGGGGCATTAGGTGCTAACCAAAATTTCATGTAAACTTTGGTCTAGGTAGTTTCCTCTTCTACATCAATACCACTAAAGCACTGATATCATTTACCACAGCATTTTCTTAAACTAAAATTTAGGTTTATTAGGTATGGAAAACCAAACAGCTCTTAATTCATAGTCCTTAATTCTTATTTCTTCACTTGTTGTCGTATTTCGCTTTGTACATTAATATTAACATTTGTATCTTAACATCAAGATTTGTTTTACAAATCAGACATTTATCATATCAGATTTGTAATTTGTATTTTTGTTTAATTTAATTGTATTTCAGTGTAAAGATAAAATTTATTTTAGAAAGTCAAAAAATTAGCCAACATTTACATTGTTGTGGGCATCTCTTACGAGAGGGTTGGAAACATTATCGTCAACGAGTTAGGAATGACAAAAGTTTCAGCAAGGTGGGTGCCAACGCTCTTGACTGCGGATCAGAAACATGTCAGGTGACAATCTGTGATTCTTGAAGCATATCCGGATAATTTTTTGGCCCGATTTGGCCCCGTCAGACTTCCACCTGTTTCCAAAAATGAAAAAGGAACTAGCAGGTCGACATTTTACTAGTACTGATGAGGACTTTATTGGAGTAGCCGGCATCCAGGCCTTTCAACATCGTTGGCAAAAGTGTGTACACCTCGAAGGGGATTATGTAGAAAAAGAAATGGAAATCATCGACTTTGTACAGGTCTTTGACAGATAGGCTTAGAACCTTTCTGCCAGCCCTCGTATTTCCCGAACCGTCAGAGAGGTGTCCGTTCTGGGTTCTGGGAGGGAATTAAACTGAAATGAGGTTTAACATACACGCCAACGTGTACACGGGATCATGCCGTTTTAAGTCCCATCCGAACGACAAGACGCAGTCCCTCACCAGGCTTTCGGTACTGTACCATTGACAAGGGGGCACCAGGTTGGAAAATCCCCACGAACTTTTTCGGTCAGCACCAGAGTTTTTGCTCGTGTCACCGAAATCTTATTGAATAAATATTACGGAATCCATCAAAACCTATTAAAAGCCCTAATAATTTGGTAATGAATTAAAAAAAAATAAACGTTTGACCAAAACTTTTTTACGGGTAACCAATGATACTTCATTAAGAAAATATTTATTCAATGTTATTAAAACACCGCTTATTATTTTTAGACAAGCTTAATCTTATGAAGCTTATGAATATTAGTTTAGAAAAGATTGGGTTTAAGATCCTATATCGATATCAAAGTCACAATAAGGAATGTTTTCTACTCACTGGTAGATAATGAGTTGTATTGGTGGGGGTTAAATCTGTATTTTCTATAGTATTATTTTAACACACATAAACACCACTGGGGGAGGGGGCAAACTCCTTAGGCTGCATCTCAACACAAATAAACAATGATGTTCGCTGGGCGTGAAACATCTATTCAAAAATCACTAGAAAGGTGAAATAGAAAGTTGATTAAATGTTTACTAAATTTACATGTAAAGGTAAACCTCACTGCGTGTCGCTTATGTATACATATTTAGAATGTTTTGGCTATATCTGATTTTGTAATTATTTCTATTTCACAGGTAAGCACTAATCTGAAAAAGAAATCAAAACAATTTTACCAAAACCAATAAATGTCTGCAGCAGATATTAGGGAATAGTTTGTATCTTTTAGGGTTTCGTTAGCGAAAATTGTATAGAAATGGGTATCAAACAGGGCAGAATTCCGATAATAAAGATATATTATGACCACATATTTGCTTTCAAAATATTACTTGTTTTGGACGCTATCGACAAAATTAATTAGCATCAAATTTACACCACGTATGCCAACACGTTATAAAAATGTATATTTCCTCGATACTTGGGGTTATATTTACGCGCGTCTTATAATGTAGAACAACCTTAAGGAAAAGGTTGAAAACATTACTTAGATTATCCTGACGCTCGGATTTACTCATTTTCAAAAGCTTCCCGCGAGACTGGACTTGGGTCGGAATATGCATGGAAAATATGCAACTACCATCATTCAACCTGATATTACAGGGAAATTGACAACTCACAACGTTTTCTTTGTCTCCATGGCAATTTACATGGTTAAACACAGCTGTAATATCTGGAAGTATCCCTTTCAAGTTCATCTCATACATCAAAATTAACCCAAAGAGAGAGAGAGGGGGGGGGGGGGTAACGTCCACTCGACACAAACTAGGTCATTTCGGGACTTACATATGGTTTAATTTTATTTCAATAATTCGCTTGCGCGTAGGGGTCTTTAGCAGTGGGAGGAAACCGGAGGACCCGGAGAAAACCCACGAGGTTGGATAACCTAAAAAACTTGAACTAGGTAATGAGACTTTTTGCAACTGTCAATGGTTGGTTTACGTGCATGCTAATGTGTGTGTATGCATGACCTCGATTTTTCGTGTCATCCGAACTAGGCGTTTTTCTTACCCCGCACCTTTGACAGGGGTGGGGGGGGGCGCTGAAAAATCCCAAGGAACACCGGGATCGAACACGAGACATTCTGGTTAGTGAGCCAGCGCCTTACTCATTGAGTCACAAAGACGAAACTTGTAGTTTGATACAACTTCCTTCATATGAATATTGTAAATACAATGATACCTGCACAAAGATTATTTGAAGATAGGCGGTTAAAGGTGTCACAAAAAGGGTATCAGTAAAGCTTAGTGTAAGATGTGTCAATATATTACATGTGGCAGTTTGACTTCGACATGCCCCATATGTTGCTATTGAAATAAATCACTCAGCCCTTTTAGTTATTATTAATCATTGATTTTTATTTGTGTATGTCAGTGAAAGAGAGTATTTTCCTAGTTATTTTATAAATTTTCTTTCCTTGTTATTAACTCCAACTAATATCAATCTACTAATCCTTGTCTATTGTTTAATTATAGTCATTCTCAGCTCCCTCAAAAGGAACCATATTGCATTAAACAGTCTAAGAAAACGCCGACATCATGAAAACTTCGGATTTAAATCTGGTTTCTTTTTTTAGCCATCTGTAATTAATGGGCCTTTTTTGTCATTTTCTTTATACCTTTTTTGTTTAAACTTTTATATGTATGGTGTGTGTAAATGTGTCGTTTGGTGTGTGGGGGGGGGGGGCGTGCAAGTAAAATACTCTTTCTTTCCCTTTAAGTACGGGGATATTTTAATCCATTGAAAAGTATCTTCTCAATATAACGATCATTTGTTTTTATAGTATATTTTATAAACTGGTGTCGCTCTAGTGGTATAAATGGAGGCGGAAGGGGCCCTGAATAAAATAGTCATCTCATACTTCTTAGAAAGCCTTTACCCGACCCCACCCAATTTCGGTTATATCATATGAAAAATTAATTACAAGAATCCTACAAAATCTGTCAATACCTATATAGTTTTAAGAAAAGATAAAATTTTCACACTAGAAATCATTGCGTTGACCGAGAAAGTTCAAGGAGATTTCCCGGCATCGTTCCCCCTTGTCAAGGTGCAATTCGACAGGCTTGGCAAGTGACAACGCGTAGTCGTTCGGGTGGAACGAAAGGGCGAGATCCCGTGTACACGTCCACGTAAAAGATCCCATGACTGGTGGAATTCGATATACGAGGAGGTAGAAGCGCCGCTGTTTGGCAAACTTTCCCTCATTGCACACTGTTTGGCGTATGTCCTTCTTCATTAGCCCAGTCGGAGCAGAACAATAGGACATTAAACACTATTTCATTTTCATCAAGATCTGTCATATACCATACACTTGTTAACTGGCAACGAAAAACTGAATTTTACTGCAATTACGATGTTCATTCTATGTATGTATAGACATTTCATACAAAAAGTCATCTATATATTTTTTCTGATTAAATCTTTGTAGGAAAAGCATAATGAAGCAAATAAAGATATATGTCTGAATTTTATGATATTTTGTTTAGATACATTTTCAGAAAAATACGTTTGAAAGGGGCTTAAAAACTTTAATGTAGCGTTAAACTAAAATAATTAGGTCAACATTTTATTCAAAATTTAAAATATGAACTCCCTTTATAAAATATTGATTTTTACGAGTGAGTGAAAGCTCGAGGTTAATAAAAGTAATATATTTAGAGAAACAACTAGGGCCATGAGTATATTAATAATAATCTTTTCTATAGCTTGTATAAATACAGCGATTATGCACCAACTGACAGCATTGAGAAGTTCTTTTAGCCATAGTATAATATTCAATGGCATTTATTTCGTTTAGATAATTGACATAATAGGCCGCCATTATTAACCAACATTTGATCATTTGTTCGATTCAATAATCGATATCGTTCGTCAATCACAGATAGTTGATTTGGGTGTGACGGCGACATCAAAAGACGGGTCTCTTTATGTAGAATTTGAGACAAAAAATGTAACCGTTGACAGGTTTTTATTGAAAGTGAGATTGGAACATGATTTAACAGATGTTTATTAATTTGACGTATCTCTCTTCTCTCTTATACCTTCTGCCAACATGTATCTTATCTCTATACTTTTAATTGCAGAAAAAGTAGCATGTTAAACCCCATATCATTTCATTCCATTCTTAAGCATTTACTTTAGATTAGATTTTTTAGGGAAATGTCTTTAAATCATAGCGTTTGAAATATTTGAGATTTCATTATTATGGAATTACAGCCTCAATTTCATGTTTCATAAGGTTCATAGGTTCCATTTCCGGTTTATCTTTGTTTTGAAGACGGGCGATGTCCCATAATTAAATTCATCAATCTACTATAATCTATGTGTGAATTGGTGGCCGAGGTTGGTTTTATAAGTAACAATTAAAATTGTACCTAGTTGCCATCTCGAACCTTATCCACCTTAGTATCCATGTTGTAGGAATGTCTTACTATATCCCAGTCTAAAGATATATCCATCTTTTTTTCAATGATGACGAGGGCTGTGTAGAAATTTCGACTATGGTAAAAGTGAATTGATATACTGACACCTATTATACGCTGGTCAATCCTTCTATTCAACACATCTGAATAAATCTTTAACAATCCAACTCAGCGTCAAGTAGACAAAAAGAGTCCCCGTGCATAAAATGTACGGACTGACTTCAAAATGTGGAAATAACTATATCAATAAGCAATAATAAATTCATCATATTATGTTAAATTAATGAAAGGTCGAGGGCGGTCTGCGCCAGTGTTCCCATCTTACACCTTAATTGTTTGATATACTGTGGAAATAACCTGGTGACGTGAAAACTAATTCTATAGAAAAAAAATCTAGTGGTCATATAGAATACATTACAGATGAGCAACCAGACCATTCATCCTTATAATCTGAATATAATGAATTTTTTAGCTGTTAAAATTTAGTGACTTTCATCCATACACTTTCCTTCATTTTATTAAACGGAAAATTAGTTGAATCATGTTAATAATTTCTGTTTTCAATATTAGTTATATAGATTGAATACCAATAGTATATTTAGGCAAGGTAAATATTTGGTTATCGTTCTAAAATATCACATAAATGGATGGATCTGAATAAAAGGATATGTCCCCTTATGTGCGATGTTGACGCAAACATAAACTATGCTTTAATTATAGTTAAAATGTTTCAATAAATAAAAAATAAAGTATACTGGTGGTTTTATGGTTTTCTATGGGGGTTTTATTTCATCGAGTGACTTTTAAAGTTAGGAATGGTATCATAAGATACTGCGACATTTGATTAACTTGAAAATCAACACATGCATAGCGCAACTGAGTCATCATCCTGACAAAAACAGGCTAATAATAAATGCTTTATTGTCAAAGGACCGAAAATAACACTTTTTGCCGGATTTCATTCAAATCATACCAGTTTATGTATTATTTTCTTTTTAATAAACTTGAATGTGAGAATAAGGTACACATTTTATTTTATTCTCACTAGTTAATTTATCCCCCTGCACAGCAGAAGTAAAAATGATTTGATGTCGTCTGTAGACTGATAATATCAACATTTTACATGACTCTATACAGATCAATAAGTAACTTATTGTGGACTTTAATTGGATTTCTCTAAAATGGCTGTTTATCGTCCATATCAATAGATCTCGATCTATTGTTGTTGGCTACCGGAACCAGAGTGTGTCGCTCCACCGGATCTTGTCTGCTTAGATCGGAATGCTAAAACCGGAAGTTCTAAGCGACGATACAAAGATGGCGTGGCAGTCACTGGGTACGTGAAAATCTAAGAAAGAATATTAGTTAATGTCGGACAAATTAGGTCGGTGCTGCCAAATTAACATGAAAGGCCGGTTTGATTTAATAAAGTCTGAAAACAAGACCGATCGAAGACGCAAGCAAGTGTGAAATTGCACACAATGGCATAAAAACAACACAAGACTGTTGACATTGTCTTTAAAGGAAAACTTTTCTTGGACCATAGACCAATACGTGATAAAAATTGATATCACTGAAACAAACCAATTTACTTTTTGAAACAAGCGAATTTTTTGTCAATGAAATGATAATAAAATATATCGATGTGTTTATTAAATATGTTTTATCTTTTGTGTATATCACGTCTGGCAGTATAGAGGCATCTACTAACAACGATATTAAAATCTCATTCTATACAAAATAACAATAAAATGTGTATACATTCCGACTAGTCTTCCTTTATTGTTATCTACCAGAATTCAAAGACACTTATATTTTGAATTTTGATTGAGGTATTAATTTACTTTAACAAATAAAAGGGTTGAAAAGCTATCAATTGGTTGTCGACTTGCTCCTGACATATCATCAATTATTTCACTACGACCTTTACTCTACCTTGTACTGATCGAAAATGAGACGATAAAAACAAGACTTTGGTTTGACGAAGACGTGCGCGTGCATGGCGTCCCTCGTGAGAAACTGGACAAGGATTAGGTAAGATTGACAGTCTGATTGTACAAGATAGGCAATGGTCGTAATCCAATCTGTCCCTGCGACATCGAATAGGGCCCACTGAAGATACTCGATATTTCCACCACTTAAAAGTCTCGTTACAACTCGGGTAGACCTATATAACTAGGGTGTGAAACAAACACTGCTATTGGTAAAAATATGGTAATGAGCAATTGATCTTCCAGTAACCCGCATTGTGTACTGTTTATTCAATAATTGAATATAATATTTAATATTGGATATATCATATGGCTGGCCTGCTTAATTCGATAAGATATAATGGAGAGCGTGTGTTTTTAATAATTACACATGATCATTTATATATCAGAAAGATCAGTTTATAACAATATATAAATACTAAACACAGAACCGCCATGTAACTCGTTGAATTAGATTTTAGTATAGGGCAGTTAGGCAGAAGTTGTGCACGGAGTGGTAGAGGTGTTAAATATACTCTATGGAGAATCTACGACCCCTTTCAAGGCTTCTTTTTGAATAAAATAATGTTGTAAAAATGGTTGCATATAATTTTTTTTTTAAAACTGCTAGAAACTTTCGTTTCACTCCTTTTGTAGCAGCAAATATATTTTTACATGAAAACAGAAAGTCACTCTTTATACATATCCTGTATGGCATACATTGCAGAAAGTAGATTAGTCTTAGAAAACCCGGCACATCCGAACTCATACGTGATGAAAAGAATTAACACGGCGAGACATGTGCCAGTTGTAATATGCACGATTGAGCTGCGGATATTCAGGATTTCAGCACGGATTAGAATGAATCGTTGCTGCACCACGACGTTTTGAATATGCTCAAATATTCGAAGCCCTTGCTGATTACCTATCCGTAACCCGATTGATAAAGCCCTTTCCACACGAAAACGATTTTTCGCTACGGTTAACTCTGGTGTGAACATTCTGGACAATCTGGATATTTGTACTGATAGTCATTGTGCTTCGTAATCGTTATTATGTGGTTCTGAGCGATCGGCATTCACTTACGATATCCTAAGAAACTTTTTAACTGTCTAAAACTCCCGTACTTCGCCGTACGATTGTCCCCTTTCTTAATGCGTAGTAGAGCTGCACGCCGGGTCGTATTATACCGAATGGGGCATTAGTGTGTGTTTATGTGCACGTGTGAGTATTTATTCCCACCTTGATTGCTATAAGACCTGGGGATCACGTGGCTAAGTGGGTAAGACGCTGGCTCGCTAGCCTGGAGGTCGGGTGTTCGATCCCTGCATTGGCCGAGAAAGTTCATCTAGATTTTCCGGCGTGGTTTCCCCTTGTTAGTGATGCAGGACGGAGGGTCTGACAAGGACAGCTGTCTAGTCGTTCGTGTACATATTGGCGTGCACGTAAAAGATCCCTTGGCAGTTGGAATTCGATATAAGAGTAGGCCGTAGCGCCGCTGCCCGGGCAAAATTTCCCTCATAGCACACAGTATGGCGTATATCCGTCTTCATTAGCCCAGTTTAGGAGTAGAATAGTAGGTCGTTAAACCCGATTCCATTACATTTCATGCTAT
Organism: Patella vulgata; assembly: GCF_932274485.2. Classification (NCBI taxonomy): domain Eukaryota; kingdom Metazoa; phylum Mollusca; class Gastropoda; family Patellidae; genus Patella; species Patella vulgata. Next base: position 35,336,886 of record NC_065883.2, read on the forward strand.
GAGACCATTAGTTTCTTGATACCTTGCAGTATTGCTGACCATATGATGTGTCACATGATTGCGTCGTGCTTGGTAGCATTCGATCGTGATATTCCACCGAAGTGATATTGCGGACAATTACATGTTATATATATATATAGTGAAATGTTTACAATATGATTAGGGTCGTTTTCGTCGGTCTGGTCGATTTGTCCGGTTGAATGGCAGGGCGGTGCAACTCTTCCTTGGGGCTTGTTGGTGAGTGTATGGCCTGGTCCATTCTTCCTTTCATTTGGTTTTATTGTACGGTATGGTGGTTGATATCGTCTTTATTTTGTTATTCGTTCCTTTTGTTTATTGGTTCTCTGAAGGAAGAATCCAGTACCTGAAAAGAAAGAAAGGAGAAAGAGAGTATCTGGTCTTATAATGGTTATGTTTCGTCTAGTAAGGCTTCGGGATTCGGTCGTGTTCGTAATAGGCCGTACAAGAATGTTATGATGTCGCATCAGTTCATGGATAATCGGCTTAAACAGTCGTAATTGGTTTTTATACAGTCGCAATGAACCATACAGCGGCCGTGTACTGCCGTAAGAAGAAGCCGATCAAGCCGCTGTGACACCATTGGGTTTATTCTACACGAAAGTCCACTATGAAACCCGATTTCAAAAATCGTGGTAATTCGCAAAGAGAAAAATAAAAGATTAAATTTCTTCTGAATAAAATAATTTTAATTTCTAGAAAAACATCTTTGAATTAAAAATTGCATATTTACAGCTTGTTCGGTAGAAAGTGTGTAGCTAAATATAGTAGGGGTTCTATTTTAGCATAAAACTTCTGGAAATTGAGAATAGTCAGTATTAATTACATATAAAACTTTCTGAAATACATCGGTGATTGTTTCTAGGACACTACCAAATCATCCATCTAATATTTAATCATGTTTAAAATACAAAATATGAAGATACAGAAGGTAAAAATTTGCAGATTTTTGCGTTCGAATATTAAACCTAAAACATTCCATTATACTCGGAATGTCGGAGGTATCAAGGTATAGCTAGTAAAAAATGATAAGTCACTAGTCAGAGAGAGAGTGAATAAATACATTAAAGTCTTTTCTGTGTAAGGACAAATTCAATACAAGGATTAGCATTGTATCACATTATTTGCTACAGTGGTTAACGACAAACCGTATAATACGTGAAAACAGTGGATTAACCTATAGTAGTATATTATTAGGCAGTCAATCAAGGATTAAGGGTGCTTTAATGCCAATCTAAATATCATCTTAAACAAGGTTCTCTTACAAACTCCTCGACTTATAGACTAAATTTATAGTATAATACGTCGCCCCTCTTGTTGTAATAATAATGTAGTTAGATCTACATAGTTAAAATAATCCCCTTTATATACGTTGGTCCACAGGTTAAAAATACCTTAACTCGACCATAACCTATGCTCGTAATGTAGAAATTACATAGTAAGAAAATCTTGTTTCATAGTGTTAGAATTATATTTTTTGTGCCAATATTTTTCAATGGAAAGTTGGATTGCGATATTTTTTCGAACATAATTTCATGTTTTAAGCAGATCCGGGTGTTTTCATCATTTTTATTAAAGTAACTTGTCATCAACAATTTAATATCTTATAGAATAATGTTTGTACTTTGGAATTGGTGATCATATTATTTACACCAAAATAGTTAAATAATAAAAAAAAGTATATACTTCCAAAATAATTATGGCAGTACGGAAAGGGGAAATATTATTCCAAATTGTTTAAGTATTTTCTCAAGTTATCACTTCAATGAATAAACGTTAAATTACAGAGTTTGTCATTGAATCAAGTGGCCTGGTATCGACTCCCCGCTTGTACGTGACAAGGAGTAGGATCGCCTGCCCATCCCCGTGGGTTTTCTCCGGGTCCTCCGGTTTCCTCCCACTGCTAAAGACCCCTGCGCGCAAACGAATTATTAAATAAAATTGAACCTTGTGTTAGTCCCGAAAAGACCTAGTGTGTGTCGAGTGAACGTTAAACCCCTCTCTCTCTCTCTCTCTCTCTCTCTCAATGAATAAATTTGTTTTTCCTTATGCTGAATGAATAATCGAAACACTTCTTTTTGTCCGATTATAATATAAGCTTGTTTGTCAATTTTCAGTGCAGTAAATCATGAATCATAATATAAAATCAACTTTCAATACTTTTTCGGAGAATATTTTGAGGATACCCCATAATAAATATTGAATTTCCTATCCTGTATGGTCATAATGAGGCATGGATTACCCACGCAGAGTATTCTCAAGGAATTTTCTAACAATTCATACGCTTTAAGGAAAATACCAATTTGAAATATATTTCCTTATAAAAGGAACATACTATAGTATACGGTTATGTAATATTTCTTGTTAAAAATCTAAAATGGAATTATTGCAGTTAGTTCATTGAATGTTAATCTACTATCGTCGTTTTTTTTATCTAATCTTGGTAATTGATGGGCAGAGTAGCCGCACAGTATAATATGAGTTCATGAGTGTCCCCTCTAAAAGTCATTTTCAAATTAAAGTACCCGGCAATATTTTACTATCAATCTCTCAAAAAAAACCTTAATACATTTGTCAAATTTAAAAGAAAAAAAGCTTTCACTTATGCTATTCTTGTCTTGTTTTGCTGACTTTCTATTATAGGGAGAGTAATAGAGCCCCATTGTTTAACTTTAATAAACACGCTCAAAGTTTTTCTTTAATAAAAGGAAACAAAAATAAGGGAGCGATTGTGTGATTTAAGAGTTTCTCTCAGATGAACGTGGCTATATTGTAATCGAGTAATGTATTCGAGATAATCCGCCAAGCGTTTTCTCTATGTCAAAATGAACAGAATATCACACAAAGGGTATTATTCGGGTCGAGAGAATTGCATGTTCATTGACAAGAAGGGGTCATAGTTAAGAACATATTACAAATTATACGAGATACGTTCATTTGCTATTGCATATAACTTGTAACTTGGATTGACAGTTCATGTATACTAAACTACGTTGATGTTGAGGATTATTGCTAAACGGACCGACTCCATATTTCGAATTGTATCCTGTATTGCTGGACTATTTGACGCCAACAGCTTCTATACTCTACGCTGTACACAGAATCTTCTTTTATTAGAATTTTCAATTAAAGGAAATTGATATTATGTCAAATACACATTCATTCGGGATTCCAATGCCGACAAATTGATTTATTATACGGGTAGTTTGACCGAAATTTCATCAGGAATCAGATAAATTTATATTTTCTCACGGTTAATTTTAAAAAGTCTTCATGCCCACTTTTACCATCCAAGCTATTTTGAAACCGGATGATCGGATCCTCGATGGGAGTTGGATGGGTTTATGCACTACTTCTAATTTCCGGCATTGGTTAAAATGTCTGTTCTCGTTAAGAACAGATAAACCTTATTCGGGGAGGTTCTCTAAAATACCTGCTTGAAAGAGTCCGTACACTGTTTTCTGGTCTCCTTTTATGTCTCACTTTACACCTTAGTGGTTATACAGTTGCGTAGCAGTGATGTGCGGAGAGGGGGGGGGGGGGGGGCAACGGCCCCGAACATCCATTTCAGAGGGGCAACCAATGTTCTGGGGTTTTTTTTTCTAAAATTTGAAATTATCTCAGTACAAGGACTTATGCTTGAGTCTTGGGGCATGCACGCAAAGAGTTGGCCCCGGGCATCATCAGACCTATGCATGCAAGTAATGCAAGCAATTGGTGCGTAGGTTTAAACATCAGTATTAAGACACTGTGTTTAGTACTGTTCTCCACACATCATATCCGTACCTTGCGCGTACAAAATGGAGAATAGGTTGCTAACCATCATCGTATACAGTGCTGAATATAATTCATGGTTTTCTGGGGTCGACCAATATACCCCTGAGATTTGTAGAGGTGGGTAAAACATTGTCCAAAGACTTCATATCATTGAATCATTTGGTTTTGCGCGTCAACTTGGTGGAAGCAGAGTCCCTAATTTGCGAATATGGTCAGAAATCGTCCTTGGGCATAACCTTGATGTATTGGAATATAAAGCAACTAATTATATTATATATATAAACAACATTTTTATTATTTAAACCAAAGTAACCGAACCACGCGGGTACGATCCGTTCGACTTTCATAATATACATGATAGAGCACAGATATACACCACGTGACCAGTCTATAAATAGAATAATAAACAAAAAAAAATACTCAAGTGTTACAATGTTATCAAATACTAGTATTAAACAATCACACATGACAAATACGTTTTGTAGAAATATACATAATAATAATAATATTAATAATAATAGAATCGTTGTTTTACTATAGTTTATCCATATAATTAATCATTATCTTTCAAATAAATCTTTTTCAAAATTTATTATATAATTCAGCCTGTGTCTCTTTAAATCAAGTTACCAATACTTGTATTAAATCTTTAAATAAAGTAATCCAAATATTTAAATAAAATAGTCAAACATTGTATTAACTTTTATTCAATTCATTGTTATTAAATACTAAAGTAAATACTTGTAATACATCTTTAAATAAGATAGTGAATACTTGTTATCAAATTTCTAAAAATTAGAATGTGACGTTATTCAGTTTTCGATAGAAAAAAAAATATGTGAGGGTTCTTAATTCATTACTTTTTAAAAATTTGTCTATACATTTCCGTATCACAGCCTTACAAAATAGTACGTCTATACATGTAGTTCGTTTATACATTTTCCATACATAAATGTCACGTGTTACACAATGTTTCGTTTCCAACGAAACAACTTTAAGTCAATGAGTATTTACAAACTTAAATAAAAAACCGACTTGGGGTTATACTACAATAAGTCGGCTGAGGGGTTTTCATTCGTTCGTTCGTTCTTTCTGTCATTCAATAAGCTTTGCTCTCCACATCTTGTATTATTATGCTTTCACTTGGCTGAACCATTCTTTCCATCTGTATATTTAGCACAATGAAGCGGATGGCCAGCCCAATCCCTGATTGCACCTTTAGGTAACGTTGGTCTCCTGTAGTTTCGTATTATTGGAATGAAATACTGAGTGCTCTGGTTATTATTATTTTCGTATAATAAGACTGAGGTGGGGAATAGATATGGCAGTAGGGGAAGGGGTAGAATATATTATATAAAATACATCGATAATCTCATCAATACGGACGTCTTGTTTAAAGTCTAATGCTGATCTGTTCTAACTTTATGTACCAGTTTCTCACTCGGCGATATCACTTCGATAACATAGTTCCACGTTGATCGCCATTTTATTTCATGACGGTATCGCATTTCATTAATTTATAAATTGTCTTCTTTTACCAATGAGTGAAGCTTAATGTAGTTTTCAAAGAACTTGGAATTTGGGCCATGTCGACTCCTTGTAATCCAGACAATCGTTACGTTGCAGACTTTGGTTGGTAGAGAGAGAGCTGTAAGATCCATACTGGTTGTTGTTCGAATTTGCTGTCATACCGTTGGACATTTGATTGTGGTTCATAACAGGTATCTGCATGGGAGTAAAATAGTCCATGTTACCGTAATAAGACGAATGGTTGTAACCTTGGTGACTGTAATTATGATTCTGTCCGTTTGATAGTGTATAGCCTGATCTCTGCATACAGCTATTGGTGTTCATCAAATCATTCATTCCTGTAATTGAGGCTGGGTTCCAGATAGAAGAAGAGTTCATACCATTCGGGGGAGTAGTACTAACTACTGGTGGTTTATAGCTGACTGGAGAAGGAGGACTGGGTGGGGGGCTGACTTTAACCTTCTTTGGAGAGCTTGGTGGAGGTGGGTTGGGACTGTTCTGTGAGGCAGGTTGTTGTTTATTTTTTTGTTCAACGGCCTTTTGTTGTTGTCGGCATTTAGCTCTGCGATTCTTAAACCAAACCTGAAAATGAAAAATGAAATGAATTTAGTCAAATATTAAATATCTTAATGTCGGTGTTATTCAATCAATTATAAAAAATAGTTCGCCCTTATCTTTCCGAATCAACCAGATCCACAACTGATTGTTTGATCTGAGACTTTGGCAGTGTCCGATTAAAGGAAATACCACTAGACGAATGGGGAAGACCAGATGTTATTTAATATCATTGATGGAGCGTGAGCACTGTTTTATTTGTTTGTGGTTACATCAAAATGGCTAACTAAACATATTGTACTGACACGATAAGGCCCGGATGTTAACCCTACTTCAATATAAAAGGTTCTGGTGACGTAATACGTTCATGATGATTACATCACACTTGCTAATGTTTTGTTTGAAAGCGACATATGACGATCTAATACTTTCCGTAAATAATGTCAATTCAGATAACATATTCGTTTGTCATCATCAAGATTGGACATTTCATGGAAAATAGGGAAACCGTTATTCCCAATTTCAGAGTTTCCAGCATTTTGATTCCATGTTTTCATCTCACTGGCGTTTTCAATAGGACCCCGCTTTATTTCTGGCCGTTTGGTGAATGCGGTTAAAATTGCTGCAGGCAATAGGTTTGTATAGGGTGGTGTTTTTAAGGGGACAATTAGTGGAATAGCTGTTAAATGCTTAAATCAATACACTTAATCTGTCAAAAGATGTGTATTTTGCGCTTTTTGTGTCACAATATGTGCCGTTTCTAGGGCCATTACCAGCCCCTTTTTAAATAAGTATAAAAAAATAACCGGTAAAGAACACTCGCTATATTGTCATTAACAACTCCCTTGTCACTTTCATCGTCACGAGCGCATGGTTACTTTTGCTTAATTGGGAGAGTATGGAAAATATCAAAATCTTTAATTTCTCACTATTAAAGCATTAGTTTTATTTTTTTCACTATTCAAATATCTGTTTCATTATATACTATTTCTTAAAAAATCGAAGTAAATAATTATTCTATACATGAATTATATAGTCTCTGGAGTTCCATTTGTATTTTTTTTTTTTTTTTTTTTTTTTTCAAAATTCAAAATTTTAATTAAAATTGTAGTATTCTATCATTTGAATAATGGAATTTAATTCCGTGTTCCATTGTCAGTTATTTTACATTATAATAAGCCTACAGGTATTCCCATTCTTCAATTTTTAAAGCTTTGAGGAACAAATTAACCCTCGTAAAATGAACTATTATGACAATTGTGGCGTAAATCAAGTGGTACGGTATAGAATACATGAGAAATCATGCCTTGAAAATAGTGAAAATAACTGGAGGCCTGTCTATTGTCGTATTAACATCTAAAAACCTATAGAAATTTCTTATTTAAATTCATTACTTGTTTTTCTTATTGTTTCATTGTCTGGAAGTTATTGTGCTTATTGTAATGAAGTTTATTGAACTTCTATTCATACAAATTACCCCAACCTCTTAATATTCTAAGAAAAACAATGTTGAAGTATCTTTTACAAATCAGATTTCAGTAATGCTAATTTTATAAGCTTTAAAATTAGGTTAATTGCACCATTAATTCTAAATAGAAAACGTGTAAGACCCCCAAAATATGGAACATTAAACTTTTAAAAAATAAAATGAAAAATCATTGTTATAATTGACTGATATATTATTTGCAGCGGAACCAGAATATTGTATTTATTTTTGTCATTTATTTTTGTATGTGTAATTATTATACCAAGAGATGGAAGAATTGATATTTAGAAATCAGGTCACATGCAGTTGCTAAGCAACTGAAGACGTGTTGCTTTTAATCCCCTATAATCGGTTTAAGTTTGTATATTTGGAGAAATGACTCGTCCGACAAAAAATCAACATAGCACGAGAAAAGAAGAGCGAAATCAATATTCTAGAAATGAATAAAAAATAGTTATTAACATTTCCGTATTACTTTACATTATATATATGTATTCCTTTTTCTTAAAAATATAGACTGGTGAAAAGTTGAATAAATTCTAGAAACACATGTAAGGGTCAATACAAATTCAAAACAGCCAAAGGAAAAGATCGTAATCATTTATTTTAGTTGTCTATAAATTTCTCATTCTTACCTGTACTCTAGATTCAGGAAGGTTGATTTTTAATGCAACTTCTTCTCTCATAAAGATATCGGGATAGCGAGTTTTCTGAAATAGGGATTCTAATACATCAAGCTGAGCTCGGGTAAATGTGGTTCTTTCACGTCTCTGTTTTCTCGGGTTGTTGGTCATACCTGATAATAAAATAAAAACACCAATATTATTTTTGAAGAATTACTGTAAATCTGAAAGGATCGACATTTCCCATGATAGTGAACCGCTTTTCCAAGAACGGAAGGATATTATAGTTTGAGCGAAACCAATATATCACCCATACTCCAGCCTAAACAAATACAACAAGTGCCCATTTTTAACAATAATTTCTAAAGTTGATTCTAAATAAATTTAATGGCAATTGGGGTTAACGAAGCATTTTATGAGATGAGTCGTAAAATTGGACCAATTAAATTGTAATTTATCTGTTTAGTTTTCTATTCTAGTTGTAAACGAAGGGAGCTAATAAAATGTTGGGGATGAAAACATGGAATGAGATAGGGGTGGTGATTCTCGGGGGAAGAAAAACAAACTTAAACAACCAAAGTCCTTGACTAACATACACCGACCGGACGCATCGTTGATGCTATTGTGTGCAACGGTAACAGTAGTTATTGTGATCGAGGTTTGACCAAGGTTGGCGTTGACACACAAACAATATCAAGTCATCAGTTCTTCTCGCTCGCCTATTTCCCCCTTCAATTCACATCAGCGATTCCACTCAAGCAAATCTCATAAAAATGCAATTTTCTATTCAGTATGTTGTTGAGAATGAAATGGGAGTCGTGACGTTAAGAATGGACCGGGGACTAAAGCCCCTTTTGAACAGGCGAGTTTTAACATGGCTCTCTCTAACCTATTGACTTGAGTTTATTTTGCTTGTAAAACGTGTGAATAAGGACTAGCCTTTCTCACAATATCACCGACAGATGGGTCGAAAATACAACATAACTTATTTTACCAAACCCTGAACAAACCCTCTATTTGATTTCAACACGCGTTCACGTGCATACCTCTTGCTCTAGGCATCTAGATATATAAAAGAGAATGTTTCCTTTCCATTCGCGCTACCCTGGACGACATTATTAGTTCGTCGAAAATGTTGGAAGTCAAGTGATAAAAGTTGACATTTGACATTGACAAATATGTTTTATTATTATTGACTAAAATACACAGTAAATAATAAAACTACTTATAGTTAACTTATTATCTTAAACATCAGTGAATAATAATATTAAAACGGAAATAGGGTCCTTATTAATTTAGCGAGTTCAGCGTGCTATCAATTTTCGTTCTTCTAAATTACTAATCATTTTTCCAAACCGAAACAATTTTGTGTTTTATTACTAATTATCTTGGACATAATTATGCTTGTTTGCAAAACAAAGATTTTGCGTGAATTATCTAATAAAAATTTATGACTAAAAGTTGTTAACCCACGGGCATTAGTTTTTTGTCAAAGTAATAACCTTACAGATACAATTTAGTTAGTAAAAATGAATTAATTTCGTTCTTCCTCTGAATTTGATAACTGTAAAATGGGAGTGATCAATTAAGTATCTATTTTCTATGATCGGTAAAACATGGGTATAAACTATTTAGGGATTTATTCGTGTATTTCGGTGACGAATAATTGATACGATATTATTTCATCCATTTTTTATTTTTATAGTATGCCAAACGAAGATTATAAAACGTATTGGAGTTGATAAAATTATTCTATTTAAATAATAATATACTTTTTCTTACCTTGATACCCCATAGAGCCCATCGATCCCATGGAACCCATAGCCGGGTGTAGTAAATCTACATTATGATGTGCAGATAAACTGATGCCGTTGACTGAATAGGAATTCATCTTGTGTCCTTGCATGGCGTGAGCTGAGACCGGGGGATAAGCCATGCTAGTCATCCTTAGATCTGGATCTGTATCGAAACTATCCAGGGTGAGAGAAATATCGTCTGGCGGCGGGGGGTCTAAATATTCTGCTCGGTAAGCTGTAATAAATATAAAATATATTAAGGAGATATTTCAAGTATAATTCATAAAAAATTGTGTTAAATATAAAACAACTGACATAGCTTGTGAATTTGCAGACTACTATGTAAACCAATAAGCAATCATAAACTAAGGTCAAAAAAATCACATCCGACAACCGTTATAATAATGTTTAAAAATATTAATATATTAAATACATTTAGAAAGAAACACCCGTAAATACAAACCGAAAAAAAATGCCTATGTTCTTTTTGATAACAGCAATATATACCTTGTAAATATGTCTCCTTATTACTCCGAATATAGGCTTATATATCCAAGTAGCTGTACATGAACAAATCCTAAATATTAATGGCCTATTCAACTAAACAAGTAAACATGCGGGTAAGCTGGGATCAAGTTTAACCGAAGCCAACGTACAAAACTAATGAAGTGAAGTGGATTAAGGCTGACCCGTTATATCTGTACCGACTGCTTTGCTATCGTTTCGCTTCATCACCAATTATTGTTTTACAATCAACCGACCAACCTAAAACCCGCCCCCTTTTCCGCGCCAACAGGTATGGTGGTCTCTCATTGGTCGATACCATCACTACTATTGTTTCTTAGGTGACACGGAATGCTAAAAGCTCCTAACATTGTTTTTACGGTTTGTGATCTTGATCCTCAATGTAAATATTCCTAAAACATGCCCTGTCGTAGCTTTAACTTCTAAAAACTTATCAAAAATATAGAACTAGGGCTTAATCACTAGCCATTGTTTTGTTCCATAACTGCCACAAAATACAAGGACAAACTACACTAATTTTACATATACGTCATGGGAAAATTTCAAAATAAAATAAGTAACCTGTAAAAACACAGGTAAAACAACAACATTGAAATTTACAATTACTCAATAGTATTCAATAGACATATAAGAAAAATATTTTGATGCAAAATCCAAGGAATGGCGCATGGTTTCTTAATACTTCATTAAACCAGCTTAGCGAGCTATTGAGCTTTCGGTATATAGATATTATAGTCTGATACAATTTTTGGGAGATTACGTATGGGCTAGTTGTTACTGAATTGTATTTCTTCTAGTTTTAAATATAACAACGCTGTACATGAAGCAAATGTTTTAGAATATTTCAGAGTAATATTTATGTAGATATATATGAATTGTTACATTCAATAGTTAGAGTAGATAAAGATATATGTTATTGAGATGTTTGTCATTAGTGCGTTTCTAGCAATTGATATAAAACCTATATAGAGTATGGACGATAGTGTGAAGGTGATAAGATAGCCGTTATTCTAACACATTATACTTCACAGTTAAATATAAATACCACTATTATATCTTATCACTGAGATTCTTTACTATTTAACTGGGTGTCAATATCGGCTACAGGTATAATATGTAATCTGTGAAAGAGGAGGGGGCGTTGGGGAGGGTCGTAGACATTTCTAACATTGCTTCATCCAGTCTGCAAAGATGAATTGTGAAGAATTTACTTGTATTTTAACAAGTGAAGGTGGCAAACATTACAAGTGATGGAATGAAGCACGTGTGATTTTATCACAGTATTACATAATACCACAACCCATGGCGCTTACTCCTTCACCCACCTAAGACACCTCCATTAACAAACACCACCCTGCTTGCATAGAAAACTACAAACAAATGTATTGTGAGAGAATGGGGATAGCTATCGCATTCTCTACTTCACACCCCAACATCGTATCAACTAGAAAATAGCTGGGCACAGAAAAATCTCGCGTTTCTTAATCTTAACGCGTGCGTTAATAGAGTAATGACTGAATATACATCCTCACACTTTCAATGTGATCTTACCGATTTACGTCAATTTCGGTTGTTTCAATATTTACAGAATTTAACCATTTTCCTTTATTCTCAACTCAATGACAAAATCACAATAAATGTTCATATTAAATCAATTGAACCCGAGGGTGGGGCGGGGTCGACGTCATTACATACGCGTGTACCTCACGTGCGTCAGCCATGTTGAAAAACTAGGCGATAATTAAAAAGAAAATGGCATATGTTGCGTATTTTCTACGCTTTTCTTCCATTATTTTCTTCAACACTCAATTAGCTCCGCAAAAAATATTATTAAACGTTTGTTCTGGCTTATACCGTTCACAGAACCTTGATGTTAATGTTCCTAACCATTAATTTTAAGATACATGAGGGCAAATTCTTCAGTCTAAAACATAAACATTTATAACATTTTTTTAAAACAGATAATCTAAGATAACATTAGAATATATTTTCCTTTCTTATAATACAATTAAAAAATGTTAGAAACTATGCAACAGCGTAAAGCGTATTATACAGAACCTTTTTTTTATTATTATTTTGCGTAACTGTTTATGCTTATTTATTTTAAACAATGTATTATCTTCCCATAACATCTGATATCACTTCTAGTTTAAGGATTTAACATAGCTAACAAATTTTTGTTTGTACTTTTGTATTTAATCAACAGGAAATTAGAGTTTGAACCCTCGTCCCGCACTATATTTAATTCCATAACAAGACATTAGTTATAATGAACATTATATCAAACCAAAATTATATATTCAAAATCCGTGTAAATAATATATAATAATATAATTTTTTTTAAAATTTGAATTAAACAGAAGGTGTCATATTTTGACTTAAAATGTAATATATTGCGGATTTAAACTGTTTCCATGTGAAAGATAAAAAATGGAACAATATTAATGAACATTACTTTATTTTCTTTAAACACAGTATGTGCACTACTCATTTCATGATTAAAAGAAAAAAACACAGACACCGTACTAATGGCTAATTGAAATCTAATTAAGATAATTACATTGCTTTCTTACAAAATTCAGCTTACTCGCCCATTTCTAATCATTAATTGCTTTTTCACTGAAAGCCGAGTAAAACTAAAAAGAAATTAGATTTCAATACGAGTAGAGTTAACTTACGTCCTAAATCTGGGACCCAGAGTCATATTGTATTTTTGAATTATTCTTAATTTCTAATCCAAATTTAGTCGGTAGAATACAAGTTAGGTTAATTAGCTTTGCTGAAAATTAATACGCATTAAAACTACAAAGAAAAATCGATACGCTCAAAAATACATTTGTTTTGTTTTTGCTGAACTAGAAAATATTTATAATATATAATTCCGATAATTTTTGAAAGATTTTTTTTTCGAAAAAGAATCAGCTATATTTTATGTTGCTATGGTTGAAAAAAATGTATTGATAACAACACGTTTCAACAAGTTTAACTAATTGACATTAATGGATTTAAAATAAAATTTTCACACTTAATATATTAATGGATGTAAATCGCAGTCAATCAGTGGCATTGACTGGTTAATCTGGCCTTGCATCAAGATACATACGTAATAATCACAATCAATGTTTTCATTGCCTTTAACTTTTACTCCAGTAAGAAAAACGAATAAAAGAGGCTTAGTACGTGTAGCAATTTTACTCTAATCAGTTTTTAACCTAGTTAGAAAATTATTAAGTGTGTCAGTTTACTTAAGATTTGTCACTTTCAAATCGGCTTTAAGTCATAAACTACAAATGTTTTACAACCTGGCTAGTCGATATTAATATGTAGTTGGAGATTATTGAATAATAATAGTACTTAGATTGACAATACATATAGATATGAATAGAGTATTTAAAGTATATAATATAGATATAATGAAGGGATTTAGTAGATAAGATATTATCTACAGATTATCACGTAAGTCTTACATTAACTTCTGTTTCAAGTAAACGTTTACATATAAAAATAAACATGGATATATATGTTGTCAATATTACAACATAACGTCGTTTAAAACATGGATAACGTATGGCGCTATAGTTCAGGCCAATTATTTTTATACAATATTTCTTTATTGGTCCTCCGATCTTGTTCTACTATTTGACATCATGACGTATTGTGTCAGTTCGTAATGGGCAAAACACGAATATATCAAAAATTATTTTGTATTCTTGGGGAAATCTTTTCGCCAATTAAATAGGAATGTTAAATCGTTAATGTAAATATTGGCAAATATTGAATTGTATGTAACGAAAATCCGATGATGGGCTAAAACTAAAATTAATAATACTGTATTTGAATATTTATTGAATGGAAAGCTCAACTATCATTAATTGTAAGCCACCATTGCGATAAGTAAAGGTTAAACATATATTTTAATGTCAAGTTTTTCTTGTTTTTTTGGCATGACAAACTGTGTTTACAACGTATCCAAATCTAGGACGACAAAGACCTTAATCTAGATTGTCCAAAAAAAAATGTGGAAAGGCTTTCAACTTTTTTAAAAGATCAAAATTATATTTGCCATGGCGTTTAAGAAACGTGAGTATGACAGGATATGGCCAAGGGAGTTGTTCGTACTGCGGAGTGTAGTGTAGCGGCTAACAAGCTAACGACGCTAAAACCCTCATTAAAAGCCGTTCATTAATAATTAATACATGTTTAATGCGCTGCTCGTTACACGGTAGAAAGCCGTAGTGACAGTTGGATATTAACCCTGTCAGTTAAACAAGACTGTCTCGGGTCCCTTGGGCTGTGTGACACTCAAGTATCTGATATTACTCAAGAGACCTCACTCACAATAATAAAGGTATACATTTTCATCCTTTATGGACTTGGTGCTGATTTTATTAAAATCTCGTTTCATCCTATTAACTCCTGATTCAAAAGGTTACTTCTAATTTTCTGTACTCGAATTTATGGATTTCAGACTCTTTGCCCACCCTTTTTTACAACTCATTAGCAGAAAAAAAGAACGTATTGTAAAATATCATACTATAAAACAAACATAATTTATAAAACTCAAAGATGCTAAATGTTTTCGATATGCTTTAATAATTTTGTATAAAACACAACTTGATGGCGTCATTTTACTTAAATAATAATAACGTTAAACCCTCCTGAGTATCCAAATTCCAAGTACCGAGGCCACGACAAAATTCATACGACTCGTAATTTGACTGTTAAAACAATGTTGATATCTCCGAAATGACACGACAATATTTTCTCATATTATGCATGTAGTCTAAATGAAACTGTAAAGTCTAATCAAGTCAAATCGAAAATTCAGTTTCTACCAACCGTCCTAAACCCCCTAGAGCGCTGATGCAGTAATTAAGATTTCAAGAAGTAAAAGACGAATTTGTCAGGTAAATGATTTAATGCATGGTAAACAAATGTAAAACAGCTTTATAACATAAAATGTACATCTGGTATCATGTGAACCAACCATACTTTAAAGCTATGGATAAAATATACAACATTATATATAGTTGAGAGGGTATTTAAAATGGTATGCTAACGTCATCTATGAAAATATAACTAAAGAGAATACTAAAATAAAACAAAACAATATTTGCGATATCACTGGTGGAAGCGAACGTTAACCACCAGTAAGAAAAAAGAAAATACAAAAGGTTTCCTAGATCAACAGGTAACTTATTGTTTTATCTATTGGATATATCTAACTGGCCAGTGCTGTAAACCTGGAAAGTATTAGCTATAGGCCATCATAACATGCTGCTCCCTTTTAATCATACAATAATATGTTTTATTGGTCAAGCTTGCAAAGGTAACACAATATCCATGATATCTACTTTTATTTTAAAACAACTAGACTGAGGATCAGTTTGCAGATTGCAATTTACTAAGTTGCGTTGGATTTAGAAATTTAGTCAAATCAATCCCGTGGTTCCTTTTAACACTTTACGTATATACTAGTTGTGGGTGTCGTGCACGATACATTGTATGCTTAACCTATAGAATTCTTGATAATACTTTACCACTGCAATGTCCGTCGACTTGAGTTCCAGTGGCGAAGTCAACACAGACCTACTATTACAATTTGTCATTGTGGACTCTTGAAGTTTGAATTCCCTTTTACGATCGAAGAAGGTACAATATTTATAGAAATAATTCACATGTATCGAATACAAGGTCAAATAAACTCACTCTTTCTATATACCCGATCCCAAGCAACAAAATAGTGGTTGTCTACTTGTATAAGTAAGCACGTGTAATTATCTTATTGACATGAAAAACTTCGTTACCAGTGTTAAATGAACGTTGTGGATATTTTAATTAATTAGTTGTTTATCAATGTCATTTATCATCCATATCATAAACGGAATATATTAGTTAACAACGTGCATTACGCCTATATTATTATCTCCCATTAGCGTCTATTAGATTTTTTCCGCTTTTTACGGATTACGAATCTAATGACTAAATTCTATGGCGGCGGTCTCTGAGTAATATCAAAGTAAAAAACTATAACATTTGTTGTCACGATTTTCATCACGCTAAGATACCATCAAATTATATACCCACGACTTTGTTATAGTCTGTTGAATGCACCGTTAACCCTCTATTAATCTACAGTAGTAAATGCGAGCATAAACATGATAAGGGACACATCAAGGGTGGGGATGATCATTTTGTGGTGCGGGATTTTTTCTATGGCTTATAGTTTTATAACGTGCTAATAGATAAATTACACTGGCGATGAATATTTCACGAAGGTCCCTTGCTGAGATTTTCATTAAATGAAAGTTGATCCGTCAAGAGACTCAAGAACGAAAATCATCCATACAATCTAAATATAATTAACTCGAGTGAAAACATTAAGCGTCCATTTCATTACTAGCATCCATTGTATTTCCCACGTGTTAATTATGTTAAGTTGACTCGTGTCTTATTCATTTTTTGTTAAGCGTCATGTACCATATACACATTAATCAGCGTAAATAGGTAACTTACAAAGATGCGAAAGCGCGACCGAGAAGAATATTGCATGTTTTGTCTTTTGGTTGCGTTTGCTTTCCCTCCTAATTTGCCAGCGATGCCGAAACGAATCGATAAAAAGACACACAAACTAATTTGCTAATCACCTAGGCAGAGTTAACACGCTATTTGATGCTTTAATAAGTTAATCGAGGTGTAGTCGGAATATTATCGTCGATTAATCATCATAATCTACGTATTAACCGCCATTATTACGCGATCGAGCGGCGAGATGAAATGGAACGAGCGCCAGCACAGGACTCTAATCGCCTTAAAACGTTGGTTAATTGTAACCCCCTACTGTCTTGTTACGTACCAAATAAACTAGAAACCTATGTAATATTGTAATTAAACCAATCTACCCGTAAGAGAATATTGATATGAAATGGTAGAACACAATGTGTGATGTGTAGTGGGGACATATTGCACATATGGAAATTTCTCAGGATAAAATGTAATTTTCCCTTTATACGTTTTATAGTCGATCTCTCTACGATTAAACCACGACTAAACTGTAAATTGTTATACTCATACTTGACCAAGTAATCTGTTCGTAATCAAGGAATTTAAAAATAATACAAAAGTGCATTAGAAACAGTTATTTACCTATATAAAGTGTGTAGATGGTATTTTTTAAGGTTTTATTGTTGGTTATCATACAAGTCAATGCATCACTTATTTATTTATTTTTCAATATTTGTTTATTTTTAAAAAGAAAACGAAAATACTATTTTAAGTAGTAACACAGCGTTATATTTATTTCAGTGTCATCAAAAAGTAATAAAAAATGTCCCTTAAAAAAGTAAAGAATTGTATAATGTAATTACTTCCCGTACTCAACAGTTAAAAGGACACTATAACATTCAGTTTTTGTCATTCAAATTTGATAGACTATTTATTTATTTCCAGTGTATAACTAACATAAGGAGGACTGCAATCAACTAACAGATTTATCCAAAACAGCCTTTATTTGTAGTTTTATGTTTTAATTTACATTTATTTAGAGAGTCTCGTATTGTTAAGATATATTATTCAAATATGTATGACCAACCGACAAATTCTACAAAAGATGCGTCTTTATCAAAGACAGGACCATTCATTGGAATTCAACCATCTCTATTATTTATTCATGAAATTCAGTAAAAAGATTCATTGTTCCATATTACCAGTTCAATAAACGGAGGAAAAAATATGTCAGTTTCGCCTGTATTCTTTAGTCGGCTATAATTTCAAAATCTTCAATATTGTGACTTTCATCAACTTCAAACAGTAGGTGAACTAATCGACATTTCAATCGTATTTCTCTTGAATACAATTACTGCTAAAATGAAATTGGTTGTGATTTTGTATTATGTCAGTGTAGCGTGATGGTGGGTAGCCCCGGGCGGTAGTCACTTGCAAGTAGTGGACAATGGTCATCTGCACAATACCAGTGTTTGATACCAGTCACAGGTGATGAGCAATTCCATTGACCACAGGTGCATAAGGATATAAAGGCAGTTGAGATATTTTGGGAGTACTTGAAGGAAGCGATAGCAAACAAGGGATTAACATTCAACTAGATGGAAGAAACGTCACCCGGGGTGTCAATCAAATCAACAACTAACCAACAGTATGTCACCTTCACGTGCGATCTACCTCCACTTCCGTATCCGGCGGTGACAAAACCCTTTCTGACTTTCAGCAGGGATGATGAATTGTACATCAACAATTCTTAAACTGAGAAATTTACAATAAGATTACCAAGAAGCTGAACAATTTTATATTTAAATACATTTTTAAGATAATGTCTTTCTAAATTTTAAGATTGAATATTTTTTTCCCTTTATTTGTAAATTGCCTGATATTGTAATATTATAACATATACAAATCCATAAAAATAACATATTTGGTAGCTATTACTTTGTTATACGAACAAAAAGTGGAGTAGTTTGTGAAGAAATATAAAGTGAATCTATATTATGTATTTATTATGATGTTAAATAAATCGAATGTGATATAAAGAGTAGAAGTAACAGATTTCTCTAGTTATTGTTCTATATTATACATACAGTCATTATATACCTGCTATAACAGCACACTGAAAATCTGTTTAATTTCAACGCCTTTTGTGAAGCGAGAAATAAATCTGTTACCCGCCTCGATGACATATCGATTACTTTCATACAAGTCAATCACAAAAAACACCACTGATCAATATTAAACTATACGTGGGTCAAGGGTCATTCCGTCAAAGAGCACAATTTATTCATATTCAATCAATCAAAACTATAAATAAACATAGAAAAATGATTGGCGTATTTCATTTACTTGAAAAAAGAAAAAAAAATTCTAAGAGCTCAAAAGAATTTGTTGCTGTTTTTATTTCTTATATGCAATATGAACTGTTCGAAATTTAGTTTCACTAAAAATATGATCTATTTTATTTTAAACAAAATGTTGAAAAGACTGGATTGGTGGAAATCGCGTCTTTTGAGATCGGCTAGTATTAAATTCAATGCAAAGAGTTTAAATGATCAGGTACATTCAATGTAAAGTATCTCAGAGAGATTACTTCTACAACATTATACGACCAAATGCTGTCCCTATCTTGACAGATGAACAAAAATCTCTTTCCTAGAATAAGTATATGTTTGTTATTAAATTCGAATGCGAGCAAATTTTGAAAATATTAAATCAGAAATTGATGCTCTGTTCTAAATAATTTAAGATTTACATTTTCAAATGATGTTTTAGTATTCTATACTAAACGAATTGCCAGCATCTTATTCCAAGGAAGAAAATATAGACAGCTTTCCATCCTAAAAAGGTTTCAGATCAGCTGCTAGCCTTAAATTATGCATTAGCATTTAATTCCAAGAACAGAAAAAATTCAGATGGGGTACCAAGGTTGGATTATGTATATCAGATTATGTACAACAATTCTATTATATTCTCAGAAAATTTCAGATCGTTTTCTAGCATTGTAATCTAGGGAAATTTTCAGATAATTTACTCATATTCTATAGTAAGACAATGTACTAACATTGTGTCCTAAGATTATTTTGGTATAAGGTCGTGTCATCAGAGCCTTCTCTTCACAAATATTTTTTTATCAAGACCAAGTACTAGTATTAATAAATAAATAATTAAAGGGTGATATTGAATATAAAAGACTATGATAAAATAGATAAAGATGATGAGCATATATATAAGTAATTTAACCTGTATATATATCTTATCATATTATAGATTGACCTTTTACCACCATTCTAGACCAATACTATGTCTATATGATATGTTTCTATAGGTTTTATCATATAGCCACGACTTGGTAAATAAGAAAATAAATGATAAGTCTGTGTTGAGATAACCGTTATTTTCTCAATTTGTTCGTTTGTTCAACAACGTAGACTTCTATCATTATTGCTCAATTCTTATCATGGTCCTATTTCTTGGTGTTTTTACGCCACTGAATGTCTTAATAAGTTGACTTTGACAGCTTATTATAGGCAAATAATTATATAAGCAAATATAAGAAACATTTTAAGGTAGTTTTTATGTTATGACTTTAAAGCATAAAATGGAACCATTATTTAAAGTCAGTGTAATGTTTCGGAGAATAACGTTAATAACGCTGAAAATAACGCAAATTGTAAATCATCTTCTGGCTACAGTATATTGCTTCATCATGCTTTGGGGCTGAATTGACTTTATAATAGATTGTACATTTTACCTGCAACGCTAGAAATAAACGATCGACTAGTAGGTAACTACTTGTATTTTATCTATTATGTGATAATAGCATGCATCTACTTCTTTCTGCAAGTTTCTGATCGCATTTTTCAAAAATAAGTTTATGGTTTATAAAAAAAAATCTAGGCCACAAGAATTCAGATTTTTTCAAGAATTTCTTTCGCAGTTGAATGCTGTCACTTGGTCTCCACTCGTGTTAATTTATTTGCTAATGGTTAAAGAATTTTTCCGCAATCTTTAAAGTTTTGATTTTGATCAATTAAGAGGATATTTAATCATTTGCGTCCAAATAACACTACTTTTGAGAAATACACGATCAGCGGAAATGTCTGCTCACGCCCTGCACGATGAAGAAATAGAGATACAGACCTTCTACCCTGGTCCAACGAACCTCTCATCTCCCTATAGAGTAAACAACCATTTAATGGCGTCAATTAAGACAACATAACAGAATAACAAATAGAAACTCGCCTCCGAGAAGGACAAATATCCGATAGTTGGTTAATTTCATAATTCATCACCGCGTGGTGGTGTGTCTCTTATCGCTTCTAGTCAAATATTTCAACAACATGGTCAAGTATTGTATGCTAATTGATTTGATCATTAATTCATCGAGGTTATACATCTCCTTACTCAATAATATATCATAATTTACAAACAAATTCATGTCTACTTTCAAAACAACTGTCAATAAGTTATTATTTTAACCAGGGAAATAGATGTGTCGACAACAGCGGTAACTGTGTAATTCGATTGTATTCCTCATCCGATATTTTAAATATATACTAGTAATAAAAAAAGGGTAAAAATTATCAAATCTTGAAGATTAAATCCCAGAAATAAGTGACCATATATATAAGTTGTTTCCTAATGTTCATGCTCAGTGTGCAGTGTACCCATGAGAAACGGGCGATAAGTGTTCGTTATTTGATACCTGTATCTGTCCTTCCCCACCCTGCCCAACTTATTACTACCTTCTTCGAGATCAATTGCTATGTTTGTTTTTTTCGCCATATTTTGTAATGTTGATCCATGTCTAGTGACAGCTGATTATATAGAAATATGACAAACAATATTACGTCACAACTCCACCTTGTACCCGCCTTATACCAGACATACATTACCCTGTTACCTAGGGAACGTACACATTGGGGGAGAATTCTGTCAAGATCCCCCGCCTTGAGTCGCTAACTATTTCTCAAGCGTTTCAACTGGCGTAACTGAAACTTCCTCTTGAAATATTTGCATGAAATAGATTGAGGTTGACATATTCTACTAAGTGTTTTTTGCCTGACTCGCCATAAAAGATTTGAGATTTTGTTTTGAGAAGACAAGGTTAAAGAAAGCAAACAGGCGTGATGTCGACATTTTGTCACTGCTTAGTAAAATGGCTGTACAAGATAAGGGATATCGAGGTGTTCACGTTTTGAACACAAAACACACGTTTAGAAACTCGATGATAATTTCTTGCCTAAATTATGGCAGGTTGTCCAAAATCCTATCCTTACGTTCTCGCAGCTTACATGTATAAACAAAGATTTGTTCCAGCACATTGTTTCACTTGCATTCCTTACATTTGCTTTATTAATCTTGACATATATATATATTTCACTGGAATTTTAGATCTAATTTACTCAATAAATAATCTCAAAATGAATTTTAGAAATATTTAAAAGTATTATATATTAATCCCTCAATTTAGAAGTCATTTTACGAATGAATGAATTTTAAGCGGGAGAATTATTTTTAAGCCTAATAGTTTAAATATTTATGTCTCCATTTACCAACTTTTTCGCCCCTTTTCATAATGCATATTTGTCATAATAAAATACAACAATATTTCTATATATTTTATTGCATCTAAATATATAGTGTTATTACATAAACAATTTGTTTGTAATACTAAATTGATTTGTGATTTTATTTTTACTCTATTGGACATGTTTAAAGTTTGTATTTGCTATGTAAATAGCATTGGGTTTGGATTTTAGCTGATTTTAAAGTATGTTTATTTGAAATAGTATATCCTAATAAAATAACATATTATAGCCCTTGCGGGTAGCTGGCAAGGACTTTAAGAGGTCTTCTCCAAAGGTAAAAAAACACTTGTCGTGTCCTCGCTATTAATATAACTCATATATTCAATTAATCTTTTGATATGTTTAGAAATAACTGCCTTTTTATTGAGTATGAATAGAAATGCACGGTTTTCAGTTCCTATACAAAGCATCTCAATAACACTATACAAACAGTAAAATAGTATTCTTAGCTTCGTTTTAAAAGAAGCTCTTAAAACGTCACAGTTAATATTTTTGACAGCTCTGCGATTAACAAAAAGTTGCGTCGAGGATATATTGGTGTGAAATTGAATGAAATCTCGCCAACATTGAAATCGTTTTACTGAAGTGAATGAGAGTTATTGTCATTGTAAGATTGCTTAGAGAAAAATAACGAATACGGTTCACGGTGAAAGAATCTTTGCTCTGTTTCAGTGAAAGGGGATCGCTATTAAAAATAGTGAACGTCGCTCAAAGCAAGGCGAGGCTGCGTTAGCGGTGAAAAGTGAGAACCAGAAAAGTCAATTGAATTGAGTCTACACAATAACAAAGTTGTGTCTTAGAAAAAAATCTACAAATACAACGGGACACTTTTAGACGAAACGATGTGAATTTTAAAATATGTATCACATGGTGTCCATTATATAGTATTCTATCTCATTTATTCATTTTAGCGAAGCGTAATAATTAATGTATAAGCTTGAGTAATATAAATAAAAGGGGAATTTATGAATTATAATGAGGTTTTAATAATCGACAGCTAAATGAACAGATTTATTTTACGTCGCGTCACCATTTCCTACGATAAAAAGTGGCTATGTTCCTCTGTAAACAACGAAATAAACCGATATATCGGCGATATATTTTTAATGATGGCGACGGAATAAACATCAACTCAGTGTAGGTCATTCTGGTCCTTTCTAGCAAGGCTTAGCTGTCATGTAGGAAGTGGTGGATTTATCGTGATATAGATTGGACTCCCATCACCACCATCGAATATCATTTGTTTACAACGAATGTACTGCCATTGTCGCTGCCATTTAGTTTATTTATTTTGAAAGATTTTTTTATCAACAATAAAATTTATACCTCATTCTCCTGGAATGTAGAACAGTCATCCGGGCTGTGATTAAAATATCGGGCAAACATGGATAAAAACTCGAAGATGACAATTAAAAATTTCAGATCCCGTGATAACATTTTCATTATCTTATCTTTCTATTTGTTAGCTATTATTATTATCATTATACTAGAAGAGTATCCAATTAACTATTTCTTCGTGTGATGATATGACCAAGATTAATACAATATAACGGTACAGGTAGACAAAGTGGGGTGGGTTTGACACACGGAATTCTTGTATTATAACATGTTTTACACTTACCTGAATTATTGACAAAAAATGAAGACGGTGAGATGTATTTCAACGTAAATCCTGTTCCTTTGTTGATTGTTTTCACACTAAAAACTTCGTCAATATGTTAAAAGAGTTCTACTAGATTTACTGATAATACGACTCAAGAACACCGATTACCTTGTACACAGTTCACGGCGATCTGATCAAAATTCACTGTCTTGATCGCCTTAACGTTCAATACGCAAAATATAATATAAAGTTACTTTAAAGATTATTGAAACGGAGTGAAACTTCGGCTTAGCACCGTAAAATCAGCTTAGATGCTATAAATGCTAGTTGGCTACTAGATTTCATACCGTATCTCCCCAACGTGTTACGCAGATAAATAAAACTAGTCCCCGCCTACAGCCCCGCCTCAACCAATCACAAAATATTATTCACTATTCCCCGATAGAAAATATTCTTGCGCACGACTAGTTGTCAAAATTTAGAAACGCCTCGATGTTGAACTTTGACCCGTACAAATTTGACTTAGTTTTAGTACATATTGAATGATAATATGATGGGTTTCTACCAAACAAAGCATGTTCCCTATTTCTCTAATCTTTTATTCGATTTTAATTCGTTATTAAGAAGGCGAGTTGGGAGGGTATTCGTGCTATCGAAGTTAACATGGGTATTTCACTAACCAAACAGAAAATAAACTGTTTAACGCATTAAGTTAAATAAGATCAGACCTTCTTAGCATGGATAAGACTTAATATTAAGAGCATACTTTAGAAAACTACTTTCACACACACACAATCTTGCTATAAAACCTGGCATTTTCAAACAGAGCGCATTTCATTTTTAACGTTCATAACAAAAGTGACTATATTTTAAAGACAGAAAGTCAGATTCGAATTTTACAGGAAGGTTCCAGTGTTTTAGAAACTACAATGACACCGTCTACAGGCTAGGATCATGTTGTCATGGAAACTAGGAACGTGATATTCGTTTATTACATTTTAACGAAGACCTGATATTAAAACATAAAATGATAATCGTGAGTGTTGGATTTAGAAAATTTGATTTAAAAAAGTAATTTTGACATGTGTGCTAAGGTTGTTCGTGTTGTTCATATGGGGAAATTTCAGAAAAATGTGATAATGTGAATGTTGTTTTGTTGATAAATGTGTCTTGCAGTCTGTAAAAAAAATGTTTAGGTGATTGGGGACATTGTTGATGAAGTGTGACAGCTTTATAGATCAGCCGATCGTCCATTTTGGTAAATAAATACAAAATACTATGTTGTTTCCTTGGAGAATAGCCCACCTAGGTTAATGAGAAATAAAATTGTGAGGAATGGTTTAAAAAAGAAATCAGATTTGTCTTTTAATTAATTCGATTTGTAGTCCACAGAGGGCAAATCAGATTAATGAAAACGTGGTGTAAAATATGGCGTATTACAGTTATTTGAATTGTTGTTTTTTCTGATGCTTTTATTTAATTTATTGGGATGTGTGGAAGTGTTTCAAGAGTCAAGTAGTGTCTTGGTTTCTGCACGAGTCGTGATAAATCCGTTATCAATATTTTACAACGACCTTCAATTTAGAAACCGTTACTCTGAAGAAGTTAGCTTAACCTTCAAAATGTTGTTTTCATTAGTTCAATGTTCATTCAACTCTTCAAAATCTATTCGGGCTTTGTGATTTAATAGACTCGATATTTTTCACGAAGCGTCGCCAAGAAAATTTTCGAAGCAAGCAAATGGAAGATTAAGCGATAGATTGTCAAGCATGGCGGAAATAATTGTCATTAGCAGACGACAGGCGACAGATAGGGCATGCTGGGAAAAGGAACAATAAGCGGTAATAGCCTGAAGGAAATGTTTGATGTTTATTCATACGATGTTTATAACTTTATAATATACTCTTAATACAACATCACACCATAAGAATATTTCACAAGTGGCCATTAATCAATGATAATTTATATTTAAAAAATAAAATCCCCATATGAAGATGTTTAGATTGGACTAATTTAGATCTTTGCTGCATCGATTTTTTAATAAGAAGGAATTTCTATCTTAATTCAAAACATAGTGTCCGTGGAAACAAAATATCTTGTTAATAATTTTTTTTTTCTGGAAATGTGCCCTTTTTATAAATCCTGTTAACAATTTATCATAATTTATAAACCAACAAAGGTTAATATATTGAGAGAAATTATTAAGTAATAAAAAAAGCAACTTCAAATTAATTTTCTTTGTGATAATTTGAGAGAATATGAATGAAGTGAAACGTTCGCTTGGTTGATTTTGTATGAGAAGTAATCTATAGTGGGATACAGGCCGTGGAAATATTATATTTAATATTAAATAATTAACATTTTTATCAACCTTAGTAGTTCATGCATATCTAGTCTGATCTTCTTCTATAAAGGTATTTAGTTGGGGTGTGATTTTATGTGATTTCATCGTTGGTGGTATTTTAAATGCATTAAAATGACACGTTTTCATTTTTTTTTTTTTTAAGGTAATTTATGCATGATAAGATTGACAAGTGTAAACTGCATGCATGGTAAAAACAATCAAATCCGGATTATTTATTTATTTGGGGTTTTTTTTTAAACTTTCTAGGCTTCATGGAATTACAATACGCAGACGTTACCATACTTAATTTGGAAATCATCAGAATTTCCTTTCCTCAACCAAACATTGATCAAAGTAAAATAATGCACGTACATGAACAATTGATTATTTTCCAGTAGATTACATGAGCAGTGTAATTAATATTCTCACAACAACACCATATTTTTAATGTAAAAAGCAAAACGGGTGTTTTTGTGGAAATCTCACCAACACCACGAAAAAAACAATAGTTCAGCGATTGGTATCGAAAAAAATAAGTTTACAGATATAAATTGATTGAGTATAAGATTAGAAGACAAAATAACACTTTTCAGCACATTTTGTTTTTATGGTTTATTTTATTCAAGTAATATGTTTATAAATGGGGCATGCTCTTTGTATAAAGAAAACTGCTTTCAACGTAATATTAACCCCATTTACCCTTGTTATTGACACAAGTTATTTAATATTAATGTATTAGACATTGACTCTCTGGTTTGATGTTGCGTTTAGTAAAATATAAACCTGAAAATGTAAATAAAACGTATTTACTATTGTCAAAATATTAAAACGCTGCTACTTCTCTTGTTATTTTCCTTTTTATTTACTATTTACATAAAACAATATTACTTTATAATAATGCCAACATTTACCATTCCAGTATCTTTCTAAAAATGTATTGTAGGCCTATAGAAATGATGGGTATTAATCTCAAACAAAGTATTCGAAATCTTAGGTTTAGGATTCTGTTTTCAATGTAGGCCAATGAATAGGCCTGACTGGAATTAAAATAAAGCCCACTAAAGATCAGCAAAAGTAGATAAAGGACATTATTACACCTTCACCCTAAAAAAAATTGAAAAATGATTGCATAATAAATAGGATGATTTTCATATAATGTATTCTAAATATCAGCGGTATTTAATAATTTACTGTTTTTTTAAATGTGATTCTAGACGGGAAGGTTATTCGTCTAATATATATACACACATATTTTATCAAAAGTAGACTTCTGCGTGAATAAAAACCGTTTACTCGACATTTAAACACCTGTAACTTATTATAATTGATATAGATAATTAACCGTTAAATAATAAGATGAGACTTAATTAACTGTTTCATCTTCAACTCATTAACTTGTGAGTGGTGTTTTTTCAGCAATGGTCAGCCACTCAAAACTAATTTTAAAACTGATCCGTTCTTTATAAGTTAAATGTTTGCGTATATTTTACAATATAGAAGATAAAGTGTTTAATTGCGATAAGTGTTCTATTTTAACACCTTTAATAATACTGTAATATTAGAATGCAGAACAACTTGGAAAGGGTAATTGTGGCAAAAAACCAACAAACATAATAAAATGTGCAATTCTCGAATAAATTACAAATTCGTGTAATCGTATGAAATAAATATTGAACAGTTTCATCTCGCTTAATTATTTCGTATTCCATTTTTTAGAAATTGTAATTGATATCCGTTGTTTGCTTTTCATATATATTATAATTTATCACTGTAGACATTGATTCGATAATGGAATAGCCTAGACCCTTATATTGTCTTTTATTTTCCACACGTATTATTTTCAATAAAGTAAAAATTACGTTCATTTCTTTAAAAAATGGATTGGCTAAAAATAATCATACATAGAGTGTATATGCTACTCATAGAAAAATGAATCAGGTGATGTTCATTTTTTTCATATGATTCTTTGAGTTTTTTTATTTGCATTTGTTAACATTTATAACAGATTGAAAGAATTTGTCTATATATTTTTTACGTTTTTACATTGAATGCCTGTAAGATCAATACTGTTTCCCTGCATACTGTTGTCGGATTACCATAATAACTTTTCTCTTATACAATGATTAAATTAGCTACTAAATTAAAATTATTCGGGTAAAACTTGTTCAGACCACTGGTGTTTTAATATTAACGTAAATGTTGTCCCGACATGATGTAACAAGAAAGCTCTTTTGTTATAATTTTTTATATTTCTTGATTACGAAAGCTTAGTTCATTTGATTAAAGATTAGCAGAACACATTGTCTATAAATAGAACCTTGAGGAGGGTGGGAAGCGGAAGGTTAGGGATGGGGATGGGCTGGAAGTTTAGACGAGAACATTTTATACTTTCCGCATTTAAAGAACTATCGATACGCTCATCCTTTTATTATAATTATTCTTATATATTTTATATTTAATATCAAAAAAAAGATGTGACAAGGAAAACGCCCCTCAAAAGATAAGCTTTGTGTATATTTATTACCAATATTCGATATAATATGGTTGTTAGTATCTAGTAAGAGGAAATATTATAAGCTTATATTTTAATCATCCTGTATATTTATTTGTTTAACACCATGTCGATTTATCGGTATATTTGAATCTTTATTATCGATTGTTTAAAGATGGCGAGAGACAGTGGAAAAATCAATTAAATTCTCTTGTTCTAATTTCCTTCTTGTTCTCTGTGTCAATAAACACAATAACTTAGTTTCTACAGGCCACTATTTCTCTCTTCTATTCAACAAGCATTTACTGTCTTTAATATTATCAGTGGTAAAAATCATTTTTTATATCATTGTAAAAAATGAAGAAGTAGCACACTACAGGGCCCATTACAGCATCTGTCCCCTTGTCGATTTCTAACCGATATCAAGAGGTGTTTCTTATCAAATTTCTCTCAGTAATAACTAATATTGACTTATACATATCAATGTATCTAAGATTTTTTGTTTGAAAAATAAACTATATTATAATGACACGTTTTAAGTCGTCTTTATGGTCATGGACTCGATATTTTAAAAATGTCAAACTTTCACAAAAAGTTCCGATTAGCGAAAGAAACAATTAACGGTACTATATTTTTTCGGAGTCTGTCAATAAACACTACTTTATAGTTGTTGTTTTTTTTATTGGGGTTTTTTTTTTCGTTTTGTTTATTCCATCCAAGAGCTTCTACGTAATTTCTTTAAGTTTGTTCACGGTAAGTTACACAGGAATATGTTACAGTTCTCGTATTAAGATGGTTATTTAATATACCCACACCTGTACGTTAATCAATCAACCACTAATAATTAATAATACTATTCTAATGAAACAATTTCATAATAATTAATCCCCTTCTCTGATCGGGATTAAGTCCTATGTAATAGAATACGAAAAGAACGTTTTGCCCTTGTACAAATGACATGTTCTGACAAATGTCTTTACTGCTTAATAGAACACTCTCTTTTCAATATAAGACATGTTATATAGCAATTTGATCAGAAGCTAAACAGGGTGACAAATCCTGCACGTATTATCATATTTAAGCCACTGGTGAGGACAAAGATCTGCTGACAAAATTCCCGACTTATTTTTCAATTCTTAATGTAGGGATTACATACTGCGTATATTATATGAGTAGGTATATACCCCATCAACCACTAATTTATAATACATTCGCTATATAATCTTCTCTTAATCCAACCCTCAAACAGATAGTCTTTTCTTAAGTGTTCTCTTATTAAAAATAAATTGCTTTTACGATGTTTTTTTATATTTGTAAACAGTCTTTTAGTCTGTAATTTTAAGTAAAATGTCTTAATTTCTTCTCATCAATGAAAACCGATCACAAAGAGACATTCTATTGGTGTATTATGCATCTTCAGCTTACGGTGATTAAAACCATTTAAATCTCTGGTAATATTTATCTTTCTAAACATCAGACTTTTAATAATGATAGAAATAACCTATTATGGTATTCGGAAATAGTTTGACCCAGTAAATATTTACTGGCGTTTATCGTTTGTTGAAAGAATTGTAGTTAGGGTCGACAGCTTAACATCGCGGGTTTCCTCTGTGATATTCGGCTTCCCCACATAGCTAAAGACACCTGCACCCAAGTGAAATAATGATATACTATAATACTGTATATGTGGATTATAAAAAGACCTAGTTTGTGTTGGGTCGACGACCCCCCCCCCCCCTCTCTCTCTCTCTCTCTCTCTCTCTCCAAACATCGCAGAGTAATAACATCCAAATTAGACGAGACAACAAGTAGTCTACAAAAGTATATAGACAGTGTTGATCAATATAGACCAAGATTTTCATCAACATTCTAAGAATTAAGTTTTTCATGAATCCAAGAATGATCTACCTTCTCAAACAGACAATATTTTGTACTGTATCTTATTTATTCTTTTGTCTTCTTTCTAAGGTTGATTTAAGTGTATATCCCGATAAGTACTAGATCATACATATGTATAATATTTTACTTATTATTTAATATAACAGGATTTGAAATATGATTTGGGTTTTATTTCCATGAATTGAGATTATCACGAAATCCCCATCTGCATATATATTAGACCAGATTTATATTTATATATTAAAACTAAGAAAACAATATGAATCTTCTAATATCTGGAATCATTCTGCCTTAAATCAATATTTAATCATTCTATTTACTAAATATAATTAGATTGGGGGATTTTTAGTGTCTCCACCCACTGACGTTAATTTTAGAATTTTAAAACTGTTTTCACGGATTTTAAAAGTAAATTAATATGACAGCCTTTTATAATTTTCACGTTTTTATACGTAATAATGATATATACAAATATAAATCAGTATAAATTTATCGGCGGTGATTAGGTTGCTATTTCTAAAAACATCTATCCATGACGATTCAACGAACCAAATTAACAGCTTTTAATAAACACAAATGCTCAATGAGTTACGGACTCGTATCGTGCACGAATCAAGATGCTGTAACATCACAAACAGCAAAAGATTGTCATTTCCATGACAATATTGCGCATTGCTCTACGGAAGTCTAATTTTCAATAACGCCACAGTCTGTTCCCGTCCGTAATTATTTTATATTAGAATTTGTCACGTGGAGGAAGATAAATATTTCAGCGTCTGAAATTCATCTCCTTCCCCACCCCACCCTTTCAAGTAATGTGTGGTGTGATAGGCCTATTCTCTCTGGAACACCCCTATACCACTAATTATCACTCCAGGAGTCCCGGCAGCTGCCATGTAATTTTCGTTGTACTTTCTTATATTATATACTGGATTTTTAATTTTAGATTTTAAAAATCCTTTGATGAAAAAGGGAAATTTAAAAAATATAGTATATTTTAAGGACCAAAATATATGTAATATTTTGTTTGACGAGATTTGAAATAAGCATTCCCCGTTAACCATTATAAAAGCCTATTCATGCCGTCTAATAACTAGGTTTTTAATAATCTCGCACTTGCTGAATTTTCCTCTCACGTGACAAAAGAGCTCCTGTAAAGCTATTCATTTCCGGTTGCATCCATTAAAATTCGTACTTTGTGCTGAATTTTGTTTAATTCGTTCAAGTGACACCCACTTTACAAATCGCATTTTCAATGACTATTATAGTTTCCATGGTTACAGATTGCATTTTCTCGCCTGGTTGTATAGACTGGCATTAACGTATATTCAGAATATCTAGAATATAATTCCAGTATGTGGCTTATGTAAGATAAACATGTAATCATACATATAAACAATTTATATGAAATGTTTATCTAATGTATGTCAACAATACATCGCATGGAAGTTAAAATGTATTGAATTTCTGGTAAAATGACACTCCGGGTTCGTCACTAATGACGATTACGTAAATTTATGTTCATATTTTGAACAGTAAGTAATCAGTCGTGCCGTAATTCAAATGAATGTGCTGTTATTCCATACAGATATCTCCCATTTATCTTATACCAATATGCTTTGGATAAAAAAAAACGACAAGCTGTAATTGCAATGGTAGATCTGATAAGAAACATATAGAGTTAATAAAATTTGAAGATTGTTTTGTCTCTACCATATCTTTGACACAAGTCTAAAAGTCATTGTGAAATATTCTTCATATTATGATAGGTTTATAAGCAACGTACCCGACAATTCTTGGTTAGACAGATTTTGTCGCACAAGACGACACAACAAAAATGATTAGGCCATGTCACAAAATATCCTGATTTCTTCCACACAGCCATGGGACAAATAATTTTTTTAATTCAGATTGGATGCTTTATTGAGGTGTCCTGAACGGCATACATTATTCAATATCTTAGACATTGTAAATGGGGAAACTTCATATTGTACAACTTCACAGAAAACGCATATTAATAAAGTCGTGACACGTAGATCGCCAATATATCTGTTGGAATGCAGTGTCAATTACCAATATCAATAATGACAGCATGAAACGATTTCGTCTATATAATCAAACTATCAGGTGGTTTCCTAATGGAATGATTCAAACCTCGACAGATCCCGCGAGATAACATGAGATGATTAGTGTTTAAAGTAGATGAATTATTCAGAAGGTACTTGACTACTTATTGTCACCAACTTCCTAAGTTGAAGAGTCGGCTCTTTATTTATAAAAGAAAGACAGACAGTTAAAACCATTGCTAGATATTTGACCAAACAAAATAAAATGTACTGTCAACACATTATACTCCCCATACATTATAATTCCGGGAAAGATTAATTACTTCAAAATTCCCCGCTGTCATTTTGCATATAATTATTTAAAGATAAAGTAGTAATATATCAACTTGTAAAATTATCAATGAGTTGATAAAATATAATGCGACGTTCAAAAAATAGCGTAATTTTGAAAATTTCGCGATTCGAGAGTTCAAAAATTCTAGCTGAAAAATTGAAAGTAATTCTAAAGGAGACCATTGCAAACACAACTTATTGGTCAATTTAAAGTTACAATTTCAAATTTTCTAAGAAAGTCAAAACATAATTATTTCTATGTCTTTTGCTTAATAGGTTGTCAACTCACTATCATTGGTTACCTTTCTCACACTTAAAAATCTTCACACCGGAAATAATAACACAATTACCTCCCAATTACCTCCCTTGTTTTCCTATTCCCCACCATGGAATAGCCATCTTCAAACGTTTGAATTTGAAGTTGAAAATGATATTTTTGACAATTTCTCAACTGGCAATAGTGAATTATAGGATTAATAGGATTATTCTTTAACAAGATAGGACTGTTTATAGATACCATCTATTTTAGGGCTTTATTTTAATACATTTTAAAAATATTACTTAAAAATATGAAATTAATGTTGTTATCTTACCTTGAAAAGATGGGCTTCTGGTGTATCTAATATTTAAAACAAAATGATGAAAATTTAAACATTGGCACACGAATCGCGTGCCAGAATGCTTTCAAGTGCCGTTTGTAATGAACCGACTCGATGAAAATACTACAGGCGTAGACTGGAATAACTAGCCGCCAAAGACTGACATACAATTTGGAAGCTTCGCGTATTTCGAAGAACATAACTGATTAGAAATTAAAGTAAAAACAGAAATGATTGAATGTAAATCATTTTATATACATTCATATTACATTATCATATTGAGATTTAGGTTTTTTTAACGCTCGAATCGGTGATGGAAAAGTTGCATTCGGAATGGTTAAAGAATATGCGATTTTGCTTGTTAACGGAAGAAATAGGAATTCATTTTTTCGAAACATATGTTAAATTGTGTCATGTCTTTAGTATTTATCACTGTGCCCTCGGTACAACAGTAAAGTGGAAAATTAGCATTAGTTATATAAACAACAAAATGAACCAGCTTTTCATGGGATTATTTCTGAAATCAATTTCAAACCCGACAAAATACTTACATGTTAGACGCATTTCATCACCCCAAAAAAAATATACATTTTTTTGCTTGCAAAAAGCTGGACGGGTCTACTGCATTATACAGATTCATATATTCCAGATATACCCGGACACACGAACGTTTTTAATACACGTTGGGCACATTTCAACTGAATTATACATAGCGCCACCCAGGCCAGTAAGTAATTAAAAATGAAAAATTACTTACATATGATGAAAAAGGGGTGAACATCAGACAATAATCTCGATATTAGTATGTCACCTAGGTATATAGAATGATAACTAGGATATATGATTTTAAAACCAAGAGCTATATATTCTGTCCTCGTGACGTGACGTTAGTGTCGTTGAGGCCCGGCATCTACTACAAGCAAATAAACAAATGAGATAGTCTAGCAGTAAAACTAGACGAAAGCTCTGATATACTATACGGGTAATATTAATAGGTTCACTGATGATTTCTTTACTAAACCCGCCACATGATAATGTTTGATCGCCTAACACCCATTATCGCATTGTTTCCTCACGTGCGCTTGCGATATTCCGCGCTCAACACGCTCAGATCGCCATTGTCAACAAAAATGACGGTAACTCTGTACCGGCGAGGCGACATTCATTGCCCACAGCTCCCCTTTAATGTCCACATACAGGACAAATATACACATTGTGTTATGCCATTCTTAACATACGTGTGAAAAATGGCTAAATAGCATTAAATAGCATTGTCAATATTAACACGAAGCTCGGCTGTAGAAGCTCTTGACAAATTTCTCGTCATCAGACGGCTCGGATGACTACAGGACCAAAAGGTTTTATGCTATCACTGATTTCATGCTTATCTATATGTATATTTATAACAGACGAGCGTCATTTAAAACCCTTGTTTCTAAAATACCGCACATATTCGAGGCGTCAATATTCATTTATAATACAGACAAATTTAGCAAATAAATTAATATAGACATAAATTTTATTCTGTGTACAAGAATATACACCGTGATATGGAATTGTTTTTCACTGATGTCTTCTACCAAAGCTTCAAGGGATGAACTCTTATCCCGCTGTCATCAGTGTCTGGCAGCTCATTATCACAGCCTATGTTTTCTGGATTCGGGTCCCATCAAACGTATTTTACAGCTTTATTTCGGAAGAAGTTTGTATTGCCTTTTGGATTATTTGTACACGACAGAATTTGTACAGCTCAAAAATTCCCTTGTACGTTTCTTACAAAAGACTCCCACCCTCCATTCCCGGTTTAACAATTTAGGATATTTCAAGAAATTTAAGACACATTTTAGTTTTCCCCGTCATAATGACCTTCTGGGCTGAAACTGTACATTATTTGTTGTACCTATATAATATATTATATTAATCTAGTAAAACAAGGTGTAAGAAATATGTGAAGGATATATTAGTGCAACCATATCTTGAGATGAGTAAACAGACGAGTCAAATTGAAGAGGTCTCTAACATAATGGTGGGAAAAGGCGGGAAACGAAGTTAAACGTGAGGTTGAATATATTAACTGGTCTATCAGATGATTGAGAAAAGACACTTCTTGCCGCTGACAGGCCATGTCATATATCTCACAATTATTTCCTCACACATATAAAACTTGAATATTGGGCAAGACTCGATTAAAGCCAGAGCACGCGCCGGACAATAGCACGGACGTCGACAATTTCTGTTTGGCCGCCATTCTTTCCTTATCTTAGGTTAACACACCAAAGCAAGAGGGTCGTGTGCTCGTTAATATTACCGGTAATGGAGATGCTATCGTCAGTAAGATATTATATTGGCGACAATTTATAGGCAAACGGACTATCTTTTTGCGGCAGTCATTATTTTCATTCACTGAGATCGCGAGATGATCCGAAACGACCCAATATCGCCATTTTAACCTCGGGATACCCAATACCAATTCCCTTCAGCTCGTGCACGCGCCTTGTGCTCTGCAACTCTAATTAGTTGTATGAAGATTAGAGAGATTTATCGCATGACGGCAATCAGTGCTTCTCGTTTATTCCCATAGATCGTCTGCCATGAAATTCTCTCGTGCCGGCCAATCCACTGTACTGTAAAATACGGCATATTAGAATCATGACAAATTCTCTGATGTCATGCAATCTGGTAATAAAGTGTCGAGCTGTATTTTATTTTCACAAGAATATAATAACACCAATTCATGGTGTGTAAACATTCGATTGAAAAAATGTTCTTCAGTTTATATCTATAAATACAGTTGTGAATTCCCTTTTGGACCATAATGCTGAGCGTACTATCCTCCCGGACAATGATAATGACACTGAACTTGCAAATTTATTCTCTGATTTCTTTCAAATAAAAATACAGAAAATACGAACTGAACTTGATGATTTAAATAAAACTATTGACTTTAACGCTCATGATTTTGATAAGTTAGAAAATTCTGTTTATTTAGAAAATTTTAACTTGGTTAGTGAATCTTTTGTTTTAAAGCTAATTAAATCGTCTGCTCCTAAATCTTGTTCATTAGATCCTGTTCCGACTTCTGTTCTTAAGGACTGTCTAGACGAAGTTATTCCAGTTTTTACCAATATTATTAATTCTTGTATATCATCCGCTACTATTCCCAACGTTTTCAAACGAGCTTATGTTACCCCTTTAATTAAAAAGTCTACACTGGATCCTAATGTTTTTAAAAATTACAGGCCAGTCTCTAACTTAAGTTTTATTTCTAAAATATTGGAGAAATGTATTGCTTCTCAGATTAAGGCCCATCTAGATGATAACTGTTTGTATGAACCATTTCAAAGTGCTTATAAACAATTTCACAGTACCGAAACAGCTTTAACCCGGGTTTCAAATGATATTTTAATGGAAATTGATAATAGAAAATGTACATTTTTAATTTTATTAGATTTATCTGCTGCTTTCGACACGGTGGACCCTTCCATTCTTCTACGTAGACTTCAATTTAAATTCGGTATTTGTGGCTCTGCATTAAATCTTTTAGAGAGCTATCTTGTGGGTAGAAACCATTGTATTTTAGTTAATTGCAAATCGTCGTCTGAATCTGTTTTGTCATCTGGGGTTCCCTAAGGTTCTGTTCTTGGTCCGATTTTATTTACCCTTACCCTCTATACGTCACCATTAGGAGATATTGTCAGAAAATATGGCCTCAGCTTTCATTTGTATGCCGATGATACTCAATTATATATTTCATTTACACCTAATTGTTATTAGGCTCAAGGCATCAATTAAATAAATCTGCACAAGATAACCCCCTGTTGTAATTGGTAATTGTGATATATTTTCATCTTATTCTGCTCGTAATATTGGCGCTATCTTTGATAGTTTTATGCTTATGGGAGCTCAAGTAAAAAATATTTGTAAATTGTGCTATTTTAATATTAGAAATATAGGTAAAATACGTAAATGTGTAACTGTAGAGGCCACTAAGTCACTTGTTAATTCTCTGGTCACTTCTCGATTAGATAACTTTAATTCACTTTTAGTTGGTTTACCTTTAAAGCTTATAGATAAATTACAAAAAGTACAGAATACTGCGGCTAGACTTGTTACTTTAACTACGAAATGTGACCACATAACCCCTGTTTTATATAATTTACACTGGTTACCTGTTAAATATCGAATTGATTTTAAGATTTTATTACTTACTTTTAAATGTTTAAATAATTTAGCTCATGTTTACCTCTCAGATCTTTTAGAACTTTATACACCTGGCCGAACATTACGTACATCAGATAAACTACTTTTAAAGCCCAAAACTGTTCAACTAGTCTCTTATGGTCAGCGCTCTTTTAGTTATCAAGCACCTGTTTTATGGAATAATCTACCATTTAGTTTAAGATGTTGTACATCTCTATATTCTTTTAAAAAACAACTTATATAAATATGCTGTTATAATAATAATAATAATAATAAAAACAAATTTTCTAGATGCAAGTTTAAATATCTAGTTACACTAACATACTAACTCCATAATGATGGTAAAGGGTGTTCTTTGTTGAATAAAATGAGATAAATTATTTCCGCCAATTTAAATTTTTGATGGCGTAATATGTTAAATGATCTGAGCTTGTTTCCCGACCAGGCTTTAAATAAGACTACGAAAGGTTTATAGAGGGCGTGACGAATCGTGATAGTTATGATAGCCCATCCTCACTGTTTGGTTACAAATTGTTCTGCGCTCTCTCAACAAGTCAGTAACTGGCTAATATACTTTCACACAAGATGCGAGATAAAAAGCACCCAATTCTGTGACATTTTTCAACAGCTTTTCATGCTGCATGCCCGAATATTTACCTCCAACCCCTCGCTCCGCCTCAAGAACCCCGTGGATTGTTTAGTAGTGAAGCCTATTTGCTCAAACGCCAAAAAATGTCACGTGCGCAAAATGGGAATCTGGGTTCTGTGTGTGGGGAAGAGAGGTGTCGAACAATACCCTAGTCTCTACTATCCGTCTTGCTAGACTAGAAGGCGACTGGTTTGTACTCTAAGCGAGTATCTAGTTACAAACTCGGGTATAATATGACGTATTACTAAACACACCCGTAACTTATACAATATCAATATCGACTCCACTTTTCATATAAACCTTGAGGTCTAGAAACAATTAACAATTATTACATTGCCTTTGCCACTGCCACTGCCACAAACATCCTTATTGAGATAATGAATCTCAGATTGAGATAGAAAATCTCAGTATGGAAGTAGCTAGTGTACCATAAGGATCAATGTAAAACAAAAACTACAAATTTCAAAAGGAAGACGTCATATCCTTTACAGTAATAGTCTGTTTGATTTTGAAATTCCCTGACATTTCAGAATAGTCGAATGACCAATCAAATGGCATTTACTTTCTGTACTGTTAGAAATCTCAGCATGGAAATAGACAAGGTGAACCAAGGACAATGGGGGTAATAAAAATTACTAAATAGTATATCCCAACAAAACGCAATGCCACTTTCAACCTATATTTTGATTTACTTTATCACATTGTGACATTCTCTCACAAATATTCACATTATTCAACAGGACCATGTAGTGTGCATTTGACAAAATACGTGTAGCTATGGATACTTTGGACCCCATAAAACTCTTTATGCTTTCACATATTATAGCAACAACGGCTCCCAGCTTAACGCTAAAATTGCAAGTCATTTTTTACCGTATAATTTAAAAGATGGAGCTCAAATTGAACACGTTTCCAATGCTATACTAAACAATTTGTTGGAACATATTTGTTGGAACATACTTTCAAAAATCGATTTCACTGAACAATAAATAAATAATCATGATAGTTGAATCTGTACTAAGTACCGCTATGCGCGGAAAGTTGTATGCGTGGTTAGTTGTAGCATGACACAACAGCATCCAAAAGCATGAAACTGTTCCCCATACTTACAGCAAATATACACGTAACCAGAAATAAACCAGGTTAACGACAGAAAAGAGAAACAAACAAACCGACTTTAGCATGTAAATAGATAGAAATAAACAGCCATACATTCATGTATATAATCTCTTTGTTCAATATAACATCAATAGTATTATAGAAAGTTATTATAGGGTCATAGAATATTGGTATCAAATTACGGTTTTGCCAATTTATTTAACGCGAACATTCTGTTTTAAAATATTATCTTATATACAATTATTCCGAAACGTCGTATTTCTGATATTTTAAAATATCCTTAAAGGGCGTATGACTCCAATCTTTTGAACCTTAAAATAGACGAAATTGGGTTTAAAAGCACATATTAGTGTAATATGAATGTATATAAAGTGATTTATATTCATTTTTTAAAAAAAAAAATTTGTAATTTCTAATCAATTATGTTCGGTGAAATACGCGAAGAGTCCAAATCAAACGGCCACCTCTTACGTCTACCAAGTCCATTCTACATGTTTTTTAATTATTATTTTGTCGATTGTGAATCAGCCATTAATAATAACTTTCGCATTGTCTTGTCTTTGTTCATTACAAATGGCGCCTGAAACCATAGGGTACACGACTCGTGTACTAATTTTAAAATGTTCAATGTCTCTTAAATATTGGATATTAGGATCCCATATTTTCACGGCAAGATAACAGCATCAGTATTGATTGAAATGGAATAATACTGAATTTGGTTTCGTGTTTT
This sequence comes from Patella vulgata, assembly GCF_932274485.2. Lineage (NCBI taxonomy): Eukaryota > Metazoa > Mollusca > Gastropoda > Patellidae > Patella > Patella vulgata. The sequence goes on from NC_065883.2 coordinate 35,377,324, forward strand.
TAACTTCGAATATTATTAATAATATCGAGTTAGAGATTTAGCTCCTTTAAATTAGTTTACAGCTTCATACACAGAAAGGTCTTGATGTTATTACTCACGACGTTAGCAATACTTGGTACTACATCTAAATCTACTAATTTTAGTGTTTTGAAAACCTTTCGACTTCCACCACTAAAACTTCATCGTTTATCTGGACAATGCTAAGTATAAAAAGGTATGTACCAGTAGATATGTTTTGATTTTACGGAAACGAGATTGAAATTGTTGAACAGGAACTGTAGTAATTGGTCACACTGGTTGAAATCCCAATAAGTACAGAATTCTGTCAATTCTAATCGTTACGTTAATGGCGGAAATTAAGATACTATATAAAGATAAGTAGTTGTGGTGATGTGTACTTTGATCAAGATAAAAATAAATAATAAAGGCCTAAACATCATTTAGTTGTTAGTCTAGATAGTAGGGCTGCAAGGACCCTGTCGGGCGGGGGTAAATTCCACTTATTATTCTATTTCAATGCAACGTTTTTTGTTGGTTGAGGTGATGAAGTGATTGAATTGAATGTTGTATTCGGATCCAGTTATGCGCCACAAATCACCAGTGTCGACCCTATTTTTGAGTCCCTCTCACCAAATACCCCGCGGCCGCCTCTGCTAGAAATTATTACATTTAATTTTTTTAATGGGGGGTAAATTACAATACACTTAGTGGATCTTATGCCAAATCAAAACTTTCTCGACATATAATTACTTTGAATGTTAGATAGAAAGAGTGATATTAGAACCCTAGACTAACTATACTGTGATAATTCATAAAGGGAGATTATCCCCGAGTGGTTCTAGCCAGCATGTTTTACCTTAACCTTCTTTATTTACAAACTTTGTTATTTTGTCAAAGAACAGAATAAAACATAATAGACTATAATACGCGAGTCTTAAATACCAGTGAATTTGAACCAATTTATTCGCGCATTCAGTGTCATCCGGAGGCGTGTGGAGTTTCTATTTTACCAAAATTTGCACGTATGGTTCTCGTTTGATTGCCTCGAAATTTTCTTTTGAGTAAAAACCAATCAATTGCCGTCTTTCTTCAGTTCATTTGATACACTGTGAGGCTTGATACACACGACAACGTGTATCGGATAACACCATTAAATTCCCCGCCAAATAACAGTGCTCACGTTCAATCAATCTACGAACACTGCCGAAAGACGAGCAGCGCGCGCCATTCACAGGCAGACGATCGATGATAGCCAATTGGCGCGAAGAATCAATAAGTTGCTCATGTCGGTTAGAGCGGAAATTTGTTTGCTTGGTACAATTCGTCCCTGCGCGAGCGTTTCTTCATCGGAAGTTAAGTCGGAAGAAGCATTCAAGCGAGAGTAACAATAGCAAGACAGACAAGTTGACAGCCGAAACGAATACAGTCTGACTTTTCTCTTTAACTTCAAATCAACATTTTGATACCAGAGTTTCATAAAAGAGGAGAAATAAAGAATCTTTATTATTGAGTTCCAATGAACACGTGTTTCCAATCACTGCTGAATTGGCAACTGAACTTCCCCTCCAAGTAATTAGCACAGAGAAATCATTTTTCAACATCGTCTGAAAAGGAGACTTCAAAAACTATGGTGTGTGTTCGTTACTTCAAGATAAAAGAAGCCTTCATTTTGCTTTTAATGGTTTTTTTTTCTTTTTTGTTTCTTTTTATAAAAAAAAACCCCTAAAATATTTCCGTAATGATGATAAGTTTAAAAAGGAATAGGGGGTTGGATGTCCGAATGGTTCGCGCGTGCGCCCAGTATCATAAGGTCTGTCATTGAGTCAACTGGCATGGTTTCGATTCCCTGGTTGTACGTTGCAAGGAGTAGAGCCTCCTGTCCAACCTCTTGGGTTTTCTCTCGGTTCTCCGGTTTCTTCCCACTGCTAAAGACCCCTACTCGCAAGCAAATCATTGAAATAAAATTGAACCATATGTTAGTCCCGAAATGACCTAGTTTGTGTCGAGTGGACGTTAAACCCCATTTGTCTCGCCCCCCCTCTCTCTCTCTCTCTCTCTCTCTTAAAAAGAAAATCTGGACAATTTCAGTTTACATCGTAAATGACATTATTATACATGTAGCTGTATCTATTAAAATTTATAAAATAAAATATTACTATGAAACATGCAATATTCCACTTTCTTTATACCAACAAAATACAAGAATCACAATTCGTTAGCTATGTTAACTCCTCAAACGAGAAGTGATATCAAGCACTCTATATTATAGCTAAAGTTGGATAGTATATATGAACTTGGATTTTAGAAACCGAAAGGCCACCAGAATAATCACCCGCACCCACCAAGAAAGATGAGAATTATTTGGTCAGAACAAACGACACAAATAGCTGAGTCGGCGCCGTTTGTGTTTTTAATTTCAAATTTTGTAATGGGCAAAGCCGCCAATACAGTGTTAGGTTATGATGAAGACCCTGTGAAAATGTTTTATAAGTAGTAAGTTTGGGGTAGTGTCAACCACCTTCCTGACACTGCGCCTATCCTGGGGACCGCTTGCATAACGCTTTTCTGTGTTTTCTTTGGAGGTGCTAAAATATTGAGTACAGAGTTAATATTTAAAACAGAGTGCGTTACGTCTTATCTATAGGTGAAGGGTTAAATGACATTGACAAGGTAAAGTCGACATGTCCAAGTCAAATAAAATGGCGTACTGGTGAGATCACATAAGGAATACCACCATTACCTAACACAGATTAACTTTTACCATCATCAACAACATGACAAAATATTCACGTGAAATGTTTCAGGAACTAACAGAAATTCTATACATTTCAATGACGGAAGAACACCACCATGGTTGACTGCGCGCCGGTAACCGTGACGCCTTTGACAAATGGTTGGCGACACCGGCGTGCGTCCGATAAATTCCCAACTTCTGTGCTCCGCCGCGACTAGCAACATTAGTTATGATAATCGATGGAAATAGGAGAGATGAGATCATGAGATCAGTTTTGTCGCAGATAAAGACACGACAGAATTAAAAGAGATAATCATTGCTTCAATAAGATAGATGGATAATATAAACAATATATACTAGAAGTACATGTATAACAAAGACAATAGTATTATATAGGTATTTAAACAATGGTATTATATAGGTAGATAGAGTCTTTTTAAAATCTTAAACTCTTAAGGAGTAATTAATGTTTTATATACGAAAGAAAATCGAAGACATCGCACAATGTATTTCCTATTAACATGTGACTTTCTTGAATGTACGTGCATTTTGCTTTTTTCTTAATTATTTTTTTGTTTTTTGTTTTGTTTTTTTTTGTTGTTGTTGTTTTATTTGGTATAATCGTAGAGGAAGTTTATGAGCAACAATATCATATTACTGTGAAAATTGGCGCCGGTCTCGATAAAAGGGAAATATTCTTTCGTAATTAATCCTCATGAACTTGCAATTACCACATACGCAAATCTTTTTTTTTTTTTTTAAAGTTTTTAAAGCGAAGATTGTAATTAATATCTTAATTAGTAGGTGCGTGATATAAAATGTTTGAGATGTTACATTAAAATACTGTTGACCTACAGAAAGGAAGTAATGAAAAAAAAGTGTGTGCATTTTCAAGAAGTTCAAGCCTCTGTTTTCTCAACCAATCGCTTGCTAATCTGAAACCACAAATGTTACACAAGAACGACCCGAATATCTTAGGCAATGAAGAATGTGACAATTTAGGTAGAAAAAATTCTTGAAGTTAGTTCACCTACATAGAAAATGTGACAGTTATTTTTCTAAACAATCAGACGCTACAAACGTCGCTTTTGGTCTTCAGAACCTCACCAAATATCACGTCTGTTTCACAGCCCAAACGTCAAGGCTGGTAATATGTGACATCGTGGTGCTCTCTCGGCTTGTTTCTGCCTCATGCCGCCGAACGTCATCCCACCTCAGCGAGAATTAGCAGGAGTATACGTGGTCATCAAAGCAATATATTAATTGTTTTCTTTGACTTTATGTAAAGATTTATTTTGTTTGATATACATATAGCAGCTTCTTGTCATATGTCTTGTGTCCCCAAGGACGTTTTTATTTGCCGCGCGTGTTCATGATATTCTAACGGAAATTTCCTGTCGACGGTTTATTTCCGTATATAAGTATAGGTTAGATAAAATCATTTTTACCATCCCGCCTTTTTTACTTCCATTTCCACAGCAATAAGGAAGTAAATAAAATATATGTAGGTCTTTTTTGTATTTAACTTTCTTTGTTATCACACATGACAAACAGACAGAAGAAAAAATTTAAAATGCGGAAAAAATCACATGGTATATATTATTATTACGTACTGCGATAACATCGTTTGACCTGTTGACCTCTCTTTAAAATAAGTGTGTCATACGAGTTTCTATTTGAGTATGGGCATAAATGCATTAATTTATGTTTTTAAAGTTGATAACAAACTCCGTTAGATTCTCCTCTGTGTTTACTTGTATATTAAGCCTTTGTCCACTTTGAGTATTTTGCTTTCACACATTCGTTTCAAGGGTTTTGGTTCTGATGATGAATAACGAATATGATGGCCTGTAAAGAATTTACCATGTTTTGGTTAAAGGGGCAATCATTTCATCTGAGATTGATTCACAAAGTAGGTTTTCCATAGGGCTTCAACTCTTGACTCGCACAAACCCATAAATGGGTGACAATATTTTTATTTTCGAACTTAACCTATGTCGGCATAGAAATTACTTTGGTGTGGTTCACATTTCCGGGATATGTTGGATTGGTGGATAATGAAAAACTGTTGAAATTCGTGCGTTATTAATTTGCACTGTAAATTTACTATATTCTATATCATTTAAACACTCGTAATAGAATGGCGTATACAGATCCAATATTTCTGGGATTACTCGACTGGTCATTACAAACACTCTACAGGTCAAATCTTATATATTGAAAAACTTAACTCCGTAAAAAATTCAAATCGTGACAACGTTTATAACGGCACTGATAACTCATTTATTAGCGACCTATTTTAATAATTAAATTTAATTATAAATAAAATCTCCTATGAAGAAAATCATGTACGTTTATGCCACTGATTAATTAAATGGGGCAATAACTTAATCTTGGATTTTGGAAGCCAAAACGTTTTTGTATAAGGCAAGTGGCAATCAGCAGTAAGGAATTCAGATATCTAAATACAAAAATATACCCTCTGGTAAACGAGAGAGATGGGTTTAACTAGGTCATTTCGGGACTAACATATGATTCAATTTTATTTCAATAATTCACTTGCGCGTAGGGGTCTTTAGAAGTGGGAGGAAACCGGAAGACCCGGGGAATCGAAACCACGCCAGTTGACTCAATGACAGACCTTATAATACAGCGCGCACACGCTAACCATTCGGTCATCCACCCCACCCTCCCTGGTAAGCACATACCTCTCTCGTACACGACACCCACCTCTGCTAATAGGTAATCGAGTGAAAACTTTCAAACAATACAATGAGCGATTCCTTTCATCTGTTACCTTTATTTGTACTCCCCGCTAAAGATAATTCATTTTAATACAGAATTCTATCATTTCTTAACACTTTTTTATCGGATAAATTTCAAGAAATGCAGAATTAAACTTGGTTGCAGAACTGCATAAATGTAGAATTAAATTTTGTTACAGAACTACATAAATATAAAATTTGATTTGGTTACAGAACTACATAAATATAAAATTTAATTTGGTTACAAAACTGCATAAATATAAAATTTAATTTGGTAATATAAGTAAATTTATTACACTGTAGGTGGTTGGGTGGTCTAGTGATTTAACGCGTGCGCGTGAAATCACAAGGTCTGTCATTGAGCCAAGTGGCGAGGTTTCGATTTCTCGCTTGAACCTGACGAGGAGAAAGGTAGCAACCTCGTAGGTTTTCTCCGGATCGTCCGCCTACCTCACACTGTTAAAGACCCCTACGCCCAAACAAATTATTGAAATTAAAATTGAACCATGTTATTCCCGAAAATACCTAATTTGTGTCATGTGGACGTTACACACCATCTCTTAGAATAGCATGTCGAAGGAAAGAGAAGGCGTTTTTTTTAGGGATAAATAAATCTAGAAAGGCATAAGTCACATTCACAGAATTATTTTTTTAAATATCAGTTACGAAAAACAACAGTGAAATTTAAAAGCCCCCATGTTAATGAATTGTCACATCAAATTTGCGGAAAAAATTAAGTTCTCCATAAATTTATTTTCAAACTAAAAGTACGGGAGAATTAAAAACTATTTAAAAAAACAGAATTTCTAAATTATCACTGAGAATTATTGTCCCTATCTTTTGCATGGTTTTGTTTCATTTTATATTTTATTTTAATTTATTGTAATGATTCACGTAAACGTTATGTCTCAAGGTCACCTAATATGACCACTCGAAATTCCAAAGAATGTGTAAATAAAACGCAACAAAGAATTTTAAAAGACTATAGGGCCGACCGATCAATTCCTTTTGTCATTTGGACACTGGTTAACGTGAACACTGTCAATACAGATTACTGCCAAATAGATAGGTAATTAGCAGTTGACCAGTCCTTTTACCCCTTAGGGCTATTATAAGTAAACTGGTGGCCAGTGTATATATACAGTAGTATATTAAGAAAGAAGTATTTTCAAACATACCCAAGGTATGACTTGTAACTAGCATGGTAACAAAACATACAAAGATAGAGATCAATAGTGAGCAGTATGTCCATCTACATTTCGCATAACTTAGAATGTGTACAATATAAAGATATTGGGGGCGTATTCTAGACCGCCTTTAATTATTTTGTTTATTGATAATCTCGAAAACATTAGTCATATTGGTTAAAGGTTCAGATTAACAGGAAAACTGGTATTCTTATTTTTTAGGATCATTTAGACCATCAGTTGAACTCACGTGCGTTTATCAAATCAGACTTGATACTTTACAATGGAATTCGATCAATACGAAAAATAGACAAGCCTAGTATGAGAAATATATTATAATAGAAATGATAAATGTTGGTAAATAAACTAGATAGTTATCTCACTAAGTACAACATAAATACTAACAATTTTACTATTGTAACGTTCTACTCTTAACAACCAGTTTGGTTCAACTGGTGAGTAAGTGTCATGCTATTTACAATGATGGCGGCTATATAAAACGTAGAGGTTAGATCTGAAGTGTTCTTCAGCTTCATCAACAACCTTGTAGAACACGGATAAAAAGCTACACGTGTATGAACAGCCTTGAAACATTTTTGTTGCCAGCACACCTTCTTCTTATTTATCTTTTCCAAGCCTAACATTCCTAATTATTTTAACACTACATTTTATTCATGCCTTTTGTTACCCTGTCCTTTCCATTTTTGTGTGAGTAAGAAACGGCTCCGGGCTGAGAGTGAGACAGAAATTCACTACCTGTTTGCTGTATAAAGGTACAGCACGTGTGATTTACATCTCGTCCACTTGGCAGAATCCCCGAGGGGCAGACGTATTTGTTGTCGGTATGTTTTCATCTCAGCATGAGATGGGCTAGAAGGAGGATCGGGTATTTAGGGAAAATGATCGGGGAGTAAAAGTCCAGTGGATGACCACCAGCTGGGGAGAATAAAAACACCGTGGTTTTTGTTTGTGGGCAATAAAGCATTATATTATTGGGTTAGATGAGATCGTTATAATATATAATGAACTGGAAGGTTTAACTACTTTAGCCAATGCCGCCAATTAAACCATTCTGACCAGCTTAGTGATCATGTAATGAATACAATAAAATACGACGTATTCTACTGTTGTAACAGGTAATGTTAATTACAATTACATACAATCCACATATGTAGTCTAAGAGATGAAATTAATTACCCCAGTTTCTACACAGAATAACCAGATAGAATCAGAAACTTTGGTCAACGAATTTAATTTCTATTGGTAATCTTTATTTACGTCATTTTCTTCCAGAAACAGAATAACCACTTGATGCTTGATCACGTTACCAAACTCTGTTGGAATCATCATTAAATCTGCGGATTTACGACAATGATGTACTCATTTCTAAACAACTTAGAACAACGAGAAATTGAAAGATTTTTTTAAACCTGCGTGGTTGGGGTAAAATCTTATTCAGGTTGTTAATAAAAAAAAGGCCATGGCTTAGATACGACTGTTGCCGTTGGACTGCTCATTTGACAATTCAAATTTTGTCAATAATTTTAATACCAACCGAAATGAAACAATGAAAATGGGGATTAGAAGACGCCAAATGTCAATTATATTTATCTGTTATCACAATACATGTATTAACGAAAAGACATTTAGCAAAACATTCTAAAATACGTCAAAAAACTAAGAACCGACACACTGGATTCTAGTAATTTAGTAAGGTCCATATTTAAATATCGGTTTTACTTGTGTATTCAAGAAATGCATTGTCAGATCAGTGCCAATATTCCACCTACGGTGCCTTTCACTGACAATCGTATTTTATTTCCGTGGACCAATCTTCGCGATTCATACTGAAGACAAATAGCGAGAAACCTAGTTGGCCGATAACTATCTATTGGTGCTGTCCAATCGGGAAAATCGGACAACTTGGCTAATGTACAAAATCTTACTTAAAAATATGAATTTCTTACCGTTAATAATTCTGGTGTTGACAGGTTAAACATAAATTCTGATTTGTTTTCTTATTTTTTTCTTTAAATCCTAGAACCAACTAATATAGTTTAGACCAGTCTTAAATCCATGTGTCACATAGGCAACTGTATATGTATATATTCGTTGAAAATGGATTTTATAATTATAACATTAAATGTGGTGTTATTTTCACATCAAAGTGTTAACCAAAACCTTTACAAGCGATGTTTGTCGACAAATTTTCAAAGTATGTAATATAATTTGGGGAGCATGAACCATTCGATTATCAAGTCAGACGGCTAAACGTGAATGATATTTGTGGTATTAAGCTAGATGTTCAAGACTCTCTTCCAGAAAGTTTGCCTTCGTCACGTTCTAGTATTGGCGAGGTTATGGGGCATGGAACGTTGTAGCGTATATTGTCGCGGAACGTTAGCTATGTGGTGAATGTTCGTTGAAATCTAAACGATAGAAAATAGAAGTTTTCACTACTGATACGGCAAGGAAATATCACCATTGTGGAATTTATAGTTTTTGGACTGGTCGAGGGTTAAAATAGGGTCAACATTGTGGTAATACACAGAAATAGACTCAAGTTTTCTACTTATATATATATATGGCGTAAATATAAACAAGAAAATGGCTAATATATTCATTATGTTTGACTATGGTCACACACAGTTATGAAAAGTAAATATACTTTTTAAAACTTCAAAGAGACGTTTTTCTTTTTTTGAAACCTAGCAAATAAACACGATTTGTTGTTTTTCTTGATAAAGTCTAAAAATCAATAACGTAATCTGTAAATAGTATTATTTAACAACATGTTGGCTATACTATATATATTTAATAATACTAAAATAAAGAAATTGTGAAGTAATGTTACATAATGTTTAGTTTTCATGCACTACACCCACCAGTAAATATAACTAAATATAAAACCGGGAACTCTAGTTCTACCAGTGTTCTCTCTATACAACCTCTAACAAAGAATACTCTAATGATAATCATATTGATAATCAGCATATATTACCAATATAAATATGTAAAATAAGATTATGTTGTTACTCTCAAAAAATTCCATTAAGGATAGACTGGGAGGTTTCCGACCTACAAGCCGTCATACCAGTCTTCCACGGTAAGAAAGACAAAACAAAAGATATGACAATTCTTTGGAATGTGATGGAAGGAGGTTTAACATTTCATCAACACAATAACCCGCTGATTTGGAGACTATTCTGCTATTGTCTGTTACTGTTTGTCCCACTCGAATAACTAGACATCGCTTTTCCTGTCAGCCCTTACTCATTCTTTTTTCAATAATTCCATTTTGTTTTTCCAAATTTGCCCTCTTAGTCTTTCAGGCATCTGAACAATATTTGAAAATTCAAAATGTCTGACGATAATCTCCGTATACTCGGGTTGATTTGATTTGGTTTTTGTTCTTTTTTTTCAACCACAAATTTAATGAAATTGACAATAACATCGCTATAATATCAAGTATATTCACAAACCGATAGCCGGTCAGGTAAAACTATGTCAGTAGAAATCAGTGGATGCTAGCTATAATTTGTTGAAGAAAACAAGTTATATAAAGCAAACATTAGATAAACAGGTATACATTATATTATAAGGAAATCCACAAATCATGATTAATTTATAAGATATAATGACTTCGTCATTTTGAAAATTCAAATTAATAAGATTACATAACTGCCAAGCGTACAGTAACGGTTTAAAGCGACACGCGACAACGTCGCGTGCTATTTCAGGTAATGTTACCGGTGCACGTGTAGCGTATGGTGCCATTAGCAGGAGTGTATTGTAGATCGTTTGATTAATTATTCTTCGATAAATAAAGTGAAAATTGGTAAAATAATTATTATTATTATACGGTTAACATTTTATCGCCTATTGGGTTAATTAGAACTGTTAAATCGTTGACGTAATATAGATTTCTACAAAAATACAATTTCTGCTTTCTATCAATCTTATTTTAAATCAACAAAATTGATAAGGTCAGACATTAAATCATAAATCATAATAAACTACTCATTTTATACAACAACAACATGGTGTCTTTAACTCATTATTATCAATATCAAACGACATAATTTCCTTCCATCAATAAATTGATATGAAAGTTGACAACTTTCTATAAAATATCGACTAATCCAGAAATCTAGATTTAAATATGTGTGCTGTATTGTTTATTTGGTTGTAAAAAGTATAATGTCTAGTAAATTGGATAAATTAAAATCTAAAACATTCAATTTGCGAACTCATGCTTGTTATACAATAACAACAATGTTTAGAATTCAAAAAAATTCTAAAAATAATTATAATTGCGTAAGCAAAATCAGTATTGTATGTTGGCAAATGATGCACATATAAATGCAATGAATTATCAACTTATTCTACCAAATTGTGCTGTAAAACTTTTAGCATTTAACTTCATGTTAGTATCATTAAAGTAACCATTCTCAACTTACCTGGATTCAGCATTGATGACTTATTGGTAAGGAATTAAAAAGCCTTTGATGAAGCCGATATAAAGACAATAGGTTATTTTCACGTGTATCACGGGATCTGGGGAATTGTTGATTAAAACTGACACCTAGGCCAAACGGTAGTAATATGTTTTAGAAGGAAAGAAAAGCTATGCCACTACATGAATACGTGTTAATAAGTTACGTTGTGATATTTCGAACTTTACTTCCACCTGAGAAAAAACGAAAGCGGAACGTGACCGTGGAGGAAAATAAAAGCCTAAGTTTCTACAACAAAGTCCAACTGCTTTGGATTGTCACTTCGTCGTTGTTTAACTATGTAGTTTCTTCTCTTTTAACTTTTATGGTTAACTAACTGCCAATCTTTTCTTGAAATAGTTACACTATACACCCATCTTCATCTTTTATATAGGTCATTATAATATACCAATTATATTAGAATGTCTTTTATGGTACGATTTCTTCTACAGACATTTCTAAAGTTAAACACATAAGATACGGCGTCTATATTAGATTTTTTGCTCAAGAATAATAATTATGGGGGTCAGGGAAATGGCAGAGTGTGATTACTGTCCATTTCCAATTGGTAACCTTTTTATCTGGAATCTTGCGCGCCACGGAGATGTGTTTTCGTCGATGTTTTAATGTCACCTTAATAATACCCTAATACCACGATGTTTTATCAATTGTATTAATCCCTTTGTAAATTATTTGCAATAAAATATGTTTAAACCACCGATATTTCAGAACAACAGTCGTAACATTATTATCTTGGTTGATCTATTCTTCTAGTTCTGGAACATTGCATTGATAGCACTTGGTGGTATTCTCATTTGTTTTGGCAATAATAACAATCATGAAAACCTACTCTAATTTTATTGCATTATGGGTCAAATTCCTTTTTATTCCATAATTATAATCTATAATGACATAAAGTGATTGTTATCCAAATAACTGTGTTGTGTTATATCATCTATAGAATATCGTGATTAGTGATAGTGTTGTATTTTCTGTGTTTTTATTTCAAAAGAAATAATCAAACTGTTGAAACAAATCTGTATTGTTGTTTAATCTTGAACAGTATACCGAACACGGTATTGTGAGACTTTTACATCATTATTTGGTTTGTTACTTGCCTAGAACCATGTTACCGATCGTAAATTAATATCTAATTGGTAAAGACAGATCAAACCAGAGAACAGTCTGTTGTGTTAAATTAAACAAGATGCTAAATACAGGAAGATCGACCAATTTCAGACGATAGACGTCAATTTACGGTACGTTCCCGCTGTGTGACGGGTCATCTAACAATAGGCAATGACCGGCACGATAATAGTTTCAGTTAATAGAACAATAAGCCTTGACCAAAAGTCGTCCCTATTTCACCACTGGCATCTGGTGCATTTGACCGACGGTGCATGTGTTACAAGTGTTCTGTTTTCATCCCCAACGGACCATATGTCAGTCTCGATTTTCAAATCCTTTCTTAAAAAGGTATAAACATGTATTTAACTAGGGTTAACGGTCCATTGTCACAGCCAGTTTTTTCTTGACACTTTCGCTTTGTAATTGTACAGGTTTTCATCCCATATTAAATTTCAAAACTACGCGTGCCATTTTGTGCTGACAGTTGACATGTCACCCTGGCCATGCACGTGCAGTATCTAAATTGAAAAGCAGTTAGTCGATCGGTTGAAAACCATCGCCAGGTTTTGACGAACTTGGAAGAGCAAAATGCCATGGGCACATTTCACATGGACAATGCAGTGGTCAATCACAATTTTCTGCGTGGTTGGTCAGCTAATCATTGTCCAGTCATCAAAAAGGACAGGTCAGTGAGTGTTTATGGCTTGATGACAAATATAATTCAGGTAGAACCCAGCCCACTCATAATTATTCTCCGCTTCAACGACCTCCATGAAGTGTCGCCGCCATTAAAATCTCCTCGTTCTTATGTTGCCGCCAGATGATGTCATCATCCATTGGGTGACGTAATGAGATGAATAATGAGTGGGTATTGTAGGATAGTATCATACCTGACTAAGACGGTTAAAGAGAGGGTAATACTAGTAATGAGAAGGGGGAAAGATTAGACACCTTATCAAATGTAATAAGTAAAATCCAGCTAAAGGTGTAATTATGTTTCTTCTTTGCTGAGAAAGTTGTTTGTGGATCAGCTCTACTGTGCGTATATTTGTATACTTGATGTAGCAATAAAATAGATTTAAAACAAACTAAATTGGATTTACATTAGTTTACAGTGAATTAAAATTTTACATTAAGCCAATAACAAGACCTGACTCTAATTCTAATTTATAGACTATTAGCCTATACGAAATATCTAGGCACAAATACAGTGTTGGCGTAGTAAAATTGGAGGGTCTAGAGCACAAGTGATCTAACAACCAACTAAAATGGTTGGTAGTTAGATCACTTGTGCTCTAGACCCTCCAATTATGAAAGCCTATAACTACCATTCATAATTTCTACTTTTCGCCCGTTCAAAACACGAAAGTCAAAAAGTCAAAAAGTAGAAGTTACGACAGAATGTGAGGCGACAGCACGCTATACAAGTCAAAATGGACTCGAAAATAGGAAATTAAGAAATAATAAACTGCGATAATAGCGCCTCTCGTTTTTTCCTAATTTCTTATTTTCGACTTGCATTTTGGCTTGTGTACCGTACGTCTTGTCGACTTTCGACTTAGTCATATTTTTGTTTTTATTGATGTCAGTAAGAAGGCGACAACACGCATACCAAGCCATAATGCAACTCGAAAAGTAGAAATTAGGAAATAAACACAACGCGCTATTAGCGACCTATCATTTTGGCATGCGCTATGCAGAGTGATATGACGGAAATTTCCAATGGACCCTGGCATTTCTTCATCGAATTTCAACTGCGAAGGATTCTTTTATGTGCACGCCAATGTGTACACAAGAGGTTGTTCTGTTTTTTGTTTTGTTTTTGTCTTATCTACCATACTAGACACCGTTCTTTGCCAGGCCATTTATTTTGCACTACTGACGTGGAGAAACCCCGCTGCAAAATCCGGGGAACTTTCTTGACTAACACCAGGATCAGTGTATATAATCATAACCCGACACCACGACATCACGACACCACGACAACCCGACAACCCGACCATCACAGCACCACGACAACCCGAAATCACGACATCACGACATTTTAACCCGTAAATACGACATTTTTATGCGACATTACGACATTTTTTAATGGCGTGGTGTTGGGAGAAAATGTCGTATTGTCGGGTTAAAATGTCGTGAAGTCGGGTTGTCGTGGTGTCGGGTTAAATGTCGTGATGTCGGGGTGTCGCCTTATGAAGGGCGACACCACGACATCACGGCATGATACCAATCAGCCACCATAGATTGTAGGTAGTGCACATCGTTTTTGTTAGTCGCCTTGTTCCTATAATAATATTGTTTAGCGGGTGGCAAATAAGCATCCTTAACGTGTTTTATGCTATGGGCCTGATGGGGTGGTGACATTTTATTTAATGTAGATTGGCTGAATATCAAATTTTGTAAATTGACGTTATTGTGCACGCAATATTAGGTTGTGAACAGCTAAAGACATACTATGGGAGATCAGATAAAGAGCCTCCAGTTCTCACTATAATAGTTAAAACCAATATAATGTAAAGGGGATTTGCTGAAAATTTCAGTCAAATTGATCAACTCTGAACCGAGAATTTAGCGATTGAATTTTCGGCATAGCCTCGATCACCATTACTAAAGTCGGTACGATAAAAAACAAAGTCTCGAGCAGCAAATCGGATCCTAATCAAGTAAATATCGCAGGCTGCGTGACGACAAATTGAACTGCACACGCCCTTGCAAGTGCGAGAAGTAGCTGGACTAGACCAATTTCCAATACTAACATGCTCGCTTAGAAGACACTCCAAAGCATCAGCCAGTAGGGGGAATTCTCTCCACGTCCCTAGTCTCCTATGAGAACACATGTCCATGATGCCTGGCAACAACCCAACTAACCATGGGTGAAAGGAAGAGGACAGCAAGCTGCTTCCCGTTAGGACCACGCTGCCCCTTGCAAAAGATGGGTTCCACCTGGATATGATATGAAGTACACTTACTCAATTACTTGCTCTCGGTGCAAATGCGTGACGAGAAATTGAAATGCACACGTCAGTGCAAGTGTACGTGCGAGAAGTAGCTGGACTAGACCAATTTCCAATACTAACATGTATATAGGGGCCTTGGTTAATTTGTTAGCCAAGGAGATTTTTCAAGCAATTGTGTAAGAATTTACTTGGAAGTAGGACTCCATATAAGAAAAGATATGCTCCAATCATGTTTATTTTATTTTTATTCAATTACTGATGCATGCAAACCTAGGTATAGAGACCAAAATCACCATTCTACAATTCTAGGTTCAACAGTACAAAAGTTATGAGGCGAAATGTGAAAAAAAGCTGGAAATTCGCAGCCATCTTGGATTTTGGCGGCCATTTTGATTTTGTTTTATCTGACTGCTTGACACTCGAACCAGAATTGTTCCATAGACCCTTACCTTCAAATTGGTACTGAAAACAAAACTTTTGCATCAATATCAAATGAAAAAACATAAATACCTATGCACGGCCCCCACTATAATTAACTTACCAAGACCATAATCATTTCTCAATGCCATCGGGTGCCTGCGATATTTGTGGACCCTTCAGTTTCGAGATCTTTTTGATGTTAAGTTTCAGATGAATCAGATGAGTTTGACTTTGGTGCGCACCGGACCTTCCGCTACGGAGTTCCGCCCCTTTTCCGAAAACTTCACGAACGCCATAAAGGCTATTTATTTACAAACAGGGTTTTGTTGTTTTTTTTAAATTTGGTTTGAAGCAGTGGGGTCATGAGAGGTCGAACCCTATCGATAATCGACGGTCCACGACCTTTGGTTCCAGAGTTACGCCCCCTTAACCGAAAACATCGTGAATGCAATGGTGTGAAACATTGAGTTCATGCGAGGACTAATCATATCGGTATTCAGCGTTCGATGACTGTTAGGGTTAGCCCCCCTCCCCCCCCCAAAAAAAAATGGAAAATTTAACTGCCTCAAACGCGTTTTTCTGCTATTTCATCCCTGAATACAGCAACTTCAATGTGTTCCAATATAGCCACCCTGAGGTGGCTGACCCGAATCACAAACAACCAACCAATCGTCGCGGAGTATAAGGGCCTCGCCTTCCTGGAGAAAATTTTGAAAATGTAACCGTCGCAAATGCGTTTTTCTGCTATTCTTGCCCGTGAGTTAAGCAACTCCAAACTTGTCCAATGGTTTTGTAACCTGAATCCCACTCAATACCGACCTGAATTCCAACTATCCAATCAGACTGTTGCAGCTGCATTCACAAATAATAATCGATGCCCGAAAATGTCGGACAAAGTACATAATCAATTCAGTACAAATTCGGGGTATTCAATTAAAAGAAAGTAAAATTGGTGCTTTATTAGATTTCGGACACTTTATTTTGCCAACTAGATGAAATAATAATTTTTGTTTTCACTTTACCCGTGTGCTCGAAAAGTCAGATTGCTCGAAAGTTAGCAGCTCCCCCCCCCCCCCAAGTTCGTACGCCTATGTTCAGTGCTCCACAGGTCTCACGTTACAGAGTTACGCCTCTTTGTCGAAAACCATCTGAACGCGAGAGCCCACAGTTAAAGCATTCAGGTCATAAGAGGACGAAACCTGTTGATATTCAGTGTTCTATGACCTTCCGTTCCGGAGTTATCCCCATTACCAAATACCTAATGAAGGCTATAGTTTTCAACAGATTTTTTTCCCAAATATTTTATTACTAGGTGGTTTTGTATGTATGTAACCGGTAGCCGTAGCTATCTTATTTGTATTTCGTTTTCCGGAAAAGCGCTCCGTAGTTCTATATTTAGACTATGGGTGTAAGTTTTTGGTACCTATCGCTACTCTAGTAAAATCTATCGTCTTCTCGGCACAATTACTGCCTGTGGAATATTTTGATATTTTTATATTGTGTAAGAGTATATATTTCTAATTGAGCATGCTGCCTATGGTTTTATTATTGTTAATTGTGTCTGCCGACTGTATTTTCAAGCAAGAACTTTACTATGTATTTATATGTATTTTCACTTAGTTTGTTATAATATTAAGCGGGCGGAATTCGTAAGTAAACATTTTTGATGGGAACTTATATGTATCTGGTAGAAAAATTATCTAGCTATCCGTGCCTATCCTTAGTTTTGTGGTGCCTACTCTGTGTCAAAAGTTCTGCATATATTTTAGATAGTACCCGTGTCTGGATTTTAGATTCCATGCCGACTTGTCCAAGGGAGAAAATTTTAGCTTCTTGTTTATCAAGAATTTATTAATTAGTAGGCATGTTTAATTTAAGACTTATTTAGTATATTTTATCCTTTCAAATTGTTATTTATGCATGTTGTAAGCCATGTGTCATGTTGGTTTAGTTGAGGCATGGGTTCTTTTATTTATTTTGTGTCTGTTAGTTTAGGATTTCACCCCACCTTTTATTACTAGGTGGATGAATAAATTGAGTCTCATTGCTATATCACTTATGTGGAAGCAGACGTTAAACACCAAGAACTACTAACGACTCCATGCATTAGCCTTTTGTCTTCTAGACTGGATAGTATTATCCTGGCTCAAGAAAGTATTTTTATGAAAGTGTAATTAACAGCGTTGGGTCTTCGTATATTTAGCCTTTTCGTCTTGAAAACTGGATATTATTATCCTGGCTCAAGGAAGTGTTTTGACAGCGTTTGAACACAGTGTTTTATTTATATTTAGTCTTTATGTCTGGTAGTAGAAAGTGTTTTTAGAAGTGTTTTGTAAGTAATTATTAATATTACATAGTTAGAGACGACCACAAATCGTCCCGAAGCCACGTAATTTCGGATACCCGAATTTGACCTTGCTATCCACAACCGAAAATTATATGTATCATATATGTTTCTAATTTTTATTAAAACCTTTATAAGTTCCTGTTGTTTTAGTGTTGATTAATTTATTAGACTAACAGTGTGCGGGTAACATGTATAATATTATGCAATACTATGAACTATTGTTTCACATAATGCTCCCAAACGCAAAAAATATCGCCCCGTGTGCAGAAAAAAAAATTGCACGAGATGCACATGAAAAACCCAATTTTCACGTGCAGCATTGTGTGTGAGCCCTTTAAAAGCATGTTTTCAACTTAATGTGCAGTACATGAACTGTGAAACGTCAATCTGTCGTAATTTGTTGTTGGACGTGTGAAGGAATCGAGCTAGAGACAGGTGGGCCTAAGCTCATTTAAAAAAAAGTGGGCCTAAGCCTATAAAGAAAAAAGAAAAAAGAGAAAGAAAAAAGAAAAGAGAAGGGGAGGAAAGAAAGAAAGAAGGAAGGAGAGGACAGGAGAAAGAAAAAATAGGAATTCTGCTTTGGTCTGAAATGCTTAGAAAACGGGTTTGCAGTTGTCAATTTTCTAATTTTTTCTGGGGGGAGGACCCCCCCCCCCCTCCGACACCCCCTCGGACACTCGCGCGCCATAGGCGAGCACGTGACGCGACTTCGGCGCGTTCTTGTGTGGGCCTTGGTCAATGATCTGACAGGTGGGCCATGGGCCCACCAGTCCGGCACTGGCTAGAGATGCCGAGACTTACTGAAAATCAACGGAATGAAGCCATGGGAATGTCTACACGTGCTATTGCCAGACACTTCAATTGTCATCAGTCCACTATTGTAAGGTTGGTGGAACGTGTTCGAGTTACTGGATCAACACGTGACCTTCAACGTCCTGGTCCACCGCTACATCCGGGGCTCAAGACCGCTACATCCGGGTCACTCATCTGCGTGACAGATTCCGCCCAGCGACTCGAACAGGTGCAACAGTCGTCGGAAGAAAAGTACCAGTAAGTGCCAACACCGTAAGACGTCGTCTAAGAGAAGTAGGACTGCGTGCACGACGACCTTATGTTGGAGCTATACTCAGGGATCATCACCGTCAGCGGCGTTTGATATGGGCTCAAGGACACCAGATATGGAGAAGAGTAGACTGGCAAAGTGTGCTCTTCAGTGATGAGAGTCGCTTTCATCTTTATCACGCTGATGGCCGTCAACGTGTGTGGAGACGTCTTTGGGAACGTCTTGCAGACTGCTGCGTCTTCGAAACGAATCGATGGGGTGGGGGAAGTGTAATGGTGTGGGGAGGCTTCACATTTCATCACCGGACCGCCCTACACATTTGCAGGGGTCGCGTTAATGCTGTAGCCTACCGTGATGATGTCTTGCAACCAATTGTTGTTCCGATGTTTCGAGCGCACCCACAACTTCAGCACTTCCAACAGGATAATGCACGTCCGCATACCGCCCGTTTTAGTATGGACTAAATGGCTGCTAACAACATCAATGTTTTGGACTGGCCAGCCATGTCTCCGGAAATGGCACCGATAGAACATCTCTGGGATGAGATTAGACGCCGTCTGTATCGGAGACCACAGATGCACACCATTGCTGTTTTAGAAGCTGCTCTTGTCCAAGAATGGAACAATTTGCCCCAGGCCTTCTTTCAAAAATTGGCTATTTCCAAGCGACGTCGCTGTACAGCGTGCGTAAGAGACCGCGGAGGACACACGCGCTACTGACATCTGTGTCGTACTTTTGGTTTTGACCCCTCTGACTTTGTACCGTTGATTACAGATTAAACATCCATAAGTGTACAAATATGTTGTTATTGATGTGTTCCCATTTGAATATTGTTCACAATAAGAAGCAAAATAAATAAGATATGTTTGCAGGATCATTTTGTTATACGAAAAACTAAGTGGTGCGTTTTCCGTGGCGCTCAGTATAGATGATAAAAAAAGAAAATGTTGAAAATTATCAAGTAACATGCTCAATGGCTATTGTAGCCTCACTTGGCAGGGTTTTCATCACCAGTTTCCGGTAGTGACATCAGCGACTAACGGTAAACTTTAGCTTGGTACGCCATTTATTGGTTTAATTTTAAATGGACGACTGTTTAAATCCAAACTTTATCCAAGCCATCCGTGGGTCCACAGAGTTGATTTTGAGCTTGTCGTGTAAATAAAGGTCTAATTAATAATTTCTATAACATCTGAAGCCTAAATAAAGACTTGCAATAGACATATATAGCTCTTGCATAATGTATGTTTAAAATCGAGTACAGAATAAAATACTATCTGTGCAAGAGGAGATTAAAATTGGTAACGACTATTAAATTTTCTAGAACCCCAAACATTTCCGTCTATTTGAATCAATGTTCAAATATAAATACCGATACGGTAGTCAGTGGGGATGCGAGAGCGCGAGGGAGCGAGATTGTGACGAAGCGAGAGTGCGAGAACGCGACACTCGTCAAACTCGTTAAACCCCATTTCTCTCTCTCTCTCTCTCAAAGTCTGGAGCTGTTTTCTTTCAAGTTTATCCGATTTTCTTCAAACAAGGACAAATTTACACTGAAAACTCTACACACGATTCGAACGACGCTATTTTGATAACTTCTTTTTAAAAGCGGCATTTTTTCTAATAAGTAAACCGGTGCCGCATCGCAATTGTATAGTCGTAGGTACCGTCAGAAACCGAGGCTAGATGTAGAGTAACGGAATCTGCCGAGGTTTGCCGAGTGAGAAGAGAACGCGAGGGAGCGAGAAATGCTCAAAGGTGAGAAGTCGAAGATTTTCAAAGGCCCTCGACTTCTCGCTCCCGCGCTTTCTCGCTCTTTCGCTTTCTCGCTCCCTCGTATTCTCGCCCTTGACTTCTCGCTCCCTCGCGTTCTCGTTCTCGACTTCTCGAAATGGCCGCAATAGGCTTCCATACAAACATGCATTGATGGCATAAACCATGTTTAAAATATGTACAAATTTCGATTCGTTATTTGATGTTTCTAAACAAAAATGTATATGTCAAATTCTACAAATATATGTCGGATAGGTAAAGCAATAAACTAACAACATATTATTGTACAAGATAATAAATAAAATTTTTAAAAAAATTAGAACTATTTGAGGTTAATATTAGGGCTCCTGTTGTACCCCAGTCAGCCCCCACCCCTTTAATCTGGCCATATATAGGGGACAATACCTAGCGTTTAGTTATCTCATGTAATACTATTTTAATTCAATTCATTTTGATATTAAATGGACCTTATAATTTTTAAGGTCCATGGATATTATAAACAATAAGGCATATTTAGTAGACACGGGGAATTTTCTGGCCTTCTACTTCAATCTGTAACTAAGAACAATATTGTAAATGTAGAAATTAGAGAGATGACAGTTCGCTTCATATGTAACAATAGATGAACAACGTGCCCCAAAGCGCTAATTTCCTTAAAAGGTGTTTCGCAAATATTTTACGCTAGGATTTCATAGAAATTAATTTAATATCTTATTTAATAACGCATGATTATTCACTTCGATTCTAGCGCACCTGATACTAGACATCGTTATCCAGGCTTTTAATAAAATGTGAAGCAAATAACCATGGGTCTCTAATTATAATTTTTTGAATTTCCTATTCTTCATTACTATAAAAAAAATAAATGTCACTAGGTCAGGTGGGTGATTACTATTACTATTCGATATGCAACACATCACATTTATGTAGGTAGAAGACAATTAGATCTACGTTTGACTTTTTCGTGAACATTTGCGGTGTCTGGACAAACGCGACTAATAATTACTTGGTAATCTAAGGCACAGCTACCTGGAGGGAGATATTAACGAACCGTTAAAATTATTCTATAACACAAACGAGTTAATTATATATTTATTTAAAAGCTCTATCACCTACACATTAATTACTAACCACTGTCAATGATGGGATTACATTGTGTACTTCATTTGATTTTAGATTGATTAATTTTTAATAACAGTAAGTGAGTTACTCGTGTTACTCGTTATTTTTCTTCTTTATTTTATCTTACAGAGAGTGGATGAACAAAATAACGCATTGCAGAACCTTTGTTATCTATTGTCATTTTCCTGTAGGGAGTAGGTTTTAATGTTACAATAAGATAAATGACCAGAAACAATTAATGATTTTCAGAATCTGATGAAAAACAGACCTAATATTACACAAAAAGATAAAACCGTCACGGTTTCAATAAATATACACATAATACATTTTGATTTGACGATTTATTGTTAATAAAAAAAATAACTATCAAAACAAAACAAAGCAAAGAGAATGCATTATTAATACACTACCATAAACCCTTGAAAGAAACCTTGCTTGTTTTATAAATGGTTACACACAAAAAAACAGAATTTTAAAGCCTTGACGTTTGTGCAAGTAAAATGTTAGCCATATACAATATAATACTGACTAGACATTAGTAGATATAACAAATAATAAATAAAAAGAAGAATACGGTAAACGATGTAAATAATAAAAAAAAATACAACCTCAAAACTCTTGTAGATTATTTATTTATTTATTTAGTCCTGGTTTTTTTCCGCTTTCAGTTTACTTTCTCAGGCAGCTGTTATTTTTTTTTTAAAGATTATTGTAAAGCGACAGTGGTTTATAAAAATAGTGTCTTCTAGTTCATTAGGTATTAAAAGTGAAGGAGATGCTGTCAGGCTTTGTTCCTATAAATTGAAATTAATTTGTTGTCGAGGAGATTTACATCCATTTGCTAATCATTTTAACAATGATAATAAATTATGGTTAATTAATTACACGTGGTCAAGTAGATGGGACTAATCTATAATAATAGACCACATCGCACTGGAGCCACACCTTTTATACAAAACACTAGAGACTAAAATACTCACTACATTACTACAATATCACTGCGTTATTACGCTCACAATTACGAAAGCAAACGACTCCATTTGTCTTTAAACAGAAAAATCTTGCTTGTCGTGTTTTCTTATTGAAGAAAAATGTATAAGGCCTGAATTTGATCCTGTCGACATTCAAGGACAAATATAATATGCGGTTAATCACGCGCGTGGAAATTCGAATTCATTCGGCATTCAATGCCAACACGATGAACGCCAAATAATTATTACATGTCTATATTTGCAAGCCAGAATAATTTGTCGCCATAAATCAGATTTTATTTCTATTTGTTGAATGTGTACTGTGTAAGCTCTGGTACTGACAATCTGGAATAAAGCCCATTGTTTATATTTCTTTTACGTCACTTAGTGGTGTAAACTATGGAAGCCCGTTGCGGAGTTTTATTGTGCACGGGTGTGGATCCCAGTTATTCTTATATATTTTCTATATTTTCACAGAATCGTTCACTTTATGACAAAAGCAGGAAAATTGATATACATGATGTTTTTGATGTCCTCTTTCTTTTTTCTTTTTTTTGTAATAGAAGGGTCGTACCACTCAGTCACATACAAACAAAACAACCGTAACAAACACATGGACAACACAGATATTAGTAAGTCAACTAGGAGTAGAACTGGATGGATGGAACTAATTGCGAAACTAAAGCGCTATTGCCCTGCACCATTTCCCATTACACCATTTACATGTATTTGACATTATGTCAAATTCAGCAGCGAATGAGAATTTGACCAGCAAAATTAATTTTGAACATTTGTAGTTTCTGTAATAGTAAGGAATATTATTTTTGCCGATATTAAAGAAAACTACTGAATCCCTTAATAAAATTCCAACAATACGCACCTGCTGGTTATGTCAGATCCACCAGATACACATACGAATAGTAATTATGATTTTACTGAAGATATAACATTATTCCATGGAGGTAGAATGAATTTCTATTCTCAGCGTTCTCTCCCCCCAAAACTCGTTTTAACCAACCAAAGTAGCACGGATTGACATATCTATGAAATATGTAATACCTCAGCCAGACCGGGGTGACGTACTTACTGCGCTGCTAGGCGACGGAAAATGGTCTCAGATCACGTTAAGATCGCCATAAGCGTGGTAAACGCGTGGTAATCGCGTGGTGGAAACGCCATATATCGTGATTGGTCTCCGTGGTCGTCAATGATCGCCGTGTCACGGCGTTTGTTTTGAGCATGTTCAAAACAAACGCCAAAATTCTGGGATGTGACCTAGAAAGCTGTGAGAACGTGGTGTGGTCGCGAAGGTGGCGAGACCATCGTGGTAACATCTCCATGAACCTTGTACACGCGCAGTACACACGTGGCAAAGACGCTGCGAAAATTGTAACACTTCATAGCGTCTTCACCACGACCCTCGCGTGTCTTCCACAACCCCGTCAAGCGTTCGGAGTCCTTAGAGCGTTGTCATGGCGATGTTACGATGATTTTACCACTGTTGCGCGATTGCACCACGTCCTCGTGGCTATCTTATTGGGTTCCCACTGCGTTTATGGAATTCTTAATACGACCATTACGTTCCTATGGCGACCATGTTTTTCATGAACGACTTGCTACGAAAACAGGTGATTCAAAGTTCATACATCAGTGTGTATGTCGACATCATGAAATTTTCAAAAATCTGACCAGCTTTTTCATTCTTTGGGGACATTTTCTCGCGCTGTGTTCATGTTTGCCGGCGACCTTGTGCATTTTCTGGTCGCCGTACGGTCGCAGCAGCGCAGTAAGGACGCCACCACGATCTGATGGGGGTTTAATATTCTTTATCGAGTAGTTTTTGTCGAGTATCCCGTGCCTTAATACTGTATCAAACACATCTAACAAGTTCTGGTTGGAACCAATATCTTCCACTTGATGTATTTTCGACATGATCTAACAATGGTCGTTTTTTTTAAAATCTTTGATGTTTCTGATGTTATCAAAGTACAGATTTGTACATACAGGTAGCCAATCGTCAAACATCTGGACAAGACGAAAGTTCGGGCCGGTAAATTGAACCACAAACTTCTTAAAGATCTAGTTAGGCCTTACAGTAATGTAAATTTAAAACAAAGAGAGAGAACTGGGGTTTAACGTCCACTCGACACAAACTAGGTCATTTCGGGACTAAAATTTAAAACAAAAACATAATAGAAAAAAAAATAATAATTTTAAAAAGATTGTCATTATAAGTTAAAGATACCACCCCAATCAAATATTAAACACCATTTCAATGAAATAACCGATCCAGTAATATATCATTGTAATTTTTTTTTTACATTTATTTTAGTGTTTTTGCCATTACTGAGTTAATAAGTTGAGTTGACAATACTTCGTCAATTATCTCATAAATATGTTATCTAAACCAACAAGTCGAACGAAGAACTATTAAAAATCAATTTTGTATCGATGTGTCCAAAATATGAATGAAAATAAAAAGTTTTATCAGTATCAGTCAGAATAGATAACAAAGTTAAAGACGTAATAAATATTCTAATAAAACATTCATTAATAACTTTTGGATAGTGTAGGGAATATGAAATGATCCAAAAAGAACTGGTAGACAGTATACACATCAATAATATTTTTAGAATAATTGTTCTTAATCCTCCTTAACTATCTTTGTATAATTTGGATGCGTATCTCAACCAATACCGAATTTTCTAGATCATAAATCTAACAAGTGATGTCGAATCTGAGGCTGACAGTGACAATTCAAAGCACGTTTCTACAACATCCATTACCGGTGGTTCGAGTGTGAATGAAAGTACGGATGATGACGAAGACCTCGGTGATCCAAGAATTTCTTCTGATAAGCTCTCTAGCGCAAGTACTGACAACGATGAAGTGATGATTCCAGCTCGTGGTAGGGCTATAACAAGAGGGGTACGCACTAGAGGTGGTAGTGTGAAACGTGGGCGTGATGTTACTACTCCAATAAGAGGACAAGGCGCTCTACGTGGGCGGGGTGCTGTACGTGCGCGTGGTGGTAGACATGTTCCTGCAAATCCTACAGGTGGAGCAGCCGTTATAAGCCACAAACAATCCCACCAGCACAAGTTTCCTCCCCAGCCCCTTGTTGCCAATGGAACTGAACATGTATGGACGGAAATTCTCCAAGAACCTCCGGATTATGCTTTCAATGAATTTTCTGGCGTAAAAAATCCGTTGCATGATGGTGCTCCAAGTGATTATTTTGACTTGCTGGTGACACAAGATCCCATTGAAACATGAGTAACCGAAACCAATCGTTATGCTGCTGCAGAAATTAATAAGCAACGTCCCCTGCGTAGGCGATCACGTTTGAAAGATTGGCGGGACACTAATGCTAATGAAATGAAACAGTTCATTGCTCTGCTTTTTCAAATGGGTCCGAATTCCAAACCAACTATTGAGCGCTTTTGGAGCTGGAATCCCCTTTCCACACACCAATGTTTGGCAAAGTAATGGGTCGTAACCTCTTCCAATTATTCCTACGTTTCTGGCACTTTGCGGATAATTCCAACGTTGGTATTGACCGTCTGTTCAAGATACGCCCTCTCTTGCGTCATTTCAGTGATGTCATGGATGAAATCTAATACCCTGAGAGGAAATTGAGCATTGATGAGTCTATGGTCCTTTGGCGTGGGCGACTTTTGTTCAGGCAGTACATAAAGAACAAGAAGCATACGTATGGAATGAAGCTATACGAACTGTGTGAATCCAGTGGGCTACTGCTGAGAATACAGCTATACAGTGGCGAAAGGCTCCCAGATGACGACGGCCTCGGACAAAGTCCGCAGATTGTGTTGAAACTACTAGAGGGGTTCTTGGATAAGGGTCATGAAGTCTTTACAGACAATTTCTACAACTCTGTCGACAAGACGGTATACAAGCCAAAATGCAAGTCGAAAATAAGAAATTAGGAAAAAACGAGGGGCGCTATTATCGCTGTGTGTTATTTCCTAATTTCCTATTTTCGTGTTGATTTTGGCTTGTATAGCGTGTTGTCGCCTCACATTTTGTCGTAACTTCTACTTTTCGACTTTCGTGTTTTGAAGAGGCGAAAAGTAGAAATTATGAATGGTAGTTATAGGCTTCCATACTTAACAGCTTCCCGTCAGTCTAGTCTGTTACACTTTTTCGAAGACAATAACTCTAGTGAGAGTTATGAAACTTGGTGTATAGTTCCATATCCTGAGTTCGATTAGAAACAGGGATGGGAAATATGATTGATGAAGACTTTTGAAACACGATGACTTCTAGTTCTAATTGAGTGAGAGTGATAAAACTTGGCGTATAGTTTCAACAAGATGGGCATTTCCTGCATTGGCTTAACACAGATACGCAATATTATGCAAACCAAATGCTTGAATTTTAATGGCTGTTAGATTTCTAAAAAAAAAAAAAAAATTTAAAACATATTTTTCCTTAACAAAATTTCACGGGGGGCCCCACAGTGCCTGCACCCCAAAGGTCTACAAAACCGTAACCCGACACTAAATGAAATAGTTAGTTCGACACACACAACTTTGCAGTGTGTTTCGGTGCACATTGACCACAGAAATTTTAAAAATTTTGGCCCCATTTAGTGCATGGTCGGTGAATTTTGTACCCAATTATAGAATGCTCGGTTTAGTCCAACTAAACGCGAGATGTGCACGGAATAATGTGAGACATCTGTAGACCAGAAGAAAACAAAACTAGTGAAGTTACCCATGTGACCGTCGCAAACCGGTCTGTATTTTAAACTTACATCCCACTTCTACCTCGTTGCCAGTGGCAACCTTTGATAAAACTGTCTAGTTTATTTCCAATACAGGCATAAAAGTATCCGTGTATCAGAAATGAACAGTACGCTTTCCAGAACGAGTACTATTCATTTCCGACAAACAAACACTTTTATACAAGCATTGAAAATAAGCAGGATGAAAACAAACGCCTAGAAAGTCATAAATTTTATTACAAATAAATTTCAACGGACGAACCATCCACCGATGCTAACTTCACCAGGATTGACCCACGTTGTGCAGTTTCCTTTACATTACGTTTAATCAGGGGCGTACATAACGATTTTGTTTGGGGGGGGGGTGTTTAGCCAAAATCCGACCAAATCTAGGGCGCCACCCCAGCCACAATCCCACCCCACAATGAATATCAACAAAATACTGGCTATAACATTAAGCGTCCCGGTAGAACATAGATGGTATTGTATAATTATATAGTTGTTTGCCGATCGTTGTCTCGCTGGAAAGCAGTTTTATTTAAGTTGATATAAAGTTTATGTCATATATGATTGTGCCTATAACACTGAGCAACCTGAGAAAAATGTGAAAAATTGAGTCAATATCTTGGCATTTGAGGTCATTGCTGGGAGAAATTCTTGTGGACGAGAGGACCAGAAATGTGAGTCAATTGGACAAAATCTCAAGATCTCCCCCCTGTCAATTCCGCCTGTTTTGCAAGAGTTGACAGAACTTTTGTATAGTCTGACGCCCCAAGACCCACACACCAGTGCCAATGGTACTACTAACATAACTAGGCAGTTCAGTATAACCGTGAATATGATAGTGCTGAGACAGTATAAGACGACAGAGGAGTGGAAGAATGATGTTATAACTGAATCGAGCGCCGCAAGCGCGAAAAAATTTGAGATGTGTAACCGAGCTTTTAATTTTAGTCAATGTCATGGCAAATGGATCCAAATTCTCGTTAACAAAGAGGATAAGAAATGGGACAGAATCTTGAGGCCTATCTGTCAATGTCGCCTGTTTTGTGAGAGTAGAACTAACAATTCTACAGTCTTTTGACCCACGACTCACTCACTAGTGGTACTATTAATTGGGCGATTCACTGTAACTGTGAATATGATAGTGATGAGATAGTATAAGACAGAGAAGGAGTTGAAGAATGATGGCATATGTAACTGAGCTTTTAATTTTTAAGGACTGGGCCTGAGGGCACTTTACCTCAATGGGGCGCTTACTTGGTCTCTGAAATGCCCTGGACTTTGGGGAGAGATTTTGCAGAATTCTGATGGTCAGAAAACACCCCATTAATTCATTTAGTCTGAGACCGACTGCGGTGAGCACTTTTTTTTTGAGACCGACTATTTTTTTGCCATGGGGTGAAAAACATTTTTTTTCAAACATGATAAGTCGACAAGGTTATTTTATACTAAAGTTTTGCGTGAATAGAGTGACGTGTGCAGTGAGCACTTATTTTGATACCGACTGCTCATATCTTACGACCGACTGCACTGATTTTGCGACCGACTAGTATTTGGGATCTATTCTGGCATTATTTGTTTACCTCATTAATTCATTAAGACGGCGATGCATAATTTTGAGACCGACTGCAGTGACTGCACTTATTTTGAGACCGACTATTTTTCTCCCTTGGGGAAATTTTGTTCTTAGACCTACACACTCAGAACAGAATAAGAGTGAAACACATTAAGTTGACAAGGTTATTTTATACTAAAGTTTTGCGTGACGTGTGCAGTGAGCACTTATTTTGATACCGACTGCTCTTATTTTGCGACCGACTGCACTGATTTTGCGACTGCTCTTATTTTGCGACCGACTGCACTGATTTTGCGACCGACTATTTTTTTTCCTGGGGGGGGTGTACCCCCCACCCCCACCCCCGCATTTACGCCCCTGGCGGTTTAATATAATTGCAGTCCTCTACGCCAGGAACAAGTTGTTTTGACAATGTGTTTTTTTTTAGACTGCATTCAGTATTGAAAGACGAAGTTGTCTTGACGAAGTCGGTGAACATGAGCCAACCTCATCGTCAAAACAACTTGTCCCTGGCGTAGAGGACTGCAATTAAATTAAACGTTATGTAAAGGACAATGCACAACGTGGGTCAATCCTGGTGAAGTGTGCATCGGCGGATGGTTCGTCCGTTGAAATTTATTTGTAATAAAATTTATGACTTTCTAGGCGTTTGTTTTCATTCTGCTTATTTTCAATGCTTGTATAAAAGTGTTTGTTTGTCGGAAATGAACAGTACTCTTTCTGGAAAGCGTACTGTTCATTTCTGATACACGGATACTTTTATGAATGGCAATCTCTAGCGTCTGGTTATTCCAGTTTACACCGATAGTATTTATTGAGCATGCTCTCCAGATAAGAATATCACGTCACCGTGGAATATGTCTACCATCGTTCTTCGAGTCCCTTGTTACAAATGGCACTGAAACACATGGTACACGATTCGTGTACCCATAATAAAATCTTTATTTTGTCTTAAATATTTGATATCGGAAGCCCACCTTTTCCCAGTAAGATCACAACATCAATGTTGATTTAAATTGACAAATAATACGTGTTTTCAATGTCGAAGACTTTGGATGATATTGAGTTACTCATGAATCGGACAAAGGTTGTCGCCTCTGGAAGGTCCACAAACTTCATTCGTGTTTCACATTTTGCGTAAATGACAGGGGACCAATGCGTATCAAAATTAAACCCATCCAAGAACTGGTGATACTCGGTTTAAGTTTCATCTAAATCGGATAGAAATTATGACCTCTAGATGATCCACAACCTGGGCATAACATGTTTTTAGACTATTTATTATGTAACGGTGATACATTTTAATAGGTTTGAAAATAAGAAAAAAATGGTGACCTCTAGCCGGTCCACAAGCTAAAAACGTGATATTTCGTACAATCAGGGGTCATAATCCAGACAGTTATGGTCCAATACGATTGGATATATCAGATTGGATGAAAATTCGAACCTCTGGGTGGTCCACAACCTGGATATTACATGCTTTTAAGGGTAACAAAGATTTTGTCCGGTATTCGGTTCGATTTTCGCGAAATTTGCACTCAACCGTAATTATGGTGTAACGGTGATACATTTTTTTTTAAAATCATATAAAAACTGTGAGCTCTAAAGTGTCCACAAGCTAAAAATGTATATATAGGAAGTGACGATCCTATGTGCGCTACTATCGAAACAAACTGAGATCTTTCGATTATGAACATATACATTGTCAGTTTCATCAAAATCGTATAAAAATATGACCTCTAGAGTGGTCGCAACTTTGCTATTATTATGCATATATTAGTCAAGTTCAGTATCGCAGGAAACCACCATCGATTGTGTTTGCATGGTCAGGGATTTAGAAAAGGAATAAAATTTCACTTCTTAGGCGGCCCATGGACCCTTGCCTAAAGTCCTAGGATGGTAGCACCCCCCCCCCCCCCCCCAATTGATACAAATGGGTTGCAACGCATATAATAGTGTAATATGAATGTATATAAACTGATTTAAATTCAATTGTTTCTCTTTTTACTGTAATTTCTAACCAGTTATGTTCCGCGAAATGGCAATCGAATGGCAATCTCTGATTACTCCAGTTTACACCGATGGTATTTCTTGCGCATGCTCTCCAAATGGGGGGATTGGATGGCTAAATGGTTAGCGTGCGCGCGATCTATCATAAAGTCTGTCATTGAGTCGACTGGCGTGGTTTCGAATCCCCGGTTGTACGCGACAAGGAGTAGGGTCGCCTGTCCAACCTCGTGGGTTTTCTCCGGTTTCCTCCCACTGAAACCCCTACGCGCAGGCGAATTATTGAAATAAAATTTAAAAAAAAACATAGTTTGTGTCGAGTGGACGTTAAACCCCATTTCTCTCTCTCTCTCCAAATAAGAATATGGTTCACCGTTTAACATGACTTGTGGAATATGTCTAGCCTCATTCTTCGAGTCCCTTGTTACAAATGACACTGAAACGCATGCCATTATGGTACACAATTCGTGTACCAATGGTAAACTGTTAATTTTGTCTTAAATATTGGATTTCAGAAGGCCATCTTTTCCCGATGAGATCACAACATCAATGTTGATTAAGTTGACAAATAATTCGTGTTTTCAATGTCAAAGACTTTGGATGATATTGAGTTAGACTTAGCTACTTTAACTAAATAATAGTCTATGAATATATTTTATGTATCCCTACGCTTTGATTCTCATTAAATTTTCCTAAATGAGAAGGGTATACAGATGGTACTGGAAAGTCATATACTGTACATGTAGATGTAACAGGAATTTGTGATTGTCTGCGATATCACTTCGGTGGAAGGGAATGTTAAATAAAGCTATTCCACATACACAGGAATTTGTCAGGGCAGCCATATCCGATGCGTTTCGAGGTGGCAAATTTATTTGAGTTACAAACGGCACAATCGAACCATCTATTACTACGCCCTCCTCTCCTCTCCTCTCAAATCAGCAAATCCCCTTTCAGAGGACACCAACCCCAACACAGTCTTTATTAATCATGTCTTTTCTATTTTGATAGATTTGAAACAATCATTACATCAGTGATAAACCATTTATTAAAATCCATTAAAAGCTTTTTTTACAGATTTTGTTCTTGGGACATCCATTAATTATAACATAAATGGTTTTAACAGTTTAATTATTCATCATTATGCCCTTATATTAGACTTTTATCATAATTCCTGTTTTTTGCCAGTGGTAGGGTGTTCAGTTTTCAGTATAACCTGATACACCATCACTGCTTTCCATACAACTACTTTTCACACTTAAAAAGGCTTTACATGTACAATATCAATTATAACAGCATAATATACAATATTCACTATACATCATTAACAGCATAAAATATTCATATACAAGAAATATCACAATTTTATAGCACACCACATACAAGAACCATTGTACATATTATTATTGCAGGACGAGTTTCTGGCATAGGCTATACAGTAAAAGGTAAATCAATTGTTACTTAAAATCAATCCTTAAGACTTAATAATATTATACTATTATCATTCTTTTTATTAATAGTAATTAATGTAGTCTGCCAGCTTGACTTAGGAAGCGGGTGTTATATCTTGATTGATTAAGTGTTTTGGGGAACATTGAGGGGTTTAAATGTACAACAGACTCAGCAATTAAACCGTGGAAAATGAAGATACACCAAGAATTTACGTAAGCTTCAATATGTATGGTAAACGTACAGTAAGTACTGACAAATACATTCTGAAAATGGGCCGTTCCTCAATCAAGTTACGGGACAGACATGTCTTCTAAAAATAGACTTTTTTATATATATATTGGGGTATTTCCTCCCGAATACAATGTTTTGAGGGGGGTTTTGCAGCAAATTTTTGATAAGATTATAGTTTGAATATGTTTTTAATTAAATATATAATCAAATCACCTAGTTTGTACACGGGAAGGTATCTTTCAGTCTTAGTTTATATATTTGTCCCTATATTTACATAACTAATAATAAGTTTGGCCTACTACATGTATTACCAACAGTACTTTACTGTCAAAACAAATGCTGGGTATATCTACCCTTTACCAACTGATATACAAACACCATACAACTCCGAGACAAAACTATTATGACATTCGACCTACTAAGCAAAAAATCCAAACAAAAACAACTACTGTATGTTCCTCTAAAGGTTACAGTTCTACTAGTCCGGTCAACAAATTTTATACTAATTACAAGACATTAAACCCTGGGTTAAATCAAAATAAGAGAAATATAATAAAGTTGAAAGATTAGAAATTGTTTATGAAATAGAAAAGATGCTTTGTATTTTACTTTTATAAATCAAGCATCATAAATGATGTCAGCAATGTACTTAATGTGGATGCTAAAGTTTCTCAGCCAATTATAATTCAACCTAGACTTGTTTTTGTCATGTTAAAGTCAAGATGGATCTTGAAATGATGTGTAATATATTATATCTAGTAGTTTCATTCATACAATTTAGTATTAGTAAATCTCTAATGTTTATGTCTCCCCATGAAACCAACCAGAATTAAAAAATTGAAATTGACGATTTGACTAAAGTTATTTTTATGGAGTTACATTTCATATAGTTTTTGTTAAACATTTTAGATGTCAAAACTTTAAAGTAAACAGAAATATTTACGAACTTTGAAAGTTTCAACTCCAAATATTAAATATATTAAGCCTGTCACAAATGATCACCAAAATTATGTTGTAACTGTCCATTTAGAAAGGTGTTGCCAATGAGAATAAAACACTCCATTTCTATTTCTTCAAATAATTATCACAAAGCTCCAGATAGTTTTACAAGGCAAGAATAAATTTTTGTAATAGTATTAAGCAGTTTTATTCATTAAATGTATCTGTGACTGCTCCTTTAATGAATTAACTGCATCTTCTACATTGCTATGGTAAGAAATAATGTTGATATGATATAGAATTTCTGTTATCATCATAGTTTTTACAAACATAAACATAGAATATATTAATAATCATTCAATAACCATGCACTCCTTACTGAAATATAACATATATCGATCCAGAATATAGATTTTGAAGAATAATAATTGATAGATAATTGAAGCAACACAAGGGTTATAAACACAACCATACCTGTGACAATCACACCAAATCTACAAATCTCTGCACAAAAATATTCTGATCGTATATGTTTCATCAAAATTCCACAAAGACTCAACGATAACTGTTTTTACCAGTACAAATTTAACAATAAATAATAAGCACATAATGTATCACAGGTATGGTTATAGAGCACCATACATATGTATAGAATACAAACAATGTAAACAATACTACTATATAAATATTATGTACAATAAGTTGATTATACACATTTACTTCAAATATATGTTATATACAAAATTTTAAATGTTCATGCCATTAATGATTTTCTCAACTGGTAACCTAAGGTTTTGCGTTTGAATAAATAAATTAAACAAGATGAATTTGAAAACAAGAGATTACCATGAAGGGACTCTATTTAGTTGTATTCTAAACACAGGACATTTTAGGTTTATGCTGAAAACCATAATGGACTATCTATGCAAATTACAGTATTTTTACATAGTTTTCCTTTACACAAGTCTACACTGATAGTTCATAGTTCAGTGGTACATTAATTAAAGCCTTTTTTTATTACAGACATTTGGTCATATACTTCATAAACTAAAACTATTTACATTGTTAATGGTTTTACTATAATATATACATGAGCTTACAAACAGTATATTATTACTATTATGCCAGTTGAGCTAAAAGTTGACAATAAGTTATTAAAGAGCAAACTAATCAATTACAGCGGTAGAATCTATAACATCTAGTATAATATAGATGGATGACAAGTATGAAATATATCTCTGACTCAATCAATACAGTTATTCTGTACACTAAATAAGATTTTATGGTTCAACTCTCTTTATTTAAAACAAACATATTTTAGTCAAATTCCAACTTCTTAATGCTAATCAAATCTTATAGTTCAAAATGCCATACATTATTTATTAATGCTTGCACAGATATGATTATGCTAAATGAAAGCCTTGCCATGCTACCTACCTTCCAAACTATGTATACTATATGAATTTTTTAACTTAAATTAAAATCCTATTTGGCCAGAAAAGACATTAAGCAGAATTTATCTATTTTTTTTAACAAAAATCTGAGACTTAAAGTTTGTAATCTTTCACCATCTTAATATAGCACTAAAACAGGTTAACATTAAATGGCACCAAAAACACACAAAACATTATGTGATTAACATAATTTACATTTGAACATAAATAATTTTTAATCAAATATACATAATATATGCCAAATTCTAAAACAAGATGAAATTCAACAAATAAATCAACATATCTAGTAAGGGTACTCAGCCATTTTTCTTCTCCATATCCTGCATCAGATATTTTAATAATTATAGAGAAAGCAGAACTCGCTAAGAGAAAGATTATCTCAAGGATATAAATTATTCCATGAATTATATTTAGTCAGTTTGAAAACAAGGTCATACCAATTTTATTTTGTTCTTAAAAAGGAACAAAAAAATCTAAAAACAAAAAGCTTTTTAATTCCAAATTTTTAAGGCTTAAAATTTTAAACAAAACATTGTTTATACAACTCCAGATAAAGTACCTTAGAGTTCTATCTTGACTTTTAAATCTAGACTGACAATTTTAAGTCTAAAATACAAAATAAGTATGTCTGCGTTTGGTGCATCTTGACTATGAATAACATGTCAAAATTGGTGAAAAACACTACTTGATGAATTTAACCAATAATATTTGCAGTTATGCTAAAGTTGTGTCGCTATAGATTGGGCTGTGTATGTTGATTTGTCAAAATAATATAGAATTATCTTATGTTCAAGATGTCACAGGCATTAACAAACAAATTGAGCCTGCAAAGGGAAACCAATTGCAGCTCAAAACAAACACATCAGGTATCACAGCTTCTTTTAGCGATGTTATAGTAGTAAACTACTATAGGTAACAAAACATACGCCCACAGCAGCTAAGTTGTCCGGGAAGTCAACAAGGTTTGTCGCATATTTTTTTTCTTTTGTCATAAATGAAAACATTTACAACACACTAAAATCTGATTATGAGTAACAACCCATTTGGCTTCTAGTTTTGCCCTGTTCTAACATTTAGCATACAAAACATTTAATATCAATTGTCATAATCATTGGAGATAGTTGAAAATCGATAGGCTTCTTCATCTCATGACCTTAAACCTTAACCGGTCATTGTCGACTATAATCACCACAACGTTATACAGCTAAGTGGTCACGGTTGACTAAAGTCGACCACAGCAAGAACCTTTTTTATAAGCAGCATTTGAGTATTTAGTTTCGTATTTAATTGATATGGCCACGCATGCGTGTCAGACAGGAACTTGTCTTGTCAAGGGCATTGAGAAAAACATGTCTTTGTTCAACATTTTTTGACGAAAAACGTAATTTACCGAAGTGGTTGAAATACTTATGAATTATTCCGACTCAGATTATATCGATGACGATTATATTCTGATGACGATATTTCTGATGAAAAGGATTTAGAATGATTTGCAAATTATAGATCAACTTATCCCCTTCAAATTTTTTTATTGGAGTCTATCACTTATAATTATTCGGCAGTAGTTGATTGAAATAGGCATATTTCACGTCAGCCTTTATTTAGCCTGAACACTTGACGTCAAAATGACGTCGACTGGTTAAGGGTTAAACACTGTATAAATATAAAATCAATCGGATATTAACTTTAGTCTTTAGAGCATCCACAAGATTTTTCAAAGTGATCAAGGGCCAAAACTATGGCAGTAATTATCTGAAATCGTTGAAAATCAATAGACTTCTTCGTCTCTTGACGTTAAACACTATATAAATACATGTATAAAGTCAACTGGATATTAACCTTAGCCTCTAGAGCAACCACAAGATTTTTTAAAAAGTGATCAAGGGCCACAACTCTGGCAGTAATGATCGGAAATTGTTGAAAATCAAAAGGATTCTTTGTCTCGTGACCACAAACACTGTGTTTAATTTAAAGTCAATCATATATTAACTTTAGCCTCTAGAGCGTCCACAAGCAATTATGGACGCCGGACCGACAGACGGATGGATGGACAATATACGACCACATTCAATGTGGGCGTATAAAAATTAAATGCTTTGGCCTAAATGTCAACTTTTCCATTTAAATCCATTGTTATCATTATTTAACATATTGGAGTCCAATAATTGGACATAAATACCATTTAATTTAAAAGTCAATCGGATAAATATAAACTCAGTTACACACTTTAAAATAAGATTGTAAAGTTTACAAATTAAAGTTATTATCACTAGACCAGCCATGTTTATCAATTGTTGAAAACGTACACTTTGATAAATGCTGGATTGTCCAGACGGTTCCAATTCAACAGAATCTGATTAAAACACAGATCCTATTACATTTCGTTTTACGTGTCTTTACTACAAGAGTTGTTATCATTGACGTGTTCTGGATGATGTGAGGGATTAGCCAATGAAACGGTCTGTTACAGCGAGCTTTTGATGTGAGGTGCACAGAACTGTGGGTAATCCACTAGAAAGATCAATGCTGATTGGTTAATCAAATGTCTGATGTCATAGGGTCAAAAGCCGCTCGTATGACCTGACTCGACCTCCCAGTACAAATGGTCAAATCTTCATGTAGTGTATGCCATCAAAAGTATAAAAAATGAAACGAAATATCGATCTCTATTTTAATCAGATTGAACTCAATAATTAAGTAATAAAAAATTGTGTCCTCTATACTGGTGTTTATTTGATTGTAAACTTTGGTGGAATTGAGATATCAATCCCTGAACATTTAATCAAGTATCCCAGAGATTCAGTTTACTTAAAACTGTTAACACCCTAATTATAATAAAAATTATTTCATAGCTAGCAAAACCCATCATTATACCTCTCACCAAAATATATTTAAAAAAAAAAAAAATCTTACCCCAATTATTTGAATAGAAAATACTTACTAAGATGAAAAACTCAAGAAGTAAAAAAATATACCATAATTCCTAATAATACATTACATTTACAATCTAATTAAATTGTACAAGATAAATGTACTTTATAATATGGAACTATAAAATGGAAGCTTGGCAATTTTCTAGTATTATTGGATGGAACATGATTTTTCTTCATCAAGTGGAATTCTTCCTTCTGATATTTTTTTATCTAATAGTTCATCTTCTTCAATCCTGAAAATATAAATATGAGAATTCATACTTCTACATCATGAACAATCAATTTTATTTGTAAATGTACACAGCAGTGTTTTATTTTACATGTATATAATAAAGAATAGTTTTTCTAATTATTTCATTGATTGTAGTCAAGATCTGAAGCTGATGCTAGCAATGATTGTGATTATTATTCAACTAATTTATAAATATATTTGTATTTTATAACCAAATTTGAAAGTCCTAAATCAGAAATTACAATAATTTTCTTCAGTTCTACCTCGACAGATTGAAATTTTAAAGTATAGTGCCATAAAAGGCCACCAAAAGTAGGCCTACTTTACTTCCACCAAAACAAATACACTGTTGATCAGAATCAGAAATTGAGTTTCCTTATAAAAAGTCAATCACCACAGGATGAAGTTTTAAAGTTTAGTACTGTAGACGTCTGTCAAAACATACAGAACTTTGCCCCAAAAAATACACTGCTGATCTCAAAATAATTTGTTGAAACCTAGTAATATTTGTCCTACATCATTCTGCTACTCAGGATCTAAAGCTCACCGATAAAGACAAGTACTTAGTAAGTTTAATCATTTCTTTTGAAATCTGTTCTTTCCTTTCAATAAACCTTCAAACTTTGATGGAATGTGTACAGATTTTAGTAACATATTTACTGACAATATTGTATGTCAGTATGCTTGAATGAGATATCAATATCATAATACCAGTTGATATCCTTAATCATTGTTATATGATACAGCATGAAATAAAACACAGTCAAAATAAACCATCATGTTGAGTATCTTAGCTATCTCATCAATATATGTCTTTAAAACCATCTTCATCTTCTTTATGGTGAGGTAGAGATAAAAATGCTGAATTATAATTTACTGTTTTTGTATATCAAATTGATCACAGCTATTGTGCTGTTTATTGGTTCACAAATTCAGCCATGTTCAATAAAGTGTACAATGTTTGCTCATGGTATCAAATGAACATGGTGAGAGTGCAGGCTTGCCTTACGGTGCCTTCTTGTCTATTCACTACATTGTTATCATGTTTCTGACCCCACAAATAATTAACGAACAATTGCTTGATCTACTTACTTGCGCACATATAAACTTTATTTCTATTTGTATATTGTGTCGTGATGTATCATGTGACTCGTATCTCCTTACCCATAATAAACATAGAGAGACCCCTGTGAAGATTTTGGCTTAAAATGTGAGAACAACTTTTGATATTTGACTGATATGCAAACTTTCTATCTGTTTTATATTCAACTGTACATAAATATATAACATGTACATAATACCAATATATATTTCAACTCTCTCTCGACATTAAATGTGGCTTATATATTTCATGTTTAAATAGAACTATTCCAAATCTGACATAGCCAAATTTTAATTCTATCTGTCAATACCGTATAATAACAAATGGAATATAGGTTTATAATCTATACCATATGAAGCAATAAAGAATCAATATTCTAATATCTAGTTTAAATAAAACTTTATAATACATGTCTTTGAATCTCAAGTGTTATTATAATGTCTTTTGTACAACTCATCAGGTCAAGAAAGTTTCCAAACCAAGATGGAGGAGAAGTCTATTGCTATATTGATTTCTGCTGTTTTGGGTGTGAATATAAGATAAAGTTTTATTTGTTATCGGAAAAGAAATGGTTGATCTTTCAAATTTCAAAAGTTCATGACATCCATTTAATGGTGTCATCTATTTTGTATTTGGTGGAGCATTTCATGATGAAATCTATGGAAAGATAACGTTGCCAATATTATTTCAATGTTCACGGTGCAAAATGCATATGTCAGCAGTTCAAAATATCGATTTTAGTTTTA
Organism: Patella vulgata; assembly: GCF_932274485.2. Taxonomy (NCBI): domain Eukaryota; kingdom Metazoa; phylum Mollusca; class Gastropoda; family Patellidae; genus Patella; species Patella vulgata. The sequence goes on from NC_065883.2 coordinate 35,417,712, forward strand.
CAATTTGCAATTTTCATTGCTCCACAATACCAATGTCACAGTGTTAAAATACAGAATACACTATTCAATAATACAAAATACAGTATAATAGTTATTTTGCCCATTACACTTCTGTATTCTGCATTTTGCATAAAAGACAAATGCATAATAAATAGAACTTAGCATATCAGAACATATACCTTATATGGGATTTACCTTATTATACTGCATTTGTATTATTGAAAAGTGTATTCTATATTTTAACACTGTGACAATGGTATTGTGGAGTAATGGAAATTGCAAATTATACAAGATGACTAGTCATCAACATCCCGCGCCCTTGCACTTGTTTGGAAGAAATAAGGAAAAATAACTTGTTTATGCTATTGGTAATCAATATAAAAATGTATCAGATTTCGCAAACACTGTCACTGGTCCTAATATTGTGGCCCTGTTTAGTAGATATTGCTCTCTATTCCTGAAAACAAATGACTGATTGATATTTACTAGAAGATTTGAGATAATTTATGACATTGAGCTCTGGTTTTAAAAATTAGACATGACTACATAGAAAATAGAGATATTTTGCAAGTGGAGGGAACTGGAGCTTTAGACAAATATCATATTCCGACACATGGAATATCAATTCACAGAATTTCATACTCTGATCACAGTAGCTCGGCAAGGCAGGGTCGCTACTCCCTGTAAGCTTTCACAGCAACCTTTGCCTACCTCAATTAGCTGCTTATACATCAGAAAATAAAATACTATAATAGGTTAATGTTTGTACAAAGTTTCAAAAAGATTTCTTGAACAGATAATAAAATATGCTCCAGAAACAAAATCAGGATGGAAGGCTGGATTTCAGAAAATAAAATAATGGGTAAAATTATTTTAAAGGTATCTTGAACAGTCAAATGTGTTTCCATGGAAACACATAAAATTATCAAATCTGAGAAATTCAAAATAAGTGCCATAAAGATATCTTGAACGATTTATGAGATATGCTCCAGAAACAAAATTGTATACCAAAAACTAAGTAAAATTTGTTTCCATGGAAACACACAAAATATCAATCCCAGAAATTCCTAAATGGCAAAAGGCACAACTACTGTAATAGGCTGATGTGTGTGCAAAGTTTCAGAAAGATATCTTGAACGGTTTATGAGATATGCTCCGGAAACAAAATTATACACCAAAAACTAAGTCAAATTTGTCTCCATGGAAACACAAAAAATATAAATCCCAGAAATTCCTAAATAGCAAAAGGCACAACTACTGTAATAGGTTGATATGTGTGCAAAGTTTCAGAAATATATCTTGAACGATTTATGAGATATGCTCCGGAAACGAAAACGGACGGACGGACGGACGGAAGGACGGACGGACCCCATTTCAATATCCCTCCTTAACTTCGTTCGGCGCGGGATAAAAACTAAAGTACGTATTACATACTTTGACACTATTTGTGTACACTTAGCAACCATTTTATCGAGCAGTTTCGGTCCAATTTTCACCGTATTCAAACTCAACCATCATTATGGTGTAACGGTGATATATTTGAACAGTTTTTAAAATCGGATAAAAATGCAATTATTCGTTCAATCAGGGGCCTTAAACCAGTAAGTTAAGGTCCGATAAGCACGAAAATCGAAAGGAACCCAGATTTTGGGAAATTAAATGAAATGAAATGGGGTTTAATGTCCTATTGTTTTGCTCCGAACAGGGCTAATGAAGACGGGCATACGCCATACAGTGTGCTATGAGAGAAATTTTGCCCAGAGAGCGGCACTACGGCCTACTCTTATATCGAAATCCAACTGTCAGGGGATCTTTTACATGCACTCCAATGTGTACACGGGCCCTCCGTCCTGCATCACAGACAAGGGGGAACCACAAAGGAAAATCTGGATGAACTTTATCGGCCAATGCAGGGATCGAACACCTGACCTCCAGGCTAGGCTAGCGAGCCAGCTTCTTACCCACTTAGCCAACCAAGATCTTTGGGATATAAACTTATATTTCAAGTTTTGTCAAAATCAGATAAAAATTGGGACCTGTAGAGTGTCCATAAACAAAATGTGGGCATATAAAATGTTTATCAGCAGGCAAATAATTCTCAATATAGAGTAGATGGAAACTGTTGTATTTCCTATATCTTTTACATAATACTATCTTAATGAAATGAAATTAACCTATTGTCAATCTCTACAGTACAGCCACACACTACATAGTTCATATTCTATTCATGTGAAGCTCTCTTTCTCTTTTAATCTGGTTTATAATATGTACTTACGCTCGTTCCTGTGTATCAAGATGCTGTACTAATTCATCTCTTTTATCAACAACATTAACTAATTCTTCTAATAATAAACGTTCTCTTTTCTTCTGGGCTTCCGTCTTCTGCCAATCTAAAAAAAAAAACAACAAATAATATAATGTCTTTTGTCTTCCTCATACCATATACAACAGAAGTATATACAGTAAACCTCGCATCAGTTGCATACGTATAAGTCGGATCTTTGCTCAACTCAGATAAAATTGTTTGGACCCTTTGATCCTGCACGTTTTTCTTATTAAATTTCTGCGCGTAAATCGGATCTTTGCTCAACTCGGATCAAAATGTTTGGTCCATTTGATCTAATTCCGGCTTTGTCCCTTCGCCTAAGTCGGATCGGCAGTATGTTCAGAATTTCACTGTCAGTTTCGTCCCGATGGTCTAAAACTTGATTTGGTATTCCATGCACAGAGCCCCAAAATACTTTCCTCTATCATTTTGACTCAAATCAGCCTATTTGACGCGACATAATAATAGAATTTTCCCGGAAAATTCCAAATTTGCTGTCTGCTGTAAGAGACACTTTCCGGGAAAATTTAGGACATTTTTCAAAGATGGCGACAAAACGGAAGTTACTTACTTGCATCAAAACGGAAGTTACCTACTCGTACATATGAACAAAAGCTTAAAATGTGCCTTTGAATCAATTATTATGCAGTTCTTGCAGTTTATTTCTAATCGAGCTAAGATTGAATTTCGGTCTTCGGCTAACTCGGATCTTCACTTAACTCGGATAAAACTGGTCAGTCCATTTAGATCCGACTTATGAGAAGTTTACTGTAATACCATTTTGTTTTTGTAATTATAATAAAACTTGGTTCTGTTTTGCATTCACAAAAATACAAATCCTGTTTACTGAATTTTAATTCTTATGAAACCCTAAATGTTGATTAATACCCCAACAGTCATGTTTACATTCTATTATTTAATTCTGAGTTAGTAGAAGACTGTTAAAAACACAATCCCTCATTGTGTAATTTGAGATGAGGTTGAAACTTAATTTCAGAATTGTGATATTATAACATTAATGAAAATTGAGGTCAATATCAATTAACTTTGGTTAATTTACAACAAACATTTCTTATAACACAGAGAATCTATCTCTTATAGTTTTCTTTCTAAGAGGCTCAAAGTTCACATACTACTAGAAGAAACTTGAGGATGGTATCGTATGCCTGACAATCAGTCGTTGTGACGTCAGAACATACCTGGCACGATAAGGTTAATGCAAAAAACATCATTTTATCAACCAAAAAAAAACAAGAGATGGAGATGTCCAAAAATTACAAACAGTATACCTCACCAATCATTTGTTATAAATTAACCAAAGCTGTTATTTTATGAGCAAGGTGTGTAAACAGAACTAAACATTCCCAGGATCACTGGAACCATGATTATTTTTAATATAAAGATTGCTGCTTTATAGAACTCCATAAACATGTATGATGATGTCAGTTATCTTGTTGTAAAACAAAATCATTAATAAAGGACAGTGTAACATAATAGAATAAGATGAGAAGATGGAGTGAGACAGTAAAGTGGTCAGAAAGTAAAATGACCTTGTTGTTCCTGACCGCTGTCCATACTACTTGAGACATTAGCTAAAACTCTTTATGACAGGTGGTAACACAACGGACATACACCACCCAATAACTACAATATTTTAACATCTTAATTTGCACAGTTTTACTTTCATTTTGTAACAAAGTTTTTCTCTACTTAATCAAGTTGCCACGCGTACAAAGGGAGGGTCCATTATTTCCCAAACAAAGTATTTAGTGTCAATTTACCTGTTTCTATCTGGCTACACAAGTTAAAGTGTTGTCAAAGAAACAAACTAAAGATTGATTTTGACAGTTACAAGAAATGTGATCTAGCTTTGTGTCCCAAGTAAACATGCAGCATATGGTGCCAAAACACAACAATCTCGTGTCGACAAGGGATGTGGTGCCGTTACATGTCATGTCACGTGGCGTCTTAATTCTATCATAACTGACATCAGATTCTTAATATTTCATTTTTTCATCATACTGTAATATCTCTCTATAATCCCCTGACAATAAAATATTGAAGGTTTATTTCATTTCAAAATATTACTCTGTGACTAATATTCTATGAATTTTGATACAGAGTAACAGAATGGTTGTTATATCTTACAATAACTTTTCTTTCATTTAAAGGTTTATTAAGTTATACATTAAAGCATGTTACAGAATAATTATATATGTTAATTTCTTAAATTGTTTATAGAACTATAAGGGATTTAAGCTGGTACTTTTTTATTTTTTATTCCATACAATCAAAATAAATACACACAATGGAAAGAAACAGTCAAAAGTGTGAAAAACATTTTCTATTTCTTTTTTATTATTATACTATCCCTTTGTTATAATAACAGACAGCTTTATGGATAACATTCACTATGTTTATTAACTGCAACGTTTAAATGAGGGTACTCTCACTGTTATCAAGCAATGATACAATCAACATGTTACAGAAGGTTATATACAAATAAATGGATAACAATAATAAACTAATTAACAATTTAAAGCCGAAGCCATTCAAAGTCAAACCACATACCTAAGTAAACTATTATTAATCAATAAGAAACCCTTAAAAGGAATGAAATCTACAAATTCATGCTAAAATAAAAATTGATAATAATAAACCCTTAATCTCCATATTACAAATAAAGGTTAAAAACAACCAGTGAATAAGAAACTATATATTACTGATATATACCATTAATGTTGCAGTTAATAAACCTAGTCAATGTTATCCATAAAGCCGTTTTTTATTATATATTGCTTTCACTAAATGCATTTTAAAGATATCCCTTTGTAGTTTCAAAATTCTAGAAATTGAAACTTTAACATTATGTTAGATGAAGTGTGGATGACATTAATAAAAGATTGTTTGCCAGGCAACGAAACATACGCACACAACAAGTAAATCTTCCGACTGCCGATAACAGTTGTCGCATATTTATTCTTTGTAGGTAATGGGGGGTATTTACAAGACAATTTCATACAGATAAGTTTTAAATATTCGCCGTTTGAGGGTTAAAAAGGTTCTACAAATTGTACAAGGACCTAGACGTGCTCTCTGCACAAATCTACTTACCAGTGACTACCTTATCATATGCAGGCAAAATGAAATTCGATAGTAATGACTTTAATAATGGAATATGGCAACACTTTCATTTTTCTATTATATTTTCAAGAATAATTATTGAACCATCTGGATCCATTAAAAGAGAACATAAAAAAGACACAAGTTTTTGCAGGGTAATATCATTTTAAAGTATTTTAGCTTGAAGCCTATTTCCTCTTATTGTTTGCTTTAAAACATATTGTATGCTTACTGAGTTGCTCTAAATAAAATAGCCTAAAGTAAGAAAGACCATTTGAGACAATTCAGATGGTCAACCAAATATAATGTATTTCACTGCCTAATGTGGCTGAAACACAAACATGTTTGACAGGGTTTTAGAGGCGAACATTTCGCCTGGATAAATACCACTTATAACTCCCCCCAAGCCTGTCTGCTACTTTTGTTATAGGTAGCCTCTTCTTGTCCTTTCCTTTTATTTGACCATATTATCTAAAACTTCAAGTGGTCTGTGTTTAAACTGTTTGAATTATCTAATTAACTAATTAAGTGCTAGAAAAAAAAATTGAGTCTAAAGGGATTAATGTTTGTTGTACATAAATTTATGCTAATAAATGGATTGGACAGGATCAGGTTTTCTTTTTTTTTTACCAAACTTTGTATGCCTATCTAGTGTATATCCATCCTCGGTTTCCCTAGTAGTCTCATTCCGTTCTACTCCACTATACCCTGGGTTAATCCATAGGTTTTTCATGATTTCACATTATTTGCTCAGACCTTGATCGTAGCTTGAGTCTGCGAACCAATCAAAAAAACAGTTTACAACACGATCAGTGTTCCTTCCCATTGCCATCTTCTTTTGCAATTAACGATTTATGGGACTGGTCAATAAAAATAGCATAATCATCAAGGGCAGATAACTTGAAAATGTGTGCCCCCCTCCTCCCCATGGATTAACCCAGAGGTTGGTGGTGTGAAACGGAATGAGACCACTGGGAATACCGAGGATGATGTATATCTTAAAACTTCATCAGTACAGGACAATTTTTTAAATACCTGATGCAATCAATAGCTCCCAACATAATCTCATCTCCAAAGAAAGCATGAATTTGGAACTATGGTATGTTTAATTTAAAAGCATGTATATTGTATTGTTACCACAAATCATTATTATCAGCTGAATGCTGACGATAAAGATGGTTTTCAACACTTACCATCTATGGCCATCATAGCTTGTAATTCTCGTTTTAATAAATCACATCTTCTTTCTAAATCATCTTCCTTTTCTCTAAAAAAAATGTATCAAATAATTTACTGAAACATTATTAATAAAAATCATTTTATTGTAAGCTTATAAATCATGTTTTATGTTTAAGGAATTATGTGACAATGTTTTATGCCATCTTCAGCCCGAATTTCATTTGGGCATTAAAACTACTTTTTGTTATCATTTATTTTAAGCATCTAATAATATATGATGACTATTTCAATCTGGCAAAGGGAATCACATGGCTAAGTGGGTAAGACGCTGGCTCGCTAGCCTGGAGGTCGGGTGTTCGATCCCTGCATTGGCCGAGAAAGTTCATCCAGATTTTCCGGCGTGGTTCCCCCTTGTCAGTGATGCAGGACGGAGGGCCTGACAAGGACAGCTGTCTAGTCCTTCGGATGACACGAAAAACCGAGGTCCTGTGTATATATTGGAATGCACGTAAAAGATCCCCCGGCAGTTGGAATTCTATATAAGAGTAGGCGATAGTGCCGCTGTCCGGGCAAAATTTCCCTCATAGCACACTGTATGGCATATGCCCGTCTTCATTAGCCCAGTATAGGAGCAGAACAGTGGGACGTTAAACCCCATTTCATTTCAATCTGGTAAGCTTCTACTAATCAATTCAATAAAGTGGGTCTTCTCAACATTCCATCAGAGAAAACATCATTCAGTAACTTTGTGTTATTGCATGTCAATAAATACAAGCCTGTTATTATGTCACAACGAGGTTATATAGTTTGTGACAATTAGTTTTTATACTTGATCTGTTAAATATAATAGACAAGCTTTATCAAGTACTTGGCAATGTTTTGGCAACTTGTGTAGTCTATGACCAACACAGACCCTGATATAACCATATTATTAACAACTGACTTGCCATAATCTGTTAGTGCTTGTTTACTTTATAAACTTTAAAAAAAAGGTAGTTCATTTTATGTAAGAAGACTTTGACCGACAATTTGAATAAAGAATATATCATTATTCCACATTTATATTGCTAGCCGTAAAAAATTTGATGTAGCCAAAAAAGTAGGAATAGGACCTCCTTATTTAAAATGTGGAAAACAGATGTTTTGTAATGATATACTAAACATAATATAACAGAATAAAATTTAACATCTCAACAATACAATACTTTGGTTATTATAAAACTAACATACCATATTTTTCATTCCAGTGATTATATGTGCAATGCAAAGGTCATTTTTTGCCCAGATGGATGCATTTCTGTCTAACCTTTATCAAATTCCAACTGCCAAGTGTTATTTTATGTGCACTCAAATGTATATTATACAAGGGTGGCTATAGATTTTTTGTTTAATCCCTTACAAATGATGACTGATGAATTAAATATTTAACCATACATTATGCAAGAGCTAAATCTGCCTATTGCGGGTCTTTCTTTTGGCCTGAAATATTATCTTAATTATTAAACAGACATTAATTAATTTATCCAGACCATAATCAACTCTCGATGGCATGGCTAACCTGCTATACAGCAGAATCTGTATGAGCAGCTACTCCTATTCAGCAACATCTCCTTGTAAGCGGTCATGATAAATTCCCCCCGTAAAAATTCTATTGTTTCATCCTTTATTCAATTGTCACTCCTCTAACACGGCCAGCGGTCACTATTTTACTAATAAATTTAACAAAACATTGCCCATTCAACGGCCATTGTTGAATGATAGCATCTTGTCGTTATTCATAACACCTCCACTAATCCTGTGAGTAGTAGTTAATTAACTGGACCTCCACTGATCAGGTAAAAAGAAATGTGAAAATAACAATAAACCCAGGATTATCTGTTAATTAATCTTTTCTTTTTTAAACGACTAACCTGATCATCGTTTTCACGCGTAACAACACATTATTTGATACTGATTGAATAAAATAAAGTACCGACAGAAGCCGAGTTTTGTCACAATCATCTAGTATCTATCTTCCATTGCCACTTTGTTGTTACACAGACGTTTTAGCCCCTCCTATAATATTACATACAGAGTTACACCCCCTGTAAATCGGTGACAAAATCAGTGATGTTTTTTTGTCCATGTGCTTTTTTTGATAAAATAAAATTAATTCATCGGTTTTCTTCACAAAAATGGATAAATATTATCAAATGCATCACAATGGTAGACAGTAGTATCGAAGGTTGGTACAAAATGACAAATTTACAGAAGTTATGTCCCAGACTTGAGTAAAGAATTTTCCTTCGGCGCAAGATTCAGCGACAGTCAAATTTAAGTTTTGATGTTTGCTTCCAATGCACCAAAGCGTAAGATTTTATTAAGAATAAGAGGCCACTCCCGTTAAGCGGTCAGTCGTGAAAATTCCCTTGGGTGTCTGCTTAATACAGATTCTACTATATTTATTGGATTATGTTCCGATTTTCGGCTCAACTTTCGTTCATGATTTAATCATAAAATGGATAATCGAGACTATGTTTTTTTTTATCCTACCGACTTTGGTAATGATAATCAAGGCTAGGCCAAAAATTCAATAGCTAAAATCTCCGTTCATAGTGGATCAATTTGACTGAAATTTCAGCAAATTCCCTTTACATTATCTAGTTTTTAACTATTAAAGTGAGAATTGCCAGCTCTTTATCTAATCTCCCATAATGTATCTTTAATAATCAATTGTTGAAGTTATACATGTTCAACAGTTTAAGTCAAGTCTGTGTCATTGCAGATCCTGGTCTGTTTAGTCAACGCTTACCGTCCGATTTAATGTCATCTATATGGCCTACAATATCTGTGAGTTTCTAGGGAATTCTTATGTCTGATGTGGATCTCCTGTACTCACTAATAGAATAATATGTCAGGTCATTCCAAATTTTGAGGAATAATGATATTGCTTTAATTAACTCAATTTCAAGTAGCAGAAGTAGAATTTCCTTATCATATGCATTACACAGGTTTCACTATTATGTGAAGACATTATTAAGAACAAAATCTCTAATATTTTGAAGCATTCTTTTTTGTTTTCACAAATCAAATCAGGAAACTAAAAGATTAAATAACAATAAGATTGATTTCAATTTATTGTATGTGGGTGGTCTTCCAGGAAATCTGCTTTAGTCTATTCATTATTTTCCTATAAGTTCTTTTCTTTAAATTTATTACATTAACTTTTAAATGTCTGTAGTGTTAATTATGAGGAAAATATTTATACCAATAATTATTATTCACAAAATCAAAAAATCACAGATCAAATGTGTCTATTGTAAGAAACAATATCAACTGATTAGCATGAGGAATTGTTTTAATCCACGAATATCATAAATAATCGTAATTTAAAATTCAAGTTCTTGAACTCTGTTCTTCCTTCTGTTTTATTCACACGTTTTGTGTCAGATGTAACGATTGGTTGAACACAAGTTGATAGGAAACTAAGGAAAGGGCCATTTTATTATACAGATTACCAATGTTTGCTTTAATTTCATTGGTAAAGTTTGACACACTGTCAACCATCTTAATTTACTTGGTAATGATTTCCGTGCCATGATTCTGTTACCAAGAAAATCAAAGTATAATATCACTGGCCTCAGCTATTGTAAGATCTGATGGGAATGAACAATGTGTTAGAAACTTTCGGACAAAAACTTGCCTCATTTCATTAACATCCAGACCTCTTGGTCAATATAGATTAAACCACAGATCAATTTGAATATTTCTATCAGCACAAAATACCCTCCCAGCATCCCATGTTTTCAAGGCTGGCTAATTAACTAGATACATGACCAACAAAAGCCTCATCCATGTTTTCATTAATTACACAATGCTACTTTCAGTTTTTTTATGGTTTCAGGCTAAACTTTAGACAAGAGGGGATCAGCAGCTAAGAAAAATAATGTTAAGCAAAAGGCTTAAAAGCCACTAGCTAAGATATGATTGGATGTGTGTAGTTTTATTATTAATTTTGAGGGGATATATTTCTTTAACATATTGGTCATATAATAACTGAATAATACTTAAACAAGAATTAAACCAATGGGAGCCTTTAATTAGCTAGTTTGACTTGTTCATATTCGCTAGTTATGCAAAATTTGAGACAAACACTAATCCATTAGTGAAATGTTCATTTTTTTTTTAACTTTCATTTTGTACAAATTTCTTAGTGGTGTTCATTTGGTTTTGAAATATACAGTGTTACTCTTTATAGGTTAATGAATCCCGCCCCCCCCCCCCCCTGCTCCGCCACTGCATGTGTTGTGTATAGCAAGGGCTTTCCCCGCTTTCCTTGGCGACTCACTGGCATGACTCACTTGGAATTCCATCAAGACTAGACCAATCAGAAGACGTGTTACAATGTGTCGTCCGCAGTGAGGGCTTCCCCCTCTTCATTCGCAGACGCAACACAAATATTCCTGAAAATATTGTTTTACGGTCATGAATGGCGATCAGACATGTAACAGTAAAATGGGCACAGGCTAGAATACTTGTAAGTGATAACAAGGACTTGAATAATGTTGATTACGGCAACGATAGTGACTTTCTTAGTGAAAGTAGTAACACTATGAAAATAATTTTTAATTTAAGACTTTTTTCGAGTTTTTTGTGGACTGTAGAACTATGATGACAAATGTTGCCTTGAAAAATTATATTAAATGTATATGTATATTTCAGAACTATTTGTCTTGGTAGCACATGATCCATACTTGCGGAATATACACTTTGTAGGCACTTTGGATGATAAGGACAAATTTTGCCAAACGGGCCAAGATGGGTATCATTTATGGTGTATATGGAAGAGATACAACATTCACATCATTGCAATTTGCACAAATCCCTCAAATAATGATCGGAGGTGTTAAAGATAGGTTGCCAGGCAGCGAAACATACGCCCACAAGGGTTGTCACATGTTGTTTTCTTTTGTCAGTAATCATTAGATTTATTATACAACAGCTACTGGTTTCATGCAACTTTCGACGATGGTACTCTCACCTTGTCTTTACTCCTTTATCAAGACGAGAGAACCATCATCAAAAAATAGCATGTTTATAACCCAGTAATTGTTATTCCATAAAAGTTTTCTGTATGTAACTGTTAAATTACTAAATGCCACTCAAAAGATGTTTATTATACAAAACATGTATAATAAATTTAGAGAGAGAGAGAGAGAGAGAAATGGGGTTTAACGTCCACTCGACACAAACTAGGTCATTTCGGGACTAACACATGGTTTAATTTTATTTCAATAATTTGCTTGTGCGTAGGGGTCTTTAGCAATGGGAGGAAACCGGAGGACCCGGAGAAAACCCACGAGGTTGGACAGACGACCCTACTCCTTGCCACGTACAACCGGGGATTCAAAACCAAGCCAGTTGACTCAATGACAGACTTTATGGTACAGCGCGCATGTGCTAACCATTCAGCCACCCAACCCCCTAATAAATTTAGAAGTTCACAATTACTGCAAATAATTGAAAATCAATCGACTTCTTCATCTACTGTGCATAAATTTGTGGATGACATGGAAAGGGCTGACGACATTCTGCCTTTCTTCACATGTAATTTTCACATAACTGTATTCATGGTATGAATTATGATTTAAAAATTAAAAATCATATAAAATTATTATTTTAAAAACTGGTTTAAAAAAGAAACAATTCATATTTTGACAATATTTATTTGTTGGGGGGGGGGGGGGGGATCTACTGTTCAGAATATAGTTCCACGGATACATTATCATAATAAATATGATTGAAAAAGTAACTGGCTATGATCAATATCTATATCTATACACACAAATTCTCCACATCAAATATCTCATCATATAGTTTATTTCAGACTGATGAATGTAGTAGTAATTATCAACAAAACATCCACGTAAAATAAAGGATCAACACAGACTATTCTACACCAGCTAAATACACATTGAAAGCCGATTACAACTATTTTTCCCCCAAGATGTCCCAAGGGGTCAGAGACTTATCCAAGGCATGCGTTCATACTGCCAGACTATGCCAAGTAAAATACTCCAAATTAAGAGATTACACTTACAAGTAAATTATTATTGATTTTCCTGATCCTTTCAAAGGAGGAACGATATGCCAGGCCAGTAAAGCTGCTTATCCAACCATCATTCTGATGGGATCTGAGTTCTATTCCACAGACAAAATATGCAAAAAGCAATCTGTAGCAAATCATATAATTGTATCAATATTTAGCTGAAGGCTCAATCTGGTCTTGACAAAAATCCTCTCGACTATTTGTACGTAATCCCCTCCTTTTTTCCCAATCATATAATGATGTGTCTCTCTTTCAGTAATGGGGATTAACACTTTCTCACACAATAAGCTCCCATAAAACAAAACCATCCATCTTCATTTAATAGGGCTACCCCACTTCATCAATCACAGGCTTTAAAAGTAAATGTCAGTTTTCAAGAATTCTTCGTTTTACGGCAATAAGTTTTGATAAAACCTTAAAACGTTAGTGCCATTGTTCTATTATTTGTAATATCCTATGTCAAAATTTAGATCTATCCCATATCAACCAATGATAACATGATAGTATTACACAATGAATGAGTTTTACTTGATAAAAAGAACAATTCTTCACTTCTAAAAGTTCTATGCAGTACATCGATCATGAGTAATATACACTGTACATGCCTCTTATCTGTGCAGACCTATGATGTAATTCTACCAACGAATTGGTAGATATTCTATCAACCAAAAATCTAATATGATAAATGGACGATCTATTAGACCATCCAATGACCAGTAATAGTAATAGTCCCCACCAAAAATTTAAAATAGGTAATTTCATCTAATGTCAATTTAATAAGCAGATCATCCATCAGCCACCTAATTAAAAGAATCATCCAATTCATATCTAATAGGCAGATCATTCTAAGATCATCTCATAAGTAGATCATCTAAAAACAATATAAAAGGCAGATCTAAATAGACAGAGGGAAGATTTATCAACAATCTAATAGGCACATCATCAACAGACAATCTAATAGGCAAATCATCAACAGACAACCTAATAGGCAGATCTTTAACAGACACTCCATTAATAGACAATCTACTAAGCAGATCATCTATGAACCATCTGATAGGCAGATCATCAACAGGCAATTTAATAGACAATCTAAGACAGATAATCTATGAACCATCTAACAGGCAAAGAACTCTTTACTGTTTTAATACGACGAAGAGTATGCCGAAATGCTGTTGTTTGATACGAATTAAACATAAACACTGCTGGCCAGCCTAAATTTCAGTCATAGTAGTTTCAATTCTGTACATGTCCATCTTAGTGCACAACAGTAGGACATTATATTTCATTTCACTAAGAAAGTAAAGAGGCTGACAATAATGGAAAACTGTATTCCAACATGAATTCAGTCTTATTTCATTTTTAAATAATGATATTTCAATTAGGTTCTCAACTAAGAAGTGGCATCTGCAGAGGACTGAGCATACTCTAGTTTAATTTTATTTGAAATAAAAAAAGTTCTGGATCTGTCAACTTAAGACATCATTTCTATTAGCCTTTAATAAATGTTCAATAGACTGAACATTTGTAGGTGAAACATCATTTTTCACATTATAATATCCGACAGTGATTATAGTGATGGTCTGATATGGCTACTATCGGTTTTACCGATATCAGATATTGACAGCGAAATATATTGGCCGATACAGATACAATTACCGATAGTGGTGGATATAAAACTATTACACATTAAAATGACCCGAATGTCATGCACGCAGTCAAAAATAAACACCATCTGTTGTGAACTAAATTATTTGCTGTATGATAATTTAATAAAGTCGTGATTATCAATTTATTACGATATCATTCCCTAAATTGATCGGCTCCTGTATGTCTATAATAGATGTCAGAATGGTTTATGTGGTAATGATACGACATCAAAGCGATGGCTTCCCGTCTGTCAGGTGGCATTCTCCTGCTATTTCTATAACTAGGGTTGAAAATAAAATCGACTATTGGGAACTTAACTAATGTGTTTTAAAGATGATCTATAATGTGAGTTATTAAAAGTACATAACGATACAAATCATTAATTTATGTCTAAATTTTTATCGGCATCTATTATATAAGCCTGTATGTCAGATGTAGTTCTGACAGTAATCACGTGACATCAAAGGGATACCCCCTCCCCTCCATCCCAATCACCGGTAAACAAAGTGATATTTTCCCGCCTTTTCTAAAACTTCTCTAGGTATTGTTCAAGTTTGTGATCTCGTATTTTTTTAATAAGCTCACAGCATGATGACATACGATATCAGTACAGGAATGGTATTCTTAAAAAAAAAACACATTCAGAGAAACCCTAATTCCCAAACAATGTGTGAATAAGGATTAAAAAAGGATTTTTTAACATCCACTCGACACAAACTAGGTCATTTCAGGACTAACATATGGTTCATCAATTTTATTTCAATAATTCACTCGCGCGTAGGGGGTTTAGCAGTGGGAGGAAACCGGAGGACCTGAAGAAACCCCACGAGATTGGAACAACCGGGAACAAACGTACAACCGGGGAATCAAACATGCCAGTTGACTCAAAGACAGACCTTATCTTTTAAAAACTATGTCACGTTCGATATTAACCATCCGTCCAACCATTCAACCTGACGAAGAGAGTCGTTGGTATCAACATAATGGTCCCGAACAGGTGCTCAATCAGCAAATTGAGCACGCAGTGGCAACACCAAGCAATCTCATAATGATGGTTGCTAGGTAGAAGTGTCAAACTTCTAAATTTGTTGATGTTCAGGCTAAACAAGTAAAGCGTCATTGAAGAAGACAATTTTCGTCTTAATAATAGAAAGAATAGTAAGTGCAGGGGGACTGCACCACACAAAATTTACACAAAAACAAATACACGGACAAGACATCATACTCAGAAAAACACAAAAAGACAAACAATTAAGAAAAAAGGGAATGGATCCGGAGGTTAGCCGTAAGCGTCCACTGCGCTGTACAGTCCCGGGTGTGTAGTGAATAGATTTAAAATTTACACTGAACAAATAAAGAAATTGGATTATACATTGTCTTAATTTAGAAATTAGATGTTAGAAATTAAATGATAGCACAACATTAACAAATTTAGAATTTTGAATCTAATATACTGCCATAAAAATCAAGCATCATCGATCTTTCCTAACCAGTTGCAAAAATACAAAGTCCAATGTGTAGACAAGGAAAAATAAAGAAACAATAGCAAATTTTGTTGACTTTTGTCAGAAATGAAAACATTTACAACTCACTAAAATCTGATTACGAATAACAACCCATTTGGCTTCTAGTTCTGCCCTATTTTAACATTTAGCATACAAAACATTTAATATCAATTGCCATCGCATAATTATTGGAAATCTTTGAAAACTGATAGGCTTCTTCATCTCATGACCTTAAACACTGTATTAAAATCAGAAATTAACTTTAGCGTCTAGAGCGACCAGAAGATATTTCAAAGTGACCAAGGGCCATAACTCTGGCAGTAATTATTGGAAATCATTGAAAATCGATAGGCTTCTTGGTCTCATGACCATAAACATTGTGTATAAATTTAAAGTCAATCGGATATTCACTTTAGCCTCTTGCTGACGCCTGACAGACAGACAATGTAGGCGCATAAAAATATTAGTTTTTTTAACAGCCGATAAAATTAAAGAGATTATGTGTACTACATTAAAGTCTCTAAAAGAAAAATCAGTCAATAACACGGCTTAATCCAATACAGTATTTACAAATTGAAAATTTGTCAATATTTTGTTTACAGATGATATAAACAAGCTATGGTATAAATATAAACAAGCCTGCATCACCTATCATCTTTCGATGTGCCTCCTTTTATTTTGACTGTATCCAAGTCAGTAGATTATCAACCATTGATATTTTGATTTTGTTTTCTTAAGTAAATGTTTTAATTATTAAATCTGAGTAGATTCTAGCGTGGATTAAGCTGTGAAAAATTACACATCACCCAAAAATGCAAAATGCCAATCAACAGCTTTAACAGAAGATGTATAACCATATGATAATGTTCTGATTAATTATACACTGCTATTTATCTACTGTGTGGTTTTGGAGAAATAGTTTGTATAACAATTAACATTATTAGAGAAAACTAGTAGATTGTGAGACCAATCACTGAAATACATTCTATCAATTTTTCTCTATCATATCTCAACTCTATTTCTCTTGGATTTCTTAACAGAGGCCTTAAATTTTAATCCCCTTCTGTTTCCTTATCTTATAGACATGATTTGACATTGATGGTTGTATGTACAATGGAATCCAGAAAACTGCTGAAAATTTGTTTATAGAAAAAATTAGAATTATTATCCTTATTTTACAGCAATAAATCTTGAGTTCTAATATCGTTTATTCATTATGTAGACCTCTCTTCTACAAAATTAGATAAGACAAGGTCATATTGTGAATCTGATGTCAGAACTTCAATGAACTTTAATTAAGAATGTTAACAGTTTTTGATTTTAGTAAGCTGGACGAGTCAACATGATTTCGTAACAACAGAACATAACTGATTAACTATGGTAGTTGTAATGATAAGGGTCTGAAATTAAGAGGAGTCTTCCTCGTGATCTGAGTAAGAGGAGTCTTCCTCGTGATCTGAAATTCCCAAGTATCAAAGATTAAGAGTAATAAGAGTGACCTTTTGTTGTAAGATCGTTTTCTTAATGAATTCCAGTGGTCAAGTCTACAAAGTTACACCAATGAAGCATTTTGTATGGACAGACTCACTTAGTTTGATTCCTCTTTAGGATCAATGTTACCATAATTTATTTATGGTACAGGGATGCTGAAACAGTGCATATTTTTAACATCTTTTAAAAACTCACTTTTTCACCAGGCTTTTAATTAACTTTTCTTTTAACTGTATTTTCAAGGACTATATTTTTACTTTTGTGTCCTGTATTGGAGATCATGTGCTTTTTTTTGTGCAGAACCTTAGAGCATCATGATGCTCAAGTGTTCATAATAGTAATTACTCTGGAAAGAGTCATCCATATCATTCAAAATTAATAGACTTCATCCTTTGCATACTGACATCTCGTAAATATTTCCAAAAGATTTATCGATAATTATAGAAAATCAATAGGTTTTTATGGAAGGGTATCGCTGCCAATATTAAATGCCCTGCTAAAATGTGTTTTCTATTGATTACGTGTAAAAAGTACATGTACAAAGTCTTAACACCGGTAACGATAAAGTCAAAAGACCTCTAAGGCCAAAGTTAAATGTAAAACGTCAAATGCAATGTGTCTAATGTCAAATGTTTTATTGGAAAATGCTGTTTTTGACGTGTCAACATTTGACATTTCCTTCATCACATTTTACATTTGCGTTGTGCCGCATTTCATTTGTCCTTCGCGCTTTCTACGTAACATCTTACGCAGAGCACCAAGTTTGATATGCAAATGTAGGATATCACATGACTCAACCTGGCACACTATAAGCCAGCACACTATAAGATATTTACATTCAGGGCTGCCGACAACCAGTATCGCAGCGCAATTTGCGATACATATTTTGTCCGTTGCTAATCAAAAATTAAAATCTAACGTTTTTGATTCGCAGTTATTGCGAATCATTAACATGACTGTCATTTTGGATATGACACAAAGATTTATCCACATTTTTCAACGCTTTCAACGTATATAAAATATCAATTTTATAAACAAAATGGAATTCTCCGTGTGACATTTTCTTCTCAAACTACCCAGACTCAATTCATTATACTATATAATACAGGGACATAACTCTATGAATCGGGACTATTAAACCGGAAATAGGGAATCAAGTAGTACCACTCGCGTTGCGAGACATGTCAATTACGAGTAATTATATAAGTATTCAATTTGAAAAAAATTAAATTCAGTGTATCCCAGACGTATTGTAAATAAAATATAAAAAATAAATATGTGTAAACGTATTGTAAAATGAGAAATCAAAGTAAGAATTCCCGTAAACTTTTATTGTTTATATCACGTACGTCTAGATAATCGAGATTATTCGTAAAATACCGTGTGCTTACGATTGAACAAAAATAATAACACACGATAAAAAGCAGACAAAATTGTTTTCTAACGAAGAAATAAGAAGTCACTGCCCAGACATAAGGCCTAACCAAAAGTCTACATTCATTCGGAAATGTTCACAGCTACCTGTAGAAGTGCTAAAGTTCTAAAAAAATCTTAAGAATGAAATCTAACCGTTTGTTATCAATTAAAATTAAAATAATCTTGTTATTTAGGTGTTTTATGTTGAAACTGAAAAACTGCTAATCAATTTTTAAATTTGCTAATCAAATTTGGCAAAATTGGACTTTTTGATTAGCAGTGCTGCTAATCATCTGTGAAAAATTACCGACAGCCCTGTTTACATTGTCTGCGATATCACCTCGGTGGAAGCGGACGTTAAATAAAGCTATTTCACACACACAAGATATTTACCCCGTGATATTGAGGCAATCAACATGGTAACCTATAAGAAATTCACCGGGCGATCGTGCCTGCAATAAAATCATGTGATTGGTATGGTTAATAAATTGACAGTATAGTCTATATTTAGCAATTAGGTTTCTGTCGGACAGCGACACATTTCTTTCGACAAAACAAGGAGGACTTTTCTTTCTCTAAAGTACATAATTAGGAATGTGCCAGGAAATAACTGATAGATTCAAAGAGCCATAGAAACATACTTTCCAGTGATGTATAACACGATAACTAGAATTTCGTATTAAGACCCATATTTTTTACATTTTAAACCTTGCCACCGCCTCCACACCCTATTCTAAATTTTAGTACAGGCTAATTAACTTTAATCCATTTTTAAAAAAAGTATAATCATTGTGCCCAACAAATAATGAATATATATGTAGGCAGGGCTGCCGACAACCAGTATCGCAGCGCAATTTGCGATGCATATTTTGTCCGTTGCTAATCAAAAATTAAAATCTAAAGTTTTTGATTCGCAGTAACTGCGAATCATTAATATGCCTGTCATTTTGGATATTGACACTTTCAACGTGTATAAAATGTTGAATAAAATTTTATAAACAAAACTCAATTCTCCGTGTGACATTTTCTTCTCGAACTACCCAGACACAATTCATTATACGGTACTATATAATACAGGGACATAACTCTATGAATAGGGACTATTAAACCGGAAATAGGGAATCAAGTAGTACCACTCACGTTGTGAGACATCAAGTAATTATATCATATTCATTTTGAAAGAAATAAATCCAGTGTTCCCCCACGTATTGTAAATAAAATATAAAAAAATAAATATATGTTAACGTATTGTAAAATGATAAATCAAAGTAAAAATTCCCGTAAAATATTATTGTTTATATCGTGTGTGTCTAGTTAATCGAGGTGCGACCGATTGAACAAAAATAGTAATACACGACAAAAAGCAGACGAAATTGTTTTCTAACGAAGATTTCTAACGTAACGAAAAAATAACAATTAAAATGATTGGGGCTTCGGAAGTCATTGTCAAAAATTGGCTTCATACATAAAACCCAACTAAATGTCTACATCACATTCACAAACTATCACAAATACTTGTGGCAGTGCTAAAAAATCTAAGAATGGAATCTAATCATATGTGTTATGAACTAAAGTAATATCTTGTTATTTAGGTGTTTTATGTTGAAACTGAAAAACTGCTAATCAATTTTTAAATTTGCTAATCAAATTTGCAAAATTGGACTTTTTGATTAGCAGTGCTGCTAATCAACCGTGAAAAATTACCGACAGCCCTGTATGTAGGCTACTTAAAGAGAGCAAAGAGTATACATGAACATGCTTTTCACTGATATGTAACACGATATCGTGAATATCGTATTATGACCCGTATTTTGACATTGCATACCCTCCCCCTGTCCGTAATCATGGTAATATAGTTAAGTAACATACAAATTTGATCATTTTTTCAAGGTATGTAAATTTCTTATAGTGTGCCAGGTTGATTTCCCCATATCGCGTGCTGGTTTATAGTGTGCTAGGTTGATCTCGGCCTCGTTTCTGTATATGTTAATAAGTCACGTGATATCCTATATTTGCATATTATAGTTAGTGCTCTGCGTAAGATCATTACCAGTTTTAGGACATTGTACATTGTACTTTTTACATATAATCAATGAAAAAGACATTTTAGCATAGCATTTAATATTGGCAGCGATACCCTTCCATAGGTTTTTCACTTCAGGTGAAAAATAAAACTTCTATAGTGCCATAAAAATATTTTATAACAACTAGATATAACATTGGAATTGGTGAAAACAGGCATATTCCTTTGAATGAGGTAAACCACAAGTAGATATTTTTAAATCATCAGACCATAATAATGCATCTATATAATAGAGTAATAACATTTAATATCAAAGGGAATAATGCTGGAAGTAGATATGGAGGTGATAATTGCTCAATGTTGAATATCAATAGACTTCTTCATTTCAATAAGACAGTTCAACAAATACCATTTCAAAAAGATATATGGTTTATCATTAAATTGTTGCCCTTGTATTTTCCTAAAAACAAATCAAACAACAAGAGAGACGGATTGACAGACGATGCGGGCATACAAAAATTTAATTTTGTTTTTGAAAACATAGGTCACAGTAAAATGAAACTATGACATTCAGAACCCACACCATCCCCCTTCCCTGGTCATTCACCATTTGAATCATTTTAAGAAGTGCACAAAAAACAGGCTAGAGTAACAGATCAATGCGTATTATACATTTCTTAAAATCAATAATCTACAAGCTAAGATGACCTTTTATTTTACAACAATAACTTGATCAGGATTATAATGTAATTAATTAGTGTATCATTATAAGATAACATATTTTGATTAAAATACTGACATTTTTTTCGTAATCCTAATATCAGGAATTATTCTCAGCTTTATTATTCACTGCCCTACATCAATCTTCTAAGTTGACATAGTTTTTTGTTCTGTCTGCTGGTTATTTAATTTTTTTGTTTGGGGATTATTACTGATTACCTATAAGCTTAGACATTTTATAGGCTTCACCATTTTATTAACTTACATCATTTTATGTGATTTTTAATTTTTTTAAAAAATTAACAAAAATATCTGCATGAAACTTTACTACTTTGTAAATTGTTAGTTTATTCTCCTGTGTTAAATATTTAATTATAAAATAAAAATATTGATAAATGTCCATATATGAATGACATGACTTAACAAATGAAATGAAATGGGGTTATGTTCTACTTTTTTCTACACCAACTGGACTGTGCAAATTCTTATTTCAAATTACAACTGTCAACTTTTTGTGCAAGCCAATGTGTACTGATCTTGTGTCCCCAGTTTTTCGTACCATCCAAACAACTGGTACAGGCCTATATTAAATGCATTTACTTTTGTATTCTATTCTCTTAAGGCCTATGAATTCATTTATTTTTCTATAAAATTCTAATTTTTGTTCTGGTCTATAAATGCATTAATTTTTGTATTCATTCAGGTCTCTGAATGTATTTATTTTTGTACAATATTGTATCATAGAAGTGATAAATAAAAATTGTTGAAATTCAATAGACTTCTACATTTCTCTAATTGTATAATGAATACAAATTACAAACAGATCTGGTGTTAACTTTTCCTAAAATTCTACAAAGTAAGCAAGGGCACTAAGTCTAGAAATAATTCATGGAAATTGATTGAAATCTAATGGGCCTCTTTATTTCATTAATTTGAAGTTGAATTTTGAACAATGCATATATTTCAGGCAGACCACTAAAGCATTCACACGATTCTACAAAGTAAACAAGAGCACTAAGCAAGTTTTGAGAATTTAATGCTTTATAAATATATTATTATCGTTGAAATTTCAAAGGCTTCTTTGGTTTGACTGATCTGATAAAGCATATTGTGCAGTTACTTCTGTCTCTATAGCCATAACTCAATAAATAATTAAATCAAATTGGTGAAATTTGATAGGCTTCTACATGACAATAATTTGAATAATGCTTAGAAATTTCAAACAAATAACACTGTAACATTGGTACCGTTTAATCTAGCATAAATAGCGTTTATTTCTACTCTGTGTCCAATTATTCATAAATATTGTTGAATTTCGGCAAATGGTGCTCAATTTGTACTTCTATCGAATTTCAATCTCACTGTTTAATTTTGATTACCAAGCGTCTAATTAACTAGTGTTTAGTTTCTCGACACGTGTTGAATTATAAGCGTCCCATCTAATTAGCACGACTGTTCTGTTGCGATACGGTGAAATATTATTTTTCAGGATTCATACGACGGCAGATATCTGTAATGCCTGTCATTATCCGGGGATTATTTTTCAAGACCACTACGGTGAAATAGATGTTAGGTTTTTAATGGCGACGGGACGGTTCCGAAGCAAAGCTTTCTTGAGATGCACATACCGTTTCGTCCACATTCATAAAACGTGTATTTATATATCCATTTAAAACAGTATTTCCCACACTGACAACACATCCACGAATGATTTACGTGTGTACACGTCCACTCCCTACCCTGATTAAATCCTTTTGTTTAAATGTCTTCGCAATTAAGACTAACAGCATGGGTATTGCACTAATCATATATTACATAATATGGGATCTATAGAAAGCGTTTTGGGTTGAAGGGTAGTGCGATCATCTCGGGCAATAAACACAGAAGGCTTGTAGAATTAATACACATGTGTCAGAAGCTAACAATATGTCTATTGTGTAAGACAAAACGTGAAAATAAACTAATAATTCAAACTCTTTATTTCTTTTTATTATTATAGAACAACGACCCTTTTTCGCTGTAGATCAAATAAAACCTACTAAATACATTTCATGCTTATATGTAAAGCTGCATGTCTAGAACATTTTAAAGGATGCGTATGCATAAGACTATACATGTATTACACAGTTTAGATATTTATGCTGTGTTCAAATTGTTTTGCATATTTACTGTATTAAGAGTGTATAGTTAATAATAACTCTTGAATTACGGCAAAGATAGACTTTTAAATTGCAAACTATAAAGGTATTTTGGTTATTGGTCTTACAAATAGAAATAAGACATAAATAGAACTTGCAACGGGATTTGAAAGTGCTTTCAAGTCAGACGTAAGCTTGTACTTACTGTAAAAATAAACTGAACGCATCACAAGTCTCCAATGAATTATGAATAATTGGACACAGAGTAGAAATTAACGCTATTTACGCTAGATTAAACGGTACCAATGTAACAAATGAGAAATGAAATGGAGTTTAACGTCCTACTGTTCTGCTCCTAACCTGGGATAATGAAGACGGGCATACGCCATACAGTGTGCTATGAGGGAAATTTTGCCCGGACAGCGGCACTACAGCCTACTCTTATATCGAATTCCAACTGCCAAGTGATCTTTTACGTGCACGCCAATGTGTACACGGGACCTCGGTTTTTCGTCCCATCCGAACGACTAGACAGCTTTCCATGTCAGCCCCTCCGTCCTGCATCACTGACAAGGGAGAACCACGCCGGAAAATCTGGATGAACTTTCTCGGCCAATGCAGGGATCGAACACCCGACCTCCAGGCTAGCAAGCTAGCGTCTTACCCACTTGGCCACGTGACCCAATGTAACAGTGTAATGACCTAATTAGTAATGCACTCATAATAAACTGAACCCATGAATAAAATAGATCAACACAAATGTCATTCGAAGTGTAAGGGGAAGAACTCTTTTTATTATTAACCAAACTCGACTCAAGAATAGAAATCAGGACAACCCACTAAAACCTGTCAGAAAATGTAAATTCAAACATACTTCTTTGATTCTAGACCAAAAGTCAACTAAAATAGCCATGCAAAAGGGGGAAAGGGAGAATTGCTACAAATAGACGAACTACATTCATGCGTACCAAGATAAATTGAAAGAATTTTATAGATTTAGTCCTAACCATAACTGTAGCATTGTCACATGGTATCAGAAAATCTAATTAATGAACATGATAATGACAGATATTTCATTATTCTGAAAAGTTTGTGTTAATATAATTTGAAAACTTGTTTATCTATTTTATTACTTTTAAATTAACTACTACTTTAGCATGTTTAACAATACTTAAGAGATTACTTATCCTACATAAATTCAGTTTTATTATTAAGATATTTCTACTTACAGAATGTTAAGTTGCATTTGTCGTCTGATTAAAGCATTTCTTTTATTGACTAGCATAAACCATTCCTGCATTAAATGTTCCTCTAAAGCTTTATTTTTACCTAAAAATACAATTATTATTAACACATTTATATATGTAAATATAGACAGATGATTAATTATAATATGTTAGAAATGATTAACCGTAAAAATGGATAAACAACAACGGTAACAATGACAATCGATGCTACAGTGTTATTAAAATGAGTGATGTAATTTGACTGAAATTTTCAGCGTATTCCCTTTACATTATCTATTTTTTAACTATTAAAGCGGCAACTGTCAGCTCTTTATCTAATCTTCCTGTCGATTTAAGATATTATTAATGAAAACTGACAGTTCACATTAGCTTCATCCCAAATCCCAATCTGTAGTCTTCTTTTAATTATCTATTGTGCTAAGGGAAATAACACATTCAGTTTCACATAGTAGTGCACTTTAAATACAAGATATACATTCACCTTTGTTCATTACCCTCCTTAATTGTTTTTCTAATTTAGAAGCTTGTTCGTCAATCTGGTATTGCTCTGTTTCTAAAGCTTCCATCTCAGAGCGGACATACTGATTAGTATCACGAAGATCTTCATCAGATGTAACCTGTAGACCAATATCTGATCCATCAGAATCATCTTGTTCACCATCACTACCTAAACTACCATCATTACAACTACCTATATAATACAAAATATATACATAAACAAATATACAAAGAAATATTAAATGTAGAAAAAAAAGATCCACTATTTGAACATAATTCTATTTCATTTTTGCTTTTTGAACAAAAAATATTTGAAGTCAGTGAGAGAGAGAAAAATGGGGTTTAACGTCCACTCGACACAAACTAGGTCATTTCGGGACTAACACATGGTTCACTTTTATTTCAATAATTCGCTTGCGCGTAGGGTCTTTAGCAGTGGGAGGAAACCAGAGGACTCGGAGAAAACCCAAGAGGTTGGACAGGCGACTTTGAAGTCAGTATGAAATGACATAGTGAAATGGTTTTGAAAAAGTCAAATGCAAAAACTGCTTTGCCTTATTTTGAAAACTTGTGCTTCATTAAACAGTCAATAAGGAAAAGCATTATTGGTACCTATAGTAGTTCTGCATAATTTGAAAGCAACAATTTATATTCAAAAGGATACATTTTCAGGACAACTTTTAACAGTTTTATAGGTGAGAATACTGTAGAGAGTTACACAGGTGTTATAAAACACTCACAAAAGTTTAATATCACAGTTAAGTTGAAAAAGATAAATCATTCTGTTTTGGAAAAAAAACCCAAGAATTTATTTGATTGGAGCACTTACCTGAGTCTGGAGAAACTAATTTATTGTCAACATTCTCTCTTAAATTATCATCTAAACTTCTACTTCTCTACAAAATTAAACAACATAATACATGTCACATCCATCTTTGCCACATATGTTTTCATAAGAGAGGACAGTATGAAGCTTGACTCCTGTTATAAAATTATATCATTTAGCTTTAAACCATGGGTTCCACATCGGCCGTATATGCCGGTCGAGACCTGCGGCTATGGCAAATGACCGTTCCTGGATCTGACCTAACGGTCATTTTGCACGCCGGAAAGAGAGTTTTTTTTCTCCAAAACCCACTTTTCAAACATGGCTACGACCGACCTCCACTATGTAACTATACAAGAATGCACACGTATAGAAGCCAATCTCGTGATTGGTGTTATAGAGTTGTATAAATACAATAGTCGTCAACAGATTATACTGAGTGGTGTGTTGATAATTAATGATGAGTGTCTGGTAGAGAACAATAAAAGTTAATTGATAAGTGGGAATCTAATCAACGGCGTGAAGCGGTCCATTGTTAATCATTCACGTATTGTCCACGTGTCAGAAACATTTTCAACATCAAAACCGTTTACCGCTATTACGGTCAGGCACGATGTAAACGAGGTTATTATGAGCTTCGAAAAAAGGCAATTGATATAAAATACTGCTCTTCGCATCCAACCAACTGTCATATAAAATAAAAACAGCATAGAAATTACGGAAGTCCTCAACAACGTACATGTACGTGTTGGGAGAAAAATGCATTTATAAATTTTTATAGCGGCATTATGGCCTTGTGGAAATTGTAGAAATAAAATCTAGAGAATAGTTAACTTGCTTACCGAAAAATTAAGAAAATTACGTATTCCAGTTCTATTGTGCAGCGATATTGATAATTCCATGTGTAGAAAATATGTTGTGTATATACGGTTACTCTTACACAAGACGATATTCTAGGGGGCGCTAGTGTTGTTAGCTGGGAAGTTAGTTATCCGTTAGTCATTTAGTTATACATTATTAGGATTTACGTCACAATTCTGCGACCCGTAATTCCGTAAGATATGGTCTTAAAACCAATAAATGTGAGAAATATACCGTGGATAATTATATATTTATCTTCATATCGAAGTTATTGTGTTACAACTCAAAATTATCCAGGTCAGTGTATTTACTATGGAGCACGTGGTAATTACGTGTGAGCTACTGAAATGGTTTTTCTACGGCCAATTCATCTATTTCGTTATTTAAGTAGCCAAAATGGAATATTTAATTAATTAATAATTAATTATCATAAGCCTTACTAATATTTCATTTTTAAGTCAAATATATTTTTTTTTGTGTACCCCATGGTGACAAAGTGGTATAGACACGTGAATTCACAATACCATACCATGAATAAAAAACATGAAATATGAATTTACTTTGAAAAGTTTTCGTGCGTTATCAAAAATGACCGGTAGTGAAAATTTTGAAGTGGAAGCCCTGCTTTAAACTAACATCAACACTTTTTCAAGTCACTAAACTGTAAATATATGCGACTTGATAGTATTATTTTTTACAACTCAGAATAATAAGGATAGTATATGATTGAAACCAAAATATGAAATAGCAAAATGCTAAGCGCTTATATCAGAATTCATTAATAATCTGTAAATCTGTGGGTAATAGCAAACTGAAATTGGCTATTTCTTGGCAATGGTTCTGGTTAGAAATTATTTTGTGATACTGAAATTTGGCGAAGATATTCCAAAAATCAAAAATATATGCAATAACCAAAGAATACAATAATATTTGACCTTTGTATGTCCAAATTAAGGCAATATTTTTTAACCAGCGGTTGCCAGGTAAGTTCGCCCACATTTTCCAAGAGATCGATAGAGACCAAGCTAAAAAAAAAAAAAAACGTTTAGGGGCCATAATCAAGGAAGTTACAGTCCAATATGCGCAAATATTGAAAGGAACCAAGATTGTTGGGTTACAAACATATATTTCATCAAGTTTTATCAAAATCGGATAAAAATTGTGACCTCTAGTGTCCACAATTTAAAAACGTGATTTTTGGTATAATTAGGGGCCATAATTCATGAAGTTAAAATCAGATACATGTCAATATCGAAAGGAACCAAGATCTTTGGGACATAAACCTATATTTCAAGTTTCGTCAAAATCTGATAAAAATTGTGACTTGTAGAGTGTCCACAAACAAATTGTGTACGGATAGGGGCAACGACAATATACGTCCATGTAAATTCAGTGATTTTGGGCATTTCATGACGTCCAAAAATGTTCCTAATAACGACTATCCTCTAAGTTACAAACACTTTCGCCAGAACCCTACAGACAACGAAATGATCCTATGGGTACTTACAGAGATACGAAAAATGGAAATAGAAATAATAATAATCCTTACAAACACAATATTGTTTCACACAAACTACAAAGTGTGAAACCCCTAAAATTCCACAAATAGGTAAATAAGAGAAACACTCACTCTTGGTAAATTATCTGAACTTTTTGTTGATTCTGTATTTACATCTTCTAGGTTTATAGATATATTTGGTTTGACTAGTTTTAATTTCTTTAATACAACTTCAGATGAAACAGGTGGTGTTACATCGGTCTCCTCACTTTCGTTCTTCTCTGAAACAAATCAAAACTAATTGCTTTTTAAATATATTTTGAAATAGGAAGCTGAAATATTAAATCTAGCTTCGTTTGTAACACACATAGATTTATATTATGTAAAATTGTGTTGCAGCTTTTAATTCTATACATACCTTTTATACATTAAATTTCTTATTCGAGAATTTCAGTATTGAAAATATTTTTCTAGGGTTTTAATTATTTTAAGGAGATGGTATTGGATGAAGAGATGAAATGAAATGGGGTTTAAAGTCCTACTGTTTTGCTCCGACTGGGCTAATGAAGTTAGGTTGGGGGAAGAGGGGATAACAACAGTTAATATAATATATTATGTAGAATGCAATACTTGGCTTTTGATAATTAATCAAGAGCCTAATATTCATCTATACCATTAACAATAAACAGAACAATATACATTCAGAATGCTATATATTAATATTAATATATGTCATTCATAAACAATTCTATTAGTATTATATAATATTATTTATACATTCAAAGTTAGTTATATTAATCCAATACTATTCACAGTCTTTTCATAATATATATATATATATATATATATATACATATATATATATATATTAGCTTTATTCAAGTACATGTAATTTGTAAATTAAACAATAAAGGTTATATATATATTTTTTAGTTTTTTCAAGTACTTGTAATTTGTAAATTAAACAATAAAGGTTATATATCTAAGAGTTTGGTTGCAAAAGCAAGATAACCTAACTATTTCTTCCAGTTCTGAAAATTCAGATATTTATACATATATAAAAACAATCAAGATCTAATATCACAAATGGAAGAAAAACATGAAAAATGTAAAGCAAAGTGTATCCTGGCTTCAAAAGTGCATACTTATCTCAATCACATGTATTACATCAAATAATAAATTCTAAATTGTTTGGTATCTGAAGAGGATAATTTGTTTCACAAATAAACTGTTAATGATTGTAGTTATAAAAATAATGAAGATGACATAAAAGAAGCTGATATATAACGAGGGTTATAATAAAATTATATGTTGTTTTACTACATACCCCTGTAGAATGTTTTTCTTGTGATAATTCTATATGATTTGGTTGGAACTGCCATGCATACAGACAAATGAACACATTTAATACTTATTGAAAATTTACCACTAAATAACAATATGCTACATAATGAAATCAATTTAAATTGAAATGAAATCTGTGTAAGCACTATGAATTAGTTATGTGCATTGTGTCTTTAGTATGAAGTGTTGATGGACCTTCCTTAATATTATAAATTTTCTAACATAGCACATAACAGCCTTAATGTGAAGATCCAACATCTGACGATCAACTATAGCTACCTGCCATTATTTGTGAATTAAATAAGCCTATGGATCTAACTAAAAGTGCATTTACAATCTGTGCATGAAAATAAAATGTGTTTTTCCCCAACAAGCTGAATTAAAAAAACTAAATATTAAAAATTTGTCTAATTTACCTTTCTCAAACGATACAGGTCTGTTAGACATTATAATCTCTGTTTCCGGTTGACCTATACCAGCTCTAGCTTCTGCTATCAATTGACGAGCTCGTTCACGTAAATGTTTCTGTCTTTCTTCATTCTAATAGAATATAACATTAACATAAATACCATTAAATGTACGTAAAGATGCAACAAAAAAATGTACATGTATCAAGCATATACTATTTGTTTAATTGATATATTTAAATCTACCAGTAGACCGAATATTAGTTTAAACTGATTAGGATTCCTAAATAAATCCCATCCCCCCCCCACCCCAGACCACCTCACGTCCTGAAATTAAACAGCAATCACTGTGTAAATGTTTAAAAGAAAAATACAGCAAATTCTAAAATCAGCATTAACAGTTAAAACTATATGTACTACAGCAACAATTTATGCTACTACGGTACATGTAATTATAACCATATAGTGAAACTATAATCTATATCACTATAGCTCCTTTTTTTTACATTAATATTATTTCTATATTGTGCAGAAAATAAAACTAAAAAAAATAAGAAAGAGGGGTGACAGTTTCTACAAATAACTCATATGGTTGTGAACGTCCACACAATAAATCGTGATGGAAGAGTAAAATGGTAAAATAAGTAATACCAGTACCCTTGATTTACAATTAATTATAAAAGAAAGCAACTAAAAGCATAATATTGCACCCAGCTGAAGTAAAAATTGTCCAGTTTACCTTGCCAAGCCATCACCTACCACAAGATATTCTTCTATGAAATGAAAAGTTTCTGATAAAATTTCATATTAAAATAGCCAAAGAAATTTAACATTCATGCCCATATAAAGCAACATACGATATTAGCTGCATCCTGCACCTTGGTTTCGATTGGCTGTTTTTCATTGTCTGCAGACTGGCATCTAACCAGTGTATCTCTTCTTGCTTGTTCCAGTAACAAACGCGCTCGTTCTTTCAATTCCATTTGACGTGGTTTGGCCTGAGACTGGCATAAAGGGCAAAAAATAAAATTCAACCAAAGTGATAAGAAAGAATAAATTGACAAAAGTTTTCCTCTTTTTTGTTTGTCCTTCCAGTTTTTACAACATAAGCTCATAAACAGTGAAATTTATATAAAAATAAGAAAAAAAGAACAGCTGCCAGGCAGGATACGCCCACATTTTGCAAGAGATGGATAGAGAACAAGCTAAACAAAGATAGGTTGCCAGGCAACGAAACACGCACACGGCAGCTATATCGTCCGGGCAGTCAACAAGAGTTGTCGCATATTTTTACTTTTTTCGGTAATGAAACATTTATAATACATTAAAATCTGATTAAGAGTAACAACTCATTAAGTAATTATCAGAAAACCATTAGATTTTGTTTGATTTTTATAAAGTTCTGCCCCATGCTAATGTTTAGTATACGAAAGTTTTAATTTAGCTGTTCAAGTCATAAAGATTCATTGAAAATCAATATACTTGTTGGTCTCAAAACCTTAAACTCTGTGTATCAATCTGAAGTCAATTGGATGATAACTTTAGCCTCTAGAGCGTCACAAGATTTTTCTAAGTGATCAAGGGCCATAACTTTGGCAGTAATTATCCGAAATCGTTGAAAATCAATATGATTCTTCATCTCATAGCCTCAAACACTGTGTATAAATTTAATTATCGGAAATCGCTAAAAATCAATAGGATTCCTCACCTCATGACCTTAAACACTGTGTATCTTGCAAAAAGTATCGGAAATTGCTGAAAATCGAATAGGATTCCTCATCTCATGACCTTAAACACTGTGTATCAATTTAAAGTCAATCGGATATTAACTTTAACCTCTAGAGCATCCAAAAGATTTTTCAAAGTGCTTAAAATCAATATGATTCTTCATCTCATGGCCTCAAACACTGAGTTTATAAATTTAAAGTCAATCAGATATTAACTTTAGCCTCTAGAGCGTGATCAAGGGTCATAACTCTGGCAGTAATTATCGAAAATCATTGAAAATCAATAGGCTTCTTCGTCTCATGACCTTAAACACTGTGAAGTCAATCGGATATTAACTTTAGCCTATAGAGCGTCCACAAGCAATTGTGGACGCCGGACCGAAGGACAGACCGACTGGGGCGACAACAATATACGACCACATTTCAATGTGGGCGTATAAAAGCGATTTTTCGTACAATCAGGGGCCATAATTCAGGAAGTTACGATCCGATATGCGCAAATATCAAAAGGAACTGAAATCTTTGGGTTATAAACTTACATTTCAAGTTTCATCAAAATCAGAAGAAAATTGTGACCTCTAGAGGGTCCACAACCTTGATATACCATATTTTTACGCTAATTGAGAACGAGGGCCATCATTTTCTCCGTCAGTTTTGGGCCAATTTTCACAAAATTCAAACTCAACCATCCTTAGGGTGTAACGGTGACATACAATCAGCGGCTGCCAGGCAGGATCCGCCCACATTTTCGAGAGATGGATAGAGAACAAGCTAAAAAGAAAGTGATTTTTTCCTACAATCAAGGGCCATAATTCAGGAAATCACAATTCGATATGCGCAAATATGGAAAGGAACCGAGATCTTTGTGTTATAAACTTACATTTCAAGTTTCAACAAAATTGGATAAAAATTGTGACCTCCATAGGATCCACAACCCTGATATACCATATTTTTACGCTATTGGCCATTTTGCTTGTCAGTTTTGGGCCGATTTTCACGAAATTCGATCTCAGCCGTCCTTAGGGTGTAACGGTGATATAATAATACGTTTTTTTAAATCAGATAAAAATTATAACCTCTATAGGGTCCACAAGCTAAAAACGCGATATTTTGTACAATCGGGGGCCATAATTCAGGAAGCTACGATCCAATATGCGCGAATATCGAAAGGAACCAAGATCTTTGGGTTATAAACATGCATTTCAAGTTTCATCAAAATCGGATCAAAATTGTGACCTCTAGAGTGTCCACAAGCTAAAAACGTGATTATTCGTACAATCAGGGGCCATAATCCATGAAGTTATGGTCCGATACATGCCAATATCGAAAGGAACCGAGATCTTAGGGAGATAAAGCTATATTTCAAGTTTCGTTAAAATCAGATAAAAATTGTGACCTGTAGAGTGTCCACAAACAAATTGTGGACGGACGGACGGACAAACAGTGGCGACGACAATATACGTCCACATAAAAATGTGGGCGTATAAAAACGTTTTTTTAAATCAGATAAGAATTACGACCTTTATAGGGTCCAATACTACCCAATACCACTCCAATATCACCACATACTACCCAATACTACAACATAATGGTGCCAAATGAGCATATTACTTGATCTTTTTCAAAAGTAGTGAGATATATCGTGAGAAATGTACTTCAAATGTGATCTCTGATGTTTGGCTGTTCCATTTGCCTCCCTATATCACCCTAATCAAGCAAATAATAACCCAATACTACCAAATACTACCCAATATTATAAAATACAAACCTAATATCGTCAATTAGCAGCGCATCAGTATAATAATTGCAACGAATATTCAATAATTTACAGAAAATTGAAATATTTACGCAGTTATCTCCCTTTACAACTAACAAATACATTTTAGATTGCTACTCAATTCAATCATCTTGTTGGGCTTTGCAGTTTGTTTCCAAGACGACGAAGTTAAAATAAGGAAAACAGGTTATCATAGATGCCTCTGCTATAGTGTTATAAAATAAACAGCCAAACATCCAAATAAAAGAGTATTTTAGAGGTTGATTTAAAAATGTTCATTTAACGGTCTCGTGATCTATTTAAATGTCTATAATTGTACTATAATTATTTCTTCATCCTGGTGATTTTAGTATGATAACACGCTGTCTACAAGTGCACTCGGTCCTGTAAAAAATCATTTGGGTATAATATTTCAGGAAAGCACACAAATTTGTCTTTATATCTGTCTTTTAATGACTTATTAACGCGCCGTCTTTGACTTTTAAATGATTCCGTTTCCATACCAGGCACCTTTGAAAAAAACCCTCTTGTCAAAATTTCACAGATTCTTCGAATATTGTCACTATTGAACAAATTCTTAGTATTCTAAGGTATATACCCACAGGTGACGATGTCGCGGCGATGTCATTATCACCTAAATGAATAGACACGGTCTCCAGTTTTCTCCCACAATGTGTAATGCTCTACTGGTTTATATATATACATTCAACCTGACTTAACAATTAATCAATGGGGTTAAGATTGTTGATTGGGTAATCAAGTTCTGTTTTATTTATATTATCAAAGAAACCGACAGGGCTGTAACAGGTCGCATATGATAGTTTTGAGGAACTGAGATGTGTCGGGTCGAGAATTACACACTGGAAAGAGACATGTGCAATTTCGTTAATTTTAAAATAAAACATCGTGCAGTCAGTAAATGCGCAATAACTTAATAGTTGACATGAAAAAATGAATATAAACATTATGCAATTGTTTTGTTAAAGCATTAATTTCAAAATAGATACAAACAATCAATACTAACTAGGTAATTTCGGGACTAACATATAGTTCAAATATATTTCATTAACTCGCTGTAGCATAGGGATGTTTAACAGTGAGATTAAACCGGGGGACCCGAGAAAACACGCCTTGTTTGACAGACAACCCTATCAAGTGGTAAGAGACAGATGGGTCATTTTGGGAATAAAATATGGTATATCGTCATACTTGTTTTTCTTATTTTAAGTTTGTCGTCTTGAAAACCAATTGCAAAGGCAAAGAAGATGATTAATCAGTGTAGCAATCTAAAATCTATTTACCGGTTGTAAAGGGAGATAACTGTGTAAAAATTTCAATTTTCTGCAAAATATCGAAAAAATTGTTGCAGTAATTATACTAATGTGCTGTTATTTGACAATATTAGGTTGTTATTTGATCATATTGGGTAGTATTTGGTAGTATTTGATGAGTATTTGGTAGTATTGGGTTATTATTGGCTTTTTTGGGGTGGTATAGGGAGGCAAATGAAACAGCCAGATATCGGTATCGAATTTGAAGTACATTTCTCTCGATATAACTCTCTATTTTTGAAAAAAATCAAATGATATGTCTATTTTGCATCATAATGTTGTAGTATTGGGTAGTATGTGGTAGTGTTAAAAATCGGATCGAGATTTGTGATCCGAATACTTTTGTTTGCTATCCGAATACTATTCAGATAATTCGGAAACGTGAAATATTTGAACAAAATCACATCAAAAGTTCATATACTCATAATTTCTTACTTATTTCAATGTTTATGAGTGGCTGTGTATGCTGAGTGTGAAATGAATATTTTTTTATTCAGACTACTGTTTTCGTTGCACTGCATTAATATCTTTATTAGTTAATTAATATCTAAATAATATGCGTGATATTAACATTTATGCTCAAAGCTGCGTACGTGATCAATAGCATTGGGGATAATTTCAAAGTAATCAGATGTAAAAATGGCTAAATATAGAGCATACGGAATGTCAGAAGACTGTAACGGACAGTAAAATGATTCGGATAACCCTTATTTTGTATCCGTTAATGGATATCCGAATAGTAGTTTCAACCCTAGTATGTGGTGATATTGAGGTGGTATTGGGGTGGTACTGGGTAGTTTTGGGTAGTATTGGGTAAATCAAATCGTCCCACCCCCATAATTCAGGAAGTTACGATCCGATATGCGCGAATATCGAAAGGAACCAAGATCTTTGGGTTATAAATTTACATTTCAAGTTTCAACAAAATCGGATAAAAATTGTGACCTCTATAGGGTCCACAAGCTAAAAAGGTGATTTTTCGTACAATAGGGGCCATAATCCATGAAGTTTCGGTCCGTTACGTGCCAATATCGAAAGCAACCAAGATCTTTTGGAGATAAACCTATATTTCAAGTTTCGTCAAAATCAGATAAGAATTGTGACCTGTAGAGTGTCCACAAACAATTGTGGACGGACGTCTGGACGTACAAGAGCGACGGCAATATATGTCCACATGAAAATGTGGGCGTATAAAAATTTGAAGGTAGAAGAAGGTTATTTCTATTTTATGTGTTACAATTTCTATTTCTATCTGCCTGTTTAAATTTCAAAGAGAAAAACAATTTTTAAGTAATTAAACAAAAATATTTTCCTATTAAAAGAAATATTTTACTTCATAAAAAAATAATATTACACCTAAATTAACACAAATTACAGTTTATTTTATGGAGTAATAGAGGAAAGCAAAGAAAGATTTTATTTTAGTAAAATATAAATAGTTGAAACTCAAATTGTAAAATTAAAATAATGTTTTGGCAAGCTATGCTGTACTATTAGCTGATTGTTAGTATGTGAGTCTATATAGCTACACAGCACCCAAAACATTGTATATATATTAAATCTAACTATTATTCTCAAATGTTACAGATACAAATAATATCAATCAATAACTAAATATTAAAAGGGAAGAGGTTGAATCTAGATTAATAGGGAACTTTATCATTCCATATGAAATTTTTGCAATTTCTGTAACTGCCTCTGTCTAAATATTCACTAAAACTGGCTGCTGCCTTCAAATTGTAGCACTTGTCCTTACAAAGAACAATAATTGTTAATATATTAATACAAACCAACTCTCCAGTATAATGACTTTCTGTGAAACTAAATTACTACTTTTCATATCTTATATCTTCAAGCTCATAGTTCTTGTTTTATTCATACTCCTTATAACGGTTAACGCACAACAATTTTTCTCAATAAATTAAGCAGATTTCTATCAAATAAAATCTTACTTCTGTTTGATCTGGACTAGGCCTGGGACTACTTGGGGTATTTGGTAATTTCCTTTTTACCTGAAATAGAACCAAAAAAGCAACATTGAACTGATCAATTAAAGAAATATTTTACATCAGTTGAAGTGTGGGTGTGTGGGTGTGTGTGTGGGTGTAAGGTGAAAATATGGTATTATGTAAATGATTTGTGGGGTGGGCCCATGGTCAGTAACAATATGAGATAACATTATAGGCCTGGGACTGTACAGTGCAGTAGGACACTCTTACGAATGGCCTCTGGATCCATTCACCTGATTTGAAATATACACGTCAGATCTAAATATTAAGACCACCTGCAGATTTCCTCTAGGTCACAAGATGTAAACATGGTTAGGGCATGTGACTGTTGCCGAAGCTCGTGGGTTAGGGTTGGGTTAGCCCTAGTCTTGTTTACATCTCGTGACATGATAAAATCTGCAGGTGGCCTTAATATTTAGATCAAACCAAATATATACATTTGTTGTGTCATTTGTCTATCTTATCCACAGGATTGTCTTTGGATTATGTTTGTGTGTGATGCAGTTACTATTCTGCTATCAGAAGAAAAAGTTCCAACTAGAATCTCCTTTCAGAATCCCCATAGCCAACCCCATCCCCAATTTCCTGCCGAGTACACATCACTGTTCTTTTACAGACATGTACCAGTCTTATTTAATATGAAATAAATGAATCATTACCTCATCTGTAAGGGATTTTGAATTCTCGGAAGATCTGAATAAGAAAATGAAAAGGTGTAGTCATCACTTTCCCAGCTTATAAACCTAGTTACTTCATCTAGTTAGTATAAATACAAAATCACATTCAATTCAATACAGAAAAGCCAATACATGATGCCAGGCAACGAATACACATATAACTTTAGCTGCTAGAGTGTTCATAAGAACTTTCAAAGTAAACAAAGACAATAATAAATAAAGTAATTATTATAAAAAATCTACAGGATATTCCATCTTTCAAACATAAATAATGTATATAAATTTTTAAGTCAATAAGATGATTACTTTAGCAGCTATAGTGTCCACTAGATATTTCACGGACAGTAACTTTAATAGTAATAATAGGAATCATTTCAAAATCAAAAACCTTCTTCGACCCATGAACATAACACTTTGCATAAATTTTAAATCAGCCTGTAGCTTGTAGACAAATGCTTGTGGAAAGTTGCAATATACCTGGGTTTTCTAGGCTTAATCTGTGGTTTTACAGGTTCGGGACTAGCAGTACTCTCTGTAATATCATTATTGATTTCATCATCATCAGAATCAAATGGATTCATTAATTGATTCCGTGTCATTAACACTGATTTATCTGGTGAATCAGGATCACTTTTAGGCGGACTTGGTGCTTTCTTTTTTTTCCTTTCTATCACAGTTTTAACATTACCACTGGTGTGTATGTGTTTATCTGCCCTTTTCTTGTATCTTGGTTCAGGTGAAGTTTCACAACTATCAGAATCAGTAAAAGTATCATTGGGACTTAAACCTAAACATTCATTATTGGTATGAGATTGTTTGCTGGTTACTACTGGTGTTTTTATTTTCAATGATCTTGGGGATGTAGGTGATTTAAGGGATTTATCATCTGCTGTGCTTCCATACATTTCTTCACTTATTCTTTCATCGGACTGATGATCATGATCCCCAAGAGTATAAGTTGATTCACTGGTACTGGCACCCAGTTGTTGAACCTCTAGTGTCTGACCAGTGAAATATGCTCGTAACTGATGTAGATATGTCATTACAATAAGTTTATCAGGCACAGCCAATAATACCATATCTGCTGGTTCAATCAATTTGGGTATACCAAGTTTAGCAGCTGCATCAAATGCCTATAAAATAACCAAATCTTTGACTAATTCAATGAAAAAAGACATATTTTGTCAGAATAACACTCCTGAGTTCAAATATTGTGTATACAAATCCTCACTGCTTTCTGTCTGACTTTGAAGAGTTTAGGTATATTGGTAGGTTTCATTACCAATTGATCTAAAACCAACTTACTTACCAGTTTGTTATTGCCTTTGATGTCATGTGGAGATAATGCTGAGTAGTCACTGAAATGAGGGAAAGTTACGTTTCATTATTTTTCATTTCAAAATAATCTGGTTATACTCAATTTCTAATTAATTTATCTAAATCAATAGTTCGTGAGAAAAAAAAATACATTTTATAAAAGTGATGAAATATATAGAGATTTATCATCTGCTGTGCTTCCACATACAAAGATGGACTACAAGTCTAATCATGTGCAATCTTTTCATTACCTAATCATTTTAATAATTTCTCTGTTATTGTTTTATCTATGAGACACACAACTACTATTCCTGATCATGACAATATATTTAAGCCCTGTATTAGTAAATTCTTGCTAGAAAAAAGATGATTATTCATTATGAATAGTTAACAGTTCTAGCGTATTGATATGCAAATTGATATATTACTTACATGAGATCTGGTCTAAAATGATGAGTTATTGCACAAAATGCTAAACCATTCCTCCATGATGTGGTTAAATTTGTTACTTTCACTCCTTTATAATCTTTCGTTATTTGTTTACACCAATCTAATAAATCTATTGTTGGATCACTGACAGTTTTTACAGGAGATTCCATCTGTACAAATTAAATCATACTAACTGAAATATTCCTGGTAATTTAACTCTTTCACAAATCAGGAAAACAAGTTTTCCTTCATTTAGCTTCATATTCCAAACACAAAACATGAAATTAGATATTGACCAAAAAAATCTTACCTCTTTCATTGAATGGGGAGTAATATCTGCTGTTACATCCATTGTAGACGATCTACTAAAGAAATAAAGTTAACAATTAGTAACAACTCTTTATGTAACCTTTAAAGCATGTAAATAGAAAGCAAACATTCCACTGTCTTATCAGAAGGACCTATATAAATCAAACAAGTTCATTGGCGATGGGAATCTCTGGAAAATATGTATGTTATAGAATAAAATGTGACCAAGGCAAAGATATTCTGATCATTCCAAAAACCTATCTAAGATATTTTCATTCCATTCGCCTTATATAAATGAAATATTACCTATTGTTAGAAGTATTCATAGAAACTTCTATAGCAGGAGGGGTAATAGCTCTAATTTGTGGTTTTTCATCTTCAGGGGTAGAGGGAGGGGTACCTTCATAAATTGGTCGTTCAGCAGGGGAGAGAGATTTAGTCATTTTCAATGTTAATTGTTTTTTGTTTTCTTTGTCCTTCTTACTGGCAAGAGATGCTGGTAGAGTACTGTATTTACTTCTTTCTGGTGTTTTCTCATCTAAAGATTTTAACCCATCACATGATTTAGACATGTGAGAATCTTCAGGCCATTCTTCTTCTCCAGAATCCCCAAAAGGGTTAGCAGGCATGATTTTCTGTGGTGATGGGTTTAAAGATGTTGAGACAGAACTATAGACAGAGGATGTATTGAGGCTAGAAGTTCCTTCTTTAGATTCTTCCTCATCCTCATCATCTGGTTCACCAAATGGATTTGGAGGTGGAGGAGCAGGTTTCGTTTTTCTTGGTTTACATTTTTCAAATACAGTTGAAGAATCATCTAAAAATTTAAAAGATAGGTTGCCAGGCAACAAAACATACACCCACAGCAGCTAAGTTGTCCAGGGAGTCAACAAGGGTTGTCACAAATATTTTTCTTTTGTCAGAAATGAAAACATTTACAAAACACTACGAGTAACAACCCATTTGGCTTCTAGTTCTGCCCTATTCTAACATTTAGCATACAAATCAATTGCCATAATTATTGGAAATTGTTGAAAATTGATAGCCTTCTTCATCTCATGACCTTAAACACTGTATTAAATATAAAGTCAATTGGATATTAACTTTAGCCTCTAAAGCATCTACAAGATTTTTTAGAGTGATCAAGGGCCATAACTATGACAGTGTCAATCCAATATTAACTTTAGCCTCTAAAGGTTCCACAGGCTTCTTCGTCTCATGACCTTAAACACTGTGTATAAATTTCAAGTCAATCGGATATTTAAAAGCGACCAAGGGACATAACTCTCGCAGTAATTATCAGAAATTGCTGAAAATCAATAGGATTCTTTATCTTATTACCTTCAAAGAGATCAAGGGCAGTAATTCTGGAAGTAATTATCAGAAATTGTTGAAAATCAACAATCTCATGAACTTAAACACTGTGTATAAATTTAAAGTCAATCAGATATTAACTTTTGGTCTAGAGCGTCCACAAGATATTTCAAAGTGATCAATGGAAATAACTCTGGCAGCAATTATCAGAAATCAATATTCTTCTTCGCTCATGATCGTAAACATTGTGTTTGGTCAATGATGGGATTTCAAATTTTTCTTGTCAGACACTTTTACCGAAAATAAAGGGACATAACTCTTATCGTTATTTAAGCGGGCAGTTTTACACCACACACAAAAACCATGTAAACAAAATATTCAAATTCGTACATAATAAAAAAAATAGGTGCACCTTGTTATTTTTCATATTCAATTCCTGTACGGTATTCAACTTTATGTCAGTAGTATTCCTACAAAATTATGTGATGTCGTAATACGATAGAATGAAAGCGTGCCGACTATTGCTGACCTGTACCTGTTTCAAATTCCTCCAAAATTATCGTATTTTTCTGGTCATAAGTCGATACACTTTTCAGCAAAAGTCTGGCATTCGTCTTATACTCTGTTAAGTCTGTTTCGACTTATATACGGAAGGTAAAAAAATGACATCCCAAAATTTATTTGGCAGTAAACGTTGCTCTAACACAGCGAGCGAGTGACATCATCTGCTAAATAATCGCATTCGACTCTAGCACACGCTATCGTCTAAAACAATTAACTACTTACACTATTCCGATCAACATATTCGTCAACATTTCCTAGTGTACTTTTTTCTTTATTTAAAAACATAAACCCCATTTAAAATATGATCATAAATCCGAGAATATGCCATCAAAATATAAACTTTCTTCCGATATTAGACGTGTGAAATTTGTCACGTATTCATTTCATAATTTCACGCATCTTGTGAGATTTCTACTTCCGATTCAGTTATTGTACTATAACCGTGTGAGATCAGAAACAGAGCTTGCAATGTCTAAAATTTTTCGGATATGTGTGTGTGTGTGAAATAGCAGACAAGTTATCGGATACAATGTATATTGATTTGGGGTGTCATATACTATTAGGATATGTGACATATATGACTAATTTCTACTTGTTGTCGGCAGACATCAAGGAGATTAAAGCGTCTGATAATGGAGAAATCATGGGTAAGTCACGTAGATTAAGTTTATAATCACACTTATTGAATTGATACATAATCTGACAAAGGAGAAGCAATGACTTCTGTTCAGGATTGGATTGATGAACTGTCCGATAAATGCCATCACTGCCGTACAGTGTCCATAATGGACGTATGGACAGACGTATAAATATGTGTGTATAAAAATGAGTTACAGATTAACGCAAATTTAACATTCATTAAGATATGATAGATAAACAATTTCAAGTGTACAGATATTTTTCTGGAATTAAAAACATATACCAGAGAGAGAGAAATGGGGTTTAACGTCCACTTAACACTAACTAGGTCATTTCGGGACTAACACATGGTTCAATTTTATTTCAATAATTCACTTGCACGTAGGGGTCTTTAGCAGTGGGAGGACACTGGAGGATCTGGAATAAACCCACGAGGTTAGACAGGCTACCCTACTCCTTGTCACGTAGAACCGGGGAATTGAAACCTTGCCAGTTGACTCAATGACAGACCTAATGATACAGCACGCATGTGCTAACAATTCGACAATCCGAGACTTAGCTTCGATCAACCAGTACGGTGGTTGAAATTATTGCACACGTCTGTCAAACCTTCAAAGGCTAATATCTTCGCTTGCAATAGAGTAATTTGAATGAAATTTTCTAAATTATTCATTTTACATCATCTACTT
The DNA here is from genome assembly GCF_932274485.2 of Patella vulgata. Classification (NCBI taxonomy): domain Eukaryota; kingdom Metazoa; phylum Mollusca; class Gastropoda; family Patellidae; genus Patella; species Patella vulgata. Next base: position 35,460,831 of record NC_065883.2, read on the forward strand.
TCGAACTATTGTAGCAAGAATGGCTAGTTCTTTATCTAAATCTTACATAATGTATCTTTAAGATTACTTGGTTATCAATTCATAATTCATACCACAACCAAGTTAAATAAGCCAACAGTAAGTCTAATGTCCACCACATTAACCTCAAAATAGATTCCTCTCATGAATTATTTGTACATTTATTTACTTACAAAGCATCACGGAATTAAAATACTTACCACTCTGCTTATCCTGACCAGAAAATGCTCGTTATAATAAATTAATGAAAATCCATAGGAATCTTCATTACATGATTATAAACACTTTAAAGTCAATTGAATAAACATCCAAAAGACATTTCTAAGAGATCAATGGCTATAACTCTGGCTTTAATTACTGGAAATCGTGGAAAATCAATAAGGTTCTTTGTCTTTTTATGGACCTTATAAGGTCTATGGTCTTATGAACATTAATAATGTGTATCATTTTCATCAATTGTGGACAATGGATCAACAGATGGACAGACAGTGAAGATGACAATCAATTATGTTACCAAACTAAAACTCAATAAATACAATTACTCAAATTCATGCATATTTAAAAGATAATATGCACCAATAAAAAAATTAACTTTTACTTTCCAAAATGAAAACACAGACAAAAAAAGAATATTCTCCAATACGCACATTGTGAAAAGGATGCAAAAACAGAAAAAGCTACATAAAGATTTGATATTCTAAATATGGGTAGATAAGTGAACCACAGAAACAAGTAAGATGTGAACAAATACCAGAAAGATGTGTACAAAGTATTGACAGCCAATAACAGGGTTCCCGCGGCTTCGTCAAACATTTTTGACGAATGAAACCTTGCCAGTTGACTCAATGACAGACCTAATGATACAGCACGCATGTGCTAACAATTCGACAATCCGAGACTTAGCTTCGATCAACCAGTACGGTGGTTGAAATTATTGCACACGTCTGTCAAACCTTCAAAGGCTAATATCTTCGCTTGCAATAGAGTAATTTGAATGAAATTTTCTAAATTATTCATTTTACATCATCTACTTTCGAACTATTGTAGCAAGAATGGCTAGTTCTTTATCTAAATCTTACATAATGTATCTTTAAGATTACTTGGTTATCAATTCATAATTCATACCACAACCAAGTTAAATAAGCCAACAGTAAGTCTAATGTCCACCACATTAACCTCAAAATAGATTCCTCTCATGAATTATTTGTACATTTATTTACTTACAAAGCATCACGGAATTAAAATACTTACCACTCTGCTTATCCTGACCAGAAAATGCTCGTTATAATAAATTAATGAAAATCCATAGGAATCTTCATTACATGATTATAAACACTTTAAAGTCAATTGAATAAACATCCAAAAGACATTTCTAAGAGATCAATGGCTATAACTCTGGCTTTAATTACTGGAAATCGTGGAAAATCAATAAGGTTCTTTGTCTTTTTATGGACCTTATAAGGTCTATGGTCTTATGAACATTAATAATGTGTATCATTTTCATCAATTGTGGACAATGGATCAACAGATGGACAGACAGTGAAGATGACAATCAATTATGTTACCAAACTAAAACTCAATAAATACAATTACTCAAATTCATGCATATTTAAAAGATAATATGCACCAATAAAAAAATTAACTTTTACTTTCCAAAATGAAAACACAGACAAAAAAAGAATATTCTCCAATACGCACATTGTGAAAAGGATGCAAAAACAGAAAAAGCTACATAAAGATTTGATATTCTAAATATGGGTAGATAAGTGAACCACAGAAACAAGTAAGATGTGAACAAATACCAGAAAGATGTGTACAAAGTATTGACAGCCAATAACAGGGTTCCCGCGGCTTCGTCAAACATTTTTTCAAGGTTATTCAAGGATAAATATACGTCAAATTCAAGGACTTTCAAGGACTTTTTTTTACCCTAAAGTTACAATTTTTCATCTTAAAAATAACCAAAACATTACCAACTATCGTTATAATCTCATATTTAAAAGGAATTGAAGACATAAATTGTTTTTTTATTATTACAGATCGACTTTCGGCACACCGGAAAAACTCCCGCCATTTTTAAAACAGAGTTATTTCCCTTTTCGCTCGGACCACAGTTAACTGATTAAACTAAAGTACGAATAAAAAGTAGTACAGTTTATTGACGTTAATTTGCCGATTATTAATATGTTTATTATTGTTTTAATATATATAGTTTTTCAAGTTTAGCTATTTGTTCGTCTATTTCCGTAATTTCTGTCTTTTTGGCTCTTGCTGCCCTGCGAAGGGCGTTCGACTCAATAAAAGTTTCTTGATGTCACAGCTTTTTTCCGCATTATCTGCCTTCTCGTCCGCCGAAGCTTCCAGCGTAATAATGTCATTTTCGAGGCATTTATTTTTCTTTTTACAGTCAGTAAGTTCATCTCCAATATATTTTCGTTTTGAATCTACTGTTGACTTAGCATCCTCTTTCTTTTGGTCATCCAGGTATTGTCTGTATTTTATTCGAGCTGCACTAGCATATTGAAGGCACTGGGGCGTAACTTCAAATTTGTCCACTCCGCCAATTAAATGTACATGATGCACAATATGCCTTTGATTTATTATAGATTTTCCCCCGCATATTTTCCGTTAAAATTTTTGCATTAAAAGAAAACCTGCATTCTACTCCAGCTTGTCCGCGAGATAAGATCAGCAACATCCTGACAAGTTTTTGAAAATTTTTAAAATGTTCGAGATGTCTCATTAAAAACAAATCTAACGAATCATTGTTAAGAGCGTCGTAGTTTTTAAATTCTAATATATCCAATGGAGACAAATTAGACACATAGTTAATAAAATCATCATATTCAGACTTTATCAAATCACTTGTCGCCTCATCTAATTTTTTGGCTGTTATTAATATTTCAAGGATGTGTTTAAATTGTGTCTTTGCTATATCAGGAAGATTCGCTATCCGTTTAGGATGCAGACACCCTAGATTTCTGGCCATGGCATATGTAATAGGTGATTTTGTCATTAAATGTTTAACTATATGTATTAACATATTCTTGCTCTGGATTCTACAGTCCAAAACGTCCCTTTCGGATACAACTTTCCCACTAATTAGTTTCCGTAGTTCTCCCTCAGCCTTAAACCCGAGATCAATGTCTTTATATATGATATGATTATCTACTTGTTCAACATCAATTTTAAGTAAATTACTGATATTTGTACGGTTTTTAGTACGGACGATTTTACAAAACGCTTCATCAACTGTTTAATCATTGATTTTATGCGAGTGCACAAAAGTGGTACTAAGTTATTAACTGATATTTGTACGGTTTTTAGTACGGACGATTTTACAAAACGCTTCATCAACTGTTTAATCATTGATTTTATGCGAGTGCACAAAAGTGGTACTAAGGGTCGTTGACTCTGAAATATTTGCAAGAACGGGGTCATTAGGCTTATTACAGTCAGGAAAAAGGCTAATTTAACAAACATAAGTTTATCGTTATTAATACCATTGCGCACAACTTCAAATGATTTACTTTTATATGATTGTGTGGTTTTATCTTTTATATATTTTACAACACTTGGCCAAATTTCAATTGCCCGGGTTACCACAGGCTTGTTTTCAAGCCACCGATGACCACAGAATTTAAGTGTAAAGACTGTTGAATCAGGTAAAGTTGTATAGTCAGACCTTCGTGCAGGCGTATCTTTAAATATCCAGTACAGTGATTTGAGAAAATCGCCAACTCCCAATCCTGACTTTTCAACCAAATTTTTAAAAGCATTGTGCACTGTATGCAACCCACAGCTACCTATGTTAATCATATAGTCTCCGAAATTCGAATTAAGTAATCTAAAAAGTTTCCAATTAACAGTTGGACCATCCATAGAAAGTTGTAAAAGATTACTTTTGTTAAGCCCGATATCGTCGACACATTTTATTAAAACGGGAAGAAGATCTTCAGCTTTGCCATGTCCAATAAATTCGGATGTTAAATAATGAGAAACCACGCAATTTGATCCATTATCCCACAAGCGAACATGAACATCAACCTGCTTTTTCTGTAAACTTTCATTATGTGATTCATCAAACATAATGACGTAATTTTCGACACCGCGTATCAATGTTTTTAATTTGTCTTGTATGTAGGGACCAATACCAAAGCAAACGAGATAGGTAATTTTATTTTCGCCACGTGTAAATTTCTGGGCAATTAGGCTGTCTGGAAATGCACGTTGAAAAAATTTGTCTATATCCGTGCAACTGTTATAACTATAATGTGACGTAATACATTTTACTGCCCATAAAATTTCAGCAGTTAAAACGGCATTGCCAGTGACAGATATTTGTGTCTGGCCAATTGTACCCGCTTTCGTTAATTTGATGTGTTTTTCACTCTTTTCGTGTGAACGTACAGCAGATATACCCATTTTCTTGATACTGAAACTCTTCTTGCATATGCAGCATTTCGCTTGATGAATGTTTGTTTCATCGCGACTTAGCCAGTTATAGCTATCAAGCCACGAAGTTTGAAATTTGCAAGACATGTTTTATTTTCAATGTCATGCAGGCTTGCCTTCGTTATTATGCATAGTTTAATGTAATTACTAATACCGATTTTGATTAGTCAGTGTAGTGGCTTCTAGTATGTTAATTGGACAATGGGGTCACGTGAGAGTATTTGGTTGCCTAACGGTAAATGTCATTGGCTTATCTTGTTATTACGTGACAAAACACAGCTGTTTATTTAGATCAGTTGATTGACAGGTATACGTCAGAGTTATTGTTTAGTATAACTAGCATAACTTCTAATCTAAACAGGATTTTCATATCAACTTACTATTATTACCAATTTGAAACAAAATTAAGGATCTCAACTGAAATTCAAGGATATTTTCCTATTTCCGCGAAATTCAAGACCTTGAAAATGAAATTTTAAATTTGAGGATATTCAAGGATTTTCAAGGACCGCGGGAACCCTGAATAAGATAGGGCTATATAGTGAACATTTAACCTATGATAATCATGTCGAGGAAAGTTGTTTTTTTTTAAAAAGAAAATACAACCATAAACAGCAATTGGTTTGATAAAGTTTTTGTTCTTTCAAGTTATCACTTACTGGTAAAGTAAATGAACAAGTCACTGGAGATATGGTATAGTTTAGAACAGGGTTTTTGGCGCTGGAAAGTATGTATATAGTTTACTTTCAAAACATCGTTCGATAATTGATAAAAATCGTTTAAGAATTACAATGATAGATTGCCAGGCAACGAAACATACGCCCACAGCACTGCTCAGCTAAATTGTCCGGGCAGTCAACAAGAGTTGTCGCATATTTTTACTTTTTTCGGTAATGAAACATTTATAATGCACTAAAATCTGATTAACAGTAACAACTCATTAAGTAATTATCAGAAAATCATTAGAATTTGTTTAGCTTTTATAAAGTTCTGCCCCATGCTAACGTTTAGTATACAAAACATTTAATATCATGGATTTAGCTGTTCAAATTATCAAAATTCATTGAAAATCAATATACTTGTTCGTCTCAAGATCTTAAACTATGTGTATCAATCTAAAGTCAATCGTATATTAACTTTAGCCTCTAGAGCGTCCACAAGAATTTTTGAAGTGATCAAGGGCCATAACTCTGGCAGTAATTATCGGAAATTGCTGAAAATCATTACGCTTCTTTGTCGCATGACCTTAAACACTGTGTATAAATTTTAAGTCAATCGGATATTAACTTTAGCCTCTAGAGCGCCCACAAGATTTTTTTAAGTGATCAAGGCCCATAACTCTGGCAGTAATTATCGAAAATCAATAGGATTCTTCGTCTCATGACCTTAAACACTGTGTATAAATTTAAAGTCAATCGGATATTAACTTTAGCCTCTAGAGCGCCCACAAGATTTTTTGAAGTGATCAAGGCCCATAACTCTGGCAGTAATTATTGAAAATCGCTGAAAATCAATAGGCTTCTTCGTCTCATGACCTTGAACACTCGGATATTAACTTTAGCCTATAGAGCGGCAACAAGCAATTGTGGACGCTGGACGGACGGGGGCGACAACAATATAGGACCACATTTCAATGTGGGCGTATAAAAATTGTGACCTCTAGAGTGTCCACAAGCTAAAAACGTGATTTTTTGTACAATCAGGGGTCATAATCCATGAAGTATCGATCTGATACATGCCAATATCGAAAGGAACCGAGATCTTTTGGAGATAAACCGGATAAGAATTGTAACCTGTAGAGTGTACACAAACAAATTGTGGACTGACAGACAGACGTATAAAAAGGTATTTTATAATTACATATTGACAGCTTAATCACTCGCCAAAATACATCATGGACTCTAAGTTATTACCCAATAATCAACTAAATTGCGCAGGGTCCCCCGAATCAAGTGATTACGCTGTCTGAAAATGGGCGACAGCTTATCAATAGAGATTGACAGTGACATTTTTTGGCGCCAGTTTAATGTACAGTCTTGCGAGATTATCGCACTGCCATTATGAGCTTGATTAATGACCACGTGTACAGATGGAAGACTAGTTAATTCAGTTTTGATTTAAAAAAGATACATTACCTAGTATGTGATTTACCGATTTCCAATTGTATAATTACCTGGGACATGATTTACCGATTTTTGATGTATTTGTCAATGGTGGAATACTAATTTTATAGGATAATGGATAATAAATACTACTCTGACCACAGTAAGGTGATCATCTATGGGTGTGCATTTTTTTATATTCACTTTTTTTATTCGTACTTCATATGTAAATAATCGTAATCAAAATGAACCGATTGGATAAACGGCTTGCGGCAAATTTGAAGGTTCATCTAATAGTTCAACGCCGTAGATAAATTAACTGTGTGTTGATTTTTCAACGTATCTCGGGAAATGATCGTAATCAAAATGAACCTATCGGATAAACGGCTCGTGGGAAATTTAAAGGTTCATCTAATAGTTGAACGCCGTAGATAAATTAACTGTGTGTTGATTTTTCAACGTATCTCGGGAAAGTAAACAGCTCGTCTAATAAGTAAAGGTCGTAGATAAGTAAACCGTGTGTTGATTTTTCAATGTATCTCGGGAAAGTAAACGGCTCGTCTATGGGTTTGCATTTTTTTATAATCAATTTTTTTATTCGTACTTCATATGTAAAAAATAGTAATCAAAATGAACCGATCGGATAAACGTATCTCGGGAAAGTAAACGGCTCGTGTAACAAGTAAACGCCATAGATAAGTGAACGGGTCGTCCATTTATAAACGCCTCTAGGAGAAACTAAACCTGTTACCATTAAACTAAGCCATAGTACTAACTAAACCATTTTTGTAATTCTTAAACGATTTTTATCAATTATCGAACAATGTTTTGAAAGTAAACTATATGCATACTTTCCAGTGCCAAAAACCCTGTTCTAAACGATACCATATTTCCAGTGAGTAGTGCTACCTAATGCTTCCATTTCTAGTGTTATTGTGGTAGTATTCTTAATGTTAATGATACTGAAGTACAGTGAGATGCATACTTTGCTCTGTGTTTTTTGGGGTCTTTTTTAACTCAATACACTATTTCCAGCTGGGTATGTGGTTTTTTTTAAACACAGTTTTCAAAATACATTATTATTAATTTTTCAAACTTTTGTGCTACATAAACACTTTTGAGATCCTAAAAAATTCTTTGTAATTTTGGTATCATTGTATTTGATATTAAACACATCATATCTAATCTGAATTTAATCACAACCAAAAGTAAAGAAGGATAAAATGAAACAAGAAACAACACACCAAAAGGATTTAAACAGTCATCATACTCCATGCTGTCATCATTAAAAGGGTTACCATGGTTACTTTCTAGTTGATCAATCTGGGACGTCAAGTCTTTTATTTTAAAGGATAAATCTTCTTTGCCCTCATCATCTTCATCTAAATCATCCAGGTTACCAATATCAGCTTTACCAATACTCATTAAACTAGCAACACTCTGCATATCTTCATCACTGCTCAAAATAAATGAAAGAAGTTCTAAATGAATCAAAGAGGAAAAAAGTGAGACGATGCATATTATTCAATTCCTATTCATAAATATAGCCCATCACCAGCTTTGTGACGGGAAGCAGAATGGATGTCACAGAATGATGCTCAATTAAACCAGCGGTTGCCAGGCAAGTTATGCCCACATTTTGCAAGTGATGGATAGAGAACAAGCTAAAACGTACAATCAGGGGCTATAATCCAGAAAGTTATGGTCTGAAATGCGCAAATATTGAAAGGGACAGATCTTTCGGACATAAAGATATATTTCAAGTTTCATCAAAATCAGATAAAAATTGTAACCTTCGTATTACAAATTTATACACGATGTGCGTACAAAGAGCGGGCATTTTGTCGGGCAGTTTCGTTTCAATTTTCCCAAAATTCAAATTCAACCTTCATTAATTATGGTGAAATGGTGATAAATTTAAACGGTTTTTAAAATAGGATAAAAATTGTGACCTCTAGCTAAAAAAACATGATTTTTTCTACAATCAGGGGCCATAATCCAGGCACAAATAGCAAGAGGAACCAAGATCTTTTGGACATAAACATATATTTTAAGTTTCATCAAAATCTGATAACAATTGTGACTTCTAGAGGGTCCACAACTTTGGTATAACATACTTTTACACTACGAATAAGTCGGATTCGTATAAGTCGGATCTTTGCTCAACTCGGATAAAATTGTTTGGACCCTTTGATCCTGCACGTTTTTCTTATTAAATTTCTGCACGTAAGTCGGATCTTTGCTTAACTCGGATCAAAACGTTTGGTCCATTTGATCTAGACCTCAATGTTTAGCAGAAGGGGGCAGATTTTTAACAATTGTCTTGCACATACTGCCTCTAGCGAGGTAAGCAAGGTCTTATTTTCTCACTAAAATGTTCCTTTACATTGTTCAGGCGTTCACAGACCGTTTAGCAGTAAAAAGTTTGCCCAGTAAAATTGAACATACAGGGCGATAATGAGACGTACGTTCAGAGCTGAACTAGGTCTTCGGCTAACTCGGATCTTCGCGTAAATTGGATAAAATTGGTCAGTCCATTTAGATCCGACTTATGCAAAGTTTACTGTATTTGCGTACAAGGGGCCACCATTTTGTCAGGCAGTTTTGGTCTGATTTTCATGAAATTGGAACTCAACCGTCATTAGGGTATAACGGTGATAAATTTAAAACTGGATAAAAATTGTGACCTCTAGAGGATCTACAAGCTAAGAACGTGATTTACTGTACAATCAGGGCCATAATTCAGGAAGTTACAATCTGATATATGCGCGAATATCAAAAGGACCTAAGATTTTTGGGTTATAAACATGTATTTCAAGTTTCATCAAAAGCAGATGAAAACTGTGACCTCTAGAGTGTCCACAAGGTAAAAACGTGATTCTTCGTACAATCAAGGGGCCATAATCCATGAAGTTATGGTCCGATACATGCCAATATCGAAAGGAACCAAGATTTTTGGGAGATAGACCTATATTTCAATTTTCGTCAAAATCGGATAAAAATTGTGACCTGTAGAGTGTCCAGAAACAAATTGTGGACAGACGGACAAGGGCGACGGCATAATACGTCCACTTGAAAATGTGGGCGTATAAAAAGCAATAACAACATTATTTTTGAATACTTACGTAGCTTTACCTTCCCTCAGAAAAACACAAGACAATGTTAAACATAGAGTAGCTGATACAACCTTCTTAGATGCTGGTTTAAAGCGAATCTTAATATTGGTCTGTGATGGTATCTGAGTAGCATAATCCTTCATATTGATCGACTTACTGGCTAAAATCTTTCTACGACCTTTAGATTGCTGTCAAAATTAAAATTATAAAATCTATTAAACCGTTTTACACAGTACAGTACTACAGTGTGCATTGACTAAAGTAGCTTTATTTAGTGGCCAGTCGCAAATAATACGGAAAGGAAACAGAACTTAAACTTATCTACCAGTATCCTTTACTTTAGAAGCTCAAACACAAATCATCTTGAAGGCTTGATTTTTTTCCTAATATGATTTGCTGAACTTATTCTTTAAAGACTGGCTTTGAACTATCTTTTATATTTATTGTCCACCATAAATATATATATATATATGTGTTATGAAATGAGAAATTTGGGACTTACATCTTCAATAACAAATGTCCACTCCTTATCTTCATATTCTGCTTGTCGAGAATCACGAAATAAAGTGACCATAATCTCCAGGTTTTCTGGAACAGTCCAACTGACATGTCCACAATATGGATTCTTCATAGAGGGTTGCCATGTTAATACCTATTGGTAGAAAGTAACAACATTAAGTCATTCATATCCAAAAATAATTGTATAAGCTTATTATCTTGAAAGTAGAAGTTTTAGATAAACAGCTTTATTTTAACCAGTGAGAAGAGATTATGCCATGTGTACCCGTGGTACTTTTTATATCATACTTGATAATGTGAATATGTCAATTCCTAGTCCTAATCCCTGAACCATAGGCATTAAGTTTCAACAGAGTTGCTGCCCTTAGACTAGCTTGAAATATTGTATACGAAGAAATGCATATGCCCAAGTCAAAACAATGTATTAAATTACATTCTTTCCAACATTATTTCATATACTTTTCAATCATTTATACCCAGTAAGTGCATTCATCCATAGAACAGTGAAATTTACCTGTGATGACTTCCTACGATTACGTCTAGTCCACACAACACCAATCTTATTTGGTTGCCTGGAAAATATTATAAAATACATGAACATAAGGAATAACAATTCTAAAGATAGGTTGCCAGGAAACAAAACATACGCCCATGGCAGCTAATAGTCTAATAGTAAGTGCAGGAGGACCATGTGAAGTCAACTGAGCATTCCACAAGGAAATTTTTTTAGACAGTATAATATAATAGCATTACTAAAATTCAATAGGCTTCTTTGTTTTATTAATTTAAATAAAGCACATAAGTTTCACTACAAAGTGAAACACAGGACATAACTTTAGAAGTAATTAAAGTAATTGTTGAAATTCAATAGGAATCTACGTCTCAGCTGACTAAAAAATGTATATACATATGTTAACAACCTATAAATTTTAACACCATCAGATGATAAATGTCTATTGAGTTTTCACAAGGCGGGGGTGACGGCAACATACGACCACACTTCCATGTGGGCCCGGTGTGTATAATACAAAGATAACACTAACATCTAACAGTTGATATATATAAAATTTAATATGGAAAAGAAACATATATACCGCCAAATTATTTTATCAGTTTACATCAATTTTAAGCTGATAAATAATCAATAAGTTCACTTATTAAATTATAAATAAGTTTATTGTTGAATAAAATAATTACCATTTTTTAGTAACTTCTACTTCAAGATCAGTTAAAGAAGCAGTAAATTGAAACTTTGACGCTGATTTTCCTACACGTTGTAAACGTTTCCAAACACTCATCTTGATTATAGTTGTAGCAATATCATTTTATTAACAATAACTCTGTAATATAAACATTTGAAACAATAATACAATAGGCCTTCACTATAACACTGATGTTGGGAGTCCTTTGCCTATGGCACACATGTATTACTACAAGACTTTCATGAGATGCCATAATTATAGTATAAAATTTGTAAACAACAGTTAAACCATTTGGGGATGAATAACATACCATATATTTAGCATGCGAACAGTCTTAAATTAAGGCTAAGCATTAATAGCCAATCATAACAGTTTTTATGACGTCAAAGGCAGTATTGGCTGTGTTAGTCCCGAAATGACCTAGTTTGTGTCGAGTGGACGTTAAACCCCATTTCTCTCTCTCTCTCTCTCTCGCTTTCATTGGTACCGAGTGGCAAGTAATGATTCCACACCAATTTGAGTTGTAGGAGTTGTCTGAGAATAGAGTGAGGTATATTATATATTCTATTTCTAAATAATATGTCTGGTAATACCACAAACGAAATTTAAAGATCAAATTGGTGTGTCCTAATATAGATAATTTATACAATGATTGCTTTGTTTTAATTTTAAATAAAACTAGAACTCCAAAGGAGTACTGACGTGTTTCGGTATGTCACGTCACGTCAGGTCACACCTTGTTACATCAACAATCAAGTTACGCCATAAATTATTGAGTATATTAACATCCAATACCTATTAAAGTGGAATTTTGAACTCTTAATAAAACTGGAAGTTATACTTCAGGACCAAACTTTTTTATATTAATTGTTAGTAGACACCAGGGTCATCATACATACAAAGGTCAAGGGTCATTGAAAGGTTAGGTCTGATAGGTCACAATCTAGAAAGTGAAAAGTCGAACAAAATTCAAAGTGAAACCGGAAGTAAACAAAATCGGAATTAAAAAATCGGCTCCCTAAGAATTATTGCCATTTGGAGTAGGTTCAATACAAAACAAGATACGCCCACATTTTGCAAGAAATGGGCAGAGAACGAGCTAAAAAAATAATGTGATTTTTTGTACAATCAGGGGCCATAATCCAGGAAAAGAGGGTCCGGTATGCGCGGATTATTGAAAGGAACCGAGATGTTTGGGTTATCAACATACATTTCAAGTTTCATCAAAATCGGATAAAAATTGTGACCACAACCTTCGTATTATCGGTACATACTTTTACACAATTTGCATACAAAGAGCGGCCATTTTGTTGGGTAGTTTCATTTCAATTTTCCCGAAATTTGAATTCAACCTTCATTATGGTGGAATGGTTATATATTTAAACGTTTTTTTAAATCAGATAATAATTGTGACCTCTAGAGGGACCACAAGCTAAAAATGTGATTTTTCGGACAATCAGGGGCCATAATTCAGGAAGTTATGATCCGATATGCGCAAATATCGAATGGAACCAAGATCTTTGGGTTATTATAAACATGCATTTCTAGTTTCACCAAAATTAGATGAAAATTGTCACCTCTAGAGTGTCCACAAGCTAAAAATGTGATTTTTCGTACAATCAGGGGCCATAATCCATGATGTTTCGATCTGATACATGCCAATATCGAAAGCAACCGCGACCTTTTGGAGATAAATCTATCTTTCAAGTTTCGTCAAAATCAGATAAGAATTGTGACCTGTAGAGTGTCCACAAACAATTGTGGATGGACAGACGTCCAGACGGACAGGGGTGACGACAATATATACGTCCACATGAGAATGTGGTTGTATAAAATAGTTTTTGAAAATTGGAATTAAAATGGTGGCTGAATATCGATTTGAATGTTTTTGTAAAATCCAATATGGCAGCCAAGCGGTTGAAAATGTTATCGAAAAAGGTTGTGAAAAGGAAAGATAATATCTGAGGCTAACAATACCATGTCATTTTTTGTCTATTTTTAAAATGGAGAGAACTGTTCTTGTTTGGGAAAAATTGGAAGGACTCGTAAATTTCCGAAGCTGTCACAAAATTTTTTTAATATGCCATTTTGAAGGCATCCATATGTTCCTCATTCCTACCAAGTTTCAACTTGATACCTCAAATAGTGACATGGATACGCCATCTTGAATGTCAAAACTAATCGAGCGAACTTCCGAATTTTGAAAAACCATCAACTACAGAACCCGACAAAAATTTGTTGACAAATAACCGGATATGGGGAATCTGAGATTATTTTTTGTCCCATCCATAAAACACAACCTGTTTGTCAACCAGCAGCTGCCAGGCAGGATACGCCCACATTTTCGAGAGATGGATAGAAACAAGCTAAAAAGAAAGTGATTTTTCCTACAATCAAGGGCCATAATTCAGGAAATTACAATTTGATATGCGCAAATATCGAAAGGAACTGAGATCTTTGGGTTATAAACTCACATTTCAAGTTTCAACAAAATCGGATAAAAATTGTAAGCGCTATAGGGTCCACAACCTTGAATTACCACATTTTTACGGTATTTGAGAATGAGGGGCGGCCATTTTGTCTGTCAGTTTTGGGCCGATTTTCATGAAATTCGAAATCAGCCGTCCTTAGGGTGTAACGGTGATATAATAATACGTTTTTTTAAATTGGATAAAAATTATGACCTCTACAGGGTCCACAAGCTAAAATCGCGATTTTTCGTACAATCAGGAGCCATAATTCAGGAAGTTACGTTTCGAAATGCGTGAATATCGAAAGGAACCGAGATCTTTGGGTAATAAACTTACATTTCAAGTTTCATCAAAATAGGATTAAAATTGTGACCTCTATAGGGTCCACAACCTTGATATCCCATATTTTTATGCTATTTGAGAAGGAACGGCAGCCATTTTGTCTGTCAGTTTTGGGCTAATTTTCACGAAATTCGAACTCAGCTGTCCTTGGGGTGTAACGGTGATATAATAATACGTTTTATAAATCGGATAAAAATTATGACCTCTATTGGGTCCACAAGCTAAAAACGCGATTTTTCGTAAAATCAGGGACCATAATTCAGGAAGTTATACGGTCCGATATGCGCGAATATCGAAAGGAACCGAGATGTTTGGGTTATAATCTAACATTTCAAGTTTCAACAAAATCGGATAAAAATTGTGATCTCTATAGGGTCCACAACCTTGATATACCGTATTTTTACGCTATTTGAGAACGAACGGCGGCCATTTTGTCAGTCAATTTTGGGACGATTTTCACGAAATTAGACCTCAGCCGTCCTTAGGGTGTAACGGTGATATAATAATACGTTTTTTTAAATCGTATAAAAATTATGACCTCTTAAGGGTCCACAAGCTAAAACATGATTTTTCGTACAATCAGGGGCCATAAATTCAGGAAGATCTTTGGGTTATAAGCATACATTTCAAGTTTAAACCAAATCGGATAAAATTGTGACCTCTACAGTGTTCACAAGCTAAAAACATGATTTTTCGTACAATCAGGGGCCATAATCCATGCAGTTACAGTCCGATACATGCCAATATCGACAGGAACCGAGATCTTAGGGTGATAAACCTATATTTCAAGTTTCATTGAAATCGGATAAAAATTGTGACCTGTAGACTGTTCACAAATAAATGTGGACGGACAGACGGATGGACGGACAGGGGCGACATTTTCATGTGGACGTATAAAAATGACCCAATCTATATTTAACATTTAGTTGCACAGTGGCCAACTTTGCCTACGCTGGCAGAATGTTTGCACCATGCACAGTTTTGGCTGTAACTTCTGACTAAAATCGGCAAATAAAAAAAACTCTTACGAAAACAATACCAAAGGTTCGAAACATGTAAATATTTTGTAGAAAAGAATGCATTGCAATTTGTATATGACTAGGTGCTAACTGTGACTACGCCATCATGCATGGTATGCTACTTACATGACATGGTACCGTTAATGATTTGTTGTAACATCAGAGTGTCTTAAAGTAGCTAAGTCTCTAACTCAATATCATCCAAAATCTTCAACATTGAAAACACGAATTATTTGTCAAATTAAATCAACATTCATGTTGTGATCTTACCAGAAAAAGATGGGCATTTGATATCCAATATTTAAGATAAAATAAACATTTTACCATTGGTACACGAATCATGTACCATAATGCGCTTCAGTCCCAGTTGTATCAAGAGACTCGAGGAACGAGGCGAGACACATTGCACCAAATCAAACGGCGTATGTAGACTGGAATAACCAGACGCTAGAAATTTGCACTCACTTGAGACTGCTTGATTATTTCGCCGAACATAACTGATTTGAAATTGGAGTAAAAACGGAAACCACTGAATGTAAATCAGTTTATATACATTCATATTACAGTATTATATGCGTTGCGACCCACTTTTGTCAATTTCTAGGTCCCAAATGTTAGTGATTTAGCTCCTTTAACTCTAAACAGACTTTTCTGGCCAAATACAGACAATTTGTCTTACAGTGCAGCAAACTATAGTAAAGGCATGGTATTAACAATGTGCATATTTCTTTTTATAATGGTCAAAATGCGGATTAGTGTTCTGGAAATAGGTTTACTGATGACCTGTAGTGGCTGTAGTGAATACCAGTAATATTAAAATGTAGTCCAATATTTCAAAATATTCAAATAACACAATATCCCATTTCAAATGAAATTAAAACATTACTGAAAGAGAGAAATGGGGTTTAATGTCAAAAATTACTAATTACTGAAAATCAGTTTTAGATCCAGCTTAGCCTACTGGATGTTGCCTATATGCACTTTGGTAATTGGTACTGGTTCTAGGCCTAGTAGCAGTGGTAGACTGACAGCCCAAGCACTAAAAAATGGGTTATGGACATAACAGCCCTAAACCATAACGGTCAAAAAATCTAACCCTAACAGCCATAATGCCATGGCAAAAAAACCCCAAAAATACATTTGTTACATTAGATCTATCTCTATGTGTCAAATGATTTTTATTAACATAAATAATAGCATAATATAAATATGTGTGTTTATCTCCAGCATTATTATTAAAGGGGGAGTCCTAAGTGGAGTGATGACTGTTAAAATCTCCTCGCAATATCTTTAGTTTTTATTTTCTTTGGAGAGGTTTAATTCTTATTAATGAGCCAGTTATTTCCTTGTCACGTACAACTGGGGGAATCGAAACCAAGCTAGTTGACTCAATGACAGAAATTATGATACAGTGCGCATGAGCTAACCATTCGGCCATCCAACCCCCCATGCAGTAACTAATTAGGGATTTGTTACTAGTTAATCACCACTAATCCTATGTAGTCAACTAGTCATCTTCCAATAGATTATCAAAGGGCATTTTAATTGGATAGGATGATTAGTTGAAAAAAAATGTTCAGATGATTATGTTATGGGTGGATTGTTATTTTTGTTGAATGGTGGTTATTTTTATCAAAGGTAAGTAATATTTGGTAAAATATATTGTTTTTCATTAAATTATTAATGTTTGGCTGTTATGACTTAATCTTTTGGCCGCTATAACCAAAATGTTTGGCTGTTACGACCAAAATAGTGCTGTTTTGACCAAAATCAATTTTGGCAACATTCAAAAAAACCTAGCTGCAATATTTGTAGCGGTGGTACAATTGATACACTCTACGAGGCTTTGCGCAAATAAAAATAGCTTCAATAGCAAAATTTTCAACTCATATCATCACAGTTTGCATGGAAATAAGTAATTATATGTTACAAAAAGTGAAGAGTGGAACACTGAAATCTTAATCTTATCTGACCAAACGGTGTTTCGATATTTTTGATGTGATGTGAAATCCCGTGCATGTTCTGGTTGGGCGTCCATTTTAAAAAACAACAGAAATATCGCGTAGCTGTTGGATTTTATTAAACTTATGAATATATGTGTAAGTTTCACCACACTGGGAATTAGTTTATTATATGTTAAGCTATGTGCAGAACAGTTTGGTGTCAGTTTAATTGGAAATTAAGGAAGTTATAGGCCAGAGACTTTTTTGTAGTCAAATAACTAAAAACCTTGCTCAAAGGAAGTCCTTAGAACGATCCACTACTGTGGCTGGAGCAAGACGGAAGACATCAGTAGTAGTGAAACCATTTCTATAAAAACTTGCGGCTGCCAGGCAAGATACGCCCACATTTTGCAAGAGATAGATCGAGATCAAGCTAAGCAATTTTTCGTACAATCAAGGGCAATAACTTGAGAAGTTACGATCTGATGTGCACGAATATCAAAAGGAACCAAGATCTTTAAATTAAATTATAAACATGTATTTCAAGTTTCATCAAAATCGGATCAAAATTACGGCCTCTTAAGGGTCCACAACCTTGATATACCATATATTTACACTATCTACTTACAAGGGGAAGCCAATTTTGTCCAGCAGTTTTGGTCCGATTTTCATGAAATTCGAACTCAACCAGCATTAGGGTGTCATGGTGATATATTCAAATGTTTTTTTTAAATCGGATAAAGATTGTTACCTCTAGAGGGACCACAAGCTAAAAATGAGATTTTTCGTACAATCAAGGGCCATAATTCAAGAAGTTATGATCTGATATGCGTGAATATCAAAAGGAAGCGAGATCATTGGGTTATAAACATGTATTTCAAGTTTCATAAAAATCAGATGAAAATTGTGACCTCTAGAGTGTCCACAAGCTAAAAACGTGATTTTTCATACAATCAGGGGCCTTAGTTCATGAATGGCATGAAGTTATGGTCCGATATATGCCAAGATCGAAAAGGAACCGAGATCTTTGGGAGATAGACCTATATTTGAAGTTTCGTCAAAATCAAATAAAAATTGTGACCTGTAGAGTGTCCACAAACAAATTGTGGAAGGACAGACAGGGACGACGACAATATGCATCCACATGAAAATGGGGGCGTTTTTAATAGCTCGGGTTGGGCTGGATAAGAAACCTCATCTGTCAACCCTCTGTGTTTCAAGATAAGGTATGGTACTATATAGTTTTACCTGACAAACCCTGACGTGAAATACATCGGGCTTCATTAAGTGCAATTGACAACATTTTTGAGCAAAATAACGATTGATTATTGTTATTTATAAAATTTCCGCCACATCTAACTACAATTAGTTAGATTATTTACGGTCCATGATATCACTTACCGTCATACAGCCGAGGTTAGATGTAGGGTACCAGATGTCGAGGTTTTCCGATTGAAAAGAGGCGTGTACAATGGACTTACATGTATATGGCGTTTTCAAGTTGGATAAAAATGACACTTCATCAATTTAGATGTGAATATTTTGAGTTATGTTTAGTTCAGCTCATTTTTTTTCCCCAGCTTACCTAAATTTCGTTTTGTCATATATGGCATTACCCTATATTTAGATTTTAATGGCTTCTGTCAAGCCGTTTAGCAGGAGGGGACGTATTTTTAACAGCATGTTGTGTTGCACATACTGACTCTAGCAAGGTAAGCAAGGTCTTATTTCCTCACTAAAATGTTCCTTTACATTTTTCAGGTGTTTACAGAGACTGATACGTCACAAGACCGTTCAGCAGTAAAATGTTGCCCAGCAACATTGACTGGGAGACGATTCTTTTTCGACAATGATTCAATAGGACAGTTCCTGAACGTATAATGAGATCTACGTTCAGAGCTGAACTAAATTATATTAGGCGATAGTTATACTACTACTACTGTCTGAACCATCGTAAATTTTAAACAGATTTCTTCAATCATGATCAAACTATTTAACTTAACTTTGGTTATTATAAACTTACCTGTGTGTTTGAAATCAACTCCCGTTAATTAAAATCCATTGCACAATTTAATATCCCAACGAATAAAAAAGTTCTCTCTTGAAAAAATTGAATTCCCACAAACTTTTGACATGGAGAAATACCAAAATGGAAGCCGATTACGTCACTCTTCGGGAGAGATCATTTCGTATAAAGGGTACAAGATGTCACGGTTTGCGGTACTTTTACAACAATTCAAGTTTTGTGTAATCCCGGCTTGGTATTGAGTTTGGGCGTTCACACACATAACTGCCCGTATTCCTTTATTTTGTTACTATCTTTAACATTCTAGTAAAATCTCTGCAAAGTTTATGGCTTTTACCTTTTGAAATATTTTGTTTTAATCATATTTTTGATTAGAGTCGGGTGAATGAATTTTCTTTTGAACACAAATACGACACAAAAACAATGACATTCGTTTTACGGGTCTTAAATTTTACCCATGAATATCTTTAATCTGATATATAACATGAATAAACGTACATGTACAGGGTATTTAAAATTATGTGGCTATATGCATGTTCCTGAAGCAACGACTATGAGTTTTACAACATCTGTTAAGATGTACGTAGTTAAAGCGAGATTAAACCTTCTATTGAAGGTGGGGGCTATGGTGTGATTTAAGTATTATTTACAATAAATTAAAAAAAAAAATAATTGATAAAGAATATATTTTCATCTTGAACAATAAATATTGCACCATAATATCACAATATGGTCAAAACTGTCTTCAGTTGATATTTTTCGTTGCCCAAACTCAAACGATCGAAATGAGGACGCTTTCTTTTGATTGCCACACGTGGTTGTCAAAATCTCTGTCATACCCCGCAACAGATTCAATGGTTTCGTCCAACACGGGAGGAAAGCCATGTTGTCTTGAACTCGTAAATACGTCAATTTTTTCAAAAGAGAACTTTTTTATTCGTTGGGATATTAAATTGTGCAATGGATTTTATTTAACGGGAGTTGATTTCAAACACACATGTAAGTTTACATTTACAATAACCAAAGATAAGTAGTTTGATAATAATCGAAGAAATCCGTTTAAAATTTACGATGGTTCAGACAGTAGTTATACTTAAAGTAGCTAAGTCTCTAACTCAATATCATCCAAAATCTTCAACATTGAAAACACGATTTATTTGTCAAATTAAATCAACATTCATGTTGTGATCTTACCGGAAAAGGATGGGCTTTTGATATCCAATATTTAAGACATAATAAACATTTTACCATTGGTACACGAATCGTGTACCATAATGTGCTTCAGTCCCAGTTGTATCAAGAGACTCGAGGGACGAAGCTAGACACATTGCACCAAATCAAACGGCGTATGTAGACTGGAATAACCAGACGCTAGAAATTTGCACTCGCTTGAGACTGCTGGCTTATTTCGCCGTACATAACTGATTTGAAATTGGAGTAAAAACGGAAACCATTGAATGTAAATCAGTTTATATACATTCATACTACAGTATTATATGTGTTGCGACCTACTCTTGTCAATTTCTAGGTCCCAAATGTTAGCGATTTAGCTCCTTTAAGTTGTGTCACTACATTGGCCTCTGTAAAAAAAAATAAAACTGAGTTTGCAAGGTAAAACTTAAGACACACAATCGTAGCTAAAAACAAACAACAGTATACTGAGTATATCTCAACGTTTTTTTTTTTAGCTACGTTCTCGTATAGCGGTATAGCAAGGCCAAGGGTTGGGCCCATATAAGACGTAAATATTGACCTTTCTCTGAAATAAATCTACTAGTAAAGTACATATTTCTCACGTATAATATAAAACATCTACCATAAGCATAATTCACAATGTCCGATTATACCTAGTATGAGAAATAATTTTTTGGCTAATCCTGACAGTCTGAGTAGGTCATTATTAATAACTGTTTTCTTTTTCCGTCTGAAATTAGTAACAGGAAACGGTATTCCACTTTGTATCTGTAACCACTTCGCCACTGTTTCCACAATATTTTTAGAAGTATTTAAAGAACATATCTGGCATAACACATATTCCGATGGGTTGATTTACTTAGGGCCATGATTATGAAAACTGTGGGCAGATTTGTAAATAGGCCCTAGGCTAAATCAAAACTCGAATAAAGCTAATAATATTAATAGTATGTCATTTTGGTCTCGCGTCATTTCGGACTAACGACATTATGTGTTATTTTGGAGCTTTTACGCGTGACGTACTTCCGGTGTCTATTTTTAGCCTGGCCTTTTTCTATCCGTATCTTGATGCTAGGGAAAGCGGGGTATTCCCTCTTTTTCTCTGTATAGAAAACGTATTCTTTAATGCCACTCTTGTTTTAAGTTGCGTGTAGCATTCGTAATAAATTACCGATTTCAAATCATGTCTAAGTTATTATTTTTTTGTTTTAATGACGATATGATACACTGCGTTGTAGCAGACGATATATAATGTCAAGCTCGCACACGGCCCAGTTGACCGCAGTACGCAAAAGCATTACAAAGATGCATTGCTGTTTTAATTTTACTGCAAAAAATTAATAGATAACATCTGTTTGGTTGTAAAATGCCATGAAATAGAGCATAAGAGTAAATTATTGAATGGGTAATTAGAGATGGTGACCTGCGGTTCCACAAAAGAATTATTCAAGACGATATTAAAATTTAAGCATGACCGTAGCACATCTAATAAAAAAGAGAACAATTAATAATTACGATGTATAGAATGCACCGAGTCCAGTTACATATTTTCATTCAACAGTTGTTCTCTGAACCAAATACTGAATTAGAAATTGATAAAATGGACACAAATGTATCGTTCTTCTTCTTGGTTGCGGCAAGATAAACTGATTAAATTAAAATTTCACTGAGTGCCAAATGCTGAGCCAAGACGATTTATGTGACTAAAATTAACAAAAAAAAAAAGGTTTTAAAAAATATTCACAGATTCAACTTGATCGTCGTTTTATTCTTTATGTTATTCATATCCCATCAATAAGAGAAAAATTTATAAAAATGGCTGAAGTTGTACCCCGTGCACCAAAAAACTATTTTATCATTGGTAAGAGCCGTCTAAACGCGGGGAAATTTACAATAGCTATTGGCTAACAGCACGCATGCATAAACAATCTTATTTGCATATTGCATACTATTTATAGTATTATTAGCTGGAATTATTTTCAAGTCGACAGCCTCAAACAAAGACCAACATAGTATACCGTGTTTTGTGTCGAGTACGTAGGGTCGTGGCATGCAGTGCTATAGCAGACGATATATCAACCTCGCAAAGAACTGTCCAGTCGGCAGTTGAATGTAAATAGGATAGGCCATTTTTAAAAATCTTTTGTGTTAATAGTCCCGTAATTAATATATAATTCTGTTTGACCGTAAAATGCGTAATAAACATCACTTAATTTTAGTTCGGGCCATTGAGCACGGATCAGTCATCCACTTGTTTCAATTGCAAACGGCAAATTACGGGTCTGGTAAACTTGCCGTATCTTTCCTATATCGAAGTTTTTGTAAATATCGCTTTCTGCCATCGGTCGGTAAACCTTACGCGTATATAGAAAATGGCATTCAGTTCCATTTTATGTAAAAGAAGCTTACTGTACGACGGTATTTTCACAAAAAAACACACACTGGCCTATGGGTTTCAGTCTAACAATAAGGCCAATGTCTGCGCATGACCGAAAATGACGTCAAAATGGAAACCCGTAAAAGCTCCGCCCTACGTTATCATAATCATGATATGAATTTCGGTAGTCTTTCAAATAAATTCACATACAGCGCCTTTATCTGGCCTGTGGAGAGATCAAAATGTATTATACATTTAAAATAAGTGAGTTTTGTGGGAGGAATCGGGGGTTTTCGAAGTGAATTCCGGTGAATTCCGGTGATTGTAAATGATTTCCGGTGAATTCCGGTGATTAGTCTACCGTAGGCACGAATGGGTAAGAAGACAAAAATCGTAGTCTGACCGAATATCGCCGAATCAAAGGAGGAAGTCGACCCCTTCGACTGGATATCCTTGCATTGTGACAAGATAACCGACGCTGATAAGCGTCCTTGGATTCAACATGGACGATTGTGACTTGGACAAACTTTGCGTGAAGCCTGGAAAATTGAACAGGGCGTTTGACAAATCCGTCACTGAATACAGCATTACTCTAACAAGTGACATCGAAAAACTTACCCTTGAACCACTGACCAGTGATGGCGGTGCTTCTTACAGAATATTTGTATGTCATTAAATCTCATTAAAAAAAAGACAGTGCCGCAGTCAGCAGTGGCGTCGTAACAATAGAATTATAGATCTCAGGCTATTGTTACGATGATGCTTTCAGAGCCCTCCATCGGCAAAGTTTAGGGTTAGTAAACCAATAGATAATACCGGTATTATCTATGGTTAACCCTAACCCTAGTCAGGCGCCCGGATCCAGGATTTTGTGGTTTGCATTAGTGGCGAGGGGGGGGGGGGCATATGGTCGTAACAATAGCCACAGGACTAGTCTTTAGCAGGACTATTCAGTTTTTTAAGATGGATGGCTCGTTGTAACAATAGCCACTGCCTGGCTTAAAAAAAATTTAATCCATGGCCCTGACCGAACCATATTTCTAATGATTATTCATATTTCTCTATTTTTGTTCATAAGTAAAATAAGTGAGCTGCCTCAATTGCGCTTGTGGCCTGAAAATAAGGGAAGACATTATTTTAGTACAATGTAGTATGTTTATAAACAGAATGGTACTGGCTTTAAATGTCAGTTAACCTAGTAGTAGTACTAGCTACTTACTACTTAGTAGCAGCCAGTAGGCCTAATTGTGACATAGCTAACTTCATAGAAAAATTTCAAATATGGTTCGAAACGGGTGGGGGTATTTCCTAAAGATTTCCTGAATGCTCTTATGAAGGGTTGCAATGAGATTTAGTGGAGGACATAAAAAATATCTCTTGAACTAAATTAGAAATGGCAGGGGTGTACATATCGATTTTGTTCGGCGGTTGTTTAGAAAAATGAGACCAACTGCTTGCACAGGCCTCTAATACGAGTGACACAGCAAGCTTTCTAGGTGGGGGGTGGGGGCATGCTCCCCCTAAGAAATCTTTGAATCTAGCGTTCCTGAAATGCCATTTCCTGGACTTTGGGGGAAGATTTTGCAGAATTCTGATGGTTAGAAAAAACACTTATAACATGAGTAAAATTGAGTACTACGCATGAGGATTCATGTTATTTATTAAAAAATTTGCAAGAAAGTACAAAGTACTGAGAATCTGTGACAACTTCTGAAAGTTATAATAATTACATCATTTACATGGACCTATATCTTTGATATATTTTTGAGGTGAATATATTATTTGAATTTCATCAAGTCCAGTTTGTCCACCGATCGGCGATTTTGTCAAGATCGATCGTGTCCGTCATTGAGGCATTCCTCTTTCATTACTGAATGCATAACAGTTTTTATTAATTTGAGCATTGAAAAACTGGAGCATATTGAATCAAAGCAATCATATGTACATCTATACACAGATATATTCATACATATATTAAGTATTTGGGATTTTCCCTTCTATTTTGGCTATTTTATACGCCCACATTTTCATGTGGACATATTATGCCGTCGCCCCTGTCCGTCCGTCCGTCCACAATTTGTTTGTGGACACTCTACAGGTCACAATTCTTATCCGATTTTGACAAAACTTGAAATATAGGTTTATCTCCAAAAGATCTCGGCTGCTTTTGATATTGGCATGTATCGGATCGAAACTTCATGGATTATGGCCCCAGTTTGTACAGAAAATCACGGTTTTAGCTTGTGGACCCTATAGAGGTCACAATTTTTATCCGATTTTTTTGAAACTTGAAATATAGGTTTATCCCCAAAAGATCTTGGCTGCTTTTGATATTGGCATGTATCGGATCGAAACTTCATGGATTATGGCCCCTGTTTGTACGAAAAATCACGTTTTAGCTTGTGGACCCTATAGAGGTCACAATTTTTATCCGATTTTGTTGAAACTTGGCATGTAAGTTTATAACCCAAAGATCTCAGTTCCTTTCGATAATCGTGCATATCAGACCGTAACTTCCTGAATTATTGCCCTGCTGATTGTACGAAAAATTTCGTTTTTAGCTTGTGGACCCTATAGAGGTCATAATCTTTATCCGATTTAAAAAATCGTATTATTATATCACCGTTACACCCTAAGGACGGCTGAGTTCGAATTTCGTGAAATTCAGCCCAAAACTTACAGACAAAATGGCCGCCGTTCGTTCTCAAATAGCGTAAGAATATGGTATATCAAGGTTGTGGACCCTATAGAGGTCACAATTTTTATCCGATTTTGTTGAAACTTGAAATGTAAGTTTATAACCCAAAGATCTCGGATCCTTTCGATATTCACGCTTATCGGACCGTAACTTCCTGAATTATGGCCCCTGATTGTATGAAAAATCGAGTTTTTAGCTTGTGGACCCTATAGAGGTCATAATTTTTATCCGATTTAAAAAAACTTATTATTATATCACCGTTACACCCTAAGGACGACTGAGTTCGAATTTCGTGAAAATCGGCCCAAAATTGACAGACAAAATGGCTGCCGTTCGTTCTCAAATAGCGAAAAAATATGTTGAAACTTGAAATGTAAGTTTATAACACAAAGATCTCAGTTCCTTTCGATATTTGCGCATATGGAATTGTAATTTTCTGAATTATGGCCATTGATTGTAGGAAAAATCACTTTCTTGTTAGCTTGGACTCTATCCATCTCTGGAAAATGTGGGCGTATCCTGCCTGGCAGCCACTGGTTAACTTGTGGACCCTATAGAGGTCATAATTTTTATCCGATTTAAAAAAACGTATTAATATATCACCATTACACCCTAAGGACGACTGAGTTTGAATTTCGTGAAAATCGGGCCAAAATTGACAGACAAAATGGCTGCCGTTCGTTCTCAAATAGCGTAAAAATATGGTATATCAAGGTTGTGGACCCTATAGAGGTCACAATTTTCATCCGATTTTGTTGAAACTTGAAATGTAAGTTTATAACACAAAGATCTCAGTTTCTTTCGATATTCGCGCATATCGGACCGTAACTTCCTGAATTATGGCCCCTGATTTTAAGAAAAATCGCGTTTTTAGCTTGTGGACCCTATAGAGGTCATAATTTTTATCTGATTTAAAAAAACGTATTATTATATCACCGTTACACCCTAAGGATGACTGAGTTCGAATTTCGTGAAAATCGGCCCAAAATTGACAAACAAAATGGCTGCTGTTCGTTCTCAAAAAGCGTAAAAATATGGTATATCAAGGTTGTGGACCCTATAGAGGTCACAATTTTTATCCGATTTTGTTGAAACTTGAAATGTAAGTTTATAACACAAAGATCTCAGTTCCTTTCGATATTTGCGCATATGGAATTGTAATTTTCTGAATTATGGCCCTTGAATCATGGTGTCATTTTCACACCATTTACTACAGACTAGCTATTAAAGTAAATTTGGAAAATGAAATAATTGCCTTTAAAAGTTTACTCATATTCATATATTAAAGTTTGGGATGTATAGATTACATTAAGTTTTGAAATATGGCCATTTTAGGATCATGGTTAACAAATAAACTGCAAAAGAAACCAGACTAACTGTTAAAGCAATAATGTTGAAACTTGCTGTGATGATACATTGTAAAAAAAAAAGCCTGATTTTAATATCAGTTGGTAGATTTTAATATCAGCTCACAAACTGTTCATGTGGTATAAATGGCAGTTACTTATCGAATTCGGCAATTTAGACGCACACAAAAAATATGATTAATCAGTCTTTTACATTTTTACACACCTCAGTGTTATTACACCGATTAACCAATCAAATTGCCACATAGCATAATGTAAAGACACCAAGGTGAGTGAAAAAAATGTAAACTTATCCCCCCCCCCCCCCCTGCACCCCCCACTCTCTAATTCGATCCTGTATATTGTATATTCCCAACTAAAAAATAACTTTTTAGTCGAAGCACAAAGTAATTGCTACTGACAGTTCTTGATGGATGTTTGATGCAAAATTAATAAAACATAGGAAAGATTGAAATTTTATCAGTTTTAGAAATATTAAAATATTTATTACAGGGTTGTGATGAGAGTAAGAGGGTAGCCTTGCTTGAGGGTTGTGTCACAGACATCAAAATAGAAGTGACAGCAGAAGATGGAAGAACAACTAAATATTATTTTATTCATGCTAATCGTTTGTCATCTAAAGCTGCAGAGCTTAATGGTATACAGCTCAATAGAGGCACTTTATGTCC
The DNA here is from genome assembly GCF_932274485.2 of Patella vulgata. Lineage (NCBI taxonomy): Eukaryota > Metazoa > Mollusca > Gastropoda > Patellidae > Patella > Patella vulgata. The sequence goes on from NC_065883.2 coordinate 35,488,348, forward strand.
AGAATTTATGTCCAGTGTGTTTGAATACAATGGTAAACTAATCATTTTAATCTTTATAGTCGTACCTGTTTAAACAAGAGAGAGAGAGAGAGATGGGTTTTATGTCCACTCAACACAAACTAGGTCATTTCAGGACTAACATACATATGGTTCAATTTTATTTCAATAATAATTCCCTTCCGTGTAAGGGTCTTTAGCAGTGAGAGGAAACTGGACGACCAAGAGAAAACCCATGAGGCTACCCTACTCCTTGTAACGTATAAGCTGGGAATCAAAACCCTCACATACTTATCGCAGTGTTTCATTTGATTGGAGCTAATCCCACTTAACACTGCTGTGATGGAAGCAAATTTCTGTTCCAAATTATTACTGGTCAATAGTCCAATTAACAACCAATAGCTAACTGCATAACAGTATCATTACGCTTTAAACAGAGCTCCAAATTGGACCAAATATGTTTACATAACGTTACGTCATGACTCACGATTTTATTGCACCCAATTAACCAGTGCATAGCAGAATATTGCAGAAAAACTAATTGTGTGAAAACGAGGCTATCAAAATGGATAGAATGCAGGGTTGTGCTCTCGCCGGGCGGCACTATTTTTTGCCGACCAGCACAAAGAAAAAATCTAAGAAAGCCGGCCAGTCGTATTTAAACCCATTCGTCCTTCTCTGTACACAAACTCAGTGCTCGAAATTTACCACGGCAAACGGCAAAGCCATGGTAAAAGCCGACGCAAACCATGTCTGCCACGGCATAATTTATTTTTGTGTGCCGTAGTAGACCCTATCATCCCAAATTAGTTTAAAGAAAGAAGTATTGGTATTTTGTTTATTTATATTTAGAAGTTGTGGTCTTTAAATTTGTATATTTGCCGTAATAGGTCACCCAGACCAATTTACGGCACTCCAAAGTTAAAGGTTTGGATGTCGTAAATGGTGTCGTACTTTCGGTTTTATGATCAATTTTTAATGTATTCATTCTACCGTTAATTCTACCAAATCTAAACTAAAACTTAGAGACAGCTGGGCTTACAGTCCATTTTATTTACACTTGCCACAAAAAAATAATTCTACTGTTTTACTTATGTTCACTAATCACTAATAATAAGTACGAGAGGCTTTTGACTTTGAAACAGTTCTTTTTTTTTTAAGTAAATTAATTTGCAGTATATTGTAAACTATAGTAATAATAACTATAATGGTATATGTAATACCACTTACATTAGTTTTGTTTAGCATATGGACAATAAATGAATTTTGGAAACTTTATTTTTTATGTACCGGTACAAAAAAATGCTGTGGTGCTGTAGCAGTTCAATTCTGCTACTGCCTGGCAGAGTCTCTGTATCATTGATGAAAATTAAGTGAATTTGGTAAAAATTTGAATATATAAGTGGAAATTTGATTTGCACTGAAGCAAATACAAAAGGCAGCAGATGCTCTGAAAATACACCAAGAAGGGTTGAATTTTCATGAAAGACCATGCTCCCCTCCCCCCCAAAAATTTTTTTACTCACTCCGCTCGGAATCTATTTTTTCCACCACTCAGCAAATCCTGTGCACATCCCTGACAATGTAAGCAATACTTTTTGGAGACGAACAATACTTTCACCGTTTTTAATAGCTTAAATCACTGTCCAAAGTTTTAGGGAAGACCCCAGATTAAACAAAGGGCTGTCATGTTACTGTACTTGGGATAAATTTGATTGAACGGGAAGAATAGACACACTCTCTCAAAAACTCAAGTATTAGAAGCCAATCCAGCAATGACTAGAGAGGGATTTCTCAGGCCATTGCTTCAGAAATATGAAAAACCTCCATGCCTCAATGATACCTTATGATCTAAAGCACATACATTAGACCATTCGGCCACCCAACCCCTTGTTGAAACAAATTTAGTACAAAACCTATTATTTTTCTCCAATTATTTTCAGTTTCTAATTTTAGTTTTGTTCTCCTGTTTATCAAATAAAGCACACATACTTGTCCTTGTATATCAAACCACAAAACTTTAGATAAATGTCATTATTGCCATTGGTAACTTTTGAATTGAAAGAACAAAAACTTTGGTATATTATGTCCATCTCTCAAATTAGCCATGTTGTATGCACAGTGAACATCCAAGTTGCCACAGGTCAAGTTTGTGTTTCAAATATATTGGTGGACAGATCAAGCAATCACTCTAAAATAGATAAGCTTCTACATAAACATTCCAAAATAGAGATTTAAACATTCCAAAATTAGAAATAAAAAAAAGTAATTATATTTCATCAGATGTTACTTATGAAAAGTTTTGTTTTAATTTTAGTTTTGGTTGCATGCGACGTATCCCAGCTGTATGTAACACCAACAGTTCCTGATATTAAAATGGCAGTAGTAGTCAATGGAGAGAAACCTCCATCAGCTGTATGTCTTAATATAGGACAAACTATTATACAAACAGAAGTCACTTCTGTAGATGGTTCAAATAAGCAGGTAGATTTTTTGAGAATCTAACTTTTTCAGTTTTCTTATTTATTCTTCAGTTTTCTTATTTATTTTCTCACAAGGAAGTTGCATTTGAAGAATGAAGCATTTTTATACGCCCACATTTTCATGTGGACATATATTGTTGTCGTCCCTGTCCATCCACAATAGTTTGTGAACTCTCTACAAGTCACAATTCTTATCCGATTTTGACGAAACTTGAAATAGGTTTATCCCCAAAAGATCTCGACTGCTTTCGATATTGGCATGTATCGGATCAAAACTTCATGGATTATGGCCCCTGATTGTCTGAAAAATCACGTTTTCAGCTTGTGGACCTTATATAGGTCACAATTTTGAACCGATTTTGATGAAACTTGACATGCATGTTTATAACCCAAAGATCTTGGTTCCTTTCGAGATTTGCGTCCATCGGAATATAACTTACTGAATTATGGCCCCTGATTGTCCGAAAAATCGCCTTTTTTAACTTGTGGTCCCTCTGAAGGTCACTATTATTATCCGATTTCAAAAACCGTTTGATTATATCACCGTTACACCGTAAGGAAGGTTGAGTATGAATTTCGTGAAAATTGGACCAAAATTTCTGGACAAAATGACCTCCGTTTGTACGCGAATAGTGTAAAAATATGGTATATCAAGGTTGTGGACCCTGTAGAGGTCACAATTTTAATTTGATTTTGATGAAACTTGAAATGGATGTTTATAACCTAAAGATCTTGGTTTCTTTCGATATTTGCGCATATCGGATCGTAACTTCCTGAATTATGGCCCCTGATTGTCCAAAAAATTGCCTTTTTTAGCTTGTGGTCCCTCTTGAGGTCACAATTATTATCCGATTTAAAAAAACGTTTGATTATATCACTGTTACACCGTAAGGAAAGTTGAGATCAAATTTCGTAAAAATCGGACCAAAATTGCTGGACAAAATGGCCGCCGCTTGTACGCAAATAGTGTTAAAATATGGTATATCAAGGTTGTGGACCCTGTATAGTTTCATCTCCAAAGGTCTCAGTTCCTTTCAATATTGGCATGTATCAGACCGTAACTTCATGGATTATGGCCCCCTGATTTTACGAAAAATTATGTTTTTAGCTTGTGGTCCCTCTAGAGGTCACACTATTTATCCGATTTAAAAAACATTCCAATATATCACCTTTACACCATAAGGATGGATGAGTTTGAATTTCATGAAAATTAGACAGAAACTGCCGGACAAAATGGCCGCTCCCTGTACGCAAATAGTGTTTAAAGTATGTAATATCAAGGTTGTGGACCCTCTAGAGGTCACAATTTTGATCCGATTTTGATGAATTTTAAAACAAGTATTAATATCACAACAATCTCAGTTCCTTTCAATATTTTCACATATCGGACAGTAACTTCCTGGATTATGTCCCCTGATTGTACAAAAAAATCGCAATTTTAACTTGTGGATCCTCTAGAGGTCACAATTTTTATCCAATTTTAAAAATCTGTTAAAGGTATCATCGTTATACCCTGATGATGGTTGAGTTCGTATTTCGTAAAAAAATCGGACCGAAACTCCCTGACAATATGGCGGCTCCTTGAATGCAAATAGTGTAAAAGTATGTAATACCAAGGTTGTGGAGTGTGGACCCTCTTGAGGTCACGATTTTTATCTGATTTTGATGAAACTTAAAATATATGTTTATATCCCAAAGATTTCAGTTCCTTTCAATATTTGTGCATATCAGACCATAACTTCCGGGAATATGGCCCCCGATTGTACGAAAAATCACATTTTTAGCTTGTGGATGTGGACCCCTCTAGACGTCACAATTTTTATCTGATTTTAAAAATCATTTAAATATATCATCGTTATACCAGATGATGGTTGAGTTTGAATTTTGGAAAAATCGGACCAAAACTGCCCGACAAAATGGCTTCTCCTTGAACACAAATAGTGTAAAAGTATGTAATACCAAGGTTGTGGATCCACTAGAGGTCACAATTTTTGTCCGATTTTGATGAAACTTAAAATATATCTTCATAATATAAACGTTATATCCCAAAAATCTCACTTCCTTTAAATATTCACGCATTTCAGACCACAACTTACTGAATTATGGCGTCTGATTGTACGAAAAATCGCAGGGTTTTCTGATTTAGCTTGTTCTCTATCCATCGCTTGCAAAATGTAGGCGTATCTTGCATGGCAAACACTGGTTCAATTTATGAAACATTTTTACGAGAGAAGAAAACAAAATATTTTTATGAGAAATGAAAATCAAAATAGTTTCAAAGACAAGCAAGATCATGTAATTTAGAAGTAATTTTATTTTATTTTCAGTTGTACACCATTGAAGTTGTTCGAAAGCAAATTCCACGATTTGTTAAATTTACTGATTCACAACAAGGGTTATTATTTGAATGTCCAATATCTTTAAACCCACTTTATCAACCTATTACTATTAAAAATAGTGAACCAATGCATACATTCTCTGGGCCCCTTATATCAGAATATACTAAAACATCAAAATATGATCCTTTAAACAATCAGCCTTTACCACCAGATTGGAAAATTGTGTCACAGGATTTGGATTCAAAAATGTCGTCTGCTATGGTGTCCATCCCTCTTATAAATGGAAGTAAGTTTGTATTGCTTTTATCTTGTTGAAAAAATTGTTCACCATTGTAGACTAGTTCATGATCATAAGCCAGAATACATGTACTTGTTACAGAAGACTATAAACTTTTGATATTTAAAAGAATTGCAATAAAGTTGCAGCTTTGATATACAAGATAGGAAGTATAATGAGGGTGGGTTGCAGCATGTGATCCTTACCTTTACTTATGTTTGGAATCACTGTGTCCTTGAATATGGCACTTTCTCCTTGTATTCCCGTTGCCCCAGCTGTAATTGGTTTCCAGTAAGATAGTACACGGTAATTTAATGTGATATAGAAATTCTGTATGATGCAGAGACTAGAACATCAAAATATACTCCATGAAATGAAACTCCCAGAGCCAGATGAAATAGTTAAAATTGCATCACTTTTATTTACTTTACCTGTAAACTTTGAATAATTACAGCAATGTCAGAAGCAAAAAAGTTCACAGAAATTGGTTCCATATTATTAGAGAAATGTAACATTGTACCAAAAGTTGAGGTAGGAAATTTATATTCATTTGTAGAAGACTTATATTATCTGTATAACTGAACAGGTATGTTTTACAAGCCTCATGGTAGGTCTTTATACGTTTGACATACAGATATCATCAAATTAATACACACTTTTTAAAACGAGCATATAGGAACATGTAGACCATTAACCCTTTTAATAATAATAATAATAATAATAATGCTTTATTACACAACTGCATGGTATATACACGGGTATGGTAAAGCATAAATACAAAGTACAATACAATAATAGAACATCAAGAACATAGAATAAGGTTTATAGAGGTTTCTAAAAGTATACTGAGCGCCATGGAAAACGCATCACTTAGTTTTTCATATAACAAAATGATCCTGTAAACATATCTTATTTATTTTGCTTCTTATTGTGAACAATGTTCAAATGGGAACACATCAATAACAACACATTTGTACACTTATGGATGTTTAATCTGTAATCAACGGTACACAGTCAGAGGGGTCAAAACCAAAAGTACGACACAGATGTCAGTAGCGCGTGTGTCCTCCACGGGCTCTTATGCACACTGTGCAGCGACGTCGCATGAAATTTACCAATGTTTGAAAGAAGGCCTGGGGCAAATTGTTCCATTCTTGGACAAGAGCAGCTTCTAAAGCAGCAATGGTGTGCATCTGTGGTCTCCGATACAGACGGCGTCCAATCTCATCCCAGACATGTTCTATCGGTGCCATGTCCGGAGACATGGCTGGCCAGTCCAAGACATTGATGTTGTTAGCAGCCAGGTAGTCCATACTGAAACGGGCGGTATGCGGACGTGCATTATCCTGTTGGAAGTGCTGAAGTTGTGGGTGCGCTCGAAACATCGGAACAACAATTGGTTGCAAGACATCATCACGGTAGGCTACGGCATTAACACGACCCCTGCAAATGTGTAGGGCGGTCCGGTGATGAAATGTGAAGCCTCCCCACACCATTACACTTCCCCCACCCCATCGATTCGTTTTGAAGACGCAGCAGTCTGCAAGACGTTCCCCAAGACGTCTCCACACACGTTGACGGCCATCAGCGTGATAAAGATGAAAGCGACTCTCATTACTGAAGAGCACACTTTGCCAGTCTACACTTCTCCATGTCTGGTGTCCTTGAGCCCATATCAAACGCTGCTGACGGTGATGATCCCTAAAGATAGCTCGAACATAAGGTCGTCGTGCACAGAGTCCTACTTCTCTTAGACGACGTCTTACAGTGTTAACACTTACTGGTCCTTGTCTTCCGACGACTGCTGCACCTGTTCGAGTCGCTGGGCGGAATCTGTCACGCAGATGAGTGACCCGGATGTAGCGGTTTTGAGCCTGGGTTGTAACGCATTGTGGACCAGGACATTGACAGTCACGTGTTGATCCAGTAACTCGAACACGTTTCACCAACCTTACAATAGTGGACTGATGACAATTGAAGTGTCTGGCAATAGTACGTGTAGACATGCCAGCCCTGGACATTCCTCATTCCCATGGCTTCATTCTGTTGATTTTCAGTAAGTCTCTGCATCTCTAGCTCGATTCCTTCACTCGTCCAACAACAAATTACGACAGATTGACGTTTCACAGTTCATGTACTGCACATTAAGTTGAAAACATGCTTTTAAAGGGCTCACACACAATGCTGCACGTGAATATTGGGTTTTTCATGTGAATCTCATGCAATTTTTTTTTTGCACATGGGCCGATATTTTTTGCGTTTGGGAGCATTGTGTGAAACAATAGTTCATAGTATTGCATAATATTATACATACAAAACCACCTAGTAATAAAATATTTGGGAAAAAAAAGTGATGTGTTTTCCATGGCGCTCAGTATATATTACATTATATTACTAATGCTTGTAAAGTATATATTAGGCCTTACATAGCAAATGGTATTTAATGTCTGTTCTTAAACATTTCATATACGAATGTTGCAACATCTTGTATACATATTCTTTATTTATCTTGTATACATTTATCATCGTCCATTATATGCATTATTGAATCATTCAAACTAGTTTTAATGTGATGACTTAAAAACTTTTTCCGAAGATGATGGCAAAAGTTGATAAAATTTAATCATTTACTCTACTCAACCAGTTGGAGTAGGATGTTAAACCCCATTTCATTTCATTTGCTCTACTCAAATAAACTGTGCAGGGTCATTCCATGTCAAGTGGACCAGTTTCTAAAAAAAGTTGTCAGGTGATCCCCTCAGAATATTATAAAAGTAATATATGTTATAGTACATACAAACTTATGTAAAATTGTATTAATATGGCCTTTTGAGTCAGGGTTCTTCCAAATCCCCAAATTAGAAGAATATTGTCTAACTAGAAGATATAAAACCAGTGCACCAAAATCGAGTCATAGAATAGTAGTTTTAAAACTTGCGAATGGATATGTGATTTGGCATTTCTAGGTCAAAGTGTACATGCAAATGCTATGTTTTTTTAATTTTTCTGATATTTATTTGTCAGTCACACAAACTTTCCCCCAAAATCATTAGGATACTTGGCTTTATAAGGATATCAATATTGATGTATTTTGAGGAGTGAGAAATTTATAATTTTAGGATGTAAAAGATAAATTTAAATCAACAACAGTTACATCAAAACACTCAATACAAGTAAGTTTCAAATCATTAAATCTTTTTATTCATACCCTGTGAAGAGTAATGGTAATCGCATGTTGCATCATATAGCTTTATAGAGACTTATAGCATCTAATACTTCTTTCCCGTTGATAGTGAGGAAATGCAGCAGACAATTGTCCTTTAAAATTAATGGCCTGAAAGTTTTTTGTATCAGAAGACAAAGTATAAAGTAAAATAGATATGGATATAAAAATATATAAATAATTAATTCTGTTATTGTAATATTTTTATCTTTTATAAAGACACGGAAATGGGAGAAGAATTTACAGCAGATATATGATGAAACTGATGTTATAGTATTAGAGAAAAATGCTAAAGAACATATAGAAAAATACTTTGATATTCTACCAACACCAGGTAATGTAAATATACTAATCAAATTGGTTAACAATTAAAATACTGATTATTCTTAGGGACAAAATGTGGCTGAGAAGATCATACAGTCTGTCATGGTTTCGATGTTTTCTTTATTAGTTAAAATCAAATTATGATTATTGAATAATATATCACTTGAATCAAATAAGAGTTTGTAAATATAATAGGAGAACTTAAAGGTCAACTGAGTTTATAATAACCTTCTTTATTTTAACAAATTGTGTTCTCCATATTTACATTCAGTCAGTATTAACTTCCAAATAAAAACACTTTGAGATTCTGTGCATTAACTATGTGCATGTACACTCCTCCTTTATTTCACTCAATTATAATGTAGTAATAATAATAAATGGTTTATAATTACAGGTGTTTATAGACATTTTGATGACAGTGAATCACCATTAGATTATTTGGAAATAGCTGTACATAACTATGCCACTGCTGTCAAATTTAAACCTAAAGATGCCAACTTACATTCTCAATTAGCCATGTTATTAGAAGAAATGTACTATGTAGAAGATATGTCAGGCTTAAAGAAAGAGGTAGAATATCTTTAATTTAGGGTTGATTGCTTGTGTTGGGATTGATGCATTTCTATATGCTCACTTTTCAGTGTGGGCGTATTATGTCATACACTTGTTCGTTGGTCCATCAACAATTAGACTATAAAAGTAATAGAGGCTTTAGTTTTAAACATATTCCAAATTTGGTGTGAAGCAAAGCATGCATATCAACAGAGGGTAAATCCTATTGATATTCAGCGTTCTTTTTTCAAAAAACTTTCTGATAAAGACTACAGTTTTTAACATACCTTATTCAAATTTGATGTGAAGCATTGTGGTCATAAAAGGATAAACCCTATCGATTTTAACCATTATGCAACCTTTCTTTCCGCTCTTATGCCGCGTTTTCCAAACGTGATAGAGTCTACAGTTGTTAATGGATTTTATTCATACGGATCGGATAGGATGAACCATACTGTTTTTATACGCCCACATTTTCATGTGGACGCATATTGTTCTCGCCCCAGGACATCTGTTCACATTTTGTTTTGACACTCTACAGGTCACAATTTCTATATGATTTTCATGAAACTTGAAATTTATGTTTATAACCCAAAGATCTCAGTTCATTTCAACATTCACGCATATCGGACTGCAACTTCCTGGATTATGACCCCTTATTGTACGAGAAATCATGTTTTTAGCTTGTGGTCACAATTTTTATCCGATTTTGAAAACTGTTCAAATATATCACCATTACAGCCTAATGACGGACGAGTTCGAATTTCGAGAAAATTGGATGGAAACTGCCAACAAAATGGCCGCTCCTCTTACGCAAATCGTTTAAAAGTATGTAATACCAACCCCCAGAAAATTTTGAAAAATAAACTGCTGGAAATGCAGTCTAGCAGTATTTCAGGAACTGAACGTCGAAATTAAAAGAGCTGACAAGATACTACTGGTCGCCAAATCATTAGCTTATCTGACCAGAGAGGAAAGTGTCAAATGAACAGAGTGTATCAAAGTGAATGAATATTCTCGCCAAGTTGAACCTATACCCCAAAACTTTGAGGATCGTAAAAAGCTCTCCTCAAGTGGTTCACATGTTATTGTTTATAGTAGGTTTACAGCAGGATGGATTTGGTAAGGAATCGCTCGGACTCTACAACATGCAAGTCAATGACTTAGTGGGAATGTGGGATTGATCACCGTAGAACGTATTAATTATTTTATTTTTCAAAATTATCGGGGAGGGGGGAATCTTGGCACCACCACAGTCACGATTTTTATCTGTTTTTGATGAAACTTAAAATATATATTTATATCCCAAAGACCTGGGTTCCTTTCGATAAGTGTGCATATCGGACCATAACTTTCTGAAATATGGCCCCTGATTGTATGAAATATCGCTTTTTATTAGCTTGTTCTCTGTCCATTGCAAAATATGGGTGTTCAACATTCCTGAACTTGCTGTTCCAGAGATATATTATGTCTGGAAAAGCTCGTGAGCATGATAACGATCAGATTTCTTGAAGGTATAAAAGGTTACTTATCAAATTTGGTCAATCTCCAAGTTTTCCCATTGAATAAGCTGCTGTTTATAGATATCTTTGTATCTAGACATAGATGCTGTGTGGGCATGGTTGCATGTCTATTTTATAAAATACTTCTTGTTTTTAGACCGCTGAAGACATACCATCTATCAATAATGAAGCAAAGGAAGGTGCCAAACTAGAAGAAGCCCTTGCTATATGTAAATTACGTGGTGTGGAATCATCTGCTCCTGTTTCCCTACAACTTAAAGCCATTGATGAAGAATATCATCATCTTTTAGATTCCGGTCAAAGTGGAAGGGCAGATCAAGTGATGGGGCTGTATGCCTGGTTTTCAAAAAAAATCTCACAGGTAAAATTAAATTTAAAAGATTAGAAACAACATAATATGGTCTAATTTTATATTATACTAGTTGATGACTTAGCTACATTGTTCGTTTTAGAAGAAAATCAGCTATATTTCTGTTTTTAACCCGTTTCAACGTAATGTCACATAATGTCACATATTTTGTAATATTTTAGTATGTAATGAAATAGAATATCACAAAATGTCAAAATTTCTTCTGTGAGCATCCATAAAAAAAACAAAAATTTCAACTGAATCTGCAAAACATTTTGTAAATAGAATAGTGAAGATCTATTTGAAAAACCAATAAAATTTAATGTATAGTTATAATCTCAAAATCACCTTTTCTGCCAAATACTAGGTGTCACAGGTTAATTGCTTGTGTTGGAAGAAATTCATCTTTCTTATTTTAGCACAGGCTCATTGAAACATGTTAAATTGAGTCAGGCCTGTGGCTCCTTTGACTTGCATCTTAATAAGTTAACGACAATATCTCCCATTACAAAACTGTGCAAATTTTCATTGTCTGTCAACACCAAGTTAAAGATACTTGTATTTTAAGAGTAACTGGTGTATTTGAATAGTATCTTAATATGGATGTTAATTTTAAAACTGAAGTATTGATGTGTTATTTTTTATCTAACAGGAAGCTGTTGCAGCTTATAAAGTAAACAATGAAGAATCTCCCTTAGGTCAAGCTTACCAAAAATATCTTGATGCCTTATCACTTGAAGAAACCAAATCAATACATAACTTCCATGTTGGCCGCCTGCTAGTCATGCAAGGTGAATTTGAAGAGGCAATCAAGAGATTGGAAATAACTATTAACTGGAATCCCCAACATCAAATGGCTAGGTCCGATACTTTATTAATATTTTTGGTCATTAATCTATAAGATATTTAAATACATTGTACCAGTAAACAGCTCATGCAACAATTTCCTTCTCCCACAAATCACGAAGACTAAAATATTTAAAGGATCAAGTTTTTTTCATTGGCTGAGAGCTAAAATCTGGGCTATTATTATACCCTTCAAATGATTATCAGAATATAATCTGAGAAGGCATATTAAGGATACAGTATTTAAGAGCTAAATCTTGCTTTGGGCCTTAAATGTTATATAAATTATTCATTAGACATTTATTAACATGACAAGGCCATAATTAACTCTATATGACCCTAGACAATCAAATGGCTCCGATTTTAAGCAGATAAGAACGGTTTGGCCATTTAATAATTTAATTTAATTCAAAAATGGAGAAGCGAGGCTAATTCAATGTACACATCCTGTCAAAACTACAAACAGTGATATGTTGGCGCAGAATAAAGTAATATATATTCATATTTCATTATCTATTTTTGAACTATTATAGCAAGAACGGACAGTTTTTTTTCTAAATCTTACATAATGTATCTTTAAAACGATGTCAATTATTCAGCTTCTTATTTTATAATTGTTTTGTATATTCATCTAGATTTTACCTGGGCTTTGCCCTGTCATTAAAACGTGGTGGCCCAGGTGACAGATGTAAAGAAACAGTTGGTTATTTATTGGAAGCCATGGAAACACTTTTAACAGAAAATACCAAAATAGCTGTAACAGATCCTTTACCATGGTAACAATTTTTTTTTATACGCCCACATTTTCATGTGGATGTATATTGTCGTTGCCCTTGTCCGTCCATCCGTCTACAATTGTTTGTGAACACTCTACAGGTCACAATTTTTATCCGATTTCAATGAAACTTGAAATATAGGTTTATCACCCTAAGATCTCCGTTCCTTTCGATATTGGCATGTATCGGACTGTAACTTCATGGATTAGGGCCCCTGATTGTACGAAAAATCACGTTTTTAGCTGGTGAACACTGTAGAGGTCACAACGTTTATCCGAGTTGGTTTATACTCGAAATGTATGTTTATAACAGATCTCAGTTCCTTTCAATATTCGTGCATATCGGACCATAACTTCCTGAATTATGGCCCCTGATTGTATGAAAAATAGTGTTTTTAGCTTGTGGACCCTATAGAGGTCCCAATTTTGTTGAAACTTGAATAGTAAGTTTATAACCCAATGATCTCGGTTCCATTCGATATTCACACGTATATCAGACCGTAACTTCCTGATTTATGGCCCCTGATTGTATGAAAAATCGCGTTTTTAGCTTGTGACCCTATAGAGGTGATAATTTTTATCCGATTTAAAAAAGACGTTTGAATATATCACCATTAGACCCTAAGGATGGTTGGGTTTGAATTAAGTAAAAATCGGACCAAAACTGACAGACAAAATGGCCGCCCCTCTTACTCAAATAGCGTAAAAATAAGGTATATCAAGTTGTGGACCCTCTATAGGTCACAATTTTCATTCGATTTCGATGAAACTTGAAATGCATGTTTATAACCCAAATAGATTGGTTCCTTTCGATATTCGCACATATCGGATCGTAACTTCCTGAATTATGCCCCTTGATTGAACAAAAAATCACGTTTTTAGCTTGTGGTCCCTGTAGACGTCACAATTTTTATCCGATTTTAAAAACCGTTTAAATACATCACCATTCACCCATAATGAAAGTTTGAATTCGAATTTCGGGAAAATCAAAATGAAACTGCCTGACAAAATGGCCGCTCTTTGTATGCAAATTGTGTAGAAGTGTGTAATACGAAGGTTGTGGACCCTCTAGAGGTCACAATTTTTATCTGATTTTGATGAAACTTAAAAATTTAATGATACTGAGTAGGATAGCTTTTTCAGTTAATTTGAAGTCCACTTTTAAATGGATATAACTTATTAAAGATGATGGGTTCCCGCGTACAAACTGGGTGATTTAATGGTATATATGGACTAAAAATATATTCAAACTAATTAATTTGTCATAACTTTGCTTCAAATCCTTCTCAAACATTGTAATTGCGAAGGAATGTCCTGCCATAAAAATTTGATCAAACCAGGTCATGTTTACGTCACGTGCTTACCTCTCTTGGAAGTCAGAGGAGAATTCATTGCATACATAAGACGATTTATTACAAATATCGAATCCTAATTAAATTCTTGAATTATCCACTACCCGCGTCTTTTTCCGTCATTTTTATCTCAGAAAGTGTTGTACGTCTAACTCTTCATAAAGTTCATCAACTTGTACATCAAGCGCTCAATGTTTGCGTGTGACCTTTGACATCACGCGTGCAGAAATTCCTAATCGTCGTGCTGTTGATTAGGGGAACCCTTACATTTTTGTCCTGTATACGCTCCATGAGTGTTTTTGGGGGAATCCAGTATTTTTCTAGTAAGATTGGATATCTCTACTTTACATATATACCAAAATTACCATACTTTTATTGGAAATAACCACCCGATAAATACTTTTCTGGGAACCCATCTTTAAATACAACAGGATTGGGGCCTGTTTCATGAAATTTTAACTAAGATAAAATCCAAATTTTATTAATTTGATTGGATAATATTAGATTGATTTTAGTTCTTAGCCAATCAATATTGAAGTATCTACTAAAATTTGGATTTTATCTTTAGTTAAGATTTCGAGAAACAGGGCCCTGTTTATTTAGTGAATAGGGGAAACTAATGAAAGACTTGTGGAATATATGAATACGGATAGTGGCATAATTATTGATGTATTTGGAGGTTTTGTTTAATCATTGGGCTGCCCTTCTTAAAGATAAACTATACTAAAAATAAGATGAGAATGTTAAAGATAATAGTGGTGCTTTCTGTATTGAAAAATGAAATGTTATATAATTGTTTTCAATTCGATAACACTAAGAAATGATTGTGCATTGACTGGCATCAGTTTAAGGTAAATATTAACTAAATTTCTACTCATATTTATGTTTTTCGGATATTTACTTATATCTACCACTTTCGATTGATAATTTTCTCATGTGGTGAATGAATCCTCTGCTTAGTATCGATTGTGTTTTACTTTTTATCATCTTGTATTTTCAGTAAGAGAAGAGAATTATTGGTAATGAATCTATTAAGATCTAACAATATTGTATTATTAAGAGGTATTATACAGTTAGGAAAATTACTGACAACAAATCCTAGTAAAGATTGTATCTCAGCTGAACATATTTTCTACACGTATGTACATAAAATATTAAACAGGCATTATGCAAGAGCTAAATCTGCCTATTGCAGTTTTTTGTTGTCCCCCGCCTTTCGAACACAATAACTCTCCTTCTAATTGAACTAGAATGTTCAAACTTGGTGTAGGTGTTTATTAGGTGAATGCCTTGATGGAGTATGGAGATGAGCATTTTCTCCTAGGGTAAGCAGAGATAAACAATTTGATTGGTTGATGCTTTGGGACACGATAACTTTAGTACTAATTAAGTGAGAGTGATGAAATTTGGTATATAGTTTTATTACATCAATACCTTGACTAAGTTTGTTAATGAGCATTTTCTGCTCAGGGTAAGTAGAGCGATAAGCAATTTGATTGTTCGAGACTTTGGAACACAATAACTCTCATTCTAATTGAGCTAGAATGTTCACACTTGGCGTAGGTGTTTATTAGGCGAATGCCTTGATGGAGTTCAGAGTTAGAAGATGAGAATTTTCTGCTTAGGGTAAGCAGAAATAAGCAATTTGATTGGTTGATTTGGGACACGATAACTTTAGTTCTAATTAAATGACAGTGATGAAATTTGGTGTATAGTTTCATTACATCATTACCTTGACTAAGTTCGATAATGAGCATTTTCTGCTCAGGGTAAGCAGAACGATAAACAATTTGATTGGCCAAGATTTTGTAACACAATAACTCTCCTTCTAGTTGAGGTAGAATGTTCAAACTTGGTGTAGGCGTTCATTAGGTGAATGCCTTGATTGAGTTCGATGATAAACATTGTCGGCTTACGGTAAGCAGAGATAAGCAGTCTGATTGGTTGATGCTTTAGGGCCAATAACTTTGGTTTTGATTAAGTGAGAGTGATGAATCTCCGAGTATAGATTCATTATATCATTACCTTGACTAAGTTTGATGATAAGAATTTTCGGCTTAGGCTAAGGATCGATGAGCAATTTGATTGGTCAAGACTTTGGAGCATAACAACTCTGCTTTTAATTGAGGTAGAATGTTTAACCCTTTCACTGCGTATACCCGGTAGTACCGGGTATTATAAAATGTCGGTAAAATGCACGTACCCGGTATTACCGTGTACTCAGTAAAGCCCTCGCTAAAATTAGTACCGTAACTGCAAGTGCCATCTATTGTATTTTCTATACACAAGAACATATTTCCACGTGTTTCAAAGCGGCAAACCGTAAAATGGCGGAGTGCATAGTGACAATGTTGACGATGCACTCTCGACGAAGTCGTGAATGACGTCTTGCTCACCAACACGTGGACAATTTCGAGGCGGGTGATACACATAATTCGTTTCAAGTTACTTGATAATGATAGTAGTCAGGACAGTGATTGGTATTATGAAGTGTGTGATTTGTTGCGCGACGTTCCGCCCATGGCTAGCTATGTCTCCCGTGCATGATGAACAAGCCCAATGTGAACACGATAGCCCTGTGTCTGCAGTAGATTCTGACAATAATTCTGATGTTGATAATAATGCTGACCTGCTGGATCGTAAAAGACGTAGGCAATTCCTGAGTCCCGAACGTGTAGATCTATTGACTGACTATATTGATAATGATATAGGACTTGGGGATGAAAGTGAAAGTAAAAACAAGGTATTGCAATCCGCACGTGGTCATGGCAGCAGGAGACGTGATGCGCGTGTTCGTGGCGGCATTGCTCATGGCTGCTATTGATATATTTGTTCATTTTATATATCTTTATCAAAATCCAGTGAAAAAAACAATATCTTTTAAGTATTTCATGGAGAAAAATTCGTTTTCGTGTTAGCTTTAGTGAGAAATAAGAAATCCAAAATGGCCGCCATGACGTCACGTGACTACATTATTATGCAAATTTCCAAAATTCTATTTTTTCCTCTTAGCCCAACCTCATGCCCATCCCAACAGACAAAAAGATTTTTCATAAAAGCTTCCATAAGTACTGCTTGGCATTCAGTTCCAACCTCCCTTTTTTCCTCAAAAAAAGGGTCTAGCACAGGCAGTGGATTTACGTCTAGCATTGAAAGGGTTAAACTTGATGTAGATGTTCATTAGGTGAATGTCTTGACTGAGATCAATGATTAATATTTTGAGCTAAAGCTAAACAGAGCTAAGCAATTTTATTGGTAGATGCTTTGGACCAAATAACCTTGATTATATCTGATAGAGAGTGATGAAACTTGGTGTATAGTTGATAATCGGTTTTATTTCTTGATACTATTGAAAAAAAATAAATGTGCGATTAACTAATATGTGTCATCTATT
Organism: Patella vulgata; assembly: GCF_932274485.2. Lineage (NCBI taxonomy): Eukaryota > Metazoa > Mollusca > Gastropoda > Patellidae > Patella > Patella vulgata. Next base: position 35,505,782 of record NC_065883.2, read on the forward strand.
TATGCTTGGCTTGTTTAACCCATTTTTGACGAGGGCGAACAATTCGCACCTGTCATTTTACGGTAGCGAATCAACTGGCCGACCCATCATAGTTGGCAACGGCATTAGCGAACAAAAGGGCCAGATCAATCAACTGATTTCTATTGTTTTTATTTCTTAAATTAATGTTGATTGAGTAATAAAAATAAAACACCCAATGAAAAGGAATGTTATATTCGCTAATTATCGAATAAAAAACATACGTTTCAACAAAGGATCTTTGGCATTATTCCATTATTTCCACGTTGTCACTTACGACTGATAATTTTATGATATGGAGAGTGAAATGGAATCAGATTTTTTATGATTTACTGCCAGACATATCGCGGAATATGATAATGTTGAAGGAATCAATTATTTCTATTTTTTTTCTTAACGTTATGATCCGAAGAATGCGTATACTCCGGCCGAGATCAAGTGGTTGGCTGCCATCTTGAACACGCTTCCCGACAGACGATACAACAAAACTTACGGATAATAATTCTAGACTTTGGAAAGCCAAATTGAATCAAAACTTTTAGGATTTGATACAAGCTACATAGAGGAATATTACATTGTCGAAGATTTCAACTATATATTTTTATTTTCGACGCAATGAAACAAAGAAGACGACAATTCCCGCCATATATCCAAAGGCATAAATGCCGATAGTGATGAAGTGACGGTCATTTGGGGCGATATTTCTTTTTAAAAGTTATATTTATATTTACTTTGAACACTGCTGCAATCTGATTAAAATACAGATCTATATTTCGTTTCGTTTTTATACCCCCAGATTTTCATGTGGACATATATTGTCGTCGCCCCTGTCCGTCTAGACGTCTGTCCGTCCACAATTTGTTTGGGGACACTCTACAGGTCACAATTCTTATCCGATTTTGACGAAACTTAAAATATATGGTATATCTCCAAAAGATCTGGGTTGCTTTCGACATTGGCATGTATCGGATCGAAACTTCATGGATTATGGCCCCTGTTTGTACGAAAAATCACAAAATGGCCGCCGTTCATTCTCAAATAGCGTAAAAATATGGTATATCAAGGGTGTGGACCCTATAGAGGTCACAATTTTTATCCAATTTTGTTGAAACTTAAAATGTAAGTTTATAACCCAAAGATTTTATTCCTGACGATATTCGTGCATATCGGACCGTAACTTCCTGAATTATGGCCCCTGATTGTACGAAAAATCGTGTTTTTAGCTTGTGGACCCTAAAGAGGTCATAATTTTTATCCGATTTACAAAAAACGTATTATATCACCGTTACACCCTAAGGACGGCGGAGTTCGAATTTAGTGAAAATCGGCCCAAAACTGACAGACAAAATTGCCACCCTTCGTTCTCAAATAGCGTAAAAATATGGTATATCAAGGTTGTGGACCCTATAGAGGTCATAATTTTTATCCGATTTAAAAAAACATTTTAGTATATCACCATTACACCCTAAGGGTGGTTGAGTTCGAATTTCGTAAAAACTGGACCAAAACTGACAGACAAAATGGCCACCCCTCGTACTCAAATAGCGTAAAAATATGGTATATCAATGTTGTGGACCCTCTAGAGGTCACAATTTTCTTCTGATTTTGATGAAACTTGAAATGCATGTTTATAACCCAAAAAGCTTGGTTCCTTTCAATATTCGCGTATATCGAATCGTAACTTCCTGAATTATGGCCTCTGGTTGTACAGAAAATCGCGTTTTTAGCTTGTGGTCCCTCTAGAGGTCACAATTATTATTTGATTTAAAGAAACGTTCGAATATATCACCGTTACAACGTAATGTTTGTTGATTTAGAATTTCATGAAAATCGGGCCAAAATTGCTGAACAAAATGGCCGCCCCTTGTATGCAAATAGTGTAAACATCTGGTAAATCAAGGTTGTGGACCCTCTAGAGGTCACAATTTTGATCCGATTTTGATGAAAGTTGAAATACATGTTTATAACCCAAAGATCTTGGTTCCTTTCGATATTCACGTGTATCTGTGTGTATCTTCCTGAATTATTGCCCTTGAATGTATAAAGAATCACATTTTTAGCTTGTGGTCCCTCCAGAGGTCACAATTATTATCCGATTTAAAAAAAGTTCAAATATATCACTATTACACCGTAATTTTGGTTGTGTTCGCAAATAGTGTAAACATCTGGTAAATAAAGGTTATGGACCCTCTAGAGGTCACAATTTTTTACTATATTGATGAAAGGTGAAATACATGTTTATAACCCAAAGATCTTGGTTCCTTTCGATGATCATGTGTATCGGATTGTATCTTCCTGAATTATGGATGATTGCCCTTGAACTGGTAGACCAAGGGTTACCACAAGGCAACAAGACCGCCATGTTGTGCGACAGCACGTGCAGAATCCCTTCACACAGGCATCTGAGACAGCACGTCATTTAGTGGGAACACACGGAAGACCCTCAAGGTACCGATACAGTGCGCAGACGTCTCACCAGAGAGAACATCCATTGTATTTGACCTTACCGTGGACCGATCCTCACACCTCGCCATCGAAGTGAACGTCTATAGTTTGCCCAACAACACCAGAACTGGTGACACAGGCAATGGAGAACTGTTCTGTTCACAGATGAGAGTCCCTAGTGCGTCTCAACTGCATAATGGCAGGACCAAAATATGGCGTCAGCGTGGCCAGCGTTATTCTGACCAATGTGTCATGGAACGAAAATCGTGGGGAGGTCCAAGTATAATGGTTCGGGGTGGAATCGGCCTAAACCAGAGAGTGGGTCCTGTGGTGTTCCAAAATCTTGGTCCAGGGAGAGGAGGTGGCATCACAGCAGTGCACTATTCGATCAAGCTCTCAAACCCCACGTCATACCACATTTCGCACATCATCGAAACAATGTTTCCAGCATGACAACGCCCGTGCCCACATCGTCAGAGTTACTTGGGACTTTCTACAGCAGAATGGTGTCAACGGTATGCATTTTAAACCCAATTGAACATCTTTGGAATGTAATTCAGAGGAGACTTGATAATGTCGTACCGAGACCAAACACAGCCGATGGATTGAGTCAGGCTTTTCTGAGAGTGTGGTTCCAGGTGCCAATGGCGTTCATCAATCGTCTGGTCCACTCCATGTACAGACGTTGCGCTGCTGTTATTGACACGTGCGGTGGAAACACAAGATACTGATGTATAGACTGTGTACAGACTCTAAACCTTCTTGTAATGTCTTGGGATTGTGATAAATTAATCACTAATGTGTCAACATACTGTTCACAAAAAATTGCTTTGATCCATTTAGTAAGTCGTTTTCTAGAATGATTTGATTAAAGTGCCGCTTTGATTTTGAAATCGTACTGACCTTTTTTGTTGTCATAATTCGTTGTACTCAAATAAAACACAAACACCGTTTTAAGAATCGTTTTAATTTTTAATCTCAAAGTAATAAAGTAATATTTGAAAAAAAAAACAACAAAACAACAAATACCGAAAGGTCCTCAACTTATCTATCCAGAGAAACAGAATGGGGCGGGACAATTTTATGCTCGGTCTGGTGGTGTCAAAAAGTTTTTAGATCCCTGTATCATTGATGAAAATTAAGTGAACTTGGTAAAAGTTGAATATATAGAGGATATTTGCCGTTTTAGAGTGAATAACATATTTTATTTCATCGAAGCAAGAAAACTTATATTTTCACGAATGCATAGCATTCGTGAAAATATAAACGTTTTCTTGCTTAGAGATGAAATAAAATATGTTATTCACGACAAAACGACAAATGTTCTATTTATTTTATGATTTTACAATCATTTTAGGTAAAAACAACATGGACTACTTTAGCCAGTGAAATAACACTTTTATTTCACTGATAAAACGTGGTATTCCACTACTGATCATAAAATAAATAAATGGAAATTTGATTTGCACTGAACCAAATACAAAAGGCAGCAGATGCTCTGAAAATACACCAAGAAGGGTTTAATTTTCATAAAAGACCACCCCCCCCCTCCCAAAATTTTTTTTGCCTCGCTCCGCTCGCCAAATATATTTTTACACCACTCACCAAATCCGGGCTACATCCCTGTGTTTCAGTATGACCCTGCATGCACATTTTCAAGTGTGTGCGCAGGCACACTTAACTTTTATAGAGCCCTGCTTTTATCTTTCTTTCAGAGCAAGTTTATTGGCATCACAAGTTTTACCTACTCTGTCTCGTGGTGATTTATATAAACAAGTTGAATGGGTTCTACTAGATTCACATGCTAATCTTCTTGAAATATATGCAAATAGTTCTAGCCCAGTTGAAACGTTAATTGCTCAAAGATGTGAGAGATTATCAGCATTGATATATAACTGTACTATACCCCAGAATGGTCAACTTCAGGAATTGCAAGAAAAGGTAAGTTATCTCCAATCAGTATATATACATATTATTCACCCAATGCCTTTGTGAATAGGATTTTGGTAAAATACATGTATAACATGAATTCCATTTATGTTGTCCCTGAAAGTTTTTTTTTTATTTAATAACCAAATTAAAAGCCAAAATGTGACGAAATAGCCTAATTAAACTTTGTCTAAAAGTTTGAGCTGTAAATAATGCTAAAAGGGTTTATCAAAATTACATAACTCTTGTAGAGCCCTCGGCTCCATTTTTTCAACATGACTATTCTGTTTGTAGACAATGCCAAACTTTACTTTAAAAAAAGCCCAAATATACAGCAGGAATTTGTTACTGTTGATACGTTTGAATTATAGACATGCACGAGCTGATTATTAGTTTACAAGCTCATACCCAACTTAACCAGACATGAGAACTTTGGTACTTATTTGAAAATGTATGACTAGAATAAACCAGTTTTATTCACTATGGAAGCCTATAACATAACTACCACTCGTAATTTCTACTTTTCGCTCTGTTAGAACACGAAAGTAGAAAAGTAGAAGTTACAACAAAATTTGAGGCAACAGCATGCTGTACAAGCCAATAGGAAATTAAGAAATAAACACACCACGATAATATTGCCCCTTGTGTTGTCGTGACTTCTACTTTTTGACTTGCATTTTGACTTGTATAGCGTGTTATTGACTTTCGACTTAATCATATTTTTGTTTTTATTCATGTCAGTAAGAAGGCGACAAGATGCATACCAAGCGAAAATGCAACTTGAAAAGTAGAAATTAGGAAATTAACACATCGCGACTTTTCAAGTTTTGCGTCGGAAGTTGTTGTAGTCTCTACATTCCAGGTCACATTTCAATAAGAGCAATTCACATTAACAAATTGGTTTGTGTGATAAAGTCTAATGTTGATGGCGATATTAGCGACCTTTGATTTTTTAACTTGCTGTCGACTTTCGAGTTTAGCCTCGGAAGTTGATGTAGTCTCTACATTCCAGGTCACATTTGAATACGCAGAATGATTGTTGAATTTCGTTTACTGTGGCTTTATACAGCATGTAAAATATACCAGTTTCGCTAATTGGATATCATTTTCAAATTATATTATCCCCATGGGTCGGAAAAGTAAGAACAAGTCGAATAGAAATGATCCTCGATTGACAAAATGGTCCGCCATTTGTTTCATAAGCGCCGCCAAAAGCTCAAAAGTGAACGACGAGTGTGATTGTAAAAGAGAGAGATGGTATTTAACGTTCACTCGACACAAAGTAGGTAATTTCGGGACTAACATATTGTTCAATTTTATTTCAATAATTCGCTTGTGTGTAGGGGCCTTTTAGCAGTGGAAGGAAACCGAAGGACTCTGAGAATACCCACGAGGATGGACAGGTGACCCTACTCCTTGTCAAACATGGATTCGAAACCACGCCACTTGACTCAATGACGGACCTTGTGATTTCATGTGCACATGTTAAACCATTAGACCACCCAACCCCCATGTTAAGATGGATTTTGTAAGTTGTTGTATATTGTATAATATACCTGTACAGGGTAATTGTTTTATAATTATAGTGGGTTTTTTTTATCAGACATTTTAGCAGATAAAATATTACAGTTGACAGAAAAAAAAATATCCATTTTGGCTGAACAAAAATGAAAGCCAGTGTGAGCCCTGATTGCACATGTTCAAATATGACCTGGAATGTAGAGACTTAAAAAGTCAGCAGCACGACCGCAAGCCAAAATGATAGGTCGCTAACAGTCGACAAGATGCTTCACAAGCCAAACTGCAAGTCGAAAAGTAGAAGTCACAACAAATTTAGGGGCGCTTTTATAGCAGTGTGTTTTTTTCTTAATTTCCTAATTTCAAGTCGAGTTTGGCTTGTATAGCATGCTGTCACCTCCTATTTTGTCGCAACTTCTACTTTTCATTCCTGTTCTGAAGGGGCGAACAGTAGCTCAACTAGATATCAGAACTTTGGTACTTATTTGAAAGTGTATGACTAGAATAAACCAGTTTCATTCACTGAAATATATCTTCAATTTCTCCTTTAATTTTATTTCCAATACACAAATATATTTTCAGACTTGTCAGAAACTGGTAACCATCCATCCCTCTGATAGTCATGCTCTGTATTTATTAGGGACTGCTCAGATGGCACGCTATGAGAATAGTTCAACTGGACAAGCATCTGAACAATTATTAACAGACGCCAAGACTTCTTTTAAGACCAGTATTATGCTTGAAGGTCAGCCAGTGTCTGGTGTAGTTCCAGATTTACTTAAAAGTAAGTTAACCCTTTTATCAGTAGTATTTGCAGGATGTGAACACAGAACATGATATTTGTAATTTGATTTTGGTTGTACTAAACCAAATTAACATATACACACATATATATATATATATATATACATAGATCAAGAATGGTGGCAGATCAAAGTTAAAGAAGAAGAAAGAAAGACAGCAGAAGAAGCTAAGAAAGCAGAAGTTAAATCTGTTGGGGGTAAACCGGGTGTTAGTAGAGGTGGTGGAGTTAATACTCGAGGTAGAGGTGGCACAGCAACTACACCTGCTACTAGAGGAGGTATCTAAAGATTGTTATAATGCATATACTGTAATATTATTTAATGTAGTGTATATGATAGAATGTTTTGTATCTCTTGGAGTCGTTGAATGAAATGAACAAGACAATTTTTACTTGTGTAAAATTCAAGATGTTTAAAGTTTAAAAAGTTGTATGTGTATGTAATATTTGTAGGTACAGCAGTCAGAGGAGGGGCAGCTAGAGGGGGTACTACAACATCTAGAGGAGCAAGAGGAGGGGCTGCTAATAAGGTATATACAAAATCTTCACTCAAGTTTTAAAAGACAAAACGATGAGATGATTAAGGTCATATAAAAGAAATTTTTCCTTCCGAACAATCTGATATGATGCCAGAAGGAGTTTTTTATTTTGTAGGATGTGATGCCGCTGTCCAGGCAAAATTTCCCTCATAGAACACTGTACATGTCATCTGCCTATCTTCATTAGCCCAGTCAGAGCAGAACAGTAGGATGTTTAACGCCATGGGATTTTTTATAGTGTTACTTATTAACTTTCCAGGTTCAAATAAGTTAAATTTTGATGGCTAATTATTTGAGTTTTTTAAACAATATTTATATTCAGACTTTTCTTAAAGGACAATGTTGGTGTCAACCATTATCACATATGTTATAGAAATGGTAAAGCACATTCCAAATATATTTTTATACGCCCACATTTTTATGTAGACGTATATTGTCGTCGCCCCCGTCAGTCCGTCCGTCCACAATTGTTAGTGAACACTTTACAGGTCACAATTTTTTATCCGATTCCAATGAAACTAGAAATATAGGTTTATCACCCCAAGATCTCGGTTCCTTTCGATATTGGCATGTATCGGACTGTAACTTCGTGGATTTTGGCCCTTGATTGTACAAAAAATCACATTTTTAGCTTGTGCACTATTTCTATCCGATTCCTTTCGATATTCGCGTATATCGGACCATAACTTCCTGTATTATGGTCCCTGATTGTACGAAAATCACGTTTTTAGCTTGTGAACCCTATAGAGGTCATAATTTTTATCCGATTTAAAAAAGTGTATTATTATATCACCGTTACACCCTAAGGACGGCTGAGTTCGAATTTCGGCCCAAAACTGACAGACAAAATGGCTGCCCCTCGTTCTCAAATAGCGTAAAATATGGTATATCAAGGTTGTGGACCCTATAGAGGTCACAATTTTTATATAATTTTGTTGAAACTTGAAATGTAAGTTTATACGAAAATCACGTTTTTAGCTCGTCGACCCTATAGATAGAGGTCATAATTTTTATCCGATTTAAAAAAACGTTCGAATATATCACCATTACACCCTAAGGATAGTTGAGTTTGAATTTCGTAAATATCGGACCAAAACTGACAGACAAAATGGCCGCCTCTCATACTCAAATAGCGTAAAAATATGGTATATCAATGTTGTGGACCCTCTAGAGGTCAAAAAAATATGGTATATTAATGTTGTGGACCTTCTTGAGGTCACAATTTTCTTTTGAGTTTGGTGAAACTTGAAATGTAAGTTAATAACCCAAACATCTTGGTTCCTTTCGATATTCGGCATATCTGATAGTAACTTCCTGATTTATGGCCCTTGATTGTACGAAAAATCATGTTTTTACCTTGTGGTCCTTGTAGAGGTCACAATTTTTATCTGATTTAAAAAAATGTGTGAATATATCACCATTACAAACTAAGATCATGGAACCTTTTGACAATTGCGGATACCCGAACTTAACTTCCTGGATTATTGCCCCTGCTTGTTCAATAAATGGCATTTTTAGCTTGCGGATTCTCTAGAGGTCACAATTTTTTTCCGATTTTAAAAACCGTTTAAATATTTCACCATTCCACCATAATGAAGGTTGAATTCGAATTTCAGGAAAATTGAAATGAAACTGCCCAACAAAATGGCCGCTCTTTGTACGCAAATTGTGTAAAAGTATGCAATACGAAGGTTGTCGACCCTCTAGAGTTTACAATTTTTGTCCGATTCTGATGAAACTTAAATCATATCTTTATATCCAAAAGATCTCAGTCCCTTTTGATATTTGCGCATTTCAGACCATAACGTTCTGGATTATTGCCCCTGATTGTACACAAAAATCCTGTTTGTTTTTAGCTTGTTCTCTATCCATCTCTTGCAAAATGTGGGCATATCCTGCCTGGCAGCTGCTGTTTAACACAGAGATCATTGCTATGGTAGATGTGTAACGAAGATTTGAAGAAACCGGAAATGATGCAAAAAAATGGAAAACACAAGTTATCCTTTTACATAGCTGACTGAAGTAACAAGCAATAACAGATACATTAAGAATTTTTAGCTCACCGATAATTTCTTCGAAAACGAAAAGTTGTTATATGAGATTGTGAGAGAATATCTGACAATTCATAAAAAGAATTGACTGTCACTATAGATAAGAGAAAACAAGAAAAATAGAAAAAGTCTGTACATTACCTAGTTTTTAATCATTCTCTACTTAATAAAAACATGGTAATGTACTAACTTTTTCTATTTTTCTCATTTATCTTATCTAGTGACAGTAAATTGTTTTTATGAATTTTCAGATATCCTCTCACAGTCTCATATAATAACTTTTAATGTATTCACCAGACTAGATGTTTCCAGACTAGATTGGAAACTTTTATAGATGAATTTGTTGTATTTCAGTCCATTCCAGTTGTCAAATCTACGTCATCAATAACAAAAGCCAATGTAAACACAGGCTCAAAAGGTCATATATGTGAAGTAACAAAAAACACTGCAAAAGGTAAAGCTAGGTGCACACTGATACATATAGACAATAAACAGTGGCTAACATTTCATATTTATCATGGACTACCCGCAAATTAGAAACATAAACCACATATACAGCCAAACAAATACATATAAGGGTACAGAAATAAAATACATTGTTTCTTGTGTACCACCTCCATCAACAAATGGTTGCATGTGATGTCATTTTCTTTGTCTTGATGAAAAATAAAAAAAGAATAAAGCTTGCAGCTTGCTCAGCTGTCAACTGTAAAGTCATTAAAAAATATGCGCACATGCCTACAAATGTATCACATTGTACAGTCGATGTGGGGCATTAGTCGAACCATCTATTTAACAGTTTTTCTACCATCAGCCAGAGATAAGTGAAATGCTTTTTAACTTAGCTAGCCATGCGGTTTTAAAAAAAAAGCACATCCCTCAGTTTTACATAATTGCTTCTTTTCTGGGATAACATCCACTAAAGATGGAAAGTTTGATCATATGGGACAAATTAATAGTTTATCTGGTTAGTTTTTATACGCCCACATTTTCATGTGGACGTATATTGTCGTCGCCCCTGTCCGTCCGGACACAATTTGTTTGTGGACTCTCTACAGGTCACAATTCTTGTCCGATTTTGACGAAACTTGAAATATAGCTTTATCCCCAAAAAATCTCGGCTGTTTTCGATATTGGCATGTATCGGATCGAAACTTCATGGATTATGGCCCCTGTTTGTACAAAAAATCACGTTTTTAGCTTGTGGACCCTATAGAGGTCACAATTTTTATCCGATTTTGTTGAAACTTGAAATGTAAGTTTATAACCCAAAGATCTCAGTTCCTTTCTATATTCCCGCATATCAGACTTTAACTTCCTGAATTATGGCCCCTGTTTGTACGAAAAATCGCGTTTTTAGCTTGTGGACCCTATAGAAGTCATAATTTTTATCCGATTTAAAAAAACGTATTATTATATCACCGTTACACCCTAAGGACGACTGAGTTCGAATTTCGTGGAAATCGGCCCAAAATTGACAGACAAAATGGCTGCCGTTCGTTCTCAAATAGCGTAAAAATATGGTATATCAAGGTTGCGGATCCTATAGAGGTCACAATTTTTATCCGATTTTGTTGAAACTTGAAATATAAGTTTATAACCCAAAGATCTCGGTTCCTTTCGATATTCGCGCATATCGGCCTGTAACTTCCTGAATTATGGCCCCCTGATTGTACGAAAAATCGCATTTTTAGCTTGTGTACCCTGTAGAAGTCATTATTTTTATCCGATTTAAAAACCTGTATTATTATATCACCGATACACCCTAAGGACGACTGAGTTCGAATTTCGTGGAAATCGGCCCAAAATTGACAGACAAAATGGCTGCCGTTCGTTCTCAAATAGCGTAAAAATATGGTATATCAAGGTTGTGGATCCTATAGAGGTCACAATTTTTATCCGATTTTGTTGAAACTTGAAATATAAGTTTATAACCCAAAGATCTCGGTTCCTTTCGATATTCGCGCATATCGGACTGTAACTTCCTGAATTATGGCCCCTGATTGTACGAAAAATCGCGTTTTTAGCTTGTGTACCCTGTAGAAGTTATAATTTTTATCCGATTTAAAAACCTGTATTATTATATCACTGTTACACCCTAAGGATGACTGAGTTCGAATTTCTTGAAAATCGGCCCAAAATTGACAGACAAAATGCCCGCCGTTCGTTCTCAAATAGCGTAAAAATATGGTATATCAAGGTTGTGGACCCTTATAGAGGTCACAATTTTTATCCGATTTTGTTGAAACTTGAAATGTAAGTTTATAACCCAAAGATCTTGGTTCCTTTCGATATTCCGCATATCGGACTGTAACTTCCTCAATTATGGTCCCTGATTGTATGAAAAATTGCGTTTTTAGCTTGTGGACCCGATAGAGATCATAATTTTTATCCGATTTAAAAAAACGTATTGTTATATCACCGTTACACCCTAAGGACGACTGAGTTCGAATTTCGTGAAAATTGGCCGAAAATTGACAGACAAAATGGCCGCCGTTCGTTCTCAAATAGCGTAACAATATGGTATATCAAGGTTGTGGACCCTAAAGAGGTCACAATTTTTATGCGATTTTGTTGAAACTTGAAATGTAAGTTTATAACCCAAAGACCTTGGATCCTATTGATATTCGCGCATATCGGCCCGTAACTTCCTGAATTATGGCCCCTGATTGTACGAAAAATCGCGTTTTTAGCTTGTGGACCCTATAGAGGTCATAATTTTTATCCGATTTAAAAAACCGTATTATTATATCACCGTTACACCCTAAGGAAGGTTGAGTTCGAATTTCGTGAAAATCGGCCCAAAATTGACAGACAAAATGCCCGCCGTTCGTTCTCAAATAGCGTAAAAATATGGTATATCAAGGTTGTGGACCCTATAGAGGTCACAATTTTTATCCGATTTTGTTGAAACTTGAAATGTAATTTTATAACCCAAAGATCTCGGTTCCTTTCGATATTCGCGCATATCGGACCTTAACTTCCTGAATTATGGTCCCTAATTGTACGAAAAATCGCGTTTTTAGCTTGTGGACCCTATATAGGTCATAATTTTTATCAGATTTAAAAAAACGTATTATTATGTCACCGTTACACCCTAAGGACGACGGAGTTTGAATTTCGTGAAAATTGGCCCAAAATTACACCCTAAGGACGACTGAGTTCGAATTTCGTGAAAATCGGCCCAAATTTGACAGACAAAATTACTGCCGTTCGTTCTCAAATAGCGTAAAAATATGGTATATCAAGGTTGTGGACCCTATAGAGGTCACAATTTTGATCCGATTTTGATGAAACTTGAAATACATATTTATAACCCAAAGATCTTGGTTCCTTTCGATATTCGCACATATTGGATCATAACTTCCTGAATTACGGCTTTTGATTGTACGAAAAAATCATTTCTTTTTTTGAGCTTGTTCTCTGTCCATCTCTTGCAAAATGTGGGCGTATCGTGCATGGCAACCGCTTGTTTATATCTAACACAAGATTTATGTTGGTAACTAAACCTCTGTATATTATGTTTCATCGATTTAATTTTAGATGTCATCATGAATATGGTAATACAACCACTGAGAATAACTGTCTTTTTATACGCCCACATTTTCATGTGGACGTATATTGTTGTCGCCCCTGTCCGTCCGTCCACAATTTCTTTGTGGACACTCTACAGGTCACAATTTTTACTCAATTTTGACGAAACTTAAAATATAGGTCTATCTCCCAAAGATCTTGGTTCCTTTCGATATTGGCATATATCGGACCATAACTTCATGGATTATGGTATATCAAGGATGTGGACCCTCTATATAGAGGCTACAATTTTGATCCGATTTTGATGAAACTTGAAATACATGTTTATAACCCAAAGATCTTGGTTCCTTTTGATATTCGTGCACATAGGCGTACGAGCTGGGGGGGTGGCCGTCCCCCCATTTTGGGCATCAAAATGCTGGGAAAATTTGGGCACACAATTGTACTTTGTAAAATTTGTATAAAAAAAAATATTGTGTTCTTGAATGTGTCCAATTTAACAGCGAATTTATTACTATTATGTAACATACTAAGAACCTAACTACATTTTTTGGGCACCAACCACCACCGCCCCCCCCCCCCCCAGTCAAAATTTCCCAGTACGGCTATGTTCGTGCATATCAGATCGTAACTTTCTGAATTATGGCCCTTTATTTACGACAAATCACGTGTTTAGCTTGTGGTCCCTCTAGAGGTCACAATTTTTATCTGATTGAAAAAAAAACTTTTGAATATTTCACCGTTACACCCTAATGATGGCCGAGTTCAAATTTCATGAAAGCCAGACAAAATCTGCCAGACAAATCTCTGCCTCTTGTACGCAAATAGCGTAAAAATATGGTATATCAAGGTTGTGGACCCTATAGAGGTCACAATTTTTATCCGATTTTGATGAAACTTGAACTATATCTTTATAACCCAAAGATCTTGGTTCCTGTTGATATTCGCACATATTGGATCGTAACTTTATGGCCCCTGATTGTACAAAAAATTGCTTTTTGTTTAGCTTGTTCTCTTGCAAAATGTGGGTGTTTCCTGCCTGGTAGCCGCTGGTTTAATTATATAGTTCCAGATACCAAACCTAACAAAGAGATTAAAACTGACAATATTCCTTCACAGCCAGCATCAATCGATAGTTCAGCACCAAAAAATAAAAAATCTTATCTTCCAAGACTTGGACTAGCTAGAGCATTAAAACTGTCTGGAGATACAGAATCTGCTAAAAGATATTATGACCAGGTGATTTCTATGTCACCTGAGGTAAGAATAAGATTCATTTTAATTTAGATCCAAGGTTTATGCAATAAGAATAGCTCTTATGTGCAATGTAAAACAACTAGTGGGGATCCGTGCATGGGCATTCTTATTTTTTCATTTCATATTGATGCAAAAGTTTTGTTTTCAGTACCAATTTGAAGGTAAGGGTCAATGGAACAATTCTGGTTCAAGTGTCAAGCATTCAGATTTTTTTTCGCATTAAGCCTCATAACTTTTGTACTATTGAACCTAGAATGGTGATTTTGGTCTCTATACCTAGGGTTGCATGCATCAGTAAATGCGTGACGACAAATTGAAATGCACACATTAGTGCAAGTGCATGTGCGAGAAGTAGCTGGACTAGAACAATTTCCAATAATAACATGTATATAGGGGCCTTGGTTAATGTGTTAGATTTTTCAAGCAATTGTGTAAGAATTTACTTGGAAGTAGGACTCCATATAAAAAAAGATATGCTCCAATCATGTTTATTTCATTTTTATTCAATTTTGATTTTGTTTATCTGACTGCTTGACACTCAAAACAAAATTGTTATATAGACACTTACGTAAGAAGTAGCTGTATAACTTCCAGTATTTGGAATGATTTAATTACATTTATTTCTTGAAGAAAGCGATCATACCATTTAAATGCATTTATTTCAATTTATTTTATAGGTACATGATGCATATATAGAAAATGCTGAAATGTTAACTAAATCTGACCCACTAGAAGCTGTCAATGTATTTTGTAAATTTCCAGTACCTCATGAACCATCGTTTGATGATGCTTATATATTTGGTGAAATAATCCGATTATTGATGAAAAATGAAAAATATGATGATCCTAGATTAGCATCCAATCTTGTATCGTATGGTAGAGTTTTAGGACTAGGTAAGATATATACATACTATTGAAATACGGTTAAAGCAGTTTGTTTAACACATCTAACATTTATTTTCATTTTATAATAGTGATTACTTAACCAAATTGTTAGAACCCAGACCATTTTGTCACAGGTAATGCATAAAATTGTTTAATTTTTTTTCTCTTGCTTTTTGTCATCGTTTTGACAACCCTTTGGACAAATTTTTATACGCCCACATTTTCATGTGGACGTATATTGCCGTCGACCCTGTCCGGACATCCGTCTGTCCGTCCACAATTGTTTGTGGACACTCTACAGGTTACAATTCTTATCCGATTTTGACGAAACTTAAAATATAGATTTATCTCCAAAAGATCTTTGTTCCTTTTGATGTTTGCGCATATCGGATCGTAACTTACTGAATTATGGCCCCTGATTGTACGAAAAATCATGTTTTTAGCTTGTGGACTCTATAGAGGTCATAATTTTTATATGATTTAAAAAAAAACGTTTAAGTATATCACTGTTACACCCTAAGGAGTGTTGAGTTCAAAGCTTGTGAGTTTTTAGCTTGTGGACCCTATAGAGGTCATAATGTTTATCCGATTTTAAAAAACGTATTATTATATCACTGTTACACCCTAGATGGCTGAGTTCATATTTCGTGAAAATCGCCCCAAAACTGACAGACAAAATGGCCGCCCGTCTTTCTCAAATAGCGTAAAAATATGGTATATCAAGGTTGTGGACCCTATAGAGGTCACAATTTTTATCCAATTTTGTTGAAACTTGACATGTAAGTTTATAACCCAAAGATCTCAGTTCCTTTCGATATTTGCGCATATCGAATTTTAATTTCCTGAATTATGGCCCTTGATTGTAGGAAAAATCACTTTCTTTTTAGCTTGTTCTCTATCCATCTCTCGAAAATGTGGGCGTATCCTCCTGCCTGGCAGCCGCTGTTTTCATAAGAATGCTCACTTTCTAAAATAGTGCCCTTATTATAGAAGGTTACGGCAGAGCCGTGGGAAATTTGATGAATCAATTTTAGTTATGATTGACATGATGGCAACCATTGGGAACACGAATAACTAAAGGACCGAAAGGAAAACAAATTTTGATGACTTTATTACTCCAAGAGGAATCTGTAAATTTTATACTTATGACCATACAACCAAATGCAATTAGAACCAGATTAATTGACACAGAAAATCATTGCACGGGCAAATATAAAAATTGCACGTTCAGTGACAGAAAATGACAACAGTATATTTGTTAAATATGAAGAAAGGCAGCCGTGCCTTGTCAGCTAATTTTTGCTACGGCATTGTAGAAGAATCCTCATTTCAAGTACTGGTCATGATCTAGGCCTACTAATACTAATTAATCATGCAACAAATAGTTCTCAATGGACGTTGTGTATTTTCAACTACGTGTGAAGAGCGACCTAATTATTCTTCAACAACCATCTGTCACAAAATTGGACCTTTGGTTCTTTTTGGGGCGGATTGACAGTCATGTACTTATAGTTCACATTAACAAAACACAGTATAATTTAAATATCTTTATATAACTACAATATAAGTCAATACAATTATAATATGTATATATATATATATTTATGTAATTATTCTCTAATAATATCACCGTCTCCACCGATTCAAAAGACCACTAATCACGTTTATATGTTGATGAGATGACGATGATTTGGAGGTACACGCGCATACAGCAGTCACCAACTATTTGACTCCTCTCCACGGCACATTTAAAAAGATGATTAAGATGATAAGGTTGATGAGTTATTCATTCGTGTATATCTTTTAATTACCATAAAATAACTAACTGGAACAATAACGACCAGACTAACAATATAGGTAACACTATCCGTAGCACATTAACATTATCAGAATCAGAATCAGAATCACAATCAGGTCACAAGTAAATGTACTAATTATTGCTCATAATCACACAGATTACCATTATAACGACACACAGTCAAAACCAACGAGACACACAGTCTAACACCCATTTAGTTGAAATATATTTACGAATGATATGTGTGGTTCTCCCAAAATCCATTATTAGAGTGACAATATAAATTCATATCTCCCACCACGTATACTACCAGTTTCACTCACAACCAATCAAATCACGACAACAAAACAGGCAGTTCACATGCATTCAATGCAATCATATCTGCAACCAAACATGTGGATTACTCAACCTTGGCAAATAATAACTATCATACATCTTACAAATAACAATAAAATCAAATGTTTATAATCAAACTTTATTACCACAATCTGAAAACATGTTCACCAGTTGTCATAAACTGTAATAAACAACAATAACATATATACTATATTTATTAATGTACAAATACTTGTGACCTTGAAACATTCAGCAATACCAGCGTGAATATATATGTATTATTCAGTACATCCACGACAAACCACATTGTAACCTATCATTATCTAATAAAGATATTGTCATACGTGACACCATCGTCTTCTATCCCGATATAAAACCTCTACAAAAACAGTACATATACGCAATCCATAAAAATATTGTACAAAAATGCATTTCGTTTCGCGTAAAACAGGGATCCTCAAATTTTAATGCGGAGGATATGACGTCAAAAAAAGGTCAAACCATCCCAACATGGCGACTGAAAGAAATGCTGGTGTATGTGATGTTGGAAAAACCTGTTTCACTGAACAATGTTTGTTTGTCAGTAAGTGTCATTGTTGTTCAGAGATGGATCACACAATAAGGTAGGACATGCATTTAGAATTTATCGACTGACGCCTTTCAGCTCGTGGCTATTTGATGCGCCAACAATTCAGTCGCAGTTCTCTCCAAATAAGTACAGCTTCAGGAACCTTGAGGTTACGTGTGAACGAAACCTCGAGGCACTCTGGAGTAGTCTACGGCAAGCCAAGTCTCTGCAAAATTTCTTTCTTTCAGATGATACCGGACGTAAACAAAAAGTACCGGTACTGCAAATAACACTGTTGAAATAGGTTTTGCAAATTTCTTTCTTCTGTTGTAAAATCAGGGTATATTTATTATTTTACAGGTCTGATCCCCCTTTCAATCTACCCACTTAAACCTGAGATGGCTGGGTAAGGTTAATGGGTTGAGGGGTGCCACTACTCTATAAAGCTGAGCCCTTATTCACGAAAACTTAAACTAAGTTACAACCGAAATTTTAAGAAATACTGCAACTTCATTGGATATATGCAAATTGATTTTACTGGTCAGCCAATCGAATTGCAGTATTTCTTAAAATTTCAATTGTATCTTAGTTTAAGTTTTCGTGAATAAGGGCCCGGCATGCAACACACATATAAGCCTACATATATTTCATCCGGGTATAAATAGATAAAGCTATCTACTCACTACAGGTAATCCTTATTATAAATTGGTACTATACACTGAGCACAGTCGAAATCCTCAGGGATATAAAAGATTCACCCCCAAATCCAAGTAGGGGGAGTATGGACCAAACGCAGGCCTTTATATAAAAAAACTACCACGCACGTGCAGAAAATGAATAAACGTCACAGACAGGCTAGTCCATTCTGGCACAAGGGGAACTAGCTCACTTCTGCAACACACACCCCAATTTTATAAAAGAAGGCCCCCCTAGGGGAATAAACTAATACATTCAAAAATTCTGAAAAATAATTCTAGTTTAACCGAGACTTACCTTGGTTAAAGTTGATGGCAAACACATACATAAATATATGTAAATACATATATCATGAGACGGATGGCAATGTACAATATATATTATATGTTACATCATCACATAAATTAAAACTAATATTGAAAATTAAAACAATTAATAAGCAAGATTAAAATCTGTTTGACATGTCAATAAACTTGTGGACTTGATTAAAAATATTGTTGTTTACATCTGTACAGTGTTTTGTGGACCCGAACAAGAGATAGTTAATGTTTTTATGATCGTGTTGTAATTTGTCTATGGTTTCCTTTCGTGCATTTGAATGTAAGGAGCATTGCAAGAGGTAGTGATGAGGATCTTCAAAAATGTGACCACAGAGGCATGCGGGGCTGTTAGCAACATATCTGAGGTATTTGTGGCCCTGTAGGTCAGAACATCAGAGTCTAAGTTTACAATGGATTATCTGGAGTTTCCACTGACCGTTGTAGTAAAAAGATGGAATTTTTATATCTGATTTGGAGAGATGGTTGGAGATATTTTAAGAGTTCTTGAGTTTCTAGCCGGGAGGCTGAGTTTATTCCACTCTCTTATGCTGGATGGAATAAATGATTTAGAAAATATTTCAGTACGACATCGAATTTCTTTAATTTTATCTTCGTTTCGAAATGAATTTGTATTTGTTGGTTCCAGATTTATGAGATTCTTAAGATAGGGAGGGGTCAGGTTGTTTATAATTTTGTATAGTAATTTTAATTTGTGTCAATTTCGTTGTTCTTTGAATGGAATAAACCCAGTTTCCGCGTAGAGGGAAGCATGGCTGGTACCTTTAACCGCCCCACAAATAGTGCGTGGTGCATCAAGCTGAAGGGATTCGAGATTATTAGATAAGTAGTCAGTGCACCCGTCCCAGATAACATTGGCATAGTCAAAGTGTGGCAGAATGAATGAAGAATATAAGGTGTTTAGCGATTTTCTGTTTAAGCGATATTTCAAGGAGCGTAGGCAGTTTACTAATTTAGATACTTTACTAATTATACTATCAATGTGGCTGTTCCATTTACAGTTGGTTTGAAAAGTAAGTCCAAGATGTTTGTGTTCAATTACTTCCTTTATTCTGATTGATTTCATTAAAAGGGGTGGTTTCACAATATTGTGTTTAGTCGTGAGAGTTAGGGTTTCTGTCTTTAGGGGGTTAAATGTCACTAGCCACGTTTCCGACCATGCATTGATTTTTTGTGGGTCTTTATTTAGGGTAACTGCGCATGCCTCTGGATCATCTATTTTTAAGTACAGAGAGGTGTCATCTGCAAATAGTCTAATGTTTAATTGTATATCATCCACAATGTCGTTGATATATAATAAAAATAACAGTGGTCCCAATACACTGCCCTGTGGGACACCAACGAGGGCGCCCCTGGAGTTCGAGGAGGTTCCATGTATTACGACGCATTGCTGTCGATTATCTAAATAATTCTTGAACCATAATAATAACCCTCCTCGAACCCCAGCAGCATGCAGCTTGTGACAGAGTCCGGCATGCCAGACTCTGTCAAAAGCCTTGCTTATGTCACAAAAAACGATCCTGGTATATTTGTTATGATCAAATGATTTAGATCTATTAATTGGAAGATAGTAGAATCACCTGGTAGGAAACCACTTTGCAGTGTTGTTAGTATTGAATTGTCCTTGAAGAAATTTAAGATGTGTTTATATATAATTTTCTCAAATACTTTTACAATAATACTAAGGAGCGAAATGGGTCGGTAGACGGTAATTGCTGCAATCATTTGGGTGACCTTTTTTGAAAATAGCCATAACATTTGCAAATTTCCATAAGTTTGGAACAGTGTGTGTTTCAAGTGAAAAACGGAAGAGTTGGCACAGGGGATTACAGATTTCATTTACAATAAATTTTAAAATTTTCGAACTTACTCCGTCTGGACCGGAGGCTTTAGTTGTATCAAGGCTATTAATTACGTCTTTAATTTCTCTAGGTGTTGGTATAATCTTGTCTAGACAATAAGTATTCATTTTGAGGGGTGGAAAAGATTTATTAGTACTTGGTAGTTCCGTTTGCTGTATGAAATAATTATTAAGGGCATTGACTTTGTCAGTGAGAGTAAACAATGTATCATTTTCAACTATTAGTGGAGGGGGCTCGTTTGAGGATGCAGCATGTGTCTTGGTATACGCGTTTATTAGATTCCACCATTTTTTTGTGCCAAAGATTTATCTATTATTATTTTTTGCGTCAATTTTCTCAAAGTATTCTTTTTTGCATTTCCTTATCAAGTTTATGTAGTCATTTCTTATTTTGCGAAAAGTTTGCCAATCAGTTTCCAAATTTTGTTTAATTGCTCTCTTATGTTACCAACTGAGCTTAAAATATCATTCACTGGAATTAAACATGATTTAGCTTTTGATGCAGATGCTGAACATATACTATGCACACAATATTTTTATATGTCTATTCCAGATTTAAACATTACAGTCCTTAACAACCGACTGATAGTGTTTTTTGTTACAGTATTATGTGGTTTAACATAACTAATAAATAAATCTTGATTTTGCTTTCTAATCTCATCTGTTCTTTTAAGATATTCTTTGAATACGGTTATCGGACACAGTCTTCTATCTGGTGGATACACCTTCAATTCCACTATTGGGTTATTCATACCAGGTTGAGATTGTTTTAAATTGTCTCTATACTGTAGGACATATGACGTATTACCTTTAAGCATATTTTTTATTGAAAGTTAATACACAGACTGGCTTCTTCCAGCAATAATCAGACAAACTAACATTACCAATTTATAAGTCAAATTTTTTAATGTAAGATATTTCACTGGTGATAATGTCTTCAAATAACTGAGCACTTTAGAAACATCCCATGTTTTCACATAACGACACACTGGTGGCCTAAGATTATACACTCCTTTCAAAAATCGAACAACCACAGGATGAGTTCCGGCTGAAAATCCTTCAATAATAATCTCCAAGGCCGATAATGCTGACTGAGCAGTGTTTATTGTGCTATAGCCTAAATCACATTCATATAAGTAAGTCAAGTATTCAAGTATAATATCTAAAGTAACTTGAACCGGATTAATCTCCTTTTGACGACAGTATGCCGTATATCTTTTAATGTGGGAAGAATACTGTTTCTGATTCCCTTGTCTCCATGATGATAAAATGATATCGGTTGCTTTTCTAGAAATGTTTTTGTTCGTATACAATTTCCTGATACACGACATGCCATAAGAATCAGTTTCTTGTGAAGAGGATGCTTTTTGTCTGATTGCTGTACTGTTAATAAATTGTCTTTTGACAGAAGAACCACTGGATGATCCACCAACACTTGCAGTAGTTGAGAATACCAGCTCTGGGTTGGCCAAATCGGTACAATCAGAATGCTTTCTCCCTGATCTCTTCTCAGTTTCTGTATACAACGAGCAATAAGACTAAAAGGAGGAAAAGCATAAAAATATATATTAGCCCATGAGTTAGAAAAAGCATTAACATATATATTCACTGTCTGGATCTGGCTTCCAAGACACAAATCTATCAATCTGTTTGTTCAGTCTAGAGGCAAACATATCAATTTCTGGCAATCCCCAAAGTTCAACTATAGAATTAAACACACTAGTGCACAATTTCCATTCAACATTTTCATTAAATTTTCTACTTTCAATGTCTGCTATATTTTCACTACTTGGTACATAATCTGCTGACAGCCAAATTTTTCTATTGATCACCCCCCCACCCCCAAATATCATATGCAATATCATTACATTGCAAAGACTTTATGCCACCCATGTTAGTAATATATGCAATGGCACATGTGTTATCAATTTTCAAACCACTATGTACACTAACTTTATCTTTGCAAAAAGATTTAATTGCATAAAAAACTGCCAACAACTCAAGATAATTAATATGTTGGCATTTTTCTGAACCTGTCCACCTTCCACCTATTCTATGCCCATTACACACAGAGCCCCAACCTTCTAAAGAAGCATCTGTAGTAATAATAAAAACTGGATTACCATGATCAATAGTTCTAAACTGACTGTGTATGTTTTCTACCCACCTTATTAACCCTTTCAATGCTAGACGTAAATCCACTGCCTGTGCTAGACCCTTTTTTGAGGAAAAAAGGAAGGTTGGAACTGAATGCCAAGCAGTACTAATGGAAGCTTTTATGAAAAATCTTTTTGTCTGTTGGGATGGGCATGAGGTTGGGCTAAGAGGAAAAAATAGAATTTTGGAAATTTGCATAATAATGTAGTCACGTGACGTCATGGCGGCCATTTTGGATTTCTCATTTCACACTAAAGCTAACACGAAAACGAATTTTTCTCCATGAAATACTTAAAAGATATTGGTTTTTTTACTGGATTTTGATAAAGATATATAAAATGAACAAAAATATCAATAGCAGCCATGAGCAATGCCGCCGCGAACACGCGCATCACGTCTCCCGCTGCCATGACCACGTGCGGATTGCAATACCTTGTTTTTACTTTCACTTTCACTTTCATCCCCAAGTCCCATATCATTATCAATATAGTCAGTCAATAGATCTACACGTTCGGGAATCAGGAATTACCTACGTATTTTACGATCCAGCAGGCCAGCATTATTATCAACATCAGAATTATTGTCAGAATCTACTGCAGACACAGGGCTATCGTGTTCACATTGGGCTTGTTCATCATGCACAGGAGACATAGCTAGCCATGGGCGAACGTCGCGCAACAAATCACACACTTCATAATACCAATCACTGTCCTGACTACTATCATTATCAAGTAACTGGAAACGAATTATGTGTATCACCCGCCTCGAAATTGTCCACATGTTGGTCAGCAAGACGTCATTCACGACTTCGTCGAGAGTGCATCGTCTACGTTGTCACAATGCACTCCGCCATTTTACGGTTTGCTGCTTTGAAACACGTGGAAATATGTTCTAGTGTATAGAAAATACAATAGATGGCACTTGCAGTTACGGTACTAATTTTAGCGAGGGCTTTACTGAGTACACGGTAATACCGGGTACGGGCATTTTACCGACATTTTATAATACCCGGTACTACCGGGTATACGCAGTGAAAGGGTTAAGTCTTTTTTCATTTCATGTGTTATCATAGTTTTGCCATTATAATCACCTGCACATTTTTGCAGTGAACTGATTTTTTGCAATTCTAAATGTCTGTAATGCAATTTGCCATATTCAACTGCTGAAAAAGTTGACACTATCAACCCAATTACTGATGATAGATCTCTGATAGAACAACTATTTTTTCATGACAAAGTTAAACAAGCATCTAATACTTTGTCATTTTTTCCTTTTGGAAGTTTGACAATCATGTTAACCGAATCAATAATAAAACCTAAAAATTGCAACTTTTGGACAGGTATAAATATGGACTTTTTCTGATAAATAATAAAACCAAGTTCTTCAAATAAATTCTGTGTATCCAAAACATTATTTTTACACTCCAACATATCATCACCTACAAGCAATGAATCATCAATATAACCAAGATTAACATGTCCAAGTTGCCGCAGTGTGGCATACACTGGTTTGAGTAATTTTGTGAACAATCTTGGTGCACATGCTATTCCATTTGGAAGACAGGTATACTGAAAAATTCTGTTTTTCCATTTAAATCTCAAAAGTTTCCTATGTTCTTCAGCTATTGGCACTGAATAATAAGCATGTCGAACATCAATGGATGTCATATAGGAATTTGGTTTTATCAATTTTAAAGCAGTTTTAAAAGTATCCATTTTAAATTGATAGTAAACTACATATTCATTCAAATCTTTCAAATTTAAAACCATTCTATGTTCACCATCTTTTTTGGGGATGGTGAAAATTGGGGATAAAAATTGATTGGAATAAAACTCTACTTCTTCAATGACTTTTAAGTACAACAGATTTTTAACCTCATTGTTTATTATATCTTCTTCTTTTGCTCCAAAAAAGTATGATCTATTTAAAGAAGTACGTACAGGTTTAATATCATCAATAAATTCAATATGACAATGACATACAATATATAATATATTTTTATCACCTGTAATATTTCTCTATTGATTTTCAAAAATTTTCAGTCTACCAGCTTCGAAACTCATTGATAATTCATTATGATGTAATCCTATAGAAAACAAATCAACCTGATCTAAGTCTTTGTCCTGCGATGCCAGGCTTTGAAGTTTTTTGGATGGGTAGTTTCATTGTCAGACTGGTCGTAATTGCTATGATAGGAAAAACCTCTTCCTAATCCACCTCTGGGTTGATGATTACCTTTAAATCGGCCACCCCTATAGCCTCCTCTACCTCTGAATCCACCTCTATTGCCAGGAGTCCAACCAAAGCCACCTGACCTTCTTATCTTATTTTCAACTTTATTTACCGAATCTATATCAGATACATTCTTTGACACATCATCACCATAAAGATAACTAGTAAACGGTATGGACTACGAAGCAAGATGAACATATTGAGGGCTCAAATCGGGTTTATGCATTTCGCGTCTATGTAAATTCGTGACACGATTACAATGCCCAAGTAGACCTAGAGCGTCAGTTCTCAAATAGATTATATCTTGAAGTTCATCAACCTAAAATTTAGAATCATTTCTCAAAATATTCAATTTGTTCAACATTTTGGTAATAAGACAAGCAGCCTTAACAATGATGTTTTGTTTGAACTGAACACGATTTTTTTTCAACTGATTTATTTGAGTCTTTCAACAATTGCCAAATTAACTGATTGACTCTTGTTTTAGTCAACGCATCACAGTTCTCTGGTCTATTAATATTCTTAATAATTTCGGCAAATTGTTCTTCAGGCAAACCTGACCTGAATAAATTGTTAACCATCTCAGCTAACTCTTTATCAACCGGTTCATCAACCTTTTCCTTGATTTTATATTTATCACTCAAATCTTAAACATCGAATTCTCAGAATCATCTTGAGACTTTCGCTTTTTTGTAGGGGGTTCATTATTATTTGCATCCTTGTCAGTCTGAACATTGTCCTCAACAATGTTTTCCCCTTCAGCTTCATAATCATTATATTGGTCTGCTTCATAATCATAATTATACATATCATCAACCAGGGATAGAAATTTATTTGAAAACACACAAGCAAAATTTTGCTTGTTGATTTCAAATGTACAAGCAAAAATAGGATTTTGAAGAAATTCAAAAAATGAAAAAACATAAAAAAAAGTTTGTTCATAGCTACCCTTGAAAACTCGTTTTTTCTCATTCAAGTGTATACCTTCTTGTAGTCCAGCTCTGAACGTAGGTCTCATTACACTCGCCTCTACGTCCAGGGAAGCTAGCATTGAATCAATGTCGAAAGTAATCGGCCACCCCAGTCAATTTTACTGGGCAACTTTTTACCGCTAAACGGTCGCATGTCAGTCCCTGTGAATACCTGAACAATGTAGGCCTAAAGAAACATCTTAGTGATAAAATAAGACCTCGCTTACCTCGCTAGATCCAGTATGAGCGACACAACAGGCTGTTAAAAAATACGTCTCCACCTATCAAGTTGCCTTTTCGCCGCCATGACACTCTAAATATAGGTCAGCGTCCATATTGAGGAATGTCGGGCAAAAACACGACAAAACCAAATTTGGGTAAAAATTAGAATCTTTGAAAAAAATTAAAATCTTCAATCATTTATTGCTGTTGTAATATTAAACGATAATGCTAGTATTTATTCATCATTAAGCAATAAAATGTCGTAAATAACATCAAAAGGTAAACATTTTTTCAATATTTGTGTTAAATATCATCCAGAAAAATCAAAACCGCGATATATCCCTGTGGCGGTACGTGTTTTTTTACTATTAATAAACTGTTTGTGTCCGTGAAAGCAACGTATATTTTTGACCAATGTCGGAATTTGTTTGATGGAATATAACGACAATAATGAAAGGACAGATAGTCGAACACTAAAAGAGGTCATTTATGATGTGTGTATTGTTTTTATTGAATAGGGTAAACTCCTAGCAGATAAAATATAAGATTTTTACCCTGATCAGTTCGGGGGGGAAAAACGCATGCGCAGATGTCACAAAACGCCGGATATAGACATCGCTTTATTTACATTTTGCAAGGAACTTAGGACGGAAAATAATCTATAGAATTTCGTTTTTTTGTCATAATTATCGTCTTGATTTTGTGTAAAAGAAGAAATCATGTTATTCAGTAACAATAGGTGAAAAAATGTTACACGCATTTTTTTTCGTGTGACATATTTTGTGACACGCAGTCTACAAAATCAACATGCATTTTGCGTCCGTATAATTCGATCCCTGTCATCAACCTTAGAGGACAACATGTCCATTCTAGAATTAGATGCCGATTGCTCAGCCATCAAAGACTGTAAACAAGACATGATGTCTGCCAAACTCGGCCCTTTATCACTAGCCATACTAACACTAGTGTTAGAAAAAACTGGGGGTACATGAATATCACCCGCCAACACACGTTTACTAACTATTTCTGCACTAGGAATAGCTAACCATCCCCGGGGAATACAGAAATATGGTGGAAGATGTTTTTCAAAAACATGGATTTTCAACGAATCTGTCTTATACCCACACCCTGGAACTGGGCACAATGAAGCTTTCACTAGTCTGGACCTATTCACCCGCTCCCACGCTGGACCCCGACTGGTACCCTGACTAGGGAAACTCATACAGGTATTATCCACCTCTGGGGCCGGTCTACAACAAGATTCTACCCTAACTGATTCCTTATACGTCAATCTCTTCTTGGATGGCACCGGAGAAATTCCTCTAGGGCCAGAAGCTAACCCTACCTTTCTAGATCACCCCTCCGGGGCAATGGGCAGGCTATTTCTTACTAATGGAAAACCATGTCCTGATGACGACTGACGATATATTTCCCTTCCTTGAGTCCTATTATCCGGGGCAAAACGGAGATCCCCCTGGTTGACGGGTGGGGGCCTTTTATTAACCAATACTGTTTCAGGAACCCTAAACACCTCTGTTGATTTCCTCCCCGGATTATCTCCCTGTGATGTACTAAACGGAGTCCCCCCAAACCTATTACTTATTGAAGGCTGCCTGGGACGGGTTAATAAGGTGATAAAAACGTTGGCCTAGCATACTGATTAAGTGGCTCCACCCTCAAGGACATTAAGGGTACAGGCCTCGGAATAATCCCTTTCGGATTGGACCTAGCCTGCCACCGAGCCAAAGATATGGGTGGTTGCTGAATTCTATTCTGGGTAGGAGAAATAAATAGGGTTAATTCATCAACTTCTGGAATAGGCCTATCATACACTCTCACATCCTGGGCCTTGGGTCTTACAGGGACAGGAGGAGGGACTTGTTTAGGCCTAATAATATTGAACCATTCATCTAATCTAATAGGGGACAATAAGACGGACCATTCTGAAACTGAACTCTCGTGGGGTGGGCAGACTCAACACGATGTCCGGTCTCCGGTGTCAACAATTCATCATCCCATGATGGTTCGGTCACTCCCTGTTCCTGTCCAAAAGAACAGGGAAACCGATTAGTAAAACCTTTTCTCATTTCTAAGGCTTACCTTTTGTTTTTGCTAAAGGCAATCTTCAAAATCTGAAATAAAAAACACTCCGGGAGAAAATCATCTAATTTTCTCCCAGAACAGCACTCCCTCTATTGTGAGGAAGAATCACAAATGGGGCAAGTATATATATCTATAGACTTCGCCTCCTCAGGGGTTAGGTTAATACACCGCCCATGGAACCACTCCAAACAATGATCACAGTGGATCCCAAACCCTCGATCCCATGGTTTTCGACATGGTCGCACAGGAGTACTAGTATCTCCCGCCATAATTTTATTCCTATAGTGTTGTACCCAAGGAGGTAACTCCCTATCCTTACAAGGGTTAATTCTATCATGGTGCATAATAGACTGAGCATTAGTGTCTTAACCCTTAAAAGATAAGGGGTCACGACCTTGTCAATCACCCCTGGGCCTTTCCAATAGGGACTTAATTTATTATTTTTCCCCTTGAGACATGCGGTATCCAAAATATACACACAATCCCGAATATCATACGATTTTTTCCAGATTTTCACATGGTAATCCTTTTTCATTCTTTTTTGGCGAGTTTGCAAAGTCTTACGTGCCATTTTATGCGATTTAGTAATATTTTCTTTAAGATTTTTTAGATACACATCAGGCAGGGGTTCCTGATCCTCCGATGGAGATCCAAACATTAACTCAGCGAGCATATTAATTTCTCTTCCCAACATTAATTTATTGGGCGTATACCCTGTACACCAGTTTACAAAGGAACGAAGGGCACCTGCTAGTTGAGGCAAATAAATGTCCCAATCGGCTTGCGTATCCCCCATATAGCAGCGTAACGCATCCATTAATGTCCAATTGTACCGTTCTACCTGACCATTGGATGAAGGACGATAAGGGGTGGTACGGGCTCGGTGTATTTGCAATAAATCACACAAGGAGATAAATAAATCACTTTGGAAATTCCGACCCTGAACTCCAAATCTTGTAAAAAATTCATTGACAGCGGCCTGCGCTTTTATTTCCGCAGTTTGAGATGGTAAAGGGATACATTATACCCACTTGGTGAATTGATCCACCATCATCAAAATATACTGAGCGCCATAGAAAACGCATCACTTAGTTTTTCGTATAACAAAATGATCCTGTAAACATATCTTATTTATTTTGCTTCTTATTGTGAACAATATTCAAATGGGAACACACATCAATAACAACACTTTTGTACACTTATGGATGTTTAATCTGTAATCAACGGTACAAAGTCAGAGGGGTCAAAACCAAAAGTACGACACAGATGTCAGTAGCGCGTGTGTCCTCCACGGGCTCTTACGCACGCTGTGCAGCGACGTCGCATGGAATTAACCAATGTTTGAAAGAAGGCCTGGGGCAAATTGTTCCATTCTTGGACAAGAGCAGCTTCTAAAGCAGCAATGGTGTGCATCTGTGGTCTCCGATACAGACAGCGTCCAATCTCATCCCAGACATGTTCTATCAGTGCCATGTCCGGAGACATGGCTGGCCAGTCCAAGACATTGATGCTGTTAGCAGCCAGGTAGTCCATACTAAAAAGGGCGGTATGCGGACGTGCATTATCCTGTTGGAAGTGCTAAAGTTGTGGGTGCGCTCGAAACATCGGAACAACAATTGGTTGCAAGACATCATCACGGTAGGCTACAGCATTAACGCGACCCCTGCAAATGTGTAGGGCGGTCCGGTGATAAAATGTGAAGCCTCCCCACACCATTACACTTCCCCCACCCCATCGATTCGTTTCAAAGACGCAGCAGTCTGCAAGATGTTCCCCAAGATGTCTCCACATACGTTGACGGCCATCAGCGTGATAAAGATGAAAGCGACTCTCATCACTGAAGAGCACACTTTGCCAGTCTACTCTTCTCCATGTCTGGTGTCCTTGAGCCCATATCAAACACAGCTGACGGTGATGATCCCTGAGGATAGCTCAAACATAAGGTCGTCGTGCACGGAGTCCTACTTCTCTTAGACGACGTCTTACGGTGCTGGCACTTACTGGTCCTTGTCTTCCGACAACTGCTGCACCTGTTCCAGTCGCTGGGCGGAATGTGTCACGCAGATGAGTGACCCGGATGTAGCGGTCTTGAGCCTGGGTTGTAACGCATTGTGGACCAGGACCTTGGGGGTCACGTGTTGATCCAGTAACTCGAACACGTTCCGCCAACCTTACAATAGTGGACTGATGACAATTGAAGTGTCTCGCAATAGCACGTGTAGACATGCCAGCCCGGGACATTCCCATGGCTTCATTCCGTTGATTTTCAGTAAGTCTCAGCATCTCTAGCTCGATTCCTTCACACATCCAACAACAAATTACGACAGATTGACGTTTCACATTAAGTTGAAAACATGCTTTTAAAGGGCTCACACACAATGCTGCACGTGAATATTGGGTTTTTCATGTGCATCTCGTGCAATTTTTTTTTTGTGCACACGGGCCGATATTTTTTTTGCGTTTGGGAGCATTTTGTGAAACAATAGTTCATAGTATTGCATAATATTATACATACAAAACCACCTAGTAAAAAAATATTTGGGAAAAAAAGTCATGCATTTTCCATGGCGCTCAGTATATATTCATTTCCTTGGTTTGATTTGGGCAAGGGGCCTAAAAAATCCAAATGAACTCTTTCCATAGGGGCTCCTGCATGATAATTGACTAAATTATGTCTAGCTATCCTAGTCGCCTTTTTACTTTGATTGCATTGCTTACATGAGGCTACAATTTCTTGGGTCATCCTATACCAATAATATTTTGTTCTTATTCTCTGTCTGGTTCTATCTCTACCTTGATGACCTGCCATAGGTACATCATGATTTAATTGCAAAAGTTCAGAAACCAAGGGCTTGGACACTACTAATTGAGAATTACCATCCATGTCTTTCCTATACAAAGTTTGATTTTCATCTAAATAACATAAGTTTTGATTGATCCAGTAACTTTTAGAAGCACGGACTAGCTAAAAATAATTCACCCTCCCCTGGCTCTATTTTATTAATCATCCAATTTAACAAAATCGCAAGATCAGCATCTCGACTTTGACCTACTTTAATTTCTTCCTCTTATTTGCCTGATAAATCTATTCCCAAATCGCCCGGAGTCAAAGTTAAAACTTGGGGATTTCCCTGAGTATTTTTTGGAGTAATGCCAAGATTTTCATTAATTTTATCTTGCCATTCCCCTTTAAAACTATTTAGGTCTATATCAATAGTGGGTTTACTATTAATTTGGGGGGAAATTAAAGGGACAGCCTCCTCGACACTAATTTGATATTTGTACCAATTTTCATGGGCTCTTACACAATATTTACAACCTCCACAGGGCAAATCACTAGGACGTACATTCAGGGCAAAATCAGGACAAGGACCTGACGCAGGTATCCTAGACAGGGCGTCTGCATTTAAATGTTTGGAACCTGGTCGATATTTTACAGTTATATCATATTGGGCAAGTTCTTCCATCCACCGAGCTAACTGTCCATTAGGGCGTTTAAACTTAAGTAACCAGGTGAGACTACTATGGTCAGTCCTGACCGTAAAAGGACGACCCAAGAGATAATGCCTAAATTGACGGGTAAATCGAACGACCGCAAGTAATTCTTTCCGCATGGTACAATAACGCTGCTGTTCAGGTGTTAGAGAAAAACTTGAATAGGCTATTACTCTCTCTTGCCCATCCTGGATCTGACTTAATTCCGCAGCTACTGCCAAATTACTGGCGTCAGTATCCAAGACAAAAGGATCTGTTTGATTCGGTAAAGCTAAAACTGGGGTAGTTATTAAAGTAGTCTTTATATTTTCAAAAGCCTCTTGCTGCTCCTCCCCCCAATGAAAAGGTTTTTTACCTTTGATAGAGTATAAGGCCAGCGCCTTCTCTGCGTATCCTTTTAAAAATACTCGGTGATAATTGGCGAATCCCAGGAATTTTTCTACCTCCCTGGTATTCTTAGGAACCGGCAAATCTCTCACCGGGGCTAAGTGTTTATCACTCATTTTTATACCATTTTTGTTCACAATACGGCCTAGAAATTCTACTTCTTGCCTGAATAATTCACACTTTTTAGGTTTCATTTTTAACCCGTACTGACGGAAACGTGCTAAAACTGTTCTAAGATTAAATATGTGATCTTCAAATTTTGCCTCATAACTAGCACATCAATAAAGGCCAACGATATATTTCAATTAAGGCCTTGCAAGACTAAATTTGCAGCGTGACTGTACGTGGACGGACTATTGGAAAGGCCAAATGGCATACGCTTAAATTCGAAGAGCCCAAATTTAGTTAAAGATGCTGTTTTCTTTTGATCCTCAGGTTTGACTTTGATCTGCCAATATGCAGAATTCACATCCAATTTAGAGAACCATTGGTTACCTGCAAGGGTAGCTAAACGTTCTTCGATAATAGGTAACGGGTATACATCCGTAGTCATAACTGCATTAAGAGCTCGATAGTCAATACACCATCTTACATTTCCATCAGGTTTGCGTATCAATACTGGGGCCGACGCCCAATCCGAAGTGGAAGGTTCAATAACACCTGCTTTCAAAATTTTCTTTAGGTGGGCTTCCTCCTCCGAGCCAAAACACAAAGGTGTCCTATGCATCCGTTCCTTAATGGACAGGGCATCTCCTGTGTGAATGGCATGTTCTATAGAAATGAAATTTCCTAAGTCATATTCAGTTTGAGCAAAAACATCCCTAAACTCAATCAATAATTCAGCTAATTGCTTCGCTTAGACGCTTGACAAATGCTTAATTGATCGTTCATATAAGGAAACTAAATGTTCAGGCATCTCCGGGATACCATCTTCATTTAATACCTCATTGACCTTGGAGGGACCTACAGGGTTAAGGGTGGGGGACCTATCCATTTTACAAGGTAGACAAGTGACTGACCTAGCCGTTATAATAGTTTTAGTAGGGACCATAACTTGGGCAGTATATGGAGTACTATTAGTATTACACGTAGGCCTTAGTCATGTTGCTATGGGAATAGTCTCATCACCTACTAATACTATTAAACACTCATTTAATAAGTCAATAATAACTTTCCATTTTCTAAGAAAATTTATGCCCAGAAGGGCTGTATCGGCTATAGGAGCTACATATACATTATCCGTGGAACGTAAAAGACCCTACTCGGAGAGTAACGGGGCCAATCAAGAATCCATGAAATGTCATATTTTCGGCTGCTGCATGTATTGTAATATCCCTAATTTTGGGTGGCTTAATTTTGATTTGATCATAAACCTCAGGCGATATTAGAGTACAATCAGAACCAGTGTCAATTAACGCTTCAATAACTAAATTTTCTATTGTTAAAGGGACTCTATATGCAATAACAGAGGGTAATCTAGCAACAGAAATTTCATCATCAGGCTTAGACACACTATCACTCCTCCAAACCTTGGATATAGGGGCAATGTCAACATGACATTTGTCTACAGGTTCAGGTAGGGGTGCTTGTTTCAGGTTTGGGCCTTGTTCAACAGGGATCGAGGGAAGGCCGACTGCCTCGTCCCCTGATTGTTTAAATTATCACTTGTCTTTAAAGCTTAAATGTTTCATTGCGGAGGGTGGTAATCACGAATCGGGAGGTCGCAACTGACATTCACTCTTATAATGTCCCACCTGTCCACATCCTAAACATGTCACACTTGCCCTATTAGGTGAAGGGGAGGACCTTCTCCTATTTAAAGTAAAAATTAAAGTGGCTATCATATCTTTAAGTTGAGTTATTTCCGTCTTCATCTGACCTATTTCAGACTCTTATTTAGGTTTTTCAGGGGTAGCCTTAACATTTAAACTGGGAGGTTTAACTTGATTGCGCATAGGCAAAGGACTAGTCCTATGTACATGGGGATATACCGGACTATGTTCCACTGCTGTTTGCATATCTGCTTGAGGCAACTCCCTAAATCCCACTTGAGAGGGACAGTGTGATCTTGACTCAGGGTAGTAATAAGTACGACTAACACGAGGGGATCTTGGGTCTTTATATAATCAGCGAGGATCGAGATTGACAAAAACATAAACTTAGCCGAATCATAGTCATCATGTCTATCTGTTCGGGGAAAATTTCCAATCTCGGGC
This sequence comes from Patella vulgata, assembly GCF_932274485.2. Classification (NCBI taxonomy): domain Eukaryota; kingdom Metazoa; phylum Mollusca; class Gastropoda; family Patellidae; genus Patella; species Patella vulgata. Next base: position 35,540,140 of record NC_065883.2, read on the forward strand.
ACATTAAGAGAACTTACCTCTCTATCTCCCCCGGGATAACCACTACCCCTATTTCTATCGAAATTAGATTTTAACGGAATTACGCTATTGACATGAGTGAACCACTGCAACCGTTCAACCGCTTCCTCAATATCAATAAATCTTAAGTTAGCGACAAATTATTAATTTCAAAACAGATTGCCTAGCAATCATTCGACGAGTAAGCTCGTAATGCTAACTGTTGTACACGATCACTCCAATCACTTATCGACTCATTGACACCTTGAGTTGCGGTCTGAAACTCAACTTGAGCGCCTCTGGAATAGTTTGACCTCCGAAGCGTTTTTGCACCATTTCTAAAGTTGATTTAAAATTCATGTGAGGAAATCTCCGAGTTATACTTTTAAAGTATTCCGCTGTCTTATCCATTAAACAATAACATAGATAATCCTTACACCGAGAGCTATTAGACCCCCAGGGTTGGGACTGGGCAAAACGGATAAATTTATCACTAAAAGTATCCCAACTTCCATCTGATTTCCCGTTATAAACTAAGGAGCGAGGAATAGTTGAGGGGTTAAAGAAATCTTCTCTTGGTTGATGTCTATTGTCATGTCTTACAAACCTCCCCTCCCTTTTAAATGTATTGGGGTAAGGGTGGGGTTCCCTACTTCTCACATCCTGACTCGGGTACAAAGGGGGTTGCATACATGACTGGGATCCTCTAAAAATACCCCTGCCTCCTCAAGCTTCCCTATATTCAAAGGGTTCTGATTTAACAGGCCATTTAGAATCGGTACCAAAATCTAATTTTTCTGCCATAATATTATTGTTGATTTAAGTAAACTAAGTTTATTTCTAACAAAAATTTAACAAATAACCCTTTCAATTAACCAAGGATATAGTGGCTCTACTATAAAAGTAATCTAAGAAAATAATTCAACTTAATAAAGTCAAGAATTAATCTTTGTGTAAAAACTTCCCTAAAAGTTTGACTATTTCCTCAAAAGTCGGCCATTTTGACTGTTTACTTCCGGCGAAATGCGTATTCGGAAATTCCTGAGTTAATTATACCATGGACCTTATAATACATGTATTATAAGGTCCATGACTATACTTTCCACCTAACGTAAACATGGACCTATAAATATCACTAATTACAAATTAGTATCCCTGCAGATTATTAATAAAAGTGAGTGAAATATTTTAATCCAAAGTGAGGTAATCTAAATTATTTGTTGAGTTTCCTATATGGCTAATACTACCGATGTAGCTAGAGCTAACCCCAAGCACTCAAAAAGCATGCGTTACCAAGGTGACGGCTAGTACTTTCCCACGCTTTCAAGTATACTATGTCAACAATTTAAATAATATTTATGTGAGTTTTCCCATTGCAATCTGAACCACAATTATCGTAAATGAATAAAATACAAAATTTCAATATTTACTGATTAATAATTTACAATGGTCAATTAGGTGAATTATCTCCACTCACTAAAGGGGAAACGGGAATTCTAAACCAACTCCCAATATCACCCTACCCACAAAAGTTCAAACAAAGTCGCAGAGCCATTTGTTATAAAATCGGGGTATATTTATTATTTTACAGGTCTGATCCCCCTTTCAATCTACCCACTTAAACCCGAGATGGCCGGGTAAGGTTAATGGGTTGAGGGGTGCTTTTAGACAGACTGACGGGCAGGTTAATTTATATCCTATATCAAGCAGCCACTACTCTATAAAGCTACATGCAGCATGCAACACATATATAAGCCTACATATGTTTCAGCCGGGTATAAATAAATAAAGCTATCTACTCACTACAGGTAATCCTTATTATAAATTGGCACTATACACTGAGCACAGTCAAAATCCTCTGGGATATAAAAGATTCACCTCCAAATCCAAGTAGGGGAGTATGGACCAAACGCAGGCCTTTATATAAAAAAAAATACCACGCATGTGCAGAAAATGAATAAACGTCACAGACGGGCTAGTCCATTCTGGCACAAGGGGAACTAGCTCACGTCTGCAAAACTTCTAATACGGTATTACGGGTATACAACTTTGTGTAAAAAAATTTGAGTCAGTAAACTGATAGGTACTATGCGAGTGGCTTTAGCAAAATATGTCGACCGTAGGAAGGAGGTATGTCCGAATGATTGGGACCAAGAATAGAGGATCATGGGAGGAAGTGGCAGCAATAAAAGTATTCGTTTACCAGCTACAGCACTGGGTATTCAAACAATAAAGTAATCGACACAAATACTATTATATATCATAATATTCATTTTTCTGGGTTATATTCCTGATTGTTTGTTTTCAATTTTGAGTGAAGTCTGTATCACTACAGGCCCAGGACTGTACAGCGCAGGGGGCGCTTACGGCTAGCCCCTGGATCCATTCACTTGATTTGATATGTTCGTTTGTTTGCGTTTTTCTGAGTATGATGTCTTGTCAGAGATTTGTTTTGTGTAAATTATGTATGGTGCAGTCCCCTTGCACTTATTAATAAAGGTAGGCAGTAACAGTTGGTCAAAACAGACACCTTTATAGAATTTATATCAGAGATTCGTTCCAATAGAGAGTTTCAGTGAGAGCCAAATTTACCTATGGTAAAAAATTTCTTGAAATCAGCACTAACAAACACTGGGAATTTTTTTTTTAAAGAGGTCACCCCTGTTAAAGGGGAAGACCAACGATTTTCAACAAGGTTTCCATAAATCTTTTATATTCAGAAATAATCCCCTCTGTAACACAAGCGAAAAAGATTTTGTAAGCGAGAAATTAACTTTTTTTAAACCGGAAGTGATGTAGTTGGTTCAACATGCTCAGTGGTCTCTATAAGAAGCATAGTAGCATACATAATTGGCATATGTTTATATTAGCGACCTATTATTATGTTCACACATCATCGTTTGGATGAGAATCCGACAAAGGGACTGTTTATTGGGATATTATGAGTATGAAATTATGTGTTATTTAATAAACAAATCCTACGCGTAAATTCACACATACTGAACAGTACGTTGTGGCCCAGTTCACGCCACATGGTTAATAATTGTTTGCATCACGTAGTTTGTTTGACACCCGGCAAGTGAGAGATATTTCATCTGCTTGAATGTTTTTGTGCGTGCTGAGTCTGCTGACAGTGTTTTTTTATATATATTCTCTTCAAAAAATGTAGGGGATATTCAGAAACAATACAAAACTGCGGAAATGCACTGCTGTTTTTATTTGAGGTAACCAGTGTATGTTAATAACAGCCCAATTGCCTACACATGAACATAAACAGTTCATATGGTCGCCTTATCTGACGGCCCCATTTCACTCGCAAAGAGATACACTGTCAAAAGTGAAAATGGACGTTTTTGATTTTTGTCTTAATAATGAGTAATTGCTCCACCAATCCCAGACATTCAGAAATTCGTCGTGACGAATTACGATTTGGGGCAATCTGACCCACTCCTCTTGCAGTGCCACGGCCAATTCTTGCAGTGTTGTCGGTTGACGTTGACGTATGTCTCCCGATCAAATTAAACTTAACACACTAAAGCAAAGATACGCTAAACAGTATATCTTATGCAAGTACCGATAGGAAAGCAAACAGTGATAGATAAACCAGCACACGGCAGTTTTCCTCAACCCTTCCTTGAAGTGTCAAATTTGGCAATGAACCCCTCCCACGTGTATGGCGCTATTGCGTGTTGCGTGTGCAGCTCAGTGGTTCTGTTGGGGCGATAACTTCTTCATCTGTGAACATATGCTCAAAGCATGTCAAATGTCCATGACTATTTATCATATCGCAACCTGCATAGGTATTTGCATTTCAATATCCCCTACTTTTTTATTGAAGAGTATATTTCAATGGACATGTGGCACATATATATTCAAATAAATCTTTAAACTTCAAAAGTATGTCAACGTCAGACACCAACATTAGGGCCCACACATGGGTGAGGGTGGGGGGTGGGTGGGGATACCTATGCATCGGGGCAACACTTTTTGTGTCTAAGTGCATACCAGAAGTCTCCTTTGAATATTTATGCACTAGCCACCTTGGAGGCTGAGATAGAAAGTCACTTCCCCTAAAACAGTTCATATTTCAGCAAAAATTATGATTTTTCCAAGATATATAGGGGTTTTCAATCAAATGGAGGGTTGAAGGGGAAATAAACATAAAAAGTTTACTTATAAGTTGATTTAGATAGTGTTGAAAGGGTAAAAAAATTGTATTTTAAAAATTCTTTAATCATAGGCTTGTGAAGGCCTTGACCAATGTATTGGAATAATATAAGATATATCTTCTACGAGTCTACAGTAATTAATGCCGCATACAGATTCGAGCCCAGCCATTTTCAAGAGAAACTGGAAGAAAAAAATGAAAATTTGTTCCATCAACATTATGTGCTAAAATGCACTATATATTATATTCTCACATGCTAATAATTTTGGTCTGTTTATGTTGAAAAACACTGCAAGGGAGAACAAAAACTTTGAAGCAGACGGACGAATCGATGAATTGCAAGTTGGCAAACAAACCACCTGCCGTGAATTGGGTCACGGCGTACTGTTCCGGGCCCTTATTCACGAAAACTTAAACTAAGATACAATCGAAATTTTAAGAAATACTGCAATTCGATTGGCTGACCAGTAAAATCAATTTGCATATATCCAATGAATTTGCAGTATTTCTTAAAATTTCGGTTGTAACTTAACGGGACTGCACGTATTTAAGCCCACCAGTTATTTAGCCCATGGGCTTAATAATGGGCAAAAAAAACGTTTTTAAGCCCATGGGCGTAAATTAGATTATTGAATTAGAGTGGTCTCCCTTAACGGATGTTTGCTGAAACGTGCTATCCATGGAAAATCTCAGTCAGTATTATACGCTAGTTTTTCGTTTTTAAGCCCTGGGCTTATATTTGACTAAAATGTTACCTGATGAAAACAGGCAAAATCCGTATTTAAGCTCAGGGCTTAAATACGTGCAGTCCCGGTAGTTTAAGTTTTCGTGAATAAGGGCCCAGTATGAGTGAATTTACTTTGTGTACTAAACATTAAGTAAACATAAATGTGTGTTTATAATGTCCTAATAAACAGCCCATCTGATCATATGTTAATATATTCACACGGTTTTTTTAAATCGGATAAAAATTGTGACCTCTACAGGGACCACAAGCTAAAAACGTGATTTTTTGTTCAATCAAGGGCATTAATTCAAGAAGGTACGATCTGATATGCGCGAATATCGACAGGAACCAATATCTTTGGGTTATGAACATGTATTTCAAGTTTCATCGAAATCGGATCAAAATTGTGTCCTCTAGAGGGTCCACAACCTTGATTTACTAGATGTTTACACTATTTGCGTACGAAATGAAATGAAATGGAGTTTAACGTCCTACTGTTCTGCTCCTAACCTGGGCTACGCCATACAGTGTGCTATGAGGGAAATTTTGCCCGGACAGCGGCACTACGGCCTACTCTTATATCGAATTCCAACTGCCAAGGGATGTTTTACGTGCATGCCAATGTGTACAAGGGACCTCGGTTTTTCGTCCCATCTGAACGACTAGACAGCTTTCCTTGTCAGCCCCTCCGTCCTGCATCACTGACAAGGGAGAACCACGCTGGAAAACGTGATCCCCTATTTGCGTACGAGGCTCGGCCATTTTGTCCAGCAGTTTTGGCCCGACTTTCATGAAATTCGACATCAACAAACATTACGATGTAACGGTGATATATTCGAATGTTTTTTTAAATCAAATAATAATTGTGACCTCTAGTGGGACCACAAGCTAAAAACGTGATTTTTCGTACAACCAGAGGCCATAATTCAGGAAGTTACAATGTGATATGCGCGAATATTGAAAGGAACCGAGATCTTTGGGTTATAAACTTGCATTTCAATCTTCATCAAAATCTGATCAAAATTGTGGCCTCTAGAGGGTCCACAACTTTGATATACCAGATGTTTACACTATTTGCGTACGAGGGGCGGCCATTTTGTCTGGCAATTTTGGTCCGATTTTCATGAAATTCAACCTCAGACAAAATTATGGTGTAACGGTGATATATTCGAACGTTTTTTTAAATCGGATAATAATTGTGACCTCTGGAGGGACCACAAGCTAAAAACGAGATTTTTCGTAAAATCAGGGGCCATAGCCCATAATTCGAGAAGTTATGATTCGATATGCACTAAAATAGAAAGGAACCAAGATATTTGGGATATAAACATGCATTTCAAATTTGATCAAAATCAGATGACAATTGTGACCTCCAAAGGGTCCACAACCCTGATATACAACATTTTGACACTACTTGCAAACGAGGGGTGGCCATTTTGTCCGTCAGTTTCGGTCCGATCTTTACGAAATCCAAACTCAACCATCCTTAGGGTGTAACGGTGATGTATTCAAACGTTTTTTTTTTTAAATCGGATAAAAATTGTGACCTCTATGGTGTCCACAAGCTAGAAACGCGATTTTTTGTACAATCAGGGGCCATAATTCAGGAAGTTATGGTTCAATATGCACGAATATCGAAAGGAACCGAGATCTATGGGTTATAAACATGCATTTTAAGTTTCATCAAAATCAGATGAAAATTGTGACCTCCAGAGGGTACACAACCCTGATACGCAATATTTTAACACTATTTGCGAACCAGGGGCGGCCATTTTATCTGTCAGTTTCGGTCCGATTTTTACGGTTCGATACATGCCAATATTGAAAGGAACCGAGATCTTGGGGAGATAAACCTATATTTCAAGTTTCGTTGAAATCGAATAAGAATTGTGATCTGTAGAGTGTTCACAAACAATTATGGACGGACTGACAGGGGCGACGACAATATACGCCCACATGGAAATGTGGGCGTATAAAAAAACCATTTAAATATATCACTGTTACACCCTAATGATGGTTGAGATCGCATTTCGTGAAAATCGTGCTGAATCTGCCTGACATAATGGCTGCTCCTTGTTCGCAAATAGTGTAAAAGTATGTAATACCACATCCTCATTCCATTCCTCTCAACTTACCCCTGGGTTCATTGATGGGAGAGACATGTATTCAAATTATCTGCCCTTGATGTTGTGCTATTTATATTGCCCAATCCAAAAAATTGTTAAATACATTACAACTGACATGAAAGTAACATTCATGATTGCATACTTTACAAAAAAAATCCTTGTTTTATCGAAAGAAATGGGCTGCTGTCCACAGTAACTTAATTACTAAAAAAACGACTATACTTTAAATTAGCCATACCATTAACGAGATTTCATTTTTGAATTGTTTCGTGGATTCCAGCTACAATCGAGGGCAGATAATTTAAATATGTGAATACTTCATGGATGAACCCAGGGTATTAGTGGAGTAGAACGGAATGAGACCACTGGGGATACCATGGATGGTAATACCAAGGTTGTAGACCCGCTAGATTAAATTTACAAAATATGCATATATAATAAATTTTATATCTACATTTATCTATACTCATTGCAGGAGCTTTAGAGAAAAATGTGAAGATTCTAGAAGAGAAGTTTAAATTTGAAACTTTGAAAACTGTCTATGCAGGTGTGAACAGAAAATCAGTGGATGATGCGGACTTGCAAGCATTCTTTAAATTTAAATTGTGGATTTAACAGATATTCTGTAATTAGGAGTGAGCCTGTCTGTGATAATCTCTTTTAATAAAATATGACAGCAGAAATACTGTACTTTAACCTCATGAATTGTTATATTACTATTTATTTAGTTGTTTAGTTATATGGTTCTATTTATTTATAATTAGCCAACTGTTTTCATGGTTATAATTAGACGGCTCTACCAACCGATCAGCTGCACTTTGACATGTCTTATTCAATAACAAGTAACTTCCAGTTTGGATACCAGAAGGCAGTACAAATCAATAAATATACTCTTCAAAAAAAGTAGGGGATATTCAGAAACAATACAAAACTGTGGAAATGCACTGCTGTTTTTATTAGAGGTAACCAGTGTATGTTAATAACAGGCCAATTGCCTACACATGAACATAAACAGTGCATATGGGCGGCTTATCTGACAGCCCCATTTCACTCACAAAGAGATACACTGTCAAAAGTGAAAATGAACATTTTTGATTTTTGTCGAGCAATTGCTCCACCAATCCTCAGACATTCAGCAATTTGTCGTGGCATGCTCCTAATCAACCATCCAATCACGATTTTGGGCAATCTGACCCACTCCTCTTGCAGTATTGTCCGTTGACGTCAACGAACACGTCACCTGATCAAATTAAACGTAACACATTAAAGCAAAGATACGCTAAACAGTAAATCTTATGCAAGAACCGATAGGAAAGCAAACATGGATAGGATAAACCAGCACGCGGCAGTTTTCATCAACCCTTCCTTGAAGTGTCAAATTTGACAATGAACCCCTCCCAGGCGTATGGTGCTATTGCGTGTCGCATGTGCAGCTCAGTGATTCTATTGGGGCGATAAAGTTCTTCATCTGTGAACATACTCTCAAAGCATGTCAAGTGTCCATGACTTTTTATCATATCACAACCTGCATAGGTATTAGCATTTCAATATCCCCTACTTTTTTTTGAAGAGTATATATTGCATACTTTTTTTTTCAGAAAATATTAAAAACTGCAGTGATCAAAGATGATTTAAGCCCATTGACCTCTAATGTCTCTTACAGTTCTTTGATGTGACTTACATGTGGGTGTTTGTGTTTAATAAAGTTTGAAATTTTATAGACTTAAGTGGCTGTTTAATTATCAAGCCCGTGAAGAACTAAATATTAAGTTGCTTTGGCCTAACTATACTCTTCAAAAAAAGTAGGGGATATTCAGAAACAATACAAAACTGTTAAAATACACTGCTGTTTTTATACGCCCACATTTTCATGTGGACGTATATTGTCGTCGCCCCTGTCAGTCCAGACGTCCGTCCACAATTTTACTGGTCACAATTCTTATCCGATTAAAATGAAACTTGAAATACAGGTTTATCTCCCAAGATCTCGGTTACTTTCGATATTGACATGTATCGGACCGTAACTTCATAGATTATGGCCCCTGATTGTACGAAAAATTGCGTTTTTAGCTTGTGAACACTGTAGAGACTACAATTTTTATCCGATTTGGTTTAAACTTGAAATCTAGAGGTCGGGTGTTCAATCCCTGCATTGGCCGAGAAAGTTCATCCAGATTTTCTGGCGTGGTTCCCCCTTGTCAGTGATGCAGGGCCTGACAAGGACAGCTGTCTAGTCCTTCGGATGAGACAAAAAAACAAGGTCCCGTGTATACATTGGAATGCATGTAAAAGATCCCTTGGCAGTTGGAATTCGATATAAGAGTAGGCGATAGTGCCGCTGCCCGGGCAAAATTTCCCTCATAACACACTGTGTGGCGTATGCCCGTCTTCATTAGCCCAGTATAGGAGCAGAACAGTAGGACGTTAAACCCCATTTCATTTCCTTTCATTTAAACTTGAAATGTATGTTTATAACCCACAGATCTTGGTTCCTTTCGATATTCACGCATATCGGACCATGTTCCTGAATTATGGCCCCTGATTGTACAGAAAATCGTGTTTTTAGCTTGTGGACCCCAAAGAGGTCACAATTTGTATCTGATTTAAAAAAAATGTGTGAATATATCACTGTTACACCCCAAGGATGGTTGAGCTCAAATTTCGTAAAAATCGGACCGAAACTGGCGGACAAAATGGCCGCCCCTTGTTCGCAAATAGTGTCAAAATATTGCGTATCAGGGTTGCAAGTGGACCCTCTGGAGGTCACAATTTTTATCTGATTTTGATGAAACTTGAAATGCATGTTTATAACCCACAGATCTTGGTTCCTTTCGATATTCGCGCATATCGAACCATAACTTCCTGAATTGTGGTCCCTCATGATTGTACGAAAAATCGTGTTTTTAGCTTGTGGACCCCATAGAGTTCACAATTTTTATCCGATTTAAAAAAAACGTTTGAATATATCACCGTTACACCGTAATGTTTGTTGACTTCATGAAAATCGGGCCAAACATCTAGTAAATCAAGGTTGTGGACCCTCTAGAGGTCACAATTTCTATCCGATTTCAATGAAACATGAAATACATGTTTATAACCCAAAGATATTGGTTCCTGTCGATATTCACGCATATCGGATCATCACCTCCTGAATTATGGCCCTTGATTGAACAAAAAACACGAAGATCTTGGTTCCTTTTGATAATCGCAGATACCTGAACTTAACTTCCCTTTTGATATTTGCACATTTCAGGCCATAACTTTCTGGTTATTACTATTAGAGGTAACCAGTGTATGTTAATAACAGGCCAATTGCCTAACCTGTGAGTAACCATGAACATAAACAGTTCATATGGGCGGCTTATCAGACGGCCCCATTTCACTCGCAAAGAGATACACTGTCAAAAGTGAAAATGGACGTTTTTGATTTGTCTTAATAATGAGTAATTGCTCCACCAATTCTCAGAAATTCAGCCATTCGTTGTTGTATGCTCCTAATCAACCGTCCAATCACTTTTTGGGGCAATCTGCCCACTCCTCTTGCAGTGTTATCGGTTGACGTCGATGAACAGAGTTTGTGGGTTCAATAAACAACGTGCACGCCCATGCAGCATCAAAAAACGACCCAAACCAGCTTTGGTGGGAAAATGTTTTTTTGTTTCACGGAATCAAGAGATGAATAAACTGGTTGGGGTGCTTTTTGATGCAAAATGGACGTACCCCATTTTTGCATGCTCAGTTAGCCTAGTGTGCAATATTTTAGTATGTTTACGGTAATAGTATATTTTGGGGTGTAGGGTGGGGTTGCGGGATCTATTCCATGTATAGTTTGCATTAATATGTTTTAAAATTTTATTTTCTAATATAAAGGTAACAATTATTTTCGTCATAATTATATCTAGGTTTTTCTTGGGGCTAGGAAATAATGTGGGCTAACTTGATCTCGAATCCGGGTGCTGGAATACGGTGAGAGAATATGTGTGCTAACTTGATCTCAAATCCAGGTGACAGATTCCGCTCGGTGTCGCATGTGCAGCTTAGTGGTTCAGTTGGGGCGATAAGTTCTTCATCTGTGAACATACTCTCAAAGCATGTCAAGTGTCCATGACTATTTGCATTTCAATATCCCCTACTTTTTTTGAAGAGTATATTAAGTTGTTTTGGCCTACCGGTAACTATTATCTGTGATAAATTCAATAACTGTTATAGCATTTATGTCGACTTCTTAACTGGGAGAAACTACTTGTATCTGTGCTTATGTCAATCAAATCCGCAATTGAATTCGGGGGTTAAGAAGATGCCACAATCTTGTATTTACATAGTTGTCAACATCACTGACACCTGAAAAAGTGGATGTCTTAGCTGGCTTACATATTGCCTATTTACACAGTCACATGACATTTCTTTTATCATATGATGCAGAGGCAGATAAACAGCCGCCTATCCTGCCCTCATAAATGCAAAAACAAAAGAAATGGTTGAAAACGCCCGAATCTGATTTATTTCCTACTAGGGTATAGGGATGTGTGTGGCTATGTGCCCTCTCTTCTGAAAAAGTGCCCACGAATTCTGACAGTTACCTCAAGTACTCAAGGAAATGCCCTGATGACAACATTGTGCCCTCTTTTTCTGTTGTCCTTCCCTTGATCTAACCCAATCCTAAAAACCAATCGCACTCAATGTACGTATAGAATATGGCCGTTTTTCATTGTTGATGCAAGGGCCCCATGCAAGCTCAATCTGGCCCCGATTTCCATGGATGGCTTCCAGATCAGATTTCACAGCCGGATTAATATTTCGATAATATTCAGAATCAATTGTCCCCCACCTTGTCCGTCTGTCACACATTTTGGGGCACGATAACCCTCCTTCTAATTGAGCTAGTATGTTCAAACTTGGTCTAGGTGTTTGAAGATGAGCATTTTCTGCTTAGGGTAAGCAGAGATAAGCAATTTGATTGGTTGATGCTTTGGGACACAATAACTTTAGTTCTAATTAAGTGAGAGTGATGAAACTTTGTGTATAGTTTCATTACATCAATACCTTGACTAAGTTCGATAATGAGCATTTTCTGCTCAGGATAAGCAGAGCGATAAGAAATTTGATTGGCCAAGACTTTGGAACACCTTCTAATTGCGCTAGTATGTTCAAACTTGGTGTATATATTTATTAGGTCAATGCCTTGGATGGAGTTTGAAGATGAGCATTTTCTGCTTAGGGTAAGCAGAAATAAGCAATTTGATTGGTTGATTTGGGACACGATAACTTTAGTTCTAATTAAATGACAGTGATGAAATTTGGTGTATAGTTTCATTACATCATTACCTTGACTAAGTTCGATAATGAGCATTTTCTGCTCAGGGTAAGCAGAACGATAAACAATTTGATTGGCCAAGATTTTGTAACACAATAACTCTCCTTCTAGTTGAGGTAGAATGTTCAAACTTGGTGTAGGCGTTCATTAGGCGAATGCCTTGATTGAGTTCGATGATAAACATTGTCGGCTTACGGTAAGCAGAGATAAGCAGTCTGATTGGTTGATGCTTTAGAGCCAATAACTTTGGTTTTGATTAAGTGAGAGTGATGAATCTCCGAGTATAGATTCATTATATCATTACCTTGACTAAGTTTGATGATAAGAATTTTCGGCTTAGGCTAAGAAGGATCGATGAGCAATTTGATTGGTCAAGACTTTGGAGCATAACAACTCTGCTTTTAATTGAGGTAGAATGTTTAAACTTGATGTAGATGTTCATTAGATGAATGTCTTGACTGAGATCAATGATTAATATTTTGAGCTAAAGCTAAAAAGAGCTAAGCAATTTTATTGGTAGATGCTTTGGACCAAATAACTTTGATTATATCTGATAGAGAGTGATGAAACTTGGTGTATAGTTGATAATCGGTTTTATTTCTTGATACTATTGAAAAAAAATAAATGTGCGATTAACTAATATGTGTCATCTATTTATGCTTGGCTTGTTTAACCCATTTTTGACGAGGGCGAACAATTCGCACCTGTCATTTTACGGTAGCGAATCAACTGGCCGACCCATCATAGTTGGCAACGGCATTAGCGAACAAAGGCGCCAGATCAATCAACTGATTTCTATTGTTTTTATTTCTTAAATTAATGTTGATTGAGTAATAAAAATAAAACACCCAATGAAAAGGAATGTTATATTCGCTAATTATCGAATAAAAAACATACGTTTCAACAAAGGATCTTTGGCATTATTCCATTATTTCCACGTTGTCACTTACGACTGATAATTTTATGATATGGAGAGTGAAATGGAATCAGATTTTTTATGATTTACTGCCAGACATATCGCGGAATATGATAATGTTGAAGGAATCAATTATTTCTATTTTTTTTCTTAACGTTATGATCCGAAGAATGCGTATACTCCGGCCGAGATCAAGCGTGTTGGCTGCCATCTTGAACACGCTTCCCGACAGACGATACAACAAAACTTACGGATAATAATTCTAGACTTTGGAAAGCCAAATTGAATCAAAACATTTAGGATTTGATACAAGCTACATAGAGGAATATTACATTGTCGAAGATTTCAACTATATATTTTTATTTTCGACGCAATGAAACAAAGAAGACGACAATTCCCGCCATATATCCAAAGGCATAAATGCCGATAGTGATGAAGTGACGGTCATTTGGGGCGATATTTCTTTTTAAAAGTTATATTTATATTTACTTTGAACACTGCTGCAATCTGATTAAAATACAGATCTATATTTCGTTTCGTTTTTATACCCCCAGATTTTCATGTGGACATATATTGTCGTCGCCCCTGTCCGTCTAGACGTCTGTCCGTCCACAATTGTTTGGGGACACTCTACAGGTCACAATTCTTATCCGATTTTGACGAAACTTAAAATATATGGTATATCTCCAAAAGATCTGGGTTGCTTTCGACATTGGCATGTATCGGATCGAAACTTCATGGATTATGGCCCCTGTTTGTACGAAAAATCACAAAATGGCCGCCGTTCATTCTCAAATAGCGTAAAAATATGGTATATCAAGGGTGTGGACCCTATAGAGGTCACAATTTTTATCCAATTTTTTTGAAACTTAAAATGTAAGTTTATAACCCAAAGATCTTATTCCTGACGATATTCGTGCATATCGGACCGTAACTTCCTGAATTATGGCCCCTGATTGTACGAAAAATCGTGTTTTTAGCTTGTGGACCCTAAAGAGGTCATAATCTTTATCCGATTTACAAAAAACGTATTATATCACCGTTACACCCTAAGGACGGCGGAGTTCGAATTTAGTGAAAATCGGCCCAAAACTGACAGACAAAATTGCCGCCCTTCGTTCTCAAATAGCGTAAAAATATGGTATATCAAGGTTGTGGACCCTATAGAGGTCATAATTTTTATCCGATTTAAAAAAACATTTTAGTATATCACCATTACACCCTAAGGGTGGTTGAGTTCGAATTTCGTAAAAACTGGACCAAAACTGACAGACAAAATGGCCACCCCTCGTACTCAAATAGCGTAAAAATATGGTATATCAATGTTGTGGACCCTCTAGAGGTCACAATTTTCTTCTGATTTTGATGAAACTTGAAATGCATGTTTATAACCCAAAAAGCTTGGTTCCTTTCAATATTCGCGTATATCGAATCGTAACTTCCTGAATTATGGCCTCTGGTTGTACAGAAAATCGCGTTTTTAGCTTGTGGTCCCTCTAGAGGTCACAATTATTATTTGATTTAAAGAAACGTTCGAATATATCACCGTTACAACGTAATGTTTGTTGACTTCGAATTTCATGAAAATCGGGCCAACATTGCTGAACAAAATGGCCGCCCCTTGTATGCAAATAGTGTAAACATCTGGTAAATCAAGGTTGTGGACCCTCTAGAGGTCACAATTTTGATCCGATTTTGATGAAAGTTGAAATACATGTTTATAACCCAAAGATCTTGGTTCCTTTCGATATTCACATGTATCTGTGTGTATCTTCCTGAATTATTGCCCTTGAATGTATAAAGAATCACATTTTTAGCTTGTGGTCCCTCCAGAGGTCACAATTATTATCCGATTTAAAAAAAGTTCAAATATATCACTATTACACCGTAATTTTGGTTGTGTTCGCAAATAGTGTAAACATCTGGTAAATAAAGGTTATGGACCCTCTAGAGGTCACAATTTTTTTACTATATTGATGAAAGGTGAAATACATGTTTATAACCCAAAGATCTTGGTTCCTTTCGATAATCATGTGTATCGGATTGTATCTTCCTGAATTATGGATGATTGCCCTTGAACTGGTAGACCAAGGGTTACCACAAGGCCGCCATGTTGTGCGACAGCATGTGCAGAATCCCTTCACACAGGCATCTGAGACAGCACGTCATTTAGTGGGAACACACGGAAGACCCTCAAGGTACCGATACAGTGCGCAGACGTCTCACCAGAGAGAACATCCATTGTATTTGACCTTACCGTGGACCGATCCTCACACCTCGCCATCGAAGTGAACGTCTATAGTTTGCCCAACAACACCAGAACTGGTGACACAGGCAATGGAGAACTGTTCTGTTCACAGATGAGAGTCGGTAGTGCGTCTCAACTGAGCTAGTATGTTCAAACTTGGTCTAGGTGTTTGAAGATGAGCATTTTCTGCTTAGGGTAAGCAGAGATAAGCAATTTGATTGGTTGATGCTTTGGGACACAATAACTTTAGTTCTAATTAAGTGAGAGTGATGAAACTTGGTGTATAGTTTCATTAAATCAATACCTTGACTAAGTTCGATAATGAGCATTTTCTGCTCAGGATAAGCAGAGTGATAAGAAATTTGATTGGCCAAGACTTTGGAACACCTTCTAATTGCGCTAGTATGTTCAAACTTGGTGTATATGTTTATTAGGTCAATGCCTTGATGGAGTTCGAAGATGGACATTTTCTGCAGTGATAAGCAATTTGATTGGTTGATGGTTTGGGACACAATAACTCTCATTCTAATTGAACTAGAATGTTTAAACTTGGTGTAGGCGTTCATTAGGTGAATGTTTTGATGGAGTTAGATGATAAACATTGTCTGCTTACGATAAGCAATCTGATTGGTTGATGCTTTTGGGCACAATAACTTTGGTTTTAATTAAGTGAGAGTGATGTTTGGCTCAGTTATCTGTTTAATGATGGCATTAGTCGGCTGTCAATCGAAGATATCCTTAGCAAAAAGTCATAGATTACCAGTGTAGTTTTCTATAAAATCCTAAAGAACATTCTAGGCCTGTGTAAACTAATGTTTGAACATGCTCAATCAGGAAAATTTTGATTTTATTATTAAGTAATATCATGCATCATATTTACAATTAATATTATTAATCAAACACAAAATTCATTTCTCAAAAAAAGTTAATGGCAAAATGCAAAGAATCAAAAGATTATTATAAAGGATAAAAAATTCTTTTATTAAAAATAAAGATAAAAAAAAAAAATTTGAATGTATTACATGATGTTATTCAGAAAAAATGTTCCCCTTATATTTTGTTATGCTTTTACACAAATTATTATGACATAAATATTATGTACCCTTCAGCCAATTTGAATGTAACCATCCAGTCTCATCAAGTTTGTATTTCAATTAAATATAAAAACATAAAGTAACTAGATCCTCTATTATAATTTAATAACAT
This sequence comes from Patella vulgata, assembly GCF_932274485.2. NCBI lineage: Eukaryota > Metazoa > Mollusca > Gastropoda > Patellidae > Patella > Patella vulgata. The sequence goes on from NC_065883.2 coordinate 35,556,842, forward strand.
AACATAATAAAATATGGAATGTGCAGGAATGTTCATGTGTACCGTATACACTTTTGGTGGAAGATTAATTAATGTTAAATAATTTTCAAAACACATCAATTAGAGAAACTTTCCTGTGTACAAATTGTGTGATTTGATGATATAGTTGGACTAACAAGCGGTTGCCATGCAAGATACGTCCTCATTTTGCAAGAGATGGACAGATAACGACCTAAAAAAAAAATAATGTGATTTTTTGTACAATCAGGGGCCTTAATCCAGGAAGATATGGGCAAATATCGAAAGGAACTGAGATCTTTGGGGACATAATTCAGGAAGTTATGATCTGATATGCGCGAATATCAAAAGGAACCAAGGTCTTTGGGTTATAAACATACATTTCAAGTTTCATCAAAACTGGGTGAAATTCGAACACAACCATCATTAGGGTGTAACGGTGAAATATTCAAACGGTGATATATTCGAACAGTGTTTTAAATCAGATAATAATTGTGACCTCTAGAGGGACCACAAGCTAAAAACACAATTTTTTGTACAATCAAGAGGCCATAATCCATGAAGATACGCTCCGATACATGCCAATATGGTCCAATACAAACAATATCGAAAGGAACCAAGATCTTAGGGAGATAAACCTATATTTCAAGTTTCATTGAAATCAGATAAAATTTGTGACCTGTAGAGTGTCCACAAACAATTGTGGGCGTCCGGACAGACAGGGACGATGACAATATACGTCCACATGAAAATGTGGGTGTATAAAAACATATTCAAACTAATTTATCCATCAAAAATTTGCTTCATATCCCTCTCGAAACTTTGTTTTCGCGGGGAGATACCTAAAGCTATAAATAAACTGTTGTTAGACGCCATGTCTATGACCTCAATTCATTGGGGGAGGGTCCATTTTTCAGAATGTATTTTTCATTACTTACTGTCCATTTATCACACATATTGAGGCCTAAGTAAATTCTTAATTATTTTCTTTCAACTTCTAATTCCGTCGTTTAATAACAGTCTTTTGTACGTTGACACCCCTCAATGTTCCCAACATCGCCTAACCATTTGATCAAGAAATAACAACCGCTCCCTCAGTCAAGCTAGCACACAATAAGCTGGCAGACAACACCCTGACATTTTTGCCCAGTGCTTGCACCATTGGAGAGAGAGAGAGAGAGAAATGGGGTTTAACGTCCACTCAACACAAACTAGGTCATTTCGGGACTAACACATGGTTCAATTTTATTTAATAACGCGTAGGGGTCTTTTTAGCAGAGGGAGGACTCACGAGGTTGGACAGGCGACCCAACTTCTTGTCACGTACAACCGGGGAATCGAAACCCCGCCAGTTGACTCAATGACAGAGCGTATGATACAGCGCGCGCATGCTAACCATTCGGCCATCCAACCCCCCTTTTGCCATTGGTGTTTTTCAGGTAATCCAGTATTTTTCTAGTAAGATTGGGTGTCTATATTTTTCATATGTACCACATTTGTTATACTTTTACTGGAAATAACCACCCAATAAATACTTTCGGGACAATGTATGTTTAAACAATTTTAAAACTTCTTTCAATAACTTAGATCTATATAAAGTGATTTACTTTAAGCAATAATCCAGTATATATAACAACTTTATGATTCTCAATAACATTAGATTAAATAAATCTACCAGATCCATTCTTAAATATTGTAACAACTAGACTAGAACTCTCATTGTTTTAAAAAGCCAAGTAATAATAAACTTAATGATAAAACATTCTGAGCTGTGTTGATGAGCATCTTTTATTTTGAATTCAATGGATCCAAATCCTCCAAAGAAAAATCATCAGTACCAAATGACAAGCCCTGACTAAAACCAGCCTGAAAATAATAAGGTAAACAAGCGGTTAGCATGCAAGATACGCCCACATTTTGCAAGAGATGGACAGAGATGAAGCTAAAAAAACAACAAAAAAAAAACATTTCTCGTACAGAGCCATAATCCAGTAAGTAATGGTCTGGAATGCGTGAATATATAAACATATATTTTAAGTTTCACCAAAAGCGGACAAAAATTGTGACCTCTAGATGGTTCACAACCTTCGTATTACATTCTTGTACACCAATTGCGTACAAGGTGCGGCCATTTTGTTGGGCAGTTTTGTATTGATTTTCCCAAAATTCGAACTCAACCTTCATTACGGTGCAACAGTGATGTATTTAAACGTTTTTTTTTAAATTGGATAAAAATTGTCACCTCTAGAGGGTCTACAAGCTACAATCAGGGGCCAAAATCCACGAAGTTATGATCTGATGTGCGCGAATATCGAAGGGAACCGCGATCTTTGGAATAAAATCATATATTTTAAATTTCATCAAAATCGGATAAAAATTGTGACCTCTAGAGGGTCCACAACCTAGGTATTACATACTTTTATACTATTCGTGTTCATTGCCAGTTAACTCAATGAGAGACCTTACGAAACAGCGTGCACATGCTAACCATTCGGCCATACAGCCGCCCCCAATATTGTTGGGCAGTTTTGGTCCGATTTTTACGGAATTCGAACTCAACCATCATCAGGGGTAACGATGATATATTTAAACGATTTTTGAAACTGGATAAAGATTATGACCTCTAGAGGGTTCATAAGCTAACATCACGATTTCTTCGTACATTCAGGGACCATAATCCATGAAGTCACACTCCGATATGCGGAATATCAAAAGAAACTGAGATATTTTGGTTATAAACATACATTTCAAACTTCATCAAAAATCGGAGACAAATTGTAACCTCTAGAGTGTCCACAAGCTTAAAACGTTATTTTCGTACATTGATCCATGAAGTTACTCTACGATACATGCCAATATCAAAAGGAGTCAAGACCTTTGGTAGATAAACCTATATTTCATGTTGCGTCAAAATCGGATAAAAATTGTGAGCAGTAGATTATCCACAAAAATACTGTGGACAGATGTCCTGACGGACAGGAGAAACGACAATATACGTCCACATAAAAATGTGGGTGTATAAAAAAATGTTCAATGTGTTCACAACCTAAATAGTCTAGTCGCCAAACCCAGTTTTTTTTTATGATTGATTTTAGTAGCCTAGGGTGTTCTTTCAGAATCTGCTAGGTGAACCTCGGTCACCCTTGAGCGTTTTGAGAAATTCAAGATGGCGTCCAAGACGGCCGCCATTTCAAATAACCCCCATAGTATTTAATCTAGGATGATAATTTTGGTGTCTTGTATGTTTCTGGGGTCAGGGAATACACTGAAATCGTTCATTATGTTGTGGGGTGATTAGATAATAGTAAAACCCAAAATGCCAGACAATATGGCCCTTTAACTCGTCAGTGGTGGTTGAGGGCCATAATTTCACCAAACCCAACTATATCTGGAGACAAACTATATATTTCTGGATATAGGAGCATATGAGTGATAACACCACATACATGCCTATAAGAGGTTCCAGGGCTAGATGGGCCAGCATGAAAAGGGGGACACAGACTGTTTTGTGAAAATTTAAAAAACCAACACAAAAATAACACCCACAAAACTAAGCAATATTCAGTTTAATCCTTTAGTCGTGTTTCTGGCTGCAACAGCACAAGCGCAACATATTGTATATTCTAAGCCATTCTTAGTGCAGCTACAAGTGTACTACAATGGCTAGAAATTCGCCATTTTTTGCGAAAATCTAAGAGGATTCTCATATATGGAATCTGCACGAATCCTCCGAATCTTAATTAATAATACTGTCTAAAAAACAAAATTGTGTTTATTGTGTTAATGTAAAACACCAAAATACAACAACAGTGATAACAAGCCAACAGTGAGGCTGATGTCCCCCGCCGAAATCCCCAAATAAATAGATGACACATATTAATTAATCGCACATCTATTTTTTTTCAAAAGTATCCAGCAATCAACTGATTATAAACTATACACTAAGTTTCATCACTCTCTATCAGATAGAATCAAAGTTATCTTGTTCCAAAGCATCGACCAAGGAAATTGCTTATCTCTTCTTAGCTTTAGCACGATATGTTAATCATTGAACTAAGTCAAGATGAACATCTACATCAAGTTTTAACATTCTACCTCAATTAGAAGAAGAGTTGTTATGTTCCAAAGTCTTAACCAATCAAAATGCTTATTGCTCCTTAGCCTAAGCTGAAAATTCTCATCATCGAACTTAGTCAGGGTATTGATGTAATGAAACTATACACCAAGTTTCATCACTCTCACTTAATTAGAACTAAAGTTATCGTGTCCCAAAGTATCAACCAATCAAATTGCTTATCTCTGCTTACCCTAAGCAGAAAATGCTCATCTTCACACCCCATCAAGGCATTGACCTAATAAACACCTACACCAAGTTTGAACATTCTAGCTCAAATAGAAGGAGAGTTATTGTGTTCCAAAGTCTCGTCCAATCAAATTGCTTATCGCTCTGCTTACTCTGAGCAGAAAATGCTCATTGTCGAACTTAGTCAAGGTATTGATGTAATGAAACTATACACCAAGTTTCATCACTCTCACGTAATTAGAACTAAAGTCATCGTGTCCCATAGCATCAACCAATCAAATTGCTTATCTCGGCTTACCCTAAGCCGAAAATGCTCATCTTCGAACTCCATCAAGGCATTGACCTAATAGACACCTACACCAAGTTTGAACATTCTAGGTCAATTAGAAGGAGAGTTATTGTGTCCCAAAAAGTGTGACGGACAGACAGGCGGACGGACAGACAGGCGGACGGACAGACAGACAGACGGACGAACCCATTTTAATAGTCCCCTGCTTTCTTCGAAAGGCGGGGGACATTATCAAACTTAGTCAAGGTATTACTGTAATGAAACTATACACCAAGTTTCATCAATCTCACTTAATTAGAACTAAAGTTATCGTGTCCCAAAGCATCAACCAATCAAATTGCTTATCTCTGCTTACCCTAAGCGGAAAATGCTCATCTTCGAACTCCATCAAGGCATTGACCTAATCAACACATACACCAAGTTTGAACATTCTAGCTCAATTAGGAAGAGAGTTATCGTGCCCCAAAGTATCAACCAATCAAATTGCTTATCTCTGCTTACCCTAAGCGGAAAATGCTCATCTTCGAACTCCATCAAGGCATTGACCTAATAAACACATACACCAAGTTTGAACATTCTAGCTCAATTAAAAGTTATCGTGTCCCAAAGCATCAACCAATCAAATTGCTTATCTCTGCTTACCCTAAGCGGAAAATGCTCATCTTCGAACTCCATCAAGGCATTGACCTAATCAACACATACACCAAGTTTGAACATTCTAGCCCAATTAGGAAGAGAGTTATCGTGTCCCAAAGCATCAACCAATCAAATTGCTTATCTCTGCTTACCCTAAGCGGAAAATGCTCATCTTCGAACTCCATCAAGGCATTGACCTAATAAACACATACACCAAGTTTGAACATTCTAGCTCAATTAGGAAGAGAGTTATTGTGTCCCAAAAAGTGTGACGGACAGACAGACGGACAGACGGAAAGACAGGCAGACAGACGGACGAACCCATTTTAATAGTCCCTTGCTTTCTTCGAAAGGCGGGGGACAAATAATAACATAATCAGATGGAGTTTTTGGTAAACACTTAAATTGTGTCAAAAGTAATACCAGAAAATGCCGTAGTCAAAATAAGTTGATACAGCACCATGGCATTTCTTCATAGCACAATTTGTAGTCTTTTGTCCATCTCGTAACTAGTCACGTAACATGCAAAAGTTTTTATTCATTTGTCGATGATAGACAAACGACACAATGATCACGTGACAACCATAACTGAAATTGCTATAAAATAAAATTCTGTACGACTATGATATAGCCTTCAATAATATTTTTAAAATTAAGCCTCTATCAGCATGTATATAAAATAAAAAAAATCATAATGGTAAATGCTATTTAGAACGTACTGGTTTATTAAGTCACATGTCATTGACATGGGAAAATATCCACTGTTTCTCAATCCATGTATTCAGTGTTCTATAACGGGTTTTTATTCAATGAAGATTTAAATTTACCTAACAACTGGTCAGTGAATCCATCAATGTATGATCCGGTTATTATTTTATCTATTGGTACCTGGAATTTACACGGACAGAGTGTGGAAGATGCGCGATTTTCAAACCATGCAAGATTGTCTTCACTCACCACGTGGCGACTTTTACTAAACCTTTTATGAATTATCAGCAAGCTTGTTTTGATTTTTTTACCGGATTATTAAAATCACCGTTAAATGTGCTAATTACTCGGATTATGAACCACATATGGCCAATTCTCACGAAGGTGTATGACTGTTGTTGTAGCCAACAATTCTTAATTAACAAGTAATAATTAAAGTTGCAATATTAGCCAAAAGTAGATTGATTTGTGATACCATGTGGCCGATTCATTGTATTAACAAGTAATAATTAAAGTTGCAATATTAGCCAAAAGTAGATTGATTTGTGATACCATGTGGCCGATTCATTGTATTAGATTCGGAGATTCGCGTGAATTTCTGTACTTGCATCCTCATCTGATGAGCCACATGACAGACTCCGGAAGCAAGATGGCTGGTTGTATTGTTCTCAATTAAGTATCCTTCAACCAGCAATACAGTTCCGGATCAAGTTCCGGCAGATTACCATCTTCCAGTGAACGCCACACAATAAATAGCTTGGTGATGAGCTCATTTTTCTACTGGAGCGTCTACTACCCCGAAGAGTGAGAGAGAATACAATCAACCTCTCACCACTTTCAAAGCTGTTCCTTTCCCCAAGACACGTAGCAGCATGTAACTGTGTCATATCCAGTAAGAGCATAAGCTTGCAGGATTTCAATGATAATTGACAAGTGTTTCACCGTAGTTTGACCAATGTCAACCGTTGTTCTTTCCTTGATTGGTGAGTCCATTGTAACGCGATTCTTGTCAGCTTGATATGGACAGAGCTCTTGAAAATCGATGCCTGAAACACGCTGGAAGGTATAGGCATCCAGAACTGGAAATGCATAATCATCATCCCTACCTAAACCATGTAGTCTTGCTCTAACGAATGATGCATTTGTAGGGAAAGTGAAAAGATGTCATCACCAAGCTATTGTGAGGCATTCACTGGAAGATCGTAATCTGTCGGAACTTGACCTGGAACTAACTCTTCAAAAAAAGTAGGGGATATTGAAATGCAAATACCTATGCAGGTTGTGATATGATAAATAGTCATTGACAATGGACATGCTTTGAGAGTATGTTCAAAGATGAAGAAATTATCACCCCAACAGAACCACTGAGCTGCAAGTGCGACATGCAATAGCACCATACACGTGGGAGGGGTAGATTGAGGGTTCATTGTCAAATTTGACACTTCAAGGAAGGGTTGATGAAAACTGCCACGTGCTGGTTTATCCTATCCATGTTTGCTTTCCTATCGGTTCCTGCATAAGATTTACTGTTTAGCGTATCTTTGCTTTAGTGTGTTACGTTTAATAACCCCATTCGCAGTTATTAATGCGCATGCGTGACGTTACTTCCGTTTTTTTGTAAACAAACACGGCAGACGTCGTGGGCTCGTGACTATGGCAAATTGTGCCGTGGTAGGTTGTTCAAATTCTTACTATAAACTGCAGAGATGGGCGAAGTCAACATGCCCTGTTCACAACAAAAGGCAGGACGAATGTGTTTGCAAAGAGCCTTTCCAATTTTTCTCGTTCCCGAGTAATAAAACACAGAAAGATTTAAGACTGAAATGGATAAAAAATGTAAACAGAAAAACTGGTAATGCTAATTGGCAGCCCACAACTTATAGCAGAATATGTTCGGACCACTTTGTGGACGGAACACCAACATTAAATAATCCATATCCTACTGTCCACATGGGATATAACATGGCAGAGACAATTAACTCCAGAAAACCTCCAATACAGCGATTTACAGTGACAGAGACACCAAAATCTAAGCCAAAGACCAGTAATCAGCATCTGGAGGATATTAATCATGATCACCAATATAATTTTAGAAGTAAATGTGATTGTACTCTAGATTGTAGCTGTGAGGGTTGTCTTAAAAAAGAAAGACAGATATGTTTATTAAAAGAAAAGATTTTGTCACTTGAAGAGCAGCTTAAAGAAGAGAAAAGTTGTTTACAGCCAAAACCCATTCACAAGGTGTTAATGGAATCCGATAAAAATGTAAAACGATTTCTTGGAATGCCTAGTAAGAAGCTATTTTTGACTTTGGTTAAAGTCTTAACCCCAAAAGCCAAATACCTCAGATACTGGAAAGGGCGCCAGAGCTTGAAAGTAATGTCATCAAGAGTGAATAAAATGAACACATCATCTAAAACCAAACCTGGACCTGCAAGGAAATTAACAATAACTCAAGAATTAATGGTTGTTTTTTTGAAGCTGCAGCTTAATCTTACAAATGAACTAATAGCAGTGATATTTAATATAAGTGCTAGTGTATGTTCACAAATCATAACGACTTACCTCAAATTCTTAGCTCATCAGTTCAAGTGTCTCATATTTCGCCCCACTATGGAAGAAGTAAAGGCAACTTTGCCTGACTGTTTCAAAGAAACTGTACCCAATGCTCGGGGAATAATAGACTGCACAGAAATGTTTATTGAAAAACCTAATAGTCATGATGTACAGGCAAGCACGTGGTCAGACTATAAGCATCATAATACCTTGAAATGCCTGATTGATATTACACCTACTGGTATAATACAGTTTATATCTCCTGCTTGGGGGGGCCGAACAAGTGACAAGTCTGTCGTTTTAGAATCAGGATACTTAGACACCGTAGAAAGAGGAGATACCGTATTAGCTGACAGAGGATTTCCAATAGCTGAAGAACTAATGATCAGAGGAGCTTCATTATACATACCACCCGGAGCCAGAGGCATGGAGCAAATGACCAAAGATAATGTTTTAAAGACTAAAAAAGTAGCAAATCTTCGCATTCACGTAGAAAGAGCGATAAATAGGATGAAATGGTTTAGAATCCTTTCGCAGACACTTCCGATTTCTATGGCTCCTTTAATTGATGATATTTTGACAGTTTGTGCAATAATAGTAAATTTGTATCCACCTCTTGTCAAGTGATGCACAAGCTTTGTCTTGGACCCACGGCACTTGACTCTGTGACAGACCTTATGATCTAAAGTGCATGCATTAAACCACCCAACCACCTGTCTAGTTGTTCAGATGGTATGAATACACAAGGTCCCATATATACCAATTGCAGTACGTCAAAGATCCCTCAACCATTAAAAATGAAAATAAAGAGTAGTCTGAATTCTGAACAAATTTCATTAGCCCAGGTATGGTGCTGAAAACTAGGACACTAAACCCCATTTAATTTTTATTTCATTTGAGATAAAAGGTAACTCATTTATTGATAATGATATATTTTTTTATTTATGAATATACATGTACTATTGATGTTGTTTTATTTATGATTATTACATGTACAGTACAATTGATATGTTGATATATTATTTATTTATGATTATTACACGTACTATTAATAAATTGTTTTATATATGATTATTACATGTACAAATATCAAGATTAAAATATGAAAACATATTACTTGCTATCTTATTTTTTATGTAATACCCAAACATATAGATTGTCAAGGGAGTTAGATCTGATAATCTTGAAAATTAATGCCAATTTAACATTTATTTACAGTTTGGGCAAAACCACTCATCCTCACTGCCATCAATGTAATCAACACATTTGAAATGGTACCACAGTAAACATTTGTCACATAAAACACTATTACAATCTGAATTATCAATACTATCTTCTGAAACACATACATTTAAGCATATTTCACACAAATATATAGGCAATGGGGAGTGTTTGGTCTTTCTTCGCTTACATGGTGGGTTTACTTGATTAGTAATGGGTTTAGTAATTTTCATGTAATTATCGTACTCGGCATCAGAGATATTGTGAATATCGTACTCGGCATCAGAGATATTGTGAACATCGTACTCGGCATCAGAGATATTGTGAACATCGACCTGAACATCAATATTATAATCCCCCGATTTATTCAAAATAGTTGGTATAACAAATTCTGAGTAAAATTGATCACAATTACAAATTATATTCTTAAAATGCTTTTCATCAAATGGGATTCTTTCCAGAAAATGACCATGCCTAGTGTACACAAAGAAATCACACCATGGCAAATGACTGATTCCCATCTGCCACTGGATTTGAGAGTAGTATTTATGGGTTTTCTTCAGTGAGCATAATTCTCCTATGTTTACCAAGTATGGCAGATTTGATTCCGATGGACAAGTATGTGCTATCGACATTGGACATTTAATTTCAACCAAACCATCTTGGCAACATGAGCAAGACACTATGCCATCTGGAGAAGCACCATATTGTGGTTTGTCTTGAAGAACTATAAGTCCCACATTTAAAACACAAAAATTGCTGTGTCCGGAAGAAAGCATAAACTTAGTATAAGACATTTTAGCCTCTGACTCCATTTCTATACCATATTTCAATTGGGGTACTTTCTTGTAATCAAAAGATTCTGAATGCAGAATTTTCATCAATACTGATGTAATGTTGTCCCCCCTTTTCCCAGATTTCAAGGAATTGATCCTAGTAAACACATCATGAACAAAAGATGAGGTAATCCTACATTTTCGATGAGAAGCCCATAAGTTATTATCTGACTGACCAACTGTACTTTCTGCAATCAATTTAACATTTTCATCACTAAAACTTTCTAAAACAGACTTTATTTCTGTCTGTGATTTACAAATATATAACATATCGCATAGTGGAGGCGGGGCTGATGTACTAACATCCACATGGAAAATGTCATCTGGTGAGATATCCTTTTGACCTTGAAAAACCACAGCTTTAGGACAAACTGGCAAAAGAGCCTCTTTGATCTCTTCAAAAGAAAATGGATCTGAAGTTTCTATTGATTTCAATAAGTTTAAATGCTCAGTTTTTTGTTTACCAAATTTAGGTTTACGCCATTGAAGATTTTTGGCTAGTACTGGTTGTAACACAGTTTTATGTGATCCATATTTATTCCAAGAACAAATAGTGTCTGTGCACGCTTTATTTGTTAATCCTTGCCTCCAATAGTAATCCATCTTAAATAAAACTGCCGCAACATGGTTACAGGTTGCCCCTAATCTGAAATGATAAGAAATAATTAACATTATGATACATGTATTATTTTCAAATTATTATCATTATTGTTATTAATTATAAGAATCACAGATATTAAACAAATAGATTCTTTCATACTCGTATGGGGGGGGGGGGGGTCTCGAGTCCTCTGGTTTCCTACCACTGCTAAAGACCCTTAAATTACGTGAATTATTCAATTGAAATTATACAATATGATAGTCACAAAATGACCTAGTTTGTGTCGAGTTGAGGTTAAACAACAACAACTCTCTCTCTATTTATCTAAAATATTTGGAATACTTATCATATAAAATTTGAATTGTTAAAGATACATTATTCAAGAGCTAAATTTGCCTATTGCTGGTCTTTCTTTAGGCCTTTTAAATGTTATAATATAATATCAGTAATTAGACATATTGACATGACAAGACCATTATATATTATCAACTCTCAATATCATTGGATACCGGTACTTAATATTTTAACTAGATTAGTACGGTTCTGTCATTGAATGATTTACTTTAAAATTGGGGAAGCGATAACAGTGTTAACACACAATCATTATTATAAATACTCACATATATCACAATACATCGTCGGTGGCCAAGACTTTCTACCATTATTTTCATTTATCCAACCGACCGTAAGTTCAGAAAATGGATCAGGGAGTTTGATTCCACCTGCATACAACAAGGATTGGTAGGATCGGGCTTTGAGGCGAAGTTCTTCATCTTTCGTGGTTTTGTCGGGTAAATCAAACTCCAATCCAGCAAAAACACGAGCTACTAATTCTTGTTTGCTCCCATTTACTCTCAATCCTTTTTTCCGACAAAAGTCTTTTAAAGATTGGATATTCCAAAGATTTATTTCGTCAAATTTGACGTCTGTCAATTGATCGGCCATGTCACGTGTGTCTTTGTTTACAACAAGGCGACCTTGACCCTATCCCAGAATTCCTATTTGCGAATTGGGCTATTTGCAACGAGACATCTTTAACATGATGAACGTCTATGCGCTATTGGCATGCTTCAAATGGGTTCTACACAGCGAACAGTAGCCAACATACTTAATGTTTCACAGTCTGTGATCAGCAGACTGTGGAACCGGTACCAACAAACACACAATTTTGATGATAGAGCTTGTTCAGGTCGTCCTAGAGCCACTACACAAGCCCAGTATCGAGACATTCGTACACAGGTCCTGCGAAATCGAGGACAAACGGCCAATCAGCTTTCTGTAAACTTGTACCAATCAGCTACATGCAGCCCATTTACATGCGCGACGACCAAGTGTTGTGCCTCCATTAACTCGCCAGCACATGGCTTACAGGCGTCAATGGTGTAGGCAGCGTAGAAATTGGGGTAATCGTCGATGGGCGCGTGTAATGTTCAGATGAGTCCAGATTTACTCTGGATTTCACCGATAGGCGTTCTCGCGTTTGGAGGCGTGTGAATGAGCGTCATGCTAATGTTAACCTCAGACAGCATGACAGATTCGGGCGTGGGTCTGTTATGGTGTGGGGAGGAATCACCATGACTGGCATAACAGACTTGCATATTGTTCAAGGAAGGGTCACTGGTGTGTACTACTGTGACCACATCCTGGCACTGATAGTTCTGCCCTTTGCTCAACGTGCAGGTCGACGTTTCATCTTTCAAGACGATAATGCCCGTGCCCACCGTGCTCGTGTCGTGAATGACTACCTCCTGCATCACCATATTGTCCATGTCTTGGCCAGCCATGAGTCCTGACCTTGTCAACGTCTACCGACAACACTGCAAGAATTGGCCGTGGCACTGCAAGAGAAGTGGGTCAGATTGCCCCAAATCGCGATTGCACGGTTGATTAGGAGCATGCCATGACAAATTGCTGAATGTCTGAGGATTGGTGGAGCAATTACTATTTATTAAGACAAAAATCAAAAACTTCCATTTTCACTTTTGACAGTGTATCTCTTTGCGAGTGAAATGGGGCCGTCAGAAAAGCCACCCATATGAACTGTTTACCTCTATTAAAAACAGCAGTGCATTTCTGCAGTTTTGTATTGTTTCTGAATATCCCCTACTTTTTTTGAAGAGTATATATTGCTGGGTGAAGGATACTAATTTGAGAACATTACAACTGGTTAACTTGTTCCGTAGTCTGTCATGTGGCTCATCAGATGTGGATGCAAGAGTTACACCCCATGTAGTACGCTTGCTTGTAGCTGCACTAGGGATATCTTAGAATATACAGTATTTTGCGCTTGTGCTGCCAGAAACATGAATAAAGGATATTGGATTTTACCATCATCTAATAATCACCCTACGAAATAATGACCAATTTCAGTGTATTCCTTGGACCCAAAACATATTGTTAAGACACCAAAATTAGCATCCTCGACTAAATACCAGGGATGGGATTTCAAAATTTTTCTTGTTGGACTTATTTTTCTCGATAAGGGGCATAACTCTTGTCGTTATTTAAGCAGGCATTTTCAAACCACAATTAAGAATCACATGTCAACAAAATATTCAAATTCATACATAATAAAAGATAGGTTGCCAGGCAACGAAACATACGCCCACAACAGCTAAATCGTCCGGGCAGTCAACAAGAGTTGTTGCATATTTTTACTTTTTACGGTAATGAAACATTTATAATACACTAAAATCTGATTAAGAGCAACAACTCGTGAAGTAATTATCAGAAAACCATTAGAATTTGTTTGTTTTTATAAAGTTCTGCCCCATGCTAACGTTTTGTATACCAAACTTTTAGCATCATGGATTTAGCTGTTCAAGACATAAAAATTCATTGAAAATCAATATACTTGATCGTCTCAAGATCTTAAACTCTGTGTATCAATCTGAAGTCAATCGGATGAAATCGTTGAAAACCAATAGGATTCTTCGTCTCATGACCTTAAACACTGTGTATAAATTTAAAGTCAATCGGATATTAACTTTGGCCTATAGAGTGTCCACTAGATTTTTCAAAGTGATCAAGGGCCATAACTCTGGAAGTAATTATCTGAAATCGCTGAAAATCATTAGGCTTCGTCTCATGACCTTAAACACTGTGTATAAATTTTAGGTCAATCAGATATTAACATTGGCCTCTAGAGCGTCCACAAGATTTTTCAATAGGCTTCTTCGTCTCAAGACCTTAAACACCGTGTATAAATTTAAAGTCAATCAGATATTAACTTTGGCCTCTAGAGCGTCCACCGTAGGTGTATAGACGGTATAACACGATAAATATGTTGATCACTTAATTACCTAATCAATCCAGCCTATTATGAACGATAATCGGGTTGAGTGGTAGTTATAAACCCAGTACATTATATTCATTTTAGAATTTTGAATATTATTCAACATGTCTTGATGTCCGATTGGGCATATTCCTGGTCAGACAATTTAGGACATTTGGAAAATAGCATCGGACATGTCCGGAATATACCGGCGAAATCCCATCACTGCTAAATACTATGGGAGTATAGGGGATTATTTGAAATTGCGGCCATCTTGGACGCCATTTTCAATTTCTCAAAACGCTCAAGGGTGACCGAGGTTTACCCGGTAGATTCTGAAAGAGGACATCCTCAACTACTAAAATCAATCATAAAAAAAAACTTTGTATGCAATTTCCAGGTTCAGCCATAGTATCCATGAATTATATTTAACCTTTTCCAGTGCAAAGTTGTATGTGGATAATTACAGATATTTTATAAAGTGTTGATGCCATATTACCTTGTGTGGAAGAGGATGTTAAACTAAGTCATGTAATTGTGTAGGCTAAAAGAGGACCTGGGTATGTTATATTCCACAAATTCAACTTACCTGAATATCAAATAATTCTTGGTCCACATTTTTAATGGCCTGATCTATAGATCCAGTGGATGATGGATTAAAAGCTCCCATACCAAACGGATCTTGACCAGGATAGCCAAATCCAGAAGAGTTAAATGGATTAGCCGTTTTATCTACAAGATAATACAACATAAAAATCCAATAGAAATACATCACATAAACTAACAAGCCACCAGTGAGGCTGGTGTCCCCCGCCGAGATGCCAAAATAAATACATGACACATTAATTAATCGCACATTTATTTTTTTCAAAAGTATGAAGCAATCAAACTGATTGTTAACTACTATACACTAAATTTCATCACTCTCTATCAGAGAGAATCAAAGATATCTTGTCCCAAAGCATCAACCAATGAAATTGCTTAGCTCTGCTTAGCTTTAACACGAAATGTCAATCATTGAACTCAATCAAGACATTCACCTAATGAACATCTACATCAAGTTAAAACATTCTAATTGAATTGCTTATCGCTCCTTAGCCTAAGCTGAAAATTCTCATACATCGACTTAGTCGAGGTAATGATATAATGAATCTATACTCGGAGTTCATCACTGCCACTTAATTATAACAAAAGTTACCATGCCCCAAAGCATCAACCAATCAGATAGCTTATCTCTGCATACCGTAAGCTGACAATGTTTATTATCGAATTCCATCAAGGCATCACCGAATGAACGTCTACACTAAGTTTGAAAATTCTACCTCAATTAGAAGGAGAGTTATTGTGTTTCAAAGTCTTGATCAATCAAACTGTTTAACGTTCTGCTTACCCTAAGTAGAAAATGCTCATTATCGAACTTAGTCAAGGTACTGATGTGATAGAACTATACATCAAGTGTTCTCGCACTTAATTAGAACTAAAGTTTAATGTTGCAATGATACAGAAAAAAAATATCGCGATATCTCACGATATTGGTAAAATAAATTATCACGATATCATGGATTATCGTCCGGAATAAATTATCGTGCTTCAAAAATTCAATATTGTGGTAATAACTGATATAAAATTGATATAACTTGAGGTGTATAAATGGATTAATGTATCTAGTGTATCCATTTGGTATTTAGCAATGTATGTGAGATGTACTGATGAAGTGAGATAGTGAGATGTATATACATGTAGATATTCTGGGGGGGGGGGGGGTGGATGGCTGAATGGTTAGGGTGCGGGCGCTGTATCATAAAGTCTGTCATTGAGTCGACTGGCGTGGTTTCGAATCCCCGGTTGTACGTGACAAGGAGTAGAGTCGCCTGTCCAACCTCGTGGGTTTTCTCCGGGTCCTCCGCTTTCCTCCCACTGCTAAAGACCTCTATGCCCAAGCGAATTAAAAAATTAAAAAATTATAAAATTAAAAACCATATGTTAGTCCCGAAATGACCTAGTATGTGTCGAGTGGACGTTAAACCCCATTTCTCTCTCTCTATATATGCTGGGGTAAGATTATTCCTGTAGGTATCGTCACCTCAGATCGTTCTATTCTTATCTGCTGGAATGCCGGGAATACAGAATAAATATTCATTAACTCAATATCTGGTTAACAGACTTGTCGGATGTTCTTTTTAAACTAAAATATCCCCATATGAGTGACAGACAAGATGCTCTTCTTCGTGTCAGCAGCAGTGTGTTTTCGGAGTCTGCCAAACTGTCATCGGAAATATTCCTAAATTACCCTAAATATATGTCACTTCCGGTACCAATGAAACCATTAAACAGGTTTCCACATAAGCATTGCACACATTGCATTATCTCAGAAAAGATTCTGGGTTTCCGAAAATGTCATCTGTTTGAAAATAGGTAAAGAATTGACAAAACCACGGTCGATTTTTAATTCCAGGAAAAAGTACAAAGTTCGGTCACTTCCGGTATGCGCAGAAGTTTCAAAAATAGTTTATCCAGTAGCCATCACATGGTTTCCCGATAGAAAACTTGGTTCCAGACCAACATCTGTTTTGATCATGGACAAATAGGCTCCCGCAGGAAAAAAATAATAATAATAATAATAATTTTAGTAAAAACAATAGTCTTTCAGATAAAAGTCTGAAAGCCTAATAATAATTTTAGTAAAAACAATAGTCTTTCAGACGAAAGTCTGAAAGGCTAATAATAAGAATAATAATAAGAATAATAATTTTAACAAAAATAATAGTGTTTCACACAAGCTACGCAGTGTGAAACCCTAGTAAGAAGAATAATAATCTTAAAAACAATAGTGTGAAACCCTAATAATTTTAACAAAAACAAAAGTGTTTCACACAAGCTACGCAGTGTGACACCCTAATAATGTGGATGCTTTCTTCTTGGGGGTATGGGACCAGATTATATCAAAGCATAGTCAACACGTGTATGATAACGATTAATATTATTCAGTGAAATGTACTTGATACATGAGACTAATGTTGGTCAGTTTGTCCTTTGCTAGGGTGACCCACCATAAATAAATATCTTCAAATATCTCGACAATTATGCCACAATATTTATATATATATATACCAAGCCTTAAATCAGTTTCACACAATTATAGTCACTAAATAAATGACCATGTTGTACTTAATAAGCTATGACCATTTAGTCATCTATAAATAATAGACTAAAACTGGTTCCAAGTGTAGTCCACAACATCCAGATACTTTTGAGTAAAAGATTGTTTACGTGCCCTTGTTTTGAAATTAGTCTCGCTTAACCAGTGTACCGACCATTCTACGTCCGATTGACAGGTCGGGATAATCAAGACTACCTTTTTACGAAACATAACAGAAAGCTGGAACATGAAATTTAATTTAGAAACACGCACGTTAGCCAGCTCAACAATTGTTTTTAAGAAACTTGTAAAATTAAAATTAAACTACTGCTAGTATGTTCCTGCTAACGAAAGTGATTCAGAGATATTATTTGTACTAAACTAAAAGATGCCGCTCTTAACCGTACAGTTAATGATGAAGCAATTTAAAAAATAAAACGAACATAATATCTAAGAAGCTAAATTTTACTGCTATTCAAAATGGTCAACAATAGATTTTTTACGGCTGTAATAGTTGATAGATTTGTAGAGAATTGCACATACCACGGCTATTTAAAGTAAATGAAATGAAATGAAATGGAGTTTAACGTCTTACTGTTCTGCTCCTAACCTGGGCTAATGAAGATGGGCATACGCCATACAGTGTGCTATGAGGGAAATTTTGCCCGGTCAGCGGCACTACGGCCTACTCTTATATCGAATTCCAACTGCCAAGGGATCTTTTACGTGCACGCCAATGTGTACACAGGACCTCGGTTTTTCGTCCCATCCGAACGACTAGACAGCTTTCCTTGTCAGCCCCTCCGTCCTGCATCATTGACAAGGGAGGAGAACCACGCCGGAAAATCTGGATGATCTTTCTCGGCCAATGCTGGGATCGAACACCCGACCTCCAGGCTAGCGAGCTAGCATCTTACCCACTTAGCCACGTGATCCCCATCTATTTAAAGTATCATACACTCCACCGCTGATAGTTCGAGACACAACCACTGAAGTGTGCCCATCAGTCGTGTCGAAACCAACTTTCTGTAGAGTGCACGGGTCACCCTTGCGTTAAAAATGGCTGTCTCAAAGTCTGTTGTGGAATTTGGAAAATGGAATAGATCTAGTATCGGCACAATTTGATTTCTTCTTCATTTTTGGAGTATTTAACGGATTTAATGTGAATTGTGCTCAAAAATGAAAATATCGCGGTATTTTTTTAGAATTATCGTGATAAAGCGATATTTGAGATTTCAGACGATAATCTTATCGCCTTACCTAATTATCGCCGCAACCTGACAGTAAAATTATCATGTCTCAAAGCATCAACCAATGAAATTGCATATCTCTGCTTACCCTAAGCTGAAAATTCTCATCTTCTAACTCCATCAAGGCATTGACCTAATAAACACCTACACCAGGTGTGAACATTCTAGCTCATTTATAAGGAGAGTTATTGTGTTCCAAAATCTTGGCCAATCAAATTGCTTATCGCTCTGCTTACCCTGAGCAGAAAATGCTCATTATCGAACTTAGTCAATGTACTGATGTAATGAAACTATACACCAAGTTTCATCACTTTCACTTAATCAGAATTAAAGTTATTGTGTCTCAAGGCATCAACCAATCAAATGGCTTATCTCTGCTTACCCTAAGCAGAAAATGCCGATCTTCGAACTCCATCCTGGCATAGACCTAATAAACACCCACATAAAGTTTGAACATTCTGGCACAATTAGAAGAGTTATTGTGTCCCAAACAGATGGATGGACGGACGGACAGACAGATCCATTTTAATAGTTTCCTGCTTTCTTTCGAAAGGCGGGGGACAATTAATTAGCTCTGCTTAGCTTTAGCGGAAAATGTTAATGAATGTCAAGACATTCACCTAATGAACATCTACACAAAGTTTAAACATTGTACCTCAATTAAAAGCAGAGTTGTTATGTTCCAAAATCTTGACCAATGAAATTGCTTATCGCTACTTAGCCTAAGCAGAAAATTCTCATCATCGAACTTAGTCAAGGTATTGTGATAAAATGAATCTATACACCAAGTTTCATCACTCTCGCTTAATTAGAAGCAAAGTTATCGTGTCTCAAAGCATCAACCAATGAAATTGTTTATCTCTGCTTAGCTTAAGCAGAAAATTCTCATCTTTAAACTCCATCAAGACATTCACCTAATAAATGAAATGAAATGGAGTTTAACGTCCTACTGTTCTGCTCCTAACCTCATTCACCTAATAAACACCTACACTAAATTTGAACATTTTGGCTCAATGGGTATCCTCGCTAGAGATAAGGGGGCATTAATTTATAGGAGACACCAAAGAGGAGGCGGTCCCACGTGACCTCTTTATTTACCTTACAGCATTGTTTTCCTGTACATTCATTACGAACTGGTGTGTAGACAAACGTTAGATTTGTCGCTAAAAATGGAATTTAATCACGATACGTCGAAATGCGGATCTCTTACCATCAATAAGGTCACATGGAACCAAGATTTTAATAGAGATGCCTGGTGGGAATTCCTTCAGCGAGGATGCCCATAAGGAGAGTTATTTTGTCCCAAAAAGTGTGACGGACAGACTGATGGACGGATAGACCCATTTTAACAGTCCTCAGCTTTCTTCAAAAGGTGGGGGACCAAAAAAAAAAACAAGGTGGTGCCACTGACATATCCTTACAGAATTCTTTACCCTTCTGGTAACTGACTATGAACCTTGACTTTCTAACTCATTAAAACCCGATTGTTTTCAACTTGTGATATTAACTTACTTGATTGTATCTGAGTTGGTGTTGAAGGTGAATCAATCAAAGTTCTTGATCTACCACTAGGTGGTGGTGGTGATACTGTAATTATATTTCAAATACGGTAATTATTATCATTTTGTGAATCAGAATTTTTTCAAAATTATTACCGGTATTCAACTACTATAGCTTGAACATCAATTGCAGCCTCTATCATAAAAACTATGTGATTGCTCACAGATCAGAGTTTTGGAGATCAGGAAACAAAATGTATGGGAACTGGAAAGAGAAGACTAGACAAATTCTCCCAAAGACAACACACATTGAAACCCTAGTATCAAACCCTTCTGACATACTGAATTTTAAAGGAACCAGCAGCTGCCAGGCAGGATATGCCCACATTTTGCAAGAGATGGATAGAGAACAAGCTAAAAACAAAAACAATTTTTTTGTACAATCAGGGGTCATAATCCAGAAAGTTATAGCTTGAAATGCGCAAATATCAAAAGGGACCGAGATCTCTGGAATATAAAGATATGTTTTAAGTTTCATCAAAATAGGTTAAAAATTGTAACCTCTAGAGGGTCCACAACCTTCCTTTTACACAATTTGCGTACAAAGAGCGGCAATGGTGTGGTAAAGCAGTAAATAAATCCTGCGTAGTTTGGGACAATAGGACTTTTTGATTGAAAAAAAAGAAAGGGGTTTTAAATAAGTTTATATAATCCACAAACACACAATACAGTATATATATTTTACGATAAGAGAAAAACGAGTAAACAGATGCTGGTTAATCTATCTCAATCTTCTATACCATAAACGATAAAACCATTAAATACCAATTATGATGACATTAGTGATAGCTACAGACACACAAACATATTTAATGCTTGCCCTGAAAATACATACAATAGTTGCCATTATTTTTGTCTACATAATCAATATTTCTGACAATATTACCTTACAGTATTACATATTTACATAAATAATTCAAACAAACTATTCTCATACTCAACTTTCAAAGTTACATAATCAAAAAATTAAATGAAATATTTATAAAGTAATTAGCTTACCCATTTGAGGAATTTTTCTACATTAATACATGGTATTAGTAATCTTTCAATATCTTTGTCAAATACATAACAGTATTCAAAGAAAATATTTTCTGCTTTATACACTGTAACAAGTGTAATAGCCTTTTATCTTTCCAAATTTCATTTTTCTACATTAATACATGGCATTAGTAATCTTTCAATATCTTTGTCAAATACATACCAGTATTCAAAGATAATATCTTCTGCTTTATACACAGTAACCAGTGTATTAGCCTTTCATCTTTCCAAATTTCATTTTTTCTACACTAATACATGTATTAGTTTGCATTTTTCTACAATAATACACACAGACCATGGTAATACGACCAGTGGAGTATGTACAACTTATGTATTTGCAATGGGCAAAAATCTTATTTTTTCTTATATAAATTGAACAGGCTGCTCCCCAACTCCCCTACACCTGTCATGCTAATACATTAGCAATCTTACAATATCTTTGCCAATAATACAATAGTATTAATAGCTGATATCATCTGCTTTATACACTGTAAACAGTGTGATAGAGCTTTATCTTTCCAAATTGCATTTTTCTATACTATAACACACCAAGGCCAGTGTAGGATTTACAGTAAACTTTTTTGCAATGAGCAACAACATTATCTTTTCTTATATAAAATAGACAGGCTCCCCCGACTTCCCTACACCTGTCATGCTAATACATACCCTGTTTTAGCAATCTTACAATATCATTGCTAATACAAGAGCATATATAAAGCTGATACCTTCTGCTTTATACACTGTAACCAGTGCATTAGAGCTTTATATTTCCAATTTGCTTTTTTCTATACTATTACACACCAAGGCCACAGTGATATGTCCAGTGAAGGGTTTACATAGTTGCCACCACAGTATTTCAAATCATTATTATTTCCTTCATGTGCTGGCGACAACCTGCAGCGTTTCTCTTTCTGTTCTTCAACAGAACACAGTTTTTATGGGATACAATCACTAGTTTTATTCTAAAAGCACAACATTACGACAAGTATCATCTTAACGATAAGAGGATACTTGTCAAAACGTCGTACTTTTTAGAATAAAACTAGTGATTGTATCCCATAAAAACTGTGTTCTGTTAATGTGTTTACTGATCGCTATATGCCACTGGTCTTTTGGTTTCCCCGATAAGAGAATACTTATCGAAACGTCGTGCCTGTGTATAATAAACCAGTGATTGTTGTCCCATATAACTGTATAGTTTTGTTATACCGCTAATGCTCCATAGGCACTGTCGAGATTTTCAAATATATAACCATCAAATACCGGTTTCAACTGAAACAGATCTCCAACACAGAAGCTGCCTTGCCCGTTGGCGCCAAAATATTTACTTAATAGTTTCAAAATCATCACCTGCTTTAGTTTGGTAATACCTCAACAAACTTTGATACAAAGCAGTTGTTAAAAAACTTTTCCATACACCAGCTCCGCCACTCAAGAAAGAATCTGAAAACCTGATTCTATGACAGTTTTATTTCATTCAAGGTATCATATACAAAATGTAGCTGTTTCTGATTCAATGACCTCATGAGAGTTCTATAATTTTCATCGGGCATTTCATACAGTGCCACCAGTTCAACATTACTTTCACTGATAAGTCCCAAATCCATACCAAGATCATACTCGTATTTGGTAGGGTTACCACTTTCAGAATTCTTCTTTATATCTAACATTTCTTCTATTTCACAGGGTATATGATCAGCGGTATCGCATCGCAGTTTGCTAAACAAAAACGACGTAAGTGCGAATCAAATATTAATTGATTAACAGAAAGTTATCAAATTTAATGGAATCTGCGAATCAAGTTTCTTATCCTAAATAATTTAGGCGTAAAAAAATGTTGAACAAACGTTATTTACCTTTCAACTGCGTACAGTCATTTTAATCCTCTTGATGTCGGTCGACGAGACTAAAAGAAATCAAAGATTAGTCAATAAACTAATTGTAAGCTAACATTTTAACAGTCATTCAGTTCACGATCTAACGAAGTAATAAGTACAGGCGTAATATTTGATAATCCTGTAAATATACAAGCTTGATAGTTATTTCCCTTTGTAAGAATTGACCACGTGTTCCCATCTGGCAACCTATTTGCCACCACACAACATTTTAATCATTTTCTATTCACTGCTACAACAAAATATTCCGTAGGCTATAAACATACGAAAAATGTATCCACCCGAATCGCGCACTGTTATTAGCTATACACATCAGTTTAATTTTTATTCATTTAACAAACTACTTTGCGACTAAAATGGCCTTGGTTCATTTTGGCGGAAAAAAGGGTAACGTTGACAAATAACAACAATGTGGCGACAATGCATGCATTGCATATGGGTGTCGATGCTACAATGGAATTTTAAAATATCGTTTTATAATGAGAGAGAGAGAAATCGGGTTTAACGTCCACTCGACACAAACTAGGTCAATTCGGGACTAACATATGGTTTAATTTTATTTCAATAATTCGCTTGCGCGTAGGGGTCTTTAGCAGTGGGAGGAAACCGGTGGTCCCGGAGAAAACCCACGAGGTTGGACAGGCGACCCTACTCTTTGTCACGTACAACCGGGGATTCGAAACCACGCCAGTTTATAATGAAGACAATGTTTTCGACAGATATTTTGCTTTCATTTTCTGCCGTGTAAATGAAGACACAGAATTTTGGAGGAATATTACTGGCGTAAATGTGAAGCAGGTAGCCAAGGTCGTACGGGTCGCTACTCTTTCACTCTATCGTATTATGAAAACACCTAATTTTCTAGGAATATTACGGACGTAAATATGATTAGCACTTTTTTGTAAAAATCCAATAAGTGCTTATCAATTTATTTTTCTTATCATATACCCTGCTATTTCATCTTCCTTTTCAACTTGCTGGGTAACAGGTGCCTGTTGATCCCAGGCATCTTCCAAATTCTGGCCTTCAGCAAGAATAGCTGCATCTACAGCATCCCCATTCGTATCATATTGCTTAATTTGCTCAACTATTTGTTCTTTCATAGGTTCATATCTGCTTTGGAAGGAATCAAATCCTCCCAATAAATCAACTTCATCCCTCCAGTTGGAATACAACATGAGGTGTTCTCTGTAATGTTTCTCGGGCACCTTGTCAACATTAAAATTGACATACCTAGTGACTTTTGCCACTGCCCGTTTCTTTATCATAGATTTTTCAATTGTTTTCTTTGCTTGAGAAGAATTCTCTCTCAAGTCTTCATCGACCCAATCAGAGTTGTGCTCCATTTAGTCTTCGACTAATGTCTGGTCGTTTTCTAGTTGTTTGGATCGTTTAATATAGGTATTATTCCTAATGTACCAAGCAATGAAATCAGCCAGACTTACATTTTCTAACTGCTTTGAACGGTTCTTATACCCATTCGCACGGAGGAGACGTGTTAATAAACACCTCTCTCAATGCTTTTCTCATAGGAAGTTGTAGTATGACATATGCTGCTTCCTGGGCACTAACTTCTACACTATCTTTCATTTCATCTAAAACTACCGTCACTTTGTCATAATCACTTTTATATGAATTAATGACATTCTCACCAACCGTTGTATCCAGCGGTTCTAGAATTACAGTGTTTGGCATTGGTGGTTTGGGGAAACCAAACTTGCAAATCTTTTGGTTTTTTCTTCTACATGTATGAGAATGTTTATGTGTCTGATGATTTACTAGTGGCTGTAAATCATCGTCATCCGCAATTCTTCTACAAGATATCTTGCTGTCAGTGTTCTCAACAAGTTCTTTATTTTCACTGCACTTGTATTTAGGAGCCCCGTCAACCCATAACAAAGCATAAAGGCGAGGCGAGCCTCTGTGCTGGAACTCAACCCTGTAAAATAATCACATTTTTCCCAGGGGTGAGTTCTCTGCTTTCAGTACATCTCTGAACAACAGACTGACCTGGTAATCAAACTGTCTAACACATGTAACTGGGTCTGATGAAATAAGCTTACACTTTTTCTCCCAGTCCATGTTATCTATTTCCTCATCAGTATATTCCTCATTATCTTGCAACTTGCCTAAAATTTTAAGCAAATGCTTCCACTTCGTTTCAGCGGCACTAAAACTACAAAAGTAGGTGGCCTCTCCCAACATTCTTATCACCCCGAATAGATCGGATTTGGCCTTTTTTAAAGTATGGTGGCAAACCTCCCAATGTTTTCAATACCATATAACCATCATCAAATTGCATTAATTTCTCCAAGTGACCAGGTGTCCAGAGATCACCAGCCCTCAAATGTTTACCAGTAGTTTTATTTTTCCTCTCCAAGTGACCAGGTGTCCAGAGATCACCAGCCCTCAAATGTTTGCCAGCAGTTTTATTTTTCCTAACTGCTATTTTTGCTTGACCAATCATAGTTTTCATTTGCAGCTTTTTCAACTTGAAAAAGATATCATCAACACAATTGGCAGCTCTTCTATCGTTCCTTCTTAACTCAGACTTACAAAGCTCACTGTAGTAAACTTTTGCTTTCCTTTCCTCTGGATCTACTCTTGCCTTTCCACAAATATTTGTGAAAATGACAGTTCTTCAGAGTATTTGTCCATAAAGATACTTAATGGAATGTTACCCTGCCCTGGAGCAAACGAGTATACCTTTTTCTTTCCATCATCTTCAATGAAGTCAGAGGAGGTCAACATGGTATCCTTAGATCCAGGAGTTTGTTCACTTTCATCCTCACTCCAATCATCAACATTACCATCTTCCGGTTTCCCCGAAGTAGAGGTTTCTTTTCTTGAGTTGTCATTCACAGTGTCAACTTTCTCTGATAATTTTCTCACCCTCCGATAAAACATTTGTTTCATCAGAGTTGTCAGCATGAATGGCATTTACATCATTTACTTCTGGAGATATTTCATTACATGTACTTTCATCACAGCGGTCAACATGTTTGACCACGTGTTCATCATCTGTATTATTTGGTATAATTGCTTCATTAAAGTGAACCCACCATTTGCTTCCAACCACGCTACAGCTTCCCTTATCTTATAGGGTCCGACATTTTACAGTCATGACAGCACTGTTGTACTTGAGTTGTCCTTTCAATTTAGCAGCTATTGTGAAGTTTTCATCTGGAGCTCTGGGAAGAGAACTGATTGGTACAACACACATTAGCAACAACATTTACAACATTTCCTCTGATTTTCTTTTGTCCAACACGAGGGGCTGATAACAGTTTCCACTCTAATGGGAACAATTTCAACGCTTCTGGTAGCTCTGGAAACGCATTACCATTATAGATAGATAGCAGTGGAATCCTATCTTTTTTGATATACTTTCCACAAGTGCTACATATCCATCCACTACCATCTTCTGTTAAACAGTTATTGGCAGAATCATTCAATTTACTAACCGCAGTGGACCTTTTTACACTGTGTTTGTACCATAATTGGTAACAACGTTCATAAGTATAGGTTGACCCATTACTTACCTTCTTATTTTCCCTTTTTTCGTACGCCTACTAATGGCTGCTTTTGTATTCTGATTAATTCTATTGACATATTTCAATCTCTTTAAATTTTTCAATTTCCTCTTTCAACTTCTCTGATTCCCTGAAATCTGGGTGCTTTTGCTTATCTCTAGAACCATAGTCATGATCTAACCGCTTTACCTTTCTACCAGAAGTTTCCTTCATCTTCTCTGATTCCCTGTACTCTGGATCTAGACGTTTCCTTTTCAGGAAATTAGAGTGTTTTTCCTTGTCTCTAGAACCATAGTCGGGATTTATCCTCTTTATCTTTCTATTAGAGGTTTCCCTCATCTTTTCAGATTCCTGGTATCCAGGATCTAATCTTTTTCTCTTTCTATCAGAGGTTTCCCTCATCTTTTCAGATTCCTGGTATCCAGGATATAATATTTTTACCTTTCTATCAGAGGTTTCCCCTCATCTTTTCAGATTCCCGGTACCCTGGATCTAATCTTTTTACCTTTCTATCAGGTTTCCCTCATTTTTCTTAGATTCCCGGTACCCTGGATCTAATCTGTTTACCTTTCTATCAGGTTTCCCTCATTTTTCTTAGATTCCCGGTACCCAGGGTCTAATCTCCTCATTTTTCTGAGTTCAGTTTCTCGTTGAATCTCATTTGCTTTATATTGAGAATCTTTTCGTTTGAACTGTTTATAGGATTTCCAATATTCACTTCTGCCTGCTTTGACAGCAGAGCTGTCTTCCTTTTCAACAAGTTCTGCTTCTTTTGGAAATCAAAATACTTGCCAAGCTGTGACAAAGTTAAATTTTTTACTTTACTTTCTGTACCTACACAACTCTGCACTTCATGGTTTTCAATAGTAGCACTAGTTGCATTAACATTTCTTTCAGTAACAGAAGGCTTTACCACCTCACTGTACTCGTTAATTTCAACAAAATCATTTGTACTTAAACAGCTATGTGCCACATATCCTACAACATTAGCATCAGCTGTATAAGTACTTCTATTTGCATTAAGATTTTTCATTTCTTTCTTTTCATTACCATCCACAACTGGATTAATATCAGAGCGATAAAACCTGGGCCAATATTAGAGCAATAAGAGCCTGTGTGAATATCTTCATCTCCATCCACACTTGGGCCAATATTAGAGCAATAAGAGCCTGTGTGAATATCATCATCTACATCCACACTTTGGCCAGTATTTTAGAGCAATAAGAGCCGGTATGAATATTTTCATCTCCATCCAAACTTGGGCCAATATCAGAGCGATAAGAGCTAGCATGAATGGTACTTTCTACTGCAGGTGTAGATGTGGATCTACACCTCAACATATATTCCTTTTTCTCTTTCTTCTTCACATCTGCTGACTTCTGTTTTAGTCTAGGCATCTGCAATATAAATTATAAAGCATTCTGTGACAGAATGGGCATGAATGGACAAAGATATTGTCAGTTAATTTAATAAACAACTATAAATTTTGGGGGATAGGGTGGTTACCTCGTTAGGAAACCCAAACAGTGAACCCAAGATTTTTTTGGGTTAGGACCTAGTTCAATTGTCAATATTACTAGGCCTACACTTATTCTTAGAGACCTACATGTAGCAGACACAAACAAGCCAACAGTGAGGCTGATGTCCCCTGCCAAAATCCCAAAATAGATGACACATATTAATTTATCGCAAATTTATTTTTTAAAAAGTATCAAGCAATCAAATTGCCAAAATCCCAAAATAAATAGATGACACATACTAATTTATCGCAAATTTATTTTTCGAAAAGTATCAAGCAATCAAATTGCTTATCTCTGCTTACCCTAAGCAGAAAATTCTCATCTTCGAACCCCATCAAGGCATTCACCCAATAGACACCTACGCCAAGTTTGAACATTCTACCTCAATTAGAATGTAAGTTATTGTGTTTCGAAGTCTCGACCAACCAAATTGCTTATAGCTCTGCTTACCCTGAGCAGAACATGCTCATCATCGAACTTAGTCAAGATATTGATGTAATGAAACCATACACCAAGTTTCATCACTCTCACTTAATTAGAACTAAAGTTATCATTATTATTATTATTGTTCGATTTATAATAGCGCTTCATTACACGTGAAGTGTTTCTAAGCGCATATCACAAACATATACTTCAAACACACAGAAACAATCAAAATCTGGAGAACATAATTAAACACAGCTGCCTGTTAGGCGCTATTATTCAAAGGTTTATATCCAACAAATCAACCGGCTAATCTCTATATTGAACTCAGTCGAGGTATTACCTGATGAACACCTACACCAAGTAGAGTTCAAAAATAAAAAACGAAGTTTAAAAGAATCAGCTTCATTAACAAAAATTAAACAATCAAAAACTAAACAGATAAATCAAATTCAAACGAAACAAATAAAACAAAGAAAATGAAAAGAGCAGTTCATTACCATTCTACATTAACAAAATAAAGGAAAACAACTTGTGAAATTTTTTTCAAAAAATAATAGCAACGTAACACTAATGTTAATACTTTTTTAACGAACATATCATAAATATAATTAATTTTACCTATAATATCTATTTCAGAAATCAGACTTTATTTTGCAAAAAAATTAATCCAAAGAGTTGTGTACGACCATTATCAATCACTTCATCAAAAAAATGGCAAATACCTTAGAAGAAGCACCCCAAAGACATGGTCAATCTTACCACCATTCTAACCAAATTTTTGATTTGCGGAAGGTGGGTACCAGTGCCATACAAAAGACCCTATTTCAAATTCCCGCGCTTTCAGATTCTTATCATATCCTTCTTTTTGACGTGAATGATATATACTTTAACTTTAATTTTCAACAATGAAACAAATATATTTACACTTTGACTTCCATGAAGTTTAAACCAATGGGCTAAAGCAGTCAAGATATGAGAGGTACGTGTGGATATAATAAAAGTATTCTGTAATAATTTTTTTCTACGACAATGTTTGAAATTTGAAGGGACCTAATAAGGGTTCCAAGTATTTGTTCTGGGACCTGGTTTTTTTTTTTTTTTTTTTTTTTTTTTTATACCAAAAGTTTTGATTCAATTTAGTTTTCCAAAGTCTAGAATTATTAGCCGTAAGTTTTGTGTTATCGTCTGTTTGAAAGCGTACCGTATCCAAGATGGCGGCGACACGCTTGATCTCAGCTCGAGTATCCGTATTCTTCACATCATAATGTCAAAAAAAAATAACAAATAGTTGATTTCTTCGACATTATCTTCGATACACCTGGCAGTAAATCATAAAAAATCTGATTCCATTTCACTCTTCATATCATAAAATTATTAGCCGTAAGTGACAAAGTGAAAATATTGGAATAATGCCAAAGTCATTGACACGGTGTGAATTTTCACCTCTGACCTATTACGTAAATACTAGAAGATCCTTTGTTGAAATGTATGTTTTTTTTATTCGATAATTGGCGAATATAACATTCCTTGGCATTGGGTGCTTTATTTTTATTACCCAATCACCATTAATTTATGAAATAAAAACAATAGAAATCTGTTGATGATATCATGTCCCAAAGCATCAAGCAGGAGCATTCCATGTCAAGTGTACACACCTCATTGACACCATGGTAACATATTCTCTTCAATTTTTCTCCAAAAGTTAGCCCCACCGAGAGAACAATTTATGTGAAGTTTCAGGTTTGAAAATCTAATGGGTCAGTTTTCTGGGCCAACCCCATTTTCGGCCAATCCAGTGGGCCAAAAACCTTCCAACAGCTATAATTTTCATCCCAACCGTCCGATTTTCATAAAGTTGGTACCAAAATGACCTTTCATTTGACATATTACACGATGTTATCAGATAATGTTTTCAAATTTTCTTTTTATTCTTTGACCTTGACCTTTGACCCTGTAAGGGCAGAAAATCTGATGACCCAATTTTTTTCTCAAAATCATGTTCTATATATCATCCACCAGTATGCCAAAAATGAAAATGGGATCTCTATGGGATCAGGGGGAAAATTAAGGCCAAAGTCTTAAGGTTTCACAATTTCAATTTTGAGCTCAATATGGCTACCATCCTTTGAGAAGACACGTTTTAAAGCATAAGAAGTTTCCTATTATATTATCATATTCAGTGGCACTATTCAGTGGCATTATAATAACAATAGCTTGAGTGTACAAGTATGGTTGAGTGGTGAGCAGTACAGTACATAATCTTCAATTTATGACTTCTAACTCATAAACTGACGTCAAATTTCACCATTTCAATCGAAATTTTCAATTCAGGGAACTTTGAATTTAATGATGTTTTTCTAAAGCCTTGCTGGAATCGGCAATCTCTTTATTTGACAGTTCATATGTCCTGCCAGTAAATGTTAGGGGATTTACTCGGAGGAGCACATCGCTGATGTCGAGGAGACACCTTTCAGTCATCTGGGGAAACCCAAAGCTTTTTGCGGGTCCGCTTGGGTGAAGGAATTTCACTCTAACTTCATGTGTGTCATCAAAGGCTTGCTCTATGTAGGATAGCCACCAGTGTCCGTCATAACGTACCGTGGCGTATCCCGCCAAAGGTCCTTCAAATCTAGGTGCCGAACCGAACCGGAAGTTACAATTCTGCGACAAAGAGACACGTTTCAGACAATGGCACGAAATTGTGCAGCTTGAGAGTACCACCGATAGTTCTGGCCTTTTCCGCTCTACCCGCCAGCTTCACTTTTTCCCAGCCGTACATGGTTTCAGTCACGAATCAAAAATTCATGTTTGTTAAGTTTTCTTTGGCAAAGTCAAACAAGTCTCTTGGTGCGATAATTTGTTTATCGTATTGGCGCCGTAGGCTTTCTTTAGTTGCCTCCCTTTTGATGGTGCCTCCCACCCCATCTGATGGCCCCTTCTCGTGGCTGGTGGCAAAAAGATGCCACTCGGCCTTCACAGCCATCGGTGAAGTAGAAAATCTTGTTTACACTTTCAAATCTCCAATTACGAGAAACACCCCAGATTTCAATTCCGTCTTCTTTTCCTTAAGAAATCGTGATTG
Organism: Patella vulgata; assembly: GCF_932274485.2. Lineage (NCBI taxonomy): Eukaryota > Metazoa > Mollusca > Gastropoda > Patellidae > Patella > Patella vulgata. The sequence goes on from NC_065883.2 coordinate 35,588,705, forward strand.
CATTTGTGACACAAAATCGTGCCTTGACAGTTTCTTCACCTTCGAGCAAAATTCCTCAACAAAATCTTCAACCGCCACCACTTCAGTTTTCAATTCGGAACCATCAACGGTCGTCCACTGCTTAAATTGAATTTCGTCAACGTCGCCTTGTTCAAATGCGGCAAGCAGAGAATCTTGAAGATCGTCCAACTTCCCCGCACAGTTCTTGCATTGAGGGAAATAACATGCTGGTTGTGCGGGGTTACAAACAATGAGCGATATCGCATGATGATAATCATGCAAGTTCAAGTTGTTTCCGTTCAAATCAAGTTCAAGCTCACTCATTTTTGACCCAATCATCATCAACTTCACATTTTGGTGGATTGTACATACACACACACAGTGCGTTCCGCTGCTTCCTGCCAAAACACATTCATGAGGGTGCAACATCGCAAATTTTGAAAAACCTATCTTCACATCGGCATGGTCTTCTTTGAATTTTTGAAACAATTCTTTGAGATTGCACAACACAAGTCTTTTCTGAACTTTCATTTTACCATTATCACCTTGCACGGTTAGATAATCTTTTTTACCCGACATTTCGCGACTCTCAGATTTGTAAAAGTCAATAATCATGTTTACGTCGCCTTCTTGCAACATTTTGCCGAGTTTCGGATTCGGGGACGATAAAATGCCTTTTTCCAACTAAAGCTTTATTGCCTGGACAGCCATTCTTTGAGAACAACCAAATTCAGCCATCAACTTTCTCACACTCATGCTTGGAGAAAAAAACGTCATGATTGTTATTTTCTCTGCGCGGGTAGTATCAGCTTCATTATACTTCGCCTTCAGCGTGGCAAAAACCTCACATCCACTCCCGTCGCACTTTTTGGCTGGTATTTCCCCGCTGTCAGTATTACCAGGTGCAATCAAGTCCAATCTCTTTCTCACTACCCCCTCGATTTTGGCCCGTTTCGTTGCTGCGTAACGGGCTTTCCCCCATCATTTCCAGCGATTCATTTAGATTTTCTAATTCTGTCTCTAATTCAATGAAATCTACATCCTCAGCTCCTTCACTCAACGCACACTTAGTGTCCTCATGCTCAACGTCCGGCACAGCATCCTCACAGTTCCCCTGTTCGTCATCCGACGCTACACTAACCTCAGGCGGCAGTTGCGACATTCTTTTCCTACATGCGGAACATACACGGTCACCTTTCTTTACCATCGACGGGTATTTCTCAATCATTACTTTAGACACATCTCTCAAGTCCTTCAACTTCAGTTTGTCATGGCATTTGAAAGGATCTGCACAAAACTTACGAAAATACCCCTTTTTACGAGTTAAATCCATTATTTCATTCAAATTTTACTTTTTTTGATATCGAAGATGAGAATTTGATGGCTGGGGCATTCCTCGTCAAGTGTACACACTTTCCGACCGAAAATTGACAAGACATCTCAGATTTCGTTCATTTGATGTCTAATGGTGAGGTTGGATGAAAAAAGTGTAAAAACAAAAGTTCAGGCGAATCGACCCAAAAATGACGTTTTTGGGCCGACCAAATTTTTCGTAAAGTTGGTACCAAAATGATCAGGAAACCCAGACCTTCCACTTGACGTATTACACGATGTTATCAGATAATGTTTTCAAATTTTCTTTTTATTTCTTTGACCCTGTCCGGGCAGAAAATCCGATGACCCCAATTTTTTTCTCAAAATCATGTTCTGTATATCAACCACCCGTATGCCAAAAATGAAAATGGGATCATGCCCAAAAATGCTTTCGAAAATGTCACCTGGGTTGAGTCTTCATGGTTGAGTCTGAGGTCCAGTGTATGTTTGACTGGTATCCAGCATTTTCTGAGAAACGAGAGTGAATATTTTCTGTTATATCAAAAAAAGTAAAATTTGAATGAAATAATGGATTTAACTCGTAAAAAGGGGTATTTTCGTAAGTTTTGTGCAGATCCTTTCAAATGCCATGACAAACTGAAGCTGAAGGACTTGAGAGATGTGTCTAAAGTAATGATTGAGAAATACCCGTCGATGGTAAAGAAAGGTGACCGTGTATGTTCCGCATGTAGGAAAAGAATGTCGCGGGGGAACTGCCGCATGAGGTGAGTGTAGCGTCGGATGACAAACAGGGGAACTGTGAGGATGCTGTGCCGGACGTTGAGCATGAGGACACTAAGTGTGCGTTGAGTGAAGGAGCTGAGGATGTAGATTTCATTGAATTAGAGACAGAATTAGAAAATCTAAATGAATCGCTGGAAATGATGGGGGAAAGCCCATTACGCAGCAACGAAACGGGCCAAAATCGAGGGGGTAGTGAGAAAGAGATTGGACTTGATTGCACCTGGTAATACTGACAGCAGGGAAATACCAGCCAAAAAGTGCAACGGGAGTGGATGTGAGGTTTTTGCCACGCTGAAGGCGAAGTATAATGAAGCTGATACTACCCGCGCAGAGAAAATAACAATCATGACGTTTTTTTCTCCAAGCATGAGTGTGAGAAAGTTGATGGCTGAATTTGGTTGTTCTCAAAGAATGGCTGTCCAGGCAAAAAAGCTTTAGTTGGAAAAAGGCATTTTATCGTCCCCGAATCCGAAACTCGGCAAAATGTTGCAAGAAGGCGACGTAAACATGATTATTGACTTTTACAAATCTGAGAGTCGCGAAATGTCGGGTAAAAAAGATTATCTAACCGTGCAAGGTGAAAATGGTAAAATGAAAGTTCAGAAAAGACTTGTGTTGTGCAATCTCAAAGAATTGTTTCAAAAATTCAAAGAAGACCATGCCGATGTGAAGATAGGTTTTTCAAAATTTGCGATGTTGCACCCTCATGAATGTGTTTTGGCAGGAAGCAGCGGAACGCACTGTGTGTGTGTATGTACAATCCACCAAAATGTGAAGTTGATGATGATTGGGTCAAAAATGAGTGAGCTTGAACTTGATTTGAACGGAAACAACTTGAACTTGCATGATTATCATCATGCGATATCGCTCATTGTTTGTAACCCCGCACAACCAGCATGTTATTTCCCTCAATGCAAGAACTGTGCGGGGAAGTTGGACGATCTTCAAGATTCTCTGCTTGCCGCATTTGAACAAGGCGACGTTGACGAAATTCAATTTAAGCAGTGGACGACCGTTGATGGTTCCGAATTGAAAACTGAAGTGGTGGCGGTTGAAGATTTTGTTGAGGAATTTTGCTCGAAGGTGAAGAAACTGTCAAGGCACGATTTTGTGTCGCAAATGCAATCACGATTTCTTAAGGAAAAGAAGACGGAATTGAAACCTGGGGTGTTTCTCGTAATTGGAGATTTGAAAGTGTAAACAAGATTTTCTACTTCACCGATGGCTGTGAAGGCCGAGTGGCATCTTTTTGCCACCAGCCACGAGAAGGGGCCGTCAGATGGGGGGGGAGGCACCATCAAAAGGGAGGCAACTAAAGAAAGCCTACGGCGCCCGTACGATAAACAAATTATCGAACCAAGAGACTTGTTTGACTTTGCCAAAGAAAACTTAACAAACATGAATTTTTGATTCGTCCCACTTTTTGCAAGAGATGGATAGAGAACAAGCTAAACAAAGATAGGTTGCCAGGCAACGAAATATACACCCACAGCAGCTAAATCGTCCTGGCAGTCAACAAAAGTTGTCACATATTTTTACTTTTTTCGGTAATGAAACATTTATAATACATTAAAATCTGATTAAGAGTAACAACTCATTAAGTAATTATCAGAAAATCATTAGAATTTGTTAGGTTTTTATAAAGTTCTGCCCCATGCTAATGTTTAGTATACGAAACATTTAATATCATGGATTTAGCTGTTCATTGAAAATCAATATACTTGTTCGTCTCAAGACCTTCAACTCTGTGCATCAATCTGAAGCCAATCAGATGATACCTTTAGCCTCTAGAGTGTCACAAGATTTTTGAAAGTGATCAAGGGCCATAACTCTGGAAGTAATTATCTGAAATCACTGGGCTTTTTCGTCTCAACACTGTGTATAAACTTAAAGCCAATCGGATATTAACTTTAGCCTCTAGAGCGTCCACAAGATTTTTCAAAGTGATCAAGAGCCATAACTCTGGCAGTAATTATCGGAAATAGCTGAAAATCAATAGGCTTCTTCGTCTCATGGCCATAAACACTGTATATAAATATAAAGTCAATTGGATATTAACTTTGACCTCTAGAGCATCCACAAAATTTTTTGAAGTGATCAAGGGCCATAACTCTGGCACTAATTATCGGAAATCGCTGAAAATCAAAAGGCTTCTTCGCCTCATGAACTTAAACACTGTGTATAAATTTAAAGTCAATTGGATATTAACTTTAGCCTCTAGAGCGTCCACAATTGCTTGTGGACGGCGGACCCCCGGACGGGGACGACGATAATGTGGTCGTATAACCAGCGGCTGCCAGGCAGAATACGCCCACATTTTCGAGAGATGGATAGAGAAAACGGTAACAAGAAAGTGATTTTCCGACTATCAAGGGCCATAATTCAGGAAATTACAATTCAATATGCTCGAATATCGAAAGGAACTGAGATTCTTTGTGTTATAAACTTACATTTCAAGTTTCAACAAAATCGGATAAAAATTGTGATCTCTATAGGGTCCACAACTTTAATATACTATATTTTTACGCTATTTGAGAACGAACGGCAGCAATTTTGTATGTTAATTTTGGGTTGATTTTCACGAAATTCGAATTCTGTCGTCCTTAGGGTGTAACAATGATATAATAATACAGTTTTTTAAATCGTATAAAAATTATGACCTCTATAGGGTCCACAAGCTAAAAACGCGAATTTCCGTACAATCAGGGGCCATAATTCAGGAAGTTACGGTCCGATATGCGCGAATATCGAAAGGAACCGAGATCTTTGGGTTATAAACTAACATTTCAAGTTTCAACAAAATCGGATAAAAATTGTCATCCCTATAGGGTCCATGACCTTGATATACCATATTTTTACGCTATTTGAGAACGAACGTCCTTAGGGTGTAGCGGTGATATAATAATATGGTTTTTTAAATCGGATAAAAATTATGACCTCTATAGGGTCCACAAGCTAAAAACGCGATTTTTCGTACAATCAAGGGCCATAATTCAGGAAGTTACGGTCCGATATGTGTGAATATCGAAAGGAACCGAGATCTTTGGGTTATAAACTTACATTCCAAGTTTCAACAAAATTGGATAAAAATTGTGACCTCTATAGGGTCCACAACCTTGATATACCATATTTTTACGCTATTTGAGAACAAACGGCGGCCATTTTGTCCGTCAATTTTGGGCCGATTTTCACAAATTCGAACTCAGTCGTCCTTAGGGTGTAACGGTGAGATAATAATACGGTTTTTTAAATCGGATAAAAATTATGACCTCTCTAAGGTCCACAAGCTTAAAAACGCGATTTTTCGTACAATCAGGGGCCATAATTCAGGAAGTTACATTCCGATATGCGCGAATATCGAAAGGATCCGAGATCTTTGAGTTATAAACTTACATTTCAAGTTTCAACAAAATCAGATAAAAATTGTGACCTCTATAGGGTCCACAAGCTAAAAACGTGATTTTTCGTACAAACGGGGGCCATAATCCATGAAGTTTCGATCCGATACATGCCAATATCGAGTTTCATCAAAATTGGATAAGAATTGTGACCTGTAGAGTGTCCACAAACAATTGTGGATGGACGGACGGACAGGGGTGACGACAATATATGTCCACATGAAAATGTGGCCTATAAAAATTGTGACCTGTAGAGTGTCCACAAACAAATTGTGGACAGATGGACAGGGGCAACAACAATATACGTCCACAGGAAAATGTGGGCGTATAAAAACCAGCACATTCCAGCAAGGCAATGAACACAATTTAGCTCAAGACAATTATGTTAAAATGACATGTAATTCTACCAATATTTATTGATCTGAGGTTACATTATAACAAATGCATTTAGCTCAAATTTATGAATGTCAGGCATATGAAATAGTAGGTTCACTATGTCTACTGACACAACTTTTTCTGCAACTTGCATAAAAAAACATGAGATTAAAGATCGTTTTGTGATTTGATTACTTACATACAGGTGTAACAGGAACCGAGTCTATGGTAGGTGTTGTATTATCATAATTATTGGCACCATTGGTTTGTGACACTGGAAGCACTGTTGTTGTATCAAGTAATAAATTTTCTAATCTTCGACCAACGGTAGATTTTGATTTCTACAGAAAGTAAGCAGTTATGATTACACATTATTAAAACTAGAGAACCAGCAGCTGCCAGGCAGGATACGCCCACATTTTGCAAGAGATGGATAGAGAACAAGCTAAAAACAAACAGGATTTTTGTACAATCAGGGGCAATAATCCAGAAAGTTATGGTCTGAAATGCGCGAAAAATCAAAAGGGAATGAGATCTTTGGGGTATAAAGATATGTTTTAAGTTTCGTCAGAATCTGATAAAAGTTGTGACCTCTAGAGGGTCCACAACCTTCGTATTGCATACTTTCACACAATTTGCGTACAGAGAGCGGCCATTTTCTTGGGCAGTTTCATTTCAATTTTCCCGAAATTCAAATTCAACCTTCATAATGGTGGAACGGTGAAATATTTAAATGGTTTTCAAAATCGGAAAAAAGTTTTTTCGAACAATCAGGAGCCATAATCCAGGCAGTTACGTTCGGATATACGCGATTATCAAAAGTAACCAAGATCTTAGTGTGTAATGGTGCTATATTCACGTTTTTTTTAAATTGGATAAAAATTGTAACCTCTACAACAAGCTAAAATCATGATTTTTTCATACCATCAGGGGCCATAATTGAGGAAGTTACCATCCGATATTCCCGAATATCAAAAGAAACAAGATCTTTGGGTTATAAACATGCATTTCAAGTTTCATCAAAATCAGATCAAAATTGTGACCTCTAGAGGGTACACAACTTTGATGTACCAGATGTTTACCTAATTGTGTACAAAGGGCAGCCATTTTGTCCGGCAGTTTTGGTCCGATTTTCACGAAATTCGATATCAACCAAGCTAAAAATGCGATTTTTCATACAATAAGGGGCCATAATCCATGAAGTTACGATCCGATACATGCCAATATCGAAAGGAAAGGAACCAAGATCTTAGGGAGATAAACCTATATTTCAAGTTTCGTTGAAATCGGATATAAATTGTGACCTGTAGAGTGTTCACAAGGGCGACGACACATATACGTCCACATGAAAATGTGGGCGTATAAAAATATAAGTGTATCTAGAATAATAATGTATTTACCTGACTATCATTCACATCTGAATTTGATACTTCTTTCAATTTCTCTAATTCAGCAATTCTTTTCTTTAAACTATCATTTTCAGTCTGTAGTGTCTGAACCTGTCATTGATAAGAGTAGATACTTATTAACATTTTTTTAAATAATCAAGACCGTTTTATTTGCCTAAGTGAATTTGTAAATAGTTAACATCTTGTCCTATACCTTTGTTATAACCTATAACTCATGTTCATTGTCTACAGAGTACTAGAAATCAAAATGATAGGTTGCCAGGTAACAAAAGGTACATCCACAACAGTTAAGTCTGTTGTATGTGAGCAGTTCAATAACTCCAGAAGTAATAAACAAAAAATGTTGAAATTCAATAGGCTTCTGTTCTTAATATATCATGAACACCGCATGGAAATTGTGGATGATGATTTCTATTATTACCTTTTTCTGTAGTAAAAGAAACTGTTTCTTCATGTCCATATCTTTACCCGAAGAATCTAAAAACCTTCTATAGGCCAGGTCAAAAGCCTGACCAACAGTCAGCGTAATTTCCTCAGACTGAAATTGTATTCATTTTGCCAGTTTATTTAAGATGGGTTCCGAGAAAAGTATTTATCGGGTGTTTTTTTCCAATAAAAGTATGGTAATTTTGGTAAATATAGAAAGTAGAGATATCCAATCTTACTAGAAAAATACTGGATTCCCCGAAAAACACTCATGGAGCGTATACAGGACAAAAATGTAAGGGTTCCCCTAATCAACAGCCTGACGATTAGGAATTTCTGCACGTGTGTTGTCAAAGGTCACAAGCGAACATTGAGCGCTTGATGTACAAGTTGATAAACTTTATGAAGAGTTAGACATACAACACTTTCTGGGATAAAAATGGCGAAAAAAGACGTGGGTGGTGGATAATCTGAGAATTTAATTAGGATTCAATATTTGTAATAAATAGTAAGCGATTAAAGACAACATCGTCTTGTGTATGCAATGAATTCTCCTCTGTTTTCCAAGAGAGGTAAGTCACGTGACATAAACATGACCGGGTTTGATCAAATTTTTATAGCAGGACATTCCTTCGCAATTACAATGTTTGAGAAGGATTTGAAGCAAAGTTATGACAAATTAATTAGTTTGAATATGTTTTTAGTCCATATATACCATTAAATCACCCAGTTTGTACGCGGGAACCCATCTTTAACTAAATGGTGTGGTATTTATAATGATGTTATAATGGTTTATTTTCTAAGCAGCATTAGAAGACATATTTTCATCTTCTTTTTCAGAACATCAGAAAAGATTTCCACCAAATTTCATTTCTAAGTAACATAATATCAAAATATGCAAAGGGAAATATAGAAGGTTTTTACAGGGGAGCAGACCAAACATAACTCCTCATCCCAGCCATGAAAAGAATCACATTCTTTGCAGATATCTAACATTTTATTTTGAACAGCTAATTGTGTTTTGAAAGCAAGAAAGGAACTTATATGAATACTTACACATTTTTCACTCTCAAAAACGTAACAATTATGCTGAGAAGTATTGGCTGATTTGGCTATGAAAGTAAACATTCTTTTGTCCGATTTGTCATCTGCACAATAAGATATTCGATGTAAAGGGTATTGATGCATTATCATCTAGAATAAAAAATAAAACAAAGTTTAACTCCATCAAAAGATTCCAGTCACAAAAGAACTGTCCAGAAGAACTGAACAGAATGTGAGCGAGAGTAAACCCTGTACCATCAAGTAATAAGAACAAAAAAATATCCTAAATGTTGAATAATTCGGTTACATATTATTTCATAACATTACATTCGTTTCGAGGAGATGGTGTTGATGATATCAAACTGTCCGTTGCAACTAAAACAAAATGAAAACTAGTTTTTACACATTTAACTGATTTACTGATAGACCGGGAGCCTAGGGGGTCAACCTAGCTGAAAAGTGTACCAATTTTCTCCTATATAGTGTCAATGTATGTATATCTGGTATCATCAGAATATAAGTCTGCCGGGTTTCTGGTGGTGGGTGTGGTATTCCACGCCCTAAATGCCATGATCCCCAACTAGGCTAGATTAGCTCAAAAGTGTACCACACGAAAATCATACAGCAGTGTACCGTACATCTTCAGGTATTACAAAAACACTCTGACAGACATTTCTAGTGGTGGGGTACCCCTGACAGAGCTATGTAATTGCCAGACATTTGTAGTGGTGGAGTATCCCTGACAAGAGTTATGTAATATTTAGACCAAAGCTAGGCTAGATTAGCCGAAATCTGTACCACCTAAAACAGCTTTGGAGTTGTTCAGTACCACCACGCCCCAAAATGCCACGCCCCCAACTAGGCTAGCTTCGCAGACACTGTTCCCGTGTTCTAAAAAATTAGATTTTTAGCCAGGATGCGTAGGATACTAATACCTAACACGTATGGAAGAGGCGATAAACTGCGATTGCAAGAAATTGATTTTTGGGCAAAAAACATTATGGGGCTAAAATGCGTTTTTTAAAATTAAAATTGTTCCTACAACCGCAATTTATCGCTTCTTCCATATGTGCTAGGTATTAGTATTCTACGCATCCTGGCACAATTTTTAATTTTTTGGACCACAGGAACAGTGCCGACTAATCTATCCTAGTTGGGGGTCGTGGTATTTTGGGCGTGTCTGTTAGACACTGTTCCCGTGTTCTAAAAAATTAAGATTTTTAGCCAGGATGCGCAGGATACTAATACCTAGCACGTATGGAAGAGGCGATAAACTGCGATTGCAAGAAATTGATTTTGGGGCAAAAAACATTTTATGGGGCTAAAAATGCGTTGAAAAAAAAAAATTGGTCCTACAACCGCAATTTATCGCTTCTTCCATATGTGCTAGGTATTAGTATTCTACGCATCCTGGCACAATTTTTAATTTTTTGGACCACAGGAACAGTGCCAACTAATCTTTCCTAGTTGGGGGTCGTGTTATTTTGGGTGTGTCTGTTAGGGGCAACCCACCGCACAAACTGTCTGGCAGTGGTCATTCATGATTCCTGTGGTGGTACTGAACAACTCCAAAGCTGTTTTAGGTGGTACAGATTTCAGCTAATCTAGCCTAGCTTTGGTCTGGAAATTAGATAACTCTTTGTCAGGGATACTCCATCACTACAAATGTCTGGCAATTACATAGCTCTGTCAGGGGTACCCCGCCACTAGAAATATCTGTCAGAGTGTTTTTGTAATACCTGAAGATGTACGGTACATTGCTGTGCGATTTTCATGTGGTACACTTTTGAGCTAATCTATACTAGTAGGGGGGCATGGCATTTTGGGCGTGGAATACCACACCCACCACCAGAAACCCGGCAGACTTACATTCTGATGATACCAGATATACATACATTGATACCATATAGGAGAAAATTGGTACACTTTTCAGCTAGGTTAACCCCCTGGGCTCCCGCTCTATGATGGTCAACATGATAATTATTACAAACCTTGGATACTCTATCTTGAATTGTGACACCATCTACAGATATTGTCAATTCTACTTTCTGGGGTTTCTGCCCTTCTGCTCTTTTGATGTGTTTATTAAACTGAAGGGGAAAAAGTTTAATGAAATATTTTTGTGTAAATGCCAATAACTATTAAATGCACTACAGTGATTGTGTTGTTTAATATTCTTGAGACAACCTGCTATAAGGTTAATATTTCCATTGTTACCCATGGTTGTACAAGTTATTTGATAAAAATTGTCTTCAATTAAAGATACATTATGGGAGATTACTGTAGATAAAGAGCTGACAGTTCTCACTATAATATATAACCAGCGGCTGCCAGGCAGGATACGACCACATTTTCGAGAGATGGATAGAGAACAAGCTAAAAAGAAAGTGATTTTTCCTACAATCAAGGGCCATAATTCAGGAAATTACAATTCGATATACGCAAATATCGAAAGGAACCAAGATCTTTGTGTTATAAACTTAAATTTCAAGTTTCAACAAAATCGGATAAAAATTGTGACCTCTATAGGGTCCACAACCTTGATACACCATATTTTTACGCTATTTGAAAACGAAGGGCAGCCATTTTGTCGGTCAGTTTTGGGCCGATTTTCACGAAATTCGAACTCGGCCGTCATTAGGGTGTTACAGTGATATAATAATACGTTTTTTTAAATCGGATAAAAATTATGACCTCTATAGGGTCCACAAGCTAAAAACGTGATTTTTCGTACAATCAGGGGCCATAATTCAGGAAGTTACGGTCCGATATGCGCGAATATCGAAAGGAACCGAGATCTTTGGGTTATAAACTTACATTTCAAGTTTTAACAAAATCGGATAAAAATTGTGACCTCTATAGGGTCCAAAATCTTGATATACCATATTTTTACACTATTTGAGAACGAACGGCAGCCATTTTGTATGCCAATGATGGTTGATTTAGTTCACCGCCCAATATTGAGCAGTGGTAGCAGTGAACTAAGATAATACAGAGTAGCCCAGTCGGACGGGGGCGGGGGGGGGGGGGGGGGGGGGGGGTCGCTCAACGCCGCCCAACTGTATCAAGTTCATTTTGTCTGTCAATTTTGGGCCGATTTTCATGAAATTCGAACTCATTCGTCCTTAGGGTGTAACGGTGATATAGTAATACGGTTTTTTAAATCGAATAAAAATTATGACCTCTATAGGGTCCATAAGCTAAAAACGAAATTTTTCGTACAATCAGGAGCCATAATTCAGGAAGTTATGGTCCGATATGCGCGAATATCGAAAGGAACTGAGATCTATGGGTAATAAACTTACATTTCAAGTTTCAACAAAATCGGATAAAAATTGTGACCTGTATAGGGTCCACAAGCTAAAAACTTGATTTTTCGTACAAACAGGGGCCATAATCCATGAAGTTTCGATCCGATACATGCCAATTTTTGAAAGCAGCCGAGATCTTTTGGAGATAAACCTATATTTCAAGTTTCGTCAAAATCAGATAAGAATTGTGACCTGTAGAGTGTCCACAAACAAATTGTGGACGGACTGACAGGGGCGATGACAATATACGTCCACATGAAAATGTGGGCGTATAAAAACTAGATAATGTAAAGGCAATTTGCTGAAAATTTCATTCACATTGATCCACTCTGAACCAAGATTTTAGCGATTGAATTTTGGGTCTAGCCTCTATCATCATTACTAAACTCGGTGTGATAAAAAACAGTCTCGATTATCCATTTTTTAATTTAATTATCAATGAGTGTTAACCAGCAGATTAGATTCTAATCCAGATAATATTGCTGGCTAGCAATGACATCGAGAGTTGATTATGGTCTGGATAAGTTAATTAATGTCTAATTAATAATTTAAATAACATTTCAGGCCTAAAGAAAGACCCGCAATAGGTAGATTTAGCTCTTGCATGATGTATGTTTAAGTGTAATGTACAGTATCAGGACAAACCAGCCGGTGCCAGGCAGGAAACTCCCACATTTTGCAAGCGATGGATAAAGAAAAAGCTAAAAACAAAAACGATTTTTTGTACAATCAGGGCCATAATCCAGAAAGTTATGGTCTGAAATGTGCAAATATCAAAAGGGCCTGAGATTTTTGGAATATAAAGATATGTTTTAAGTTTCATCAAAAGGGTCCATAACCTTTGTATTTGTATTACATATTTATACATAATTTTCGTACAAAGAGCGGCCATTTTGATGGGCACTTTCATTTTAATTTTCCCGGAATTCCAATTCAACCTTGATTATGGTGGAATGGTGATATATCTAAATGGTTTTCAAAATTGAAAAATTGTGACCTCTACAGATCCACTAGCTAAAAATGCGATTTTTCGACCATTCAGGGACCATAATCAAGGAAATTATGTTCGGATATGTGTGATTATCAAAAGGAACCAAGATCTTTATGATAAAAACATATATTTAAAGTTTCATCAAAATCGGATTAAAACTGTGGGCTCTAGAGGGTCCAAAACCTTGATAACAGGGGCGTAGTCAGCGCTCACGCTGTCGATCGCCATTTCCGCCAATTGCGATAAAAATATAATTTTGGCGATAAAATATTCAATCTTGCGAAATTTTTGGCGATAACTTTTTCTTGCCACAAAGCTTTGATTTCCATGCTGTGCATACACGTTACAGTCTATTGCACTTGGCTGAGTCAGTTATCAATCAAATGGGTACCAATAATAGAGATATCTTTTGTCTATTAATCATTCTCGGATTAGTGTTGATTACTATTTACAGTAAGAGTAGTAATAAACTAATTAAGAGACTAAAGATTTAATTATTTGTCTTCAATTACGAATCAGTGACTTTTTTGAAGGTTTCTATATATTCAAAATGGCAGACACTGTTAATATTACTCGCTCGATTTGTTTGAGATTATTGGATTATGACGACTGTTTTATCTTTTTCTTACTCCTGTTGCCCGTATCGTTAATAAATGAAGGCAGGTTTGTTGTTCCAGTTTATAAATGCGTATATATTCTTTGGGTTGTCGAAAGTCAGTTATCATCAAATCACATGCCATGGGTCGTAGCGAAAAACTGAACAGTCTTAGTCAACGTCCGATAGAAGAAAGTCAGATTTTATTTAGTATGTCACCACCAAAATGCTCACATGATCAGCTCTCGTCCATCTAATAATATTACATCTTTGAATGTTGAAGCTTCTACAATAGGTCTGCATTTTAGGGTACCACAAAAGTTCGCGACAGAGAAAAATAGAATATGTTGAAAATTCCAATGTTAACTGCAGACTGTGCAATTGGGTTTAGTTGACAAAATATTATAAAAAAACAAATACAGATATTCATTGAAACAAATACAATGTGTAATTTAATGTTACTAAGCAATGGTTACCCAAGATGTTGAAATAGCTTTCAAAAAATGGGCTTCTTCAAAGCAGAGAGAAATTTTGTAAATTACAATATAGCATGTATCTTGAATGTAATTATATACTGAAAAGATAGGTTGCCAGGCAACAAAACATACGCTCACAGCAGCTAAATCGTCCGAGCAGTCGACAAGGGTTGTCACATATTTATTCTTTTGTAGGTAATTAGGGGAATTTAATAGACAATTTCATACAGATGACATTATAATTTCTGTTGTTTGAAGGTTCACAAGGTTCTAAAATCTAAATCTAAATGACAAGATTAGCACAACAGTTGTTTGTTATTGGATTATAATGTGGAGAATTTACTGCTTTTCAGCTTGCTGTATTATCTAAATTATGTTTAGCTATCTTAAGTTTACCTAGCTAACAGTAATGCGGCAGTGGAAAGGTCGTTTTCAATTTCAAGAAAGATTGAACAGGATGCCAGAGGAAATTTATCCAACTTTACCACCTCCTCCTTGAAGAGCGTAAAACTCAACATGGACACAGAGTGTTTTTCTTTTGTCCCAGAAAAGTTATTATTAAAACAAGTGTCAAGATGTTGCCAAAGTTATAAAGACAGATTGACGGAGGACAAGTAGTGTGTTTGTTTATGTAAGAAGTGTGTTTGTACATGTAAGAAGTGTGCTTTCAGTAAATATTGGAAAATTAATATAGAGACATGAGTATGACAAGTGCTTTATTGTGTGTTTTCATGTGTTTTGTTAAGTTTGTGTAATTATAACAATCAAATGATATTAAAATATATAAAATATCTAAATTAATTTGTCTTTTATTCATGGTGGGTGGGTAATTTTAACGCATGATAAAGTCTCCCTCTTTTGAGCTTAATTTTCCTGACATTTTTACAAAAATCTCCTGACATTTTACTTGTGACCAATCACATGTATGCCTCAAGAGGGCCCACAACTTTGATATACCAGATGTTTACACTATTTGTATTTGCGTAGAGGGGCGGCCATTTTGTCTGGCAGTTTTCGTCCGATTTTCACAAAAATCGAACTCAACCATCATTAGGGTGTAACGGTGATATACAAAAACGTTTTTTTTTTTTAAAATCGGATGAAAATTGTGACCTCTAGAGGGACCACAAGCTAAAAATGCGATTTTTCGTACAATCAGGCGACATAATTCAGGAAGTTACGATCCGATATGCCCGAATATCGAGAGGAACCAAGATATTTGGATTATAAACATGTATTTCAAGTTTCATCAAAATTGGATCAAAATTGTGAGCTCTAGAGGGTCCACAAGCTAAAACCGTGATTTTTGGGTTATCAACTTCCATTTCAAGTTTCAACAAGGGGTTTAATATGAAATAGGTACAAAATAGTACCAAATGGTTTATTGGTATGAGAGTCAAGGTTTGGACTATAATGCCTTGGAAATCGGAAGTTGGAGGCGACTAGTATGTGTCTCTCTTTTGTGGACCGATGTGAGATTGTCCGTTGTGTTAACTGGACGAGTAGGCCTATTGTGCTTTTCTAAAGTCTTGGCCAATCCAATTTCTTATCTCTGCTTTAACATTTTAAGCAGGAAATGCTCATGATGGAACTCAGTCAAGACATTCACATAACGAACATCTACACCAATTTTGAACATTCTTCATCAATTATTTAGAAGCAGATACTCTGTGTTCCAAAAGCCATGACAGACATACAGACAATTCCATTTTAACAGTCCACTGTTTTCTTCAAAAGGTGAAGGAAAAGAAACTGATGATTTTGATAAATCGCTAAGATTCAAACTAAATTTTTTAGACAAACAATGGTGTAACAGGGAACATAGACATCAAAATAATACATATATGGTCTTTGTTTCATTGTTGGATTACCATACCTTCATTTTTCTTATTGCATCTTTCACCACTTCACTACCCTTTGGTTGATCCACACTACATTCTCCCAAAAACTACAAAAACAAGCCAACAGTGAGGTTGATGCCCCCTCATGGCAATCCCAAAATAAATAGACGACATATTAATTAATTGCACATTTAACTTTTTGAAAAGTATTAAGCAATCAAACTGATCATCTGTACTTAGCCTAAGCAGAAAATGTTCATGATCAAGCTCAGTCAATGTTTTGAAGTACCTGGTAATGAAACTATAAGTTTCATCACTCTCCATCAGTTAGAATCAAAGTTATCTTGTCCCAAAGCATAGACCAATAAAATTGTTTTACTCTGCTTAGCTTTAACAGAAAATGTTAATCATTGAATCAAACTCGGTCAAGACATTCAGTGTTGTTATGTTCCAAAATCTTGACTAATGAAATTGCTTATCACTACTTAGCCTAAGCAGAAAATTCTCATCACCAAACTTAGTTGAGGTAGTGATATAATGAATCTATACCCTGTGTTTCATCCCTCTTACTCAATTAAAACCAAAGTTTTGTGTCCCAAAGTCTCAATCAATTGCTTCTCTCTGCATAGCCTTAGTGGAAAATGTGCATGATCAAACACTATCAAGGCATTCACCTAATAAACACCAATCTGTTTCACATTGAATACGAAAGTCTTGTAATATCTCTGTAAAAGATGACTGCCTTCAATGCATGACATCATATCACGTGGCGTCAATCATTGGCTCAATGGCGTGTGCATTGTTTACATACGACGTTACTGATTCGATCAGAATGGCGCCTTTTACTCATTTTAATATCTACTAAAATAGGAAATAATTTTTACCTACAAATTCTTCAAAGGTATTTATTTATTTTTCTAATACATTAAAAAAATGTTTTAGAATTTAATTTGTCAGAGGAAAAAAATTAATATTTGCGGCTCATTAAGTCGCATCAATGTCATCCTTATCAGTGACTGTAGAAGTCTAGCGAATATTCACTGCTGATCAGTGTGAATAAACACCTACACCAACCTCAATAAGGAGAGTTAATGTGTTCCAAAGTTTCGACCAATCAGATTGAAGTATCCACTTAGCCTAAACAGAAAATGCTCATCATCAAACTTAGTCAAGGTATTGATGTAATGAAACTATACCCAAAGTCTCGACCAATCAAATTGCTTATCGCTCTGCTTAACGTGGACAGAAAATGCTCATTATCAAACTTAGTCAAGGTATTATTATAATGAAACTATACACCAAGTTTCATCATTCTCACTTAATTAGAACCAACTCCAACAAAACATTCACCTAATAAACACCTACACCGAGGTTGGATATCTAGCTCTATTAAAAGGATAGTTATTATGTCCCAAAAAGTGTGATGGACAGAAAGACTGACAGACCCATTTTAATAGTCCCCTACTTTCTTCGAAAGGTGGTGGACAAAACACTTTTATCACTTTCTACAACAATGAAAGATAAAAATATTTTATATATATATATATACATATATATATATGATTATGAACAGAAACTTTTCAAATGTTGACACATCAAATAATAACATTTTATAGAGTAGGTTGATCAAGTTGTACTAATAATATAATAGTATGTTTGGGCTCGATTTATAACAATTTCTAGAGAGATGAGATAGTCTGTGCCTGTCTATTTTCCCTGAAGAAAAAGAATAAAATATGTTTTGTATATGAACTGTTATTTGATTCTGCTGTAATAACAGTGTAAAATATGCCCCAACTTTAAAGATCAACAAGCCAACAGTGAGGCTGATGTCCCCCGCCGAAATCCCAAAATAAATAGATGACACATATTAATTAATCGCATATTTATTTTTTTCAAAAGTATCAAAAAATCAAACAATACACTAAGTTTCATCACTCTCTATCAGATAGAATCCAGATTACCTTGTCCCAAAGCATCGACCAAAGAAATTGCTTTGCTTTGCTTAGTTTTAGTTTTATTGAACTCAGTCAAGACATTCACCTAATAACATTAACATCAAGTTTAAACATTCTACCTCAATTAATAGCAGAGTTGTTATGTTCCAAAGTCTTGACCAATCAAATTGCTTATCGCTCCTTAGCAGAAAATCTGCACCATCAAACTTAGTCAAGGTAATGATATAATAAATCTATCTTCCGAGTTTCATCGCTCTCACTTCATTATAACCAAAGTTATCGTGCCCCAAAGCATCAACCAATCAAATTGCTTATCTCTGGTCTCAGCAGAAAATGCTCATCTTCGAACTCCATCAAGGCATTGACCTAATAAACAACTACACCAAGTTTGAACATTCTAGCTCAATTAGAAAGAGAGTTATCGTATCCCAAAAAGTGTGACAGACGGACAGACAGCCGGAGGGACGAACCAATTTTAATAGTTCCCTGCTTTCTTCAAAAGGCGGGGGTCAAATATGTCCACCAAAGACAATAAAGATGTGTTTATCAAAGTTGTTATTTGATATTTTTCAAGTGACTATTAATAGTGTAAAATTCAAAATTAATTCTTAATTACTTTGGCATAAAACTTTGTGAGTTTGACAAATACATAGATATATAGTGGAATTTAAAGCAGAACATAATGGGTTTTTCTGTGAAAATAAAAATTGCTCCAGCAGTATGAATTGCCTTATCTGCTAAATTATATAGTTTTACAAGACATTTATTTCAAGTCTTTGCATTCATTTATATAATCCAAATGATTAAATCTATTTACAATGCTCCAATATTTTTATCAACCAGCAGCTGCCAGGCAGAATACGCCCACATTTTTCAAGAGATGAATAGAGAACAAGCTAAACGATTTTTCGCAACATCAAGGGCCATAATTCAGGAAGGTACAATGAGATATGTGCGATTATCGACAGGAACCAAGATCTTTGAGTTATAAACATGCATTTCAAGTTTCATTAATATCGGATCAAAATTGTTAGCTCTAGAGGGTCCACAACCTTGATATACCATATTTTTACTCTAATTGTGTAGACGGGCGGCCATTTTGTCTAGCAGTTTTGGTCCAATTTCCATGAAATTCAAACTCAACCAACAATATGGTGTAAGGGTGACATATTCGAAGATTTGTTTTAAATCAGATAATAATTGTGACATCTTGAGGGACCACAAGCTAAAAAAGTTAAAAGCATGATTTTTCGTACAATCAGGGGCCATAATTCAGGAAGTAACAGCCCGATATGCGCGAATATCGAAAGGAACCGCGATTTTTGGGTTATAAACTTACATTTCAAGTTTCATCAAAATCAGAAGAAAATTGTGACCTTTAGAGAAATGAAATGAAATGGTGTTTAACGTTCTACTGTTCGACCTTTAGAGAGTCCACAACCTTGATATACCATATTTTTACACTATTTGAGTACGAGAACTAAACCATCCTTAGGGTGTAATGGTGATATATTCAAACGTTTTTTTTAAATCAGATAAAAATTATGACCTCTATAGGGTCGACAGGCTAAAAACGCAACTTTTCGTACTATCAGGGGCCATAATTCAGAAAGTTACGGTCTGATATGCGCGAATATGAACAGGAACTGAGATCTTTGGGTTTTCAACTTACATTTCAAGTTTCAACAAATTCGGATAAAGATGGGTTGCCAGGCAACAAAACATACGCCCACAGCAGCTAAATCGTCCGAGCAGTCGACATGGGTCGTCGCATATTTATTCGTTTGTAGGTAATTAGGGGAATTTAATAGACAATTTCATACAGATGACATTATAATTTTCATTGTTTGAGTATTCTTTTGTAGGTAATTAGGGGAATTTAATAGAAAATTTCATACAGATGACATAATTTTCGTCGTTTGAGGGTTCACAAGGTTCTAAAAACTAAAACAAGGGCCGTAACTCTGGAAGTAATCTACAGAAATTGTTGAAATTTAACAGGCTTTTTCATTTTACTCATTCAAATAATGCATATAAATTTCATACAGGTCGGATGATAACTTTTGTCGTTCGAACTTTCACAAGGTTCAACAAAGTAAAACAAGGGCCATAACACAAGAAGTAATTGACGGAAATTGCTGACATTCAATAGACTTCTTCATTTCACTAATTTAAATGATGCATACAGATTTGGTGATAACTTTTGTTGTTCAAGTGTTCACAAGTTTCAACAAAGTGAAACAAGCGCTATAACTCTAGATGTAATTAACAGAAATTTTCTGAAACTCAATAGGCTTGTTCGTTTTACTAATTTAAACGATACATATAAATTTCATACAGATCGGATAATAACTTTTGTCGTTAGAGCATTCACGAGGTACAACAAAGTGAAACAAGGGCCATAACTCATGGCATAATTAACAGTAATTGCTGAAATTCAATAGGCGTCTTCGTTTCACTAATTTAAATAATGCATATCAATTTCATACAGGTCGGATGATAACTTTTGTCGTTCGAACGTTCACAAGGTTCAACAAAGTAAAACAAAGGCCATAACACAAGAAGTAATTGACGGAAATTGCTGACATTCAATAGACTTCTTCATTTCACTAATTGAAATGATGCATACAGATTTAGTGATAACTTTTGTCGTTCAAGTGTTCACAAGTTTCAACAAAGTGAAACAAGCGCTATAACTCTAGATGTAATTAACAGAAATTTTCTGAAACTCAATAGGCTTGTTCGTTTTACTAATTTAAACGATACATATATATTTCATACAGATCGGATAATAACTTTTGTCATTAGAGCATTCACGAGGTACAACAAAGTGAAACAAGGGCCATAACTCATGGTGTTATTAATAGTAATTGGTGAAATTCAATAGACTTCTTCGTTTCACTAATTTAAATAATGCATATCAATTTCAAACAGATCGGATGATAACTGTTATCATTAGAGCACTCACAAGATTCAACAAAGTGAAACAATGGCCATAACTCTAGATGTAATTAACGGAAATTGCTGAAATTCAATAGGCTTCTTTGTTTTACTAATTTAAATGATGCATTAAACTTCATACAGATCAGATAACAACTTTTGTCGTTGGAGCATTCACAAGGTACAACACAGTGGAACAAGTGACATAACTCACGGTGTAATTAACGGAAATTGCTGAAATTCAATAGCCTTCTTCGTTCCACTAATTTAAATGATGCATATCAATTTCAAATAGATCGGATGATAACTGTTGTCATTAGCGCGTTCACAAGATTTAACAACGTGAAACAAGGGCAATAACTCGATGTAATTAACGGAAATTGCTGAAATTCAATAGGCTTTTTTGTTTTAATAATTTAAATGATGCCTATAAATTTCATACAGATCGGTTGATAACTTTTGTTGTTAGAGCGTTAACAAGGTGCACCAAAGTGAAACAAGGCCATAACTTCAGAAGAAATTAACGGAAGTTCTTGAAATTAAATAGGCTTCTTTATCTCACTAATGCAAACAACATATATCAATTTCAAAACAATCAGATGATAAATGTGGTCTGTAGAGTGTTCACAAGAAATTTCATACAGATCGGATAATAACTTTTGTCGTTCCAGCATTCACATGGTACAACACAGTGAAACAAGGGCCATAACCTCATGGCGTAATAAACGGAAATTGCTGAAATTCCATATGCTTGTTCGTTGCACTAATTTAAATGATGCATATCAATTTCAAACAGATCGGATGATAACTGTTGTCATCAGAGCGTTCACAAGATTCAACAAAGTGAAACAAGAGCCATAACTCTAGATGTAATTAACGGAAATTGCTGAAATTCAAAAGGCTTCTTTGTTTTACTCATTTAAATGATCGCATATAAATTTCATACAGATCGGATAATAACTTTTGTCGCTAGTGCATTCACAAGGTACAACAAAGTGAAACAAGGGCCATAACTCACAGCGTAATTAACGGAAATTGCTGAAATTTAATAGGGTTCTTTGTTGCACTAATTTAAATGATGCATATCAAATTTCAAACAGACCGGATGATAACTGTTGTCATTAGAGAGTTCACAAGATTCAACAAAGTGAAACAAGGGCAATAACTCTAGATGTAATTAACGGAAATTGCTGAAATTCAATAAGCTTCTTTGTTTTACTAATTTAAATGATGCATATAAATTTCATACTGATCGGTTTATAACTTTTGTCGATAGAGCGTTCACAAGGTGCAACAAAGTGAAACAAGGGCCATAACTCCAGAAGAAATTAACGGAACATATTGAAATTAAATAGGCTTCTTCATCTCACTAATGCAAACAATATATATCAATTTCAAAATAATCAGATGATAAATGTAGTCTGTAGAATGTTCACAAGAAATTGTGGGCGTATAAAAATTGTGACCTCTACAGGGGCGATGGCACAATACGTCCACATGAAAATGTGGGCGTATAAAAATTGTGAACTCTATAGGGTCCACAAGCTAAGGATGCGATTTTTACGTACAATCCGGGGCCATAATCCATGAAGTTACGGTCCGATACATGCCAATATCGAAAGGAACCGAGATCTTAGGGATATAAACCTATATTTCAAGTTTCGTTGAAATCGGATAAAAATTGTGACCTCTAGAGTGTCCACAAACAATTGTGGATGTCCAGATGTCCAGGGGCGACGACAATATAAAAATATTTCTAAAAGCGTGAAGAAATGGGAAATGAAGCACCAGAAACATTTCTGTTTGCTCAGATTTAGGATCAGAAATACACTCTCATATTGATCAAATCATATTACAAGGATATTCAGGAGCTGACACTCTTAGGAGACAGTGTGAAATATTGGACAAAAGCTGAAGTAACAACTTAAATTAGTACAAAGTGAAACACAGGCCATAACTCTAGATGTAATTAATGGAAACAATCTGATTAAAACACAGATCCTATTTCGTTTTGTTTTTTATAGTTCAAAATATCGTTTTACTTGTCTTTACTACACTAGAATCTGGAAGAGTTGTTATATAACCAGCGTTGATGGGAGGGATTAGCCTATTAAATGGTCTGTTGCAGCGAGTTCTTGACGTGCGATGCACTCAACTGTGGGCATCCTACTATAAACATCAACTCCGATTGGTTAATCAAATGTCTGACATCATAGGGTCAAAAGCCACTCACATGACCCCTAACATGACCTTCCACTACAACTGGTCACATTTTCATGTAGTAGAGGCTATCGAAAGTATAAACAAGAGCATCGCTAACGCTGCAATATATGTCCACATTCCTGCTTTGATTGATATGGTACTTTTTAAAATGAAGAGAATGAAATATGAAATGGCTGTAATATGACAAGGGGCAAAGAAGGCTAGACGTTGTGTTTGTTTTGCCAAAATTACTGACAAAATATTAACAAAAAAGTGGGTGTGACACCATTTTTACCGAAAATAAGGGGACATAACTCTTATCGTTATTTTAGAACACAAACAAAAATCACTTGTAAACAAAATATTAAAATTCATCCGAAATAAAAAAAATAGGTGCACCTCGTTATTTTTCATATTTAATTCCCGTACGGTATTCAAATTTATGTCAGTAATATTCCTACAAAATTCGTAATACGATAGAATGAAAGCGTGCAGACTACTGCCGCTCTGTACTGTTTCAAATTCCTCCAAAATTACCGTATTTTC
Organism: Patella vulgata; assembly: GCF_932274485.2. NCBI lineage: Eukaryota > Metazoa > Mollusca > Gastropoda > Patellidae > Patella > Patella vulgata. The sequence continues at coordinate 35,612,335 of NC_065883.2, forward strand.
GGGTCACAAGTCGCTACATTTTTCAGCAGAAGTCCGGCATTCGTCTTATACTCCGTTACGACTTATGTACAGAGGGCAATAAACCTCGCTATACCACAACGAGCGAATGACACCATCCGCTAAATAATCGCATTCTACTCTAGCACGCGCTATCGTCTAAAACAATTAAGTACTTACACTTTTCCAATCAACATATTTGTCAACATAGCCTAGATTACTTATTTCTTTATTTAAAAGCATACACCCCATTCAAAATATCGTACTTTAACTGCCTGAAGATGTTTTTCTTTCAAGTTTAATCAGATTTTCTTCAAACAAGGACAACTTTGCTCTGAAAATTCTAAACACGCTTCGAACGACGCAATTTTGATAACTTCTTTCTAAAACCAGTAAGTTCGTAGCTACATATCAGTTACCGTCATACAGCCGAAGCTAAATGTAGAGTAACGGAATCTGCCAAGGTTTCCCGGGTGCTGTAACCGCGTGCTAGCAATGTCTAGCATTTTTCGGATATGTGTGTGTGTGTGAAATAGCTTTATTTAATGCTCGCATCCACCGAAGTGATATCGCAGACGAATTATAATGACTGTCTATTGATCTGGGCATTATATACTCTTACAATATGTGACTTCTATGACTAGTTTATACATATTGTTGGCTCACATCAATGCAATTAAAATGTCCGACAATGCAGAAACCACGAGGTTAATCCATTATAATGGATTGATGAATAGTCCGACAAAGGGGAAACAATGGCTTCTGTTTAAGATTAGATTGATGAATTGTCCGACAAAGGATTAAGTCAGTCAATCAAGGCAGATTAAGTAGTTAATCAAGGTAGGTTTATAGACCGTATAACACGATAAATACGTTGATCACTTAATTACCTAATCAATCCAGCTATCGACGATAATCTGGTTGAGTGGTAGTTAAACACTCAGTAAACTATATTAATTTCGGAATTTTGAATATTATTCACCATGTCTTGATGACCGATTGGGCATATTCCCTGTCGGACAATTTTGGGCAAAATCCCATCACTGTGTGACACTGCTCTATGGGGTCGGGGCATGCACCAAAATAAATAGTTGACGTCTTTACGGTATAAGGAATAAATATGCAAAGTTCCAAGATGATCGATTCAGAATTGCAACCTGTAGACGATAAATACAACCAGCAGCTGCCAGAGCTCTAGAGAATCCACAAGCTAAAAATGTGATTTTTTGACCAATCACTGGCCATAATCCAGGAAGTTACGTTCGGATATGTGTGATTTTCAAAAGGAACCAAGATCTTTATGATAACATTTATTTAAAGTTTCATCCAAATTGGATAAAAATTGTAGTCTCTAGAGGGTCCACAACCTTGATATACCAGATGTTTACACTATTTGCGTACAAGGGACAGCCATTATGTTCGTCAGTTTTTGTCCAATTTTCACAAAATTCGAACTCAACCATCAATAGTGTATAACTGTGATATAATTAAATCGGATAAAAATAGTGACATCTATAGGGACCACAAGCTCAAAACGCAATTTTTCGTTCATACAATCAAGGGCCATAATTCAGGAACAAGATTCTTGGGTTATAAACATGCATTTCAAGGTTCATCAAAATTGGATCAAAATTGTGACCTCTAGGAGGTCACAACCTTGATGTACCAGATGTTTACACTATTTGCGTACAAGGGCCCGCCATTTTGTTTGACAGTTTTGATCCGATTTTCACGAAATTCTTACTCAACCACCATTAGGGTGTAACAGTGATATACTAAAACGTTTTTTGAAATTGGATAAAAATTATGACCTCTAGAGGGACCACACGCTTAAAGCGTGATTTTTCGTAAAATCAGGGGCCATAATTCAGGAAGTTATAATCTGATATGCGCGAATATTGAAAGGAAACAAGATATTTGGGTTATAAACATGCATTTCAAGTTTCATCAAAATCGGATCAAAATTGTGACCCCTAGAGTGTCCACAAGCTAAAAAGATAGGTTGCCAGGCAACGAAACATACGCCTACAGCAGCTATATCGTCTGGGCAGTAATGAAACATTTATAATACATTAAAATCTGATTAAGAGTAACAACTCATTAAGTAATTATCAGAAAACCATTAAAATTTGTTTGGTTTTTATAAAGTTCTGCCCCATGCTAACGTTTAGTATACGAAACCTTTAACATCATGGATTTAGCTGTGAAAGACATCAAGATTCAGAAAACCATTAGAATTTGTTTGGTTTTTATAAAGTTCTGCCCCATGCTAACGTTTAGTATACGAAACTTTTAACATCATGGATTTAGCTGTGAAAGACATCAAGATTCATTGAAAATCAATAAACTTGTTCGTCTCAAGACCTTAAACTCTGTGTATCAATTCTGAAGTCAATCGGATGATAACTTTAGCCTCTAGAGCGTTACAAGATTTTTCAAAGTGATCAAGGGCCATAACTTTGGCAGTAATTATCAGAAATCATTGAAAGTGATCAAGGGCCATAACTCTGGCAGTAATTATCGGAAATCGCTGAAAATCAATACGTTTCTTCGTCTCATGACCTTAAACACTGTGTATAAATTTAAAGTCAATCGGATATCAACTTTGACCTCTAGAATGTCCACAAGATGTTTTGAAGTAATCAAGGGCCATAACTCTAGCAGTGATTATCGGAAATCTCTGAAAATCAATAGGCTGCTTCGTCTCATGACCTTGAACACTGTATAAATTTAAAGTCAATCGGATATTAACCTTGACCTCTAGAGCGTCCACAAGATTTTTCAAAGTGCTCAAGGGCCATAACTCTGGCAGTAATTATCGGAAATTGTTGAAAATCAATAGGCTTCTTCGTTTCATGACTTAAACACTCTGTATAAATTTAAAGTCAATCGGATATTAACTGTAGCCTCTAGAGCGTCCACAATTGCTTGTGGATGCCGGACAGACGGGGGCGACGACGACAACATACAACCACAATATACGGCCATAATTCAGGAAATTACGATCCGATATGCCAAATATCGAAAGGAACCAAGGTCTTTGGGTTATAAACTTACATTTTAAACAGGATTTTTCGTACCATCAGGGGCCATAATCCATGAAGTTATGGTCCGATACATGCTAATATTGAAAGAAACCGAGATCGTATAAAAACTGTTACCTGTAGAGTATCCACAAACAAATTGTAGACAGTTGGACATAGGTGACGACAATATACGTTCACATGAAAATGTGGGCGTAAAGAAATTGGGTGTGGCTCTGTCTGTGGGGGTTAGATATGGAACAATAAAAATAGGTACCACCCTGTTATTGAAATGATTGATATGCTAAATTTGAACAAAATATGTTAATTATTGCAACCTGTGGAGTATTTACCGATAAAAACTAACAAAAAAGTGGTTGTGGTACCACACCCCTGGGGATCGGGATATGCACCAAAACAGACCTCGAAATGTTTTTAAAAAGCTACCGTCGCACATGTCGCTTCAGTAACTAACCTGTCACTCTCAATTATAAAAGACCAATCACATCACACATAGGCTTATCCATTCATGTAGGTACACAAACACTCTTAAATTGTATAGGTCTTTATGTACATTGCTCCATATAAATATCGTAATATGAAACGTTTTTAATTGTGACATCGGAATGCCTAAAAATTCTTGAAATTCCGCGAATCTGCTTTGGCTCAGCGACTCAAAGATTCATGCAATACTATCATCCGTATCCACATGAATTCCGCCAAGTATCATGGTACCAAACTTGCATGCTAACTTGAATACTTCTCCGTTTAGGTGATGAATTCAGATTCTAAAATATCTGTAATAAATTGAATATCAAAACACGAATCACACCTGTGCATGGCATCGTATTTACATATACCGCGTGCGGAGGACAGGTACGCCCCCTGGAATTCCTTTCTCCCATATTCTGTCTATATTTACGCTACAAATTATATTTATATATGAAATATCTTTCCAACCTAATTATTTGATTTTGTCAAAATTTTCTTATAAATTATTCATAGCCTTTATGGAAATTGTTTTAAGCTTTTTAAATGATTAAATACATCAAGCAACTAGCCATGTGCATTTCCATTCCAGCCACCACTGTATTTACTGTGGTGTAGTTACGGTAGAATTATTTCAGATGACTTAGGGGGGGCGTTATAATTTATTTAGATATAATACTTCATAATGCTATAAGCAGATGAAAAGCAAATAAAAACCAGCGTAGATGGTGTGAAATTCATTGTTAATCATTATAAATTTGGCTACTTCCAAACTGTGTGAGTAACTGTATCCTACGACAGAGAGAAATGTTAACAGTGCAAATGGCGGCTTTTTGAGGTATGTTCACGTTTAATTCTTGCATTTAGAAACGAATAATTAAATGTACGTGATGTTGACGTGAGTTTTGTGTACTGAACATCAAGTAAAGTTTAGTCCACAATCAACAGGTAGTTTTACTTGCTACCTGTCAGACGTAAAAATCGCCTATCGGCGACAAGTAGACAGGCGAACTTTCGAGCCATGACCAAAATAAATAGTTGCTATCCTTACAGTATAAGGAATAAATATGCCAAATTCCAAGATGATTATTTAGAATTCCAGTCTGTAGACAAAAAACACAAAAACTGGGCATGGCTCTGCCCCTCTGGGGGTTGGATATGGACCAATATATATAGGTACAACCCTATGCTAGATCATTCCAAACGGATCCAAATCTGTTAATAATTGCAACCTGTATATCATTTACAGACAAAATATCAACAAAAAGTGGGTGTGGGGGTGAAGGAGGGGGTCGTGCACCAACATCAATAGTTGCCATCCTTAGGGTATAAGGAATAAGTATACCAAGTTCCAAGATATTCCATTCAGAATTGTGGCCTTCGGGTGCTAAAGGCAAAAGTTGGGAGTGGTTCTGCTCCTGGGGGTCGGGACATTCACCAAAACCAATAGTTGACGTCCTTAGGCTATAAGGAATACATATGCCAAGTACCAAGTCAATCCATTCAGAATTGCAGCCTGTAAACGATAAACACAAAAATTGGGCGTGGCTCTGCCCCTGGGGTTTGGGACATGCAGTTGTTGTCCTTAGGCTATAAGGAATACATATCCTAAGTACAAAGACAATCCATTAAGAATCGTGACCTGTAGGCAACACACAGAGACACAAAGAAAAAATGGGTGTGGCTCTGCCCCTGGGAGTTGGGCAAACACCAAAAAACAATAGGGGTCATCCATAGGGTATAAGGAATAGGTATGTAAAGTTTCAAGATAGGTTGCCAGGCAACTAAACATATGCCCACAGGAGCTAAATCGTTCAAGCGGTCGACAAGGGTTGTCGCATATTTATTCCTTTGTTGGTAATTGGGGGCCTTTACAAGACAGTTCCATACAGATCAGATTATAATTTTTGCTGTTCAAGGGTTCACAAGGTTCTACAAACTGAAACAAGGGTCTCAACTCTTGAAGTAATCTACAGAAATTGTTGAAATTTGACAGGCTTTTTCGTTATACTAATTTAAATAATGTAGCACCATGAGTCTTCTGTCTGACGTGGAGAGCGTCTATGGGAAACCGGTCGCCACATCCTACATACAACCCATGCATCTTTTCTTACTACATATTTCTGTAGCCTTGTGATCGTCTAGAATTTGTCTCTAGCTGTCTTTACTTCTGCTTCACGTTGTGTATTTACTTCTCACAGTTTCTTAAGACGTCTGTCTTACCAGGAATAATAATGCATAGTTCGCTTCTACATTTTATATAGCATATAACTGAATACAGGTATACAAGCATAGCACAAATTACAATACTATATAGCTAAAACCACTTCTCCACCCTATCCAGCCTCTCGGCTGTCTAGGAACTCAGATGTACCTCGATCTCTGGAATCTAATGCAAGTCTGACTTACAGGGTTCCCCGGTTTCTTTTAAAGGTAAGTGAATATCATGCACAATAATGCGTGATCATGGCCCTGAACTTGTGTAATTAACAAAATGATTGGTTACTTTAAATCAAATGATGCAATTAGAATAATTCCACTCACGTGTAATTCGGTGGTAAATGAGTGACATATGTTTTCGATAAATCGCTCTTTTTTATGTGTCAACTATCAATTACAGACTAAGTTGATTTAAGTATTTTAAGTACATATCACATATTATGCGAATATGTTATTTCTCGAGCAAAAATTCTACTAAAAGTATTACATTCGTCCCTTTCTTTAAGACTTTTTGCTCGGTATTGGGTAAAAGATCCCTTGAATCCTTTACAATAACCATACCAACATCTGTAGAATTATATAACTATTCATAAATGTAGCAGAAATCTAGAAAATCAACATATATAATTATCACCTCCCCGCCTTCTAAGATTTATGCTAAATGAACAGGTATGAAACTCTTAAAACGTCTATGTGCTAAACCCTATAATTATTCATGCAACAGGCAAATATCAATGATACTATACTATATAACAAAACTGAAAACACAAACACACATAATCAAAAATCAAAAATCAAAAGTTGCATGCAAAAGTTCTCCAAAAAGTTCATCACTGTAAAATCCTATGAAAATTCACTAAGCCCAAACACAGAAAACACAAATTGTCTTTTTTAAATCTTCAAGTGTCCTAATTTCAAAACACTACAACACATCACGTAATGTTTATAAAGTTCAGGTTTCACTTCAAATTCTGTCTCAGGAAATCTCAATTTAGTAAACTTATAAACCATTTCTTCTTCTTGGATTTGTATTGGTCTGTTTCAGCTACCATAGTATCAAGTTGAAACTTTCTTTTTTTCTTCTAAGTATGGGTTGTACAATTTTATCCGTCAATCAAACATGTCATTGCCATCAGACCAAGAACTAACTATTCCTAAATTATTAAAACTTTATTTTCATATTAATCTAACATTATTATTTAGAAAAATTATTTGTAAATCTTACTCCTAATTAAAATTAACTTTATTTAAGTATTAATAAACTTTGATGTGTCCCTTTAACTATAAAACTTCAAACTAAGTTTGACCTCTTGACCTAACTCGATCAGTAATGGACAATTTTAGAATTACGTTTCTGTTTTTTAATTTCCGTTTCTGTTTTAGAATTCCTACATTGTTATTTTATATTTCACCGTCAGTAATGTGACCTTTTTGACCTAATCATTATAATCCACCATTTTGTATGTTAGTCAAAAACCAATACATGAAACAAGCCCATGGTTACTTATTCCACATTAGTATCACCTAACACGTTATTTAGAATAGAACTGTCAATCAAATATGGCCAGTATATGAATGACATTCCATTTCATCCTACAGTTCCTATTCCATTATTAGTATTACATGTATATAAACATTATTTAGAATCATGTTCAAAGCAAGTGACGTGCACTTCACTCCCTCGGAACACCAGTCTATATTCTATAAACAAAACAATTAGAACATACCTACGGTAACTATATCCTATATATTATATTAATGCAATCCGTGACTTTTACACACGTCAAATTTAACACAGTGTTAGAACCTATTGTTTATAATAATTCTACCTCATGTCAAATTACACATTCTAATCCTTGCGTACATGTCGACAGCTTAAAGCAATTAGCAGTATATATTAAACGTTAATATTACGTTTCTAAAGCAAAAATTTAATTACATAAAATTATATACGGACAAAATTTACCGTATACCGCCACTTTTCTAAAAAGTGTCATATTCTTAACTTAACCTCCTATTAAACTCGTATTAATGACTTTGCGATAATCTCACAATTTAACGAGCCTATAATTTTAGGGTTTTTTTTCCAGGAATACTATAACCAACATCCCTAGATTAACCATATGGGATTTATTTCTTTCATAACCTAACTTTTTAATCAAAAGTTAAATTACAACAACTCTAAGGCCTGGACTAAGGGCCTCAAAATTATATAGTATACGAAACAACAAAAAAACACAAGTTAACGAATCACAGTAGAAACCACGGCCAACTAGGAAACTAGAGTTAATCACTCACAAACGTCATCCTTTGATCTGCCGTCTTCCCACTGCGATTCGGAGACAACATTAGTTCCTTACTTTATTCCCTATTCCGTTTCCTTATTATTCCTTAGTTATATCAAAACATTTTTTTTTAAAACCTACTCCCTAAACTTTCTCTTTAACTTTAATTTTACTCAAATTTACTACAGGTCATGTTAACCCGATAATAGTTAAATTTCAAATATTTAGATTCTAATCAGATTTTAACTTTAAATTAATATTATTTGGTCTTTAAACAAATTTAACACATTTAATTTTCCAAACAAAATGTATTTACCCAATTTTTGGAATATCTCCACCAGATTTTTTTTTCCACCAGAATTTTTCTGTTGCTGGATTGTACAGGTTTTCTTCTTAACGTCTTCAAATATGTATTCTTCTTCTAAAGTGACTTCTTACCCCAAAGGTCGAAACTGTGTTACGGCATCAAATCGAATATGTAAGACTATGCAGTGCTATGCAGTCACTGGTTAGATGTGGAAAATATTACGAGAGAACTCCCCACATCCAACGTGTGATGCATACTCTCTTTTCTTCTAATCTTCTTCCAAATTTTCTGCTTACCCTAAAGGTCGAAACTGTCACGGCAACCAAATAGAATATGTAGCACCACGAGTCTTCTGTCTGACGTGGAGAGCGTCTATGGGAAACCGGTCGCCACATCCTACATACAACCCATGCATCTTTTCTTACTACATATTTCTGTAGCCTTGTGATCGTCTAGAATTTGTCTCTAGCTGTCTTTACTTCTGCTTCACGTTGTGTATTTACTTCTCACAGTTTCTTAAGACGTCTGTCTTACCAGGAATAATAATGCATAGTTCGCTTCTACATTTTATATAGCATATAACTGAATACAGGTATACAAGCATAGCACAAATTACAATACTATATAGCTAAAACCACTTCTCCACCCTATCCAGCCCCATCGGCTGTCTAGGAACTCAGATGTACCCTCGATCTCTGGAATCTAATGCAAGTCTGACTTACAGGGTTCCCCGGTTTCTTTTAAAGGCAAGTGAATATCATGCACAATAACGCGTGATCATGGCCCTGAACTTGTGTAATTAACAAAATGATTGGTTACTTTAAATCAAATGATGCAATTAGAATAATTCCACTCACGTGTAATTCGGTGGTAAATGAGTGACATATGTTTTCGATAAATCGCTCTTTTTTATGTGTCAACTATCAATTACAGACTAAGTTGATTTAAGTATTTTAAGTACATATCACATATTATGCGAATATGTTATTTCTCGAGCAAAAATTCTACTAAAAGTATTACAATAATGCATATACATTTCATACAGATCAGATGATCACTTTTGTCATTCAAACGTTCACAAGGTTCACAACCGCCATAACTCTAGAAATTATTGACGGAAATTGCTGAAATTCAATAGACCTCCGTTTCACAAATTTAAATGATGCATATATATAAATTTCATACATATCAAATGATAACTTTCATCAATCGAGCATTAACACGGTTGAACAGAGTGAAACAATGGCCTTAACTCTAGAAGTAATAAACGGAAATTGCTGAAATTCAATAGGATTCTTCTCTTTACTAATTTAAATGAAGCATGTAAATTTCATACAGATCAGCAGATAACTTTTGATGTTAGAGAGCAATCTGAACGACAGACTCACCCTACCTGCAGAGAAGTAACTCTGACACAGTGAATAGCCATGATATGCATATGACGTTATCTAAACGTCACAGGCCATGAGGTCACATCAACAAACAAATGTAAACACCATCATTATGATCATTATCAACATTACAAGACACAATGTTACATTGTAAACAATAGCCTTCTTGCAGCCTTTAGGACTGTATAATCCGTACAGAACGTCTTATCGCTTCTTCCAATGATTTTTCACAAAAATATCATCTACAACTCTAGATTTGACGTAGGCATATTGGCACTATTTTGTGCTTCGGTCGTGTCTATTTCAGATATACACAATCAATTCTGTTAATGTTTTTAGCGTGGGGATTGACTAAAAGTTAATTTATTTCAGTTCTAAACAAAAATTTAAAACTTTAACGCAATTTAAAAAAAATAGCCAAATTCCGGCTGGGATTACTGAGCAAAATGGCCATTCACTGTATACGTGCGAAAAAAAAGCCAGCTACCATTTAATTTTCGTACGTTAGTTACGTACGGTTAGAGAATTCACAAAGTTCAATAAAGTGAAACTACTGTCTAAACCGTGGTAAATTATAAATGGATTTTGTTGATTCTGAACAAACTACTGAATAATTATTATTAAAAACATGTCTATGTGTTTGAAATCACCTCCGGTTGAATAAAATCCATTGCACAATTGAATATCTCAACGAAAAAAAAAAAGTTCTCTCTTGAAAAGTCAATGTTTTTGCTTGTATTTTCGACAAAGTTCATCACAACATTGTACAAATGTACATGTCACGTGATGAGCTAAACCATCTTAATATGTTGAAGGGTGCAATGGTTGACAAATTTTGACAGTCACGTGTTTTGCAATCACAACAATGCGCGATCATTTGAGTTTGGGCAACAAAAATGGAAATGAAATAAAATGGGGTTTAACCTCCTACTGTTCTGCTCCTATACTGGGCTAATGAAGACGGCAACAAAAATGGCATCTGAAGACAATAAAATTAATTTGGAAACAATTGATTGTTAGTCTACTAAATTTTATTCACAATGAATATATCACCGTTTACACGAATACTCGTAACTATTGCTTTTCACATCATCATCACCCCATAATTGTAAATACCCTGTATATTATATATATATATATATATACAACTGGCGGTAGTTTTTACTTTGATGTCCATAGCAGTTATATCTCATAACAACCTGTCATGACATCATCATAGGTTGATATATTCGTTCATATCAACCGCTGATGACGTCATGACAGGTTGATATTTCATATCAACCGCTAATGACGTCATCTCAGGTCAATATATTCGGCTCATATCAACCGCTGATGACGTAGATGATCGAAATACAAAAAAACACAGAAATAAATTTTTATTCTTTTGACAATTAAAATTTGTTATGGTACAGTTTCTAACATTCAGGACCGTAATAGACAGCGTACTTATCGACATACATGTATTTAGATCGGTTATCCATGTCTAAGACATCTTTCTGAATTTTCTTTTCGTCCACATTGCGATTATTTCTCCACACACTACAAGTATTTTTGGGTACAGTCCACTTAAAACAGTCAGTCAAATCCTTCTCTGAACATACTGAAAACCTTCAATCATGGTTCACTGTCAGAATTCTTGGAAAAGAATGCCTTTTGGTCCAAATTTTCTGCAGGTTTTGGATAGATCCTCGTCGATATTTGCATTCGCATCTATTCCATCGTCAATATGTTGGCTAAAAAGGATTGATTATTCGTCTGACTTCGTATTACTATCCATTTTGTTTTTGCTTTCAATTCAATAGTCCAAAACGACGACGTATAAACAAAAACATGCACGTAATTGCACGTGATTACTTCGGTAATTTTCGCTATTTGGCAGAAATTATCGAGCAATTATCCAATCGTTGTTGCCTTTGAATGGAAGAGCCCATTAAATTTAAGGGTGAAATGGCGTTGTATATGTCGGATATAAACCTACTCTCCCTTGGATTGATATGGCCCTACATCCCTGTCAATTATATGCAACTCTGTGGCTAATATTTATAAATAAATACACTTTATTTCATAATTTTAATTGATAATATTTCATAACACGGCATCTAATCCCAATGCTCTGTGGTTATTAGTCCATTTTCAAAGTTTTATGATTACCACAAAAACTATGAAAAAAAGCCACCGCTTCTCAATAATTTCCATATTTAATTCACGTTCCAAACGACTGTTCACATCAATAATATTCCTGATTAAATTACATTTTTTTGGTTTATTCGACAGATACTGAAATCGAAATATTCTTTGTTGGGGATGTCTAAACATCGTTTATCGTCTTTATAAAAATGTATTTAAAACAAAAAATTACTCTCAAAAGAGGTATCGCAGATTGCGTGTATTATTGGGTCTTGTGTGTTAATTATGCAGACTGTGGGAAAAACTCGGGCAAGTTTTGCGCTAAATTCAACCATTTTTACTGCACCTGTGTAGCTTACAATAGAATTCAAAGTGTTGATTGGCTGAGGCATGATCACAATCTATGAAATGCCATCAGAAAATTCAATTCTCTGTGGATTTCAAAATGGAGTTGTACTTATGATTAATCTATAGGCCTGTAGTTAATAACTGAGAGTACAATCGTATGGATACATTGCCCTGCGAATTTGGAAATGAAGCCGTGATTTTCGGAAATTAATTGTGTGACCGAGATGCAAAATACTGAACAGTTTTTGCACAACGGAAATAATATTCAAAGAGAAACAGAAAGACATGGAACTATCTGCCGATAATGAAACCAATGTGTGGTATGATTTGTTGTTGATAATAGTTTATGGTATTTATAAAAAAAAATAAAATAAAAAAAATAATAACGTTATATACCTATTCAAGGATTCAATAACCTCGGCTATTAATTTTGCCGAGGCAAATGTAAAATACATCAGCATTTACGGATTTACCCCGGCTACAGCAGATTGCCGAGGTTGATTGACAGGGAATATTAAAGGAATATAATTCTTTTTGTTTTGCACCTGTGTTCAAAAGAAATAATCCCACCCAACTCTCTAATTAATACAAGACGGAAACAAAATAACGGACTACAGGCGTATTTATGTTTGTAAACGCCCAAACTCATTATTGGGTCCGCGAGCAATAGCTTATTCATACACAAAATTTAAATTGTCGTATTACGATAGACAAGCCTTGCTGAGACCCTCTTATACGAAATGATCTGTCCCGATAAGTGACGTAATTTTTTTTTTTTTTTTTCGATGTCAAGTTTGTGAGGAGTTCAATTTTAGAAGAGAAAACTTTTTTATTCGCTGGGATATTTAGTTGTACATTGGATTTTATTTAACCGGAGGTAATTTCAAACACACAGGTAAGAGTATAATAACCTAGTATGTTCATAATCAAAGAAATCTGTTTAAAATTTACGATGGTTCAGACAGTAGGGCCATAACTTATAGACGTAATAAACAGAAATTGCCGAAATTCAATAGACTTCTTCATTTCACTAATTTAAATAATGCATGTAAATTTCACAAAGATCGGATGTTAACTTTTGGCATTAGAGCGTTCACAAGGTTCAACAAAGTGATACAAGGGCCATAACTCTAGACGTAATAAACGGAAATTATTGAAATTAGAAAGGCTTCTTCATCTGACTAATGTAAACAACATCTATCAATTTTAAAACAAAACATTTTCATGTGGGCGTATGAAAAGGATTTGTTAGGAATTGCGGCCTGTAGGCGAAACACAAGACACTCAAACATTGGGCATGGCTCAGTCCCAGGGGATTGGGCAAGTACCAAAAATAATAGAGGTCAGCCTTAGGGTATAAGAAAAAAGTATAAGAAAGTTTTCAAGACGATCGATTAAGCATTGCGGGCTGTAAATGACACACAGACACACAAAAAGATATTGGGCGTGGCTCTGGCCCTCGAGGTTGGGCATTCACCCCAAACAATACACTGTAAACCAGGTATCATTTAATCTTGTGTATCTAGCACTAATTTCTTTCACATTCGTTAAAAATTCGTAAAAATCTTCTAAAATCCCCAAAAATCATCTAATTTGTATTTGTGTCCAGTTTGAAGCTGACTGATTAATTTTGATAATGAATGTCCAATTTACAAGTATTTAATTTCTTGACCACTGTTCAAAAATTAATCTTTATACATCATTAATCAATTGGGTAATATATTTTTTAACAGTGATTGAGAAATTAAACACTTGTAAATTGGACACTTATTATCAAAATTGAATGGTAAGCTTTAAACTGGACAGAAGTACAAATTAAACGATTTATGGTGATTTTAAACAGTTTTTTTTTACGAATTCTTAAACAAAGATTGGATATTAAATGAATGTGAAAGAAATTAGTGCTAGATACACAAGATTAAATGATACCTGGGTTACAGTGATAGGGATGTTCCTTAGGATAGAAGAAATAAATATGCAATCTGTAGATGACAAACAAATAAATACAAGAAATGACCGTGGCTTTGCCACTGGGGGTCGAGCATGCACCAAAAGCAATATAGATCATCCTTGGGGTATAAGGAATTCATATGAAAATTTTTGAAGACGATCGATTAAGAATTGTGGCCTGTAGTGTGGGCATGCACCCCAAAAGATAGGGATGTTCCTTAGGGTACAAAGAATAAGTATGCAAAGTTTTAAGATGATATGTTAAGAAATGCGGCCTGTAGACGTCAAACAAACAAATACTAAAAACAATACGGATCATCCTTAGGGTATAAGGTATAAGTATGTGAAGTTTCAAGATGATCACTTAAGAATTGTAGCCTGTAGGCAACCCACAGACATACACACCCACACACACATGTTTATGGTCCTTTTTGAGGACATCGGTACATATACTCTTCAAAAAAAGTAGGGGATATTGAAATGCAAATACCTATGCAGGTTGTGATATGATAAATAGTCATGGACACTTGACATGCTTTGAGAGTATGTTCACAGATGAAGAACTTATCGCCCCAACAGAACCACTGAGCTGCATGTGCGACACGCAATAGCGCCATACACGTGGTAGGGGTTCATTGATGAAAACTGCCGCTTGCTGGTTTATCCTATCCATGTATGCTTTCCTATCGGTTCTTGCATAAGATTTACTGTTTAGCATATCTTTGCTTTAGTGTGTTACGTTTAATTTGATCGGGAGACGTGTTCATCGTCGACGTCAACAGACAACACTGCAAGAATTGGCCGTGGCACTGCAAGAGGAGTGGGTCAGATTGTCCCAAATCAAGATTGGACGGTTGATTAGGAGCATGCCACGACGAATTGTTGAATGTCTAAGGATTGGTGGAGCAACTACTCAAAAATGTCCATTGTCATTTTAGACAGTGTATCTCTTTGGGAGTGAAATGGGGCCGTCCGATAAGCCATCCATATGAACTGTTTATGTTCATGTGTAGGCAATTTGCTTGTTATTAACATACACTGGTTACCAATAATAAAAACAGCAGTGCATTTCCGCAGTTTTGTATTGTTTCTGAATATCCCCTACTTTTTGTGAAGAGTATATATACCAAACTGAGGGCAGCTTTTAAAACAATATTTTGATGAAATGATTAACAATTTTAGAATATAAATTCAATTTTTTATCCATATTCGCTACACTATATCTACTTGGACTGTTTTTAAGAATAAGAAGTTTTCTTCTATAAGAGAGGACACACAAAGATGATTTTACGCATGTAACACTGTTGCGAGGACACTTTATCAACACTGTCAATTGAGGACACACACGTGCATTAGATGTCGCCCCCCCCCCCCACCTTATCGAGGACCTTTGGTTTTAATCATGTAATTTAAGACACCTGATTATGGTCTTCATAATGTAACATAAACCTATATGTATTTGTTACTGACTATAAGAAACACCATGTACCAATCACTTACATTTAGCGCCATTCCACGAGAAAACCATGCAGAAGGTTCGAAGGTGGGGGTCGGCCTATTGAGTTCATATTTACAGAGTTTGGTCGACCCATTGTGCCTACTCCCCAGCCAAAATCATCGATTTTAGAAATCAACCGTTTCTGAGATACAGCCTGATTACGTTTTTCAGCTGATTTTCGTCATTTTCAGGTCAAATTTCAACCATTTTTGTAGCATTACAATAGCCGTTAATCGACCAATAGCGAACTAACTTTTGGTTGGTGATTATAGTCTAGGTCTCACCCTCTCTTTCCCTAGGTGTCATGGCACTACACAAAATACATGTCTGCAGACACCTGAATTATACTCTTTCTTCAAATTGCGACAACTCCACTGGAGCAGGGTTTGCGATAAAAATGAAAATCGTTTTATTTGCAGCTTGACCTGTTCTAACAACATAAAAAACAAGCCAACAGTGAGGCTGATGTCCCCCGCCGAAATAGGAAAATAATTAGAGAGTTATTGTGTTCCAAAGTCTCAGCAAATCAAATTGCTTATCGCTCTGCTTAATCTGAGCAGAAAATGCTCATTATCGATCTTAGTCAAGGTATTACTGTAATGAAACTATACACCAAGTTTCATCACTCTCACTTAATTAGAACTAAAGTTATAGTGTCCCAAAGCATCAACCAATCAAATTGTTTATCTCTGCTTACCCTAAGCGGAACGGACAGACAAACAGACAGACGGACGAACCCATTTTAATAGTTCCCTGCTTTCTTCGAAAGGCGGGGGACAATAAGCATGAACATTTACTCAATTCGAAGATCAACCAATCAAATTGTTTATCTCTGCTTACCATAAGCGGAACGGACAGACAGACAAACAGACAGACGGACGAACCCATTTTAATAGTTCCCTGCTTTCTTCGAAAGGCGGGGGACAATCAAAGTAGGAGAGTTATTGTTTTCCAAAGTCTCGACCAATCAAATTGCGTATCGCTCTGCTTACCCTGAGCAGAAAATGCTCATTATCAAACTTAGTCAAGGTATTACTGTAATGAAACTATACACCAAGTTTCATCAATCTCACTTAATTAGAACTAAAGTTATCGTGTCCCAAAGCATCAACCAATCAAATTGCTTATCTCTGCTTACCCTAAGCTGAAAATGCTCATCTTCGAACTCCATCAAGGCATTGACCTAATCAACACATACACCAAGTTTGAACATTCTAGCTCAATTAGGAAGAGAGTTATCGTGCCCCAAAGTATCAACCAATCAAATTGCTTATCTCTGCTTACCCTAAGCGGAAAATGCTCATCTTCGAACTCCATCAAGGCATTGACCTAATAAACACATACACCAAGTTTGAACATTCTAGCTCAATTAAAAGTTATCGTGTCCCAAAGCATCAACCAATCAAATTGCTTATCTCTGCTTACCCTAAGCGGAAAATGCTCATCTTCGAACTCCATCAAGGCATTGACCTAATCAACACATACACCAAGTTTGAACATTCTAGCCCAATTAGGAAGAGAGTTATCGTGTCCCAAAGCATCAACCAATCAAATTGCTTATCTCTGCTTACCCTAAGCGGAAAATGCTCATCTTCGAACTCCATCAAGGCACTGACCTAATAAACACATACACCAAGTTTGAACATTCTAGCTCAATTAGGAAGAGAGTTATTGTGTCCCAAAAAGTGTGACGGACAGACAGACGGACAGACAGAAGGACAGACAGACGGACAGACAGACAGACAGACAGACAGACAGACAGACGGACGAACCCATTTTAATAGTCCCCTGCTTTCTTCGAAAGGCGGGGGACAACAAGCCAACAGTGAGGCTGATGTCCCCCGCCGAAATAGGAAAATAATTAGAGGACACATATAAATTTATCACAAATTGGGACAATAAGCATACACACCAATTTTGAACATTTTAACTCAATTCGAAGGAGAGTTATTGTGTTCCAAAGTCTCAGCAAATCAAATTGCTTATCGCTCTGCTTAATCTGAGCAGAAAATGCTCATTATCGATCTTAGTCAAGGTATTACTGTAATGAAACTATACACCAAGTTTCATCACTCTCACTTAATTAGAACTAAAGTTATAGTGTCCCAAAGCATCAACCAATCAAATTGTTTATCTACTTAATTAGAACTAAAGTTATAGTGTCCCAAAGCATCAACCAATCAAATTGTTTATCTCTGCTTACCCTAAGCGGAACGGACAGACAAACAGACAGACGGACGAACCCATTTTAATAGTTCCCTGCTTTCTTCGAAAGGCGGGGGACAATAAGCATGAACATTTACTCAATTCGAAGATCAACCAATCAAATTGTTTATCTCTGCTTACCATAAGCGGAACGGACAGACAGACAAACAGACAGACGGACGAACCCATTTTAATAGTTCTCTGCTTTCTTCGAAAGGCGGGGGACAATCAAAGTAGGAGAGTCATTGTTTTCCAAAGTCTCGACCAATCAAATTGCGTATCGCTCTGCTTACCCTGAGCAGAAAATGCTCATTATCAAACTTAGTCAAGGTATTACTGTAATGAAACTATACACCAAGTTTCATCAATCTCACTTAATTAGAACTAAAGTTATCGTGTCCCAAAGCATCAACCAATCAAATTGCTTATCTCTGCTTACCCTAAGCGGAAAATGCTCATCTTCGAACTCCATCAAGGCATTGACCTAATCAACACATACACCAAGTTTGAACATTCTAGCTCAATTAGGAAGAGAGTTATCGTGCCCCAAAGTATCAACCAATCAAATTGCTTATCTCTGCTTACCCTAAGCGGAAAATGCTCATCTTCGAACTCCATCAAGGCATTGACCTAATAAACACATACACCAAGTTTGAACATTCTAGCTCAATTAAAAGTTATCGTGTCCCAAAGCATCAACCAATCAAATTGCTTATCTCTGCTTACCCTAAGCGGAAAATGCTCATCTTCGAACTCCATCAAGGCATTGACCTAATCAACACATACACCAAGTTTGAACATTCTAGCCCAATTAGGAAGAGAGTTATCGTGTCCCAAAGCATCAACCAATCAAATTGCTTATCTCTGCTTACCCTAAGCGGAAAATGCTCATCTTCGAACTCCATCAAGGCATTGACCTAATAAACACATACACCAAGTTTGAACATTCTAGCTCAATTAGGAAGAGAGTTATTGTGTCCCAAAAAGTGTGACGGACAGACAGACGGACGAACCCATTTTAATAGTCCCCTGCTTTCTTCGAAAGGCGGGGGACAATAAAATCGTTGTCAACTAACCCTCAACAGCATGAAAATTTGTGTTGAAAGTTACTAAATTCGTCACTTTTCGTGTCGAATATCAGTTAATTAAGTGTTGGGATTTCACCCGTATATTCCGGACATGTCCTATGCTATTTTCCAAATGTCCGGCCAGGAATATGCCCAATCGGACATCAAGCTATGATGAATAATATTCAGAATTTCAAAATTAATATAGTAAACTGAGTGTATAACTACCACTCATCCCGATAATAGGCTGGATTGATTAGGTAATTACGTGATCAGCGTATTTATCGTATTATACCGTCTATACACCTATGTTGTTTACCTGCTTAATCTGCCTTGCTTGACTGACTTATTACTTTGTCGGGAAATTCACCAATCTAATCTTGAACAGAAGTCATTGCTTCTCTTTTGTCGGACCTTTCATCAATCCAATAATGAGTATCAACCTTATCTACGCGATTACCTCGGTGGTTTCTCCATTGCTGGAAAGTTTAATCCACTGATATCAACCGACAGCATGTGAAACTTGTCCTTGATGTCACATATTATCCTAATAGTATATAACACCCCAAATCAATGGACAGTCATTATAAATTTCAAAACCTCTGTCTATTGTTAGCTATTAAACCTTTAACTTATTTTCCGTAATGAAACTACTTCGTTTAAGACACCATATAAAAATTCCCATCTACAGTGGCACTTTCCTGCGATCTCGATTATCGCACGAAAATCGCTTACTATGTAAGGAAGTACTTACTACGAAACAAATTGTATGTGTTATATGTTAACGGTTACGTACGCCATACGTCGAAGTTATTATTATTATTATTATTTAATACATTTATATAGCGCATCTTTCACCAAAGAGTTCAGATGCGCTTAACAATAACAAAGTAAAATACAATTTATAATAAAAAGAAGTTCCTAAAAATTCAATTTATAATAAAATAAAAAAAAACAAAAAAAAAACAAAACCAGTTCCTAAAAGTAAGAAGAGAGAGACAATGTAAAAATGACATAAATTTTTTAAAACTACCCATAAAACAGTCAAATGTGTAAAATCAGTAAAAAGCTTGTTTGAATAAATGAGTTTTCAAGTGCGATTTGAATGTAATGATGGAAGGTGATTTCCGAATAAGATAAGGTAATTTATTCCAAATTAACGGTGCATAAAATGAAAAGGCCCTCTCGCCATAGGATGCTAGTCTGGCTCGAGTTTGTACTAACTGTAAATCGTCACTAGAGGATCATGTGTTTCTCACCGAAGTGCGGATTTGTATCAATTCAGATAAGTATGGGGGTGCGAAACCATTGAGACATTTGTATGTAATTAACAATATTTTAAAATCAATTCTGAATGATACAGGAAGCCAATGAAGGGTGTAAAGAATTGGAGTTATGTGCTCATGATAACCCACACCAGTAACCAGACGTGCTGCGGAATTTTGCAGTTTTTGTAGTTTTGAAAGTAGCTTATCCGGTTGACCAGTTAACAAGGAGTTCAAACAATCAAGACGTGAAATCACAAGAGATTGAATTAAAGTTCTAGTAGCATCAACAGATAAATATTTACGTATTCTGCTGATATTGCGCAGATTATAATAGCCATTCTTACAAATATTATTAACATGATTTTCCATTGTAAAATGTGAGTCAAAGATGGCTCCTATGTTTCTTGCAGTTAGTGATGGGGATATAACAGTTTTACACACACAAATTGAAGGATCAGAGTCAACTTTACTAAGCACATTTTTAGAACCAATTTGTAGATATTCAGTTTTGTCATCGTTTAATTTAAGAAAGTTTGAAGTCATCCAATTTTTAATGTCATCTATGCACTGTTCGAGTTTTGACTTTGAAAAAATGAGATGATTGTCAACAGAGGGTTTGAATGATAGATAAATCTGAGTATCGTCAGCGTATAATTGAAAACACAGCCCATGTTTACGTACTATGTCTCCAAGAGGTGAAGTATAAAGACTAAACAGTATCGGTCCCAGTTATGTATGCCTTTTACAAGTAATTTAACTATCAATGTAATTTTAAAATACCATTTTACGAAAATGATTTGACATCACCACAATTTTTATTTCGGACGCCTTTCTTCATTTGCTGACGTATATTACGAAGACTTGTAATTTTGGGGGAATATTACTGGCGTGAATTTGATTGAAACAGGCGCGGACCTGCAAATTTCATTCTATCGTATTACGAAAACACGTAATTTTGTAGGAATATTACTGACATAAATTTGAATACCATACGGGAATTAAATATAAATAAGCGGTTGCCATGCAAGATACAAACTAAATAAAAAGTGATTTTTCGTACAACCATGGGCCATCATCCAGTATGTTACAGTCCGAAATGCGACAATATCAAAAGGAACCGAGATCTTTGAGATATAAAAGTATATAATATAAAAGTTTCATCAAGACGAATAAAAATTGTGACATTAAGAGGGACTACAAGATCAAAACGTGTTTTTTGTATATTCAGGGATCATAATTCAGGAAGCTACGATGTGATATGCACGAATATCGAAAGGAACCGAGATATTTGGGATATAAACATACATTTTAAGTTTCATCACAATCGGATAAAAAATTGTGTTTCTAGAGTGTCCACAATCTTGGAATTACATACTTTTACATTATTTGCTTATGAGGAGTAGCCATTTTGTCCGGCGGTTTCACTCCGATTTTCATGAAATTTGAACTTAGTTGTCATTAGGGCGTAACAGTGATATATTGAAACGGTTTTCAATATCAGATAAAAATTGTGACCTCAAGAGGAACTTCAAGCTAAAAACGCGATTTTTCTTAAAATCGGGGGTCATATTCCACGAAGTTACGGTCCGATATGCGCGAATATCGACAGGAACCGAGATCTTTGAGATCTAAACAATCATTTTAAGTCTCATGAAAATCAGATATAAATTGTGACCTCGAGGGTGTCCACAACCTTGGAATTACATACTTTTACACTATTTCGTACGAGGAGCAGCCATTTTGTCCGACAGTTTTGTTCGGATTTTCACGAAATTCGAACTCCGCCATCATTAGCGGTTTTAAAATCAAAAAAAAAATTGTGACCTCTTGAGGGGTTACAAGCTAAAAACAATCATGGGCCATAATCCAGGAAGTTAAGATCCGATGTGCGAGAATATCGAAACGAACTGAGTTCATTGGGTTATAAACGTACCTTTTAAGTTTCATCAAAATCGGATAAAAATTGTAACCTCCATGCGCAGTGTCCACAAGCTAAAAAAAAGTTCAGGGGCCATAGTCCATGAAGTTACGGTCCGATACATACCAATATCGTCAGGAGCCGAATTCTTGGGGACATAAACCTATATTTCAAGTTTTGTTGATAATGGATAAAAATTGTGACCTGTAGAGTGCCCATAAACAAATTGTTGACCGACGGGCGGACAATATACATCCACACGAGAATGTGGGCGTACAAAAATAGCAAATAAACTGATTTTAATTTTTACCGCAAACCCAGCTCCAGTGGAGTTATCACGATCTGAAGATAGGGTACATTTCAGGTATCTCCAGACATTTATCTTGTGTAGTCTCCTGACACCTATGGGAAATGAACTTGAACCGGGTGACCATGATAATGTGATAGGGTAAGACCGCGACTATCACGAACAACCAAAACCTAGTTCGCCAGGGTCATGCAACAGCGGTAGTAGTGCGACAAAAATAGCTAAAATTTGGTCTAAAAATGACAACCAGCGGCTGGCTGCCAGGCAGGATACGCCCACATTTTCGAGAGATGGATAGAGAACAAGCTACTAAGAAAGTGATTTTTCCTACAATCAAGGGCCATAATTCAGGAAATTACAATTCGATGTGCGCATATATCGAAAGGAACTGAGATCTTTGTGTTATAAACTTACATTTCAAGTTTCAACAAAATCGGATAAAAATTGTGACCTCTATAGGGTCCACAACCTTGATATACCATATTTTTACGCTATTTGAGAACGAACGGCGGCCATTTTGTCTGTCAATTTTGGGGCGATTTTCACAAAATTCAAACTCAACTGTCCTTAGGGTGGAACGGTAATATAATAATACGTTTTTTTAAATCGGATAAAAATTATGACTTCTATAGGGTCCACAAGCTAAAAACAATATTTTTCGTACAATCAGGGGCCATAATTCAGGAAGTTACAATCCGATATACACGAATATCGAAAGAAACCGAGATCTTTGGGTTATAGACTTACATTTCAAGTTTCAACAAAATCGGATAAAAATTGTGACCTCTATAGGGTCCACAACCTTGATATACCATTTTCTTACGCTATTTGAGAACGAACGGTGGCCATTTTGTCTGTCAATTTTGGGCCGATTTTCACGAAATTCAAACTCAGTCGTCCTTAGGGTGTAACGGTGATATAATAATACGTTTTTTTAAATCGGATAAAAATTATGACTTCTATAGGGTCCACAAGCTAAAAACAATATTTTTCGTACAATCAGGGGCCATAATTCAGGAAGTTACAATCCGATATACACGAATATCGAAAGAAACCGAGATTTTTGGGTTATAAACTTATATTTTAAGTTTCAACAAAATCGGATAAAAATTGTGACCCCTATAGGGTCCACAACCTTGATATACCATATTTTTACGCTATTTGGGAACGAACGGCGGCCATTTTGCCTGTCAATTTTGGGCCAATTTTCACGAAATTCGAACTCAGTCATCCTTAGGGTGTAACGGTGATATAATAGAACTTTTTTTTAAATCGGATAAAAATTATGACTTCTATAGGGTCCACAAGCTAAAAACGTGATTTTTCGTACAATCAGGGGCCATAATTCAGGAAGTTACTGTCCGATATGCGCAAATATCGAAAGGAACTGAGATCTTTGGGTTATAAACTTACATTTCAAGTTTCAACAAAATCGAATAAAAATTGTGACCTCTATAGGGTCCACAAGCTAAAAACGTGATTTTTCGTACAAACAGGGGCCATAATCCATGAAGTTTCGATCCGATACATGCCAATATCGAAAACAGCCGAGATCTTTTGGGGATAAACCTATATTTCATGTTTCGTCGAAATCAGATAAGAATTGTGACCTGTAGAGAGTCCACAAACAATTGTGGACGGACGGATGGACGGACGGTCGGACGTCCGGACGGACAGGGGCGACGGCATAATATGATAGACCTTGATCACACACATGCATTAGGAGTTGGTCCCCATTAACAAGGACCTTTGAATTTGGGTACATAATTTAAAAGCGCTGACTATAACATAAACAGAAATGTTTCTTAATGACAATAAGAAACACCCTGTATCAATCACTTAGTTTGGAACGTGGCACATACTTTACATTAACTGCCAACGATTATGGTGACCAACACTTGATGCAAGTGTGTTTGGTCATATAAGCATGAACCTATGGATCGAGGACTTAAACACACTTCTAATAATAGATTGTATTTTGTAAAAGGGGGTCGTGATGTGTATTAATTTAAAATTTTTGCTTGAGTTATTGGTGTTGGTACAATACATTCTAATTGAGTGCAACAAGGTGTTGTCTCCCCTTAGACCACAGAATCCTCTATTTTTGTTTACAAATTATATCGGAATGTTATAAATTAAAATGTAGGAACCTGTCAAATAGAGGACGTGTAAAAAAAGGGGCATACCTAGGTCTACTGTGCATCTATTCATAAATATGATGTTCGAAACATGTCTGCATCTGCTACAGACTGTAACTGTGACATGATATGTATTTTGTTAAGATTTCTAAGATACTGTTGGCAGTCGTTACTGACTACTTTTGTAACAATTATGCCTTACAAAACAACAGGTACCAAAAGTTATACAATCATGTATCTATTAATGACTGTAAGACATAATCACATGTATATGTTCCTGTAAGACACCACATGTATCTGTTACTGGTTTTGACACAAGGCATCTAATGTTTATGCTACTGATTGTAAGACCACCCGTGTATCTGTTACTGACGGGCGACGGCTATACACAACACGTATCTATTACTTATCTAAGATGCCCTATGTAAGCCATCATGTTTATATGATACTGTATGTTACTTGGGAGACACGTGTATCTGTTACTGACAGCTATACACGATATGTATCTAACTTATGACGCACCTTTATCTGTTACTGTAAGACACCTTGTGTATCAGTTGCTAACTTTAAGACACGGCATGTATATATTGATAAGACACCTCGTGTATCTGTTACTGACAGCTATACACGATATGTATCTGATTTATGACGTACCTTGTATCTGTTACTGTAAGACACCTTGTGTTTCAGTTGCTAACTTTAAGACGCGGTATCCTTCTATTACCAAAACCCAAAAAATGTTTATGTTACTGAATGTAAGACACCCCATTGTAGGAGGGTCGTCGCGACTAGCGCTGAAGCCTTAGACTCGAGACTGGGTGTAGCGGCCGTGGGTGCCAATCTTGGTGGTTGTAGCAAATATTCGGGGTTTTATTTATCATCCAATCCTTTCTTCCATGCACAAATAAATAAATATAATTCTTTGCGATAGATTTCACTTTTACTGAACCTGAGTACATTACGGCATAGTGATACATCATTTTGACCAATCAAATTCATGTAAAGCGATAACTCCTTAGATAGGGTGACCCACCATAAATAAATATCTCCAAATATCTTGACAATTACACCACAATATTTATATATACACCAAGCCTTAAATCAGTTTCGCACATTTATAGTCACTAAATAAACGGTCATGTTGTACTTAATAAGCTATGACCATTTAACCATCCCCAAAAAATACACTGAAAGATGGTTACGAGTGTCGGCCATACCATCCGGGCATTTGTGAGTAACCAGCGGATGCCAGGCAGGATACGCCCACATTTTGAAAGAGATGGATAGAGAACAAGCTAAAAACAAACAGGATTTTTTTGTACAATCAGGGGCAATAATCCAGAAACTTATGGTCTGAAATGCGCAAATATCAAAAGGGACTGAGATCTTTGGGATATAAAGATATATTTTAAGTTTCATCAGAATCGGATAAAGATTGTGACCTCTAGAGGGTCGACAACCTTTGTATTGCATAGTTTTACACAATTTGGGTACAAAGAGCGGCCATTTTGTTGGGCAGTTCCATTTCGATTTTCACAAAATTCGAATTCAACCTTCATTATGGTGGAATGGTGAAATATTTAAACGGTTTTTAAAATCGGAAAAAATAATTGTGACCTCTAGAGAATCCGCAAGCTAAAAATGCCATTTTTCAAACAATCAGGGGCCGTAATCCAGGAAGTTAAGTTCAGGTATCCACGATTATCGAAAGGATCCAAGATCTTAGTGGGTAATGGTGATATATTCACACATTTTTTTTAAATCAGATAAAAATTGTGACCTCTAGAGGGATCTCAAGCTAAAAACGCGATTTTACGTACAATCAGAGGCCATAATTCAGGAAGTTACTATCCGATATGCGCGAATATCGAAGGGAACCAAGATCTTTGGGTAATAAACTTACATTTCAAGTTTCATCAAAATCAAAATAAAGTTGGGACCTTTAGAGGGTCAACAACAATGATATACCATATTTTTATGCTATTTTGTCTGTCAGTTTTCGTTCCATTTTTACAAAATTCTAACTCATACATCCTTAGGGTGTAATGTGATATATTCAAACGTTTTTTCAAATAGGATAACAGTTTTGACCGCTATAGGGTCCACAAGCTAAAAACGTGATTTTTCGTACAATCAAGGGCCATAATTCAGGAAGTTACAATTGGATATGCAAAAATATCAAAATAAACCAAGATCTTTGGCTTATAAACTTATATTTCAAGTTTCATCAAAATCAGAAGAAAATTGTGACCTCTAGAGGGTCCACAACCTTGATATACCATATTTTTTATCTATTTGAGAACGAGGGGCGGTCATTTTGTCTATCAGTTTTGGGCCGATTTTCACGAAAATCGAACTCAACCATAGTTAGGGTTTAAAGGTGATATAAAACGTTTTTTTTAAATCGGATAAAAATTATTACCTCTATAGGGTCCACAAGCTAAAAACAATATTTTTCGTACAATCAGGGGCCATAATTCAGGAAGTTACGGTCCGATATGCGCGAATATATCGAAAGAAACCGAGATCTTTGGGTTATAAACTTACATTTCAAGTTTCAACAAAATCGGATAACAATTGTGACCTCTATAGGGTCCACAACCTTGATATACCATATTTTTATGCTATTTGAGAATGATGGGCAGCCATTTTGTCAGTCAGTTTTGGTAAGATTTTCACGAAATTCAAACTCAGCCATCCTTAGGGTGTAATGGTGATATACTAAAACATTTTTTTAAATCGGATAAAAATCATGACCTTTATAGGGTCCACAAGCTAAAAACGCGATTTTTCGTACAGTCAGGGGCCATAATTCAAGAAGTTATGGTCCGATACACGAATATCAAAAGAAACCGAGATCTGTGGGCTATAAACATATATTTCAAGTTTAAACCAAATCGGATAAAGATTGTGACCTCTACAGTGTTCACAAGCTAAAAACGTGATTTTTCGTACAATCAAGGGCCATAATCAATGAAGTTACAGTCCGATACATGCCAATATCGAGAGGAACCAAGATCTTAGGGTGATAAACCTATATTTCAAGTTTCATTGAAATCGGATAAAAATTGTGACCTCTAGACTGTTCACAAACAATTGTGGACGGACGGACGGACGGACAGGGGCAACGACAACATACGTCCAAATGAAAATGTGGGCGTATAAAAAATAGGTTATGTGCCCTTGTTTTGAAATTAGTCTCTTTTAACCAATCTACTGACCATTCTACGTCTGATTCACAGGCCAGGATAATCAAGACTACTTTTTTAAAAAACATAACAGAAAGCTGGAACAAGAAATTGAATTTAGAAACACGCACGTTAGGCAACTCAACAATTGTTTTAACCCTTTCAATTCTAGACGTAAATCCACTGCCTGTGCTAGATCCTTTTTTGAGGAAAAAAGTGTGTTTGGAACTGAAACAAGGGTCTCAACTCTGGAAGTAATCTACAGAAATTGTTGAAATTTGACAGGCTTTTTCGTTTTACTAATTTAAATAATGCATCTAAATTTCATACAGATCACATGATAACTTTTGTCATTCAAACGTTCACAAGGTTCACAACCGCCATAACTCTAGAAATTATTGACGGAAATTGCTGAAATTCAATAGACCTCTGTTTCACAAATTTAAATGATACATATTAATTTCATACATATCGGATGATAACATTCATCAATCGAGCATTAACAAGGTTGAACAAAGTGAAACGAGGGCCATAACTCTAGAAGTAATAAACGGAAATTGCTAAAATTCAATAGAATTCTTCACTTTACTAATTTAAATGACGCATGCAAATTTCATACAGATCTGCAGATAACTTTTGATGTTAGAGCGTTCACAAGGTACAATAAAGTGAAACAAGGGCCATAACTCTAGACCTAATAAACAGAAATTGCTGAAATTTAATAGGCTTCTTCGTTTCACTAATTTAAATAATGCATTTAAATTTCAGAAAGATCGGATGATATAACTTTTGGCGTTAGAGCGTTCACAAGGTTCAATAAAGTGAAACAAGGGCCATAACTCTAGACGTAATAAACGGAAATTGCTGAAATTCAATAGGATTCTTCATCTCACTAATGTAAACAACATATATCAATTTTAAAATACTGGATGATTACTTTTGGTGTTGTAGTGTTCACAAGAAATTGTGGACGATGGACGGACGTACGTACCGACAGACGGGGGCGACGGCAATATACGTCCACATTTCTATGTGGGCGTATAAAAAGCTAAATATTACTGCTATTCAGAATCGTCAACAATAGAAACAATAGATTTTTTACGGCTGTAATAGTTGATAGAAATAGATAATAGTAAAACCACTCACTTTTACATTATATAAGACATGTCCTCTTATTAAAGCTTCTGATGGGTGAACCCACTGTTTATTTCCTTTAAAAAAAAACACACCATAGTAGCATGAATAACATGTTCATCAACTTGCATTCATATATTATATCAGTGCAAATGACACAGTAAAATTGTCTATCTAAAAGATTAATTACAATTGGTTCTATAAAAAGTTTTAAAAAAACCTGAGAATTCTTCAGGAAATTGGTTCTATAAAAAAAAAAAAAAAAAATTCTGAAAATTCATCAGGAAATAAATGTACATTCTAATAAAAGGAGAATAAATGTACATTCTAATTAAAGGAGCTAAATCGCTAATATTTTGGATCTAGAAATTGACACAAATGGGTCGCAACGCATATAATAAAGTAATGTGAATGTATATAAACTGATTTACATTCAATTGTTTCTGTTTTTACTGCAATTTCTAATCAGTTATATCGTCTGGTTATTCCACTCTATACCGATAGTATTTATTGCGCATGCTCTCCAGATAAGAATATGATGTTACCGTTTTACATGACTTGTGGAATATATCTAGCCTCTTTCTACGCGTCTCTTGTTAAAAATGGCGCTGAAATGCACCATGGTATACGATTCGTGTACCAACGGTAAAATGTTTATTTTGTCTTAATTATTGGATATCAGAAGCCCATCTTTTCTCCGTAAGATCACAACATCAATGTTGATTTAAATTGACAAATAATTCGTGTTTTCAATGTCGAAGATTTTGGATGACTTAGCTACTATAAGTCTAAATCCTAATGATCAAAACTCAAGCAAGAGTCAATACCATGTTTCATTTGAGAAGTTCACATAGCTAACAAATTCCATGAAACTTTTGTATTTAAACCACTAGTCTGTGAATTCCTCAGATTGCTGGTAGGCAATGGCCCCAAGTTTATAAACAAACCCAGACTCTTTGGCTTCTGAAAATTTAAGTCCAAACAATTGTTGCACTTTGCTCTAGGTTGTGATAACTAAATTTAGTAATACAAAAATAAAATATAAAAACTTATTACCTGATTGCATGTTTGTTTTGTTTTTAATGGTGCCTAATTTGCCTTCAATAGTTTGGTAAATTTGTCCTACATGTACATCAAGCAGCTTTGTTGGTCCATGTTCCCTGTCAGGAATAAGCAAATCTGAATCAGGTTGTTTCATAACAAAATAATCCATTTTTATACAATATTGGAATTATACACTTTAAACTACATGAATTATAAAATGTGAGACTAACAATAGTTACACCACAAACTATAATATATGTTTATGTATTCTAAAGATTAAATGTCAATAAAGGGACATAGTAAAATATCCAAAGGTTCATTTGATAACATGCGGATAAAATGTCAAACAAATGATTATATATTTGTTA
Source organism: Patella vulgata (assembly GCF_932274485.2). Classification (NCBI taxonomy): domain Eukaryota; kingdom Metazoa; phylum Mollusca; class Gastropoda; family Patellidae; genus Patella; species Patella vulgata. Next base: position 35,642,607 of record NC_065883.2, read on the forward strand.
GATTAAAACAACAATCTTATCATTAACTATAAAATTACTAATTACCACAAACTTAAAGTACCACCTCCTATAATATTTCCTTAACATACTGGCTGTTGGTGAAAAGGTTGAAGGCTTTGCAAGTTTGGGCACGACATCACAATTTGTGACGTGTTTGGCCATTTATTTGTTAAATCTTAAGCGCAACCCACAGTTTTAAGACTGAAATATGATGTCATTTTGTATTATTAGTGTTTATATATGTAGTATTCTTTGTTAAAGATTTGTTTTCATTGATATGCATATTTCAGTTGATTAGTCATAATAAATGACATTGTACACCATCCGTTCTTTTGTTAGCTTGTTCTTCGCTCGGCTATTGGGGGATGGGCTTAGTTTTGAATGGAGACACAAATAAACATTATTGTCAATAATGATTTTTGTGTTACAGTCCTCATCCAGGTTTGTTACACTTGATATATACCTCGTCTATTTCTTATACATTCCTGAGTATGTAAATGAGCTGGGTTCCTGCGTTGTTTTTTCCCGCTCTTTCCATCACAACAGAATTGGCAGTGCCACAGACAGGACGTATTGTGTTTGATCCACGATATTTCCGTTGATAACCCTCCACCTCCCCTGCTCCACCTTGCACTTAATTCTTACAGTACAGCTTGGTTAATATGGCTTTTGGCCTGTTTAATGTGCCATTTATTTGTGATATGTTTTTTCATTTGTATCACTATTATTAGTGTTTATACATATAGTATTGTTTGTTTACGAAACTTGTATTCATTGGCCATTTATTTGTTAAATCTTAAGCCCAACCCACAGTTTTAAGACTGAAATATGATGTCATTTTGTATTATTAGTGTTTATATATGTAGTATTCTTTGTTAAAGATTTGTTTTCATTGATATGCATATTTCAGTTGATTAGTCATAATAAATGACATTGTAGAAGACGGAAAAGTTAGAGACTACATGAACAAATCGAGAACTGTTTGGATTTTCAACCCCCCTCACGCTTCCCACATGGGAGGGGCTTGGGAACGTTTAATCGGGGTAACAAGAAGGATTTTGGACTCAATGTTTATGGAATCAAATACCAGACTGCTTACACACGATGTGTTGGTTACTTTCCTGGCAGAAGTAGCTAGCATTGTGAATCACCGTCCTATTGTTCCGGTTTCCACGGACCCAGATAATCCATTTGTGTTGTCACCAGCAGTTCTTCTTACTCAAAAGACAAGTTCTGTACCCAGTATTGATCATAAGGTAGAAGTGGACAAAACAGATCTCCTTCGCAATGAATGGAAACGCGTCATAGTTCTGTCAGACATGTTTTGGTCACGGTGGTGCAAGGAGTATTTGAATAATCTTCAGTCCCGGAGAAGTGGCAAACAAATGTGCCAAATATCAAAACGGGTGATGTTGTTTTACTTTGAGACAAAACTGTTGTGCGAAAAGAATGGCTACTTGGATTAGTCCTTCGAACCTTCGAAAGTGATGATGGAAAAGTATGTAAAACTGAAGTTCCTATTATAAAGGAAAACAAACCAACAGTATATGTGAGACCAATCTCTGAACATGTTCTTCTTGTGTCGGGATCGACTTGAGAAATGACAATAGTGATATCAATTTCTTGATATCAGGCAGGGAATGTACAGGAACTGTGTGGACATTTATATTCAAATAATTCATTTAATTTCTGTTTATAAATTCAATGGTTATAATCTTACAATATATTAATCATTTTGTCTCCATCCAGCTTCCGTACTGATAAGAGGAGAGTTACGGTCCTTAGTTACAGTTCGCCGTGTTTCTGTCTACAAAGTCGCCTGGTTTTTCGGTTTTCCATTAGCTTGGCTGGCCACAATGTAAGAACCCTTTATTTGTGAATTATAAATGTATTTTATATTTCAATACTTATTTACTAAACGTTTTTTTTACCTTGTACCGTTTGTTGTCAGGCCAAAATTCATTGTTTTTGCAATTGTCAACATTCCGATATTTCCACGTCGTATTTCTCACTGAAGAAGAATTAGGTGCCAATCAGTTTGACACGGTGGTTACGCCCTATATATGTACATTGTTCGTATCCTGTAACTTTGCAAGTCATTATCTCTTTGATATTTATTGTATTTGTCATTTCCGAATGATTTACAGTTATCCTTTCGCTTGCATGTAAAAAATGTATGGAAACACCTTCTGGACATAATTACATTAATTTTGTACATCAAAGAAATTGAAACTTAATTTGCTTTTTTATTTCTTTTGTAGCTTTTCACCATGCATATTTATTCCTGAATAAATGGTTTAAACTGGTGCATTACATGTGCTTTCCGGCAGAACATTCCAGTCTACACCGCTAATATTTATTGCGCATGCTTCTCCAGAAAAGAATATGACGTCAACGTTTGACATAACTTGTAGAATTTGCCTTGCCTTGTTTTTCGAGTCCCTTATTACAAATAGCACTGAAACGCATCATGGTACACGATTCATGTACCAATCATAAAATGTTTATTTTGTCTTAAATATTGGATATCAGAAGTCCATCTTTTCCCGGTAAGATCACAACATCAATGTTGATTTAAATTGACAAATAATTTGTGTTTTCAATGTTGAAGATTTTGGACGATACTGAGTTAGAGACTTAGCTACTTTAAAGTTCTCCAAAAGCTGTTTTTGAAAATTTGGGTCAATTTTCAAGCTCCCATATCTCGGCAACCAACAAAAATAGCAATTTTTTTTTTTTAGAATTGTGATTGTAGTATGTTGAACCAGCGGCTGCCAGGCAGGATACGCCCACATTTTCGAGAGATGGATAGAGAAAAAGCTAAAAAGAAAGTGATTTTTCTTACAATCAAGGGCCATAATTCAGGAAATTACAATTTGATAATGTGCAAATATTGAAAGGAACCGAGATCTTTGGGTTATAAACTTACATTTCAAGTTTCAACAAAATCGGATAAAAATTGTGACCTCTATAGGGTCCACAACCTTGATATACCATATTTTTACGCTATGGTAACGGTGATAAAATAATACGTTTTTTTTTAAATCGGATAAAAAATTATGACCTCTATAGGGTCCACAAGCTAAAAACGCGATTTTTCGTACAATCAGGGGCCATAATTCAGGAAGTTATGGTCCGATATGCACGAATATCAAAAGGAACCAAGATCTTTGGGTTATAAAGTTACATTTCAAGTTTCAACAAAATCAGATAAAAATTGTGACCTCTATAGGGTCCACAACCTTGATATACCATATTTTTATGCTATTTGAGAACGAACGGCGCATTTTGTCTTTCAGTTTTGGGCCGATTTTTACGAAATTCGAACTCAGCCGTCCAGCGGCTGCCAGGCAGGATACGCCCACATTTTCGAGAGATGGATAGAGAAAAAGCTAAAAAGAAAGTGATTTTTCCTACAATCAAGGGCCATAATTCAGGAAATTACAATTTGATAATGCGCAAATATTGAAAGGAACCGAGATCTTTGGGTTATAAACTTACATTTCAAGTTTCAACAACATCGGATTAAAATTGTGACCACTATAGGGTCCACAACCTTGATATACCATATTTTTACACTATTTAAGAACGAAGGGCGGCCATTTTGTCTGTCAATTTTGGGTCGATTTTCACGAAATTCAAATTCAGCCATCCTTAGGGTTTAACGGTGATATAATAATGCGTTTTTTTTTAAATCGAATAAAAATTATGACCTCTATAGGGTCCACAACCTAAAAATGCGATTTTTCGTAAAATCAGGGGCCATAATTCAGTAAGTTACGGTCCGATATGCGCAAATATCGAAAGGAACTGAGATCTATGGGTTATAAACTTACATTTCAAGTTTCAACAAAATCGGATAACCAGCGGCTGCCAGGCTGAATACGCCCACATTTTCGAGAGATGGATAGAGAACAAGCTAAAAAGAAAGTGATTTTTCCTACAATCAAGGGCCATAATTCAGGAAATTACAATTCGATATGCGCAAATATCGAAAGGAACCGAAATCTTTGGGTTATAAACTAACATTTTAAGTTTCAACAAAATTGGATAAAAATTGTGACCTTTATATTACAGGAACCGAGATCTTTGGGTTATAAACTAACATTTCAAGTTTCAACAAAATTGGATAAAAATTGTGACCTTTATAGGGTCCACAACCTTGATATACCATATTTTTACGCTATTTGAGAACGAACGGCGGCCATTTTGTCTGTCAATTTTAGGCCGATTCTCACGAAAATCGAACTCAGTCGTCCTTATGGTGCCTTATGGTGTAACGGTGATATAATAATACGTTTTTTTAAATCGGATAAAAATTATGACCTCTATAGGGTCCACAAGCTAAAAACGCGATTTTTCGTACTATCAGGGGCCATAATTCAGGCAGTTACATTCGATATGCGCGAATATTGAAAGGAACCGAGATCTTTGGGTTATACGCATACATTTCAAGTTTAAACCAAATCGGATAAAAATTGTGACCTCTACAGTGTTCACAAGCTAAAAACGTGATTTTTCGTACAATCAGGGGCCATAATCCATGAAGTTACATGTACAGTCCGATACATGCCAATATCGAAAGGAACCGAGATCTTAGGGTGATAAAACTATATTTCAAGTTTCATTGAAATCGGATAAAAATTGTGACCTGTAGACTGCTCACAAAAAATTGTGGACGGACGGACAGGGGCGATGGACGGACAGGGGAGACGACATTATATGTCCACATGAAAATGTGGGGGTATAAAAATTAGAGAATTTGAAGGTGGTCACAACAGTGTCTTGCCTGAATCTTACAGAAAGTGGCTGTTTAGAGGAGCTAAATCGCTCATATTTTGAACCTAGAAATTGACACAAATGGGTCGTAACGCATATAATAATGTAATAGGAATATATATAAACTGATTTACATTCAATCGTTTCCATTTTTACTCTAATTTCAAATCAGTTACGTTCGGCGAAATATGTCAGAAGTCTCAATCGAATGAAAATTTTTAGCGTCTGGTTATTCTAGTCTACATTGTATTTATTGCGCATACTCTCCCTATATGAATATGGCGTCACCGTTGACTGCTGGCTTATTTCGCCGAACATAACTGATTTGAAATTGGAGTAAAAACGGAAACCATTGAATGTAAATCAGTTTATATACATTCATATTACAGTATTATATGCATTGCGACCAGGGTTCTTAATCCATTTTGAAATGAACCGGCCACGGTTAGACCTAATGGATAGTCGTCTTTTCAACAACAAACATGTTAGTTTATGCATACTCTATTCACGTCAGTAATTGCATAATTCACTAATTGCATAATGTATTTGGGATAATAATAGAAGAAAGTCCGTATAAAAGACCTAAGTAATTGCATACTTGCATTCATACATTGTACATCGCTATAGTATAATATCGACATTTATATTCATATTATTTCAGCAACTTGCATTGCATATTCCTACTTTTGGTTTCATCCAACTAAACGGAAGTTATAAATTAGTAAAGGCCCATTCTCACGGTGCGACTTGTAGTAACTACTTGTAGTATCGACCCGAGATGTGGCGTAAGAACACCCTAGTCGTACCAACTTTTACAAGCTCCCACCCAGTTGAAAGCGAGTTGAGCGAAATAGAAACTTCCCTATTTCAGTCAACAGATCGTATGAACTTGACCAATCAGAGACGTCGAGTATTAGTACAAACATGAGTTCTCTCCCTTTGTTGTTGGTAAACATGGATGCAAAGCGCACCCATCAAGAGCCGCTCAGCAAACCTTGCTTATGGGATGTGAGTAATAAGACTTATTCCAAGAGAGACGTGCGGCAGGCTGCATTGGCGATGATCGCCATGCAGATGCAGGAGAGCTGAGGCCGAGCTATTTTGTCTTGAATTAATCCCAACAAAAAATGGAAATTTTCCGCATCCATTCTCAGAAAGTTTTTCAAACTGAGAGGGTCTTCTTCAAGTTCACGTAATAGGGAGCTCTACGCACCGGCAGTGGGTCTACGCAGTATTCACTGTCTAACCCAGACGGATTTGGGTTTTCTCTTTTTATTTTTGTTCTTATTTATCAAATGTAGGGCAATAATAGCCAGCGTCTCTTCGTCGCTTGGTGACGCTATTATGCTAAGTATCCACTGTCTAACCCAGACGGATTTGGGTTTTCTCTTTTTATTTTTGTTCTTATTTATCAAATGTAGGGCAATAATAGCCAGCGTCTCTTCGTCGCTTAATGACGCCATTATGCTAAGACAAGACAAGATTTTCGCGAGATTCCCAGTCGTATCAACTCATTTATATACGATTTTGTAATCTACATGTAGAACTACAAGTAGGCTACATACAAATGTTTTTTTAAATTATTTTATTCGTAAGCACATGTTAATATATATATATAAATAAAGTATATAAGTATATAAATAACAAAGTAGCACAAATCGGTTTCCGTGTATAGTCGGAACTCGTAAATATGCTGTACGGGCGAAAGGTCACATGGCCAATTGTCGTGATTCCGATTAGTTTATTTTTAGCATTACCGGTATACAATTGTCGGGATTTAATGCAGCAGGACTAGTTCGGATATCTGAGAGGATCTCTTCCTCAATTTCACTGGATATTAAAGAATTAAATTCACCACAAGAATTAAAATCACGATATAGTTTTTTGGTCATTTCATGATCCTGCTGTTCTGTCAAATCGTTCAATTATTGTTCATAATTTTCGATGGCAATGTTTCTTTTTGCTATGGAATACGCATTTCAGATTAACGCCCGGTTTGAAACAATTTCTATAGATTTGGGAATTAAACTCTTTGTTCTGTCATCGTCTTTCTTTGCTGCGCAGGAATGATCGTCAGATTAATACGGTCTTTTATTGCCGATAATTTGGTTGACCTATATTCCACGTGGGAGGATCTCCGGCTTTTGGAACTTCCATTGACGACGTGCATGCTTGAAGTTCAAGGTCAACGCCGCCATCACTATCTTCAGTTAAATCTCGTTTAAGTTTCCTGGTGACATTCTGCGAGGTGTTCAAGTACTTGGCATGATCACCTCAATTAAGTTGTTTATATATGAAATAAGCCGAAGGTATTCATTGTAATGATTGACTCTTTGATGGGTTTCTTAATCGACGAGTAATGATTAACTCTGTGTAATCGGCCGAAAGTCGATCGATTTATAATACCATTAGTGGCCAGTTCATTGTTTTAACAATCGGCCTGATAATTAATTCTTTGTAAATCGGCCGAAAGTAGATTGATTTGTGATACCTTAGTGGCCGGTTCATTGTTTTACCAATCGACTAGATTAAAGATCAATCGGCTAAAGCCGACAAAAAACAGCCAATTAAGATCCCTGGTTGCGACCCAGTTTTGTCAATTTCTAGGTCCCACATGTTAGCGATTAAGCTCCTTTAAATATTGGATATCAGAAGCCCATCTCTTCTCGGTAAGATCACAACATCAATCACAATGTTGATTAAAATTGACAAATAATTCATGTTTTCAAAGTCGAAGATTTTGGATGATATTGAGTTAGAGACTTAGCTACTTTAAAAATAAAAATATTTATCACAATAGTATTATGTACAGTGTTCAGCATGAACATTAGGAATATATTAATTCACAATATAGGCTAGTAGCCTATTAACTGCTTTTCTGCCCGAATAACATTTGGCCTACATGTATATCATCATGATCATGTTTAATTAAATATACACTGCCTATTTTGTCAACAGTGTGTAATTATTGTAACATATCGAATAATAACTTTCTTGTATTTAGTTATTCTAGGCATTTACTGTATATTACGCCCTCGAAAAATAAGTTCATTTCCTACTTTGACGTGTAACTAGCTTTATATTATGACGTTTCGTGTGAAGTCTGAAGGAGGTTGACTCTTTTACTTTTGAGCAGCGGTGGATACCAAATATATACGACTCACTTTATTGCTGTTTCTCGTGCCTGGGTACGTTTATTTGCATGACTAAATAATTAGACTTCAATAAATTGACACATTACGACTACGGCACCGTACTCACTTTCTTATTTTGAAACCCGTGCGCTCTCCTGCAAAACAAATAACACGCCTCCCACTTCTGGTCGCTTCCAGTAGTCTCGTGTTACAAGGTTCGTCCGCATAGACTCGATTACTAAATGGGAGAATGCTATATCGTAGCCCTCGTTATACGAAAAGGGGCGGAGCTTATTGTTGTCCCTCAGGATCTAAATATTGTAAATACGAAAGTATTAGTAATGAGATGATTAAAGGACTATATTGGTGCCAGTCATTATCACATATAGAGCTGGTTAAACACATTCCAAATATAATTTTAACACAGAGATCATTGCTACGATCGAGTAATACAGGTTTCCTGAGTCGGAAGTGACGAAAGCCAAAAGAAAACACGAGTCATCTCTCTATATAACTGACTGATGTGACAGTGATAACGGATATACGGGCGAATTTCTGCTCACTAATAATTTCTTCGAAGACCGAAAGTTGACCTGACAATTCAATAAAGTAATTGAATGTCATTAGATAAGAGAACACGAGAAAAATAGAAATAGTCCGTACATTCCCTTTTTTATATTCATTCTATATCTTATAAAAACATGGTAATGCACGGACTTTTTCTGTTTTTCTTCCGTGTTCACTTATCTAGTGGCAGTCAATTCTTTTTATGAATTGTCAGATATCCTCTCACAATCTCATACAACAACTTTTGGTCTTCGAATGAAGTATCAGTGAGCAGAAATTCGCCCGTATATCCGTTATCACTCGTCACATCAGTTATATAGAGAGATGACTCGTGTTTTCCTTTGGCGTTCGTCCCAATATGGCGGAAATGGTGGGGAAAAAACCCGGAAAATAATGTCATATATTCTGGTAAGGCAAATATGGGCTTGTAACATATCGTTTTTAGGGTTTTCATGGATGCTTAGTTCATTTTTGATGGTCTAATTGATATACAATGAACTATAGAGGGTGATCATGGTCTGAGTGTTGAATTTATCTAAGAATGTATATTATCTGATTCTTGTTTCAATGGAAGGTAACAGATCAGCAGACAAGCCTCGTGCATGATTTAGATAACCCGCTCTAGCAAATGTGCATCAAAATGGCTTAGGAGTGTTCTTAATGGATTCAGCGGCCCTGGAAACTATAAAAATGACATATTACAAGAACAGCTTGATGACATTTGCACCCAACTATAAGTCTCTGTGCTATTTCGGCACAAATCCTCAGAACAGCCCCCCCCCCCCCTACCAGAATCAATCGTCAAACCTTCCTCCCCGGAAATTGGTCACGGATCTGGGAGTTTGACCCCTACTATTGTGCAAGATTTCAGCTGTAGTCCAGTCGATAAGTCCCGCCCCAAAATGATCACGTGAGCGTTTTAAATGGAGGCTAACTAGGGCAGCGATCATTATTCTCGAAGTATGACGTAGATGGATCGCTGCGTGCAGTTTGACCAGGCCCGAACCAGCTTTCAATCAATCTGTATTCATAAATATGTAAACAGACGGTGGGGAGACATTAGATAAGAAACCCCCCTCCCTTGATCTAGATAAGAATTAAACCTCATCTTTCAACCCCCCGTGTTTCGAACATCAGTAGGTCTATCTCAACGTTTTTAGCTACATTCTCGTACTAGCTACTCTCGACCCATCGGCATCGTGTCTCGATCAGATAATCATAAAGTTCTTTCTGGCAGATGTAGGTGTTAATTAAACCTACTTCATTAGCAAAACTGTCAATTTTGTTCTTCAAAACAAATGCCACAACCAACTATATATAATTCTACCTAACACGGGTACAATAACCTCTTTTAAATCGAAGCGTTAAAAGCCGGCTTTGCCGGACATTTTAAAACGGAATAAGTTTGACGTCTTTACTATAGAGCCGAATCGTTGCCATATTAAGAGAAAATATAATAGTTAAAATTGACAATTTATCATAGTCAAAATGGTAAAAATGTTCATTTTCGAGATTTTTCACTTGTAATTACCACATAACACAAAATCACTATATTAGTATCAAAACAAACCAAAAAAAAAATCTAGTTATGTTTTTTCACTTTCTACTTTTCGCCTTTGCAAATTCACTCTACTTTTTCATTTTTGCATTTTCAACAATCAGAATTTCTCCAGTGTAATTTCCACCACCAAAATTTCTCCAATCGAACGGACAGAGGGTGTGGTTCCGGGTATAGCCGAAGTTGACGTCATAAGACGTCAGTATTTATCGTCTCGGCTAAAATTACTACTCTATTGGGTTATTCATTGAGTCTCTACCTGTCCGCTGTCAATATTAAAATCCAATAGATTAGTTATCATAAAACATGACAGTAAAGACATAAATTATTTGTTCTTTTCACATTAACTGGGAGTTAAATGATGCGAAACTAGAAAAAAAAGTTATATTAATTAAAATACAACTAGAAACTAAAGTTATATTAATTAAAATACAAGGCGGGTCTAATTAGGCCTATATGTACCTCTCCGACAAGACTCAAGAGTTAAAAAAAAAAAAAAACCAAAAAAAAACTATATTATTGACAGTCGGATGGTATAATGTTAGTAATAGTTATTGAAATTTAATCATTAGCATTATATACTTTTGAAAAGCGGAATTTTTTAAAACAAGTATCCGGTAGCCAGTATGTAAGCCTAATAATTTTATGTGGTCTTCAATAAAAATACAGATGTGACGTCATCTTTTGATGTTAGTCTACTAGTACTTCAAATAAAGCACACCTCTATGGTACCTATACAATTAAACAATTACCTACAAATAACATATTACGTTGAATATTGTTTTATATAATTAATTAATCACCAGGCGGTTTTATAAGTCAAAATCCGGGAGGCCTACAGCACAGTGGACGCTTACGACTGGCCCCCGGATCCATTCACTTGATTTGATATGCTTATTGTTTGAAATATATGTGTAGCCTATATTGTGTGTCGTGTTCACGGGTTTGTATTGTGTAATTGTTTATGTGTGATGCGGTCCCCCTGCTCTTACTATTCTCTCAGCTAACGGAAGAACTCCGAATGCATCAGCCGCTTATATCAACGTAGATTTATGACGTCGTGTGCCCATCGTCCCTATCAGGGAGCATTAATTTTAGTCCAGACGATAAAAACAGATCAAAGTCGTCAATTTTTAAGAGAAACGCACGAAACCATGCAGTAGGTTGTCAGGGTCAAACTTTTATATGGTATGGTTTTCATATTTGTCTGGTGCTCTCTTGAACCGTTTTCGGGGATTTGATTACTCCAGAAACATGCTGCCCAGATTCCAAATTTACAAAGGGGCATAACTCTGCACTGTTTTGTCATAAAATAGCAATTTTGGTGTCTAAATTATTGTTTTGGGAGTCATTCTTTCATTTGAAGATATGTCCAGGGGTGTTAAGTGGTTCCTTATACCATTTTCAGGGAATCCCCTACCCCAAAACATGTTGACGGGAACCCAAATTTACGTATATTCGTAACTCTGTACTACTTCATCACTTACTGACATATTTTGTATGTGCATGTTTTGCGATCCCAACCCTCAATGACCAGATGTCCTGGAAAATGAGTTAGAATGACGCGCACGATGCTGTTTATATGATTTATAGACATGGGGTGCTTTTTATTAACTGATTGCAAAAATAAGCGCCAATGTCAGTTTGCTGGGCTATACAACATTATCGTTTGTATAACATTTACCGTTACACTTACATAGAGGCTCAAGGTAAGCCTGGTAGCCGACCAAGAAGTTGTGAATTGGGTGGGGGGGGGGCAATGTACCGTGCCATCCATAATCCCACCCCACAATGAATATCAACAAGACACTGGCTGTAATACTGGGTGTACCGGTAGAACATAGACCCTATTGCCAATATAGGTGTTCGCCGATCTTTATCTCACCAGAAAGCAGTTTTATTTAAATTGCCATAAAGTTTATGTCATATTATGATTATTATTGATGTTGTTAGTAATCTTTCGTGAACCTTAGGGGCAGACTATAACACTGAGTAACCTGAAGGGGAGGGGGGGGGAATTTGGACAATTTCAGTCAATATCCTGGCTTTTGAGATCATTGCTGGGGAGGAAATTCTTGTTAACGAGAGGATCAGAAATGGCAGTCAATGCAACAGAATCTCGAGATCTGCCTGTCAATTCCACCTAATTTGTGAGAGTTGACAGTACAGCAGTAGTACAGTCTGTCGACCCACGACCTACTGGTACCAACTGGGCGGTTCACTATAACCCTGAATATAATAGTGATGAGATAGTATAAGATCACAGAGGAGTGGAAGAATGATGCCATAATAGAATTGAGCGCCGTAAGCGAAAAAATGTCCGAAAGCAACATATAACTGAGCTTTTAATTATTTGGGACTGGGCTAATTCCCTGGCATTTCAGTTCATTGATAGGCATAAATACTTCTGAACGAGAGGATAAGAATTGGTACAGAATCTCAAGGCCTGCCTGCCTGCCTGCCTGCCTGCCTGCCAATTCCACCTATTTTGTGAGAATCGACAGAACATTTGTACAGTCTGTCGCCCCACGACTCACTCACTAGTGATAACCGTAAATATGACAGTGATAAAATAGTACATGGTATAAGTAATAAGTAAACGTTGATATAACATGGGAGAACCCCAAAGGGCAGACCATCGCCAAAAGAGTCCCCTCTTAGATGACGACTTCTCAATACACAAATCTCTGGATAAACACAGATATAAATAGAGCCATCAGACGGTAACAGAGGGCTTACAAGAAGGCCCGCCTTACTAAGAAGAATCAAGACAAGGACCTTTACAAGAAGCTACATAATTACCTTGAAACCACGATCAGCAGTGACTAAAAGGAAGACTCCAAGAAATTTTGGACTTACATCAAGAGTAAAGGCCAAGAAGCCACTTGAGTAGCACCGCTCAAAAACAAGAGTGACGCCCAGTAAAAAACCAACATACTGAATCCACAGTTTGAATCAGCTTTCACTGCAGTGTTCCTACCATGGCATCCATCAAACTTGATTGGAAAGGTGTACATACATTTGAAACTTCTGATGAATTAGAAGCTCCATTATGCAACTGGACCAAACACAGTCCCCTCCTTCATCATCAAAGCTGTAGTCACCAAATTTTCACCTGCCCATACACAACTATTCCAGATGTCACTCGACTCAGGCATAGTCCCCAAGGATTGGACAGAAGCCAATATTCAAGAAGGGAGACATACATCAGCCAGGGAACTAAACGCCAGTGTCACTTGCCCACATCACCTGCAAGATACTGGAGCATACATGTATATTGCATAACAGTATAATGCAGCACTTTGACAAGAACAGCATCTTGTGTGATAGTCAGTATGGTTTCAGGAAGCGTCGCTCCTATAAGACACAACTGATCTCTACCATACAGGAAATAGGCTCACCCGTAGCCAAGGGAAAACAATTGCACGTCATACTCCTGACCTCGCCAAAGCGTTTGACAAGTGCCCCATGAAAAGCTCCTTCATAAGCGTGAACATTACGGAGTAAGAGGCAACTCACTGAAGTGGACCGGATACTTCCTCAGCAAAAGACACCAACAAGTCCTACTCCGCTGAGCAATATCTGACATGGCTCAGGTTACACCAGAGTTCCACGGTGCACTGTGCTTGTATTGTTCCATAACCTTCAACAACGATCTTCCAGAATCCATAAAGTCATCCCATTTCAAGCTTATTGTTGATGACAGTCTCTGGTTGTGGGAAACCACACAGCCTCCGACCTTCTCCAGAAAGATCTCACTGCATTAGAGACATAGGAAAATACGGGGCAGATGTCCTTCAATCCATCCACATTGCTCCAAAGAACAAGAGGATACTATTCAGCACGGCTTAGTCGATATACTTCACCAGAAGTACTTACGAATCGGCGACTCTCGCACCCGAGACCAACACAGATTCTACCAGGAGAGAGTATAAAACTGTCATTGAACTATTTATGGTCTGGGAAGATCCCAGTTCAGTATCATTACAAAGAAATCTAAATGGAATAACCCGACATCACAGATATGAACAAATTATGGACAATTATCTAAACAAAAATGCAGATTTTTCTGAAAACAAAGGACAAAAAACACGATTGCTGTATAACCATTATTCCTTTGTATCTAAGTTCGTCTTATTTGGTATCCCCGACCTTTAAAAACATACACTTGAACATATTAGAGGACTAGTTTCAATATTTCCTTACTTTTACGATGAAAAAGTTCCATTTTTGCCAGCCATTTTGAAAATGGCCACTGAACCAACCTAAAATGACGTCACATACCAAAAATATCATAGGATTCAGATTCTGCAGCCAAAATGGCCTTAGAAAACACTCGTCACGTGGGATATCGATAAATGTTGATGTCATTTGCCCACCTCTAGTTTCACTATCTCTAGACGCCTCAAAAGTAGGCCTACCGGCCTCAATTCTTAACACATCGCCTTGAAACTACATGTATGTATAATAGGTTTTCCTTATACCCTAAGGATGCTCCTTATTGTTTTTGGTGCGTGCCAGATCCCCAGGGGCAGAGAGCCACGCTCAATTTTTGCATGTGTCAGTTTGTCGTCTACAAGCCACGATTCTTAATGGATTGTCTTGAAATTGTGCATACTTATTCCTTATACTCTAAGAATGATCACTTTTGGTTTTTTTGTGCATGACTAACCCCCATGGGCAGAGCCACGCCTATTTTTTCTTTGTGTGTCTGTGTGTTTTGATCATCCTGAAAACTGTTCATACTTATTCCTTATACCTTTAGGATGACCGCTATTATTTTTGATGCATGCCCGACTCCCAGGGGCATAGCAACGCCCTTTTTTTATGTTTATCGCCTAGGGGTCCCAATTCTGAATTGATCATCCTGCAGCGTTACAGGGGTCGGGAATGCAGCAAAAGTTCAGAATTGCAGCCTGTGGGCGATAAGGAATATAATATGAATAGTTTTCAAGACAATCCAGTAAGAATTTCGGCCTGTAGGCAAAAAAAAAAACAGATATACAAAGAAAAAATGGGTGTGGCTCTGACCCGGGTTGGGCTAGCACCTAAAACAATAGGAAACATCCATAGGGTATAAGGAATAAGTATGCAAAGTTTCAAGATAGTGTAACATTACTTTACTTCAACTTTCTAAGCAGACAAAACAAATTTTCCCCTGTGTTTGAAAGCAAAATTAAATTGAAACGATACTCCCTGTAGCCAAATGAGTATATTCTTATTCTACTTTATAAGTTGCTCTAAAAAGACAAATAGGAGGGGCCTTAGTCTTTCAGAAGTAATTTTAATCTGACTGTCAAAGCCCAATATTCCAATTTGTAAAGCGGAATAACCATTTTTATACGCCCACATTGTCATGTGGATGTATATTGTCGTCGCCCCTGTCCGTCCGGAGATCGGTCCGTCCGTCCGTCCACAATTTGTTTGTGGACTCTCTACAGGTCACAATTCTTGTCCGATTTTGACGAAACTTGAAATATAGGTTTATCCCCAAAAGATCTCGGCTGCTTTCGATATTGGCATGTATCGGATCGAAACTTCATGGATTATGGCCCCTATTTGTACGAAAAATTACGTTTTTAGCTTGTGGACCCTATAGAGGTCACAATTTTGATCCGATTTTGTTGAAACTTGAAATGTAAGTTTATAACCCAAAGATCTCAGTTCCTTTCGATATTCGCGCATATCGGACAGTAACTTCCTGAATTATGGCCCCTGATTGTACGAAAAATCACGTTTTTAGCTTGTGGACCCTATAGAAGTCATAATTTTTATCCGATTTAAAAAAAAACGTTCTATTATATCACCGTTACACCCTAAGGTTGACTGAGTTCGAATTTCGTGAAAATCGGCCCAAAATTGACAGATAAAATGGCCGCCGTTCGTTCCCAAATAGCGTAAAAATATGGTATATCAAGGTTGTGGACCCTATAGAGGTCACAATTTTTATCCGATTTTGTTGAAACTTGAAATGTAAGTTTATAACCCAAAGATCTCGGTTTCTTTCGATATTCGCGCATATCGGACCGTAACTTCCTGAATTATGGCCCCTGATTGTACGAAAAATCGCGTTTTTAGCTTGTGGACCCTATAGAGGTCATAATTTTTATCCGATTTAAAAAAAAAAACGTATTATTATGTCACTGTTACACCCTAAGGACGACTGAGTTCGAATTTCGTGAAAATCGACCCAAAATTGACAGACAAAATGGCCGGCGTACGTTCTCAAATAGCGTAAAAATATGGTATATCAAGGTTGTGGACCCTATAGAGATCACAATTTTTATCCGATTTTGTTGAAACTTGATATGTAAGTTTATAACCCACAGATCTCGGTTCATTTCCATATTCGCGCATATCGGACCGTAACTTCCTGAATTATGGCCCGTGATTGTACGAAAAATCGCGTTTTTAGCTTGTGGACCCTATAGAGGTCACAATTTTGATCCGATTTTGTTGAAACTTGAAATGTAAGTTTATAACCCAAAGATCTCAGTTCCTTTCGATATTCGCGCATATCGGACCGTTACTTCCCGAATTATGGCCCCTGATTGTACGAAAAATCACGTTTTTAGCTTGTGGAACCTATAGAGGTCATAATTTTTATCCGATTTTGTTGAAACTTGAAACGTAAGTTTATAACCCAAAGATCTTGGTTCCTTTTCATATTCGCGCATATCGGACCGTAACTTCCCGAATTATGGCCCCTGATTCTACGAAAAATCGCGTTTTTAGCTTGTGGACCTTATAGAGGTCATAATTTTTTATCCGATTTCAAAAACCGTATTATATCACCGTTACACCCTAAGGACGACTGAGTTCGAATTTCGTGAAAATCGGCCCAAAATTGACAGACAAAATGGCCGCCGTTCGTTCTCAAATAGCGTAAAAATATGGTATATCAAGGTTGTGGACCCTATAGAGGTCACAATTTTTATCCGATTTTGTTGAAACTTGAAATGTAAGTTTATAACCCAAAGATCTCTGTTCCTCTCGATATTCGCGCACATCGAATTGTAATTTCTTGAATTATGGCCCTTGATTGTAGGAAAAATCACTTTCTTGTTAGCTTGTTCTCTATCCATCTCTCGAAAATGTGGGCGTATCCTGCCTGGCAGCCGCTGGTTTTCTCATTTGAGAGGCCAAATAAAAATTAGAACAATACAATGTAGATCCAAAATGATTGCTTCATCGATGTAGCACACTGCTGTGATGCCGCATCTTCCCCCTGGTCCAAGATTTTGGAACACTGCAGGACCCACTCTCTGGTTCAGACCGATTCCACCCCATACCATTATGCTTGGACCTCCCCATTGGTCAGAATAACGCCGGCCACGTCGACGCCATATTCTGGTCCTGCCATCTGTATAACACTATGGGGTCTATATACTGTGGAGGTATTCTGGTTAATGTTTCGTCGTCGTTAGCTAGTACCACTGACAACAAGAAATAGGCTAACAACACTGGTGGTCTAAAGTCGGGCAATTACATCATAGTCTGATAATCCAGATATGTAACACAACACAGTTCTATGGATAACAATCACTATATTATATACACACGACGTTTCGACAATAATTCACTGGTCGTTATCAAGCATACATTTTACAAATGAGGAAAAAATTGTGACAGTATTATATATACGTACATTGAACAATGATATGAGAAACCATAAGTTAACAATCATGAAACCCTAGCTTGATTGGGTTATCAAATTAAGTATGCTAAGATTAATTATATCGTGTGTATATAATAGTGATTGTTATCCATAGAACTGTGTTGTGTTATATTATGTTCAATCGCTAAATGCCATTCAAAGATTAAATCCAAATATGGTAGTCCTATGTGTTAGAAACGTGGTTAGCTTATATTTAATGTCATAGATATGTGTCTAGTTTCCTGTATTATGGATGTTGTAAAGATATAAAAACATAGTTAACGTAAAAAGTGTTCCAGTCTTAATTTAACATTGGAAATAGTTATCACAACGTGAAATCGAAGAAAGGCCTAGACGATAGTATTACCCTAGTATCACGGGCCGTATCACAAAGGGGAAGTAATTCATAACTGATCTATTTAACGACACCGTAGTGTCACAGTCCTTTATTTGGTGCCGCGACACAGGATAGTGTCACAGGCGTTTATTTGGTGCCGTTGACGTAAGGATCTCGACCCTGATGTAGCAGTGAAGAGAATATGCGTCACACGTTGGATGTGGGGGGATTTGGCGGAGTGATTTCCACATCTAACCAGCGACTCATCGCACTGTATAGTGCTACATATTTGTGTTGGAGACGTCCAAAACCTGTGGAAGAAATCTAGAAGAAGACAGCAATCAAAAGAAATCTATCTAGTGGGCAGAGTTGGTGGAAATAGTCGGCCAATGGGTAAATACATTTTTTCTGAAAATTCAACATGTATTTTTTCTTTGTGTGTCTGTGTGTTTTGATCATCCTGAAAACTGTTCATACTTATTCCTTATACCTTTAGGATGACCGCTATTATTTTTGATGCATGCCCGACTCCCAGGGGCATAGCAACGCCCTTTTTTTATGTTTATCGCCTAGGGGTCCCAATTCTGAATTGATCATCCTGCAGCGTTACAGGGGTCGGGAATGCAGCAAAAGTTCAGAATTGCAGCCTGTGGGCGATAAGGAATATAATATGAATAGTTTTCAAGACAATCCAGTAAGAATTTCGGCCTGTAGGCAAAAAAAAAACAGATATACAAAGAAAAAATGGGTGTGGCTCTGACCCGGGTTGGGCTAGCACCTAAAACAATAGGAAACATCCATAGGGTATAAGGAATAAGTATGCAAAGTTTCAAGATAGTGTAACATTACTTTACTTCAACTTTCTAAGCAGACAAAACAAATTTTCCCCTGTGTTTGAAAGCAAAATTAAATTGAAACGATACTCCCTGTAGCCAAATGAGTATATTCTTATTCTACTTTATAAGTTGCTCTAAAAAGACAAATAGGAGGGGCCTTAGTCTTTCAGAAGTAATTTTAATCTGACTGTCAAAGCCCAATATTCCAATTTGTAAAGCGGAATAACCATTTTTATACGCCCACATTGTCATGTGGATGTATATTGTCGTCGCCCCTGTCCGTCCGGAGATCAGTCCGTCCGTCCGTCCACAATTTGTTTGTGAACTCTCTACAGGTCACAATTCTTGTCCGATTTTGACGAAACTTGAAATATAGGTTTATCCCCAAAAGATCTCGGCTGCTTTCGATATTGGCATGTATCGGATCGAAACTTCATGGATTATGGCCCCTATTTGTACGAAAAATTACGTTTTTAGCTTGTGGACCCTATAGAGGTCACAATTTTGATCCGATTTTGTTGAAACTTGAAATGTAAGTTTATAACCCAAAGATCTCAGTTCCTTTCGATATTCGCGCATATCGGACAGTAACTTCCTGAATTATGGCCCCTGATTGTACGAAAAATCACGTTTTTAGCTTGTGGACCCTATAGAAGTCATAATTTTTATCCGATTTAAAAAAAAACGTTCTATTATATCACCGTTACACCCTAAGGTTGACTGAGTTCGAATTTCGTGAAAATCGGCCCAAAATTGACAGATAAAATGGCCGCCGTTCGTTCCCAAATAGCGTAAAAATATGGTATATCAAGGTTGTGGACCCTATAGAGGTCACAATTTTTATCCGATTTTGTTGAAACTTGAAATGTAAGTTTATAACCCAAAGATCTCTGTTCCTCTCGATATTCGCGCATATCGGACCGTAACTTCCTGAATTATGGCCCCTGATTGTACGATGTACGAAAAATCGCGTTTTTAGCTTGTGGACCCTATAGAGGTCATAATTTTTATCCGATTTAAAAAAAAAAACGTATTATTATGTCACTGTTACACCCTAAGGACGACTGAGTTCGAATTTCGTGAAAATCGACCCAAAATTGACAGACAAAATGGCCGGCGTACGTTCTCAAATAGCGTAAAAATATGGTATATCAAGGTTGTGGACCCTATAGAGATCACAATTTTTATCCGATTTTGTTGAAACTTGATATGTAAGTTTATAACCCACAGATCTCGGTTCATTTCCATATTCGCGCATATCGGACCGTAACTTCCTGAATTATGGCCCGTGATTGTACGAAAAATCGCGTTTTTAGCTTGTGGACCCTATAGAGGTCACAATTTTGATCCGATTTTGTTGAAACTTGAAATGTAAGTTTATAACCCAAAGATCTCAGTTCCTTTCGATATTCGCGCATATTGGACCGTTACTTCCCGAATTATGGCCCCTGATTGTACGAAAAATCACGTTTTTAGCTTGTGGAACCTATAGAGGTCATAATTTTTATCCGATTTTGTTGAAACTTGAAACGTAAGTTTATAACCCAAAGATCTTGGTTCCTTTTCATATTCGCGCATATCGGACCGTAACTTCCCGAATTATGGCCCCTGATTCTACGAAAAATCGCGTTTTTAGCTTGTGGACCTTATAGAGGTCATAATTTTTTATCCGATTTCAAAAACCGTATTATATCACCGTTACACCCTAAGGACGACTGAGTTCGAATTTCGTGAAAATCGGCCTAAAATTGACAGACAAAATGGCCGCCGTTCGTTCTCAAATAGCGTAAAAATATGGTATATCAAGGTTGTGGACCCTATAGAGGTCACAATTTTTATCCGATTTTGTTGAAACTTGAAATGTAAGTTTATAACCCAAAGATCTCTGTTCCTCTCGATATTCGCGCACATCGAATTGTAATTTCTTGAATTATGGCCCTTGATTGTAGGAAAAATCAATTTCTTGTTAGCTTGTTCTCTATCCATCTCTCGAAAATGTGGGCGTATCCTGCCTGGCAGCCGCTGGTTTTCTCATTTGAGAGGCCAAATAAAAATTAGAACAATACAATGTAGATCCAAAATGATTGCTTCATCGATGTAGCACACTGCTGTGATGCCGCATCTTCCCCCTGGTCCAAGATTTTGGAACACTGCAGGACCCACTCTCTGGTTCAGGCCGATTCCACCCCATACCATTATGCTTGGACCTCCCCATTGGTCAGAATAACGCCGGCCACGTCGACGCCATATTCTGGTCCTGCCATCTGTATAACACTATGGGGTCTATATACTGTGGAGGTATTCTGGTTAATGTTTCGTCGTCGTTAGCTAGTACCACTGACAACAAGAAATAGGCTAACAACACTGGTGGTCTAAAGTCGGGCAATTACATCATAGTCTGATAATCCAGATATGTAACACAACACAGTTCTATGGATAACAATCACTATATTATATACACACGACGTTTCGACAATAATTCACTGGTCGTTATCAAGCATACATTTTACAAATGAGGAAAAAATTGTGACAGTATTATATATACGTACATTGAACAATGATATGAGAAACCATAAGTTAACAATCATGAAACCCTAGCTTGATTGGGTTATCAAATTAAGTATGCTAAGATTAATTATATCGTGTGTATATAATAGTGATTGTTATCCATAGAACTGTGTTGTGTTATATTATGTTCAATCGCTAAATGCCATTCAAAGATTAAATCCAAATATGGTAGTCCTATGTGTTAGAAACGTGGTTAGCTTATATTTAATGTCATAGATATGTGTCTAGTTTCCTGTATTATGGATGTTGTAAAGATATAAAAACATAGTTAACGTAAAAAGTGTTCCAGTCTTAATTTAACATTGGAAATAGTTATCACAACGTGAAATCGAAGAAAGGCCTAGACGATAGTATTACCCTAGTATCACGGGCCGTATCACAAAGGGGAAGTAATTCATAACTGATCTATTTAACGACACCGTAGTGTCACAGTCCTTTATTTGGTGCCGCGACACAGGATAGTGTCACAGGCGTTTATTTGGTGCCGTTGACGTAAGGATCTCGACCCTGATGTAGCAGTGAAGAGAATATGCGTCACACGTTGGATGTGGGGGGATTTGGCGGAGTGATTTCCACATCTAACCAGCGACTCATCGCACTGTATAGTGCTACATATTTGTGTTGGAGACGTCCAAAACCTGTGGAAGAAATCTAGAAGAAGACAGCAATCAAAAGAAATCTATCTAGTGGGCAGAGTTGGTGGAAATAGTCGGCCAATGGGTAAATACATTTTTTCTGAAAATTCAACATGTAAATTTGTTTAACTAGACCAATTAATATAAGATTAAAATTAAATAAGATATAGTATATATAGTTAGGTATATTAAAATTGTTAAACTGGATTTAAAGTGAGTCTAAGGGGTAGGTTGAACAAATGTTTTTATTAACTAAGGAATAGGGAAACAGAATAGAAAAAAAATAACCAATGATATCTCCGGTCAATGTAGAAGGAAGTTCGAAAATGGATTGCGTGGTTGACACGAAACTCCATAAGAATTGTTCTTCTTGAGGCATAGATCGTAACTATATTTCGAAAAGTCTATTGATAGGTAGACGATTTGTTTGTACATGAATGTAATGTACCTGTATATGTAAGCGGTGTTTACAAGCTGAGCTTGTAATCGTATCCTTGTATTCTTTGTAAATTTACCTATTGTAATCAACCTGACGTTTCTTTTGCTGCTTAGTATATAATAAACTAACATCTGAACATGTCTCTTGTTTACTGTGTTTTTTATTTAATTTTACATTTGAATGACGAAATTGGTACTGAACGAAAAAAGCTAACGAGAAGCCACTTTTCAGGTCAATTTTGAACCAAGTGTCTTCTGTCCCCAAAAATACTTTTTGACTTTATTTAGTAATGACGATCGAGGCTAGGCCCAAAATTCAATCGCTAAATTCAATCGGATTAATTTTACTGAAATTTTCAGAAAATTCCCTTAACATTTTCAAGTGTTAACTATTATCTTTAACTGTATTGATGTTAACTGTATCTTTAAATCAACGTGGAACTCGTTTCCCGCCAATTTTACCCCCCCCCCCTCCTCCACACCTGCAACCCCCACCACACTCCACCTCCCCACAAATCAAAACAGTTATCCAGGGGCATCATATACACTTCTCTTTAGAGATATACAGTCCTAGAAATTTATGTTTTATTAATATATATAACGTAATCATCATTTATGTCAACATAATGACATTTCCCCCCAATTGTAGATATTGGACCCTTCATATCTCGAAAACGCCCCCTTAAACGCCTGATCACCACACAGGTCCGGAATCTACGCAAAAAACTGGTCTCATAAATTCACCAATGAGTAAAAAGAACTAGCGATAAACGAAAGTTTTGTCACTACATTGAGCCGGGCTAATTAGTCCTACATGCATTAATAAAGAAATTACAAAGGCATCCAATCTTAGCTAAAAAAAAAACAACCCAAAACACCTCCGTATTTATCTCAACGTTTTTTAGCTACGTTCTCGTAGGGTCAAATCCGAATTTAGATAAATTAGAAATAACCGAACAGAAAATATATGAACACAAATCTGAATATTACTGGAATTATTTCTTATACTTTGTTTCTGATACATTTAAACCTTTATCCAAACCTCATACAGCCAATGAACTATTTATATTTCAATCTTATAATACATTACCACACAAACTGTGCCATGACCAATCTTTAAAATTATCAAAAGACAATGTATTAAAATTGTACGATGACTATAACCTAATAAACAACCATAAGACTATACATGTACTATATGATAAAATTATGACAAATCTAATGTCAGTTATGACATAAAAACACAAAACGTAAAACCAAAAATCATTTACAAAACAAGAATTCACTTTGATACAAACATTCCATTACTAAATGGGAAAAATAACTTGGTAACTCAATCAACGAATTTGAAATGAAGTCAATATTTAATTTGACCAATAACTACAGACATATCTAGATTATACAAATATATTCACAAAATAATTTATACCAACTTTAAAGTTTTTATACGCCCACATTTTCATGTGGACGTATATTGTCGTCGCCCCTGTCCGTCCGGACGTCTGGACGTCCGTCCGTCCGTCCGTCCACAATTTGTTTGTGGACACTCTACAGGTCACAATTCTTATCCGATTTTAACGAAACTTGAAATATAGGTGTATCTCAAAAAGATCTCGGCTGCGTTCGATATTGGCATGTATCGGATCGAAACTTCATGGATTATGGCCCCTGTTTGTACGAAAAATCACGTTTTTGGCTTGTGGACCCTATAGAGGTCACAATTTTTATCCGATTTTGTTGAATCTTGTAATGTAAGTTTATAACCCAAAGATCTCGGTTCCTTTCGATATTCGCGCATATCGGACGGTAACTTCCTGAATTATGGCCCCTGATAGTACGAAAAATCGCGTTTTTAGCTTGTGGACCCTATAGAGGTCATAATTTTTATCCGATTTAAAAAACCGTATTATTATATCACCGTTACACCATAAGGCACCATAAGGACGACTGAGTTCGATTTTTGTGAGAATCGGCCTAAAATTGACAGACAAAATGGCCGCCGTTCGTTCTCAAATAGCGTAAAAATATGGTATATCAAGGTTGTGGACCCTATAGAGATCACAATTTTTATCAGATTTTGTTGAAACTTAAAATGTAAGTTTATAACCCAAAGATCTCGGTTCCTTTCGATATTCGCGCATATCGGACCGTAAGTTCCTGAATTATAGCCCCTGATTGTACGAAAAATCGCGTTTTTAGCTTGTGGACCCTATAGAGGTCAAAATTTTTATCCGATTTAAAAAAAAACGTATTATTATATCACCGTTACACCATAAGGACGACTGTGTTCGAATTTCGTGAAAATCGGCCCAAAATTGACAGACAAAATGGCCGCCGTTCGTTCTCAAATTATGGTATATCAAGGTTGTGGACCCTGTAAAGGTCACAATTTTTATCCGATTTTTTTGAAACTTGAAATGTAAGTTTATAACCCAAAGATTTCGGTTCCTTTCGATATTTGCGCATATCGAATTGTAATTTCCTGAATCATGGCCCTTGATTGTAGGAAAAATCACTTTCTTTTTAGCTTGTTCTCTATCCATCTCTCGAAAATGTGGGCGTATTCTGCCTGGCAGCCGCTGGTTATCCGATTTTGTTGAAACTTGAAATGTAAGTTTATAACCCATAGATCTCAGTTCCTTTCGATATTCGCGCATATCGGACCGTAACTTACTGAATTATGGCCCCTGGTTTTACGAAAAATCGCATTTTTAGCTTGTGGACCCTATAGAGGTCATAATTTTTATCCGATTTTAAAAAAAACGCATTATTATATCACCGTTAAACCCTAAGGATGGCTGAATTCGAATTTCGTGAAAATCGACCCAAAATTGACAGACAAAATGGCCGCCCTTCGTTCTTAAATAGTGTAAAAATATGGTATATCAAGGTTGTGGACCCTATAGTGGTCACAATTTTAATCCGATGTTGTTGAAACTTGAAATGTAAGTTTAAAACCCAAAGATCTCGGTTCCTTTCGATATTCGTGCATATCGGACCGTTACTTCCTGAATTATGGCCCCTGATTGTACGAAAAATCGCGTTTTTAGCTTGTGGACCCGATAGAGATCGTATTATTATATCACCGTTACATCCTAAAGACGGCTGAGTTCGAATTTCGTGAAATTCGGCCCAAAATTGAGCTTGACAGATCACTTAGAAAGGCCAGGTATGGCTTGTAATGTGTCTATTTTATGCTTTTCAGGTATGTAGAGTCCATTCCCACTATCTTAAATGAGATTGTCAGAATCCAAGCGTAGAAAATATGGTATATATATATCAAGGTTGTGGACCCTATAGACTATAGAGGTCACAATTTTTATCCGATTTTGTTGAAACTTGAAATGTAAGTTTATTACCCATAGATCTCAGTTCCTGTCGATATTCGCGCATATCGGACCATAACTTCCTGAATTATGGCTCCTGATTGTACGAAAAATTTCGTTTTTAGCTTATGGTCCCTATAGAGGTCATAATTTTTATTCGATTTAAAAAACCGTATTACTATATCACCGTTACACCCTAAGGACGAATGAGTTCGAATTTCATGAAAATCGGCCCAAAATTGACAGACAAAATGAACTTGATACAGTTGGGCGGCGTTAAGCGACCCGCCCCCGTCCGACTGGGCTACTCTGTATTATCTTAGTTCACTGCTACCACTGCTCAATATTGGGCGGTGAACTAAATCAACCATCATAATTGTTTTCATTCGGGTAATTTGCATAGGGACTGAAATTAAATTGTCTGTGAAGAGTTCCACATTTGGCGTGCTTGACACCGCGGCCTGGTACCGTGCCCAGAACGCCACGCTTATCGCGGCAAAGTGTGAACGAGGCTATAGTATCTAGTTGCTTCGGAATTAAAACAACATGTAGGGATTTATAGAAGACTAAGCTATATTTATGTTGTTATCTTAAACCCCGTTTACATTAAAAAGTTCAAGCGTGCAGCCACGGCACGGTTACTCTTTTTGTAGGGTAAAGCGTGCATTACCTTTAGTACGGATCCGGTCCGGCTCCGGTCCGGTTGCGGATACGGAAAAAATCACTTTCATAGAATTTTAGTAAGAGTGTTTTTCTATATGCGGGTGTGGATACGGTTCTCTATGCGGCGTCCGGTACGGTTTTTCGAAACGGACCATGTCGCGACCGGTACGGAAACGCATGCGGAACCGTGTCCGTAAACGCACATAAGGAACACAGTTTGGGTAGCCCGCACAGCAAAAAGCTACAAATAGGTAGGGAAATTCCAATTTTCGCCCTTTCTTGGACACGTGTTCATGGAATCAGAAAAAGAAAAGATGAAAATCGAAAGAAAGGACATAGAGAAACTGATTGAACTTGTACGTTGCCATCGATGCCTGTATGGTGCAAGCTGTGCAGGATATAAAGATGCACAACTGGTGCACAATGTCTGGTAATCAATTTCCCAGGCTATGGGATACGATTCCATCAAAGGTGAGTGATCAAACTATCGATGCATAGTGACTGATAAGCAGATTGTATTCTATCATTACATCAGTCAACTGTATCGCACATATTTCATTGCTATGCCATCGTCAGTTTTGCTATATAGTTTACATTTAAGCATGCCCTTAATTTTTAAAACCTTGTTCACTCTAGAAGGACCTGGCATCACTAGGGCTTGAAAGTCTCCCCTTTTGTTTTTCCATTTCTTTATCAGTATGTACGCTGCAGCCAATATTATCAATGTTTTTTCTTCTTCTACCAAAGTTGACAATGCCGGTGCCATGTTGTAAAGAGAGCCCTTCCGCTTGAATAACCGCATATAAGGATACACAACCTGAGGTGTGCCATGTCGGCTCCCGGGCCGGAGCAGCCGAACCGGAGCCGGACCGGATCCGTACTAAAGGAACTGCAGCTTAAACGGGTAAAACATAAGCGTGCCGTACTGAGTACAGTGCCACTCTGACCCACTGAAGGTTGTGTATCCTAATATGCGGTTATTCAAGCGGAAGGGCTCTCTTTACAACATGGCACCGGCATTGTCAATTTTGATGAAACTTGAAATGCATGTTTATAACCTAAAGTATCTTGGTTCCTTTCGATATTGTCGCATATCGGATCGTAACTACCTGAATTATGGCCCCTTTTTTAGCTTGTGGTCCCTCTGAAGGTCACAGTTATTATCTGATTTTAAAAATCGTTTGAATATATCACCGAAACACCATAATAAAGGTTGAGTTCGAATTTCGTGAATATTGGACAAAAACTGCCGGACAAAATGGCCGCCGCTTGTACGCGAATAGTATAAAAATATATCAAGGTTGTAGACCCTGTAGAGGTCACAATTTTAATCTGATTTTGATGAAACTTGAAATGCGTGTTAATCACCCAAAGATCTTGGTTCTTTTCGATATTTGCGCATATCAGATCTTAACTTCCTGAATTATGGCCCCTGATTGTACGCAAAATCGCCTATTGTAGCTTGTGGTCCCTCTGGAGATCACAATTATTATCCGATTAAAAAAACCCATTTGATTATATCAACGTTACACCGTAATAAAGGTTGAGTTCGAATTTCCTGAAAATCAAACCAAAACTGCCGGACAAAATAAAATGGCCGCCGCTACGCGAATGGTGTAAAAATATGGTATATCAAGGTTGTGGACCCTGTAGAGGTCACAATTTTAATCCGATTTTTATGAAACTTGAAAAGTATGTTTATAACCCAAAGATCTTGCTTCCTTTCGATATTTGCGCATGAATTATGGCCCTTGATTGTAGGAAAAATCACTTTCTTTTTAGCTTGTTCTCTATCCATCTCTCGAAAATGTGGGCGTATCCTGCCTGGCAGCCGCTGCTTGTCCGATTTAAAAAAAAACGTTTTAGTATATCAATGTTACACCCTAAGATTGGTTGGGTTCGAATTTCGTGAAAATCGGCCCAAAACTGACAGACAAAATGGCCGCCCCTCGTTCTCAAATAGCGTAAAAATATGGTATATCAAGGTTGTGGACCCTCTAGAGGCCACAGTTTTCTTCTGATTTTGATGAAACTTGAAATGTAAGTTTATAACCCAAAGATCGCGGTTCCTTTCGATATTCGCGCATATCGGACCGTAACTTCCTGAATTATGGCCCCTGATTGTACGAAAAATCGCGATTTTTAGCTTGTGGACCCTATAGAGGTCATAATTTTTATCCGATTTAAAAACCCGTTTTAGTATATCACCGTTACACCCTAAGGGTGGTTGGGTTCGAATTTCGTGAAAATCGGCCAAAAACTGAGAGACAAAATGGCCGCACCTCGTTCTCAAATAGCGTAAAAATATGGTATATCTTAAGGTTGTTGGCCCTCTAAAGGTCACAATTTTCTTCTGATTTTGGGGAAACTTGAAATGTAAGTTTATACCCAAAGATCTCGGTTCCTTTCGATATTCGCGCATATCGGACAGTAACTTCCTGAATTATGGCCCCTGATTGTACGAAAAATCTCGTTTTTAGCTTGTGGACCCTGTAGAGGTCATAAATTTTATCCGATTTAAAAAACCGTTTTAGTATATCACAGTTACACCCTAAAGATGGTTGAGTTCGAATTTCGTGAAAATCGGCCCAAAACTGACAGACAAAATGGCCGCCCCTCGTTCTCAAATAGCGTAAGAATCGCGTTTTTTAGCTTGTGGACCCTAGTCATAATTTTTATCCGAATTAAAAAACGGTTTGAATATATCACCGTTACACCCTAAGGATGGATGATTTCAAATTTCGTAAAAATCGGAACAAAACTGACAGACACAATGGCGGCCTTCGTACTCAATTTAATAGCGTAACAATATGGTACATATCAATGTTGTGGACCCTCTAGAGGTCACAATTTTCTTCTGATTTTGATGAAACTTGAAATGTAGGTTTATAACCCATAGGTCTTCATTCCTGAATTATGGCCCCTGATTGTACGAAAAATCACGTTTTTAACTTGATGTCCCTCTAGATGTCACAATTATTATCCGATTTTAAAAAAAACGTTCAAATATATCACTGTTACACCGTAATTTTGGTTGAGTTCGAATTTTGTGAAAATCGGGTTAAAACTGCCGGACAAAATCGCCGCCCCTCGTACGGAAATAGAGGTCACAATTTTGACCTGATTTTGATGAGAGTTGAAATACATGTTTATAACGCAAAGATCTTGGCTCCTTTCGATATTCGCGCGTATCGGATCGTAACTTCCTGAATTATGGCCCTTGAATGTACAAAAAATCACGTTTTTAGCTTGTTGTCCATGTAGAGGTCACAATTTTTATCCCATTTAAAAAAAACATGTGAATATATCACCATTACATCTTGGTAATGGCGTATATCCGAACGTAACTCCCTGGATTATGACTCCTGATTGTTTGAAAAATCACATTTTTATCTTGCGGATTCTCTAGAGGTCACAATTTTTTTTTCCAATTTTAAAAACCGTTTAAATATTTCACCATTCCACCATAATGAAGATTGAATTCGAATTTCTGGAAAATCGAAATGAAAAACAAAATGGACGCTCTTTGTATGCAAATTTAGTAAAAGTATGCAATACGAAGGTTGTGGACCCTCTAGAGGTCACAATTTTTATCATATTCTGATGAAACTTAAAATATATCTTTATATCCCAAAGATCTTGATATTTGCGCATTTCAGACCATAACTTTTGGATTATTGCCCCTGATTGTACAAAAAATCCCGTTTGTTTTTAGCTTGTTCTCTATCCATCTCTTGCAAAATGTAGGCGTATCCAGCCTGGCAGCCGTTGGTTTTTATATTTTTGAACTTTTTCACTTAAAAATGTGGTATGCGGTTTTTTTTGTGGAAAATTAATAGAAAATTTACCAAAAAATATGTTCTTCACTTAGATGAGCTAAATCGCTATTATCTGGGACTTAGAAATTGGCCCAAATGGCTCGCAACTCATATAATAATGTAATCTGATTGTATATAAACAGGGGCCGTATTTATAAAAATTCTTAGAGTTTTCATAACTTTTACTCTAAGACTTCCTAAAACAACATTTAGTTAAAAGTTACTCTCTAGAAATAATTATAAAGGGTCTTAGAGTTACTTTTAACTAAATGTAAGACTAGCGGGTCCTAACCAAACTCTTAGCGATGTAACCATGGGAAATCCGGGGATTCCCCGAAGTTATTTATAGCTCAGTGTTGATGTCATGCAATCACTCTACTCACTGTAGGTTGACTGACGCCGAAATCGTCACCACTACACAGTTGCATTTTACCAGTAGCTAGGAAACGAAACGTAATGGCGATCTTCATCTCAGCGTCGATTGAGAAATTTCGTTTAGTAGGACTCGTAAGTAGATGCCGAACTAAATCTGTCACAAAAAGAATCCCACCCATGTCCATTCGATATCTCCTTATCAACTCGTCATTGTTGTACTCCACTAAGAAATCTCTTCTTGTTTTAAACTCCCTTAGGCGGCGTACACGGACGGCCATGTTAACCAAGATAAGAGTACTTTTAACAAGTTAGGAGTGCTACAGGAGGACTCCTAAATATGTGTCATAGTTAGGAGTAATTCTTAAAGTAAAATGTTTTATAAATAGGTCTTATGAAAATCTACAAAGTTAGGAGTAATTTTTGACAGTTAAGAGTTGGTTCCAACTCTTAGAATTTTTATAAATTTTATAAATACCGCCCCTGATTTACATTCAATTGTTTCCGTTTTGACTGAATTTCAAATCAGTTATGTCCAGCGAGAAACGGCATGAGTCTCAACCAAATGCCAATTTCTAGCGTCTGGTTATTCCAGTCTATTGCGCATGCTCTCCAGATAAGATATGGCGTCACCGTTTGACATGAGTTGTTGAATATGTCTAGCCTCGTTCTTTGTGGTCATTTGTTACAAGTGACGCTGAAACGCTCTATGGTACACGATTCGTGTACCAATGGTAAAATGTTTATTTTGT
Source organism: Patella vulgata (assembly GCF_932274485.2). Taxonomy (NCBI): domain Eukaryota; kingdom Metazoa; phylum Mollusca; class Gastropoda; family Patellidae; genus Patella; species Patella vulgata. The sequence goes on from NC_065883.2 coordinate 35,674,047, forward strand.
CTTATATATTGGATATCAGGGGCGGTATTTATAAAAATTCTAAGAGTTGGAACCAACTCTTAACTGTCAAAAATTACTCCTAACTTTGTAGATTTTCCTAAGACCTATTTATAAAACATTTTACTTTAAGAATTACTCCTAACTATGACACATATTTAGGAGTCCTCCTGTAGAACTCCTAACTTGTTAAAAGTACTCTTATCTTGGTTAACATGGCCGTCCGTGTACGCCGCCTAAGGGAGTTTAAAACAAGAAGAGATTTCTTAGTGGAGTACAACAATGACGAGTTGATAAGGAGATATCGAATGGACATGGGTGGGATTCTTTTTGTGACAGATTTAGTTCGGCATCTACTTACGAGTCCTACTTAACGAAATTTCTCAATCGACGCTGAGATGAAGATCGCCATTACGTTTCGTTTCCTAGCTACTGGTAAAATGCAACTGTGTAGTGGTGACGATTTCGGCGTCAGTCAACCTACAGTGAGTAGAGTGATTGCATGACATCAACACTGAGCTATAAATAACTTTAGGGAATCCCCGGATTTCCCATGGTTACATCGCTAAGAGTTTGGTTAGGACCCAAGTCTTACATTTAGTTAAAAGTAACTCTAAGACCCTTTATAAATATTTCTAAAGAGTAACTTTTAACTAAATGTTGTTTTAGGAAGTCTTAGAGTAAAAGTTATGAAAACTCTAAGAATTTTTATAAATACGGCCCCAGAAGCCTACCTTTTCCCGGTAAGATTACAACATCAATGTTGATTTGAATTGACAAATAATTCGTGTTTTCAATGTGTAAGACTTTCGATGATATTGAGATGGAGACTTGGCTACTTTAAGTTCACATAAACATCTTCATTCCGACATTTATTTCATAGAAATTGACAGAAAACTACTAACTAGAGCAGGTAGGATAAAATTGATTAACGCTAGTTGATGACCTTAATCGCAAAAGGGGGTATGCATGGGTTGTTTTGGGGGATTGAAGGAAAAACGCATTACAATTACAGTTTTAATTTTAATAATCAAATTTGAAAAAAAATGGGGGTGGCCTAAATGAAAACGATATTTGAACAAGTGCGTTTTTTGTTTAATTAAAATTACAAACTATTCCCAAATTTTAAACATTATTAAATATATTCGACTGACAATCTCGACCGGACTTGGGAGCAACTCCAACTTTGGCCGTTTGAGTTAGGATTTGTGGCGGGTTTGTAGTAAAACGCTGATGATTTTGCCGTAATGACTCCCGTCCGCTCAAACGATATCCCACGAGACCATGAATTAGCGTCATATAGATTCAACATGGCGTCTAGGAATGCAGAATATATCCTGGATGAATTGTTATGTTTTCTTGGCACTCCATTTTTTCAAATTCCTGTGTATTCTTTCATAGAAAATTATTGCTTAAGTATGCGACTTTATTCTGGTTTTAAAAAAATAAACAGTTTTATTGAAAACTGCATGGAAATCGCGTTATGTTATAGCGCGTTGCGACGTAACATCGGGCTAATTCAATGATTCTCAACCTTTTTTGCCAACGGCACACCTTGGAACACATGAAGAAATTGCGGCACACCTGGCTAAATAGGCCTATATATGAAAAATATTAGAATTTTGCAAAATAAATTTATGGCAAGTCATAGACGGCATTAGTTCTGCTCTGAACGTATGTCTCAGTACACTCGCCCTATCCCTGTAGGTTCAGGAACCGTCCTATTGATTGAATCCTTCACTTGGCGAAAAACTTCAACTTCCCAGTAAATTTTACTGGGAAACTTTTTACTGCTAAATGGTCGCGAGTCAGTCCCTGTGAACGCTTGAACAATGTCACTGAACATCTTAGTGAGAAAATAAGACCTTGCTTACCTCGCTAGTACCAGAATGAGCGACACAACACTCTGTTAAAAAAATGCGTCCCCGTCTTCTAAATCACTTGACCGATGCCATTGATTATGGCCGCTGATTGTACCAAAAATTGCATTTATAGCTTGTCGACCCTCTAGAAGTTAAAAATTTTATTCGATTTAAAAAACATTTAAATGTGTCATCGTTAAACCATCTCTATAGTGACCATTGAGGTTGAATTTCGTGAAAAATGGAAAAATGGCTGCTCCACGTACCGGTACTCAAATGTAGTAAAAGTGCGCAATACCATGCTTATGGACCCTCTAGATGTCACAGTTTTGATTCAAGTTGACTGTAACTTCGTGGATTATGCCCCCTGATAGTATGAACTATCACATTTTTAGCTAGTGCAACCCTCTAGAGGTCACAGTTTTTATCCAATTAAAAAAAAAACTGCCCGACAAAATGAACGCTGCCCTTATGCAAATGAAATAGTATAAAAGTATGTAATACCAAGGTTGGGATAAAAATATCAAATGGGCAATTAAAATTGATTTTGGCGATAACATTTTGTGATACTGGCGATTTTTTTGGGAACTGCTGGGAAAAAATCTGAAAATTCTAATCGTATCCTAGATTAACCATTCCATTGACTGTCAATCAGGTGGCAGGCATACTATAAATTGATCAACTCGCTGATAATCTGAATCGTGTCAATGAGTAATGCTTTAATAATTGTCTCGGATTAATAATTAGTTGATTGATAATTGCCTATTGTAAAGCCTATCTCAAGTCACTATTTACTCCTAGTGTTTATCCAAGCGGTGATTATTTGATGTTTCGTTTCGCCTTGAAAGAAATAAATGGCCGACAATTCGTTACGAGAATTAAATATCTTGATAGTTGAATTTCATTTACTGTGGCTTCATACGGCGTTTAAAATATAGAAGCATGCCTAATCGGATATTTTCAATTTAATTTATTTATATTATCACCATTGGTCGGAAATGTAAGTACGAGTCCAGTAGCGACGATTCTTGACTGAGAGAAAGGTCTGCCATTTCTTTATAATATCGTGGCTAAAATGCTTTAAAGTGAACGAAGAGAATAAAAGCATCTGTTACATATAAAATTGAAATTTATGTCATTCTATCGGGGATTCAGATACCTTAACGTGTCCTAGGATGAGATTTGACATGTAAATACTGAAAATATATTGTGCAATACAGTGTGCAAAAAGACTAAAGTTACCGCCAAAATCTCTGATCTTAGTAAATTCACTCACAACTGGGCTTATGTATTATGTAAAGACAAATATTTTAAGTTGTTGTATATTGTAATTATATAAAATGAGTTCATCCGTCTGTCTGTACATCCGTCTGTCTGTCTGTCCATCACAATTTTCGGAACACAATAACTCTCTTTTTAATTGAGCTAGAATGTTCAAACTTGGTGTAGGTGTTTATTTGGTCAATGCGTTGATGGACTTCGAAGATGAGCATTTTCTGCTTAGGGTAAGCAGAGATAAGCAATTTGATTGGTTGATGCTTTGGGGCACGATAACTTTAGTTTTAATTAAGTGAGAGTGATGAAACTTTGTGTATAATTTCATTACATCAATACCTTGACTAAGTTCGATAATGAGCATTTTCTGCTCAGGGTAAGCAATAAGCAATTGGATTGGCCGAGACTTTGGAACATAATGACTCTCCTTCTAATTGAGCTAGAATGTTCACCCTTGGAATGGGTGTTTATTAGGTGAATGCCTTGATGGAGTTCGAAGATAAGCATTTTCTGCTTAAGGTAAGCAGAGATAAGCAATTTGATTGGTTGATGCTTTGGGACATGATAACTTTAGTTCTTATTAAGTGATGAAATTTGGTATATAGTTTTATTACATCAATACCTTGACTAAGTTCGATTATGTGCATTTTCTGCTCAGGGTAAGCGGGGTAATAAGCAATTTGATTGGTCAAGACCTTTGAACACAACAACTCTACTTCTAATTGAACTAGAATCTTCAAACTTTGTGTAGGTGTTTATTTGGTCAATGACTTGATCGAGTTGTATCATTACCTTGACTTATTTCGATGGTGAGAATTTTCTTCTTAGGCTAATGAGCGATAAGCAATTTGATTGGTCAAGACTTTGGAACATAACAACTCTGCTTTTAATTGAGGTAGAATGTTTAGACTTGAGGTAGATGTTCATTAGGTGATGGGTATCACATGGGTAAGACGCTCGCTAGCCTGGAGGTCGGGTGTTTGATCCCTGCATTGGCCGAGAAAGTTCATCCAGATTTTCTGGAGTGGTTTCCCCTTGTCAGGGATGCAGGACGGAGGGCCTGACAAGGACAGCTGTCTAGTCGTTCGGATGGGACCAAAAACTGAGGTCCCGTGTACAAATTGGCATGCACGTAAAAGATCCCTTGGCAGTTGGAATTCGAAATAAGAGTAGGCCATAGTGCCGCTGCCCGGACAAAATTTCCCTCATATCACACTGTATGGCGTATGCCTGTCTTCATTAGCCCAATTTAGGAGCAAAACAGTAGGACGTTAAACCCCATTTCATTTCATTTCATTAGGTGAATGTCTTGACTGAGTTCAATGATTAACATTTCGAGCTGAAGCTAAGCAGAGCTAATCAATTTCATTGATCAATGCTTTGAGACAAGATAATCTTGATTCTATCTGATAGACAGTGATGAAACTTAGTGTAAGTTTGATTGCTTGATACTTCTGAAAAAAAAATAAATGTGCGATTAATTAATGTGTGTCATCTTTTTATTTTGGGATTTTGGCGGGGGACATCATCCTCACTGCTGGCTTGTTTTTTTTTAAAAACAGTTTTTGATGGCAGTGTTGAAGATAGTGATGAATACAGAACAATCCATAAAGAGTATAAACTAATGGTGAATATATTTATTGTTTAATTTAATTCTGTAAGTTATATACTTCTAAAATCTCACACCAAAGTATTACTAGGATATTGATGAATTATGTTATGATTATGAATGAAACATCTTTAAAGAGTGTAAGCTCTCCAATCCTGCTATTTCTTAATATTTTCAGATTGATACTCTGTTACAAGCATTCCAAGATGATTCTGGTTTAACACATGACAAAATCATGAAAGCTTTACAGGATTTAAATTCTAAACCGGATATCAGGGAAATATTTCAGGTAACTATATCAAATTTGAACTTTATTACAGAGCGTTGTTGAGTCTTTACCATAGAAAGAGTATGTGAATGGTAGGAATCATTAAAAAAGATAAATATGAAATACAAACACCACTGCAGTGCAATGTTATAATTAATTACCCTAAGGGCAACATTATTTTTGTGTGATTTGGACATGACATGAACTATTAACAGATACTAGTTTTTGGTATTTCAAATTATAAGATGCTTGATAGATTACTCAGGTGATTTGGCTGCTGCAAACATACGTTTTGTTGTCTGGCAGCCTATCTTTACTTGAATTATGGTCATATTTGTAATATTTATAATTATTGTCCCCCGCCTTTCGAAGTAAGCAGGGGACTATTAAAATGGGTTCGTCCGTCCGTCTGTCTGTCTGTCCGTCAAACTTTTTGGGACACAATAACTCTCTTTCTAATTGAGCTACAATGTTCAAACTTGGTGTAGGTGTTTATTAGGTGAATGCCTTGATGGAGTTCGAAGATGAGCATTTTCGGCTTAGGGTAAGCAGAGATAAGCAATTTAATTGGTTGATGCTTTGGGACACAATAACTTTAGTTTTAATCAAGTGAGAGTTATGAAATTTGGTGTATAGTTTCATTACATCAATACCTTGACTAAGTTCGATAATGAGCATTGTCTGCTCAGGGTAAGCAGAGCAATAAGCAATTTGATTGGCCGAGACTTTGGAACACAATAACTCACCTTTTAATTGAGCTAGAATGTTCAAACTTGGTGTAGGTGTTTAATTGGTCAATGCCTTGATTGAGTTTGAAGATGAATATTTTCTGCTTAGGGTATGCAGAGATAAGCAATTTGATTGGTTGATGATTTGGGACACGATAACTTAGTTCTATTTAAATGAGAGTGATGAAACTTGGTGTATAGTTTTATTACATCAATACCTTGACTAAGTGCGACAATGAGCATTTTCTGCTCAGGGTAAGCAGAGCGATAAGCAATTTTATTGGCCGACTTTGGAACACAATTGAATAACTCTCTTTCTACTTGAGCTAGAATGTTCAAACTTGGTGTAGGTGTTTATTAGGTCAGTGCCTTGATGGAATTCGATAATGAGCATTTTCTGCTCAGGGTAAGCAGAGTGATAAGTAATTTGATTGGTCGAGACTTTGGGACACAATGATTCTTTCTAATTGAGCTAGAATGTTCACACTTGGCGTAGGTGTCAATTAGGTGAATGCCTTGATGGAGTTTGAAGATGGGAATTTTCTGCTTAGGGTAAGCAGAGATAAGCAGTTTGATTATTTGATGCTTTGGGACACGGTAACTTTTGTTCTAATTGAGTGAAAGTGAGGATACTTGGTGTATAGCTTTATTATATCAATACCTTGACTAAATTCGATAATGAACATTTTTTGCTGAGGGTAAGCAGAGTGATAAGCAATTTGATTGGTCGAAACTTTGGAACACAATAACTCTCCTTCTAATTGAGGTAGAATGTTCAAACCTGGCGTAGGTGTCTATTAGGTGAATGTTTAAACTTGATGTAGATGTTCATTAAGTGAATGTCTTGACTGAGTTTAATGATTAACATTTTGAGCTGAAGCTAAGCAGAGCTAATCGATTCCATTTGTCGATGGTTTGGGACAAGATGATCTTGAATCTATCTGATAGAGAGTGATGAAACTGAGTGAAAAAAATAAATGTGCGATTAAATAATATGTGTCATCTATTTATTTTGCAATTTCGACGGGGGACATCAGCCTCACTGTTGGCTTGTTTTATTAACAGCAAACCATAATTTTTCAGTCTTTATTTGAACAAGTTTTAGCATCAGAAGATTTTAAACTATTTGTTCAGTTAATGATACAGAAGAATAATGAATTACAACTTCAAGTTTTAATGATGATAGTTAAAGCTAGAGGAGAGTTACCAGATAGTTTACGTAAAGATGCTCAGAACAAAAAACCTCAACCTACTAGTAATGAACAGGAAGAGGCCATTCTTAAAGCAGTTTTAAGGTTTGTATTAATGCAAGATGGGAGTAAAATTGACAGCTTGTTTCTTCTAGTGTACATGCTTTGCAATTGGAAAGCCAAAATTCGCTCATACAGCTATCCAACACAGAAATAACATAGTAACATATTGAGATTTTCTATTTAGACAAGCGATCTCTGGATGTTCAAAATGTTGCATTGCGGCTATTCTGATTTGTTTTGTTGGTACGAAATAGTGTTTGGCATCACTGGCATGCATGTTGCTAATAATATAATGCAATCAAAAGGGATTGAATTTATACATCCTGATAGCATCCCGATTCCATAAAATATTATGAATGCAATAATGGCTATGTTTTTTTAATGGATTTTGTTCTGCTTTGTGAAGCTTTTATCAAGTAATCTTCCTTTCCAGAGTTATCCCCCTTTTTCAAATGTAGGTTAGACAACGAAACATACGCCCACAGCAGCTAAGTCGTCCAAGCAGTCAACAAGAGTTGTCGCATATTTTTATACGCCCACATTTTCATGTGGACACATATGTGAGCCGCTCCACCAAAACCAGGCGCTTGTCGCACAACGTCATTTTGTGCTACAGGCACAAAAACATTGTTAACAATGGATTTGGGTCAAAATGTCGATTTTGAGATTGAGGTTGGAACATCAAGAAATACAAAAGAACTTTGTGATTTGAGAAGGATTTTGACGATCTCAAAACTGGAAATGGTGTTTTGGGGGAATTTTATGAGCCTACCTGATTAAAAAGGCCCAAGAAATGACGTCTATTCTGTGATAAAATCGGCGAAAGTAATCTAATGTTTAGAAAATGCACATGATACTTGATGCTAATCTCCATACATCATTGGAAAGGTCGTGAACTTAACTTTCATATTTGGATATATCAAAGGAAAATTCTTTGTCAGTAACGAGTCAGTTTAACAAGATAAACCGTAGGCCTTCTCGTTGCCACGAATGACAAATACGCGATTTCATTGGCTGAAAGGTCTGGCTCTTGCTCGGTGTGTAACATGGGCATGCACAACAAGGATGTAAACACAGATTTGTTGACATATATCTGTCAAATTCATCTTTTTGTCCCCAGCCTTTCGAAGAAAGCAGGGGACTATTAAAATGGGTTCGTCCGTCTGTCTGTCCGTCAATAACTCTTTCTAATTGAGCTACAATGTTTATTAGGTCAATGCCTTGATTGAGTTCGAAGATGAGCATTTTCGGCTTAGGATAAGCAGAGATAAGCAATTTGATTGGTTGATGCTTTGGGACACGATAACTTTAGTTCTAATTAAGTGAGAGTGATGAAACTTGGTGTATAGTTTCATTACATCAATACCTTGACTAAGTTCGATAATGAGCATTTTCTGCTCAGGGTAAGCAGAGCGATACGCAATTTGATTGGTCGACACCTTGGAACACAATAACTCTCCTTCTAATTGAGCTACAATCTTCAAAATTGGTGTAGGTGTTTATTAGGTCAATGCCTTGATGTAGTTCGAAGATGAGCATTTTCTGCTTAGGGTAAGCAGATCTAGAGATAAGCAATTTGATTGATTGATGCTTTTGGACACGATAACTTTAGTTCTAATTAAGTGAGAGTGATGAAACTTGGTGTATTGTTTCATTACATCAATACCTTGACTAAGTTTGATAATGAACATTTTCTGCTCAGGGTAAGCAGAGCGATAAGCAATTTGATATGTCGAGACTTTGGAACACAATAACTCTCATTCTAATTGAGTTAGAATGTTCACACTTGGCATAGGTGTCTATTAGGTGAATGCCTTGATGGAGTTCGAAGATGAGAATTTTCTGCTTAGGGTAAGCAGAGATAAGCAATTTGATTGGTTGATATACATGAGACACAATAACTTTAGTTCTAATAAGTGAGAGTGATGACACTTGGTGTATAGCTTTATTACATCAATATCTTGACTGATTTCGATTATGAATATTTTCTGCTGAAGGTAAGCAGAGCGATAAGCAATTTGATTGGTCGAGACTTTGGAACACAATAACTCTCCTTCTAATTGAGGTAGAATGTTTAAACTTGGTGTAGGTGTTCATTAGGTGAAGAATGCCTTGATGGAGTTCTATGATGAACATTGTCTGCTTCCGGTAAGGAGAAATAAGCAATCTGATTGGTTGATAGTTTGAGGCACGATAACTTTAGTTATAATGAAGTGAGAGCAATGGAACTCCGAATATAGATTCATTATATCATTACCTTGACAAATTTCGATGGTGAGAATTTTCTGCTTAGACTAATGAGCGATAAGCAATTTGATTGGTCAAGACTTTGGAACATAACAACTCTGTTTTTAATTGAGGTAGAATGTTTAGGTGAATGTCTTGACTGAGTTCAATGATTAATCTTTTGAGCTGAAGCTAAGCAGAGCTAATCAATTTCATTGGTCAATGCTTTGGGACAAGATAATCTTTATTCTATCTGATAGAGAGTGATGAAACTTAGTGTATAGTTTGATTGCTTGATACTTTTGAAAAAAAAAAAAAAAAAATGTGCGATTAATTAATGTGTGTCATCTATTTATTTTGGGATTTCGGTGGGGGACATCAGCCTCACTGTTGACTTGTTCTTTTTTTTTTTTCAATAGTTTCATGAATGAAAATTTCATCATTTCGTATTGATATCAACTAAGAAATTTGAAAAAATGTCATCCATGTCTAGACCCGCTGCCCATGTTGCACCATACCTAAATTCAGCCAAGTAAATCGGTATTTAAGACCCGGGAGATGAAATTTTACTGTATCGGCGAAACCTGGCGTGTTTGATGTTTCTACTACAGTGGAATCTGTATGAGCAGCCACATCTCCTTGTAAGTGGTCACGATAAATTCCCCCCGTAAAAATTCTATTGTTTCATCTCTTTATTCAATGGTCACTCCTCTAACGCGGCCAGCAGTCACTATTTTACTAGTAAATTTAACGAAACATCGCCCATTTAACGGCCATTGTTGAATGATATCATCTTGTCGTACTTCGTCACACCCCCGCTAATCCTGTGAGTAGTAGTTAAATAACTGGACCCCCACTAATCAGGTAAAAAGAAATGTGAAAATAACAATAAACCCGGGATTATCTGTTAATTAATTAATCTTTTGTTTTATTAAACGACTAACCTGATCATTGTTTTCACACGTAACGAAACATTATTTGATACTGATTGAATAAACTAAAAGTACCGACAAAGCTGCGAGTTTTGTCACGATCATCTAGTATCTCTTTTCCATTGCCACTTTGTTGTTAAACAGACGTTTTAGCGCCTCCTATAATATTACATACAGAGTTACACCCCTTGTAAATCGGTGACAAAATCAGTGATGTTTTTATACGCCCACATTTTCATGTGGACGTATTATGCCGTCGCCCCTGTACGTCCGTCCACAATTGTTAGTGGACTCTCTACAGGTCACAATTCTTATTTGATTTTGACAAAACTTGAAATATAGGTTTATCCCCGAAAGATCTTTGCTGCTTTTGATATTGGCATGTATCTGATAGAAACTTCATGGATTATGGCCCCTGATTGTACGAAAAATCACGTTTTTAGCTTGTGGACCCTATAGAGGTCACATTTTTAATCCTATTTTGATGAAACTTGAAATGTAAGTTTATAACCCAAAGATCTCGGTTCCTTTCGATATTCACGTTTATCGGACCGTAACTTCCTGAATTATGGCCTCTGATTGTACGAAAAATCATGTTTTTTGGCTTGTGGACCCTATAGAGGTCATAATTTTTATCCGATTTAAAAAAAACTTTTCAATATATCACTGTTACACCCTAAGGGCGGCTGAGTTCGAATTTCGTGAAAATCGGCCCAAAACTGAAACAAAATGGCCGCCCTTCGTTCTCAAATAGCGTAAAAATATGGTATATCAAGGTTGTGGACCCTATAGAGGTCACAATTTTTATCCGATTTTGTTGAAACTTGAAATGTAAGTTTATGACACAAAGATCTCAGTTTCTTTCGATATTTGCGCATATCTAATTGTAATTTCCTGCATTATGGCCCTTGATTGTAGGAAAAATCACGTTTTTAGCTTGTGGACCCTATAGAGGTCTTAATTTTGATTCGAATTAAAAAAAACGTTTTAGTGTATCACCGTTACACCCTAAGGATGGCTGAGTTCGAATTTTGTGAAAATCGGTTCAAAACTGACAGGCAAAATGGCCGCCCCTCGTTCTCAAATAGCGTAAAAATATGGTATATGAAGGTTGTGGACCCTATAGAGGTCAGAATTTTTATCCGATTTTGTTGAAACTTGAAATATAAGTTTATAACCCAAAGATCTCGGTTCCTTTTGATATTTGCGCATATCCAATTGTAATTTCCTGATTTATGGCCCTTGGTTGTAGGAAAAACACTTTCTTTTTAGCTTGTTCTCTATCCATCTCTCGAAAATGTGGGCGTATTCTGCCTGGCAGCCGCTGGGTTTTTGTTCATGTGCTTTTTTGATAAAATAATATTAATTCATCGATTTTCTTCACAAAAATGGATAAATATTATCGAATGCATGACAATGATAGAAAGTATTATCGAAGGTTGGTACAAAATGGCAAATTATGTCCGAGATTTGAGTAATGAATTTTCGTTCTAAGCAAGTTTCAGCGACGGCCAAATTTACCGATGCAAGTATTGGTATTTGCTCCTGATGCATCCAAGCGTAAAATGTACTTGATATCAGCAATTTGTTATTGTTTGGGGTAAGGCCGTTTTCTTTCATTTTAAGAGCAAAAGTACACTGTGGTTTACACTATAAGATTGGTATCGTTTAATATGGTTGTTTTAGCGCGAATAACGATGCATACAGTTTAATTTCAAAACATCGTTTGATAATTGATAATAACGCTTGAAAATTACAAAAATCGTTTAATTAGTACTATCGTTTAATTTAATGGTACACCGTTGAATTTCTCCGAGAGGTGTTTAGAAATGGGGGATCCGTTTACTTATCTAATGGGTTTAATTACTAGCCGAGCACTTTAATTTCCCGAGACGCGTAAAAAAATTAACACCCGATGAATTTATCTACAGGGTTTAAATATTAGACAAAGCGTTTAATTTCCCGCAAGTCGTTTATCCGATCGTTTATTTTGATTTCGATTATTTACATATGAATTACGAATAGAAAAGGTGAATATAAAAAGAAAATGCACAACCATCGATGCTCGCCTTACCGTGGTCGTAGTATTATTATCCATTATAAATAGTAATTCCGCTATTGACAAATACATCAAAAATCGGTAAATCACGTTCGAGGTAATTAAACATTTGGTGAATATAAAAAAAAAGCACACCCATAGATGCTCGCCTTACAGTGGTTGTATTATTATTATTATCCATTATCCATTCAAAATAGTAATTCCGCTATTGACAAATACATCAAAAATCGGTGATATCTTAGACAAGTCACACAGATCCCAGGTAATCACAAATGAATAAACTTCCACCTGTAGACGCCACAGGAAGAGATCGAAGTCAACCCCGCAATGTAATGTTGAACGACGATAATCTCATGAGACTTCTCACTGGCGCCAAAATCTCTATAGACAAGCTGTCGCCCATTTTCATGCGGGTCAAACAGTATCAACAGGAAATATGCTTCAATGAATACTGCCTTGATGTTACGTAAACACTTGACTGCAGTACAACGATTACACCATGCGTAAATATAATTCTCAATTGCATGAAAATTCTTAAACAAAAACATAAAAAAATCTCAAGTAATTACGCATTGTTTGGATTGCTTCATTTAATTAGCTAAGTGAGAGTTCGGTTGTATTTACATAAGCTTACGTAATCCGATTTTAAATAAAATGTTAAACACTTAATTAATTGCTATGGATTAATAAAAAAAATGATTAACTGAGTGAGATGTATGAAACTTTATATACCGGTAACAATTATGGAAATTCTTGTATATATGATGTAATAAAAACATTATTATAGTAAATGATAAAAAAATCAGTTCCCGGGAAAAGTATGATAATTCTTTAACAACCAATGGTTTTCTCAAATTAGTATAAAATTAATACATAAATAAATCATTAAATGGTTATAAAGCTGTGATACCTGACCAAAAGTTGTTACATGTATGTTTTTCTTGATGAAATATTAAAATCAAAATGAAAAAGACCGAGAATAAGCTTACGGTCACATACATGTATAATTGTGTTAACTCGTCCACTCAAATCCGAATTTATATCATTGCACCTCGAATTCCGTATAAGAATCAGCTTAAAATACCATAATGCGAATCGCAACACATTGTGGTCTAAACTGTCATAAAATAAATGATAAATCAATGGAACCTGTTAGAAGTTGGTATGTTGGAGTTGATTAGCAGGACTGCTTGTCGAAAAGTCCAATTTTGCCAAATTTGATAAGCAAATTTTAGGTTTCAACATACAACAACTAAATAATTATATTTTAATTGGATAGGATGATTAGTTGAAACCATGTTCAAATGAATATCTGATGAGTGAATTGTCAAATGATTAATAGTCAGTTGTTATTTTTATCAAAGGTGAGTGATATTTGCTCAAATATATTGTTTTTCATTAAATTAAAAATGTTTGGCCGTTATGACCAAATTTTTTGGCCGTTATAACCAAACTGTTTGGCCGTTATGACTAAAGTAGGGCCGCTTTGACCAAACCTGTTTTTGGCCGTTATGACTACATCCCGCTAAAACTTTGCTTTTAACAGTAATAGATATTTGATACTGGATGATCGTGACTAAACTGGCGAAGAAATGTCGAAAAATCGTTATAAAAACTGTCCACAACTCTTTACAGTTAAAAAGGGGAAATAAAAGTTTCCATGCGAGAAATAAAAGAAGCAATATTTATGATTAGCATATGCGCGAATTAATTAGCTACTTTGTGGCAAATTGATTAGCATCAGGCAAGAATTGATTCGCAAACTGCGATGGGAACCCGGTTATCGATTCCGCTGGACGCTCTAGAGGCTAAAGTTAATATCCGATTGACTTTAAATTTATACACAGTGTTTAAGGTCATGAGATGAAGAAGCCTATTGATTTTCAGCGATTTACGGTAATTACTGCCAGAGTTATGGCCCTTGATCACTTTAAAAAATCTTGTGGACGCTCTAGAGGCTAAAGTTAATATCCGATTGACTTTAAATTTATACACAGTGTTTAAGGTCATGAGACGAAAAAGCCTATTGAGTTTCAGCAATCTCGATAATTACTTCCAGAGTTATGGCCCTTGATCACTTTAAAAAATCTTGTGGATGCTCTAGAGGCTAAAGTTAATATCCGATTGACTTTAAATTTATACACAGTGTTTAAGGTCATGAGACGAAAAAGCCTATTGAGTTTCAGCAATCTCGATAATTACTTCCAGAGTTATGGTCCTTGATCACTTCAAAAAATCTTGTGGACGCTCTAGAGGTCAAAGTTAATATCCGATTGACTTTAAATTTATACACAGTATTTAAGGTCATGAGATGAAAAATCCTATTGATTTTCATTGATTTCCGATAATTACTGCCAGAGTTATGGCCCTTTATCACATCAAAAAGTCTTGTGGACGCTCTAGAGGTCAAAGTTAATATCTGATTGACTTTAAATTTATACACAGTGTTTAAGGTCATGAGACGAAGTAGCCTATTGATTTTCAGCGATTTACGATAATTACTGCCAGAGTTATGGCCCTTGATGACTTTGAAAAATCTTGTGGACGCTCTAGAGGCTAAAGTTAATATCCGATTGAGTTTAAATTTATACACAGTGTTTAAGTTCATAAGACGTAGAAGTTTATTTATTTTCAGCGATTTTTGATGATTACTGCCAGATTTATGGCCCTTGATCACTTCAAAAAATCTTGTTTGTAAATGCTCTATAGGTCACAATTCTTATCCGATTTTGACGAAACTTGAAATATAGGTTTATCCCCAAAAGATCTCGGCTGCTTTCGATATTGGCATGTATCGGATCGAAACTTCATGGATTATGGCCCCTGATTGTACGAAAAATCACGTTTTTAGCTTGTGGACCCTATAGAGGTCACAATTTTTATCCGATTTTTTTGAAACTTGAAATGTAAGTTTATAACCCAAAGATCTCGGTTCCTTTCGATATTCGCGCATATCGGACCGTAACTTCCTGAATTATGGCCCCTGATAGTACGAAAAATCGTGTTTTTAGCTTGTGGACCCTATAGAGGTCATAATTTTTATCCGATTTAAAAAAACGTATTATTATATCACCGTTACACCCTAAGGATGGCTGAGTTCGAATTTCGTGAAAATCGGCCCAAAATTGACAGACAAAATGGCCACCGTTTGTTCTCAAATAGCATAAAAATATGGTATATCAAGGTTGTGGACCCTATAGAGGTCACAATTTTTATCCAATTTTGTTGAAAATTGAAATGTAAGTTTATAACCCAAAGATCTCAGTTCCTTTTGATATTCGTGCATATCGGACCGTAACTTCCTGAATTGAGGCCCCTGATTGTACGAAAAATCGCGTTTTTAGCTTGTGGACCCTATAGAGGTCATAATTTTTATCCGATTTGAAAAACCGTATTATTATATCACCGTTACACCCTAAGGAAGGTTGAGTCCGAATTTCGTGAAAATCGGCCCTAAATTGACAGACAAAATGGTCGCCGTTCGTTCTCAAATAGCGTAAAAATATGGTATATCAAGGTTGTGGACCCTATAGAGGTCAAAATTTTTATCCGATTTTGTTGAAACTTGAAATGTAAGTTTATAACCCAAAAATCTCGGTTTCTTTCGATATTTGCGCATATCAGACCGTAACTTCCTGAATTATGGCCCCTGATTGTAGGAAATATCGCGTTTTTAGCTTTTGGACCCTATAGAGGTCATAATTTTTATCCGATTTAAAAAAACGTATTATTATATCACCGATACACCCTAAGGATGACTGAGTTCGAATTTCGTGAAAATCAGCCCAAAACTGACAGATAAAATGGCCGCCCTTCGTTCTCAAATAGCGTAAAAATAGGGTATTTCAAAGTTGTGGACCCTATAGAATACGTAATTTTTTTCTCCGATTTTGTTGAAACTTGAAATGTAAGTTTATAACACAAAGATCTCGGTTCCTTTCGATATTTGCGCATATCGAATTGTAATTTCCTGAATTATGGCCCTTGATTGTAGGAAAAATCACTTTCTTCTTAGCTTGTTCTGTATCCATCTCTCGAAAATGTGGGCGTATCCTGCCTGGCAGCCGCTGGTTAAAAAAAGCAACAGAACTCCAGTTGTCTTGACACCAAAATATTTCCAATATGAACCCTGAATAGCTCAGTCAATGGTATAGTTTAATATCAGTTATCTTTTTAAATGAAGCAACCGAACTGCAGTCGCCTTGACACAAACAATTCTTGAAATGGTCGGGTTGACGTTTGAATTATATGGGTGGTTTTTTTTAGGTTTTTTTTTTATCAGGAATCGGTTTGTAATATGTTGCAAATCTGAAGATACCAATAATAATGTATATAGATATTAACAGGATTATTCACACGATTGTTCAGTGATCAGAATTTCAGCTTGTATGTATGCATTGGTTTGTGTATGAAATTCATTATTTCTGTTATTTACTATCAAATTATTTCTCAAATGTAAATAGATATTCACACGATTCTTCGGTGCTCAGAATTTCAGCTTGTATGTTAGTATATGAAATTCATTATTTCTGTTATCTGCTATCATATTATCTGTTTCAATAAAATTAGTGAAAACAGATTTGTGTTGATCTTTATTTTAACCATTAGTTGTGATTCCAAATTTAATCCATACAGTGATTCCAAATTTAATCCATACAGATATCAAAGTGCAGCAAGTCCCAAAGCATGTGCCAATCTGCATGTTATAAAATGAGAATAAATATAAATTGTAAATTAAATAACACTACACATTGCGCCATATTCTGCAGACTACGGCGGTAATCGAAATCGCCGACAAATACTCCTTGTGTTGATTGCCATCCAAAATTGTTTAAAAACATTTCCCGATTCGAGAATATTAGTAAATAATTAAGCTTTCATATGTATTACATATGAAAGCTTATTGTTTCTGTTAAGATTATTATTATTATTATTATTATTTTTTTTTTGTGTGTTTTTCCTGCAAATCTTATATCTCAGAATCTAACAGTGGGATCTTTCTGAAACTTTGACCTACCCCCCCAAGAATGGGTGGTGGCTTTGGAATAGGTATGTTTTCAAAACATTTTACACATCCGAAATCACCGAATTTTACGAACGAATGCATTTGACCTACATTGCTGTAACTTTGTGACTTTTTGACCTATTTTACTAAAAAAAAAATCTTTGAGTACCTTGAATCATTTACTTCAAATCTGCTATTTCGGATTTTCGAATTTCAAAAAATCGTCGCTGTGATTTCAAACCGGAAGTTAAAATCAACTTGACAACTTCTTTAATAGTTGCACGATTTTCATGAAATTCAGTATGTAAGTAGATCTTACCGATGCAACTTGAAAAATGTCATTAGAAATTTTCTGTATTATCTCCCCTTGATGAAATTAAGGATCAAAGTTTTAAAAAAAATTGACGAAATATAGGTCCGATTCCCTTGAAATTGTATTTGTACACAAAAAATGGAGTTTGTAGCCCATTACCACTCTGTGACTTACTCCCATTTTGATCAGATTAAAAAAAGGAGTTTCAGCAAAAAATAAACAACCGATTTTCGGAATTTAAATTTGGTTTTAATTAATTTTGAAATTCCAAATGCAAAGGGATCTTATCGCCTCTTCCGTATGTGATTGCTATTAGTACTATACACATTATCCGTAAAAGACATTTTTTTTAAAATGAACGCAACACCAAAAACCGAAATCGACTATTTTGACTTTATCATACATTAAATATTATATGCCATCGGTTAATTTTTATACGCCCACATTGAAATGTGGTCGTATATCGTCGCCGCCGTCCGGACAACTAAAGTTAATATCCGATTACTTTAAATTTATACACAGTGTTTAAGGTCATGAGACGAAGAAGCCTATTGATTTTCAGCGATTTCCGATAATTACTGTCAGAATTATGGTCCTTGACCACTTCAAAAAATCTTGTGCACGCTCTAGAGGCTAAATTCAATATCCGATTGAGTTTAAATTTATACACAGTGGATAAGGTTATGAGACGAAGTAGGCGATTGATTTTCAGCGATATCTGATATTTACTGCCAGAGTTGTGGCCCCTGATCACTTCAAAATATCTTGTGGACGCTCTAGAGGCCAAAGTTAATATCCGATTGACTTCAAATTTATGTGCAGTGTTTAAGGTCATGACACGAAGATGCCTACAGTATTGATTTTCAGCGATATCTGATATTTACTGCCATTTCCGATAATTACCGTCAGAGTTATTGCCCTTGATCACTTTAAAAAATCTTGTGGACGCTCTAGAGGCTAAATTTATACAGTGTTTAAGGTAATGAGATGAAGAAGCCAATTGATTTTCAGTGATTTCCGATTGAATCCTTTGAAAATCACACCTAACTCTAAAACTAATAGCAAGAAACGGGCCGGTTTACATTGAAGCACAACTAATTCCTGTCCTGCGTACTCTGTATATAATATACGGTTTTCTAAATATGCCTTGGATGGTAGCCACAAGTCGACAATTTTTGTTTTGTATTTTTCCCATTTTGTTCATAAGGTAAATGTAATTTTTCAGATACCTGATGACATTTATACTTATTGTTTCAATAGATTCTAATAACTCCCTTTGCAGTTAATATGAAAGCTTTCATATCTGCTATGCAGATCTAGTTATCAATTTATTCAGAATGTAGCGACAATACTCACCAGAAATTTATATAGTTAGAGATTTCACGCTCTACTGGCGTCGGGTCCAGTTACTGACGCACATCAAAGATAACTTGTGGTTTCACTCTGATAGTGACCCAGAGCTCAATAGTTACGGTTTCTTAATTAGTCATGCTTTTGTCAATTTCTCCCGCAAGCGCCTGACTAGTGATATGGTCAGCTTAACTCACGTTTGTTTAATTACTCACGCTATTTTTATACGCCCACATTTTCATGTGGACGTATATTGTCGTCGCCCCCGTCCGTCCGTCCACAATTGTTTGTGAACAGTCTACAGGTCACAATTTTTATCCGATTTCAATGAAACTTGAAATATAGGTTTATCACCCTAAGATCTCGGTTCCTTTCGATATTGGCATCTATCGGACCGTAACTTCATGGATTATGGCCCCTGATTGTACGAAAAATCACATTTTTGGCTTGTGAACACTGTAGAGGTCACAATTTTTATACTCCCACATTTCCATGTGGACGTATTATGCCGTCGCATATGGCCCCTGATTGTATGTAAAAACGCGTTTTTATACGCCCACATTTTCATGTGGACGTATTATGCCGTCGCCCCTGTCCGTCCGTCCGTCCGTCTGTCCGTCCGTCCACAATTTGTTTGTGGACACTCTACAGGTCACAATTCTTATCCGATTTTAACGAAACTTGAAATATAGGTGTATCTCCAAAAGATTTCGGCTGCTTTCGATATTGGCATGTATCGGATCGAAACTTCATGGATTATGGCACCTGTTTGTTTATAAAATCACATTTTTGGCTTGTGGACCCTATAGAGGTCACAATTTTTATCCGATTTTGTTGAATCTTGAAATGTAAGTTTATAACCCAAAGATCTCCGTTCCTTTCTATTTTCCCGCATATCGGACCGTAACTTCCTGAATTATGGCCCCTGATTGTACGAAAAATCGCGTTTTTAGCTTGTGGACCCTATAGAGGTCATAATTTTCATCCGATTTAAAAAAAACGTATTATTATATCACCGTTACACGATAAGGACGACTGAGTTCGAATTTCGTGAAAATCGGCCTTAAATTGACAGACAAAATGGCCGCCGTTCGTTCTCAAATAGCGTAAAAATATGGTATATCAAGGTTGTGGACCCTATAAAGGTCACAATTTTTATCCGATTTTGTTGAAACTTGAAATGTAAGTTTATAACCCAAAAATCTCGGTTCCTTTCGATATTCGCGCATATTGGACCGTAACTTCTGGAATTATGGCCCCTGATTGTACGAAAAATCGCGTTTTTAGCTTGTGGACCCTATAGAGGTCACAATTATTATCCAATTTAAAAAACTGTATTATTATATCACTGTTACACCCTAAGGACGACTGAATTCGAATTTCGTGAAAATCAACCCAAAATTGACAGACAAAATGGCCACCGTTTGTTCTCAAATAGCGTAAAAATATGGTATATCGACACTATAGAGGTCACAATTTTTATCCGATTTTGTTGAAACTTGAAATGTAAGTTTATAACACAAAGATCTTAGTTCCTTTCGATATTCGCGCATATTGAATTGTAATTTCCTGAATTATGGCCCTTGATAGTAGGAAAAGTAACTTTCTTGTTAGCCTGTTCTCTATCCATCTCTCGAAAATGTGGGTGTATCCTGCCTGGCAGACGCTGGTTACATACTGACACAAGTAAGGAATACTAACCAATTGACTTAAAAATACTCACCTTATGATTATTACTGACCATTTATAGGAATACTGACGTACGGTACAAATACTGACGGGTTTAAGCGACTACTGACAACATGAATAGTAACCACAAAGAACCCTTTCTACTTCATATATAGATATTCTAACACATAGGCCAGTTAGTCAATACTTAGAGATAGGTTCTACACACTATGCATGTTACCGTGTATATTGATTATCAATGAATCTTTATGACTTGAACAGCTAAATCCATGATATTAAAAGTTCTGTATACTAAGCGTTAGCAAGGGGTAGAACTTTATAAAAACTAAACAAATTCTAATGGTTTTCTGATAATTACTTAATGAGTTGTTACTCTTAATCAGATTTTAATGTATTATAAATGTTTTATTAACGAAAAAAGTAAAAATATGCAACAACTCTTGTTGACTGCCCAGACGATATAGCTGCTGTGGGCGTATGTTTCGTTGCCTGGCAACCTATCTTTTAACTTGTGGTCCCTCTAGAGGTCACAATTTTTATCCAATTTAAAAAAAAGTTTTTGTATATCACCGTTACACCCTTATGATGGTTGAATGTGAAAATCGGACCAAAACTGCCGGACAAAATGGCCACCCACCGTACGCAAATAGTGTAAATATATCGTATATCAAGGTTGTGGACCCTCTAGAAGTCACAATTTTGATCTGATTTTGATAAAACTTGAAATACATGTTTATAACCCAAAGATCTTGGTTTCTTTCGATATATGCGCATATCGGGTCGTAACTTCCTGAATTATGGCCCTTGACTGTAAGAAAAATCGCGTTTTTAGTTTGTGGTCCCTCTAGAGGTCATAATTATTATCCGATTTAATAAACCGTGTAAATATATCACCGTTACACCGTAATGATCGTTGAATTCGAATTTCGTAAAAATTGGAACCAAACTGACAGACAAAATGGCTGCCCCTTGGTTCCTGTCAGTATTCGTGCATATCGGATTGTAACTTCCTGAATTATGGCCCTTGATTTTACGAAAAATGTGGCCGCATCCTGCCTGGCAGCGGCTGATTTAGGATGGGGTCTTGTTCCCACCATTAGTCCAGTTCATATGGAATGACCCTACAGTTTGTACTGATTTATTCACGCTTGAACAGGGCAATGAGAAAATATTTTTCCTAATGATTTTATGTGTAATATCATTTATATGCATTTTTTTTCAGTCAGTCCAAATCTGATTTTGAAAAAGAAGTTAAAAGTAATAAAGAAGCTGAGAAACATTTCCAAGCTATTTTTGTGATATCTGATTCTGCCACAAGTAATTTACAAAATGAAGTTGAAAAAGAAAGGGAAAAAGTAAACGAAGTAAGTGTATGGTCAACAAACGCTGATATTTTCCCTTTTTTATACGCCCACATTTTCATGTGGACGTATATTATCATTGCCCCTGTCCATCCTACCACAATTTGTTTGTGAACACTCTACAGGTCACAATTTTTATCCGATTTCAATGAAACTTGAAATATAGGTTTATCACCCTAAGATCTCGGTTCCTTTCGATATTGGCATGTATTGGACTGTATCTTCATGGATTATGGCCCCGAAAAATCAAGTTTTTAGCTTGTGAACACTGTAGAGGTTACAATTTTTATCCGTTTTGGTTTAAACTTGACATGTATGTTTATAACCCACAGATCTTGGTTCCATAACTTCCAGAATTATGGCCCCTGATTGTACGAAAAATCACGTTTTTAGCTTGTGGACCCTATAGAGGTCACAATTTTTATCTGATTTAAAAAAAACTTTTGACTATATCACCGTTAGACCCTAAGTATGGTTGAGTTCGAATTTCGTGAAAATCGGCCCCAAACTGACAGACAAAAATGAATGTCCCTCGTTCTCAAATAGCGTAAAAATATGGTATATCAAGGTTGTGGACCCTGTGGAGGTCACAATTTTCATCTGATTTTGATGAAACTTGAAATGCATGTTTATAACCACAATATCTTGTTTCCTGTCGATATTCGTACATATCGAATCGTAACTTCCTGAATTATGGTCCCTGATTGTACGAAAAAGCACGTTTTTAGCTTGTGGTCCCTCTAGAGGTCACAATTATTATCCAATTTAAAAAAACGTTTGAATATATCATCATTACACCGTAATTTTGTCTGAGTTTGAATTTCACGAAAATCGGACCAAAACACTGCCGGACAAAATGGCCGCCCTCTGACGCAAATAGTGTAAACATCTGGTATATCAAAGTTGTGGACCCTCTAGAGGCCACAATTTTGATCCGATTTTGATGAAACTTGAAATGCAAGTTTATAACCCAAAGATCTCGGTTCCTTCAATATTTGCGCATACCGGATTGTAACTTCCTCTGATTTTAAGCAAAAAATCGCCATCTTAGCTTGTGGTTCCTCTAGAGGTCACAATTATTATCCGATTTGAAAAAAATGTTCGAATATATCACCGTTACATGGTAATGTTTGTTGAGTTCGAATTTCGTGAAAAACGGGCCAAAACTGCCGGACAAAATGGACGCCCCTGGTACGCAAATAGTGTAAACATCTGGTAAATCAATGTTGTGGATCCTCTAGAGGCCACAATTTTGATCCGATTTTGATGAAACTTGAAATGCAAGTTTATAACGCAAAGATCTTGGTTCCTTTCATTATTCGCGCATATCGGATCGTAACTTCCTGACTTGTGGCCTCTGATTGTACGTAAAATCGCGTTCTTAGCTTGTGGTTCCTCTAGAGGTCACAGTAATGTTTGTTGAGTTCGAATTTCGTGAA
Organism: Patella vulgata; assembly: GCF_932274485.2. Taxonomy (NCBI): domain Eukaryota; kingdom Metazoa; phylum Mollusca; class Gastropoda; family Patellidae; genus Patella; species Patella vulgata. The sequence continues at coordinate 35,697,413 of NC_065883.2, forward strand.
AATCGGGCCAAAACTGCCGGACAAAATGGACGCTGCCGGTACGTAAGTAGTGTAAACATCTGGTAAATCAATGTTGTGGACACTCTAGAGGTCACAATTTTGATCCGATTTCGATTAAACTTCAAATACGTGTTTATAACCCAAAGATATTGGTTCCTTTCGATATTCGCGCATATTGGATCGTAACTTCCTGAACAAAAAATCACTTTCTTAACTTATGGTCCCTATAGAGGTCACAATTTTTATCAGATTTAAAAAATATGTGAGAATATATCACCATTACACACTAAGATCTTGGTTCCTTTTGATAATCACAGATACCCGAACTTAACTTCCTGGATTATGGCTCCTGATTGTTCTAAAAATTGCATTTTTAGCTTGCGGATTCTAAATTGCATTTTTAGCTTGCGGATTCTCCAAGAGGTCACAAATTTTTTCTGATTTTAAAAAACGTTTAAATACATCACCATTCCACCATAATGAAGGTTGAATTTGAATTTCGGGAAAATCGGAATGAAACTGCCCGAAAAAATGGTCGCTCTTTGTACGCAAATTGTGTAGAAGTGTGTAATACGAAGGTTGTGGACCCTCTAGAGGTCACAATTTTTATCCGATTTTGATGAAACTTAAAACATATCTTTATATCCAAAGATCTCAGTCCCTTTTGATATTTTGCACATTGAAATGTGGTCGTATATTGTTGCCTCTGGCCAGCCGGTGTCCAGCATCCACAATTGCTTCTTAGTGCCCTAGAGGCTAAAGTTAATATCCAATTGGCTTTAAATTTATACACAATGTTTAGGGTCATGAGATGAAGAAACCTATTGATTGATTTATCACTTTGAAAAATCTTGTGAACGCTCTGGAGGCTAAAGTTAGTAACCGATTGACTTGAAATTTATTGATTTGAAAAATCTTGTAATGCTCAAGAGGCTAATGCTAATATTTCAGGTCATGAGACAAAGAAGCCTATTTATTTTTAACGATAGCCGATAATTAATACCAGAATTATGACCCTTGATATGAAATGTTTTGTATGATAAAACTTTAGTTGAGGGCAGAACTAGAAGCCAAACAAATTCTACTGATTTCTAATAATTATTTATGGGTTGTTACTCATAATCAGATTAACCTGTGTTGTAAATGTGACAACCCTTGGTGAATGTCCGAACGACTACGCTGCTGTCGACGTATGTTTTGTTGCCAGGCAGTCTATCTTTATATGAACACATTGAACTGTTAAAAAGTACTCAAGCTGTCCAAACACCATCTTTTATTGATTCTGACATTTCAAATATATTCTTTGTACAGCATATGAACTTGTTGCTGTCAAATGTACTCAGCTTCTATTAATTTTGATCTCATCATGAAGACTTTTCCTATGATTCCCCACATATTTTAATATGGCCATATACATTGTTTATATAAAGTAAACTGAAAACGGCTATTAAATTTTAGCAATTAATTTCAGAGTTATTGCCCATGATGACTTTAAAGAACAAACGAAATTCATGATTGCTAGATCACTTCCATTTCTTAGAAACGATTTTTTAAATCTTCACCGTTTGTGTGTTTATTATGTAGTAGCGTATATTTCGGTTAAGGTTGACAAACTGATGTATTACCATAGGTCTTTGGTCAGACGTGGAAAGCATCAAGGCATTCACCTAATAAACACCTACACCATGTTTAAAAATTCTACCTCAATTAGAAGAAGAGTTATTGTGTCCCAAGGACTAAACTTCCTTTTAGGCATTATTCAATTTAAAGTAGTAATTCCTGATATAGTTCAATGAGTGAACTGTTTAAAGGGTGATTAGCTCTATTTTTTTTGAATAGACGAAAGTGGGTCGGAAAGTGCATATTTTTAATGTAATACTAATAGAAGTATAAAGTAATATGCCCAATTTGTTGTATATTCTAATCAATTATTAAACGTCATTGTGAAAGATTAGATAAAGAGCTGACACTCCGCGCTATAAAAGATAATGTAAAGAGAAAATGCTAAAAATTCAGTAAAGTTGCTTAACTCTGAGCCAAGAAAAAACTCATTTCAATAACACTGTAGCTTCAGTTACTGTTGTAACCAGGGGGCAACTGTAAAAAAAAAAATGCAAACAGCAACTGGGGGGTGGGCTGGGTCTGCCAGCCGAAAAAAGTGCATTTCCGGGTAAGAAAATTGGGTGGTCTGACTGAGTTCTGCAAGAAAAAACCATTTCCGGGTAAGAAAATTGGGGGGGTCTAACTGAGTTCTGCAAGAAAAAAAGCATTTCCGGGTAAGAAAATTGGGTGGTCTAACAGAGTTCTGAAAGAAAAAAAGCATTTCCGGGTAAGAAAATTGGGTGGTCTAACAGAGTTCTGAAAGAAAAAAAGCATTTCCGGGTAAGAAAATTGGGTGGTCTAATGTGTCCCTGCAAGAAAATTGCATGAAACGGGATACGAAGTGTTTCAGTTCATATCAATAACAACTCCATCAAAATAGAATCGTATTTTAGACCGTATCCAAAATTATAGTTTACGTACATATACGTCTACAAAAAATAGGGATATAAAATTGAAAGCTATATCCTACTTTTTGCCTCAGTAATTACAATAAATGCGCTGTTTTGAGCTCCAAATGGGTATTATATGACTAGATATCATGTCGGCCAAATGCAACAAAATCTGAATTCTATAGAATTGATATGTAATAACCAGCGGTCGAATCCAAGCGAAGATAAATTCAATTTTAAAATGCTTGAGTCTTGAGTCGCTGGTAAATAAATTATGAAAGAAAATGCTATTTGAATATTTCAAATAAAATATTTTTAACGTTTGAAGATTTTTAAAAAGATAAGTAAATTAGCCTTAGTGTGGCCTTTTTGACCGGTAGTGCCAGTCGTGAATGAATTAGTTACGGCCTGTTAACCGAGACTACACAGGGATAACTACTTAGTTCTAATTACGTGAGAGTGATGAAACTTGGTGTATAGTTTCATTACATCAATACCTTGACTAAGTTGGATAATGAGCATTTTCTGCTCAGAGTAAGCAGAGCGATAAGCAATTTGATTGGCCGAGACTTTGGAACACAATAACTCTCCTTCTAATTGAGCTAGAATGTTCAAACTTGGTGTAGGTGTTTATTAGGTCAATGCCTTGATGGAGTTTGAAGATGACACATATTAATTAATCGCACATCTATTTTTTTTTCAAAAGTATCAAGCAATCAAACTGATTATAAACTATACACTAAGTTTCATCACTCTCTATCAGTTAGAATCAAAGTTATCTTGTCCCAAAGCATCGACCAAGGAATTTGCTTATCTCTACTTAGCTTTAGCTTGATATGTTAATCATTGAACTAAGTCAAGACGAATATCTACATCAAGTTTAAACATTCTACCTCAATTAGAAGAAGAGTTGTTATATTCCAAAGTCTTGACCAATCAAAATGCTTATTGCTCCTTAGCCTAAGCAGAAAATTCTCATCATCGAACTTAGTCAAGGTATTGATGTAATGAAACTATACACCACGTTTCATCACTCTCACTTAATTAGAACTAAAGTTATCGTGTCCCCAAGCATCAACCAATCAAATTCCATTCTCAATATTTAGAATAATTGGAACACTTAGCTTGTTTATTATTTAATTGTCTGCGTTTTTTAAAACCAGAAAGTTATCCAGTTCTATACTTCCATTTTCAATATTTAGAATAATTGCAAAAATTTAAAGGGAGTACTCCATTTTACAAACTTTTCGTGATTTATGATAATTTTCAAATAAAGAGTCAATTTAAGTTAAAAAAATTGAATTAATTTTTTTTATGATGTAAAACAGTATAAAAAATAAACAAGTTATCTTTCCCTAGTTAGCTCTTTCGTCATGGCATTATGATTGCTATGCTGTGACGTGACAGTTGAACCAGCATCAACAATTAAACGAAAAAACTGACAGTGACAAGATCAAGACTTCTAGCTACAAAAAAAAAAAAAAAATATTGAAACATTGCATTGATCAAAATCAAACTAGCTACTAAGCTAGGCATACATTACAAAACAATGACAACTGCTGATTAGAAGACTGTACCATCCAGACGTTTTTATTTCTGTTTTACTGTAGACAGACATGCACATCATAAACTGGATGAATAGGACTACATCAACTTGTAACAGCTCATGCATTTCGAATGAGACATGCTGGTTTACCGTTTGTCACCAACAGCCATTGCAAAAACGCAATAGGAACCGTTTTTTAAAGAGGAGAAATGAATTTCCAACATTGTTTTGTGATTAAGTTAGATTAAGAAGAATTCTACATTTGAAAACTTACATAATGCTCCACAATCTTCTTCTGTCGATACGTCCTTGAAAATCTCGCAAAGATTTACGTAGCGCGGCCACGCCCCCTGGATTTTGTCTCGAGAATTGACAACTACCCCTCACTCACATATTGGCGTCGTAGCTTTTTATTTATTAATTTTAGAATGATTTTTTGGGCATTTTGTAGAAAACATATTCGTCTTCACAAATCTGCGTGCGCGTGTAAAAATTTTCTTTTCTAAATATTATTAAAAAGCAATTTTTTCCTTCAATTTGACATATCTTGGCTTCTAATTCGGTTAGAAATCGGGCGCAAACGGTATAAATAATTTTAGGTTTTCCTCTTTTTGATTGGACAGGAAATTTGGTTCTGCGATGCATCCCCATTAGCTACGAAAAGACTAAAAATAGCATACAAAGATCGAAAATCGTAAAAATCTGTGTGCCACAAAATTTAACGTCGAGAAAATCCTTCGATAAGCAGTATACGCTTTTCAACGGACGATTTCTCGGCAGGTAATTAGCGTACCAAAATATAAATATCACCGTTAAAAGGCTAATTCAATTCTGATTCATACCATATAAATCATTATAATTTTAAGTACAGACATCTGCTTACAAATTAGTGTTTTGTAATGCGTGTCCTGATTTTTGACGCCATCGAGAGCCACAATGACGTCACAGCATTCATAGCCCTACTTAAAGTTAAAAACAGCCACACACAGTTGAAGGGTTTTTTTTCTGAACAGGGCCTACTCCGCCTAGTGTATGGTCTGGTGACTCGGGTCTTATTACCAATACCAATGCAATGCGGTTAACCTTTACTTAAAAAAATGTTGTTTACCTGTCCTAGTCCCTATGCCTATGGCGGCTATGGTATGTCTTCGATTACTGCTACTGCTACTGCTAGGCTAGTGCTATTGGTTTGGTATTCAAATTTTAACAAGGTAACCAGTAAACAAAATGTCCTCTCCAATTCATCTAATCTATAGTAAAAATAATTAAAATAAATTAAAGTCAAATTGTTATTTTTTTTGTCAAGCCTAGATTATTTATTAATAATTTTATTACTTATTATTAGGCCTAAGCTAAGTCTAAGAGCCCTTGTGAAGCCTTGTCTAGGGACTAGGCTCGAAATTTAATATTGGTCTTTATTTCTTTGCTATTTTAAAATCTTATTTAATATTTACATGCCTGATGCAGTATAATTTTATTTTAACATTATTTAATTTATTAACAATCTCTTTTTTTTTTCATTCCAATACTGGAATCCGGGAAAAGTTTTTAAATATATAATCATTATAATGAAATAACGGTTGTCAAATTCAAACTGTAGAAAAGTAAACATGACATATTATGGTCATAACATCGTTCTAGTTGATTACATGTCATTTCGATCCAGCGTCATTTCGGACTTACGTAATTTCGGACTCCAAAAAATATGTCCTCGACATTTCAGACTTGGGTAGATGATGTTTCCGACTTGGGTAGGTGACGTTTCGGACTCGGGTAGGTGACGTTTCGGACTCGGGTATAGAACATAGAGTTATGAACACTGACGTCAATTTACTTTATAAACTATTTTTATACGCCCACATGTTCATGTGGACGTATTATGCCGTCGCCCCTGTCCGTCCGTCCACAATTGTTTGTGGACTCTCTACAGGTCACAATTCTTATCTGATTTTGACGAAACTTAAAATATAGGTTTATCCCCAAAAGATCTCGGCTGCTTTCGATATTGGCATGTATCGGATCGAAATTTCATGGATTATGGCCCCTGTTTGTACGAAAAATCACGTTTTTAGCTTGTGGACCCTATAGAGGTCACAATTTTTATCCGATTTTGTTGAAACTTGAAATGTAAGTTTATAACCCAAAGATCTTGGTTCCTTTCGATATCGCGCATATCGGACCGGAACTTCCTGAATTATGGCCCCTGATTGTACGAAAAATCGCATTTTTAGCTAGTTGACCCTACAGAGGTCATAATTTTTATCCGATTTAAAAAAGGTATTATTATATCACCGTTACACACTAAGGACGGCTAAGTTCGAATTTCGTGAAAATCGGCCCAAAATTGACAGACAATATGGCCGCCGTTTGTTCTCAAATAGCGTAAAAATATTGTATATCAAGGTTGTGGACCCTACAGAGGTCACAATTTTAATCCGATTTTGTTGAAACTTGAAATGTAAGTTTATAACCCAAAGATCTCGGTTCCTTTCCATATTCGCGCGTATCGGACCGTAACTTCCTGAATTATGGCCTGTGATTGTACGAAAAATCGCGTTTTTAGCTTGTGGACCCTATAGAGGTCATAATTTTTATCTGATTTAAAAAAAACGTGTTATTATATCACCGTTACACCCTAAGGACAACTGAGTTTGAATTTTGTGAAAATCGGCCCAAAATTGACAGACAAAATGGTGCCCTTCGTTCTCAAATAGCGTAAAAATTGGGTATTTCAAGGTTGTGGACCCTATATAGGTCACAATTTTTATCCGATTTTGTTGAAACTTGAAATGTAAGTTTATAACCCAAAGGTCTCGGTTTCTTTCGATATTCGCGGATATCGGACCGTAACTTCCTGAATTATGGCCCCTGATTGTACGAAAAATCGCGTTTTTAGCTTGTGGACCCCTATAGAGGTCATAATTTTTATCCGATTTAAAAAAACGTATTATTATATCACCGTTACATCATAAGGACGACTGAGTTCGAATTTCGTGAAAATCGGCCCAAAATTGACAGACAAAATGGCTGCCCTTCGTTCTCAAATAGCGTAAAAATTGGGTATTTCAAGGTTGTGGACCCTATATAGGTCACAATTTTTATCCGATTTTGTTGAAAATTGAAATGTAAGTTTATAACCCAAAGGTCTTGGTTTCTTTCGATATTCGCGGATATCGGACCCTAACTTCCTGAATTATGACCCCTGATTGTACGAAAAATCGCGTTTTTAGCTTGTGGACCCCTATAGAGGTCATAATTTTTATCCGATTTAAAAAAACGTATTATTATATCACCGTTACATCATCAGAAGGACGAGGGCGTGTGTTGGTTGCATCACAGAAGGACGAGGGCGGCCACACCCACTTGATGGGCCAGCCGATTCTAGATCACTGTCTTCGCTTTCACTGCTAAATTCCAAATCACTTTCTTGATAATCTTGATCATTATCAGCTTCTCATTCCGAAAAATCCTCGAATTGATCAAGAACCTGTGCCGTAGTAAGCAGTTGTTTATAAGGCTGTTTACCTTTGGAACTTACGAGTTCTGGATTCGCTCGTTTCATGCTAAAAATCAACGAATTGTCGCACAAATATCAAACAAAAACACGTTGCATGGGCGCTGACATCTTTGTTTACATTTCCGGGATCTAAATACTAAAAAGCATTGTGATTGGTCGAAAAGAAATGATCTTTTGTAGTTCATATGCCTATAAGAGTTCCACCGGTTTACCGGTGCTACGGGTTCAAAGGGTTAATCAGATTTTAATGTATTATAAATGTTTCATTACCGAAAAAAGTAAAAATATGCGACAACACTTGTTGACTGCCCGGACGATTTAGCTCCTGTGGGCGTATGTTTCGTTGCCTGGCAACCTATCTTTTTAGCTTGTGGACAATTTTATTCCGATTTTTAAAAACGTTTGAATTCAATATATCACCGTTACACCTTAATGATGGTTGAGTTCGAATTTCGTGAAAATCGGACCAAAACTGCCGGACAAAATTGCCGCCCCGCGAACGCAAACGGTGTAAACATATGATATATCAAGGTTGTGGACCCTCTAGGGCTCAAAATTTTGATCCGATTTTGATGAAACTTGAAATGCATGTTTATAACTCAAAGATCTTAGTTCCTTATGATAGTTGAACAGGCTAAAATATATGAACTTAGGGTGATTCTTGCGTTTTGATTGGTGGATTAGACACTGTCGATTGGACAATATATAACACCCCTCTGTTTTAGCAAGGCGAATAACTGCGTATATAAATATTACAGTGTACTTTTTTTGTCCCCCGCCTTTCGAAGAAAGCAGGGGACTATTAAAATGGGTTCGTCCGTCTGTCTGTCTGTCTGTCTGTCCGTCTGTCTGTCCCGTCTGTCTGTCCGTCTGTCTGTCCGTCACACTTTTTGGGACACAATAACTCTCTTCCTAATTGAGCTAGAATGTTCAAACTTGGTGTATGTGTTTATTAGGTCAATACCTTGATGGAGTTCGAAGATGAGCATTTTCCGCTTAGGGTAAGCAGAGATAAGCAATTTGATTGGTTGATACTTTGGGGCACGATAACTCTCTGCCTAATTGAGCTAGAATGTTCAAACTTGGTGTATGTGTTGATTAGGTCAATGCCTTGATGGAGTTCGAAGATGAGCATTTTCCGCTTAGGGTAAGCAGAGATAAGCAATTTGATTGGTTGATGCTTTGGGACACGATAACTTTAGTTCTAATTAAGTGAGATTGATGAAACTTGGTCTATAGTTTCATTACATCAATACCTTGACTAAGTTCAATCATGAGCATTTTCTACTCAGGCTAAGCAGAGCGATAAGCAATTTGATTGGTCGAGACATTGGAACACAATAATTCACATTCTAATTGATGTAGAATGTTCAAACTTGGTGTAGGCTTTCATTAGGTGAATGCCTTGATGGAGTTCAATGATGAACATTGTATGCTTACGGTAAGCAGAGATAAGCAATCTGATTGGTTGATGCTTTGGGGCATGATAACTTTGAGAGAGATGAAACTCCGAATATAGATTCATTATATCATTACCTTGACTAAGTTCGATGGTGAAAATTTTCTGCTAAGGCTAAGGAGCAATAAGCAATTTAATTGATTGGTCAAGACTTTGGAACATAATAACTCTGCTTTTAATTGAGGTAGAATGTTTAAACTTGATGTAGATGTTCATTAGGTGAATGTCTTGACTAAGTTCAATGATTAACATTTCGAGCTGAAGCCAAGCAGAGCTTATCAGTTTCATAATCTTGATTCTATTTGATAGACAGTGATGAAACTTAGTCTATAGTTTAACTGTTCGATACTTTTGAAAAAAATAAATGTTCTATTAATTAATACGTGTCATCTAATTATTTTGCTATTTCGGCGGGGGACATCAGCCTCACTGTTGGCTTGTTCATTTTGTGCTCAGCCATCTTCCTCAACTCAAATCTTTATTGACAAATATTTTCAAGAAATTCTGCTCAAATGACCGTCACACTATTTTCAAACTTCATCCAAACACATCTCTGAAATATATAAAACAGAAGAAAATCAGTCATAAACAGGCATCATAAATTATTTGTAACTAAGCAGTGTGGACAATTTTGTTTTGTTTTTTTTGCACTCTGCAGTGTTTACTTTAAAGTGGACAATTTAAATCAAAGTTTGCCCAAATTCTGAATAACATGATCCCCCTGATAATGAGTCATTAGTCTCAAGAAATTGTTTGATAGTCACTAGGGGAGGTGAAATAGCAGCTGATTTGGGCCTAGGATAACGGGAAATTATGCTAAAATTGACAATGACAATGATTGACAACACGTCAGAACGATATACATAGCAACCACTTGAATCCTAGGCATCACATAGTTTTAGGGTATTCTGAGGGGTGTATGCAAGAACTGCTCTTCTCTGAACAAGAACTAGCAATAAAATTGTGTTGACCGTCTGCAAATAAAATAATAAAGGCTAAAAACTCACCCATGTTAAAGTTATCAAAAAAAACTTCGAAAGTGTAGCCATCATTGTTGCTGGTTGTTGCCAAGAGTTATCCCTGTGTAGTCTCGGTTAACAGGCCGTAACTAATTCATTCACGACTGGCACTACCGGGCAAAAAGGCCACACTAAGGCTAATTTACTAATCTTTTTAAGAATCTTTAATATTTTATTTGAAATATTCGAATAGCATTTTCTTTCATAATTTATTTACCAGCAACCCAAGACTCAAGCATTTTAAAATTGAATTTATCTTCGCTTGGATTCGTCCACTAATTCGACACACCTCGGTAAAAGGGCAGCACGTCACAGCGTTTTCTTACGTCAAAATTGAAAAAGTAGAGCCGTAGTTTCTAGAACTGCCGTTGTTATTACATATCAATTCTATAGAATTCAGATTTTGTTGCATTTGGCCGACATGATATCTAGTTGTATAATACCCAAATGACCTAATGTCAACTCATTTGGAGCTCAAAACAGTGCATTTATTGTAATTACTGAGGCAAAAAGTAGGATATAGCTTTCAATTTTATATCCCTATTTTTTGTAGACGTATATGTACGTAAACTATAATTTTGGATACGGTCTAAAATACGATTCTATTTTGATGGAGTTGTTATTGATATGAACTGAAACACTTCGTTTCTCGTTTCATGCAATTTTCTTGCAGGGACCCATTAGACCACCTAATTTTCTTACCCAGAAATGCTTTTTTTCTTTCAGAACTCTGTTAGACCACCCAATTTTCTTACCCGGAAAGGCTTTTTTTCTTTAAGAACTCTGTTAGACCACCCAATTTTCTTACCCGGAAATGCTTTTTTTCTTGCAGAACTCAGTTAGACCACCCAATTTTCTTACCCGGAAATGCACTTTTTCTTGCACTTTTTTCGGCTGGCAGACCCACCCCACACCCCAGTTGCTGTTTGCATTTTTTTTTACAGTTGCCCCCTGTTTGGGGGACCCAAGAAATATTATCAATTAAAAAAACAAAACAAATTAAGATGTGCAAATGATCTTTTGTGGCAAATGATCTTTTGTGACAAATAAAATAAAACCAAGTACGAACAATCCAAACCATTAGACAAAATTCGAAGTCCTAAAAAAACGGTATAGGCAAAATAGTGTAATAAGGCAAAATAGTGTAATCAGCATATGGACTGTTCACCGTGTACAAAATACACGACAAACAGTGGTAACAGGTGTCCGGAAGAGTAAGCTTACCCTGCCTGGCGCCACACCCACCATAGCTGCATCCAAACTATTAGGCGAAATCTCGGTAAAATAGCGTGATTGGCCAATAGACTATCGGTATGCAAAATGCACGTGATGAACAGTGTTAACGATGTAGTAGACAGACATAATCAGGGAGATTGTATACGCGTCAATTAAATATATCTAGAATAATAGCCGAGAGAGACATGTTATATTTACCAATCAAGTCAATATGACCCCATAAAACTTTTTAAAGGTTTTAATAAGTTTAGTTCGCAAGTATCCCTGTAGTTGAAGCTTAGATGACAAATGCCTCGATCTACTTAAAAAATCAGAATAAAATGAACAAGCTCTCGCGTACCGAATTAGTTGAGACACAAACACTCCATAAGCTGGTGATATTGGAATGTTACTACCAATAAATGGAAAGTTAACAATCGGAAATTCAAAGTCATCACGTTTATCGTACATTTTAACTCTAAGTTTATGGCAATATCATATTTAAAATGTGGAACCAGGCCTTTGTATTTTTAATTTAAAAAAAGAGCAATAATTCTACAATAGTCTTACATTGATTGAGTCAAAAACAGCTGATACCTGTATTAATCATAGAAGTGTATCAGTAAATATAAGATGGTGTTAAACAGCTGAAGCTAGTTTAAGTGTTGACTGAGGTTAATTTCTCTGCCATAAAAATCTGAGCACCGGATTGATTTGTACACGACAATTTTACTATATATTTAATATTGCTACAAGATCCATAGTAAGAATGTTTATTCCCAATAATATTCATCTGAAATGTGAGGTTTCAAGCTATTGAGTTTCAATGTGTAGAAATATATTACACTTTCATTTTCACAAAATATCAGTCCATACCAAGGAAAGAGATTGATTTTTGTATTATTTTCTAGAGATTACAGGTATTATCTGTACAAGACAATGAACCTATATCTGATGTTTTACCAGGTGTAACACCAGTTAATAAGCCTATTAAACCAATAACCTCTCCCTCCATGTCGAAACAAATGAAAGCTTTTCCACAGGTCAGTATTTATAATTGTCCCCCGCCTTTCGAAGAAAGCAGGGGACTATTAAAATGGGTTCGTCCGTCTGTCTGTCTGTCTGTCTGTCTGTCTGTCCGTCTGTCTGTCCTTCTGTCTGTCCGTCTGTCTGTCCGTCACACTTTTTGGGACACAATAACTCTCTTCCTAATTGTGCTAGAATGTTCAAACTTGGTGTATGTGTTTATTAGGTCAATGCCTTGATGGAGTTCGAAGATGAGCATTTTCCGCTTAGGGTAAGCAGAGATAAGCAATTTGATTGGTTGATGCTTTGGGACACGATAACTCTCTTCCTAATTGGGCTAGAATGTTCAAACATGGTGTATGTGTTGATTAGGTCAATGCCTTGATGGAGTTCGAAGATGAGCATTTTCCGCTTAGGGTAAGCAGAGATAAGCAATTTGATTGGTTGATGCTTTGGGACACGATAACTTTTAATTGAGCTAGAATGTTCAAACTTGGTGTATGTGTTTATTAGGTCAATGCCTTGATGGAGTTCGAAGATGAGCATTTTCCGCTTAGGGTAAGCAGAGATAAGCAATTTGATTGGTTGATACTTTGGGGCACGATAACTCTCTTCCTAATTGAGCTAGAATGTTCAAACTTGGTGTATGTGTTGATTAGGTCAATGCCTTGATGGAGTTCGAAGATGAGCATTTTCAGCTTAGGGTAAGCAGAGATAAGCAATTTGATTGGTTGATGCTTTGGGACACGATAACTTTAGTTCTAATTAAGTGAGATTGATGAAACTTGGTGTATAGTTTCATTACAGTAATACCTTGACTAAGTTTGATAATGAGCATTTTCTGCTCAGGGTAAGCAGAGCGATACGCAATTTGATTGGTCGAGACTTTGGAAAACAATAACTCTCCTACTTTGATTGTCCCCCGCCTTTCGAAGAAAGCAGGGAACTATTAAAATGGGTTCGTCCGTCTGTCTGTTTGTCTGTCTGTCCGTTCCGCTTATGGTAAGCAGAGATAAACAATTTGATTGGTTGATCTTCGAATTGAGTAAATGTTCATGCTTATTGTCCCCCGCCTTTCGAAGAAAGCAGGGAACTATTAAAATGGGTTCGTCCGTCTGTCTGTTTGTCTGTCCGTTCCGCTTAGGGTAAGCAGAGATAAACAATTTGATTGGTTGATGCTTTGGGACACTATAACTTTAGTTCTAATTAAGTGAGAGTGATGAAACTTGGTGTATAGTTTCATTACAGTAATACCTTGACTAAGATCGATAATGAGCATTTTCTGCTCAGATTAAGCAGAGCGATAAGCAATTTGATTTGCTGAGACTTTGGAACACAATAACTCTCTAATTATTTTCCTATTTCGGCGGGGGACATCAGCCTCACTGTTGGCTTGTTTATCTCAGTTGCCTTCCAAATTTAACCTTTCACATATTTGTAAACCTGATAGAGTTACATAAAATAAATGTTACACAATAATGGCTACCTTCTACATGCATTAGAAAGCTTTGGTTGTTTTAACTCATCAATTGTAATTATTATGACATCATTTTTATATGCCCACATTGTCATTGCCTCTGTCCATCCGTCACACTACAGGTCACAATTTTTATATGCCCACATAGAAATGTGGTCGTATATTGGTGTCGCCCCCGTCCGTCCGGCGTTCCGGCGTCCACAATTGCTTGTGGATGCTCTATAGTTAGGGTTAATATCTGATTGACTTTAAATTTATACACAGTGTTTAAGGTCATGAGACGAAGAAGCCTATTGGTTTTCAGCGATTTTCGATAATTACTGCCAGAGTTATGGCCCTTGATCACTTCAAAAAATCTTGTGGACGCTCTAGAGGTCAAAGTTAATATCCGATTGACTTTAAATTTATACACAGTGTTTAAGGTCATGAGATGAAGAAGCCCATTGATTTTCAGCGATTTCCGATAATTACTGTCATGGACGCTCTAGAGGCTAAAGTTAATATCCGATTGACTTTAAACTTATACACAGTGTTTAAGGTCATGAGACGAAGAAGCCTATTGATTTTCATCGATTTCCGATAACTACTGTCAGAGTTATGGCCCTTGATCACTTTGAAAAATCTTGTGGACACTCTAGAGGCTAAAGTTAATATCCGATTGACTTTAAATTTATACACAGTGTTTAAGGGGATCGTTCGCACTTGGTATGACCGTTTTTTATTAAAAATGAAAAAAAATGAAAAATTTTGTTTACATGAAATGTTGTTTGGATAAAGTGTACTAAACTTGTTTTCAGTCTTTATTTCTCCCGAAAATGATTATTTTCTACAAATATAATGACTTTTGCATATCTTATAATTAATTTTTATCCGTAATTAATCGTTTGTCTTTGAAATTTTGCCTAAATTCACCCCCTCGTAACTTCTATACAAATCAACCGATCGTCGCCATCTTGGTATCTATTTATAGCCTGGAAAAATACTATAAATAAACCATGACGTATTATGTGTTTGCAATGACAATGTACAGGAATTCCCGTGTTACCCCGAGTCCTCGATAATAAAAACAAAGTTTTCTATTGGTCTATTAGATCACGTGGAATTATTAGCCAATGAAAATGCGTAGTACATCAGTACATACGGGTATTTTGTAAATTTTGACGCATGTGCACATGCGCACTACTATTCTTACCGAACTTCCGGAAGTGCTAAGAATGATAAAACTAAAGCCGAATTTTACTGATTTTTTAGCCTAAAATGCGTATTAAAAATAGAGAAGCGCAACTAAATTCAAAGGAAGAAGGTATATTTGACGTTGAACTACTAGTCTTCCCTCAACATTTGGCATAGAAACCCAGAAATGTGCCGATAAAGCGAGTGAGTCGAGTGACATTGATGACCTAGATCTAGTTTACTTTTACTTTAGATAATAATAACAACAATAATTATGACGATTTTGAAGTACATTTTGACAGTTCGAACGGCGATAATGAATTATTAGATGATTCTGACAACGAAGCAGATTTCCAAAATAAAAATTTAGAGTTAGCCACTTCTAAAAAGTTGATAAAATTTCATATTCCGTCCATTGAAGAGCCGTCTAGACCTAGTTACGGCTAGTAGTAATGAGTACCCATCAGGCTACAGACTAGTCGATGTAAACTTTTTAAAATCAATAATATCAAAATTAAATAGTTCAAAATGTCAGAATAAATTTGATCAATAGTTATGTTTGACTGATGTGAACTTTCTAATGTCAATAATATCAAAATTGAATCGTCCAAAATTTGATCAACAGTTTTGTTTGATTGAAAATAATTTCAATTACGGTGGACCGGTATTGTAATTTTTGCGAGGAAAATGTTTCCACTGCCAATAAAATAGGATGAATGCTACTGCTGCTGGGAGTTCTATTAGTGGTATGGCACAAAAAGTGAATGAACATACAAAATAATATATAAAATTCAGAGAGATATTAAAAAAAAATTATGAAAGCCAAAGAATTTGAAAAATTAAAAAAAAAAAAAAAAAAAAAAAAAAAAATGGGACTAGCAGTATAAAAGAGAGAGCAGTTTATATTTCCGAAGGGTTTTAATTTTAGTCCCGGCAAATAAAAATAAACTGTTCGAAAACAGTTAATTTTTAACTTTGCACGATTTAACGAACAATATAATAACATTACAAATAACTGATACGGTAACACAGATACCCTTATCGTTTTTTTATACGCCCACATTTTCATGTGGACGTATTATGCCGTCGCCCCTGTCCGTCCGTCCGTCCGCCCGTCCGTCCACAATTGTTTGGGGACTCTCTACAGGTCACAATTCTTATCCGATTTTGACGAAACTTGAAATATAGGTTTATCCCCAAAAGATCTCGGCTGCTTTCGATATTGGCATGTATCGGATCAAAACTTCATGGATTATGGCCCCTGATTGTACGAAAAATCACAATTTTAGCTTGTGGACCTTACAGAGGTCACAATTTTTATCCGATTTTTTTGAAACTTGAAATGTAAGTTTATAACCCAAAGATCTTGGTTCCTTTCGATATTCACTCATATCGGACCGTAACTTACTGAATTATGGCCCCTGATTGTACGAAAAATCGCGATTTTAGCTTGTGGACTTAATAGAGGTCACAATTTTTATCCGATTTTGTTGAAACTTGAAATGTAAGTTTATAACACAAAGATCTCAGTTCCTTTCGATATTCGCGCATATTGAATTGTAATTTCCTGAATTATGGCCCTTGATAGTAGGAAAAATCACTTTCTTGTTAGCTTGTTCTCTATCCATCTCTCGAAAATGTGGGCGTATCCTGCCTGGCAGCCGCTGGTTTCTGATTATAGTTTTTATTATGGTTACAGCTAATTTTGGTGGCCATTATAATGTGACTTTATATCATTTTTTCTCCACCAAAGTTCATATTTGCACACAGTGACACATACAGAACATTCAGAATAGATTTGAGCCAAATCCAACTGATAGATCTCGAAAAATAGCGAAACTAAAAAATTACCTATTTAAAATCCCCTTTTTCCGTTGCCATGGCAACCGGTTGTCAGATTTTAAAGAAAACACAAATTTTATTGTTTCATGTATATGTGTCTTGTGTGAAAATTTAAATATCCTAGCATTGTAAGTTAAAATTTAGTATGAAATGCTTGCAGGAAACTGTGCACAAACTTCATATGGCATTTTCTCAAAACATGTTTTTGCGCCAATCGCAACTTTTAGTTTCGCTATTTTTCAAAAACTATTAGAGATATCAATTTGAAATTTTCAGAGACGCTTCATGAGGAGTTGCTGTGTGCAAATGAAAATGTGGGTGTATTATGCCGTCGCCCCTGTCCGTCCGGACGGGTGGATCACGTGGGTAAGACGCTAGCTCGCTAGCCTGGAGGTCGGGTGTTCGATCCCTGCATTGGCCGAGAAAGTTCATCCAGATTTTCCGGTGTGGTTCTCCCTTGTCAGTGATGCAGGACGGAGGGGCTGAGAAGGAAAGCTGTCTAGTCGTTCAGATGGGACGAAAAACCGAGGTCCAGTGTACACATTGGCGTGCACGTAAAAGATCCTTGGCAGTTGGAATTCGATATAAGAGTAGCCCGTAGTGCTGCTGTCCGGGGAAAATTTCCCTCATAGCACACTGTATGGCGTATGCCCGTCTTCATTAGCCCAGGTTAGGAGCAGAACAGTAGGACGTTAAACTCCATTTCATTTCCGTCCGGAAGGCCGGCCGTCCATCCGTTCGTCCACAATTGTTTGTGGACTCTCTACAGGTCACAATTCTTATCCGATTTTGACGAAACTTGAAATATAAGTTTATCCCCAAAAGATCTCGGCTGCTTTCGATATTGGCATGTATCGAATCGAAACTTCATGGATTCTGGCCCCTGATTGTACGAAAAATCACGTTTTTAGCTTGTGAACCCTATTTTTATCCGATTTAAAAAAACTTATTATTATATCACCATTACACCCTAAGGAAGGTTGAGTTCGAATTTTGTGAAAATCGGCCCAAAACTGACAGACAAAATGGCCGCCCTACGTTCTCAAATAGCGTAAAAATATGGTATATCAGGGTTGTGGACCCTATAGAGGTCACAATTTTTATCCAATTTTGTTGAAACTTGAAATATAAGTTTATAACCCAAAGATCTCAGTTCCTTTCGATATTCGCGCATATCGGATCGTAACTTCCTGAATTATGCCCCCCTGATTGTACGAAAAATCGCGTTTTTAGCTTGTGGACCCTATAGAGGTCATAATTTTTATCCGATTTAAAAAAACATATTATATCACTGTTACACCCTAAGGACAGCTGAATTCGAATTTCGTGAAAATCGGCCCGAAACTGACAGACAAAATGGCCGCCCTTCATTCTCAAATAGCGTAAAAATATGGTATGAGTGGATCCTATGGAGGTCACAATTTTTATCCGATTTTGTTGAAACTTGAAATGTAAGTTTATAACACAAAGATCTTGGTTCCTTTCGATATTTGTGCATATCGAATTGTAATTTCCTGAATTATGGCCCTTGATTGTAGGAAAAATCACTTTCTTTTAAGCTTGTTCTCTATCCATCTTTCGAAAATGTGGGTATATCTTGCCTGGCAGCCGCTGGTTAAATTTTATACGCCCACATAATGTTGTCGTCCTGTCCGTCCACAATTTGTTTGTTGACACTCTACAGGTCACAATTTTTATCTGATTTTGACAAAACTTGAAATATAGGTCTATCTCCCAAAGATCTCTGTTCCTTTCGATATTGGCATGTATCGGACCGTAACTTCCTGAAATATGGCCCCTGATTGTACGAAAAATTGCGTTTTTAGCTTGTGGTCCCTCTAGCGGTCACAATTATTATCCAATTTAAAAAAAAACATTCGAATAAATCACCGTTCACCACAATGTTGATTAAGTTATAGGGCTGTGTATTGCGGCCAAAAATCGTATTGCAATATATTGCGATACTCGAAAAAAAGTATTGCAATATATTGCAGTATTGCAATAAAGGCTTAGTTTATTATTATACACGTTTTATTTTGAATAGTTTTATTGTCCATGTAAATATATAATAAAACATAAATGGTGTTTACAACTTTATTAGTTGTTTTTGTCTTTGGTAAGTCATGGTTTACTTAATAATATAGATGATACAGACGGAAGTGTTTGTAATATTTTAAATATTTCAAAGAAGTTCACTTTACTGGGAGGGGAACATATTTTAAATTTTTCAAGCTTATTATAATAGTTTAACATATTCTTATTTTGTCTTTTTGATAAAAACAGTGGCGCTAAAGCCCTTTCATCCACCTCGCACTTGCCGTGCATTAACGCCAAAACAGTTAAATAAATGACTTCAGTTAACAGGACCAATTTTGTATTTTAACTTATTTGATTAACTATCGTTACATGTATGTCAAACCAGTAAATAAAAAAACTAACAGAAAAAATATTAATTATTAACTGTTGACTAGTTCACACACAATCCACCTTTTCTTTAGGTAGGCGACCGTCACTGTAATGCCGGTAATCAAGACTAGATCAATTGAATGCATATCAAAATAGAAATAGAATGTCTATCCATTTGAAATTTGAATATATTCTGATGAATAGGATATTAATTATTATTTTATTAGCCTATGGCACATTTCATGACAATTTACGTGACTTGACTCCATGCCATCATGTTGCCAATTTCTTCGTGTGCAGGTAACCCCCGTTTGCTTGTAAAACAAACATTTTATGATTTGTCGCGTTTATTGGCTTCTAATATCAACCAATGAAAGAAACAAATATTGCTATCTTACATCATTATCTACCGCAACAATTTCTTCCTCTGGCATTTTATTGTTTATGAAAACATTTACTAAACTTTAATTCGTTTTTGCCGGCTTTCATCATAGCTATAATTAGTAATTGGATTTGTTTTATTTACGTAACGACAATATAATGCTATAAAGATTGACTATGGTCTAAAATAGGAAAATTAATAAGAATTCTAAGTACGAACGTCACGTTAAAAACATTCTAAATAAGATTTACGACAAGTAGAAAATATCGATACCGGAAAAACGTATCGATACCGTGTATCGCGGAAGGTCGTATTGCAATATATCGATATTGCAATTTTTTTCGACAGCCCTATTAAGTTAAAATGAAAATCTGATCAAAACTGCCGGACAAAATGGCCGGACAAAATGGCCGCTCCTCGTACGCAAATAGTGTAAACATATCGTATATCAAGGTTGTGGGCCCTCTTGAGGTCACAATTTTTATCTGATTTTGACAAACCTTGAAATATAGGTCTATCTCCCAAAGATCTCTGTTCCTTTCCATATTGGCATGTATCGGACCATAACTTAATGGATTATGGCCCCTGATTGTATATGGCGGTATTATTAGATTCAAAATTGTAACATGCTATCCCTCTAATTTCTAACTTCTATTCATGTAATTTCTAACTTAAGACAATGTATAATCCAACTTCTTTATTTGTTCAGTACAGTAAATTTTAATTCTGTTTCATCTTATTTCTATCAACATAATGGTCGTTTATATCAACATAATGGTCCTGACCAGGTGCGCAATCACCAAATGAGCACGCAGTGGCGACACCAAACGACTTCATAAGGATGGTTGCAAGGCAGAAGTGTAAAAATTCTAAATTCGTTAATCTTGATGCTAAACGTGTAAGAAGACGTTTTTCGTCTAAATAATAGAAATAAGACGGAATAGAATTAAATATTACACTGAACAAATAAAGAAGTTGGATTATACATTGTCTTAATTTAAAAATTACATTGTCTTAATTAAAAATCACCAAATGAGCACGCAGTGGCGACACCAAACGACTTCATAATGATGGTTGCAAGGCAGAAGTGTAAAAATTCTAAATTCGTTAATCTTGATGCTAAACGTGTAAAAAGACGTTTTTCGTCTAAATAATAGAAATAAGACGGAATAGAATTAAATATTACACTGAACAAATAAAGAAGTTGGATTATACATTGTCTTAATTTAAAAATTACATGAATAGAAGTTAAAAATTACATGAATAGAAGTTAAAAATTACATGAACAGAAGTTAGACGAAAGCACGTTAGAATTTTGAATCTAATAGACCGCCATAATTGTATGAAATGTTTATAACTCAAAGATCTTGGTTCATTTTGATATTCGTGCATATCGGACCATTACTTCCTGTATTATTACCCCTGATTGTACGAAAAATTGCGTTTTTAGCTTGTGGTCCCTCTAGCGGTATCCGATTTAAAAAAACATTCGAATAAATCACCGTTTCACCGCAATGTTGAGTTAAAATGAAAATTTGATCAAAACTGCCAGACAAAATGGCCGCTCCTCATACGCAAATAGTGTAATCATATCGCATATCAAGGTTGTGGTTATATCACGAAGATCATGGTTCCTTTCCATAATCGTGAATATCCGAACGTAACTTCCTGGATTATGGCCCCTGATTGTTCGAAAAATCACATTTTTATACGCCCACATTTTCATGTGGACGTATATTATCGTCGCCCCTGTCCGTCCGTCCACAATTGTTTGTGAACAGTCTACAGGTTACAATTTTTATCCGATATCAATGAAACTTGCAATATAGGTTTATCACCCTAAGATCTCGGTTCCTTTCGATATTGGCATCTATCGGACCGTAACTTCATGGATTAAGGCCCCTGATTGCACGAAAAATCACGTTTTTGGCTTGTGAACACTGTAGAGGTCACAATTTTATTCGATTTTGTTGAAACTTGAAATTTAAGTTTATAACCCAAAGATCTTGGTTCCTTTTGATATTCGCGCATATCGGACCGTAACTTCCTGAATTATAGCCCCTGATTGTACGAAAAATCACATTTTTAGCTTGTGGACCCTATAGAGGTCATAATTTTTATCCGATTTAAAAAAACGTATTGTTATATCACCGTTACACCCTAAGGACGACGGAGTTCGAATTTTGTGAAAATTGGCCCAAAACTGACTGACAAAATGGCCGCCCCTTGTTCTCAAATAGCGTAAAAATATGGTATATCAAGGTTGTGGACCCTATAGAGGTCACAATTTTTATCTGATTTTGTTGAAACTTGAAATGTAAGTTTATAACTCAAAGATCTTGGTTCCTTTCGATATTTGCGCATATCGAACCGTAATTTCCTGAATTATGGCCCTTGATTGTAGGAAAAATCACTTTCGTTTAGCTGGTTTTCTATGCATCTCTCGAAAATGTGGGCGTATACTGCCTGGCAGCCGCTGGTTAGCTTGTGGACCTGCTAGAAGTCAGAATTTGTATTCAATTTTAAAAACCTTTTAAAATAAAATCACTGTATAGTCTGTCTGTTTGTCTGTCCGTCACACATTTTGGGACACAATGACTCTTTCTAATTGAGCTAGAATGTTCACACTTGGCGTAGGTGTCTATTAGGTGAATGCCTTTGATGGAGTTCGAAGATGAGAGTTTTTCTGCTTAGGGTAAGCAGAGATAAGCAATTTGATTGGTTGATACTTTGGGACACAATAACTTTAGTTCTATTTAAGTGAGAGTGATGAAACTTGGTGTATAGTTTCATTACATCAATACCTTAACTAAGTTCGATAATGAGCATTTTCTGCTCAGGGTAAGCAGAGGGATAAGCAATTTGATTGGCCGAGACTTTGGAACACAATAACTCTCCTTCTAATTGAGCTAGAATGTTCAAACTTGGTGTAGGTGTTTATTAGGTCAATGCCTTGATGGAGTTTGAAAATGAACATTTTCTGCTTAGGGTAAACAGAGATTAGCAATTTGATTGGTTGATGCTTTGGGACATGATAACTTTAGTTCTAATTAAGTGAGACTGTTGACACTTGGTGTATAGCTTTATTACATGAATACCTTGACTAAGTTCGTTAATGAACATTTTCTGCTGAGGGTAAGCAGATTGATAAGCAATTTGGTCGAGACTTTGGAACACAATAACTCTCTTTCTAATTGAGGTAGAATGTTTAAACTTGGCGTAGGTGTCTATTCGGTGAATGCCTTGATGGAGTTTGATGATGAACATTGTCTGCTTATGGTAAGCAGAGATAAGCAATCTGATTGGTTGATGCTTTGGGACAAGATAATCTTGATTCTATCTGATAGAGAGTGTTGAAACTTAGTGTATAGTTTGATTGCTGGATACTTTTGAGAAAAATAAATGTGCGATTAATTATGTGTCATCTATTTATTTTGGGATTTCGGCCGGGGACATCAACCTCACTGTTGGCTTGTTTTGAAATTGATATATGTTGTTTGCATTAGTGGGATGAAGAACCCTATTTAATTTCAGTAACTTCCGTGAATGCTATAACAACAAAAGTTATCAACCAATCAGTATGAAATTTATATGCATCATTTAAATTAGTAAAATGAAGAAGCCTATTGAATTTCATCAATTTCTGTTAATTACATCTAGAGTTCTGGCCCTTGTTTCACTTTGTTGAATCTTGTGAACGCTCTTATGACAACAATTATCATCCTATCTGTTTGAAATTGATATGCATCATTTAAATTAGTGAAACGAAGAAGCCTATTGAATTTCAGCAATTTTTGTTAATTACACCGTGAGTTATGGCCCTTGTTTACCTCTTGAATAATCTATCGACAAAAGTTATTATCCGATCTGTATGAAATTTATATGCATCATTTAAATTAGTAAAACAAAGAAGCCTACTGAATTTCAGCAATTTCCGTTAATTACATCTAGAGTTATGACCCTTGTTTCACTTTGTTGAATCTTGTGAACGCTCTAATGAAAAGATTTAGCATCCGATCTGTTTGAAATTGAAATGCATCATTTAAATTAGTGCAACGAAGATGTCTATTGAATTTCAGCAATTTCTGTTAATCATTATTATTATTATTATTACAGCATATTTATAGTGCACCCTTTCATATAACATGTTCAGGGGCACTTTACAAAGTGACAATGTAAATCATACATAACAACAAGATTATGGACATGTTAACGATTGTATACAGAGTCGGTTAAAAGCCTGATTAAATAAATAAATTACGACGTGAGTTATGGCCCTTGCTTCACTTTGTTATACCTTGTGAATGCTCGAACGACAAAAGTTATCCGATCTGTATGACATTTATATGCATCGTTTAAATTAGTTAAACGAATAGGCCTATTGAGTTTCAGCATTTTTCCGTTACTTACTAGAGTTATGGCCCTTGTTTCACTTTGTTGAATCTTGTGAACGCTCTAACGACAAATCTGTATGGAATTTATATGCATCATTTAAATTAGTGAAATGAAGACGCCTATTGAATGTCTGCAATTTACGTCAATTACTTCTAGAGTTATGGCCCTTGTTTTACTTTGTTGAACCTTGTGAACTTTCGAATGACAAAAGTTATCATCTGACAAAATGGACGCTCATTGTATGCAAAGTGTGTAAAAGTATGTAATACGAAGGTTGTGAACCCTCTAGAGGTCACAATTTTTATACGCTTACATTTTCATGTGGACGTATATTGTCGTCGCCCCTGTCCGTCCGTCCGTCTGTTTGCCCACAATTTGTTTGTGGACACTCTACAGGTCACAATTCTTATCCGATTTTCACGAAACTTGAAATATATGTTTATCGGATCGAAAATTCATGGATTATGGCCACCGTTTATGAAAAATCACATTTTTAGCTTGTGGACCCAATAGAGGTCATAATTTTTATCCGATTTAAAAAACCGTATTATATCACCGTTACACCCTAAGGATGGCTGAGTTTGAATTTCGTGAAAATTGGCCCAAAATTGACAGACAAAATGGCAGCCCCTTGTTCTCAAATAGCTTAAAAATATGGTATATCAAGGTTGTTGACCCTATAGAGGTCACAAGTTTTATCCGATTTTGTTGAAACTTGAAATGTAAATTTATAACCCAAAGATCTGGGTTCCTTTCGATATTTGCGCATTTCGAATTGTAATTTCCTGAATTATGGCCCTTGATTGTATGAAAAATCACTTTTTTTTTAGCTTGTTCTCTATATATCTCTCTCGAAAATGTGGGCATATCCTGCCTGGCAGCCGCTGGTTATCATATTTTGATGAAACTTTGAAATATATTTTTAAATCCCAAAGATCTCAGTCTCTTTCAATATTTGCGAATTTCAGACCATAACTTTCTGGATTATGGCCCCTGATTGTACAAAAAATCGCTTTTGTTTTTATCTTGCAAAATGTGGGCTTATCTTGCCTGGCAACCGCTGGTTGTATTTATCGTCTACGAGCTGCAATTCTGAATCAATCATCTTGGAACTTGGCATATTTATTCCTTATACTGTAAAGACAGCAACTATTTATTTTGGTGCATGCCCCGACCCCTGCAGTGTCACACCCACTTTTTTGTTAATATTTTGTCTGTAAATTTGACAAAACAAACCCAACGCGTAGCCTTCTTTGCCACTTGTCATATTACAGCCATTCCATATTTCATTCTCTTCATTTTAAAAAGTACCATATCAATGAAAGCAGGAATATGGACGTATATTTCAGCGTTAGCGATCCTCTTGTCAATAATTACTGCCAGATTTATGGCTCGTGATCACTTTGAAAAATCTTGTGGACGCTCTAAAGCTAGATTAATAAACTTATACACAGTGTTTAACCCTTCCTGGGCTAACCACTTCATACCCATAGCGGGCTATGCAAATATTGAGTAAAAATCAAGCTTTAGACCCTGTTGTGAAAAACCATGCATACCTTGAATACGAATGCGACTACAACTGTAAAATTGCAAATGTATATCCATTATATATGACTTGGGATTTTTGCATATGTTTAGTTTAGATTTTATGGTTACTATGGTTACCAGTGTGTTTCAAAATGGCTGCCATATTATTGTCTTAAATGAAATATTGGATATTTTCTTGTCATTAAAAAATTCAAGATGGTCAGGAATAAAGCTATATGGATTATTAACATGATAGATATCTCTTTTGTAAGAATAGGATAGGTTTTTGGGGAAAAGTCACAAAATTGTGATAATAATGTTTTTTTCTAAAAATAATAAAATGTACACGAGCAGTATTGACAATTTTGCGGTAGGCAACACACATATAAAAATCACCAGTAACAAGTTTTTATTAACAATAAAATAAAAATAAATTAAATATTTGGAAAATAATAATATATACCGAAATATTCACATTAGGGTTGCCATGGTAACCAATTTGACCATATCGTATACGTCTATATTGGTAGCGATCTACGTGCGCGACTGTATAAAAGCAGACAAATAATTTCCTCCGGAGAAGTCTCCCTTTTTGTGTCTTTACTTTGTCACAAACATCTGAATTTTCATCACAAGAAGAATCCCCACTAATAGTATAGTCACTACCCGAATCCAATATAGACGTGACGTCATCGACATCGGGACTTACGGCTAAATTCAGCGGAAGTCTTTTTGTTGTGAAGGACGCCATTCCTCGGCTGTTCTGACTATTGATGGTTGTTCCGTCAATAGAGGAAACCCCCTCGTAATAAAAACTCGTGTTATACACCATCTAAGGTTAAAACCATGCTTTTACAGGGGAGTAAACCAAGTTAAATAAACTTCCCGACTATTGTCGGGTGCCGCTCTGACAGACTATAAAATTATCCCAACAATCGTCGGGATTAGCTCAGGATGGATTAAGGTCATAAGACAAACAATAGAAACAAATTCTAATGATTTCTGATATTACTTATTGGGTTGTTACTCGTAATCAGATTTTCATGTGTTCTAAATGTTTTCATTACTGACGAAAGAATGTGACAACCCATGTTGACTGCACGGACAACTCGACGTATATTTTGTTGCCTGGTAACCTATCTTTATCAATATATAATGAGTAATTTACTACCAGGAATCAAATTTTATACATTAATGAATAAACCCTTGTTTATAAACCTAAATGTGTAGGGGCTAATCATAAGAAAATATTTAGAATTTTTATACGCTCACATTGAAATGTGGTCATATATTGTCGTCACACCTGTCTGTCGGTCCGGCGTCCACAATTGCTTGTGGACGCTCTAGAGGCTAAAGTTAATATCCAATTGACTTTAATTTATGTACAGTGTTTAAGGCCATGAGACGAAGAAGCCTATTGATTTTCAGCGATTTTCGATAATTACTACCAGAGTTATGGCCCTTGATCACTTAAAAAAATCTTGTGGACGCTCTAGTGGCTAAAAATAATATCCGATTGACTTTAAATTTATACACAGTGTTTAAGGTCATGAGGCGAAGAAGCCTATTGATTTTCAGCGATTTCCGATAATTACTGCCAGAGTTATGGCCCTTGGTCACTTCAAAAAATCTTGTGGAAGCTCTAGAGGCTAAAGTTAATATCCAATTGACTCTAAATTTATACACAAGTGTTTGAAAAATCTTGTGACGCTCTAGAGGCTAAAGTTATCATCCAATTGACTTCAGATTGATACAGAGTTTAAGATCTTGAGACAAACAAGTATATAGATTTTCAATGAATTTTTATGATTTGAACAGCTAAATCCATGATATTAAGAGTTTTGTATACTAAACGTTGGCATGGGGCAGAACTTTATAAAAACCAAACAAATTCTAATGGTTTTCTGATAATTAATTCATGAGTTGTTACTCTTAATCAGATTTTAGTGTATTATAAATGTTTCATTACCGAAAAAAGTAAAAATATGCGACAACACTTTTTGACTGCCTGGACGATTTAGCTGCTGTGAGCGTATGTTTCATTGCTTGGCAACCTATCTTTAGAGGTTATTGGCTATTGTTATGTAGATGTACTGAGATAAATTTGTTTAAATTATAGCCGTCAATCCAACCATCCAAACCTGTTACTTCACCTTCTCTAGCAGCAAAAAAACCACACTCATCAATAACTGGAAGTCAAGCTGCTGCCAATTGGCTCAGCTCTGCCCAAGATGAAGCAAGCAGTGCTCCCTCCACCTCAAAAACCTTGGAAGCAATGGCAGTAAGTTTTTTGGTCCTCAATAAGTCTTGTATTGTAAATACTGTATGCTTTTATTATACGCCCACATTTTTTATGTGGATGTATATTGTCGTCGCCCCTGTCCATCCACAATTGTTTGTGAACATTCTGGAGGTCACAATTTTTATCTAATTTCAAAGAAACTTGAAATATAGATTTATCTCCAAAAGGTCTCGGTTCCTATCAATAGTGGCATGTATCGGACTGTAACTTCATGGATTATGGCCCCTGATTGTACGAAAAATCACGATTTTAGCTTGAGAACACTGTAGAGGTCACAATTTTTATCTGATTTGAAAAAACGTATTATTATATCACCGTTAAACCCTAAGGACGGCTGAGTTTGAATTTCGTGAAAATCAGCCCAAAATTGACTGACAAAATGCCCGCCGTTCATTCTCAAATAGCGTAAAAATATGGTATATCAAGGTTGTGGACCCTATAGAGATCACAATTTTTATCTGATTTGTTTAAACTTGAAATATATGTTTATAACCCACAGATCTCGGTTCCTTTCGATATTCGCGCATTTCGGATCATAACTTCCTGAATTATGGCCCCTGATTGTACGAAAAATCACGTTTTTAGCTTGTGGACCCTATAGAGGTCATAATTTTTATCCGATTTAAAAACCGTACTATTATATCACTGTTACACCCTAAGGATGGCTGAATTCGAATTTCGTGAAAGTCGGCCCAAAACTGACAGGCAAAATGGCCGCCCCTCGTTCTCAAATAGCGTAAAACTATGGTATATCAAGGTTGTGGACCCTATAGAGGTCACAATTTTTATTCGATTTTGTTGAAACTTTAAATGTAAGTTTATAACCCAAAGATCTCAGTTCCTTTCGATATTCGCGCATATCGGACCGTAACTTCCTGAATTATGGCCCCTGATTGTTCGAAAAATCGCCTTTTTAGCTTGTGGACCCTATTAGTGTGGTATGACATCAAAACAGCTGTGCTTATATATATATCGGCACACTACGATAGAGTTAATCAAACAAGTTTATTATCCATGAACAGTGCGGCAATGTACATCATCACAATCATGACATCAACATTACATCAATACTGGCAAGACATCGTCAAATGACATCAACATGGACCGATATAAACATCATGACATCGTGACATCGTGACATCGGTTGTGATTAGTTTAGGAACTATCGATGTATACAATTATAATACATATCAAAAGATTCAACCGCTACCTAGCGATCCATATCAAAACAAAGTCAAATTCTGCCTCGAACTGTCAACCGCATGGCCATCTTTTTTCCCAGCGGAAACGGTGTCCTAGCAACCAAACGTAGACTTGCACAGCCCAGGCTCTAATTAAAGGATGAGGTAACCTTACACGGGATTCATAATAATAATAATAATGCCCATATTTGAAAGTAAAAAGGTAGCCACACCAGCCCCTACATAAAAGCTATAACAAGACTTTTATGTACAAAATTAAACAAATGGCTACCGTAACAATACAACAGGTCAATTAAACAAACATTTCTAATTACCATATATATAGAGATAAAACAAACATAAGCCAATCAGTCTGTGTGTAATTCTAAAAGACAAATTTTAGTAATTGGGCGAGTTAAAATAATGGAACCATCTTTAAATTCGCTGGCCCTGGAACGTTTGGCGCTTGTCGCAACGGATGACGAAGTATTCACTTTAACTGTTCTAACCAATCCATCGTCCGAGGTAATCACATCAACGACCCGAGCAAGTGGCCATTGTCCTCTCGGATAGTTATCGTCGGCCAAAAGTACAATATCATCGATTCTGACATTTTTATGCTTTAAAGTCCATTTGGTTCTTTCTTGTAGCGTGGGAATATATTCCTGCACCCAACGCTTCCAAAATACATCTGTTAAATACTGAGCTTGACGCCACTTTCTTCTAAGGTACAAGTCTTTTTGATCAAACACTCCAGGTGGTAAAGTAGAACTTGACCTAAGGTGTAGAAGATGGTTTGGTGTTAACGGTGATTCGTCCAATACATCATCGCTTACCCTTGTAAGTGGTCGACTATTAATAATCAATACAGCTTCTGATACAACAGTTAACAAAATCTCATCACAGACAAGCTGTTCTTTTAACACTGATTTAAGTACCTGCCTAATTGAACGGATCATCCGTTCCCATATGCCTCCCATATGACTGGCTGCTGGTGGGTTAAAACGCCAGCGGATACTTTTATGGACACAAAAGTTTGAAATTCTTGACTGGTTGAATTCATTGATACAGTCCCTTAGTTCTTTCTCAGCGGAAACAAAATTAGAACCATTATCACTAAAGATTTCTTCAGGACAACCTCTTAAGCAAATGAACCGCCTTAAACAATTGATGAATGAGTCCGTATTTAAAGAATGCGCAATTTCCACATGGACTGCCCTGGATGCCATACAGGTAAACAAACAACCATATCTCTTTACAATACTTCTACCCTGCTTTACAGACAATGGTCCAAAATAATCGATTCCTACACAAGAGAAAGGGGGTTTATCTGGTGTCAAACGCTGTTTAGGCAAATTCCCCATAAACTGTTCCTCACAACGTTTGGATCTCTTCTGACAATCAACACATTTCCGTAAAACCCTACGGACAGCAGATCTCCCTTTGACGATCCAATATTTACGCCTCAAGAAAGACAAAACCGATTCCTGACCTAAATGACAGACTTCCAAATGATGTGAATTAATAACCAAATCTGTAACATGGTGTTTATACGGAAGGATAACTGGGTGTTTTACATCTTCACCTACAGGTCCTTTATCTAATCTTCCTCCAACCTTCAGTAATCCATCTAAAAGTTGTGGATTTAGCTTTCGGAGTGATGAATCAATCTTCGAAGGGTTAGAACTCTCGCTAACATGACGTAGGGCCTTTAAGCTGTCGGGAAACACCCTCCGTTGAACAAACTTGATAACCTCTGACTCGGCTTCTTTGATCTCTCCAACCGTTAAAAACCTCTCAAAGTTATTAGGACACCCCTGTCCTAAAACCTTTAACTTTAAATATCTTTTAAACCTTAAGATCCAGGCAACTCCTCTCTTCAATCTCCACCAGGAGGAATACCTCAAAATCAAATCATCAATAACATCCTTGTCAACTGACGCAACATAAATTTTTGCTTCTTTCCGAACTTCAGGGTCGTCATCCTTCAATTCTGGAATAACAATGGGTGAAGGCCAATCACTTTCATTCCCCCTCAAGAATTCTGGACCACTAATCCATCTATTGTCCTTCACCATGGTCTTTAACTTTAACCCCTTGGAACCGTCATCAGCAGGATTGAAATCCCGATTTACATAACGCCATTCTGAAATCTTAGATCCAAGATGAATTACTGTTAATCTATTCGATTCAAACGTATGGAACCTTTTACTATCATTATTAATACACTTTAAAACTGACAACGAATCTGTCCAAAATACAGTCTTCTCTATAACAAACTCCAATTCTTCCTGTATAACTCTTCTCATCTTCACGGCAACAACCGCAGCCGATAATTCCAGCCTTGGAATAGACACCTCACGAATAGGAGCCAACCTGCATTTCCCAAATACAAAAGAACAATGAACCTCTCCACTGGAATTTATGAATCTCAAATATGCAACAGCAGAATAACCAACTCTAGAACCATCGCAAAATATATGTAACTGGACCTCTCCAATAACACCAAATACCTTAGGTTTCAAACACCTATCAACCTTAATTTCAGACAACCTATCTAAATCCTCTAACCATCTGTACCATTGAAGCTTATCTTCCAAAGAAACAGGATCATCCCAACCTAGATTTCTCCTACTCAACATTTGTAACAACAACTTCGCCTTCATAATGTATGGAGCGATAAACCCAATGGGATCAAATAATGAATAAACAATTGACAAAATACTTCTTCTTGTTGTAACCTTCTCAAACGAATACAACAACTTCTCATTGACCTCCCATGAAAAGACATCTGATTCGGTATCCCATCTCAATCCCAAAGCACTCTGAGTGGGCAAAAGGTTATCCAAATCAACAATAGACTTGGCTCTATCTTTTTCTGGAACGTTCTCCAAAAACTTGCGATCGTTACAACACCACTTAGTCAACCTAAAACCACAAGTAAATAACAACTTTGACAACTCGTGGAACAATTTAACTGATAAATTTAAAGAATCAACTGACTTCATCAGGTCATCTACATACATATTCTTCATAATGGTCTTCACAGTTTCAGGATCGAAGTCGCCACCGTAAAGCTCAGCACATTTCTTGACACAGTAGTTAGCAACAGCAGGTGAAGATGTGGCGCCAAATATGTGTTTGGTCATCCGATAATCTTCCACAACGTCATTAATGTCGTCATTCCTCCACCATAGGAATCGCAATACATCACAATCCTTTGGTTCAACTCTAACTTGGTGAAAATGAGCCTCAATATCAGCTATAAACCCAATCTCTCCCTGTCTGAACCGAAATAAGACTCCTAACAAGTGATTAGCTAAGTCTGGGCCTTGTAATAACTGACTGTTAAGCGATGTTCCATGGTATTGAGCTGCACAGTCGAAGACTACTCTAACTTTATCTGGCTTTAATGGATGGGTTACTGGATGGTGTGGTAAATACCAAATGGGTCTTTCATTTAAATCAATTTCCACCTCTGGAATCTTCTCAGCATGGCCCTTAGAAATATAATCATTAATTGTGGTCTGGTACTTAAAGAACAGATCAGGATTCCTTCTAAACCTCTTAGATAATCCATCTAATCTGTTCAAAGCCATAGCTCTATTATTAATTAGATTAGGAGGAATTCTCTTCCATGGTAATGGAATTTGAAAATGACCATCAACAATCTTTAATCCATCCTCAATAATACATAAAGCCTTTTTATCTTCAATTGAATAACCTGGTTTATTTTCAACTTCTAGATCTTTGAAATCTGTATTCCACAATCTCTGCAACTGTTCCTTCAGATCATCTTTAACTTCAGTTTCTTCATGACTAATAACAGAGCTAACAAAATTAAAACAAAACTCATTAAAATCTCGTGGCTGATCAACTGACCCAATAACAATCCAGCCTAACCTATACCTAATAGCAACTGGTTCATTTTCTCCACCTTCTCTGTAATCTAAAGGGATAAAAAGTTTTGGCCGTTCTTTAACACCAATAATAACAGTTACCTCATGAAACTGCACTTCAGGACAGTCAATATCTTTCAAATGTAAGTATTTCTGTAAATCTTCCATCCTTGGAATTGTAGTGGTGGGAATTGGTAATGATGGTACAGTTCTAACATCACTGAAATCAACCGATGTATCTCCATCTGAAGACTTGATGACTATATCGACTAATTCACTTTCAACTTCCTTAGATCCTGTAACACCTGTGACAGTAAATGGATCAATCTCACCACCAATATCAAGATGAGCAGCAAGTTTCTTTAAGACTAAAGTGATTTCGGATCCAGTATCCAGCAAAGCATAAGAAGTGACTTCTTTCTTGGTGATTTTATTCTGAACAATAACTGGAACAACTCCAAGACAAACCTTCCTTTCACCAGCCCCAGCAGCAGCAGTAACAACACTGGAGGTCTTCTTGGAATCTTCTATCTTCTCAATGGAACTGGATTGGCTCAAATTAAACAAATTAACATCATGCAACAAAGTATTGTGATCCCTTTCACAATTAGGAATCCGACATCTAAATCCAGACTTATCACAAAATTTAATCGAATGTCCTTTATTTAAACACTTAAAACATAACTGGAGGTCACCAACAACTTTACCTTTACCTCTATTGTCAAGATCTATAAACTGACTGCACTTCCAAATAGGATGCCTACCTGCACAGTAAATACATGGTGATCTAAAATTTCCAGCACCGGATCTTAAAATGTTGGGACGACTTGAATTCATCTTACAAGCTGCATTCGAACTCGTTGTAGCCATAAGAGTTGCCATCGGTCTGGGTTTTCTAAAATACGAACTATCAAATTTCTTCTCTCTGGAACTATTCGACAAGTCTTCCCCAAACTCGTTGTTAACTAATACTGCTCGTTCTTTAACAAAATGTAAAAAGTCTATAAACCTTGGTCTGGAACCATTTTCAAGGATTCTACCAGCCCTTTCCGTCCACTTAGCCCTCAAAAACATAGGTAATTTAGAATTCAAGTCCCTCAGTGTGTTCATGTGATCTAAATCATTCATGTAGTCTCTTCCCATACCAGATAGTGTTCTATTAGTAATCTCCAAGTTACGAACAAATTCCATCAGGAAAGTACTATTTGCGGTCTTGATAACAGGTAAGTTCTCTAACTTAGTCATATAGGCTTTTGCAATAACATGAGGTTTACCAAAATTCTCACGCAAAGTTCGTTTAGCTGTTTCAAATCCTGTCTCTACAGGTAAATTTACACAACATTCTATGGACTCCCTGGCCTTTCCACTACAGTGCTGAATTAAAAGTTGTAATTTACGTGATTCCTCTGGGTTATTAGTCTCTAACAGAGTCTCAAAGTTGTGCATAAAAGAAATAAACTTTAAAGGATCACCATTAAATGTCATATATTCCAACTTTGGAGTCGAAACCACCTGACACAGTTTTTGTACTAAGTCATTTGTTGTATTTTGTGTGTTATCACAAACATCACTTCTAAAAACAGAAACATTATTCTGAGGGTAAGTATGCACATTATTCTGCCTATCAGTATTTACATGATAAATTAAATTAGAACTTGGACTAGAGTGTGGGGGAACAACATGACTGATTGGCACATTACTACTATAAGATATGGAAGTATTTGTGAATGTAGGCCTACCATCAATGGTACAAGTAGGTATAAAATTATAATTTGTCGAATTACATGCAGACATATTACAATTTGCATCATAATATGGAATGGATGACATATTATTTGATGAAAAAGACAAATTATTAGATATAGGTAAGTAATTAGCAGAATTATTAAATGGCAGTGACATGGAAGAAACGGTACTAACCGATATGTTATTATCATCTGTTCGAGGTAAGGCATGATTATTAACAGATAAACTCACTCTATTAGTATCAGGTTGCACAATAGATTCCCTAGCAGTAATTACAGATTTATACTGTGGTAAAGTATTAGTAGTATTACAGTACATAGACCTACCTACACTTTGTTGATAAGATGAATAAGCATTATTAATTGACATGGGCAAGCTTACAATAGAATAATCATGATCTACATGAGTTACATTAGGTATAACATTTGATAATGCAGGATTGTGCTCAACAGGTAAATTATTACAATTTGATTTAACAATTAAATTTGGAGATTCAAATAAATTGACAGGTCCTTCTATATCAATAACCACAGAGTCTCTACGACCATGAAGCAAATTTCGATTTACACATGGTGTAAAACAATTTATGTCATCACTGGTGAAAGTTTTTTCTGGCGAATCTAAAGTAAACTCAAATTTATAATTATCAGGCCTAGGGGATAGTAATGTTCGATCACGATAAACATCAGATTTCCTGTCTTCATTTTCATTTTCAGCCTTTTCATTATCAGCCTTTTCATAAAGTTCTAAACTAATTTGTGCTTGTTGTTCTTCAAATTCAATATCTAATAATTCTTCTTCGGCTTTTAACCTGGTTAATCTTTCTGACATTTCCATTTTTTGTTTAATATGTTGCCTTTTCGAACGTGCAAGAGCCAACTTTTCTTTATGTTGTAAAATTTTAAGACTGACTTGCGAACCAAACGAACTATCGCCGTCAGAATGAGAAATGTCACATTGTTTATCTTCTTCAGACATGATGACAGTTTACCATAAAACTAAAAACTTGAACAATCGACAGCTTGCATAATCACAACTTCAATGTGCTTATATATATATCGGCACACTACGATAGAGTTAATCAAACAAGTTTATTATCCATGAACAGTGCGGCAATGTACATCATCACAATCATGACATCAACATTACATCAATACTGGCAAGACATCGTCAAATGACATCAACATGGACCGATATAAACATCATGACATCGTGACATCGTGACATCGGTTGTGATTAGTTTAGGAACTATCGATGTATACAATTATAATACATATCAAAAGATTCAACCGCTACCTAGCGATCCATATCAAAACAAAGTCAAATTCTGCCTCGAACTGTCAACCGCATGGCCATCTTTTTTCCCAGCGGAAACGGTGTCCTAGCAACCAAACGTAGACTTGCACAGCCCAGGCTCTAATTAAAGGATGAGGTAACCTTACACGGGATTCATAATAATAATAATAATGCCCATATTTGAAAGTAAAAAGGTAGCCACAACAGCTCCCATTTGTTTTGGGTTGATTAGGGACCAAGCTGTCCAAAAATGTTGGGGTTCAAATTTTCTGACCCCTTGATCCCTCTGGGAGGGGCATTTTTGAAATCGGGACCCCTCTGAACGAGAACATGGCTATCTCCGCCAATAATGGTTGGATTTTCATGAGCTGAAGTCCATTATCGTGTTTTTTCATCATGCCGATCCCATCTATGATACACTTAAGTAGTTTCCATTGACTTCCGGTGGGAAATGCCTATTTTCGATATCAAACTCGGATTGATTTCAGCCAATAATTTTTTGATTTTCATGATCTGAAGTTCATTCTGGGTGTTTTTCTTCATCATGCCGCCCTCTTGTATGATACACTTCAAGCGAATGGAAGTATTTTTTATACGCCCACATTTTCATGTGTACGTATATTGTCGTCGCCCCTGTCCGTCCACAATTGTTTGTGAACAGTCTACAGTTCACAATTTTAATCCGATTTCAATGAAACTTGAAATATAGGTTTATCACCCTAAGATCTCGGTTCCTTTTGATATTCGCGCATATCGGAACGTAACTTCATGAATTATGGCCCCTGATTGTACGAAAAATCGCATTTTTAGCTTATAATAATAATAATAATAATAAATTCTTTATTTTCAAAAGGGTGAAAAATTAGGCTTTGCAGCCTGTTTACAATCCTGCCCTAAAATGACAATAGACAAAACAAACATACACATATATTATACATACAAGGAAACTGAATAATGAAAATGTATTCTTTACATTCCAAATAACATTAAATGCAGAAAACGATAATGGTTTCAATTTAAATATACAGAATAGTTATATAACATTTTGGATATAATTATGCAGTGATTTTTTAAAAGTTGAGAAAACATGTAATGAGTTTAAATTATTTGGAAGTGAATTCCATAAAACTGGTCCATTATAACTAAGACTATGTTTAAATTTAGTACAATTTGGATGTGGAATTTGTAATTTAAATTGTAAGGAGTATTTTTAAATTGAAATAAGGAACACAAGTAATTTTGACTTTCATAGTTTAATATTTTGAACAGAGATATATATTTATTCATTAAATGACGTTGAATGGTAGGCAGTTTTAAAGATTTTGAAATAATGGAATATGAAGAATCAGAAGAATTATTTCTAATAATAGGTTTGTTGAATATAATTTTAAATGATAATTTTTGGATAATTTTAAGTTTATGAAGAGAAGAAATTTGACAGGAGTCCCAAATGGTAGAGAAGTAGTTAAGATGTGATTGAAAGTGAGCGTTATAAAATAATTTTAATACATCTGTTGGAAGTATTGATTTGATTTTCCTAAGTTGAAAGTTTTTCTGTTTTAAAATAGTACATAAATGGTTACATGAGTGTCCCAAGAAAGATTAGAGTCAAAATATACTCCTAAGTGTTTAAAGTCGGAAACATGTTCAATGAAGGTAGAATTAATAGAAAAGGACAAATGTGTGGATAAGGAATTTATTTTAGGTTTTGAAGCAATAACCATACATTTAGTTTTAGATTCATTGATTATCATGTCATTGGAGTTGCACCATTGTATAATTTTATCAGTTTCTGACTGAAGTGTAGAGTTAAGAGAATCAAAATTGGTAGAAGAAGAATATACTGTGGTATCATCAGCAAAAAGATCACATTGAGCTGTCAAATTTAGAGGAAGGTCATTAATAAACAGGTTGAATAGTAGTGGTCCAAGAATGGAGCCTGGAGGAACACCATGAGTTATGAGATCAAGAGAGGACTTGGTTTCACCAATTTGAGGGCATTGATAACGCTCAGATTCTAATAATGTGCATAATTTGGTAGAAATTTGGTATAATTTTAGTTTCTCAAGTAACAGGGAGTGATTGACCTTATCAAAGGCTTTACGGAAATCAAAGAAAACTAAACCAGTGTATTGACCTTTATTAATGGCAGAGAAGGGCAGTATGACAAGAAAATTTGGACCTAAAACCAGACTGATGAGAATAAAGTAAATCGTGATTTTGATGTAGGGAAGATGACACAAGGTAGTGCATATCGGACTGTAACTTCCTGAATTATGGCCCCTAATTGTACGAAAAATCACGTTTTTAGCTTGTGGACCCTATAGAGGTCATAATTTTTATCCGATTTACAAAAACCATATTATTATATCACTGTTACACCCTAAGGACGGATGAGTTCGAATTTCGTGAAAATCGGTCCAAAACTGACAGAAAAAATGGCCGCCCTTCGTTCTCAAATAGCGTAAAAAAATATGGTATATCAAGGTTGTGGACCCTATTGAGGTCACAATTTTTATCCGATTTTGTTGAAACTTGAAATGTAAGTTTATAACCCAAAAATCTTGGTTCCTATCAATATTCGCGCATATCGAATTGTAATTTCCTGAATTATGGCCCTTGATTGTAGGAAAAATCATGTTCGTTTCAGCTTGTTCTCTATCCCTCTCTCGAAAATGTGGGCGTATCCTGCCTGGCAGCCGCTGGTTATCCAATTTTGATGAAACTTAAAACATAGATTTATATTCCAAAAATCTCAGTC
This sequence comes from Patella vulgata, assembly GCF_932274485.2. Lineage (NCBI taxonomy): Eukaryota > Metazoa > Mollusca > Gastropoda > Patellidae > Patella > Patella vulgata. Next base: position 35,736,074 of record NC_065883.2, read on the forward strand.
CCTTTTGAGATTTGTGCATTTGAGACCATAACTTTCTGGATTATGGCCCCTGATTGTACAAAAAATCATTTTTGTTTTTAGCTTATTTTCTATCGATCTCTTGCAAAATGTGGGCGTATCCTGCCTGGCAGCCGCTGGTTATTGACTTCATGTTGGAAATACCAATTTCCGGTGTCAAACTCGGATCGATTTTAGTTTAGAGAAATCTATCACGCAGCACCACTTTTTGTGGCTTCTGAGTCGATTCACATGGTGAATGTCACTTGTAGGCCAGGGAGTTTCTACATGTTTGATGTTTTCTTCATACTCTGACGTACAGCCATAGCATAAATGATAAGAACTTTGGTGTAGTCTGTGCTGTATCAACCAGGCTACCATATGACACTGGTTGAGCTTTTGCTCCTTCAACAGCATATCCTAGCCTGTTTGATACAGCAGGCTACACCACACAGGGTTCTCATCATTGAGAAACTCTTAGATCTTGCATCTGTAGCTGAGAGTTACTGGCGGGAAGCATGTGTTTGGTCACGTGATGCCGATGCCCTCACAATTCTCATGGACCTTGTCTCCCGGGTCATCTCGGTATTCGCAGTCATCTCAAGTTTGTAACCGAGAAGGCCACAAAACACAGATCTAGAGATAGATGTGATCGAGCGAGTGGGTGTCATTGGAAATCATAAGTCTCAAGGTCTGATTGGACTTCGCGGCTTCTCTGGTGCTTACTAGAGAGGTAAACTTGTGGGCATAACAAAGAAAACAAGGGCTGGTGCACACATGAAGCCTGATGGTGATAACCCCGTTATCATCTGTTTCAAGAAGTTTGGAGAAGGGTGACTTACCTTTGCAGGTCAAGGAATTGGAGAGATTTGCCTGCCAAGTCTACTCTTCATCTTTTCCATTAAACCTATCGGCACTTAGATGGCAATTGTTCAGTTCAGGAAACTTGGTTGAGAGAGAGATGCTTCCACTGACTCGTGCTGCATTGTCGCACCATATCACAGGAACAAAGTACACCGCAATACGCAACAAGTCGTACCTAACCCGATCCCTGAACCTTCCTGCCATTTAACGAAAGCGCCTGGCAGTTGGACAAGGGCATTTATGTTTCTTTGCCGAATCTTAATCTGCCTGCCCACCGTGCTGTAATTGAACTCCCAAAAAGTGGTTGTAAAACAGGCTGCACAGGGCGGTGCAGTCTGCCATATACATCTTTCTGCGTGTGTTTTGATAGGGACCGTACCAATATGATTAGGGGTGCACAGGAGAACGAGGATGATGAATTATTGATATATTTATTTCTAAGATAGGATCTTTTTGTTTCGTTTCTGGCGACTTCTGGCTTGTTAAGATTCTTTTTGTTTTTGATATTAAACTTGTTTACTTGTTACAAATGTCAAAGTGTCTTGAATCTCATGACAGAACATTCCAGTCACCCAAAAGTGACCATATTAATCATTTTACTATGCTTCAAAATCCACAAAAAGTGGTAGGCTGAGACACCGTAAATTGGTATTCCCCACCGGAATTCAATGAAAACTCCTCCCATTTCCTTTAAGTGTATCATAGATGGCAAAAACCCAGAATGAACTTCAGATTATGAAAATCCAACCATTGTTCGCAGAAATTGCCATGGACTCGATCAGAGGGGTCTGGATTTCACAAAGGCCCCTCTCAGAGGGGTCAAGGGTCGAAAAATTGGAACCCTAGAATGGGATCTGCATGATGAACAAACCCCAGAATGAACTTCAGAACATGAAAATCCAATAATTATCGGCAGAAATCAATCCCAGTTTGACACCAGAAATTGGCATTTCCCGTCGGAAGTCAATGGAATCTACTTTCATTCACTTTAAGTGTATCATAGATGGGGTCGGTAAAAAAATGAACAGAATAAACTTCAAATCATAAAAAAATACAAATTATTGGCTGAAATCAATCCGAATTTGACACCGGAAATTGGTATTCCCCACCGGAAGTCAATGAAAACTACTTCCAATCGCATTAAGTGTATCATAGATGGGGTTGACGTGATGAAAAAACACGAGAATGAACTTCAAATCATGAAAATCCAACCATTATTGGCGGAGATAGCCACGTCCTCATTCATAGGGGTCCCGATTTTAAAAATGCCTCTTCCAGGGGGGGTCAAGGGGTCGGAAAATTTGATCCCCAACATTTTTGGATAGCTTGGTCAAACACCAACCCAAAACAACAAAAAAATCAATTTTAGCATACAAATCCTTCAGGATATCATGTTATACCACACTATATAGAGGTCATAATTTTTATCCGATTTCAAAAAACATATTATTATATCACTGTTACACCCTAAGGACGACTGAGTTCGAATTTCGTGAAAATCGGCCCAAAACTGACAGACAAAATGGCCGTCCCTCGTTCTCAAATAGCGTAAAAAATATGGTATATCAAGGTTGTGGACCCTATAGAGGTCACAATTTTTATACACCCACATTTTAATGTGGACGTATTATGCCGTCGCCTCTGTCCGTCCACAATTTGTTTGTGGACACTATACAGGTCAAAATTCTTATCCAATTTTGACAAAACTTAAAATATAGGTTTATCTCCAAAAGATCTCGGCTGCTTTCGATATTGGCATGTATCGGATCGAAACTTCATGGATTATGGCCCCTGTTTGTACGAAAAATCACATTTTTAGCTTGTGGACCCAATAGAGGTCACAATTTTTATCCGATTTTGTTGACACTGGCCTGACAAGGACAGCTGTTTAGTCCTTCGGATGACACGAAAAAACAAGGTCCCGTGTATACATTGGAATGCACGTAAAAGATCCCTTGGCAGTTGGAATTCGATATAAGAGTAGGCGATAGTGCCGCTGCCCGGGCAAATTTCCCTCATAGCACACTGCATGGCGTATGCCCGTCTTCATTAGCCCAGTATAGGAGCAGAACAGTAGGACGTTAAACCCCATTTCATTTCATTTCATTTGTTGAAACTTGAAATGTAAGTTTATAACCCAAAGATCTTGGTTCCTATTGTTATTCGCACATATCGAATTGTAATTTCCTGAATTATGGCCCTTGATTGTAGGAAAAATCACTTTCGTTTCAGCTTGTTCTCTATCCATCTCTCGAAAATGTGGGCGTATCCTGCCTGGCAGCCGCTGGTTATCCGATTTTATTGAAACTTGAAATGTAAGTTTATAACCCAAAGATATCGGTTCCTTTCGATATTCACCCAATTTGGATTGTATCTTCCTGAATTATGGCCCCTGGTTGTACGAAAAATCACGTTTTTAGCTTGTGGACCCTATAGCGGTCATAATTTTTATCCAATTTAAAAAAACGTTTGAATATATCACCATTACACCCTAAGGCTGTGGTTAATTAATTGTATGTTTCTCATGACCTGAGTTTTTGAAAACAACATGCTACATGAGTTAATTATTAATTATTGAGAAGGAATCCAAAACTTGTCGAAAAAACAAAAGCAACATAAACTCTTATAGCTATGGGCATGCTGTTGTTTATAATAAAAAGCTCTTCAGTTCATTGATGAGTACACAGGAAGAGATCTTTTTAAAGAAACTCTCAGTCTGGGAACATCTACATGTACACAGGCTATTATTAGTATTAATAGTGCTAGGGGCGCTAGGGCCTAGTATAATTTGTCAGATTTCTTTGGAGTATGCAATCTGTTTCTAAAATATAATTAATATATTTCATTAAAGAAAATTCTCTCTCAAACAGTGTAAACACATTAAATATTAATTTCTGGGTTGATATATTTTTAAATTTTTGAACACAATTAATATAATACGGTATTTTAAAGTTTCCAACAACTTTAGAGTAACTATATCAAAAGATGTCTGGTAAATAGCGATCCAGTCGTTCCATTTCTGACCAAAACTGCGTCAAATTCGAACGAATGAGGAGTCGGTACTAGCCTAAGTCTAATTTATTGTCGCTCGTAACGTGTTTCTCTTTCATTTTCACTATCGACATGTGCGAGTGTCTCGCATTTCTCTATGAATGGGGCACATACGGTTGTAATTGACTCATTCTCTGGGAAAATCTTTCCTGTTGGTTTTAACAGTATAATAAGTAAATTTTTCGGCGGGACAACAGTACACGTGCAAACAACCATTTTGTTGTGCAGAGCAGACGAAATTTATCAATTTATGCCGTCTGCTTGCCTGCTTTACAGTTACAAAAGATGCGATTATCCAGTAAGGGTAAATCTAGTATTCTAGTTCTATGGATCTACATTGTATTACTGCTTTTTAAATACGTCTCAGCGATAAATCAGAAATTAACATAAATCCTTAATGGAAAAAGCTTAAAAGCCGAGTTTATGGAATTTATTAGATAATATACGACACCATGTATTAAAATTTCTTCCAAGACAGTCTTGTCAAAATCACTGACTAAAGTGTGTCTGGGTAATCGCGCTGATTTGATAGTATAACTTCCTGTTTACGGACAAACTTCGTATTTTTGCCGAGTTAATTATATACCGTAGACGCGTAGATTTATGAATAGAACAGTAGAATATACTTCATATTCAGTTACATATTTATGAATAAAATAAATAGATTGTTCATCGCTGAGGCAAAAAAAATGTAACTTTACAAATATTGTCAACGAATTTTTCTCCTTACTAAATTTGACCGAATAATTAAAGAAGTGCGGGATTATTACGGATGAAAACAGACATGCGGGCAGGTCATGAGAAACAGACAATTAATTAACCGCGGCCTAAGGATGGTGAATTTCGTAAAAATCAGATTAAAACAGACAGACAAAATGGCTACCCCTCGTACTCAAATAGCGTTAAAATATCGTATATCAATGTTGTGGACCCTCTAGAGGTCACAATTTTCTTTTGATTTTGATGAAACTTGAAATGTAAGTTTATAACCCTAAGATCTTGGTACCTCTCGATATCCGCGCATATCGGATCGTAACTTCCTGAATTATGGCCCTTGATTGAACAAAAAATCATGTTTTTAGCTTGTGGTCCCTGTAGAAGTCACAATTTTTATACGCCCACATTTTCATGTGGACGTATATATTGTTGTCGCCCCTGTCCGTCCGTCCACAATTGTTTGTGAACAGTCTACAGGTCACAATTTTTATCTGATTTCAACAAAACTTGAAATATAGGTTTATCACCCTAAGATCTTGGTTCCTTTCGATATTGGCATGTATCTGACTGTAATTTCATGGATTATGGCCTAATTGTACGAAAAATCACGTTTTTAGCTTGTGAACACTGTAGAGGTCACAATTTTTATCCGATTTGGTTTAAACTTGAAATGTATGCTTATAACCCAAAGATCTCGGTTCTTTTCGATATTCCTGAATTATGGCCCCTGATTGTACGGAAAATCGCGTTTTTAGCTTGTGGACCCTATAGAGGTCATAATTTTTATCCGATTTAAAAAAATGTATCATTGTATCACCCTTACACCACAAGGACGACTGAGTTTGAATTTCGTGAAAATCGGCCCGAAATTGACAGACAAAATGGCCGCCGTTCATTCTCAAATAGCGTAAAAAAAATATGGTATATCAAGGTTGTGGACCCTATATAGGTCACAATTTTTATCCGATTTTGTTGAATCTTGAAATGTAAGTTTATAACCCAAAGATCTCGGTTCCTTTCGATATTCGCACATATCGGACCGTAACTTCCTGAATTATGGCCCGTGATTGTACGAAAAATCACGTTTTTAGCTTGTGGACCCTATAGAGGTCATAATTTTTATTCGATTTAAAAAAACGTATTATTATATCACCGTTACACCCTAAGGACGACTGAGTTTGAATTTCGTGAAAATCAGCCCCAAATTGACAGACAAAATGGCTGCCCTTCGTTCTCAAATAGCGTAAAAATTGGGTATTTCAACGTTGTGGACCCTATAGAGGTCACAATTTTTATCCGATTTTGTTGAAACTTGAAATGTAAGTTAATAACCCAAAGATCTCGGTTCCTTTCGATATTCGCGCATATCTGACCATAACTTCCTGAATTATGGCCCCCGATTGTACGAAAAATCACGTTTTTTAGCTTGTGGACCCTATAGAAGTCATAATTTTTATCCGATTTAAAAAAAACGTATTATTATATCACCATTACACCCGAAGGATAACTGAGATCATCTTTCATTAAAATCGGCCCAAAATTGACAGACAAAATGGCCGTCGTTCGTTCTCAAATAGCGTAAAAATATGGTATATCAAGGTTGTGGACCCTATAGAGGTCACAATTTTTATCTGATTTTGTTGAAACTTGAAATGTAAGTTTATAACTCAAAGATCTCAGTTCCTTTCGATATTCGCGCATTTCGAATTGTAATTTCCTGAATTATGGCCCTTGATTGTAGGAAAAATCACTTTCTTGTTAGCTTGTTCTCTATCCATCTCTCGAAAATGTGGGCGTATCCTGCCTGGCAGCCGCTGGTTATCCAATTTTGTTGAAACTTGAAATGTAAGTTTATAACCCAAAGATCTCGGTTCCTTTTGATAATCGCGCATATTGTACGAAAAATCACGTTTTTAGCTTGTGGACCCTATAGAGGTCAGAATGTTTATCCGATTTTAAAAAATGTATTATTATATCACCGTTATACCCTAAGGACGGCTGAGTTCGTATTTCGTGAAAATCGGCCCAAAACTGACAGACAAAATGGCCACCCCACGTTCTCAAATAGCATAAAAATATGGTATATCAAGGTTGTGGACCCTATAGAGGTCACAATTTTTATCCGATTTTGTTGAAACTTGAAATGTAAGTTTATAACCCAAAGATCTCGGTTCCATTCGATATTTGCACATATCGAATTGTAATTTCCTGAATTATGGCCCTTGATTGTAGGAAAAATCAATTTCTTTTTAGCTTGTTCTCTATCCATCTCTCGGAAATGTGGGCGTATCCTGCCTGGCAGCCGCTGGTTATCTGATTAAAAAAAATGTGTGAATATAACACCATTACACGCTAAGATCTTGGATACTTTTGATAATCACGGATACCTGAACTGTTGAATTCAAATTTCGGGAAAATCAAAATGAAACTGCCCAACAAAATGGCTGCTCTTTGTACGCAAATTGTGTAAAAGTATGCAATACAAAGGTTGTCGACCCTCTAGAAGTCACAATTTTTATCCGATTCTGATGAAACTTAAAACATATTTTTATATCCCAAAGATCTCGGTCCCTTTTGATATTTGCGCATTTCAGACCATAACTTTGTGGATTATTGCCCCTGATTGTACAAAAATCCTGTTTGTTTTTAGCTTGTTCTCTATCCATCTCTTGCAAAATGTGGGCTTATCCTGCCTGGCAGCCACTGGTTTCACTGGGCCCTGTTTCACAAAAACTTCAACAATCATTATGTAAGAGCTAAATGTTATATAAATAATTGATCAGACATCAACTAACATACAAGGAACATAATCAACTCTTGCTGCCATCGGATGGATCCAATATTTCGTAATTTGAATACGTTTTGTGGTTCATGAAATAGCCGTAAAAATGGATAGTCGAGACTTTGTTTATTAACGTAACAATGGTAGTAATGACAATCGAGGATAGACAAAAATTGTATTGCTGATAACTTAGCTCAGAGTGAGGTAATTCACTGAAATTTTCTTCAACATATTCTCTTTTCATTATCTGTTTTTTTAACTATTATAGCGGAAACTGTCAGCTCTTTATCTAATCATAACTATTGCCACTTTAAAGCTGAACTCAGATTACAAAACTACAGAAATAATTAAATAAAAAAAAAAAGTTGTTTTCAATTTGTAGAACAAATATGGCGACTGATTACAGCATATAAGAAGAGAGGCAGGCCAAGCCCACATCCAGAATAATCCTTGTCAAGCACAGTGTGCATTTTCCGACTTGCAAAATAATCGATGGGTCAGATCTAGTTAGTCATTTTCCATAGCCCTAGGTCTTGACCGGCATATACGCGCAAGCGAATTATTGAAATAAAATTGAACCATATGTTATTCCCGAAATGACATAGTTTGTGTCGAGTGGACATTAAACCCCATTTCTCTCTATCTCTTTATGTTCTGTTAAATTAATGAGGGCTTTCATTTTTATACGCCCACATGGAAATGTGGTCGTATATTGCCGTCCGTCTATTGCCGTCCGTCGTCCACAATTTCTTGTGAACACTCTACAGACTACATTTATCATCTGATTGTTTTGAAATTGATATATGTTGTTTGCATTAGTGAGATGAAGAATCCTATTGAATTTCAATAATTTCGTCTGGAGTTATGGCCCTTGTTTTACTTTGTTGCACCTTGTGAACGCTCTAACGACAAAAGTTATCAACCAATCTGTATGAAATTTATATGCATCATTTAAATTAGTAAAACAAAGAAGCCTATTGAATTTCAGCAATTCCCGTTAATTACATCTAGAGTTATGGCCCTTGTTTCACTTTGTTGAATCTTGTGAACGCTCTAATGACAACAGTTATCATCCGATCTGTTTGAAATTGATATGCATCATTTAAATTAGTGAAATGAAAAATCATATTGAATTTCAGCAATTTCCTTTAAATACGCTGTGAGTTATGGCCCTTGTTTCACTTTGTTGTACCTTGTTTATGCTCTAACGACAAAAGTTATTATCCGATCTGTATGAAATTTATATGCATCATTTTGATTAGTAAAACAAAGAAGCTTATTGAATTTCAGCAATTTCCGTTAATTACATCTAGAGTTATGGCCCTTGTTTCACTTTGTTGAATCATTTAAATTAGTGCAACGAAGATGCCTATTGAATTTCAACAATTTCCGTTAATTACACTGTGAGTAATGGTCTTTTTTCACTTTGTTGTACCTTGTGAATGCTTTAACGACAAAAGTTATTATCCGATCTGTATGAAATTTATAGGTATCGTTTAAATTAGTAAAACGAACAAGCCTATTGAGTTTCAGCAAATTTCCGTTAGTTACATCTAGAGTTATGGCCCTTGTTTCACATTGTTGAATCTTGTGAACGCTTGAACAACAAAAGTTATCACCCAATCTGTATGAAATTCATATGCATCATTTAAATTGGTGAAATGAAGAAGCCTATTGAATGTCAGCAATTTCTGTCAATTACTTCTAGAGTTATGGCCCTTGTTTTACTTTGTTGAACCTTGTGAAAGTTCGAACGACAAAAGTTATCATCCGATCTGTATGAAATTGATATGTATTATTTGAATTAGTAAAACGAAAAAGTCTGTCGAATTTCAACAATTTCTGTATATTACTTCCAGAGTTACAGCCCTTGTTTTAGTTTTTAGAACCTTGTGAACCCTCAAACGACGAAAATTATAATGTCATCTGTATGAAATTGTCCATTAAATGCCCCCTAATTACCTACAAAAGAACAAATATACGACAACTCTTGTCGACCGCTCGGATGATTTAGCTGCTGTGGGCGTATGTTTAGTTGCCCAACAACCTATCTTTTGTATGATACAATTCACATGGTTCATTAGCCTTTTTTTTTTCAATTTACATGGTTCATTGGCTTTTTTGATTTGTTTTGTACAATTTTGCAATTTTCATGATTTATTGCCCTTTTAACATGTATATTTATTAATCATACTAGTCTGAAAAGCACTGGACTATTCATTAAACTTAACAATCTTCTCCTTTGATACTGTTTTTTTTTATTTATTTAAATTAAATAACCTTATCTGAGAATTATGTGGCAATTACTACCATATTAATAAAATGTAAAAGGGGGGGTTCAAGGTATGTGACATGAACAAAATATGGAGAACATTATCAGAGAATGTTGCTTGCAAGGTCAATAAATAATACAGTTGGCTATAGAGCATAGTACATCTTTCTTTCTTAATTTGTTTTCTTGGTATTTGATACACTTAAAAAAAAAAAAAAAGGAGGTGGGGACGATACAGATGAGGATTTTTCTAGAATAAAAGCAGTACTTGAATACCAAATATTTATGTATTACTTTCTGGCATGAAGCTGACATCTTCATATACAGTCGGAAGTGTTCTAGATAACCGATCAACAATTTTCATGACATTTTCAGAAAATTTAAGCTGATCAATTTCAGAAAATGGATTTTCGGTAATATTTTTGAAGGCCTCGAATTTTCTTTCATTCTGCTTTCTAAATGATGTAATCTTCAAAGTTCTATATATTTAATTGACGCGTATACAATCTCCCTGATAATGTCTGTCTACTACATCGTTAACACTGTTCATCACGTGCATTTTGCATACCGATAGTCCATTGGCCAATCAAGCTATTTTACCGAGATTTTGCCTAATAGTTTGGATGCAGCTATGGTGGGTGTGGCGCCAGGCAGGGTAAGCTTACTCTTTTGGACACCTGTTACCACTGTTTGTCGTGTATTTTGTACACGGTGAACAGTCCATATGCTAATTACACTATTTTGCCTTATTACACTATTTTGCCTATACCGTTTTTTTAGGACTTCGAATTTTGTCTAATGGTTTGGATTGTTCGTACTTGGTTTTATTTTATTCAGACATAACTGCCATGTGTACTCTTTATGTCTTTGATTCCACACATTTGGTCAAAATTTGTTGAAATACTGTGAAGTACAGGCCCAGCCTTAGATATTTTCACTATAGACTGTTCAGTTTTCCATCTCCCTAAGCCACTAATCAAATCTTTTAGAAATTTCACCTGATTTTCTTTTTCCATGTCTGCAGGTTTATTTTTCCCTTTCTGACCTTTTCTATTTATGTAAGACCCAGCTCTTACCCTAAGTGACAAACGTGGAGACAGAAGGACTTCCGTCTTTAAAATGAAATCTAAACATTCCACAAGGTATTTGGAAAGTGTAGAATGTGAATAAAAAAAAGGGATCATCTCCTTGTTTTATACAATCTTTAACATTCTTGATAGTAAAGTACCACTGTAAAAGATTTAAGGCATAATTGTAAAGATCATCCTTTTCTTCTTTAACCAGTTTAAATTTTGCTGGTTGTGATAATCCTGGAAGATTCACAGTAACTTCATTTTCATCCTGGAACATGTCTAAAGGAATCTCCAAGTTAAATGGTGCATCACCACCAATTGACAAGGTCAGGGATATAATTGTTTTATCTTGTTTCGCTGTTTCTTTACCTTCCAGAATTTGTTTGTTCTCTTGAATTTGAAGTTCTAATTTGACCGTCGTATCTTGAATCTGAAATAAATGTAGAATCAATAAGTCATCATTAATAAAATTTAAATAAGAAACACACAGTAGGTGTGTTTTAAATTACTCCATCCATTATTGTTTATAATTTTTAAAGTGAAACTATAAAATGAACAACATTTCAAGGAAATGTGGTGAAAAATTTATCTTGTGCAGTTTTAGCAAGAAACAAGAGGGTTTCATAAACTTACCATATCCAGACTAAAGATAATTAAATATTTGTCAATAAAACTATCCATCATATCATCAAAGGCTAATTGACGCCTGGTACAGTGAAAGAATTTCACATTCTTTTGTGGTTTATTATTGGTAGGAAAAGAGTCCTCAGATTCCAGGCCAAAATACTCTTTTACCAATTCAAGTAAATACACTTTACCAACAGTTAGTATGAAGTCTTTGTTTGCCTAAAGTAAATGTGAAAGGCAGAAAGTAACTAAAGTGTATTGTTAATATGACTTACATTCATGGGGATTACATTCATTTGTTTAAGATTTTACCAAGGTCATAACATATTCAAACCATTAATCGTCTGAGCTTGAAATGGAAGAACAAATGTTATTTTACTTTAGTAAAGTGCAACAAACCTCTAAGAAATCTTGCAAAGTGTGAAACATTTCAATTATCATACGGTTCAAATTATCAAATCTGTCTTCAACTGTGTGAGCTCCAGCTCTCAATAACTTGGCGCCGGTAAACGGACACGTGTAAGCTGGTCACCTCCAATGGGTATATTCAGATTTCTGTAATCATCATCTGAAAGAGATAAATGGATATTTAATTTCCCAACCTACAATGATCACTTATTATTCATATATTATGATTAATTGTTATTATTTATTTTGTGTTGGTGATGCATCTACATGTATGCTACATATGCACATTGACATGTTCTTCATTCCTTTTTGCGGGGTCGGATGGCCGAATGGTTAGCGCTTGCGTGTTGTATCATAAGGTCTGTCATTGAGTCAACTGGTGTGGTTTTGATTCCCCGGTTGTATGTGACAAGGACTAGGGTCGCCTGTCCAACCTTGTGGGTTTTCTCCGAGTCCTCCGGTTTCCTCCCACTGCTATAGGTGATCACGTGGCTAATTCGGTAAGACGCTAGCTCGCTAGCCTGGAAGTCGGGTGTTCGATCCCTGCATTGGCCGAGAAAGTTCATCCAGATTTTCCGGCGTGGTTCTCCCTTGTCAGTGATGCAGGACGGAGGGGCTGACAAGGAAAGCTGTCTAGTCGTTCGGATGGGACGAAAAACCGACGACCCGTGTACACATTGGCGTGCACGTAAAAGATCCCTTGGCAGTTGGAATTCGATATAAGAGTAGGCCGTAGTGCCGCTGTCCGGGCAAAATTTCCCTCATAGCACACTGTATGGCATATGCCCGTCTTCATTAGCCCAGGTTAGGAGCAGAACAGTAGGACGTTAAACTCCATTTCATTTCATTTCCTCCCACTGCTATAGACCCCTACTCGAAAGCGAATTATGGAAATAAAATTGAACCATATGTTAGTCCCAAAAAGACATAGTTTGTATAGTGTGGCTGTTAAACCCAATTTCTCTCTCTCTTTGCTTCCTATACGGCCACATAGACCTGGTTTGTATCGAGTGGACGTTAACCGAATTTCTCTGTCCCTCTCATTGCTTTTTAACGTCCACATAGAAATGTTTTTAAAAAATTAATGCAATGTTATTTTTTTCTTACTACATGTTATTGCAGAAAAATAAATCACAAATGAACAAACATTAAATGATAAAACTGGTTAGTCTTTGTGCATCATTTGCATTTGTCAGAAAAATACAAAATTTAATCAAAGCCAAGTCTTGGGTACTGTTGTGGCTCAGAATAAAGAAATTTGAATGAAATTTTCAATATATTCATTTTGCAGAATCAATTTTGAACTATAATAGCTACAACTGTCAGCTTTTTATCTAAATCTTAAATAATGCATGTCAAACAATAAATCAAGAAAATAAAATATCAACAGTAAAAAGTTGATATATATTAAATTCATCATATCTTGCAAACAGTGAATGAAATTGAGCCATTTTTATACGCCCACATTGAAATGTGGTCGTATATTGTCGTCGCCGGCGTCCACAATTGCTTGTTGACGATTTAGAGGCCAAAGTTAATATCTGATTGACTTTAAATTTATACACAGTGTTTAAGGTCTTGAGACGAACATGCCTATTGATTTTCAGAGATTTCCGATAATTATTGCCAGAGTTATGGCCCTTTATCACTTTGAAAAATCTTGTGGACGCTTTAGAGGCCAAAGTTAATATCCGATTGACCTAAAATTTATATACAGTGTTAAAGGTCATGAAACGAAGAAGCCTATTGATTTTCAGCGATTTCAAATAATTACTGCCAGAGTTATGGCCCTTGATCAGTTCACAAAATCTTGTGGACGCTCTAAAGGCCAAAGTTAATATCCGATTGACTTTAAATTTATACACAGTGTTTAAGGTCATGAGACGAAGAATCCTATTGATTTTCAACGATTTCTGATTATTACTGCCAGAGTTATGGCCCTTGATCACTGTGGCCAATGTTAATATCCGATTGACCTAAAATTTATACACAGTGTTTAAGGTCATGAGTCGAAGAAGACTAATGATTTTCAGCGATTTCCGATAATTACCGCCAGAGTTATGGCCCTTGATCACTTTGAAAAATCTTGTGGACGCTCTAGAGGGCAAAGTTAATATCTGATTGACTTCAAATTTATACACAGCGTTTAAGGTCATGAGACGAAAGGGCCTATTGATTTTCAGCGATTTCCGATTATTACTGCCAGAGTTATGGTCCTTGCTCACTTTGAAAAATCTTGTGGACGCGCTAGAGGCCAAAGTTAATATCCGATTGACCTAAAATTTATATACAGTGTTAAAGGTCATGAGACGAAGAAGCCTATTGATTTTCAGCAATTTTGATGAAACTTAAAACATGTGTTTATATCCCAAGGATCTCATTTACTTTTGATATTTGCGCATAACAGACCGTAACTTCCTGGATTATGGTCCCTGATTGTACGAAAAAATCGCAATTTTAGCTTGTTGAGCCTCTAGAGGTTACAATTTTTATCCAATTTTAAAAATTGTTTAAACATATTGTTACACCCTGATGATGATTGCGTCGAATTTTGTAAAAAATCAAACCATAACTGTCAAAATGGCCGCTCCATGAACGCAAATTGTGTAAAAAGTATGTAATACCAATGTTGTGGACCCGAGGGCACAATTTTTGGCCAACTTTGATGGAACTTAAAATATATGTTTATATCTCAAAGATCTCAGTTCCTGTGGATATTTGCACTTATCAGACCGTAACTTCCTGGATTATGGCCCTTAATTGTATGCAAATTCACAGTTTTAGCTCGTATGGACACAATTTTTATCAGATTTTAAAAAACGTTTAACTATATCTTTGTTTCACCATAATGAAGGTTGAGTTCAGATTTTGGGAAAATTGAAATGAAACTGCCCAACAAAATGGCCACTCCTTGTCCACAAGCATGTAATAATATGAAGGTTGTGGACCCTCTAGAGGTTACAATTTTTGTCTGATTTGGATGAAACTTAAAATATATCTTTTTATATCCCAAAGATTTGTCCCTTTCGATATTCGACATTTCAGACCATAACTTCTTGGATTATGATCCTTTTTTTTTTTTTTTAAGCTTGTTCTCTATCCATCTCTTGCAAAACCGCTGGTTAACTATTTTAACAATTGAAGACTAATACACTTTATTTTCTAGGCTTCAATGGGAAATTTAAATCAAGAAGAAATGCAAAAGAGGGTGAATTTTCTTAAACAACAACGAGACAAATTAATGGAAATGAAGAGAAAGGAGAGGGAGAAATCTCTTCTTACTGCTGAAAAAGCCAATCCAAGAAGACCTATGTCAGCCCGTGCTGCTAGAGCAGCCATGTCTCAAGCTGGTCCAGTACAATCACAGAAACCAACTGTAAATCCTGAAGAAGAAAAGAAAATGGCTATGAGACGTGCTATTGCCAGTAGAATAAAAAATGAAGTTATGGGTAAGAAGTGAAAAATATAAAAGTGCGCAAAGTGTAAATGTTTTAGTTATACTTGAATAGGCACATTTTTATATGTATGATTTGTTATTACTGTGTCACAAAGATTTTTTAAAAAACATTTGGCAGTTTTTAAACACCCATTTCCAATTTAATTTCACTTTGAAAAAAACTTATTGTTTTTATAAAGATTATTATTATATTTTTACTATGTGTTTCTCCTGTATATCTTATAACTCAGAACAGAGGTCGCAGTGACGCAAAAATCCGCGTGTTTCACGAATTTTTTTCAAAATAAACGCAAATATTGACGGACGCTAGGTAATTTACACGCAGAAAATTTCCCCGACGTGAGAATAATTAGATTATTCTATGTCGTAGTTTGTACAATTTATGTGCTTTTCCCGGCATTTACACACCTCTACTGTACGTAGTCTCCGTAGTTTTTTAGATTTCCTCTTATTTCATTCATAAGTTCATGGCAGTAAGCCTACGTAGCTATCCTATTGGAAGCAATAAACCGCATTTCATACAAGACTTGGGATTGGCTAGAACAAGATATACTGTTTACATTCAGCCAATCAAATGTTGGCTTTCATAGCGATAGTTTTCTCTTTACGTCCTGTCGAAGTGAAAGATTGAAATGACTGTGCCGTCAACCATAGACATGCCGTTAACCTCCAGTCATCATTAGACTAATTACAGTAGGCATATCAATGAAGTAAGGACGCTTAAAATAGGGTTGTTCACAAAACGACTTTACATGCTTCTATGTTGAGTATTTTGAGAGGCTCTTCACGCAGATGTAGAGGGCAAAAACGCAAAATTTTGGAATGTCTGCATATTTTTACGCAACTCGAAATTGATCCACTGCGACCTCTGGCTCAGAACCTATCTGTTGGATCAGTCTGAATGTAATAATCAGAACTTAATAATGATGTGGCTTTACGGGTATATTGAAGAAATATTAAGGGTTAAAGATTTTAAAAAAATGTGTATCCAATTTACTTCAAAATCAGTTTTTGTACTCTTTTAACAACTGGAAGTGCTGTCATCTTAATATGCAATAAATCAACAATAAATTTACCTACGGACTTGGGACTTACATGGTTAAATCGCTGGAATGGAGGCTAAAAAAAGTAATCAAAATGATTTTGATATGTGTCAGTTTGTTTTCGTCTTTTGGAATCCACATTTTGGGTATACAATTATTCAAAGATTGGACAAAAACCGAGGTCCTGTGCACACATTGGCGTGCACATTAAAGAACACTTGACAGTTGGAATTCTGAAATCAGTGTAGGTAGTAGCACCACAGACAGGGCAAAATCTCCCTCATTGTACACTATATGGCGTATGTCTGTCTTAATTAGTCCAGTTGGTGCAGAAAAGTAGGCCTTTAGATTCATTCAACCTCATTTTATTTCATTATTTTGGGATGGAGGCAGGGGCCATCAGCCTTACTTTTGATTTGTTTGTAATTAAACTAGATCTTTGAATTGACTTTGAGATCATGATATACATGTTTTAATCGCGCTTGTCCTGTTTGTACAAATAAAATGGATTGACAACCAACATTTTTAAAATCTAATCTATGTGTGAGTTAAGGCATGATATTATGAGTATTTGACATAATTTGGATGGAAAAATTCATTCTATGACTTGAATCACATTATGATGTCCTGTTTAAAAAAATAAATGAATACATTTGTTTTTTAAAAATACACAAGATGAGCCCTATTTTGCAAAGCTGCAGTAGATTAATTGCCTAATGTATGATTGTTAAAATTCATGATTTTTAGTTTCACTTAGTTATTTTATTTACGATACAGCTCTCACAGTATAAAACAAAATTGTTTATATCTTTTGTAAGATAAAAGAGAGGGGATTACTAATCTGCTGCTATATAAAATACTATAAATTATCAAAAAACCTAGCAGGACTTATTGAAGGTTTTGAGCCATATATTGTTGTCAAGGTCAGACAGGGAAGTCAAGAGTCAAAATATAGTTACATGGGTATCAAAAGAACCAACGACCTCTTGACCTCCTGAAAGTTTCAGAACATTTCATATGAGCACAACACCACGATACTGTTAAATAAATGACAAACCATTGGAATGATATTTCAAATATTAGAAGATATCGATCATTTGAAACAACTACCTGGATTTGAAAAATGCAAGACATACATATTGATGGATATCACATAAATCACGATATAATGAATGATAAAACCTAAATTCAAATACCTCAGATTGGTGCCTATATCTTAGGGTCACAAGTTTCATTTTTGACTCAAATATCCCTTCCAGGAAGGAAAACCGGTCTAGCCTTAGACATACCATTGTCGTGGTTGTTATATTACATTTCATTGTCGGTCGGAGTTGGTGCTTTACAATTCATTGTTAGTACGTTACATTTCATTGTCTTATGTTTCATATTTATCATTGCTTGATAATGACTAGAGAAGCCTAGTCTAAATGTTGCCCAGTAATAAACAGTAATTGCATTCCTTAGAATTGTGGCCTGTATAATTCCAATTCAATTACTAAATGCCATTGAAACAATTCACTAAGATACTGATTTTTATTTTCTAATCCATCTCCTATAAATATAGTAGTTTGTTTCAGAGTGTTCAATTATATCTTAGTCAAAGCAGAGAACTAAGTAAGGTGTCTGTATTTCAACCAAATGTGTAAAATTAATATAGAAATAAATGCTATATATAATGTGATAAACCTTATTCCATCCAATGTTTTACAACTATGTACTTTATATAGTATTCCATCCAAATAGAGATTTTAATTCATTATTTTAAGATTTGGTAACAGTTTGTCCAAATATTTTATGTACACAAATTTTATTTTATACAGAAATGACTGCAGATTTTGTGATTATTTATTAATAATTTTGTTGTTAATGTTATCAATTTGTAATGTATTTATTTATAAGTAGATAAAAATGTTTTTAAAAAGCAATTTTATTGAGGTAATTTACTAATTATGAAAGTTCTTATCCCATGGACATTTTACTTGTTAGTCCTCCTTTGACAATCCTTCATAAGCAGGATACTTTATACTACCTTGCAAATTTACCATTATAAATTTGAGGACGATTGGGTGACGCACAATAGTCTAGTTCTCATCAATTGTTTAAATTAAACCAGAGTCTTCCAAATCATGAACTTATATGGTTTGGAAGACTCTGGTTTAATTTAAACAATTGATGAGAACTAGACTATGGTGCGTCACCCAAACAATTGATGAGAACTAGACTATGGTGCGTCACCCAATCGTCCTCAAATTAATAATGGTAAACGCTCTACAGGCCAAAGTTAATATCCGATTGACTTTAAATTTATACACAGTGTTTAAGGTCATGAGACGAAGAAGCCTATAGATTTTCAGCAATTTCCGATAATTACTGCGCTTGATCACTTAAAAAAATCTTGTGGATGCTCTACAGGTCAAAGTTAATATCTGATTGACTTTAAATTTATACACAGTGTTTAAGGTCACGAGAAGATGAAGCCTATTCATATTCAGAGATTTTCGATAATTACTGCCAGAGTTATGGCCCTTGATCACTTCAAAAAATCTTGTGGACGCTCTAAAGGTCAAAGTTAATATCCGATTGACTTTAAATTTATACACAGTGTTTAAGGTCATGAGGCGAAGAAGCCTTTTGATTTTCAGCGATTTCAGATAATTACTGCCAGAGTTATGGCCCTTGATCACTTTGAAAAATCTTGCGGACGCTCTAGAGGCTAAAGTCAATATTCAATTGACTTTAAATTTATACACAGTGTTTAAGGTCATGAGACGAAGAAGTCTATTCATTTTCAGTGATTTTCGAAAATTACTGCCAGAGTTATGGCCCTTGATCAATTCAAAAAATCTTGTGACACTTTAGAGGCTAAAGTTATCAACCGATTGACTTCAGATTGATACACAGAGTTTAAGAGCTTGAAACGAACAAGTATATTGATTTTCAATGAATTTTTATGACTTAAACAGCTAAATCCATGATATTAAAAGTTTTGTATACTAAACGTTAGCATGGGGCAGAAATTTATAAAAACCAAACAAATTCTAATGGTTTTCTGATAATTACTTCATAAGTTGTTATTCTTAATCAGATTTTAGTGTATTATGAATGTTTCATTACCGAAAGAAGTAAAAATATGCGACAACACTTGTTGACTGCCCAGACGATTTAGCTGCTGTGGGCGTATGTTTCGTTGCCTGGCAACCTATCTTATATTTTAGTCTGACATTTTATTACTTTAAATCTTCCTAGTGCAAAAAACGGACAATTTGACCTTTTGGCCTCCGGGGTCAAAAAGAACAAAGGTGAATTTAGCAAGTTAACATTTTTATTGAAAGGCTGGTTACTTTCGATCATTTTCAGCATATCAAAACGCACAACTATCACAGATTGGTGTTTGTACAAGTGCCAACAAGATATCTTGAACAATTTATGAGATGTGCTCCGGAAAGAAACTTGTACACCAAAACCTAAGTCAAATTTGTTTCCTTGGAAACACAAAAAATATAAATCCCAGAAATGTCTAAATAGCGAAAAGTACAACTACTTTAATGGGTTGATGTCTGTACAAAGTTTCAAAAAGATCTTTCTTGAACGGTTTGTGAGACATGCTCCGGAAACAAAATTATACACCAAAAACTAAGTCAAATTTGTTTCCTTGGAAACACAAAAAATATAAATCCCAGAAATTCCTAAACAGCAAAAGGCACAACTACTGTAATGTTGTGAGTAAGAGAAGATGTTGACCCTCTCCACACGACGTGTTATTCGGGGTGGGCTGGCAAACCAAATTGAAAGGACAACGGTTAATCAAATCATGGGATAACACTTGAAATGATAAGGCTTTGTAATGTTAATGAATATTTATGTAAATAAACATATCGAGGGCTCAGAACCAGAAGTGAATATCTCCAAAAACATGATTTTGAGAAAATGGCCTTTGAATATTTCAAAGCTTATATTAAATACAGATACAGATATATCTATTTAGATGTTTTTCTATTTGTCAGTTTTGGGCTCATACTTTAATATTGTAACAAAATTAAGCTATTTTATCCTCAAAAGTATAAAATATCCATATTTAATGTATATATTCACTTCTGGTAAGAAAATTATTGACTTTTCTTGGTTGATATTCAATTGGATCATTGGATAATAGTGATTTGTGAAACAATTAAATGGGGTTCTAAGCGTAACAAAGCTTGAATTTTATTCACAAAATTACACCAAAAAAAATGTTATGATAAACATCAACTTCAAGTATCAACTTCAGCTTCGTCGTCAGAGTCCTCAACGGCTGGTTCAGGTACTGTATCTGTAATCCTGTTGGACGTTGGGAGAGCTCTATACCAGGCTTGTACTTCTTGTGGTATGATCAATTGATCACACAGTTTTACTAAATCTGCTTTTTTGGCCTCACTTACAGGGAGCTGATGAAAATATAATGATGAAATTTCATCTGGGATAATGAAAGGTCGACCACGGCGATTAACTTTAATTTCCTTGAACTCTTCATTGTAGTTATATCGATAGAACAGAACTCCGAGCAAGACTTTCTGAATTGGAAGGACTTGACGTGAAGCCAGTTAATGATGTTTCCATCTGTGTCTTTGCGTCGATTATGTATAATATTTTTTGCTAAATTTTGAAAGTTGATAAACTCTTTATGGTGCAATTGTACCACCGTATACGGGTTCCTTCGCCTGGATTTTCTAAAGATGTTTATCCATTCAATCATAGTGAAAGTATCCACATACTTCTTCTCATGTTCTATTGCTGAGTGCATCGAGTCAACTTCCATTTCCGAATGGCCGCTCTCTAGAAAGTTTTGGGTAATTGTGTCAATTTCTAGTTTATTAACAGCATACATAAACATAGCAGCTACATTTTGATTCCGATTTTGACCAGAACAGGTGTCTGAGTATAGAGAAACAGTTTTAGTTGTATCAGGTAAATTGCGAAGCCATCTGAACAGACAAGTACTAATCTCATTACTGCCCCTGTTTCCCTCAACTTCATTCCAACAGTAACAGTAGGCATCATTTGGTTTACGAGCCTCCCAAATGCAAAGACAAGTACTAATCTCATTACTGCCCCTGTTTCCCTCAACTTCATTCCAACAGTAACAGTAGGCATCATTTGGTTTACGAGCCTCCCAAATGCAAAGATTATAAAGACAAATTTTCCTACTGTAATACATTAAAGATGCATTACTGTGGGGTATTTGTAAGACACTCTGGAGGTCAAAAGTAGCTGAAACGAAGGAATCGTCCTCATTAGCTCGTATTTTGTCTTCTTCCTTAGCCTTTTTAGATTCTTGATTTCGTCTTAGATGTTCTTGAATATCAAATTCTGCGTTTTCTTTCTCACTAGCTGCCATCATAGTGTACCTTGTACACCTTAGACATTGATCCTTTTTAGGTTTGAAGAAAGATAAGTTGAACTCCTCACAGAATATATTCCGGTAGACATTTTGTTTAACCGGGTTTGTAGGTGGATAAGCTAATCAACACTGATCAACATAAAGCTGATACATTTTTGAAATTGTCAAAGTTTGGTTTAGGTATTTTCTGTGGGTATCTTTCCGAGTGTAATGTGACTCGACAACCGGGAAACTCTTTATATGATTTCGAACTTGGTCTAGAGCATTCTGGGGGGGTTTATTGGCAGGAACATGGCAGCCTCTTTTATCTTCATCAATAAATACTTGTGTACCACTTTCTGTACTCATCCCTTTAACAGCTTGATCAATAGGACCATGGCTAATATCAAGAGTATTTTGAAAAAACTTCTTACATACTCGTATGTCAGTGTATGTTACATGTGACGCCCAAACGCACCAATAGCTACCGCATGGAATGCGGGTGATGCTTGGGATCATCATGGGGGTCCAACCCAAGATTTGCACGACTCTGACTTTGAATGTTACAGTCATTGTGGCATTGAATTCCAGGGTGGAAACATCAGTTTAATTGTTTTAGTGACCAGAAAACAAATTTTGATATGCGTCGGCTTACCCAAAATGAAAGGTTACGTGCCCTTGGCATGCTACAGATCGGCACAACACAGGCGGTTGTGGCGCGGACGATGAATGTTTCTCAGTCTGTCATAAGCAGGCTATGGTCCAGATACCGTGATACACAATCTGTACAGGACAGACCACGCTCAGGTCGACCAAGGGCGACAACTCAAGCCCAGGATAGATTTATCCGTACCTTGGCCTTGAGAAATCGTGTCATCACAGCAAATCAGATCAGCGCTCGTCTTCAAACAGACACTGGTGTGAGAGTGAGTGGCCAGAATTTTCGGAATCGACTGCATAGGGGTCACCTTCGCGCCCGATGTCCTCGCGTGATCCCTTGTTTGAGAGATCATCACATTCAGGCAAGACGTCGTTGGTGTAGGGATCGTCAACACTGGGATAATCGACGCTGGAGCAATGTGATGTTTTCAGATGAGTCAAGGTTCACTGTTGATTTTTTGGACAGACGCAGGAGGGTGTGGCGTCGTCGAAACGAGCGCTTCCAAGGCGTTAACGTCATCAGACATGATCGATTTGGGGGTGGTTCTGTTATGGTGTGGGGAGGCATCACTGTTGCTGGAAGAACGGCTTTACATGTTGTTGCAGGGCGTGTTACAGGCCAGTACTACCGGGACAACATCTTGGCAGTCCATGTTGTGCCGTTCGCACGACGTCATGGCCGCCGTTTCATCTTCCAGGATGACAACGCAAGATGTCACAGGGCCAGGATCGTTACAGGTTACCTCCAACAACAGAACATCACCACATTACCTTGGCCAGCACTGAGTCCCGACCTCTCCCCCATCGAGCATGTCTAGGACATGCTTGGACAGAGGTTACGTCAACGTCAACAACGTCCTGCCAATGTCCAAGAACTTGCTGCTGCGTTGCAACAGGAATGGGACAATCTGGACCAAAATGACCTTAGACGTCTCATTAGGAGTATGCCACGTCGGATCAATGCTTGTTTGGCAAACAGAGGAGGATTTACCCGTTACTGACTTGGTTGTGATGCTGTGGTAATTTTGCTGTTTGACCCCGGGTATCATTTTACCCTTATAATGGTCAGTCTGTGCCTTACTTAGTCTAACGATCATTTGGAATAAATCGATGAATGTGAACTTCATTTCATTTTGTCATTTGTTTCTTCGTCAGTTTCATTAGGTGACTTTAATAACACTTAAAAATCAAATATCCCCTACTTTTTTTGAATAGTATATAATGAGTTACTCGGGTGGTAATTAATCTGTCTAACATGTGATCTCGGGTCCACTTATCTTGTATATCTCACTCTTCGGGTAGACACGCTTCGATCAACATCTTATTGTAAGACTTGCGTGATTCGTTAATAAACATTAAACTTATGAGTTGTTAATGAGTTTCACAAGTATGAAGAAGCATAACAGAAGCGAAATAAATACTTTTAAAAATTACTAAAAGCATACTCAGTGTTTTCGACTAAAATCGTCGATGTAGGAATTAAAATGTCGGTTAATTAGCTTAGGGCCTGTTCTCGGGCGGAGCTAGCTGTAGACAGGCAGCCTAAGTTTGGGATGGTCGATTGCATCACCTTTCACGTCACATGATTAAACATGGCCGCGTCTATGTCTTCAATCTATCACGTGACTTCTCGATATGAGTGGTGATTGGCTAATGAATTCTATATTCGGCCGAATGCTTCGGCGAAGCGGACACACCAGGCGAATATAATTCGGCCGAATATATCAAACATGTTTGATTCGGGCGAATCAGTCACCCGACTAAGCTAGTTCCGAATTATAATACAAGTTTCGTATTTTTGGAGTCAATCTACTCAAGTAAAATGGTGTTATCTCCCTTTAGCCGTATTGATCGGTCCTATGGAGGTGTATATATTGACTAGAGTGTATGGTGGTCACGTGCCGACTATGGGGGTCGGCAGCCATTTTACAACCGGGAAGATTTAGCCTACGTTGGCATATATCAACATGCCGGAGAGTTGTTGTTGTTTTGGTTAATTCAATGTCAGGCGAAAAGGGAGTGGATTATCATATCATAAGTACGTAAGATATATTATAAGTCAAATAGTGATCTAATAGATATAGTATAATCATGATAATTGTGTAAAATAATTTAATAAACGCGGCGAGAAGACGTCGAACACTGGAAGTTTGAGTCCGGAAACCGGGCGGGTCTATATTATTAGTACTGATACTTTTATTATGTAATAATTACAAGGTCCGTGCGTTTAGCGAACTTCCAAATTAATGTATATTTAATTATTATGGAAATTGCGCATATTATTTGTATACACACATTTTGCATTGTACGAAAAATATCGCGGGGAGTAAGTCTACTTATTGGAGTGTAGTATTTAGTCACAGACATGCACTCACTGGCCAGTAGTTGCTTTACTATCGGTTAGTTTTACTCCCTCGGATTTTATTAATTAGGCCGACATTCATTGTATACACAGATGTACAGAATAAAGTGAAAGTTTCTTGCAATATTTATGTTTCTTTTTTTTTCTTCTTCTGAAAACCCGCATAAAACCCCCGAACTAGTTAAAAAAAAAATGGTTAATAATAATAAGTAATCTTGATAACTTCCTTCCCAGTCAAATTTTGTAAAAAAAAATAGGCCTGATGATAATGATATTCTTTTTTTAATCGCTGCTACTACGAAAATCTTATTAAGTATGATTAGGTTAGTCTTATTTTTTTGTAAAATTTAATATACCGCCGTATTTTTCAAAAAAGAAAAATCAGACACCAGATCATGGAAATTGAAAATCATATAGGCCTACTAAGGCCTTGCTAGGCGTGTTTATATTTTCCTTTTTTTTAAAAAAAAATATTTCCAATCGGCATCAGATATTATTCTACTGGTAAATGATAGAAGTCATAGATTATTTTTAAAATCGATTTTATCTCTTTACATGATATAGATAGTTTAGTTATCTGTCAATCAAGCAGTCCTTTCATTTCAAATCGTCCAACTGAACAAATTATTTAGATCTATCCAAAATAAAGTTTTATGTGAACTACCGAGGAGCAATGTTCAAAATTTTGCTGAACACTTTATACACCCCTAGGACCATCTAGAAAAAAGAGCTAAATTCTGGATGTTTGGGTTTGGCCCGGTTCACTGATTTTTAATTGCCTGGAATGCTAATCTAAACAACATGTCCAACTTGAGTGGCATTATTGGCCTGATATAAATAGTTCAGTTAGATAAGTGTTGATAGCTATAAACCTGCCATTGTGAGTATCAAATGACAACATTTTAATTTCTAAAATAAAAAGCTCTTTTTATATATAACATTTTTATTAACAGCTTAACACTAATTATATACAAATTACTCAATATGACACTTGAAGGATTTAAGTTAGTCAAGATTGGTTTTTAACCAATCAATGGATAAACCTCTAGTTTTCCAATGGTGTTTAGAAAAATGATTACACATCCACTAATCAAATTATTAGAAAATAAGTAGGCTGGAAATTCCAGCCTTTAAATTCGCGGACAAATATTCTGTGACATCACTTCTGTGGAAGCAGACGTTAAAGCACCAGGTAGTAGTATTAGTCTAAATCGTCTTGTCTAGAATATCATCCTTGGTGCAAGTGGACGTAAAACCTCAGGAACAAATGACAACGAACATCTAATCGTCACTTGAATTAATAACTGCAATATTAGAACTCTGTTTTGATTTAAAGGTAAGTCTCTTTATTTATTGTATGTAAAATGTTTTTACTTTATTTCGGGAGTCATGATGGCTCAGTGAGGTAAACATTGGCTCGCTAACCTGGAGGTCCCATGTTCGATCCCTGCGTTGTGGAAGAAAGTTGATTGGGATTATCCGGAGTGGTTCCTCCTTGTCAGTGGCGCGAACGAGGGCCTGCCAAGGGATAACGTATAGTCATTCGGATTGGATGAAAAACCTGTGTACACATTGGAGCAAAAGTAAAAGATCCCATGGCAGTTGGAATTCAATTTAGTAGGCTGTAGAGCCGGTGTCTGGGCAAATTATAGCTCAAAGCACACTGTATGGCGTATGCCCGTCTTTATTTGCCAAGTCGGAGCAAAACTATGGAATGTTCCCCCCGCCCCCTATTTCATATTATTTATGTTTTTATATTGTATGAATTGTGTAAGTGTAAGAATAAGATTTGATATTGATTAGGTAGTTATTATAGCATCGGTGATATGATTTAATAGAAGGTATATTTCTACTTTATACCAGCTATTTAAGTAAAATAACCTTTTTTTTAATTTCATTGATTTATATCACAATTCTACTAAGCCAATGGGTATGATTTTAAAATATTTAGTAAATACTTGTTTAGTAAAATAATAGCGATTTAAAATACTCGTCGATTTATGTCAAATATCAAATTAGGAAATGAAATGGGGTTTAAGGTCCGGGACCTCTAGGCTAGCGAGCCAGCGTCTTACTCACTTAACCATCGCGACTTCCTATCAAATTATTGTATCATGATTTATGTATGTTTTCTCTAGATGAAATCAAATTTAACAATATATTTCATTTGACTTTATATATATATTAGATTTAAGTGAACTGAAAAGTACGAATTTATAATATCAAATTAATACTTGATTCAGTGCAAAAGTTGAAGGATAGTTTATATTTAAAATGATTTCAGACATCAGATATCTCTCATAATGATAGTTCTATTTATTTTATATTTTGATATTACACCCACCTATAATTGATTTTATTTGTTTATTTACACCACCCGTAATATATTTACACTTATATTTTGATATTGACTTGAATAAATTATACTAATAACTACAATATTGGAACTCAATTTTGATTTAAAGGATACGAAAAAGCAGGTTTATAGTACTATAATTAAAACATTGTTATATTTTCCCCCAGGTTAAGATGGTTTTTAAAGTGTCTGGCTTCGAAAATATTCAACCTGTATGAAAACAGATAACATTAAACTGAAGAAACACAATGTCTTAAGTGCATTTAAAAGAACTGATCAAAACGTGAAGGAAATTGACAAGAAGATTTATGTTAAAAGTGTATCTATATTAAATTATATTTTTTCATATAGTGATCGCATAAATTTCTGCCAGAAACTATCTGTTGAAATAAACAATAAACTTATTGACAACGGTATACAACATAAAAATAATACTTCTTTATATGATTTGTATGTGGAAATTTCATGTAAATTGCAATTGACAAATCTTAGTGTGATTTCTGATGAACTTGATCAAACAGACACAATTACAACTCTCCAAGAACATTACAAAGACAAATTTAATGCAATAGAATGGACAAGAATATGCCATTTTGAATACCATTATTGTAGAAATTTTAATGGGGGATTATCAGATTATGAATCTGATCTGTCAAATAAATGGAAGTATTATGAGGAGCTGAAGAGTGTTATTAGCATATCCAAAATAATCAGAAAGGAATCCGTAGCCTGCATGGAAAGTCGACAAACGCGGAAAATCACGTTTTTATCTTGTCCGCTTATATGTTTATATCCCAAAGTTCTTGAATCCAGTCGATACTTCAAACCGTGTCTGCCTGCATTATGATACCTGATTGTACGAAAAACATTTTTTTAAAGCTTGTTCTCTGTCCATCTCTTGCAAAATGTTGGCGTCTCTTGCATGGCAACGCTGTATATTAAATATGTTTTTGGTAACCTCTCCCTCTATTTAAAAAATCATTAAATGTTCATATTTATGCACCAACATAAGATATTTTTGGATCCAATTTTCTTAAATAATAATTGATAAGTTTGTAAATTTGTACCTTATATTCACATATAATATACTTGTACGATGGCTCAATAGGCCGTAAATATTTCAACAATGAGCCCTTTCTATGGAAATAAATATTCATAGATGAATGTAAAGTGCCACTGGCAAGAGGTATAGAAGGATAATGTGCTCAACAACGCTTGTTTTACTTATGGATAGTAATCTCCCCAGGAAAAAAATCCAAAATCATTTAATTGGTTAACATCAAATTGGTCAATATCAAAGTATATGAGTAAAATAGTGTAAGATATTTTATAGCCTGGCTTAGACAAGGTGCTGTACATATTACATCTCATTATATAAGCTTATTATTATTATTACTTTGTGTAATATTTGAATCCATTTTTTTTATTATTATACTAAATTGTTATATTTGTTTATTTCTATATTTAATTTGATTGATTTCTCTTATTCAATTTCAATTTGAATTGAAAATCTCATAGAACCTGATATTTGTATAACCTGGCTAAAATAAGATGCAGTAGATATTACATCTAACTATATCTTATTATTACTTTATGTAATATTTGAATCAATATTATTTACATTATATTAAATTGTTATTAAATTTGTTTATTTCTACTTCCAATTTGATTATTTTCTTTTATTCCCTTATTTTAGTTCAATTTGAATTGAAAATCTCAAACCCATCTACATGTAGCTTGTAGTTCTAAATATAGAGCAGTGTAATATGACACTTAAACACTGCACCATCTAAATAGATAATAATTGGGCGACAATTTATTATCTTTGAGAAGTTGATGACAAGATTCTCTTCAACAGATCTCTATTATCTTTGAGGTCACATTCCTAAACTTGAAGAAATCTGGCTGATTTCTAGATGGTCCTAGGACTGTATAGATCTGGACATTCGAGGACGTTCACTGTGCTCAATTAATAAAATAAACACGATTTCGTCAGTTCTGCATTATACTACAATTTACACCATGGATGGTGACCATGCCACGGTATTCATCATGATGATGATTATGATAAGAGTTATTCTTAATAATAAAGCCCCAAAAATATGCCAGTTGACCAAAACGATTTTGTTTTTAGGACAGTAAGGTAAGACCTTTCAATCATCATTTTTTTGGTTGATATTGTTGAATTAGAACTGCTTTTTAATGGGCTTGTCCGCCCTCCGTCAGTCTTATTTCCCTTTGTTTACATAGCGTTCATCCGGGCACTTTCGTGATTCTTTCCCGGTTAAAACATGGCGGCCAGTCTCCAGCGACGGCCCACGGCGTTAACGTTACGTCAATGGGGATCACGTGACCACAATACACTCTAGTCAATATATACACCTCTGATCGGTTCTCACACGACTCTTACTATACTAGAATATAACATCCCATCCTCGGTTACCCAGTGTACTCATTCCGTTCTACTCCACTATACCCTGGGTTAATATATGGGGGAGACACGTTTTCAAGTTATCCGCCCTTTATGATTGTGCTATTTTTATCGACCAACCCCATAAATTGTTATTTGAAAAGAACGTTTTCAAAGGGAAGTAACTCTAATCTGACAATGTTAGGAGTTGGCCTGTTCTAAATGCGTAATTATTAACAACCAATTATATATTATGTTAATGAAGACCAGACGTTCATATAATAACGTGGGGTAATTAGTTTTATTTAGAATCCTTCGTTCGTTCCCGGATTTTATGTCCACGTGATATCGTAGACAAGTTATTGTGAATCAAATTGCCAAGTATAAGTTCAATAATAATAAACATAACAGAATGACATATTTCAGACAAAAAAACGAATATTAATAATAATAACAAAAGTCAAACATATAGATGTTATACATATTTGAAATCAACAACACATACTACAGATTTTGATAATACAATTAAATATAAATAAATTATAAATATAAACATTATTTACATAAATCATTCAGTAAAGGGACATGAATATGGTTATCTACCCTTATAGAAACGAAGGCGAAACGATCGTTTTGTAAACTGTTTTCTGATTGGTTCGTAGACTGTAGCTACATTCTAGGCCTGGGCAGATAATTTGAAATCGTGGAAACCCCATGGATTAACTCAGGGTATAGTGGAGTAGAACGGAATGAGTACACTGGGTAACCGAGGATGATAACATCCGGCCCTTAAAATAAAATTGGAACCCAATTTTCCAAGAGTCGTAGGAGTAACAGATCAAACGGATAATAATAGGAAATCGAAACACGTAATACAAACTTAAACATAACACTCGACCCGAGTGACAGTATAATTTCTGGTACCAATGTTTACAATTGTGATCACTATTATCTTAATCTTACCACATATATCACACAATGGAAATACTATTATATGATGATGATGTGAAACCAAGAATTTCAATGACTTTTATGTCTAACTAAATATACTACTATATCTAAAAGTGCTGGCCAGCGAAATAATATAGTAAATATTAATATAACATATAACATGCCAAAAGCATATAAAATCTGGACAACAATACATCAAGTAACATTACAACCATGATATGAAAAACTATCCACTTTTGTAACTGATCAAGTCAAAACACGAGCAAACTATAGGCATAATGCATATAAGGACAAGACTGGCATTTTTATCAATAAAATCAAAGATGTCATCAACCAAGTGAATAGACCTTATGTGACATACAATGTTTATATGTGTCAATACAAACTATCCAGAATGAAAACCTATACTCATCAATAAATTGTGCACATGTTCAGTAAAAATATCAAATTTTCAAATATTAAACCTTTCAAAACAAACACTATTAATATGAGCAACAAACAATGGAATAAAAGAGAAAATTGCTTCAAAATTACACAAATGGAGGAGGATTTGTTAACATATACTTATTTGCTTTAGAACTGAGACGACTAGGTGGTATCCAAATAGCATTTTGCGAGGGCTCACCAACCAAATGAACTAAATATTCAATACCAGCACTTGTATGGCTTTGAGCAATAACTTTCTTGATTTTACTATTTTTATTACTATCAGAAAACTGAATATTGGACGGATTAATGAAGTTTTCATCTTGATATCGAGCTGGCTTACGTATAACCCAATGAGGGCGTACCTCGGAAATGTTTATTGGAATAATCGGATCATCAGGAGGGATTGCAATGTTAGGATTTACATAATTGGGTGGCACAATAGGTGTGTCTGTGTGTCTATCACATCTTTAGGTGTCTCTGTGGGGTTATCAGGTAGTACATGTACATCAGTAATAGTAATAACAGGTTTCTGAGGCACAATCTCAGTAATTTGGACAGTCTGACATCCTCGCGAAATAAATGTCTTTTGAGAAACATTCTTGATTGTTGTAAAATAATGAGTAGGTGTAGGCACTCTAATATGAGCCGGTTTGACTCTATCCACATGGATAGGATTAGAGAAATTTTTAAGAGTCACTGGATCAGATAATAGTAACATATGATCAGTAGGTTTATCAGTCACTATATAAGGTCCTGTATATTGATGTTTTAGCTTTTTAGCTGGTTTATTGGTATCATCTCTCAAATAAACATAATTTCCAGTTGATATATTAGCAGAGCTTTTCTTCAGATTAGCAACATTCAGCATAGCATTCTGTGATTTGGTTAGGTTATCCAAAACTTTGGTACGAATTTCCTCAAGTTGTAAAAGTTTCTGTTGTAAGTAGGTCTTCATATGTGTAGGATAAGATTCTAAGGAAGGTACATGATTAGCAGGTGGAAATTTAGGTCTGTGTGAAAACAAAATTTCAAATGGTGAATAACCAACACTAGAATTCACAGAATTATTCAATGCAAAAACATTACAAGGTAGATAGAAATCCCAATTATTACATGTACTATTCATGTAAGTCGTGAACTGTGATGCAAGTGATAAATGAGAACGCTCACAAGCACCTAAACAATGATGAACAAAGGCTGGAGTAAATTCTTGAGGAACTTGCAGCATTTTACACAACTGACGAGTTATATTAGCTGTGAATTCCGATCCCTGGTCCGTTATCAATGTATCACATATACCAAATGTGCAGAAAAGAGTAAATAGTCCTTCGGAAACCGTAAAAGCATTCTTGCTAGGAATTGGTACAGCATAAACAAATTTGGAGAACATATCAATAGCTGTAAATACATAGTTATTTCCTCTTTCGGTACATGGCAATGGTCCAAATAAATCTAATTGCAAAACTGAAAAGGGCATTGATGGGGACGGATAGGCTATATTGTTATTCTTCACATGGACTTTGGTTATTTTTTGTGCTTGACACTCATGACATGATTTGACGTAATCACTAACTATGGTAGCTAATCGAGGAAAATAATATTAATGTTCTTTTATTCTATCCATAGTGTCATGAATTCCACCATGGGCTCCCATCGGCGAATCATGAAATAATTTTAACACATGATTTGTTAAAATTTCTGGAAGAACTAACTGATATTGTGACATTGATTTAGTTCTCTTGGCTTTAGCTATACGAGAATGATATAAAATACCGTCAAATAATGCGAAATCAGATTGCTGTAACAAAATTTCTCTTGATTGGCGTTGAGATTTTGGTAGAGTCCCATTCTCTAAATATTGAATCAGAGGGATGAGTGTAGAATCTTGTTGTTGAGAATCCTTGATACAATCTAAAGACATATCAACATGAACTCGAGGCTGTACTGCAATATTCTCTGTAACTGCAGTCTCAATATACGTAGTTATATCAGGATCAGTAGAACTAGTGATATCGGAAGTAATAAAGTAATCAGTTTGAACTGTTTGATGATGATTAGAGTTTATAGCGAACTTTCTCAATTGATCACAATGTGGAAGCGATGACGAATTCCTGACTGATCTCTTTCGGCGTTTTACAAGTTTAGTTTTCTTAAGTTGGACGGCAGAATACTCTTCTGAATCGGCATCATATTCATCAGGAAATATACAATTCACAGCAGGGAAAACATTTTCAACTTTTCCATCATTAGAGACAAATCTGGCCTGGGTAGGTTTCTCAGGTACATAGCCAAAGAATGGGTCGTCCTCATTTGGACTGGAGGATAATTCTTCAGGAAATTTATCCATTCTGGAAAGCGCATCTGGAACATACATCTGGGTCCCTGGTTTATGTACAACATCATAATCAAACGACTGTAAAATGGTTAACCATCGTTCATATATAGCTCCTCTAAATTGTTTCTGATGCAAGGACTTTAAAGCTTGATGGTCTGTTTCGATAACAAAATGTTATTGTAGGCACTACAATCTAAAACACTAGTCACTACACCAAGTAACTCTAATTTGTTGGGCCCGTATGACCGTTGCCATTTGGTCAATCCTTTAGATCCAAAACGTACAACACGTTCACATCCGTCCGCGTGTTTCTGTAGAAGCATATATCCTATACCTTTACTACTGGTATCTACAGAAAGTTTGAATTCTAAGTCAAATCTGGGAAATGCCAACGCATCAGAATTTTTAAGAGATTGTTTCAAGTCACTGAAAGCGGAATCACATTCTTGAGTCCAAATATAAGGAATATCCTTTTTAAGAAGACGATATAGTGGTGATGTGATAGCGCTATAGTTTTTTATAAACTTACGAAACCAGTTAAATAAGCCTAAGGCTCGCTGTAAAGACTTCCTATTCTTAGGAACACTATAGTGCATAAGGATATCCAGCCGATCGCTAGGTGGTCTGATTCCATCTTTTGATATTTCATGTCCGAGAAATACACAACTACTTTGTGCAAATTTACATTTGGAAGGGCCAAGTTTTAAACCTGCCTGTCTCAATCTATCTAATACCTCCGTAATATCTTTTAAATGTTGATCAAAAGAACTAGAAATAATACAAATATCATCCAAATAACACAATACTGACATAAAAGTAAGACCAGTTAAGAATTTGTCCATCAAAAGTTGAAATGAATTCGGCGCTGTTCTTAGACCCATAGGAAGTCTAAGAAATTTAAAAGTACCATAGCAAGTATTAAAGGCTGTGTACTTAGTAGACTCTTCAGAAATAGGCAACTGGAAAAATCCAGAAGATAAATCGAGTGATGTGATATAATTTGGCGTATTCCTGGAAAAAGATTCTGTAAGATCTTGTAAATCAGGAATTGTATATCTAAAATCTTTAGTTTGACTATTCAAATAACGAAAATCACAACAAAATCGATATGAGGATAAGCTTGCCGCTTTTGTAACATTATTTGGGTCGACTTTGGGTTTGTTACGCTTAGCAACTAGCACAATAGGGCTAGTAATCGGTACTTCCTCGGCTTCAGACACAGGAACTATGATACCTTGCTCTAATAATGTATCTAATTGATGTCTCAAGACCTCTTTTTTATCTGGAGGTAACCTATAGGGGCGTTGATGTTTGGACACAAAATCAGACTTTAACTGAATTTTATGCTGAACAAGATTAGTAAGACCAAGTACAGGGTTTTCATCTGTCACAAAGATGTCCCGAAAGTCTGACAAACATGACAAAAGTTGTTCACTTTTTTGCTGAGACAAATCAGGATTAATGTTAAATTTCAACTAATTGTTATCAAATAATTTATCAGATATTTGGGTATGAGGTGTACCGATTGACTTACAATCTGTCTGCTGCTGGATATTCGAACACGAGAAAATATCATATGAATTATCAAAAAGTTTACAGTTTGCAAGAATTGTACCCTTAGGGATGTGAACGACTTCGTTGCCAGGGTTAAGAATTTTGATAGGTACAATGTTATCGACGCTACAAGAGACAACGGATCTGGCAACAAATACACCTTTAGCTAACAATTCGCTATGACCCGTGCAGACACATTCCAATCTGCATACCTTTACATAATTTACCCTGTATAACACACTCAGAACTAGGCTGAATAAAACAAGTAACATTACTCCTAATTTTAACCTTTGATTTAATACCTTTGAATTGACTAGCTGCTCTAAAATCAATAGAGATATTATTGTCTCTCATATACCCTGTGCCTCATATTAAAGGGTGTGTAGCATGTTCAAAAATATAAACAGATATAGTGTCAATTGTTGAACCCTTTACAGATATATTAACAGTAGCAGTCCCATAAATTGAAATAGACTGATCATTGGCTAATAAAACAGTTTCATTACTAGGTGAAAATTTAAGGATAACCCATTGAGGTAAACTCAAATAAAAATCTTTTGACATAACATTAATGGAGCTGTCAAAAGTGCAGAAATTGTAAGTAAGCCAATGACAACTTGTAAGAACATAAAGTTTTTATCAAACAAAATAGCATCTTCACACGCTGCTGCGCACTTATGATCGTCTGTACCGCCCGAGGATGGCGCATAAGGCTCAGGCACCTTTAGTTTAATTGAGGACACTTATTTGCAGAATGACTTTCACCGCATAGCTGACACTTGAGCAATGATTTTTTTCGACTAGGAAGAGTTAAACAGTTCTTGGCTATGTGGCCATAATAGTAGCATAACTGGCATTTATCGGTTGGGTCAGGCACATCGACACCATTCCAATTACATCTAGACTGGTAGTGATCACAAGTTGAACATTTATAACAACGACGGGATTGTTGGCGGTTGGTTCTACGGACAGAGTTATTTCCTCCACCATAGTTAGGTGGGTGTGATGCAGTGTTACTCGAATCCATCTGTGCTGCGGCAGCCATGACACTGGGTGTAGTTTGAGCTCTTTAACCGTGCGCTTCACCAATTTTAGCAGAGTGAAGTGCACGTCGGAATGTACAGTCTTGACCGGCCTGTGTTCTGACAAAAAATGCTAGCTGGGGTGGAAGGGCCTTAATAAATTTTAAAGTCATTTCCCTCTCAGGTTTATTCAATCTGGTGCCTTTCTGTAATATTAATGAATGGTACTCTTCAAGTATCTGGCATGGATAAAGCATTAAATTATCATAAACTGCCTCTTCTGCAAGAACCAAGGGCTGGTTGTTGCAGTACTCCGTTTCAAAATGCTGTCGGATTGTGGCAAAACTGGTTTTATGTGTGGCTGGCAAAGCGTCGTACCAAACCTTCGCAGGGCCATCCAAATGAAGATGAAAAGTTGCAACGGCTGTGGGGCTGTCAATCTGGATATTTGCCAATAATATTTGACAAAAATCTCCTCGAATCATCGTGCACATAACCAGTGAAATCTTTAATAATTTTCTTCATCGCACCCATCGACATACCTGTAGTTGGAGGTTCAGATTGTTGATGTTGTGAAAAAAATGCTGGGCCCGGCGTTGATGTGGCGGCTGGTCGGCCATATTGATGCTGAGGAACCGTGGTAGGAAATGGCTGCTCATCTTCGTGAAAATAAATCAAAGTTTCCTCCGGGTCCATTACTTGCAAATTGGCATTTTAACATCTCCACCATGTTGGGGAGTTGGGTTTTATAAGATAATCGTTCTGTTTTTAGTGGCGAATCCCGAATCCCGAATAACGTGTTGGCTCGTTATTCGGGATTCGCCAATAACGAATAACGAGCCAGCACGTTATTCGGGATTCGGGATTTGCCACTAAAACAGAGCGATCCATCTTGCATCCGACCATTTCCTCGTTGGGTGACCGATTAGCGCGGAGACGACCGTTTCTCCAGCGAGAAGGGTGCTGACTGGTTTGTTAGAGTGCACGGGGCAGTCATCTCCAGGAATCACCTGTTTTATTGCCGGATCCCGAATTACGTGCTGGCTCGTTATACGGGATTTGAGAATGACGAATAGCAAGCCAGCACGTTATGCTACTCGGCTTCTCTTTAGGGAAGTTTTGCCTAGAACAATCAGTAGAGCTGTTCGGTAGCCGAGGGGCGAGGGAATCGTCGATTAGCAAGGAGGGCGATTGTGCGGGCAGGGCAAAGGCTGGTTTGCTGGCGTGGATGATGAAGTTGTCCCCGGCTCACACGCTTCTCCGATGTTGGTAAACTTTCTGTTCCTTACTTAGGGCATCATAATGAGTCAATAGAAATCAAAAAACCTTTTGTTACAATTTGTTCTACGTCAAATGTTAGTTTGACCAGCCTATATGTCGGGACTCAGTGGAGGTGGCTACAACGACTAGCAAATAGACTGCTGTTTGCCTTGCGAAAAGGGAGCTAACCCGAATTGAGAATTTCGAATAACGGCAGTCGAAGCCCGTTTGTCTAGCGCGCCTTGGCTTATGTGGAGACGTGCATATGCCATGCAGTTTGCTGTGAGGGCAGTGTGTCCTGGCAGCGGCGGTAAGGTCTACTCTTCCTTTGATTTCCAACTTTTCAAGGAGCTTTAACGTGCAGCCATGTTACACATGAGAGATCCGTGTTTCGTCCCATTCGAAAGACTAGGTGCGCCACTGAAAGCGAAAAACCGGCTGGAAAATCCACAAGGAACTTTCTCGTCCAACACCGGGATCGAATCCGGTACGTCCAGGTTAATGAGCATGCGCGGGTCCCTATAATCAGCTGACTGTCGTGCACGGCACAGTCATTTCTCGCTCTCGCCTGTGTTAAATCCCAAATGTCGAATAGGCTTGTTGTTCATGACTCCCGATTCTCTAATAACGTGTTGGGTCATCTTTAGTTACTGGGGACCAGGGAAGCGAATCCGAGGCAGCCGTCGTCTCTTCCTTCCTTCCCTTTGCCTGCCGCCGCTGTTTCTCTCTAGCACGTTGGAAACCCATGTGACGTGGGCTGTGTTTTCCTCACGAATGGAATTTACGGCCATTGGCTAAAAAGTAGTACTAGCTTTATGCCTCGCTCATATTATATTCAATTCTTTATTTCTGACTCATCAGATTATATACACACATTATTATTATTACATACACGCAATATATACATGACCAGTAAATACAAACATACAAAAGAAATACGGGTAGGGGTGTAAATAAATGGCGTTAAATTAATATCCTAAATAGGATATAAAGATATAATCAGTATTTATAAACTTCATAAAATCTTCCATAGTCTGTTTTTCTTTCTAATCTTCTAACATGTCCTCAATATGTGGAAAATAAGCTAGGTTATTACCATAGTAATGCCCATGGAACAGTCAAATCAAATGGAGGTTACATTCCATTTAGCTCAGATAATGTGGCAAATTTAATTATTATTTAATAAAGTGTTTCTTTTCTTATGGGCAGAAATGAGAGATTTGGATAAGTTCCGTAGTTCTACTGTTGATGTCGTACTTAGTAATTGAATTAATTAGAATATATTGGGTTTTCGTAAAAAGTAGGGTTTGATGAAATTCATCACCTATATCGTTCAGGTTATTGCGCATTTTCTTTCATTATGTTTTATTTCATTTATCGGCCAACTTCTATATTTAAAATTATGCGCGGATAGGCGGAATTTGGTAATAGTTTTAAGTAAAATAGATTTAACGGGTTTTGTTTTTTTTAGCTATGTAGCGTAAAATTGTTAGTTAAATGTTGATACATTATATCTTTTGCAGACGTTTTCATTTTTTCCATATTTTCTTGAGCGGGGATATCGTATAACCTAATCGTTATAATTTGAGACATGCTATTATTAATTTTATTTGAAATAAATATATATATCCAAGACCTATTCTCTCTAATTCTGTTTTAATAAATTTAACCCAGTTATCATTAAAATCATATTTTCCTAACAGGAAAATCGAATAATATTATCAGTATTGCTTAAACATATCCAATAGATGTGTTAATATTAGTTCGGATAGTTGCAAACAACCTCGTTTATTTGGCAGGGGTGTCGTACATATTAAAGTTGGGTTCTTTCATTTTGATTCGGTTCTCCAAACTAATTCTATTACATGTAAATGACAGTAAGGAATTAGATTTTGATTTTTGGGGTCTATCTTCCTGTTAAACGACGTTCACCTCGATCAGAAACTGCTACATTCAACCTGTGAACATTGATATGATACAAAAATTGGTGACATCGATGGCATGGCTTCTCATGCATTGGTTTGGGTTTGAAGCCTCTTCAACTGCTAGGCTAATGCAATTCATTTTGAGGGGATACATGTCGTCAATGCCATCACTCTAAAAGTTACGTGAAATAACACCAAATGTCTAAATTTCAATGTGAATACATAATTTGGCAAGATCTAATAACTGTACAGTAACATAGAAAACTGTTATCACTTATTAACCAACTATATGCAAGACCAATGGTTTAAAAATACAGGTTGCCGTCGACTGGCAACGGGTGGGTGCAATAATTTAGTTCAGCACGTGCAACAGAGCGTCAGTACAGCGTTTCACGAAGGAAATGTCAAAGGTAATGTCTGGAACTTCTTATGGTATGAGGCAAATATAAGTAATTTTACGTTTGAGCGATAGGTTGCAAATTTATTATGCCACATAAGTGATTACACGACAATTGAAATATTATGCATCTAGTCTGCATCGGGTAGACTACTATAGACGCGAATATCAAGGCACTAATTAAAACTAAAGTAAGTAAACTGAAAGTAAAATAACGAAGCCTAACATGGTAGAAATGATCGTGGCAGTTCGGTGCTTACAATTAAAATGACAACCTTTATGGTTCTAAGAACGTAAGCCTACGGTGTACAAAAGGGAGGTACACAAACTGTTGCATTTTGTCAACATTATAAAACATCATTAATTATAGGCCTGCATGCTTAGAAACACTACAAGGTCCTCGAAGCTAAACACACTATACATGTACATTCATGGAAAGCTTATAACACCAGGAACACAAATCCCGAGAGTTCCAAGAGCAAAATCTATGCAATAAACAGATGTAGGGCCTTATGAAAATCGTCACAGTTGTCGATCAAATGCTATAGTTTATACACATAGGCGTACGGGCTCGATGACAGTTAGGGGGGCAGAACCCGAAATGCCCGAAAAAATTTCGGGTTTACAGACAGCGGCGTCGGTCTTCCTCGAGAGGCGAAGAAACAGAGCTTACCTTGCATGCCCCCCCCCCCCCAAAGAAAATTTTGGAATATTTGACGGCTGCAAACACGTTTTCCTGCTATTTCAGTCCTTGAACAAAGTGGTCTATTATAGCCTAATTAAGATGGCTGGCTGACTGTTCCAGCTGCATTCACAAATAATAATCGATGCCCGAAAAATGTCACACAAAGTAGAGTGGCTCCAAACAAAATGTTTTAATCCATAGTCAACTCAGTACAAATTCGTGGTATTCAATTAAAAGATAAGTAAAATTAGTGTTTTATTAAAGCTCGGTGACAGGGAAGCAAAACTAGAAATGCCCGAAAAAATTTCAGGTTTACAGACAGCGGATTGTAAAGTACCCCCTAGCATTAGAAAACATATTAAATGACGTATAGTCGATAAATAAACCAGATTGTCATTCAAGCGGAGAATAACGAATAACGAGATGTTTGTTATTCATTTTTCACCTCGTTATTCGGGATTCAAATATAAGGTGTTCATGTATCTACAATAGAATAATGGATTGCAAAGTATCCCCTAGCAGTAGAAAACATATTAAATGACGTATAATCGTTAAATAAACCAGATTGTTATTTAAGCGGTGAATAACGAGCTGTTTGTTATTCGTTTTTCACCTCGTTATTCGGGATTCACATATAAGGTGTTCATGTATCTTTAATGAAGATATTTCCGGATTTAATTCTAAACGATCATTAGACAACAATAGAATAATGGATTGCAAAGTATCCCCTAGCAGTAGAAAACATATTAAATGACGTATAGTCGGTAAATAAACCAGATTGTTATTCAAGCGGTGAATAACGAATAACGAGCTGTTTGTTATTCGTTTTTCACCTCGTTATTCGTGATTCACATATAAGGTGTTCAAGCATAGGCGTACGAGCCAGGGGGACTTTTCGGACAGACGGGTAATGTGAAAAAAAAAATTATTTCATCTACTTGGCAAAAAAAGGTGCCCGAAATCTAATAAAACACTAATTTTACGGGCTGGAATCGTAGTAAAACGCGTTTGCGGCCGTCAAATATTCCCAAAATTTTTTGGGGGTCCTTACAAGGTCAGCTCCGCTTCTTCGCCTCTCGAAGAAAACGGCGCCGCTGTCTGTAAACCTGAAATTTTTTTCGGGCATTTCTTGTTTTGCTTCACTGTCACCGAGCCCTAATAAAACACTAATTTTACTTATCTTTTAATTGAATACCACGAATTTGTACTGAGTTGACTATGAATTAAAACATTTTGTCTGGAGCCACTCTACTTTGTGCGACATTCTTCGGGCATCGATTATTATTTGTGAATGCAGCTGGAACAGTCTGATTGAATGGTTGGAATTCAAAATGGGATTTAGGTTACAAAACCATTGGATACTGTTGGAGTTTCTTACACGGGCTAGAATATCAGAAAACGCATATGCGGTGGTTCAATTTTCAAATTTTTTCCGGGGAGGGGGGGGGGGGGTGAGGCCTCCATACTCCGCGACGATTGATTGGTTGTTTGGAATTCAGGTCAGTCAGGTGGGCTATACTGGACCAAATTGAAGTTGCTGTATTCACAGGCTGGAATAGCAGGAAAACGAACGCGTTTGCGGCAGTTAAATTTTCAAAATTTTCTGCTAAAGGTCCCGTCTTCGTGGACTGTCAACGATTGATCTTTTGATTGGAATTCGAGTCAGCCATCTTAATTATGCTATAATAGACCACTTTGTTCAAGGACTGAAATAGCAGGAAAACGTGTTTGCAGCCGTCAAATATTCCAAAATTTTCTTGGGGGGGGGGGGGGTCATGCAAGGTAAGCTCTGTTTCTTCGCCTCTCTAGGAAGACCGACGCCGCTGTCTGTAAACCCGAAATTTTTTCGGGCATTTCGGGTTCTGCCCCCCTAACAGTCATCGAGCCCGTACGCCTATGTGTTCATGTATCTTTAATGAAGATATTTCCGGATTTAATTCTAAACGACCATTAGACAACAATAGAATAATGGATTGCAAATTATCCCATAGCAGTAGAAAACATATTAAATAACGTATAGTCGGTAAATAAACCAGATTGTTATTCAAGCGGTGAATAACGAATAA
The DNA here is from genome assembly GCF_932274485.2 of Patella vulgata. Classification (NCBI taxonomy): domain Eukaryota; kingdom Metazoa; phylum Mollusca; class Gastropoda; family Patellidae; genus Patella; species Patella vulgata. The sequence goes on from NC_065883.2 coordinate 35,778,133, forward strand.
CGAGCTGTTTGTTGTTCGTTTTTCACCTCGTTATTCGGGATTCACATATAAGGTGTTCATGCATCTTTAATGGGGATAATTCAGGATTTAATTCAAAACGATCATTAGACAACAATAGAATAATGGATTGCAAAGTATCCCCTAGCAGTAGAAAACATATTAAATGACAATAGAATAATGGATTGCAAATTATCCCATAGCAGTAGAAAACATATTAAATAACGTATAGTCGGTAAATAAACCAGATTGTTATTCAAGCGGTGAATAACGAATAACGAGCTGTTTGTTGTCCGTTTTTTACCTCGTTATTCGGGATTCACATATAAGGTGTTCATGCATCTTTAATGGGGATAATTCATGATTTAATTCAAAATGAATTTGCAATCCATTAGTCTATTGTTGTCTAATGATTGTTTTGAATTAAATCCTGAATTATCCTCATTAAAGATGCATGAACCCCTTCGTATGTGAATCCCGATTCACGAGATCAAAAACGAATAACAAACAGCTCGTTATTCGTTATTCGTTATTCACCGCTTGAATAACAATCTGGTTTATTTACCGACAATACGTCATTTCATATGTTTTCTACTGCTAAAGGATACTTTGCAATCCATTATTCTATTGTTGTCTAATGATAGTTTTGAAATGATAGAGTGCAAAGTATCCCCTAGCAGTAGAAAACATATTAAATGACAATAGAATAATGGATTGCAAATTATCCCATAGCAGTAGAAAACATATTAAATAACGTATAGTCGGTAAATAAACCAGATTGTTATTCAAGCGGTGAATAACGAATAACGAGCTGTTTGTTGTTCGTTTTTTACCTCGTTATTCGGGATTCACATATAAGGTGTTCATGCATCTTTAATGGGGATAATTCATGATTTAATTCAAAATGAATTTGCAATCCATTAGTCTATTGTTGTCTAATGATTGTTTTGAATTAAATCCTGAATTATCCTCATTAAAGATGCATGAACCCCTTCGTATGTGAATCCCGATTAACGAGATCAAAAACGAATAACAAACAGCTCGTTATTCGTTATTCGTTATTCACCGCTTGAATAACAATCTGGTTTATTTACCGACAATACGTCATTTCATATGTTTTCTACTGCTAAAGGATACTTTGCAATCCATTATTCTATTGTTGTCTAATGATAGTTTTGAATTAAATCCTGAATTATCCCCATTAAAGATGCATGAACACCTTATATGTGAATCCCGAATAACGAGGTGAAAAACAAATAACAAACAGCTCGTTATTCGTTATTTCCCGCTTGAATAACAATCTGGTTTATTTACCGACTATACGTCATTTAATATGGTTTCTACTGCTAGGGGATACTTTGCAATCCGTTATTCTATAGTTGTCTAATGATCGTTTAGAATTAAATCCGGAAATATCTTCATTAAAGATACATGAACACTTATATGTGAATCCCGAATAACGAGGTGAAAAACGAATAACAAACAGCTCGTTATTCGTTATTCACCGCTTGAATAACAGTCTGGTTTATTTACCGACTATACGTCATTTAATGAGTTGTCCACTGCTAGGGGATACTTTACAATACATTATTCCATTGTTGTATAGTGATTGTTTTGAATCAAATCCTCATTAAAGATGCATGACCCCCTTAATATGTGAATCCCGAATAACGAGGTGAAAAACGAATAACAAACAGCTCGTTATTCGTTATTCACCGCTTGAATAACAATCTGGTTTATTTACCAACTATACGTGTACTAATGAGTTTTCCACTGCTAGGGGATACTTTACAATCCATTATTCTATTGTTGTATAGTGATCGTTTTAAATTAAATCCTGAATTATCCTCATTAAAGATGCGTGAACCCCTTCATATGTGAATCCCGAATAACGAGGTGAAAAACGAATAACAAACAGCTATTTCACTGCTTGAATAACAATGTGGACTGTTTTCGTCTAGAAGTCGTTTTGCTGTCTTTTATACTACTGGGGGATACTTGACATATGCATTATTCTAGTCATGGTTAGCTGCATATTTGAATCACGAATAAAAAGCTGAATAACGAATAACGAGGCGGCGTATCCCTCGTTATTCGCGAATAACGAGGTGATCCACCTCGTTATTCGTTATTTGTTATTGGTGAATGACGAATAACGAAAAACGATCCAACTTCACACTGCCATTCACAGGCTGGAATAGCAGGAAAACGCGTTTGCGGCAGTTAAATTTTCAAAATTTTCTGCTAACGGTCCCGTCTTCGTGGACTGTAAACGATTGATCTTTTGATTGGAATTCGAGTCAGCCATCTTAATTAGGCTATAATAGACCACTTTGTTCAAGGACTGAAATAGCAGGAAAACGTGTTTGCAGCCGTCAAATATTCCAAAATTTTCTTTGGGGGAGGGGGGGGGGGGTCATGCAAGGTAAGCTCTGTTTCTTCGCCTCTCGAGGAAGACCGACGCCGCTGTCTGTAAACCCGAAATTTTTTCGGGCATTTCGGGTTCTGCCCCCCCTAACAGTCATCGAGCCCGTACGCCTATGTGTTCATGTATCTTTAATGAAGATATTTCCGGATTTAATTCTAAACGACCATTAGACAACAATAGAATAATGGATTGCAAATTATCCCATAGCAGTAGAAAACATATTAAATAACGTATAGTCGGTAAATAAACCAGATTGTTATTCAAGCGGTGAATAACGAATAACGAGCTGTTTGTTGTTCGTTTTACACCTCGTTATTCGGGATTCACATATAAGGTGTTCATGCATCTTTAATGGGGATAATTCAGGATTTAATTCAAAACGATCATTAGACAACAATAGAATAATGGATTGCAAAGTATCCCCTAGCAGTAGAAAACATATTAAATGACGTATAGTCGGTAAATAAACCAGATTGTTATTCAAGCGGTGAATAACGAATAACGAGCTGTTTGTTATTCGTTTTTCATCTCGTTATTCGGGATTCACATATAAGGTGTTTATGTATCTTTAATGATGATATTTCAGGATTTAATTCTAAACGATCACTAATTCACCAATAACGAATAACGAAAAACGACCCAACTTCACACTGCCGCGGGGGTTTACCCAGAAATTATGGACTGTGTGGCTAGAGCCAGATGAGCCAGGAGATATGTTTGACATCAGTTGAGCAATATCATTATGAGATAATGTAGACCAGAATCTGTCAGTAGTAATGTAAATCGCATTGAAACCAAGTCATCTTTTCCACTAAGATATAACCACATACCCTTTCAATTAGACCCTAGAGTAGTTTTACTACATGGATGTGTACATCTCGAGTTCAGATATTTAAGGCCAAATCACAAACATTTAAACTGAAACCGTATCTATAATGGTGTAATTTGGTTACAAATATAGATATAAAGCAAAAACTAATTATTTATTGAAGTAAAACTTTCATTGAAAATCAAAATTACGCAGCTACTCTTCATTTTAAATGTCATCAAAGTTAGTCGTTATCATTATCGCTGTCACTACATGTATAAACATCAAATTCGGTCCCTTTAATAATCCTTTTCTTCCTTTTCGCATTGTCTACACGGTGCGGTTTCCCCTTGTCAGTGGTACATCACGGGAGGGGGCTGGGAAGGACATTACCCAGTCTTTCGGATGGGGTGAAAAACACTAGTTAAAAAAAATATTTGATTCAACAAACTGAATCGGAAAGAACAACAGGCAAGTTCTTTCAAAACAGTATTTTTACCAGTATATGTTTACATAGATGTATTTCAAAAACTAAATAATACTGTAATGGGAGTGATAATTGTAATGAAGAAGAAGAAAATTCAAAAGGAGTTTAATATCGTACTGTTCAGAACCAGCCGGGATAATGAAGATATACATACGCCATGCATTATGCTATAAAGGGAATTTGGCCCAAACAGCGATGTATGTCTATTCTTCATTTCGAATAAAAGCTGTCAAGGGTTCTTTTAGGTGCACGCCAACGTGTACACGGGACCTCAGTTTTATATCCCACCCGAATAACTGGACGCTGCCCATTTGGGAGAACGTTCTAGGCCAAGGTAGTGATTAATCACCGGATCTCCTGCTTAGTGGGCCGGGGCCCTACTCAATGAGCCCTGGCCTGTACCACTGGCTAGGGGAAACCACGCCGGACCAGGATCAAACCCTGGACCCACCGGTGAATGAACAAGACCCCCACTGAGTCACAGCGGCTCCCTTGCACTAATGACGCATGGAATGCAGGGATACTAACTGTACATGTACATTGCACCCCACCCCACCTCATCTATAATGCATAGCGTATGCTCATCTGCATCATGCGGGTTAGTGCAGAACAGTAAGACTTTAAACTCCACTCAAATTCTTTTGTCTACCTTATAATATTGTTACTCCCATTACAGTATTATTTAGCTTTGACCATATCTATTATAATGAGAAAACTAAATATCTATGCTTTGTTTTAATTAAAATATTTGTTCGAACTTTAGCCTAAAAAAACAGGTTTACAGATATTATAGTATATATAATTAATTGGACGGGGAAAATTTATATACACCCCTGTCTTTTGTAATCCTATTCAGTTTATCGAATACATTGTTTAAAGTAGCTAAGTCTCTAACTCAATATCATCCAAAATCTTCAACATTGAAAACACGATTTATTTGTCAAATTTAATCAACATTCATGTTGTGATCTTACCGGAAAAAGATGGGCTTTTGATATCCAATATTTAAGACAAAATAAACATTTTACCATTGGTACACGAATCGTGTACCATAATGCGTTTCAGACCCAGTTGTATCAAGAGACTAGAGGGACTAGGCTAGACACATTGCACCAAATCAAACGGCGTATGTAGACTGAAATAACCAGACGCTAGAAATTTGCACTCACTTGAGACTGCTGGCTTATTTTGCCGAACATAACTGATTTGAAATTGGAGTAAAAACGGAAACCATTGAATGTAAATCAGTTTATATACATTCATACTACAGTATTATATGTGTTGAGACCTACTTTTGTCATTTTCTAGGTCCCAAATGTTAGCGATTTAGCTCCTTTAAACTAAATATTGTAATCAATATTAATTGATTTTTTTTCCACAAAGGGGGATAACTCATTGAACCATAAATGGATTTCCAAAATTCCATATCTTGCCTTGTCCGTTATGTTTTCTGCATTTTGGTTATAATCAAAATTTAACCAATACTATATTCTTTGCCGGCGATGAAGGCATCGAGTGTATTTGCCAATATCAAATTTTATGTCAGCTTCACAATTGTTAGTATAATTATAGCGTTTACTTGACAATAATGGCGATTTTTATCAGGGCCTAAATCGGGTTATTGCACACTTTTTACTTGGAACTCTCGGGATTTGTGTTCCTGGTGTTATACGCTTTCCAAAAAATTATAGTTTATTTAGCTTCAAGGACCGTGGAGAGGAACTTCACGCTAGACATTTTTGCTATTTGTTTCTACAAGGATTTCTATAGAATTGGTATGGATAAGGTTCACCACGCGAAAGACAGTTATCATTCACAAGGCGAGGATGGTGCCGAGGATGAAGATAATTATAATTATCCGTCACCGTTATCAGACTTGACTGAGGGGGATGGCGATCGTGGTGATGATAGTACAAAACCGAAGTCCAGTAATGCTAATAACACTCCAAATAATGCATCGGAAGATTGTGCTCATTTTACATCACCAACTAAATCTTCTTTTAAGATAAAATTTTCATATTTCGAATGGTCTGAGTTTAAAGTAGCAGTTTCTGATCGAGGTGAACGTCGTTTAACAGGAAGATGGACCGATGCTTTTATCCCCAAAATAAAAGATGTAAATCCTTACTGTCCTTTAATTTTCAAGTGTAATAGGATCAAAAAGTCTGATTCTAGAAAAGTCAACTCCCCGTTTTTTTACAAGCAAGGCTGTTTGTAAATTCAAAAACTGTCTTGAATATACATTTACAGTTAAAAAGGTGTCGAAACTGGGGAAAACAATAATAGGATCAAAAAGTCTGATTCTAGAAAAGTCAACTCCCCGTTTTTTTACAAGCAAGGCTGTTTGTAAATTCAAAAACTGTCTTGAATATACATTTACAGTTAAAAAGGTGTCGAAACTGGGGAAAACAATAAAAGTAAGAGTGAAAGTCAACAATGGGGTACACGAAATAAACCACACAAATGACTTGAAAGGAAGACCTTTTGCATCAGAGAGAAGAGAAGAGATTGCCAAAGAAACCCAAACCTTTGGTCCATCGAACGTTTATTATAAACATCTTGGTTCACAAAGAGAAGATGTCATCGATGCTGGCAATAAAACGAGTTTCGGAACAAAAGACGTTATTCGCAAAATAGCATCAGAGGCTCGTATAGCCGAGCGCCTTCATAAAGATTTTTTCCTTGAAGTGGCCATTCAAAAGGAAATCTTTGATAAGATAACCGGATACAAACACTATCTCTATTTCCTTTCACTATTCATATATACAGTGAAATGCAATTAGAAGTCTTTCACCAGCAGTGTGCTTATGGAGGGGGAGTACTTTACTTTGATGCAACTGGAGAAGTTATAGGAAAACTCCCAGATCACTCGAAACGGATTTACTATTATCCACTTCTTATAAAGCCAATCGGTGAACCACCAATACCAGTGGCTGAAATGATTTCAGTCATACAACAGCGGATATAGCATCTTTTTTCTTAAAACTTAGACGAGATAAAAATTACTTGCATCTAAGGAGTCCAAATCCGTCAAGAATTGAAATAGATTTTAGTTCGCCATTCATTCACGCAATATTGTCTGCCTGGAATAATGAAACTCTTGAAGATTACCTGTGTAGAGCGTTTAACTGAATAATCAATAAAGAATTATGGGGCAGCAAAACAAAAATACACATTTGTTCCGCACACATATTACACAAGCTTTCTTCAAATATAGGAAAAATGTGCAACGACACAGGATTAAATAAATTCATTTTATATGTATTCGGATTTCTCATCAATAGTTGTAACATTGAATCATTTGATACTATGTTTGAAGATTTGGTGATAGTTTTATGCTCTCAATCCGAAATGGACCCAATATTTATTCAAGCAAAGGCGGACATCGATGTCAAGATATTAAATAAATCGACCTATTTGCCAAATCCAGAGGAAAGTCTACCCGACTACGAAAAAGAAATTGAAGACACGGGTTCCAACAATTCTAAAATATCAGACAAGTACAATCAAGTATATCAGTCAATACCATCACAGTTAAAAACGTCTACTGATATAACAAATCCATATTACGCACCTGATGTAATGAAATATATAATGAAAGTTTACATGCCACTATCTCTTCTGTGGACGGGTCACCTCACTCCACTGGGGTGGCCAAGTAATTATCAATGACACCCCTGTATACCTAGCCAACACCTGTCCAGTAGACAATATGTTCGTATTAATTCATGAACTACTTAAGATAGAAGAGATTCGAGACTGGTTTGAAAGTTTCAACTTCTTGGAAATATGTAGTACCATATTAAAAATAGACAGTTTATTCACTGCAAAGCAGTGGGCAGAAGGTCGAAGTGTATGGTTGCTGAAATACTGCGGAGCACCCAACAACAATAACAGATACTTGCTCTAAACGAAGATGTTTATTGAAAACTAGGACAGAAACTTTGAACGAAATTGTATTTGGGTAATTATTCTCCTGCATCTGTCATTTATGTTCAGTTAGGGTCGTAAACGTTGATTAAATTAAAGGATGACGACACCCACTCTTCTCATTTAGTTTGTTTCATAAACCCTCTCTTAAACACACTTTTCAAACAACCTGACTCTCAAAACAATTTCACGCCCAAAACACACAAACTTTATAAGCACTATCTCCATACACTTTCTCAATAAATACTTTCCTGTCTGTTTGTCTCCACACTCCACACATTGTTTACTGTAATCACCCGGGGGGGGGGGGGGGTAGCACGTGCGTACACCAGGTCTGTCATGGAGTCAAATGGCGTGACAAGTAGTAGGGTCGCCTGTCCAACCTTATGGGTTTTCTCCGGGTCCTCCGGTTTCCTGCTACTTCTAAAGACCCCTACGCACAAGCGAATTATTGAAATAGATCTGAACCATATGTTAGTCCCGAAATGACCTGGTTTGTGTCCAATGGACTTTAAACGCTATTTCGCCACCTCCTCTCTCTGAACACATTATCCGCACACGTCCCCCCGTGCAAAATGTTTCTCACCGTACTCCATCCTAACCCTTTCTTGTACTCTTTCTCTCCACACGCCAAATACTTTTATGCGGACATTTCTCTTAACTCTCAGTCCGTAAGACTTTCTCTCACTTTATATCGGCACACATCACAGACAATCTTTCGTAACGCTTTCTCTCTACCAAACTTTTCTTCATGATCTTTTTCTACAGAACCATAAACTCACCTCCCTTTTTCAGGTGTAATATGGATGAAAAAGATGGGGAGGTTGGAAATAAAAGATCTCATTAAGAATTCATACAATTATGGCAGACAGGAAGGCCTTCGAAATGTAATTTTGGTAAGTATACAGTAATCATAAATAAAACGATTCAGATACTGATATTATTCTTAAAAGATTAATAATTAACAAACATTTGATATATGAGCAACGGTAATGTATTCAGTTGACATTATTAACTTTTTCCTTAAAATCTAGGACCTGAAAATGAATTATGTACTGGTAAAAGACTTAGAGGGTCAATTCACTTTGAATACTACCCACCAGTTGTTATTTTATCAACTACCCTTCTAAGCCAGATGTACGGGTTTACCTCTCAAGACATACCAGAAACAGTAACTATTTTAGAGCAAAGGTAAGATTGAATCATTTTCACTCATCGACTGTAAGTTTGGAAAACAATTGACCATAGTTTAGCGTGTATCAGATAAGCGCGATTACCTAATTAGTCATAAATCCTTGAATTCGCAATCCCGGGAACCTTTAGCCAAGGAGCACATTTCGCTCCATGATTTGCTTCTCTTCGAATTAATTAGTGAGAAAGTCATTACTGACACCATTCTTATGTTTTCTAATTCATCACCCCTTTTCTTTCAGCTTTAGAGTTTTTGGTTACACAGTGTGTAGAAACGGACATTTCGTTAGCTACTTTAAAAGATCTAACGACTGGTATCACTACAATGGTCTTGATTCACCAGAAATAACAAAAACTACCAATAACAGTAATCGAGGAATTGGCATGGTTGAACATATTGTACTATCGTCTGCTTAAGTGTGAATATAAGTGTACACAATTAAAGAAGAAATGTATTGGTCACGAAAAAGGAAATTACAAAAACGAACTTATAATATTATTAATTGGAAATGTTCACCAGCTCTGTATTGATCTGACACAATTTTACTTTTCCAGCACCCGGATTATTTGTCAGATGTATACTTTTACATAAACCTGCAATCATTCGTAATTTATTTGTTGTTTATGATCATCAAATTTGGAGAGAGACAGAGAGAGATGGGGTTTAACGTCGACTCCTAGGTCATATTGGGACTTATATATGGTTTTAATTTTATTTCAACAATTTGCTTGCGCGTTGGGGTCTTTAGCAGTGGGGGGAAATCGGGGGACCCGGAGAAAACCCACGGGGTTGAACAGGCGACCCTACTCCTTGTCACGTACAACCGGGGATTCGAAACCACGCCAGTTGACTCAATACAGCGCGCACCTGCTAACCATACGGACATCCCCCCAATCAAATTTGGAGAAAGTGGCCTGTCATTAGCTATTCCAAGAGCCACAAAAACACGTTATCAGCAAATCAAAACAAGTATTCCCCACTTTATATCTGTTAGTCTGTAGTGGAATTATTTGTAAGTTCTTGCAGGTTATTTGTATTTCGTCAACCCCACATGACTTGCTGGGTCGAAGTACTTTGATTTTCGATGACTAAAACAATATCAAGTATACATCTATGTCAACAATCTATGTCTTATGAGTCGTCCTAAATCTACCCCCTTCCAAGGGCCCAGTTCTATAATCCTCTGGTGTAATACAGTTTGATAATTTCTGTTAAATTAAATAGCAGAATATACGTGCACCAGAGGACATGATTTTTAATTTGATAAATACATATGTTTTATCTGGCTTCCCCACTGTCAAATTATTAACTTTGGTATGAGTTTATTTGAAAACGCAAAGTAAACTGTTCATGGAATATTGTGAATAACAGGAAATTGGGTCTAGGGCCAAGGATGAATTTTATGGTCTAGATCACTTATGATAGGAAAATTCCTACTATCCTTTTCAGGATAGTACTCACATCATTAAGCATGACCAATTAGATAATCGAAGCGTAGAAAACCATCAGATCAGTAGACAATATGTAGATTCTTAGAGAGGAGACACACACTGGGCACGTTATTCAGGATTCGGCAATACAAAAAGGTGATTGTAGGAGATGACTGCGGCGTGCACTCTAACAAACCAGTCAGCACCCTACTCCCTTGCCAAACGGTCGTCTTAGACCGGGAGCCCAGGGGGTCAACCTAGCTGAAAAGTGTACCAATTTTCTCCTATATGGTATCAATGTATGTATATCTGGTATCATCAGAATGTAAGTCTGCCGGGTTTCTGGTGGTGGGTGTGGTATTCCACGCGCTAAATGCCATGATCCCCAACTAGGCTAGATTAGCTCAAAAGTGTACCACACGAAAATCTTACTGCAGTGTACTGTACGTCTTCAGGTATTACAAAAAAAGCTATGTAATTGCCAGACATTTGTAGTGGTGGCGTATCCCTGACAAGAGTTATCTAATATTTAGACAAAAGCTAGGCTAGATTAGCTGAAATCTGTACCACCTAAAACAGCTTTGGAGTTGTTCAGTACCACCACAGGAGTCATGAATGACCACTGCCAGACTGTTTGTGCGGTAGGTTACCCCTAACAGACACGCCCCAAAATGCCACGCCCCCAACTAGGCTAGCTTCGCAGGCACTATCCCCGTGTTCTAAAAATTTAGATTTTTAGCCAGGATGCGTATGATACTAAAACCTAGCTCGTATGGAAGATGCGATAAACTGCGATTGCAAGAAATTGATTTTTGGGCAAAAAACTTATGGGGCTAAAAATGCGTTTTTGAAAAATAAAATTGTTCCTACTACCGCAGTTTATCGCCTCTTCCATATGTCCTGGCACAATTTTTAATTTTTTGGACCTCAGGAACAGTGCCGACTAATCTATCCTAGTTGGGGGTCGTGTTATTTTGGGCGTGTCTGTTAGGGGCAACCCACCGCACAAACTGTCTGGCAGTGGTCATTCATGATTCCTGTGGTGGTACTGAACAACTCCAAAGCTGTTTTAGGTGGTACAGATTTGAGCTAATCTAGCCTAGCTTTGGTCTGGAAATTAGATAACTCTTGTCAGGGCTACTCCATCACTACAAATGTCTGGCAATTACATAGCTCTGTCAGGGGTACCCCACCACTAGAAATGTCTGTCAGAGTGTTTTTGTAATACCTGAAGATGTACGGTACATTGCTGTGCGATTTTCATGTGGTACACTTTTGAGCTAATCTAGACTAGTTGGGGGCATGGTATTTAGGGCGTGGAATACCACACCCACCACCAGAAACCCGGCAGACTTACATTCTGATGATACCAGATTTACATACATTGATACCATATAGGAGAAAATTGGTACACTTTTCAGCTAGGTTAACCTCCTGGGCTCCCGCTCTATCTCCATGCTAGTCGGCAAATTAGCCCTATGGTCGGAGGTAGCGAGGAAATGGTCGGAGGGAAGAAAGGATTTACGGGCGAATCCCGAACCCCGAATAACGTGCTGGCTCGTTATTCGTGATTCGGGATTGGTTAATAAAATTTGATCATTTGCGAATCCCCAATAACGAGAGAGCACGTTTTTCGGGATTCGGGATTCGACGATAAAACAGGTGAGTGCAGGAGAGGACCCCATCAAACCTGTCAACATCCTATTCGCTACAACGTTGACTTGTTCCAACGGTCGGAGGTAACGAGGAAATGGTCGGATGAAAGATAGGCCCTTCTATATTACTGGCGAATCCCGAATCCCGAATAACAGGTGATTGTAAGAGCTAGCACGTTATTCGCGATTCGGTAATAAAACAGGTGATTGCAGGAGATGACTGCCCCGTGCACTCTAACCAACCAGTCAGCATTCTAATCGCTTGAGAAACGGTCGTCTCCGTGGTAATCGATCACCCAACGAGGAAATGGTCGGATACAAGATAGATCGTTCTGTTTTAGTGGCGAATCCCGAATAACGTGCTGGCTTGTTATTCATTATTGGTGAATCCCGAATAACGATTCAGCACGTTATTCGGGATTCGGCAATAAAACAGGTGATTGCTGGAGATGACTGTCCCGTGCACTTTAACAAACCAGTCGGCACCCTACTCGCTTGAGAAACGGTCGTCTCCGTGCTAATCGGTCACCCAACGAGGAAATGGTCAGATGAAAGATAGATCCGTATCATTCTGTTTTAGTGGCGAATCCCGAATCCCGAATAACGTGTTGGCTCGTTATTCGTTATTGTCTAATCCCAAATAACGAGCCAGCACGTTATTCGGGATTCGGGATTTAGCAATAAAACAGATGACTGCTGGAGAGGACTGCTCCGTACACTCTAACTAACCATTTCGCACCCTACTCACATAACAAACGGTCATCTCCGTGCTAGTTGGCCGCGCAACGTTCACTTATCCCTACGGTCGGAGGTAGCGAGGAAATGGTCGGGTGGTAAGTAGGCTAGTTTGTTTTACTATCGAATCCCGAATAACGTGCTGGCTCGTTATTCGGGATTCGACAATAAAACAGGTGAGTACAGGAGAGGACTGCCCAGTGCACATCAACAAACCAGTCAACACCTTGTTCGCTCAACAAACGGCCGTCTACTTGTTTGTCGGTCACCCAACGTTCACTTACCCCTACGGTCGGGGGTAGCGAGGAAATGGTCGGATGCAACGTACGTCGGTCTGTTTTAGTGGCGAATCCCGAATCCCGAATAACGTGCTGGCTCGTTATTCGTTATTGGCGAATCCCGAATAACGAGCCACCACGTTATTCGGGATTCGGCAATAAAACCGGTGATTGCTGGAGGTGATTGCCCCGTGCACTCTAACAAACCGGTCAGCATCCTACGCGCTTTAGTCTCCGTGCTAATCGGTCACCCAACGAGGAAATGGTCGGATGCAAAATAGATCGTTCTCTTTTAGTGGCGAATCCCGAATCCCGAATAACGTGGTGGCTCATTATTCGTTATTTGCGAATCCCGATAACGAGCCAGCACGGTATTCGGGATTCGCAAATCCCGAATCCCTAATCCCGAATAACGTGCCAACTTCACGTTGCCCTTGTTCATTGTCTTGCACAACAAACAACTTGTAACTAACTTCAATTACATTTTATTCAACCGGCATTTTCACTACAGTACAAAGCACATGGCGCGGCCCAGTCACCCGACTAAGCTAGTTCCGAATTATAATACAAGTTTCGTATTTTTGGAGTCAACCTACTCAAGTAATATGGTGTTATCTCCCTTTAGCCGTACTGATCGGTTCTCACACGACTCTTACTATACTAGAATATAACAAGATTATCAAGTCTGTCTTTATCACAATTTTTAGATTTCAGTATTAATACTTTACGAAGTCTTAACCACCAGGCAATCGCACGTTTAAGACGAACCCAGTCTGAATAATGTTCTAAGAGAGTCATCACTGACTTATCACCATCTGTTTCCACTTTAACAACATTCACATTTGTGACATTAACAACAGAGTCTGATTCTGCTACTGGATAACTGGGCCACTCACTGTTGGGTTGGCGTAGGAATTCTGGACCATACAACCACTCAGAGTTCATCAAGTCACTTGCGGATAAACCACGAGATGCATAATCTGCACAATTAAGTTTCGAAGGTACATAATGCCACTGACTAACATCAGAGCCATCATGAATAATAGCTAATCTGTTTGACACAAAAATCTGATTTTGTCTCATTTTGTCATTTCTAATATATTTAATGATTGTTTGGCTATCTGTCCAAAAATATATGGTATTCACTGGAATTGAAAGTTCTCTAAGTAACATAGTGTTTATTCTAACTAAACATGTTGCAGCTGAAAGTTATAACTTTACTATAGTATGTGGTCTAATAGGAACAACTCTTGACCTTCCAAGAACAAATGCCACATGAATGTCACCTTCACTGTTCACAAATCGTAAATACGTAACTGTCCCATTACTCCCATACCCTGTTTGGCACGCGTCCCCAAAATGATAGAGATCGGTATTCACGACCTTACCAAAATTATTTGGCACCAAACAACGGTTTACTTTGACTTCGGATAAATTAGGCAAGTCTATTAGCTATTTTTCCCACTCAAGCTTATGTGTCTCGGGAATAGTCTCACCCCACGACAACTTGGCACGACAGAGTTCTTACAAAATCATTTTTGCTTTCAACACGTATGGAGCAACAAAACCATAAGGGTCATACACGGAACTGATCGCGGAGAGTATATTGCTACGGGTAGCTTTAGGATTAACAATATTTATATCAAATTCCAAACGGTCTTTAACTACGGACCACTGAACACCAAGTGCTCTTTTAATTAGTAAAGTATCTGTTTCAAAGTCTAAATTTTTCACTTCCTCTACTCTATCTTTCTCTGGAATAGTACTAAGTAATCGTCTGCTATTACTTAGCCATTTGGTGAGATTAAAACCACCTAATTTAAGAATTTCACGTATTTCTTTAACTAACTTAATAGCATCATTTTCATTGGGCATAGATTTTAGAAAATCGTCAACGTAAAAGTCATTATTAATTGCATTAATAACTTCTGGGCTACACTTGTTCTTATTATCACAGGCTACTTGCTTTAAGGCAAAATCTGAGCAACTAGGTGAACTAGTAGCACCGAATAAATGTACTAACATTCTGTATTCACACAGTGGTTTGTCTAGTTGTCCTTCTGGCCACCACAAATATACTATTCAAAAAAAGTAGGGGATATTTGATTTTTAAGTGTTATTAAAGTCACCTAATGAAACTGACGAAGAAACAAATGACAAAATGAAATGAAGTTCACATTCATCGATTTATTCCAAATGATCGTTAGACTAAGTAAGGCACAGACTGACCATTATAAGGGTAAAATGATACCCGGGGTCAAACAGCAAAGTTACCACAGCATCACAACCAAGTCAGTAACGGGTAAATCCTCCTCTGTTTGCCAAACAAGCATTGATCCGACGTGGCATACTCCTAATGAGACGTCTAAGGTCATTTTGGTCCAGATTGTCCCATTCCTGTTGCAACGCAGCAGCAAGTTCTTGGACATTGGCAGGACGTTGTTGACGTTGACGTAACCTCTGTCCAAGCATGTCCCAGACATGCTCGATGGGGGAGAGGTCGGGACTCAGTGCTGGCCAAGGTAATGTGGTGATGTTCTGTTGTTGGAGGTAACCTGTAACGATCCTGGCCCTGTGACATCTTGCGTTGTCATCATGGAAGATGAAACGGCGGCCATGACGTCGTGCGAACGGCACAACATGGACTGCCAAGATGTTGTCCCGGTAGTACTGGCCTGTAACACGCCCTGCAACAACATGTAAAGCCGTTCTTCCAGCAACAGTGATGCCTCCCCACACCATAACAGAACCACCCCCAAATCGATCATGTCTGATGACGTTAACGTCTTGGAAGCGCTCGTTTCGACGACGCCACACCCTCCTACGTCTGTCCAAAAAATCAACAGTGAACCTTGACTCATCTGAAAACATCACATTGCTCCAGCGTCGATTATCCCAGTGTTGACGATCCCTACACCAACGACGTCTTGCCTGAATGTGATGATCTCTCAAACAAGGGATCACGCGAGGACGTCGGGCGCGAAGGTGACCCCTATGCAGTCGATTCCGAATCGTCTGGCCACTCACTCTCACACCAGTGTCTGTTTGAAGACGAGCGCTGATCTGATTTGCTGTGATGACACGATTTCTCAAGGCCAAGGTACGGATAAATCGATCCTGGGCTTGAGTTGTCGCCCTTGGTCGACCTGAGCGTGGTCTGTCCTGTACAGATTGTGTATCACGGTATCTGGACCATAGCCTGCTTATGACAGACTGAGAAACATTCATCGTCCGCGCCACAACCGCCTGTGTTGTGCCGATCTGTAGCATGCCAAGGGCACGTAACCTTTCATTTTGGGTAAGCCGACGCATATCAAAATTTGTTTTCTGGTCACTAAAACAATTAAACTGATGTTTCCACCCTGGAATTCAATGCCACAATGACTGTAACATTCAAAGTCAGAGTCGTGCAAATCTTGGGTTGGACCCCCATGATGATCCCAAGCATCACCTGCATTCCATGCGGTAGCTATTGGTGCGTTTGGGCGTCACATGTAATTGGAAATGTTTCTTCTGTTAGGTTCTATAGTGACTTTTTTCGTAGTCATTTGCATATTTTAGTATTATGCCCCCAAAATCAAATATCCCCTACTTTTTTTGAATAGTATATCTTATCATATCTTATCATATTTTGCAACCCGACACTGATAAAACATCTCTTGAATGTCTGCCATGAAGCATATCTGATGCTGCCTCCACCTTAACAAAACACCCAGGAGTCCATTAGTCAGATCAGGACCTGGTAATAATTGTTCATTTAATGAATGTTTATTAAACTCGAGAGGACAATTGAAAACAATCCTAACTTTTTCAGGTTTCTTCGGACGAATAACGCTGTGATGGGGAATAAAACAAACACGTCCATCATTTCTACCAATTTCATGATCTTGGATTTTTTCAGCATAGTTTTTCTCAACTAAATTGTTCATAAACCTGAATAATTATTATTTAGCACAGGATCACTAAGCAAACGTTTTCTCAACTTGTATGCAAACAACTTGGCCTGCAATTTATTATTTGGCATATTCACTGTTCGATTTCTGAAAGGCAATTCCGTTTCGTAATGGTTATTTTTTAGAGTTATCGAATCGTTCATTATTCTAAGAAATCTCTTGACTTCTAATGACATGTGCTGTTTTTCATCACTAAGTCTTTCTACAAAATTCTAAATTGAAATATCTACGAACTTGGTCTTCTAAATTATTATCTACTGCTTAGAAATTAACACCGACTTTAGAATGATTATTTAATTTTCCAGGTAATCCATAACACAACCAACCTATAGGCGACTTAATTGCATAAGTTTCACCAATTTTTCCTGTTATGATTTCAAGGAGCGTAGTAGCGGCTGGAACATTAATTCCGATTATCATGGTCACCTTTGAAATACAATGACCAGTTAATGTTGGGATCGTAATGTTCTTTAGATGATACCATTCATTTAAATCTTCTTGCTCTGGGGCATCAAATAATGAGACTGGCATCGAGTCTTTTACATACGCAGGAGGCAAGTCTAGAAAGTTTTCGCCGTCGACACCACTAATTTGTATGATATCTGTAAGAATTTTAGTGTCCACTAATTGTTCAGAATTCAAGGTTTTCAAATAAATTCGAGTTCCTTTATAGCGCAACTTTAATGAATGCAATAAGTCATCATCAACGAACACTGCTCCACTTCCATTGTCTACAAATGCATAAGTGGAAATACTATAATCACTGCATTTTGGTTTCACACGAACAGGAACGATCGCCATTAAAGGATGATTAGTTCCAATAACGTCCGCACAGTCATTAAAGGTATATTTCACACAACTAGAAGTAACGTGCTGGCTACTTTCACCTTTTGAGTTTTCAATCCTACCACGATAACTTTGTGGATTGTCACGACGACAATCTCTATTATCAGTTTCACGATTCACATAGTCCTTACTAGAGTCATGCAAAACTGTAGGGTGTGCCCTGGGACACTTGTCACACTTCACCCAGTTTGAGTTTGGGCAGTCTCTTTTAATATGACCTTGATTTAAACATGCAAAGCATAAACCAAGTCTTTTAACAGCATCTGATTTTTCCCTTAAAGTTAAAGCTGAAAACCTGCGACAGTTTAACAAACTATGTGATGTTGAAGGGCCACAGAATAAACACGGTGACTTCCTTGCTAAATCAGTTGTCACTTGAATACTGGAAGCATAAACCTTTTCGTGCTGCAGGCTGTTTATTCTGACTATTATTCTGACTGTAAGAAGAATTTGATCTACTCTGATATCCGAGTCCACTCACACGTGGGTCGTTTTCACTTCTAGATATAAAGCCCACAAAGCTTTCGAAGTCAGATAGATTTTGTGACCGACGCTGGGTTTCACGCAATTTACCAACTTGTGAAATCCACTTCTGTTGAAGAGCTGTTGGTAGTTTTGAACACAAAGATCTAATAAAGTCAAACCCATCCATACAATTCATATCACTATTATTTTCTTTAGAGTTAACACAGTTTATAAGAAAAATAGAAAATTTTCTTAGTCCTGCTTTATCACCCGAACTAATTCGAGGCCACTGTTCAATTCTTTTCATAAATGCTGCTGCTATCATCGGGGGATCACCATAGTCGCGGATAAGCAAGGTCTTTGCACGTTCATAGGCCTTTTGTGGGGGATCGATTAAAGGACAATACTGAATTAACTCGTGCGCTCCCACTTTCGTATATTTCAGCAGAAATTCAAGTCTTATAGCTGGATCCTTCGTATTTCGTTCCACAACTAACTCAACGTTTCTTTTAAAGGTTTGAAATAATAAAATGTCAGACCTATCAAAGTATCTAATTTCATGATTGGGTAACACTTGATCACGTTGATTTTCTACAAGTCTATTGAAGACAGACATCACATCAGTATTGCTACACGCAAATGATTGTGTTTCTTTCACGATAAGACTTGGCAATGTTACTGGGGGTTTAAATGTTACTTCCGGGTCCGACTCTTCTCCTAAAACCCGATTAATTTCACGCACTGCTTGTAGTTTTGCACGTAACGACACTTCTTTCTGTTTTCTCTGCAGTTTTTCTTCTTCAATTTCGTTGATTTCATTTAAGGCTTCTAGCTCAAGTTTCAATTCTATTTCTTTCTGCTTATTTTTAAGTCTTATACTTGATGTCGTTGAACGGTTCGAAACATGGGACACACTATCCTCTGTGTTCACTGTTGGCTCATTATTCACACCGTTTTCGGGAGCCTCTGGTAAATTATCATTCACCTCTAAATTCACTATTGGTTCATTATTCACATTGTTCACGTCATCTGTTGTATTCACATTGTCGTTGACATTGTCATTGACCACATCTACACCAAAAACTAAGTCAAATTTGTTTCCACTATAGTGAAATGATAAAAGAAAATATAAATTACATGTATATAAAAGAAATGTATGCAGTAAGTCCATATGATCTAAATTTTGTAAACAATCAGTAATCCATAATCTAGAGTTCACTATTGATGACCTAACTTGACTAGAAATGCTTCTTCTGCACCTAAGGGGAGAAATATCATTTTCTCCATATAAAAAGAAAAAGCTAGCTGTAAAAGAAAAAAAATCTTGAGAAACAAATTTTGGAATTAGAAGAAGCAAATTATGAAAACCCTGAGGATAATAATGTAATTGTAGAATTTGACAACGTCAGAAAAAAACTTGAAGATCATAGAAGAAATAAAATCGAAGGTATAATAATCCGTTCAAGGGCAAGGTGGGTTGAACATGGTGAAAAAAATACTGCCTATTTCTGTAAACTTGAAAAAAGAAACTATACAAATAAGTTAATTATCACAGATGGTAAAAAAAACATGTGACCAAGAAAATATTCTATTAGAAATAAAAAAATTCTACTTCAATTTGTATACAAATAAAGACTTCGAATACGAAACCCTTAAATTTCAAAACTGCTTAGGAAATATTAATAGATTAACAAACACAGACAGTGAATCAATAGAAGGTCCAATATCTTACGTTGAACTATGTAATATAATGAAATCTGTGAAACAGCGGCTGCCAGGCAGGATAGGCCCACATTTTGCAAGAGATGGATAGAGAACAAGCTAAAAACAAACGCAATATTTTGTACATTCGGGGGCAATAATCCAGAAACTTATGGCCTGAAATGTGCAAATATCAAAAGGAACTGAGATCTTTGGGATATAAAGATATGTTTTAAGTTTCACCAAAATCGGATAAAAATTGTGACCTCTAGAGGGTCCAAAACCTTCGTATTACACACTTCTACACAATTTGCGTACAGAGAGCGGCTATTTTGTCGGCAGTTTCATTTCGATTTTCCCGAAATTCGAATTCAACCTTCATTATGGTGGAATGGTGATGTATTTAAACGGTTTTTAAAATCGGAAAAAAATTCTAACCTCTAGAGAATCCGCAAGCTAAAATGCGATTTTTCAAACAATCAGGGTGCCATAATCCAGGATGTTAAGTTCGGGTATCAGCTATTATCAAAAGGAACCAAGATCTTAGTGTGTAATTTTGATATATTCACACGTTTGTTTTAATCGGATAAAAATTGTGACCTCTACAGGGACCACAAGCTAAAAACGTGATTTTTTTGTTCATTCAAGGGCCATGATTCAGGACGTTACGATCAGATATGCGCGAATATCGAAAGGAATCAATATCTTTGGGTTATAAACATGTATTTCAAGTTTCATCGAAATCGGGTCAAAATTGTGACCACTAGGCCTACAGAGTCCACAACATTGATTTACCAGATGTTTACACTATTTGCGTACGAGTGGCGGCCATTTTGTGCGGCAGTTTTGGCCCGATTTTCACGAAATTCGAACTCAACAAACATTTCGGTGTAACGGTGATATATTCGAACGTTTTTTTTTAAATCGGATAATAATTGTGACCTCTAGAGGGACCTCAAGCTAAAAACGCGATTTTTCGTACAATCAGGGGCCATAATTTAGGAAGTTACGATCCGATATGCGCGAATATTGAAAGGAACCGAGATCTCTGGCTTATAAACTTATATTTCAAGTTTCATCAAAATCAGATCCACAACATTCATATACCTTATTTTTACGCTATTTGAGTAGGAGGGGCGGCTATTTTGTCTGTCAGTTTTGGTCCGAATTTTACGAAATTCGAATTCAACCATTCTTAGGGTATAACGGTGATATATTCAAACGTTTCTTTTTAAATCGGATAAAAATTGTGACCTCTATAGGGTCCACAAGCTAAAGATATGTTGCCAGGCAACGAAACATACGCCCACAGCAGCCAAATAGTCCGGCAGTCAACAAAAGTTGTCGCATATGTTTACTTTTTCAGAAATGAAACATTAATAATACAGTAAAATCTGATTAAGAGTAACTCATTAAGTAATTATCAGAAAATCATTAGAATTTGTTGGCTTTTTTTTTTATATAAATTTCTGCCCCATGCTAACGTTTAGTATACGAAATATTTAATATCATGGATTTAGCTGTTCAAGTTATCAAAATTCATTGAAAATCAATATACTTGTTCGTTTCAAGACCTTAAACTGTGTGTGTCAATCTGAAGTCAATCGGATGATAACATAAGCCACTAGAGCGTCACAAGATTTTTCACAGTGATCAAGGGCCACAACTTTTGCCGTAATTATCGGAAATAGTTGAAAATCAATAGCATTTTTCGTCTCATGAACTTAAACATTGTGTATTAAATTAAAGTCAATAGGATATTAACTTTAGCCTCTAGAACATCCACAAGTGATCAAGGGCCATAACTCCGGCAGTATTTATCCGTAATCGCTGAAAATCAATAGGCTTCTTCGTCCCATGACCTCAAACACTGTGTATAAATTTAAAGTTAATCGGATATTAACTTTAGCCTCTAGAGCGTCCATAAGCAATTGTGGACGCCGGACGGACGAACGGGGGCGACGACAATATACGACCACATTTCAATGTGGGCGTATAAAAACGCAATTTTTCGTATAATCGGGGGCCATAATTCAGGAAGTTATGGTCCGATATGCGCCAATATAGAAAGGAACCGAAATCTGTGGGTAATAAAAGTTTAAACCAAATCGGATAAAAATTGTGACTTCTACAGTGTTCACAAGCTAAAAACTTGATTTTTTCGTACAATTAGGGGCCCTAATCCATGATTTTCAGTCCTCCGATACATGCCAATATCGAAAGGAACCATGATCTTAGGGTGATAAACCTATATTTCAAGTTTCATTGAAATCGGATAAAAATTGTGACCTGTGGAGTGTTCACAAACAATTGTGGACGGACAGAGGCGACGACAATATACGTCCACATGAAAATGTGGGCGTATAAAAATTGCGAAAGCCGGGGCCTAGTTGGCTTCACTCCTGAATTCTTCAAATTATTCTGGAAAGATATTGGACAATTACTACATAGATCAATAAACTACTCGTATCAAGTTGATGAATTGTCTCTGACAAAACCCGGGAAATGTAGAAACTTACTAATCTTGGTTCCTTTTGATAATCGCGTATGTATATCCGAACGTAACTTCCTGTATTATGGCTCCTGATTGTTCGAAAAATCGCATTTTTAGCTTGCGGGGTCTCTAGAGGTAACAATTTCTTTTTTTCCGATTTTGAAAACCGTTTAAATATTTCACCATTCCACCATAATGAAGGTTGAATTCGAATTTCGGGAAAATCGAAATGAAACTGCCCGACAAAATGGCCGCTCTTTGTACGCAAATTGTGTAAAAGTATGCAATACGAAGGTTGTGGCCCCTCTAGAGGTCACAATTTTTATCCGATTCCGATATATTAAAATATATCTTTATATCCCAAAGATCTCAGTCCCTTTTGATATTATTATTTTTACGCTATTTGAGAACGAGGGGCCGCCATTTTGTCTGTCAGTTTTGGTCCGATTTTCACGAAATTCGAACTCAACCATCCTTAGGGTGTAACGGTGATATACTAAAACGTTTTTTTTTTAAATCGGATAAAAATTATAACCTCTATAGGGTCCACAAGCTAAAAAAAGCGATTTTTCGTACAATCAGGGGTCATAATTCAGGAAGTTATAAACTTACATTTCAAGTTTCATCAAAATCAGAAGAAAATTGTGACCTTTAGAGGGTCCACAGCCTTGATATACCATATTTTTACGCTTTTTGAGAACGAGGGACGGCCATTTTGTCTGTCAGTTTTGGTTCGATTTTCACGAAATTCGAACTAAACCATCCTTATGGTGCAACGGTGATATACTAAAACGGTTTTTTAAATCGGGTAAATATTATGACCTCTATAGGGTCCACAAGCTAAAACGCGATTTTTCGTACAATCAGGGGCCATAATGCAGGAAGTTACGATCCGATATAAAAATTATAACCTCTATAGGGTCCACAAGCTAAAAAAAGCGATTTTTCGTACAATCAGGGGTCATAATTCAGGAAGTTATAAACTTACATTTCAAGTTTCATCAAAATCAGAAGAAAATTGTGACCTTTAGAGGGTCCACAGCCTTGATATACCATATTTTTACGCTTTTTGAGAACGAGGGACGGCCATTTTGTCTGTCAGTTTTGGTTCGATTTTCACGAAATTCGAACTAAACCATCCTTATGGTGCAACGGTTATATACTAAAACGGTTTTTTAAATCGGGTAAATATTATGACCTCTATAGGGTCCACAAGCTAAAACGCGATTTTTCGTACAATCAGGGGCCATAATGCAGGAAGTTACGATCCGATATAAAAATTATAACCTCTATAGGGTCCACAAGCTAAAAAAAGCGATTTTTCGTACAATCAGGGGTCATAATTCAGGAAGTTATAAACTTACATTTCAAGTTTCATCAAAATCAGAAGAAAATTGTGACCTTTAGAGGGTCCACAGCCTTGATATACCATATTTTTACGCTTTTTGAGAACGAGGGACGGCCATTTTGTCTGTCAGTTTTGGTTCGATTTTCACGAAATTCGAACTAAACCATCCTTATGGTGCAACGGTGATATACTAAAACGGTTTTTTAAATCGGGTAAATATTATGACCTCTATAGGGTCCACAAGCTAAAACGCGATTTTTCGTACAATCAGGGGCCATAATGCAGGAAGTTACGATCCGATATACGCGAATATCGAAAGGAACCGAGATCTGTGGGTTATTAACTTACATTTCAAGTTTCAACAAAATCGGATAATAATTTTGACCTCTATAGGGTCCACAAGCTAAAAACGCGATTTTTCGTACAATCAGGGGCCATAATCCATGAAGTTACGGTCCAATACATGCCAATATCGAAAGGAACCGATATCTTATGGAGATAAACCTATATTTCAAGTTTCGTTGAAATCGGATAAGAATTGTGACCTGAAGAGTTTCCACAAACAATCGTGGACTGACAGGGGCGACGACAATATATATGGCGGGGTATCGGGTTCAAAATGCAATCTAGAGTAAAAAGCAGAAAGTCAACAGTAAGAAGTAGAAAATCTGAAGTAAATGGGGAAATTTTTTATCTAAAAGGGTGAAAACCTATAAATTTATGTACTTAGTCTGCAGAAACCTCAAGCTTGCTTTTCAACTTTTAATCGCCATAATTCTACTTTCATGGACATAATTTCTACTTTCTACTATCAACTTTTGACTTTCGACTTTCCGCTTTCTACTTTCTGCTGTCAACTTTTGACTTTCGACTTTCCACTTCAGATTTTCTACTCACGATTTTCTAACGCAGATTTTCTCCAATATTATGGTGGCTGATAGTGGCCATGTAATTTTTCGCCATTTTCATAACCCGACAACACGACATAACAACAGTATTAGTGAGAGTATACAACAAAGTAGACTTGGATATAGAGACTTTTGGCAAGCGTAAATTCCTGGTCCGCATCGCGTATCCGTATGGATTTTGTGTGTGACGTCATCAACGTGTGTGTATTTCTCATACGTGATACGGCACACGGATACGGCAGCACGTATCGAACAGCTTTCATACGGAAAGGTCCGTATAACATCGTCGTCTTTTTATCGCCTTTTTTGCTACTTTTCGTTCATACTACATCCGTATCCGTATCTGTAAATACGTGCGTGAATACGTACTGGTATACTTTAGCTATTTTTAGAGAAAGGGTTGAAATAGAATCCGGCACGTATTGCGCACAAAAACAACTGCGTCCGTTAAACCGGATTGATTGCTCCCAGAGCGTATTTTTGTAAAGTGCGTCCGGCATTTCGGCTAGTGAGCCGAGCTTTAGCCAATCAGCGAGTACTTTCCCCTTATTACATCATCTCCCCCAAAAAGAAAATTAATCTCTGACAATTCATCCTTGAAAGCCGGACGTTTTCGCGTTTTCTATTTGAACGGCAAAACGCGGATACGGATGCGGGTGCGGATACTGATGCGGATACGTTTATGGATACGGATGTAGTATGAACAGAGCTTATACGCTGAAATGTTGTGGCATAGCGTTTTTATGGATCTATGTGTATCCTAGAACACGAAGTTGAAAATTTGATGTGATTTTAACCATGATAAAGACGTGTTTTTAATCATTTTTTTTATAAGTTTTTCTCGGAATTTTCATATTTTTCCTGTTTGTCTACATGCTGTTTGATCTACGTGCTAAATTTAGGGAGGTGTAAATGGTGTAATTCTACCGTAAAGGGGTATAAACTTTCTGAAATGAGTGAAACCAAAAATTGCTGTCGAGTCTAGGCATTTGTGGCTAGGCATGCACTTGACTAGCACTGATGGTGATTTTGGTAGATAACAGTCGTCATGTTGTAAGAGAACTAAGCTCAGCTCAGCTACTCATACGTACGCGGCGCGAACGTGTCTGTCAAAACTCTAAAACTACACTGATGACGCAACGTATCACGTATACGATACGGATACGCGATACGGATGTGAAAGATTCCGCTTGCCAAAAGTCTCTAATATCCAAGTCTACTTTGATGTATGCTCTCACTAATACTGTCGTTATGTCGTGTTGTCGGGTTATGAAAATGGCGAAAAATTACATGACCACTAACAGCCACCATAGTATTGGATAAAATCTGCGTTAGAAAATCGTGAGTAGAAAATCTGAAGTGGAAAGTCGAGAGTCAAAAGTTGACAGTAGAAAGTAGAAAGCGGAAAGTCGAAAGTCAAAAGTTGATAGTAGAAAGGAGAAATTTTGTCCATGAAAGTAGAATTATGACGATTAAAAGTTGAAAAGCTTGATGTTTCTACTGACTAAGTACATAAATTTATAGGTTTTCACCATAAAAATACCCTTTTAGATAAAAAATTTCCCCATTTACTTCAGATTTTCTACTTTTTACTGTTGACTTTCTGCTTTTTACTCTAGATTGCATTTTGAACCCGATACCCCGCCATAAATATACGTCCACATGAAAATGTGGGCGTATAAAAACGTCCTTGGAAGTACAGTCCATGAAGACCAAAAGGGTTTTATTTCCGGAAGGTACATTGGGGAATGTACTCGTATACTATACGACATACTATTTGAAACAAAGAAACAACATTTGAGAGGAATGGTCCTCTTAATCGACTTTGGAGAAAGCATTTGATACAGTCTTATGGAAATTTATTGACAATACAGTTAAATATTTTAACTTTGGGTCTTCAATTCAAAAGTAGATAAAAACATTATATAAAAATTCCGAATCTTTTGTGGCCTAAAACGGTTTTATATCACAAAGTTTTAAACTGGGCAGCGGATGCCGCCAGGGCGATCCTCCCTCTCCGTACATTTTTCTACCAGTGCCGGACTGGTAGGCCGAAGGCCCACCTGTCAGGTCATTGACCAAGGCCCACACAAGTCCGCACCGAAGGCGCGTCACGAGTTCGGCGTCCGAGGGGGGTGGGGGTCTCCCTCCAGGAAAATTTTGAAAATTGACAACGGCAAACCCATTTTCCAAGCATTTCAGTCTAGAGCAGAAGAAGCCAAATTTTTGATTTCCTGATACAATTAGATAACAGAATGACCTAAGAGCACTATCATTAGATGAATTTGAGAATTCTAGTACACTTCTTTTTTTGTGTTGTTTGTCAGTCATTTTTTTCCTATCTTTTCTTTCTCCTGTTCTGTGTCCTGTCCTCTCCTCCCTTCTTTCTTTTCTCCCCCCCCCCTCCTTTCTTTCTCTTTTCTTTTTTTCTTTTTTCTTTATAGGCTTAGGCCCACTTTTTTTTAATGAGCTTAGGCCCGACAGGTGGGCTCAGTTCGGCACTGTTTTCTACTATGTGCATAAATCCTCGGGGCTATGATCAGACAAAACAAACAAATTAAGGGAATAACAATCTTTAATCAAGAATATAAAATATCTCACTACGCAGATGATACTACTTTGTTTTAGATGGCAGTGAAGAATCTCTAATACAAACCATGAATACACTTAAACTATTCTTTAAAATGTCAGGACTAAGAGTAAATATCGAAAAAATAGTTGCAATCTGGATAGGTAAAAATACAGAGTCCAAACAGAAATTATGCAATAACTTTGGATTTCTTCGGAGTAGAAATCTATTTACATCCCTGGGAATTAATTTTAGTACAAATCTGGAGGAATTACTGAAATAAATTTCAATCCGAAGTTAAAAGTTATCGAAAATTTATGTCAAATATGGAATGCTCGTAAATTAACGCTAATTGGCAAGGTAACTGTAATTAAAAGCCTTATTATACCAAAAATCAACCACCTTCTAATTGGGCTGCCAGATCCAGAAAATGCAATATTTAACAAAATATTGAAAAAATAATTTATAATTTTCTAGGGAGTAACGGTATTGATAAAATTAAAAGAACTAAAGTACAAAAAAACTTATAAACAAGGTGGTTTAAACCTAACAGAAATAACTAATTTTACCAAAGCGTTAAAACTAACATGGTTTAAAAGGCTAATCCACAATGGAGAGTCAATTCCATGGTTTAAATTCCTTGACTGCAGCTTGAAGAAAATACCATACAATATATTTGCAGTTGGATCAGAATGGCTCCGGTCAATAAAATTAGGGACTATAAACCCGTTTTGGAAGGACTTCCTGAAAGCCTAGGCAGACTATGCTTTCAAAGTTTAAAAACTCTATGGAAAATGTACACAAATTGCTTTGCAATCCTTATGGTTTAATGCTGATATTAAGTTCTATTTTATAAAAGACTGGTATTAGGAATTAGAAATATATATGATATCTTGGAGGAAAACGGAAAGTTTAAAACATTTGAGAAACTCAAATTGGTATATAAATTGAAAGGCGCATCCTTCCAATATGAAGCACTCAAACTAGCAATTCCTAAAGAGTGGAAATTAAGCCTATTATCACAATACCGTTCTCCTCCACCCCTATACCACTAGAACAATAATTCTAGGTTACCCTTTTAAGATATTGTTAGAATATTGCTATTGATGGACTGTTATTGATGGACCCATGTCTATGTATGTAATTTGTGTACTCTGGCTGTGCTATACTATACCATACTATAATATGTATGTTATTGTGCTTGTAAATGATTGAAAATGGATGAATAATTAAACAATTGTTTCCATGGAAACACAAAATATAAATCCTAAATATAAATCCCAGAAATTCCTAAAAAGCAAAAGGCACAACTACTGTAATGGGTTGATGTCTGTACAAAGTTTCAAAAAGATATCTTGAACGGTTTATGAGATATGCGCCGGAAACAAAATTATACACCAAAAACTAAGTCAAATTTGTTTCCATGGAAACACAAAAAATATAAATCCCAGAAATTCCTAGATAGCAAAAGGCAAAATTACTGTAATAGGTTGATGTGTGTACAAAATTTCAGAAAGATATCTTGAACGGTTTATGAGATATGCTCCGGAAACAAAATTGTACACCCAAAAACTAAGTCAAATTTGTTTCCATGGAAACCCAAAAAATATAAATCCCAGAAATTCCTAAATAGCAAAATATACATGTAAATCCCAGAAATTCCTAAATAGCAAAAGGCACAACTACTGTAATAGGTTTATGTGTGTAGAAAGTTTCAAAAAGATATCTTAAACGGTTTATGAGATATGCTCCGGAAACAAAATTGTACACCAAAAACTAAGTCAAATTTGTTTCCATGGAACTGTATGTGGGCGTGGTCTGCCTCTGCTTTTTTATGCCGTACAATCGTCATGATTGTTCTACAACTTGAAAATAAGTATGGCGATTATTTAGGGTGTTAATTTGTTTTATTTGATTATTTCTGTAGTTTTGTAATCAGAGTTCAGCTTTAAACTAGAGCATCGCTAACGCTGCAATATTCGTGGGGGTTGGATGGCTGGATGGTTAGCGTGCGCGCGCTGTATCATAAAGTCTGTCATTGAGTCGACTGACGTGGTTTCGAATCCCCGGTTGTACGTGACAAGGAGTAGGGTCGCCTATCTAACCTCGTTGGTTTTCTCCGGGTCCTCCGGTTTCCTCCCACTGCTAAAGACCCCTACGTGCAAGGGAATTATGTAAATAAAATTAAACCATATGTTAGTCCCGAAATGACCTAGTTTGTGTCGAGTGGACGTTAAACCCCATTTCTCTCTCTCTCACGTCCACATTCCTGCTTTCATTGATATGGTACTTTTTAAAAGGAAGAAAATGAAATATGAAATAGCTGCGAGGACTGTAATATGACAAGAGGCAAAGAAGGCTAGGAGTTGGGTTTTTTTGGCCAAATTTAGAGACTAAATATTAACAAAAAAGTGGGTGTGACACCGGCCCAGGGGGTCACGGCATGCACCAAAATAAATAGTTGCTGTCTTTACGGTATGAGGAATAAATATGCAAACTTCCAAGATGATCCATTCAGAATTGCAGCCTCTAGATAATAAATACAAAAATTGGGCGTGGCTCTGTCCCTGGACCATTATAAGTAGGTACAACCCTATGATGGATTAATCTGTTCAACCTCTATATCATTTACAGACAAAATATTAACAAAGAGTGGGTGTGGTGTCCCCCAAAGTATGGGGGGGGGGGGAATGCACCAAAATCAATAGTTGCCGTCCTTAGGGTATAAGGAATGAGTATACCAAGTTCCAAGATAATCCATTCAGAATTGTGGCCTTTGGGCACTAAACACATAAATTGGGCATGGCTCTGCCCCTGGGGGTCGGGACATACACCAAAACCAATAGTTGCCACCCTTTGGCTATAAGTTCCAAGCTGATCCATTCATATTATTGTGGCCTGTATACGACAAACACAAAAATTGGGCGTGGCTCTGCCCCTGGGGGTCGGCACATGCACCAAAATCAATAGTTGCCGTCCGTAGGTTATAAGGAATATATATGCCAATTCCAAGACGATCCATTAAGAATTGTGGCCTATAGGCAACAGACAGACACACAAAAAGAAAATGGGCGTGGCTCTGCCCCTGGGGGTTGGGCATGCACCACAAACCATAGGGATGTTGCTTATGAATAAGGAATAATTATGCACAGTTTCAAGATGATACGTTAAGAAATGCAGCCTGTAGACGACAAACAAACAAATACAAGAAATGGGCATGGCTCTGCCCCTTGGGATCGGACATGCACCAAAAACAATAGGGATAATCCTTAAGGTATAAGGAATAAGTACGTAAAGTTTCAAGACGATCAGTTAAGAATTGGGGCCTGTAGGCGATACACCGACACACACACCCACACACAAAATAATAACAACTAGATCTGCAAAGCAGATATGAAAGCTTTCATATTCACGGTCAGTTTCTGCACATGTCATGGGACATATAAAGAATCTGAACAAGATAAAAAAAAATCATTAAAATCGGTCGAAAACTCGCGATTTAATGCGATTTTTCACTCGTAAACAACTTTGTCGGCATGAAAAACGTCAAAGGCAAAATTTGAAATTGTGACATTTTCAAATACCATAAATTCGACCCTCATCTCGGCTATCCAGAAATGTATTCATATTGGAAATAGGAGACGTATTCCCCAAACTATCCCAAACTATGGCCTATTGTTTCATTTTCATGTCCGTTATCGACGATTTTCACTTTTTCTCATATTGAGTTCAAAATGGTGACCATCAATTGGCCGATATCAAAATTCTATTTTGTGTACACATCAGTACTTTCTTATCTAGTACAGAAAAAAAAAGAAATTCAAGGAAATCTGGCCTATATTTCTTCGATTTTTTTTTTTTTGAAAACTTTGATCCTCAATTTCATCAAGGGGAGATAATTTAGAAAATTTCTAATGACATCTTTCAAGTCGCAACGGTAAGATCTACTTGCATACTAAATTTGATGGAAATCGTGCAACTATTAAAGTTGTCAAGTTGATCTCAACTTCCTGTTCAAAATCACAGCGACGAATTTTCGAAATTCGAAAATCCGAAATTGCAGATTTGAAGTAAATGTTTCAAGGTACCCCCAAAAAAACAATTAGGAAAATAGGTCAAATAGTCACAAAGTTACAGCAATGTATGTCAAATGCATTTGTTCGTAAAATTCGGTGACTTCTTATTCGAAAAACGTTTCGAAAATATATTTAATCAACAGCCACCACCCATTTTGGGAGGATAGGTAAAAGTTTTAGAAAGATCCTATGGTTAGATTCTGAGAAATCCGATTTGTGGACAAAACACACACACAAAAAATAGTAATAACAATAACTATATAGATCTGCTAAGCAGATATTAAAGCTTTCATATTCACAATCACTTCCTGTCACATGTCATCGGTCATATAAAGGATATGAACAAGATAAAAAAATCATTAAAATCGGTCAAAAACTCTCGAAGTTAATGCGATTTTTCATTCGTAAACAACTTTGTCGGCACGAAAAACGTCAAAAGCAAAATTTGAAATTGGGACATTTTCAAATACCATAAATTCGACCCTGATCCCGGCTATCCAGAAATGTATTCATTTTGAAAATAGGATACGTATTCTCCAAACTACTGCCTATTGTTTTCATTTTCATGTCCGTTTTCGTCGATTTTTCACTTTTTCTCATATTCAGTTCAAAATGGTGACCATCAGTTGACCGATATCAAAATTCTAATCCGATAATTTTTTAGGCATTCCTTCAAGGATTCAGAAAATGTAACCCCCATGTCTGTAAGTAAAGTATCGCAAAAGCCTTATGGATTTTTCACGTTTCTAGATGGTGGCACTTCCGGTTCAATCGGCAGACTTCATATTTTGTGTACACATCAGTACTTTCTTATCTAGTACAGAAAAAAAAATTCAAGGCAATCTGATCTATATTTCTTCGATTTTTTTGAAAACTTTGATCCTTAATTTCATCAAGGGGAGATAATTTAGAAAATTTCTAATGGAGGCAGACCACCATTAAATTTCATCATCTCGGTACCCACGAATTGTAGTTCGTCTATTTATAGCAATTCTCTCTCTCTCTCTTTTCTCCCCTTGTGCATGTTCATTTGTGTTGATTTTTTGGTCTAGATTGGACGAAGAGGGTTTGAATTAACATTTTCTGCCAGGTTTTGGTAAATATTCATGATTTTGAGGCGGAAGAATAAGAGGGTTATCAGGTTAGCTACGGCGATATGTACGGCAACTAGTTACATGTTTTTAGTATGCTTCTTCAAGTTTGTGTATCTCAAAATTTTGGTGGTCAACCTCATACAAATTTTAGTGCAAAGGCATGACCATTTGTTCCTCTGTCTGTAGTGAAAAGCATTCAGCCCAACGAAAATTTGGGGAAAAGTTGGAGGTGGGCAAAGAGGCCAGAATTAACATTGAAGTCAATGGGGAAATTAATGGTGGTCTGCCTCCTAATGACATCTTTCAAGTCGCACCAGTAAGATCTACTTACATACTGAATTTCATGGAAATCGTGTAACTATAAAAGAAGTTGTCAAGTTGATCTCAATTTCCGGTTCAAAATCACAGCGACGAATTTTCCAAATTAACAAAACAATAAGCTTTCATAATTATGTAATACATATGAAAGCTTAAACATACATTATGCAAGAGCTAAATGTGATTATTGCAAGTCTTTATTTAGATCTTTATTTACACAACAAGCACAAAATCAACTCTGTAGACCCACGGATGGCTTGGATTCGGCTTGGATTTAAAGTAGCTAAGTCTCTAACTCAATATCATCAAAAATCTTCGACATTGAAAACACGAATTATTTGTCAATTCAAATCAACCTTGGTCTTGTTATCTTACAGGGAAAAGGTGGGCTTCTGATATCCAATATTCAAGACAAAATAAACATTTTACCAATGGTACACGAATCGTGTACCATAATGCGTTTCAGCGCCATTTGGAACAAGGGACTCAAAGAACAGGGCTAGACATATTCCACAAGTCATGTCAAATGGTGACGCTATATTCTTATCTGGGGAGCATGCGCAATAAATACCCTCGGTGTAGACTGGAAAAACCAGACGCTAAAGATTGCCATTCACATGAGACTTCTGGCGTATTTCGCCGAACATAACTGATTAGAAATTACATACAGTAAAAACAGAAACGATTGAATGTAAATCATTTTATATACATTCATATTACATTATTATATGCGTTGCGACCCATTTTTGTCAATTTCTAGGTCCCAAAGATTAGCGATTTAGCTCCTTTAAACAGGATTTCGTTGATTGATTAAATTTTTAAATGGCGTCGTAAGCGGAGATTAACCGTTACGTTGACGTCCTACTCCTGGAAATAATTTTAGATCGAGGCTAAATGATCGATTGTACGAAGCGAGGCCGCATGTCAGTCAATTTGATTGAAAGTTCGATATACATGTATACTAGTCCGGTGGCTGAAGGGGGGGGGGGGATCGCCACCCGAGCTGTGAATTTATGAGACCAAGTTTTCCTAGACCAGTTTTTTGCGTAGATTCCGAATCTGGGTGGTAATCAGGCGTTTGAGGGGGCGTTTTCGAGATATGGGGGGGTCCAATGTCTACAATAGGAGGAAAATGTGATTATGTTGAGATAAATGGTGATGTTATATATAAATAAAACATAGATTTCTAGGACTTTCCATCTCTAAATAAGTGTATATGATGCCCTTGGACAACTGTTTTGATTTGTGGCGAGGTGGGGTGGGTGGTTGCAGGTGTGCTTGTGTGAAAGTGGGGGGGGGGGTAAATTGGCGGGAAATGAATTCACGTTGATTTAAATGATGATTTTCTTAGAACGTGATGAAACATCTCTACAAATATGTGTATAAGATTCCCAATGTGTGTGTGTGGGGGGGGGGGGCGCCGGGATGGGTGCTCATGGGGGGGGGGGCAACATGTATCTTTGTGGACAGAAATCATTTGGTTCAATATTAACCTTAAAAGTGGTTTTTCGTTAGCTTTTCGTTCAGTACCTATATTTGGTCATTCAAAATATTAAATTATGATGGCACTTTTCAAGAGATCTGGAAATGTAAATCAAAAACACAGTAAATCAGAGACATGTTTAGATATTAATTTATTCTTAGACTTCATCAGAAGATTTAAAATCAAAAGTTCATAATATGAGCGAGATAAATATCTTCTTGGTTGCTTACCAAAAGCTCGCATATGTCCCTTGGATATGCTTCAGATACCAGTTCACATTGTAAATCTTCATTCCAGCCATGTTATTTTTTTTACCCAGAAAAGTTTTCTTCTAGCGTCATCTACTGATGTAAGTCGCCTTCCGTAATATGTTTTACCTTTGCCTGTCTCATTATCGATCAAAATGTGTATTTTTGGAAAATCGTTTGCGAGGAGAACGATTGGGATGTCTATTTCGCCCGAGCAAGAACACAAAATACAATTTGTTGGCAATGCGAAGAGGAGTAGGTAATCTAGTTTGGTGTACTCGTGGTTTATTGTCAGTTCTAGGATATTCTCGAAACTTTCAATACTAATCTCGATATAAGTGTCTAGGAATATCTTGGCCTGCATGCTTTCAGTGGTAATGACTATCTGTTTTTCTTTTACAATATAATTCCAACTTTCTAACCATTTTTAAACAGCTGGGACAGGCAAATGGTGTTTCTGATGACGTAATTACTGGAATAGAAATAATTGTTTGTGCCATGTACGGCGAAAGGCGACTTACATCAGTAGATGACATTAGAAGAAAGATTTTCTGGAGGAATTTTAATGGTTTCTTTTATTACCATCTTGCCTTGGTAGTCTTTTGCTGCACATTAAATGATCGAACAAGATCACCCTGCGAGACAATACAAGGCAGGAATGAAGATTAACTATGCGAATGGGTATCTGAAGCATATCCACAGGATATATGCGAGCTGTTGATCACCCATAAAGAATATATTTATCCCGCTCATATTATGAACTTTGATTTTGAATCTTCTGATGAAGAATATAAGAATAAACTAACATCTAAACATGTCTCTTGTTTGCTGTTTTTTCCAGATCTCTTGAAAAGTACTGTTATAATCAATCTAATTAAAATACAGGGGCGGTATTTATAAAAATTCTAAGAGTTGGAACCAACTCTTAACTGTCAAAAATTACTCCTAACTTTGTAGATTTTCCTAAGACCTATTTATAAAACATTTTACTTTAAGAATTACTCCTAACTATGACACATACTTAGGAGTCCTCCTGTAGCACTCCTAACTTGTTAAAAGTACTCTTATCTTGGTTAACATGGCCGTCCGTGTACGCCGCCTAAGAGAGTTTAAAACAAGAAGAGATTTCTTAGTTGAGTACAACAATGACGAGTTGATAAGGAGATATCGAATGGACATGGGTGGGATTCTTTTTGTGACAGATTTAGTTCGGCATCTACTTACGAGTCCTACTTAACGAAATTTCTCAATCGACGCTGTGATGAAGATCGCCATTACGCTTCGTTTCCTAGCTACTGGTAAAATGCAACTGTGTAGTGGTGACGATTTCGGCGTCAGTCAACCTACAGTGAGTAGAGTGATTGCATGACATCAACACTGAGCTATAAATAACTTCAGGAATCCCCGGATTTCC
Organism: Patella vulgata; assembly: GCF_932274485.2. Taxonomy (NCBI): domain Eukaryota; kingdom Metazoa; phylum Mollusca; class Gastropoda; family Patellidae; genus Patella; species Patella vulgata. Next base: position 35,813,990 of record NC_065883.2, read on the forward strand.
CATGGTTACATCGCTAAGAGTTTGGTTAGGACCCAAGTCTTACATTTAGTTAAAAGTAACTCTAAGACCCTTTATAAATATTTCTAAAGAGTAACTTTTAACTAAATGTTGTTTTAGGAAGTCTTAGAGTAAAAGTTATGAAAACTCTAAGAATTTTTATAAATACGGCCCCAGATCTATATTTCGTTTTGTTTTTTTATACTTTCGATGGCATACATTACATGAAGATCTGACCGGTTGTAGTGGGGGTGGCGTCAGAGGTCATACGATCGGTGTTTGACCCTATGACGTCAGACATTGATTAATCAACCAGCATTGATAAGAACTCGCCGTAACAGACCGTTTCATTGGCTAATCCCTCACATTAACCAGAACGCGGCTTATATAACAACTCTTCCAGATCCTAGTGTTATGAAGACGAAATTTTGAACTATACAAAACGGAACAAAAAAGGATCTGTGTTTTAATCAGATTGCAATATATAATATTTTGAATAATAATTTTAACAAAAACAATAGTGTTTCACACAAGCTACGCAGTGTGAAACCCTAATAATAATTTTAACAAAAACAATAGTGTTTCACACAAGCTACGCAGTGTGAAACCCTAATAATAACTAGACCTGCAAGCAGCACTGAACCGGCTTTCAGGAATCAGACAGGAAGTGTGTCATACAATAGCCTATTTATCGAGCTACCAAACGATACTTTAGATGTTTTGATCCGGTCACACCCGACGGTGAAATCCTGATTGTTCCAAGAGCACCGATTTTTTTACTGTCTTTTTTTTTTAAAATATCGAATATTTTTTTGACTACTTCCTGTTTACGGATCATTATCGGGATAGATTTAACAAGTGGTATGGGAACTTAACTTCCTGTACCAGAAGTTTCAGGAAGATCCATTGGACAGTTTTACCTCCCTTATACCACTAGAAGCAGATTTACAGATATAACGATTTTTCGACTTTTTTAAAATATTGTATCCCCTTTTGGACCATTTATACTATATTGAGGCTTTTAAATTTGGATTCACACCCCAGACCAGCGTTAACAGAAGTTTAAGAAAGGAAATAAGAGTAATTTTCGAGATAAAAGTGTCTGAATAGGCTCCAAAAAGGAAAATACTAGATTTTCAGCATCTCATAATATATTACGTAACCAGCGGTTTTTTACCATTGAGATGTCATAAGATCGCCCATTGTTCGGGCTATCCAATGACACTTTAGTTGTTTTGATTCGTTGAAATATGGCGTTGTAATCACTTTTTTCGCAAGATCACCATTTTTTACTTTTTAAGTTGTTTTTTTCAAAAAATCGGATATTTTTTCGACTACTTCCGGTTTTTGGATCATTGTCGGGATGGTTTTAACATGTTGTATGAATAGGTAACTTTCTCATTTCTGCTCAAGTAGGATGATATTTTAACCCTGTGTAAAATACCATCAAAAAATATTTATAAATAAAAAAGGTTTTCGTAAAAAAAAATTAAAAAGGTTTTCGTAAAAAAAGGTTTTTTTTCAAAATATCGGACATTTTTTCGACTACTTCCGGTTTTACGATCATTGTCGTGATAGCTTTATGAAGTTCTTTGGATACTTAACTTTCTGTACCAGAAGTGTCAGAAACATCCAATGAGTAGTTTTGGAAAAAAAGATAAATCAAAGAGCGTTTCCAAAAATTTAACGATTTTTCAATTTTTTTCAAAGTTTGAGGCCATTTTTGGACCACCTATATTATTTCAATGCTTTTCATTTTGGATTCACTATATAGACAACCGATAGGACTTTGAGTAAGAAAAGTTTAAGAAAAATCGTAGGCGTCGTTTTCGAGAAAATGGCGTCTCAGAATGTTAAAAAATCGGAAAATACTAGATTTTTCTTCATACAATAATTTATTTCCTTACCATCAAAATCGTATTATTTAGATACCATATGATGGTCCATTAATAGGGCTATCCAACGACACTTTAGTTCTTTTGGTCCGCTATTACCTAAGGGAGAAATCAATTTTTTCGCAAGTGCGACAATGTTTTTAACCTTTTTTTTCCATTTTTGAATACTTCCGGTATGGTTATTATAGTCGGAATAGTTTTAATAGCCGGTTTGGGCAATAAAATAGCCACAGGGCTCTGTAATGATATATTACATTATCTGATCAGATAAAATGCCCCTGAGAAATCCTATGTTCAAAAGTGCCAACAATGCAAAAAAATTAAAATATCGAAAATTAAATTTCAATAACTACATACATATTATACATCGTTAGAATTGTAATTAGGTCAGCTATAAGAATATACAACCTTTTTTTGAAAATCTCTTAAAATAAAAAAATAGTAGAGCATTTTCCAAAATTTCACGATTTTTCGATTTTCAGTCCGTTATTTCACCTATTCCAGATATTTCAAAGTCGTAATGGAATGCTTCGTACACAAGACTACCAGAAGGTCTCTCGATAGAGAAAGTTTCATAAAAATCGCTGGCGTAGTTTTTGAGATACAGGCGTCCAAAAATGCTAAAAATCAGAAAATACTTGATTTTCAGCGTGCCATATTTTGCTGCCTGATCATAGTATCCGCAGGAATTGGGTATCATTCAGTGGTCCAATCACCGCCCGACCAAATGATACCTTAATTTGTTTAATCCGTTGATATCGGACGGAGAAATCGTGTTTTTACCCAAAACACCAATTTTTCACGTTTTTTTCAAAATATCGCATATTATTTCGACTACTTCAGGTTTAAGGATTCTTGTCGAAATTGCTTTATAAGTTGGTATTGGACTATAACTTCATGTTCCAGAAGTTTCAGAAACGTCAATTCTGCCATAAAACGAAACCCGAGCTCACAAAATGGGAAGAAAATTCGAAAAAAAAATCGAAAAATAAAGGGCGATAACTCTGAATAAAACTTATATTACTGGAATCGGATGGACTTCAGGTATCCAAAAATGTAAGTCAAATTTGAAAATGTTGAAAAATAACAAAAATTGTCTCGTAAACAACATGTTTTCAATTTTCGAACGATAAAAGTCATAGACGAATGTTCGAAATTGAAAAATGTGAGATAGCCATTGTCTCAGAAAGGATTCAGGGATTCCAAAAAGGTAATATGCTTGAAAATGGATAAAGAATTGACGAAACTATGGCCAATTTTCAATTTTTAGACAACGTACAAAGTTCGGTCACTTCCGGTATGCGCAGAAATTTCAAAAATATTTTATTAAGTAGCCACCACATGGTTTCCAGATAGAAAATCTAATTCCAGATCGATATCTGTTTTCGATCATGGAGATCTAGGCTCCCGCGGTAAATAATAATAATAATAACTAGATCTGCATAGCAGATATCAAAGCTTTCATATAAACTTCAAAAGGGGTTATTAGAATCTATGAATCAACAACCACTCTGACGGAAGATATTCTCTGGGCTAAAAAATCTTTTTTCTCTCAGCTACGAGAGATACGTAGAATTAAACCGGCCCAGAGCCGACCGTGTTGATACGAAGCCGCTTATTTGACATTGACACATAACTGAAGGTGAATAGGCCTACCCGTCCAGTTAATACAATGGGCAATCTCACATCGGTCCACTAAAGAGAGGCACATGCTAGTCGCCCCCTACTTCCCCAAGACATTTAGTCCAAACCTTGACTCTCATACATATAAACCATTTGGTACTACATGTACATGTATTTCGTACTTATATCATATTAAACCCCTCGGCCGCCATGTTGAATCACACAGTATTTAACGTTCTATATCCTAACATCTTTATGAAATCAACGACAAATCTAAACTTGGGCACTCCAACCATTTTTATTTTTACATCATTCAGTTTTTTTTAAAACAGTAATTCTATCACAAATTATAGTGAAGACTGGACCACTAAACTAGTTACCCATCAGTTTTTCTTTGTGTTAATGCGTTCTACATTTTCAAAGCAATGATTCTTATAATGTGCGAGCCGCCATGACACCGGCGGATATTATAACTTCGATAGGCGAGAAACTTCAGGTAGCAGTTGGGTTTCATCAAATCATATAATTATGCGGTACGGCTTCACCTTTATTTCAATGGGAATTGGTTTATTATATGTGCAGTGCAGTTTTAGGTCAGTTTATGTGTAAATTAAGGGAGCTATACATAGGCCAGTAACCTTTTTGTAGTCATTTGACTAAAAAAAACTTGCGGAAAGGAACTCCGTAGGACAAGCCACTACTGTGGCAGGAGTAAGGCGGAAGACATCAGTAGTGGAACCATTTCTAAGTTAATCCCGAAGTGCGTTGCTATTGTAAGAATATATAAAATCGGGTTTCCGATCCGCTTTTTTTTTGCTGTAGTTTGAGTAATGAGTTAGAGCGTATATTTTGTAGTCAAAAAATCATTGCAAATAGAAGACCTCATCCCCACCACCACCAACCTGTAATACACTAGCTAGCTTGTGTATTTCCATATTCCATTTCCGAGAGATAGATAGAGAACACGCGAAATATAAAGTGATTTTTCTTACAATCAGGGACCATAATTCATGAAGTTACGATTCGATATGCGCAAATATCGAAAGGAACCATATCATGTCAAGTTTCATCAAAATCTTTCACTGTGAAAAACCGGGGCTAAGTCATCTGAAATCAAACAAATTTTACAATGTAGGTAGTGAAAACAAAATGTTATGTTAAGCGTTGTTCGAGGGTGGGGTGGGTGCATAAAATTCCAAATGCAAAGGGTTATTTTTCGTGCACGCCAATATGCACACAGGATTTCGATTTTTCGTCCTACCTAAAAAACTGCACGCAAAGTTAGTTGTCGGGCCTTCGGTCAAGAACCACAGACAAAGGGAGAGAACGGGGACCTCTGTTTTGCATACCATCCAAGCGACTAGGCACTAATCCTTGTACCATGGACGAGGGGACGGGCGTTTTTCGTCCCATCGAAACGACTAGACACAGATCCTTGCTAGGCCTTCCATACTTCACCACTGCCAACGGGGAACCACTTTGACCTCGGGTTTCCGTACCATCCAAACGACTAGACACTAATCCTTGCAAGGCCTTCCGTTCTGCAGCAAATGAGCCACGCTGGCCTCGTTTTGTCGTAACATACAAACGACTAGACAATGTTTCATAATTTAGTCATGTTCGCGTGGGTGGGTTGGCAGCAGAATTGATATGTACATGATAGTGACACGAGGAGGGGGGGGGGAGCGGGGTGTACACAAATCACACAAATCAGAGCTTTGTAATACACGCATATACTTGATATACTAAATACACAAATGGCTGAATTTCGAGACATTTCTGGCACTCTTTTATCACATAATGAGAACACTGCATTAATTTCTATATATCAATAAAATATGCCTCAGACCCATTGTTTATTTTTAAATTTGAATTAGACTCGTAACAAAATATATTTTCTGGCAACAAATAGCATATCAATAAAGGCAGTGGCTATTTGCCACATGTGGTAAGCAAGAATGTCAAAATAGCCCTGCGGCTACAGATCACAATTATTAACCGATTTCAATGAAACTTACAGATTATAATAACATTAATAATATCTCAAAATAGCCAAAATTTCGGCCACTTCCGGTTAGCGGTTTCCGAGATATCAGGTTACCACACATTTTATGTGGCACGGCTACAGACCACAATTATCAACCGATTTCAATGAAACGTACAGCTTATAATAACATTAATGATATCTCAAACTAGCCAAAATTTCGGCCACTTACGGTTAGCGGTTTCCGAGATATCAGGTTACCACACATTTCATGTGGCACGGCTACAGACCACAATTATCAACTGATTTTAATGAAACTTACAGATTATTATAAAATTAGTAATATCTCAAACTAGCCAAAATTTCGGCCACTTCCGGTTAGCGGTTTCGGAGATATCAGGCTACCACACAATTCATGTGGCACGGCTACAGACCACAATTATCAACCGATTTCAATGAAACTTACAGATTATAATAACATTAATAATATCTCAGCATAGCCAAAATTTCGGCCACTTCCGGTTAGCGGTTTCCGAGATATCAGGTTACCACACAATTCATGTGGCACGGCTACAGACCACAATTATCAACCGATTTCAATGAAACTTACAGATTATAATAACATTAATAATATCTCAAAATAGCCAAAATTTCGGCCACTTCCGGTCAGCGGTTTCGGAGATATCAGGTTACCACACAATTCATGTGGCACGGCTACAGACCACAATTATCAACCGATTTCAATGAAACTTACAGATTATAATAAGAGTCTTAATATCTCAAACTAGCCAAAATTTCGGCCACTTCCGGTTAGCGGTTTCCGAGATATCAGGTTACCACATATTTCATGTGGCACGGCTACAGACCACAATTATCAACCGAGTTCAATGAAACTTACAGATTATAATAACATTAATAATATCTCGATTTAGCAAAAATTTCAAAATTTCGGCCACTTCCGGTTAGCGGTTGGCGAAATATCAGGTTACCACACATTTCATGTTGCACGGCTACAGACCACAATTATCAACTGATTTCAATTAAACTTACAGATTATAAAAACATTAATACTATCTCAAACTAACCAAAATTTCGGACACTTCCGGTTAGCGGTTTCGGATATATCAGGTTACCACACATTTCATGTGGCACGGCTACAGACCACAATTATCCACCGATTTCAATTAAACGTACAGATTATAATAACATTAATAATATCTCAAACTAGCCAAAATTTCGGCCACTTCCGGTTAGCGGTTTCCGAGATATCAGGTTACCACACATTTCATGTGGCAAGGCTACAGACCACAATTATCAAACGATCTCAATGAAACTTACAGATTATAAAAACATTAATAATATCTCAAACTAGCCAAAATTTCGGCCACTTCAGTTTAGCGGTTTCCGAGATATCAGGTTACCACACATTTCATGTGGCACGGCTACAGACCACAATTATCCACCGATTTCAATTAAACTTACAGATTATAAAAACAATAAAAATATCTCAAACTAGCCAAAATTTCGGCCATTTCAGTTTAGCGGTTTCGGAGATATCAGGTTACCACACATTTCATGTGGCACGGCTACAGACCACAATTATCAACCGAGTTCAATGAAACTTACAGATTATAATAACATTAATAATATCTCAATTTAGCCAAAATTTTGGCCACTTCCGGTTAGCGATTTTCGAGATATGAGGCTACCACACATTTCATGTGGCACGGCTACAGACCACAATTATCTACCGATTTCAATTAAACTTACAGATTATAAAAACAATAATAATATCTCAAACTAGCCAAAATTTCGGCCACTTCAGTTTAGCGGTTTCCGATATATCAGGTTACCACACATTTCATGTGGCACGGCTACAGACCACAATTATCCACCGATTTCAATTAAACTTACAGATTATAAAAACAATAAAAATATCTCAAACTAGCCAAAATTTCGGCCACTTCAGTTTAGCGGTTTCGGAGATATCAGGTTACAACACATTTCATGTGGCACGGCTACAGACCACAATTATCAACCGAGTTCAATGAAACTTACAGATTATAATAACAATAATAATATCTCAATTTAGACAAAATTTTGGCCACTTCCGGTTAGCGATTTTCGAGATATGAGGCTACCACACATTTCATGTGGCACGGCTACAGACCACAGTTATCAACCGATTTCAATGAAACTTACAGATTATAATAAGAGTCTTAATATCTCAAACTAGCCAAAATTTCGGCCACTTCCGGTTAGCGGTTTCCGAGATATCAGGTTACCACATATTTCATGTGGCACGGCTACAGACCACAATTATCAACCGAGTTCAATGAAACTTACAGATTATAATAACATTAATAATATCTCGATTTAGCAAAAATTTCAAAATTTCGGCCACTTCCGGTTAGCGGTTGGCGAAATATCAGGTTACCACACATTTCATGTTGCACGGCTACAGACCACAATTATCAACTGATTTCAATTAAACTTACAGATTATAAAAACATTAATACTATCTCAAACTAACCAAAATTTCGGACACTTCCGGTTAGCGGTTTCGGATATATCAGGTTACCACACATTTCATGTGGCACGGCTACAGACCACAATTATCCACCGATTTCAATTAAACGTACAGATTATAATAACATTAATAATATCTCAAACTAGCCAAAATTTCGGCCACTTCCGGTTAGCGGTTTCCGAGATATCAGGTTACCACACATTTCATGTGGCACGGCTACAGACCACAATTATCAAACGATTTCAATGAAACTTACAGATTATAATAACATTAATAATATCTCAATGTAGCCAAAATTTCGGCCACTTCAGTTTAGCGGTTTCCGAGAAATCAGGTTACCACACATTTCATGTGGCACGGCTACAGACCACAATTATCCACCGATTTCAATTAAACTTACAGATTATAAAAACAATAAAAATATCTCAAACTAGCCAAAATTTCGGCCATTTCAGTTTAGCGGTTTCGGAGATATCAGGTTACCACACATTTCATGTGGCACGGCTACAGACCACAATTATCAACCGAGTTCAATGAAACTTACAGATTATAATAACATTAATAATATCTCAATTTAGCCAAAATTTTGGCCACTTCCGGTTAGCGATTTTCGAGATATGAGGCTACCACACATTTCATGTGGCACGGCTACAGACCACAATTATCTACCGATTTCAATTAAACTTACAGATTATAAAAACAATAATAATATCTCAAACTAGCCAAAATTTCGGCCACTTCAGTTTAGCGGTTTCCGAGATATCAGGTTACCACACATTTCATGTGGCACGGCTACAGACCACAATTATCCACCGATTTCAATTAAACTTACAGATTATAAAAACAATAAAAATATCTCAAACTAGCCAAAATTTCGGCCACTTCAGTTTAGCGGTTTCGGAGATATCAGGTTACAACACATTTCATGTGGCACGGCTACAGACCAGAATTATCAACCGAGTTCAATGAAACTTACAGATTATAATAACAATAATAATATCTCAATTTAGACAAAATTTTGGCCACTTCCGGTTAGCGATTTTCGAGATATGAGGCTACCACACATTTCATGTGGCACGGCTACAGACCACAATTATCAACCGATTTCAATGAAACTTACAGATTATAATAAGAGTCTTAATATCTCAAACTAGCCAAAATTTCGGCCACTTCCGGTTAGCGGTTTCCGAGATATCAGGTTACCACATATTTCATGTGGCACGGCTACAGACCACAATTATCAACCGAGTTCAATGAAACTTACAGATTATAATAACATTAATAATATCTCGATTTAGCAAAAATTTCAAAATTTCGGCCACTTCCGGTTAGCGGTTGGCGAAATATCAGGTTACCACACATTTCATGTTGCACGGCTACAGACCACAATTATCAACTGATTTCAATTAAACTTACAGATTATAAAAACATTAATACTATCTCAAACTAACCAAAATTTCGGACACTTCCGGTTAGCGGTTTCGGATATATCAGGTTACCACACATTTCATGTGGCACGGCTACAGACCACAATTATCCACCGATTTCAATTAAACGTACAGATTATAATAACATTAATAATATCTCAAACTAGCCAAAATTTCGGCCACTTCCGGTTAGCGGTTTCCGAGATATCAGGTTACCACACATTTCATGTGGCAAGGCTACAGACCACAATTATCAAACGATCTCAATGAAACTTACAGATTATAAAAACATTAATAATATCTCAAACTAGCCAAAATTTCGGCCACTTCAGTTTAGCGGTTTCCGAGATATCAGGTTACCACACATTTCATGTGGCACGGCTACAGACCACAATTATCCACCGATTTCAATTAAACTTACAGATTATAAAAACAATAAAAATATCTCAAACTAGCCAAAATTTCGGCCATTTCAGTTTAGCGGTTTCGGAGATATCAGGTTACCACACATTTCATGTGGCACGGCTACAGACCACAATTATCAACCGAGTTCAATGAAACTTACAGATTATAATAACATTAATAATATCTCAATTTAGCCAAAATTTTGGCCACTTCCGGTTAGCGATTTTCGAGATATGAGGCTACCACACATTTCATGTGGCACGGCTACAGACCACAATTATCTACCGATTTCAATTAAACTTACAGATTATAAAAACAATAATAATATCTCAAACTAGCCAAAATTTCGGCCACTTCAGTTTAGCGGTTTCCGAGATATCAGGTTACCACACATTTCATGTGGCACGGCTACAGACCACAATTATCCACCGATTTCAATTAAACTTACAGATTATAAAAACAATAAAAATATCTCAAACTAGCCAAAATTTCGGCCACTTCAGTTTAGCGGTTTCGGAGATATCAGGTTACAACACATTTCATGTGGCACGGCTACAGACCACAATTATCAACCGAGTTCAATGAAACTTACAGATTATAATAACAATAATAATATCTCAATTTAGCCAAAATTTTGGCCACTTCCGGTTAGCGATTTTCGAGATATGAGGCTACCACACATTTCATGTGGCACGGCTACAGACCACAATTATCTACCGATTTCAATTAAACTTACAGATTATAAAAACAATAATAATATCTCAAACTAGCCAAACTTTCGGCCACTTCAGTTTAGTGGTTTCGGAGATATCAGGTTACCACACATTTCATGTGGCACGGCTACAGACCACAATTATCAACCGATTTCAATGAAACTTACAGATTATAATAAGAGTCTTAATATCTCAAACTAGCCAAAATTTCGGCCACTTCCGGTTAGCGGTTTCCGAGATATCAGGTTACCACACATTTCATGTGGCACGGCTACAGACCACAATTATCAAACGATTTCAATGAAACTTACAGATTATAATAACATTAATAATATCTCAATTTAGCCAAAATTTTGGCCACTTCCAGTTAGCGATTTTCGAGATATCAGGCTACCACACATTTCATGTGGCACGGCTACAGACCACAATTATCCACCGATTTCAATTAAACTTACAGATTATAAAACCAATAAAAATATCTCAAACTAGCCAAAATTTTGGCCACTTCCAGTTAGCGATTTTCGAGATATCAGGCTACCACACATTTCATGTGGCACGGCTACAGACCACAATTACCCACCGATTTCAATTAAACTTACAGATTATAAAACCAATAAAAATATCTCAAACTAGCCAAAATTTCGGCCACTTCCGGTTAGCCGTTTCCGAGATATCAGGCTACCACACATTTCTTGTGGCACGGCTACAGACCACAATTATCCACCGATTTCAATTAAACTTACAGATTATAATAACATTAATAATATCTCAAACTAGCCAAAATTTCGGCCACTTCCGGTTAGCGGTTTCCGAGATATCAGGTTACCACACATTTCATGTGGCACGGCTACAGACCACAATTATCAACCGATTTCAATAAAACTTGAAGATTATAATAACATTTATAATATCTCAAACTAGCCAAAATTTCGGCCACTTCCGGTTAGCGGTTTCCGAGATATCAGGTTACCACATATTTCATGTGGCACGGCTACAGACCACAATTATCAAACGATTTCAATGAAACTTACAGATTATAATAACATTAATAATATCTAAATTTAGCCAAAATTTTGGCCACTTCCGGTTAGCCGTTTCCAAGATATCAGGTTACCACACATTTCATGTGGCACGGCTACAGACCACAATTATCAACCGATTTCAATGAAACTTAAAGATTATAATGACGTTAATAATATCTCAAACTAGCCAAAATTTCGGCCACTTACGGTTAGCGGTTTCGGAGATATCAGGTTACCACACATTTCATGTGGCACGGCTACAGACCACAATTATCAAACGATTTCAATGAAACTTACAGATTATAATAACATTAATAATATCTCAATGTAGCAAAAATTTCGGCCACTTCCAGTTAGCGGTTGGCGAGATATCAGGTTACCACACATTTCATGTGGCACGGCTACAGACCCCAATTATCAACCGATTTCAATTAAACTTAAAGATTATAATAACATCAATAATATCTCAAACTAGCCAAAATTTCGGCCACTTCCGGTTAGCGGTTTCGGAGATATCAGGTTACCACACAATTCATGTGGCACGGCTACAGACCACAATTATCAACCGATTTCAATGAAACTTACAGATTATAATAAGAGTATTAATATCTCAAACTAGCCAAAATTTCGGCCACTTCCGGTTAGCGGTTTCCGAGATATCAGGTTACCACATATTTCATGTGGCACGGCTACAGACCACAATTATCAACCGAGTTCAATTAAACTTACAGATTATAATAACATTAATAATATCTCAAAATAGCCAAAATTTCGGCCACTTCCGGTTAGCGATTTCTGAGATATCAGGTTACCACACATTTTATGTGGCACGGCTACAGACCACAATTATCAACTGATTTCAATAAAACTTAAAGATTATAATAACATTAATAATATCTCAAACTAGCCAAAATTTCGGCCACTTCCGGTTAGCGGTTTCTGAAATATCAGGTTACCACACATTTCATGTGGCACGGCTACAGACCACAATTATCAACTGATTTCAATTAAAATTTCAGATTATAAAAACATTAATAATATCTCAAACTAGCCAAAATTTCGGCCACTTCCGGTTAGCGATTTCGGATATATCAGGTTACCACACATTTCATGTGGCACGGCTACAGACCACAATTATCCACTGATTTCAATTAAACTTAAAGATTATAATAACATTAATAATATCTCAATTTAGCCAAAATTTTGGCCACTTCCGGTTCGCGGTTTCCGATATATCAGGTTACCACACATTTCATGTGGCACGGCTACAGACCACAATTATCAAACGATTTCAATGAAACTTACAGATTATAATAACATTAATAATATCTCAATTTAGCCAAAATTTAATTTCAATTAAACTTACAGATTATAAAAACAATAATAATATCTCAAACTAGCCAAAATTTCGGCCACTTCAGTTTAGCGGTTTCGGAGATATCAGGTTACCACACATTTCATGTGGCACGGCTACAGACCACAATTACCCACCGATTTCAATTAAACTTACAGATTATAAAAACAATAATAATATCTCAAACTAGCCAAAATTTCGGCCACTTCAGTTTAGCGGTTTCGGAGATATCAGGTTACCACACATTTCATGTGGCACGGCTACAGACCACAATTATCAACCGAGTTCAATGAAACTTACAGATTATAATAACATTAATAATATCTCAATTTAGCCATAATTTTGGCCACTTCCGGTTAGCGGTTTCCGAGATATCAGGCTACCACACATTTTTTGTGGCACGGCTACAGACCACAATTATCCACCGATTTCAATTTAACTTACAGATTATAAAAACAATAATAATATCTCAAACTAGCCAAAATTTCGGCCACTTCCGTTTAGCGGTTTCGGAGATATCAGGTTACCACATATTTCACGTGGCACGGCTACAGACCACAATTATCCACCGATTTCAATTACACTTACAGATTATAATAACATTAATAATATCTCAAACTAGCCAAAATTTCGGCCACTTCCGGTTAGCGGTTTCCGAGATATTAGGCTACCACACATTTCATGTGGCACGGCTACAGACCACAATTATCCACCGATTTCAATTAAACTTACAGATTATAAAAACAATAATAATATCTCAAACTAGCCAAAATTTCGGCCACTTCCGTTTAGCGGTTTCGGAGATATCAGGTTACCACACATTTCATGTGGCACGGCTACAGACCACAATTATCAAACGATTTCAATGAAACTTACAGATTATAAAAACATTAATAATATCTCAATTTAGCCAAAATTTCGGCCACTTCCGGTTAGCGGTTTCCGAAATATCAGGTTACCACACATTTCATGTGGCACGGCTACAGACCACAATTATCAACTGATTTCAATTAAACTTACAGATTATAAAAACATTAATAATATCTCAAACTAGCCAAAATTTCGGCCACTTCCGGTTAGCGGTTTCGGATATATCAGGTTACCACACATTTCATGTGGCACGGCTACAGACCACAATTATCCACCGATTTCAATTAAACTTACAGATTATAAAAACATTAATAATATCTCAAACTAGCCAAAATTTCGGCCACTTCCGGTTAGTGGTTTCGGAGATATCAGGTTACCAAACATTAAAATCTTTATCCCCATAGGATTTCAGTTTAGCTTGTGGCACAACTAATGAGTGTGTATTTTGTGAGCGAAGTGGTCGATCTGTTTGATATGATTGAATGAGATCCGTGGGGTAAGGTGGAGAAAGGTCATGTTGACGCATACAGTATACACCAATGTTAAAATCTTGAAAATTATCCGGGCTCCTATGGGTAACTCATGTAAGGATTTTAGGATTGGAGTCATGTGAGAGTATTTTTGTGTTCTTATTATTATTCTGGCGGCGGTGTTTTGAAATTATTTTGAGTTTTGCAGACGGGTTTTGGGGAACTCTATTCAAAACACTGTTACAGTAATCGAACCTCAAGATGTGTGTATTGAAAATTAGCAGTAAAATTTGTTTTAAGCGATCGTGGCGTAATGGCAGAACCTATGAAGATCGCAAGTGGTTCTGAAGTTTGGATTTGATGTTGATCAGTGATAGAATCTTTGTTAATGGTCTATTAAAAGTTGATAATGGAGTTTTGACATGACTAATAGTTATTGTTGTCTTTGGTGATCACACACAGATGTCTCTGAAATAAATAACACAGTATTTAGTAATCTTTTGTACCATTGTGTTCTAATTAGCTCTTATTTGTGCCATCAATAATAGTCTACAAACCAAAACAAAGTTTAAGCAGATACATTATGCGCAGATCCTATTCTAATCCTCGCGCAAATAAACTATAGAACCAATGCTGCCTAACTTTTCATTGTCTTTTATAGGGGTAATCTTAATATTTTGGAGTCCGTTATACCTCAGCCATTTGTTTTGAATGCGTATTATACATGTAAAATGTGCATTATTATGAAAAGTTATTCCGATTAGTATGTAAGGTGTTGTAAGAACGTTTATGCTAATCGGAATATCTTCATAGTGTAAGTTGTTCATGTTACATGCATGTGGTTGATATATTAAAAATGGTGGTGGTTGTTGTTTCCAAATACGCCTGATACTTAATTTTGTCGTGCAATTCGGACACGGCTTATCCGTTTCACTGCCCAACTGATGCCATGTTTCTAAACTTTTGAGAAAAGCCGAGTCATTGGGGGAGGGGAATGGTTTTATTGCCACTGCAGTCTTTCCGTCAACAAATTGTTGAACAAAATTACAATCGGGTTGAGAGCAAGAAAATATTTCTGTAGTTTGAAACATGAAAGTGAACTTCGAAATAAATATTTCATATTCACTTCCATACAAATCAACTGATATTTGGCTAGAGTCATGTTTTCCAAAGAAATGATACTTACCCTCAAAATCCAAACCTTTAGAGAGCAACTCAACGCTTTTAAGCAACCTCTGTATTACAGCCTGGTTCGTCTCTTCAAGTTCGAAAGATGAGAAGTCAGTCATAACTTTAAAAAAACATGCCCTGTTACACAAAAATATGGCAAGAAAATTATCAATAGTACAAGTGTTGGACAAATGAATCAATTGATTCCATTCATTTACCCCTCTCCCTCCCCAAGAAGGCAGATTCCCAGTCGACTCCTTAGTAATGAACCCAAAGTCAGATGGAGATGGGTAGTTTGGCATACTTTCTGGAACTGCCGGCACAAGCTTGTTAAGGGGGGTTATGCTGGATGGAATAAAATTATAGTGAGTTTTTAATGGTACCCAATGGAGGCCCAGATTGATGGCTGCCGCCAAACGCGTATTCCCTTCGTATAAAAAGGCTGTACCCCTGATAATATTATCACAGGAATACCTTTTTATTGCCAATTCAAGTGGCTCTTTTATACCTTCTTTCCTTATTGATTCTGTTAATATGGGAAGTGACATTTTGCCTTTCTGTACGACATTTCTGTCAACTTCCATATAGGATATTAGATCTAGCGGATCTACATGCTCTATTTCGGATGACAGCAGTATTGGGCGAGGGACTGGTTTGTGTCGCTGCAAAAATATCTCAAACCTTTCCTTATCTGACATGGTATTGTTGCACTTCTTACATGTAAAAGTATGTAAATCATCTATGCCAGAATGGACAATGCATGTTTGGTGGAACCATTCCAGACATTTTTGACATTCTACCATTGTTTCCGGAGATGTCGAAAAAATGTCTAAAGCCACTTCCGGTTTTCTGCAATAGCAGTATACTTGCAGATCCATTGTTATGTAATCATTATGCATAATTTTTACTGAACTTGGACATTGGCTTATTGCATTTTCTAAAATGCATTTCGCAAGATGTTTTCGACTGGCGTCTACTTTAAAGCTGCGCATATTCCGACTTCCTGTTCTACATAGTTCTATTGCTGTTGCAATTGCAATAATGCCCGAGTTATTTTTATGCGTAATGTTGGAATCATGAATGAACAGCTCCACGGACTTCCCTACCGTCATTTCGATTTCCATTAGAGAAGTTACTTGCATAATGAGAGACCAAGTCTGTGAATCTATTCTAGTAGGGTTCTTTAAAATTTCAGGATTTGATTGTATATTAAGAGCAAATGATGCGTATATGTGACATTCAGATTTGTCACTGTCACCAAACAATACAACATACAGATTGTCAGGTAAAGGAATTATTTGGGTGAAAACTCCTCTGTGCCGAGAGTAATCAAGATTGTCCGCTTTATTTATTGGTTCCAACCCATGCGCTTGCGGATATGTCGTTTTGATCATATTTTGAAAATGATCAATTGTATTTTCCGACAATTTCTGATCAGAATCAGACACCTCCTTAATCATGAGGTCATTAATTTGTTTTACTTGCTGACTTAAAGGTATCCTTGCTCTCTTTGGGGATGCCTTTATTGTAACAGATTTTTGCTTATTTCGAGAACCTTTTGGTCTACCCAACACCTTTTTATTCCTCGAGATTATTATTTCTTCCGGTTGTGTTTTGGTGTTTATACTATTTATTGGAATGTCGTTTTGGGGAAGATGTGTTTCGGAAGACATGCGCCTGCGTTTTGTTTCCCTAAAATCTAAGGACCAAGACTCGCATAAGTGTTTTAGTACATTAAATTTTATGTGGAATTCTTCATTCGAAACAAGCGATAAATGTTGTGCTATTTGTTTAGAGGTGGCCATTGTTTTATTGTATTTTTCTGATGCTTCTAATTTTGTTTTGGTGTCTGATGCATTTTTTTGATTTGTTATAGAATATTTGTTATTCTCTGAATTTAGTATTCCTTTACAATTATCTACAGCTTTAATATCGATGTCAACAGGTAAATCAAAATCGCAAAGTATGTCATGCGCAGAATCGTTCAGTACGTCATGTCCAGAATCGGCCAATACGTCATGCCCTGAATCGCCCAGTACGTCATGCCCTGAATCGCCCAGTACGTCATGCCCAGAATCATCCAGTACTTCCTCTCCAGAACCTGGTTTGCATTTATGAGTATCGTTGTATTTTGTTTTTCGAGAAAATTGTATTACAGGTTTGCATAGCCATCTGTTTGGTATATCGTCGGGTGCCACAGCAGGATACCCTTCCTTCTGATGTACTGCCATTAGATGACTACAGGGTAAAAATAAATGTTGAAAAATGGAACACGCACATTTTTTCAAACCCGTTGTGTATACGTTAGAACCGCAGCGAACCGCCCATAAAAGCGAGCTTTCGTCTCGTTTAGAAAGTTTCAGCGATTTAGCATTCTTAAATTCCTCCTCAAGGAAAACGATGGCCTCTTCGGTGCATATAGAATATATACATCCTAGATCGGGAATATCAGATGTTTTTGGAACTCTAGGTTTCATTATGTTTTTAAAATTCATTTCATTAACTATGGCATAGTGGGTTTCCTCGAAAGTTAAAAGATTTGATACGACATTATCAAGAGACGTATACAAAGACGTAACAGATTTTTTAATTCTCATATTTAATGCCTCTAGTCTATTGTTATCGTCTATCAATAGATTATGGATGTTCGTTCTAAAACATTTAGCCCAGAGTTCTTTACAATCCCCCCAGTTAGCCCTAAAGTCATCTAAAAACTTACCTGGGAGATAAGGACAATTAAGTAATTTGCTATACAAATCAGAAAATGTCCCTTTATTTGAAGTATATAACATTCTATGGAGAATTGATCTTGTTGATTGACGAATAGTCTGATGGTGGTTTTTTGCTGTTTTGTTTTTGTGTGTGTCAGACTTAAGGCTATGGCAGTCTTCTTTATCAAAGTATTCAATAATGTCATCGAGATCAGTCGAAACAAGTTTTTTATTTTCATCGCCTGACCAGGTCATATTGTTGACCAATTTGTCAAAATTTCGAAGTGTATGAACAGCACATAACAGTATATCTACATTTGGTATTTTGTCAGAAAATATATGTAAAGAGGATAATTCTACAAATGATTTGTCTACTATAATTGATTTTGTATCCTGGGTACACTGGGGGTTGTGTTTGAAAAAAGTCAGAATAGCTTGTGTAACATTTTTAACATTTTCGTGAGAAATGAGGGACCATGCCAGCATTCGTCCACGCAAAGTGTTGTCAATGCCAAGCCAAATATATAAAACATACCCCGAATTGCTTAAGCGATACGTACCATCTAAAAGCAGAACACTGCTAAATAAACTTGCGGATTCCTGCATTTGTCTGGACTGAAAAAATACGTGCTGAAGCTCGTTAGAGTTTTGATCAACATGATAATCAATAATGGCTCCTTGTTTTCTTTGTTTTTCTAAAACAGTTATAACCCTTTGAGCCTCGGAAACCCCACTGACTGATTTAGACTTTGAAATATAATTGCGAATGTCTTTTGATGTTATGAAAGATTGTTCCCCTTTCTCCGCAGCTCTTTTACGAAGAGTGTGGGCGATTTTTTGACTTGGAACCCCTAGCGAATCAATGGAATCTATAAATCCCTTTTGGGTATTATCCAGTCGTCTTAATTCTGGAATATGACCAGCTGTCTCCTCGTTAATTGTGTGTGCGATGCCGTCCTTGTCTGTGTGGTCAAAGGATGAATGAACAATTCTAAGTTTTGAGGTTAGTTTGTTATACCTAATGCAAATTCGAGAATTACATTGCAGGGCACCGTAATATTTTTGATGCGATCTATATAAGATCTTAGACCGCATTCGTATGCCAAATTTGCATCTAAGTTCTACATGACTGTATATACAAGGACTATCGAACATGAGCTTGTCACCTCTGTGTATTGAATAAACTATACCAAACGATTTCAGTGTTTCCAAGCACGCTTTTATTTCTTCCCAAGCAGAAAATTCTGTACCCCTTGATAACTTTTCTTCGATCTCACCTCTATTAGTCATTGTTTACAGCTTTGCGGCTATACTCTCCAGTAAAATGAACTTATTAATTATGAACAAATACGTAATCCTTTTATTAATATAACAAATCTGTTTTTATAGTGTACTTACATGAAATGATTGGCATACTAAAATGAATGTACAATGTTTGAATAAATTCGCTGATAATATAGCAAACCTGTTTTACAGAGTAATAATTTTGTAATTCAAACCTGCTTAATCTTACAAACCTTTTTTCGGTATAAACAAATTTAAAGAGTAATCCTTTGAGTAATATAACAAACCAGTTTTTAGAGTGTGCTTAATTTACAAACCTGTTTTCGGTGTGTAAATAATCAGAGAGTAATCCTTCAAATAAAATGAAATGGTTGGTATGGCAAAATAATCCTTCGAATAAAATGAAATGCTTGGTTTTGAACTTGGTATGCTAAATAATCAGAGAGTAATCCTTCGAATAAAATGAAATGGTTGGTATGGCAAAATAATCCTTCGAATAAAATAAAATGGTTGGTTTTGAACTTGGTATGCTAAAGTGAAATGGTTGGTATGGCAAAATAATCGTTCTAATAAAATGAAATGGTTGGTATCCTAAAATCAATTCACGGTGTAACAAACCCCGTTTTAGAGTGTGTATCAATGAAATGAATGCTACGCTAAAACGCACGGTGTTAGAACAAATTCAAAGAGTAATCCTTTGAATAATATAACAAACCAGTTTTTAGAGTGTGCTTAAATAAAATGAATGTTATGCTAAAATGAACACACAGTATTAGAACCAATTCAAAGAGAAATCCTTTTAATAATTTTAGACCTTTTCTTAATTAACAAACCTGTTTTCGGTGTATAAAAAATCAGAGAGTAATCCTTCGAATAAAATGAAATGGTTGGTATGCCAAATAAATCTTTCGAATACAATGAAATACTTGGTTTTAAACTTGGTATGTTAAATAATCAGAGAGTAATCCTTCGAATAAAATGAAATGGTTGGTATGCCAAATAAATCTTTCGAATACAATGAAATACTTGGTTTTAAACTTGGTATGTTAAATAATCAGAGAATAATCCTTCGAATAAAATGAAATGCTTGGTATGGCAAAATAATCCTTCGAAAAAAATGAAATGCTTGGTATGGCAAAATAATCCTTCGAATAAAATGAAATGGTTGGTATGCTAAAATAAATTCACGGTGTAACAACCCCGTTTTAGAGTGTGCTTCAATGAAATGAATGCTATGCTAAAATGAACAAATTCAAAGAGTAATCCTTTGAATAATTTAACAACCCCGTTTCACAGAGTAACCCTTTATTAATTTTACAGACCAGTTTTTAGAGTGTGCTTAAATGAAATGATTTATAATATGCTTAAATGAATTCACAGTTTTTGAACAAATTCACAGAGAAACCATTTTATTAATTGTACAGACCTTTGCTTAATCTTACAAACCGTTGAATAATATAACAAAAATGAATTTGCAAGTTTTAACTAGTTTAAAGAGAAATCCTTCGATTAATCTTACAAACCAATTACTTAGATGAAATGATTGGAAGCCAATGCTAAAATTAATTTACTATGTATGAACGAATTCTAAGAGTAAAGCTAATCCTTTCGTTAACCAAAAAACCCTGCTCTTCAAGTGATTTAGAAGAAGTGATTGAAATTTAAATTAACTCGATCTAAAGATTTACTCTAATGACGTCATGAATCTATGACAACACTGAAGCATTCTGACTATTGACCAATAAAAAATATGTTTCACAGATTGCAATAAACAACTGTTTCCATGGACATTAAAATGACGTCAAGGAAACGTGACCAACAATGACGTCCGTTATCACTCGGCAAACCTCGGCAGATTCCGGTATCCTGCATCTAGCTAGATGTAGGGTAATGGAATCTGCTTAGGTTTGCGAGCCAGGTGTAGGGTACTGGAAACCGCTAACAGGAAGTGGCCAACTTGAGATATTATTAATACTATTACAATCGGCACGTTTCATTAAAATCTGTTGGTAATTGTGGTCTGTAGCCGTGCCACATGAAATGTGTGGTAACCTGATATCTCGGAAATTTTGGCTAGTTTGAGATATTACTATTGTTATTATAATCTGTAAGTTTCATTGAAATCGGTTGATAATTATGGTCTGTAGCCGTGCCACATGAAATGTGTGGTAACCTGATATCTCGGAAACCGCTAACCGGAAGTGGCCGAAATTTTGGCTAGTTTGAGATATTATTATTGTTATTATAATCTGTAAGTTTCATTGCAATCGGTACATAATTGTGGTCTGTAGCCGTGCCACAGGAAATGTTTGGTAACCTAATATCTCGGAAACCGCTAACCGGAAGTGGCCGAAATTTTGGCTAGTTTGAGATATTAATACTCTTATTATAATCTGTAAGTTTCATTGAAATCGGTATATAAATGTGGTCTGTAGCCGTGCCACATGAAATTTTGACTAGTTTGAGATATTAATACTCTTATTGTAATCTGTAAGTTTCATTGAAATCGGTTGATAATTATGGTCTGTAGCCGTGCCACATGAAATGTGTGGTAACCTGATATCTCGGAAACCGCTAACCGGAAGTGGCCGAAATTTTGGATAGTTTGAGATATTAATACTCTTATTATAATCTGTAAGTTTCATTGAAATCGGTTGATAATTGTGGTCTGTAGCCGTGCCACATGAAATGTGTGGTAACCTGATATCTCGTAAACCGCTAACCGGAAGTGGCCTAAATTTTGGCTAGTTTGAGATATTATTAATGTTATTATAATCTGTAAGTTTCATTAAAATCGGTTGATAATTGTGGTCTGTAGCCGTGCCACATGAAATGTGTGGTAACCTGATATCTCGCCAACCGCTAACCGGAAGTGGCCGAAATTTTGGCTAGTTTGAGATATTATTAATGTTTTTATAATCTGTAAGTTTCATTAAAATCGGTTGATAATTGTGGTCTGTAGCCGTGCCACATGAAATGTGTGGTAACCTGATATCTCGGAAACCGCTAACCGGAAGTGGCCGAAATTTTGGCTAGTTTGAGCTCTTAATACTCTTATTATAATCTGTAAGTTTCATTGAAATCGGTTGATTATTGTGGTCTGTAGCCGTGCCACATGAAATGTGTGGTAACCTGATATCTCGGAAACCGTTAACCGGAAGTGGCCGAAATTTTGGCTAGTTTGAGATATTAATACTCTTATTATAATCTGTAAGTTTCATTGAAATCAGTTGATAATTGTGGTCTGTAGCCGTGCCACATGAAATGTGTGGTAACCTGATATCTCGGAAACCGCTAACCGGAAGTGGCCGAAATTTTGGCTAGTTTGAGCTCTTAATACTCTTATTATAATCTGTAAGTTTCATTGAAATCGGTTGATAATTGTGGTCTGTAGCCGTGCCACATGAAATGTGTGGTAACCTGATATCTCGTAAACCGCTAACCGGAAGTGGCCGAAATTTTGGCTAGTTTGAGATATTAATACTCTTATTATAATCTCTAAGTTTCATTGAAATCGGTTGATAATTGTGGTCTGTAGCCGTGCCACATGAAATGTGTGGTAACCTGATATCTCGGAAACCGCTAACCGGAAGTGGCCGAAATTTTGGCTAGTTTGAGATATTATTAATGTTATTATAATCTGTAAGTTTCATTAAAATCGGTTGATAATTGTGGTCTGTAGCCGTGCCACATGAAATGTGTGGTAACCTGATATCTCGGAAACCGCTAACCGGAAGTGGCCGAAATTTTGGCTAGTTTGAGATAACAATACTCTCATTATAATCTGTAAGTTTCATTGAAATCGGTTGATAGTTGTGGTCTGTAGCCGTGCCACATGAAATGTGTGGTAACCTGATATCTCGGAAACCGCTAACCGGAAGTGGCCGAAATTTTGGCTAGTTTGAGATATTATTAATGTTATTATAATCTGTAAGTTTCGTTAAAATCGGTTGATAATTGTGGTCTGTAGCCGTGCCACATGAAATGTGTGGTAACCTGATATCTCGGAAACCGCTAACCGGAAGTGGCCGAAATTTTAGCTAGTTTGAGATAATAATACTCTTATTATAATCTGTAAGTTTCATTGAAATCGGTTGATAATTGTGGTCTGTAGCCGTGCCACATGAAATTTTGGCTAGTTTGAGATAATAATACTCTTATTATAATCTGTAAGTTTCATTGAAATCGGTTGATAATTGTGGTCTATAGCCGTGCCACATGAAATGTGTGGTAACCTGATATCTCGGAAACCGCTAACCGGAAGTGGCCGAAATTTTGGCTAGTTTGAGATATTATTAATGTTATTATAATCTGTAAGCTTCGTTAAAATCGGTTGATAATTGTGGTCTGTAGCCGTGCCACATGAAATGTGTGGTAACCTGATATCTCGGACACCGCTAACTGAAAGTGGTCGAAATTTTGGCTAGTTTGAGCTCTTAATACTCTTATTATAATCTGTAAGTTTCATTGAAATCGGTTGATAATTGTGGTCTGTAGCCGTGCCACATGAAATGTGTGGTAACCTGATATCTCGTAAACCGCTAACCGGAAGTGGCCGAAATTTTGGCTAGTTTGAGCTCTTAATACTCTTATTATAATCTGTAAGTGTCATTGAAATCGGTTGATAATTGTGGTCTGTAGCCGTGCCACATGAAATGTGTGGTAACCTGATATCTCGTAAACCGCTAACCGGAAGTGGCCGAAATTTTGGCTAGTTTGAGATATTAATACTCTTATTATAATCTGTAAGTTTCATTGAAATCGGTAAATAATTGTGGTCTGTAGCCGTGCCACATGAAATGTGTGGTAACCTGATATCTCGGAAACCGCTAACCGGAAGTGGCCGAAATTTTGGCTAGTTTGAGCTCCTAATACTCTTATTATAATCTGTAAGTTTCATTGAAATCGGTTGATTATTGTGGTCTGTAGCCGTGCCACATGAAATGTGTGGTAACCTGATATCTCGGAAACCGTTAACCGGAAGTGGCCGAAATTTTGGCTAGTTTGAGATATTAATACTCTTATTATAATCTGTAAGTTTCGTTACAATCGGTTGATAATTGTGGTCTGTAGCCGTGCCACATGAAATGTGTGGTAACCTGATATCTCGAAAACCGCTAACCGGAAGTGGCCGAAATTTTGGCTAGTTTGAGATATTATTAATGTTATTATAATCTGTAAGTTTCATTAAAATCGGTTGATAATTGTGGTCTGTAGCCGTGCCACATGAAATGTGTGGTAACCTGATATCTCGGAAACCGCTAACCGGAAGTGGCCGAAATTTTGGCTAGTTTGAGATAATAATACTCTCATTATAATCTGTAAGTTTCATTGAAATCGGTTGATTATTGTGGTCTGTAGCCGTGCCACATGAAATGTGTGGTAACCTGATATCTCGGAAACCGCTAACCGGAAGTGGCCGAAATTTTGGCTATTTTGAGATATTATTAATGTTATTATAATCTGTAAGTTTCGTTAAAATCGGTTGATAATTGTGGTCTGTAGCCGTGCCACATGAAATGTGTGGTAACCTGATATCTCGGAAACCGCTAACCGGAAGTGGCCGAAATTTTGGCTAGTTTGAGATAATAATACTCTTATTATAATCTGTAAGTTTCATTGAAATCGGTTGATAATTGTGGTCTGTAGCCGTGCCACATGAAATTTTGGCTAGTTTGAGATAATAATACTCTTATTATAATCTGTAAGTTTCATTGAAATCGGTTGATAATTGTGGTCTGTAGCCGTGCCACATGAAATGTGTGGTAACCTGATATCTCGGAAACCGCTAACCGGAAGTGACCGAAATTTTGGCTAGTTTGAGATATTATTAATGTTATTATAATCTGTAAGCTTCGTTAAAATCGGTTGATAATTGTGGTCTGTAGCCGTGCCACATGAAATGTGTGGTAACCTGATATCTCGGACACCGCTAACTGAAAGTGGTCGAAATTATGGCTAGTTTGAGCTCTTAATACTCTTATTATAATCTGTAAGTTTCATTGAAATCGGTTGATAATTATGGTCTGTAGCCGTGCCACATGAAATGTGTGGTAACCTGATATCTCGGAAACCGCTAACCGGAAGTGGCCGAAATTTTGGCTAGTTTGAGATATTATTATTGTTATTATAATCTGTAAGTTTCATTGCAATCGGTACATAATTGTGGTCTGTAGCCGTGCCACAGGAAATGTTTGGTAACCTAATATCTCGGAAACCGCTAACCGGAAGTGGCCGAAATTTTGGCTAGTTTGAGATATTAATACTCTTATTATAATCTGTAAGTTTCATTGAAATCGGTATATAAATGTGGTCTGTAGCCGTGCCACATGAAATTTTGACTAGTTTGAGATATTAATACTCTTATTGTAATCTGTAAGTTTCATTGAAATCGGTTGATAATTATGGTCTGTAGCCGTGCCACATGAAATGTGTGGTAACCTGATATCTCGGAAACCGCTAACCGGAAGTGGCCGAAATTTTGGCTATTTTGAGATATTACTAATGTTATTATAATCTGTAAGTTTCATTAAAATCAGTTGATAATTGTGGTCTGTAGCCGTGCCACATGAAATGTGTGGTAACCTGATATATCCGAAACCGCTAACCGGAAGAGGCCGAAATTTTGGCTAGTTTGAGATAGTATTAATGTTTTTATAATCTGTAAGTTTAATTGAAATCAGTTGATAATTGTGGTCTGTAGCCGTGCCACATGAAATGTGTGGTAACCTGATATCTCGGAAACCGCTAACCGGAAGTGGCCGAAATTTTGGCTATTTTGAGATATTATTAATGTTATTATAATCTGTAAGTTTCGTTAAAATCGGTTGATAATTGTGGTCTGTAGCCGTGCCACATGAAATGTGTGGTAACCTGATATCTCGGAAACCGCTAACCGGAAGTGGCCGAAATTTTGGCTAGTTTGAGATAATAATACTCTTATTATAATCTGTAAGTTTCATTGAAATCGGTTGATAATTGTGGTCTGTAGCCGTGCCACATGAAATTTTGGCTAGTTTGAGATAATAATACTCTTATTATAATCTGTAAGTTTCATTGAAATCGGTTGATAATTGTGGTCTGTAGCCGTGCCACATGAAATGTGTGGTAACCTGATATCTCGGAAACCGCTAACCGGAAGTGACCGAAATTTTGGCTAGTTTGAGATATTATTAATGTTATTATAATCTGTAAGCTTCGTTAAAATCGGTTGATAATTGTGGTCTGTAGCCGTGCCACATGAAATGTGTGGTAACCTGATATCTCGGACACCGCTAACTGAAAGTGGTCGAAATTATGGCTAGTTTGAGCTCTTAATACTCTTATTATAATCTGTAAGTTTCATTGAAATCGGTTGATAATTATGGTCTGTAGCCGTGCCACATGAAATGTGTGGTAACCTGATATCTCGGAAACCGCTAACCGGAAGTGGCCGAAATTTTGGCTAGTTTGAGATATTATTATTGTTATTATAATCTGTAAGTTTCATTGCAATCGGTACATAATTGTGGTCTGTAGCCGTGCCACAGGAAATGTTTGGTAACCTAATATCTCGGAAACCGCTAACCGGAAGTGGCCGAAATTTTGGCTAGTTTGAGATATTAATACTCTTATTATAATCTGTAAGTTTCATTGAAATCGGTATATAAATGTGGTCTGTAGCCGTGCCACATGAAATTTTGACTAGTTTGAGATATTAATACTCTTATTGTAATCTGTAAGTTTCATTGAAATCGGTTGATAATTATGGTCTGTAGCCGTGCCACATGAAATGTGTGGTAACCTGATATCTCGGAAACCGCTAACCGGAAGTGGCCGAAATTTTGGATAGTTTGAGATATTAATACTCTTATTATAATCTGTAAGTTTCATTGAAATCGGTAAATAATTGTGGTCTGTAGCCGTGCCACATGAAATGTGTGGTAACCTGATATCTCGGAAACCGCTAACCGGAAGTGGCCGAAATTTTGGCTAGTTTGAGCTCTTAATACTCTTATTATAATCTGTAAGTTTCATTGAAATCGGTTGATTATTGTGGTCTGTAGCCGTGCCACATGAAATGTGTGGTAACCTGATATCTCGTAAACCGCTAACCGGAAGTCGCCGAAATTTTGGCTAGTTTGAGCTCTTAATACTCTTATTATAATCTGTGAGTTTCATTGAAATCGGTTGATTATTGTGGTCTGTAGCCGTGCCACATGAAATGTGTGGTAACCTGATATCTCGGAAACCGCTAACCGGAAATGGCCGAAATTTTGGCTAGTTTGAGATATTATTAATGTTATTATAATCTGTAAGTTTCGTTAAAATCGGTCGATAATTGTGGTCTGTAGCCGTGCCACATGAAATGTGTGGTAACCTGATATCTCGGAAACCGCTAACCGGAAGTGGCCGAAATTTTGGCTAGTTTGAGCTCTTAATACTCTTATTATAATCTGTAAGTTTCATTGAAATCGGTTGATAATTGTGGTCTGTAGCCGTGCCACATGAAATGTGTGGTAACCTGATATCTCGTAAACCGCTAACCGGAAGTGGCCGAAATTTTGGCTAGTTTGAGATATTACTAATGTTATTATAATCTGTAAGTTTCATTAAAATCAGTTGATAATTGTGGTCTGTAGCCGTGCCACATGAAATGTGTGGTAACCTGATATATCCGAAACCGCTAACCGGAAGAGGCCGAAATTTTGGCTAGTTTGAGATAGTATTAATGTTTTTATAATCTGTAAGTTTAATTGAAATCAGTTGATAATTGTGGTCTGTAGCCGTGCCACATGAAATGTGTGGTAACCTGATATCTCGGAAACCGCTAACCGGAAGTGGCCGAAATTTTGGCTAGTTTGAGATATTAATGTTATTATAATCTGTAAGTTTCATTAAAATCGGTTGATAATTGTGGTCTGTAGCCGTGCCACATGAAATATGTGGTAACCTGATATCTCGGAAACCGCTAACCGGAAGTGGCCGAAATTTTGGCTAGTTTGAGCTCTTAAAACTCTTATTATAATCTGTAAGTTTCATTGAAATCGGTTGATTATTGTGGTCTGTAGCCGTGCCTTATGAAATGTGTGGTAACCTGATATCTCGTAAACCGCTAACCGGAAGTGGCCGAAATTTTGGCTAGTTTGAGCTCTTAATACTCTTATTATAATCTGTAAGTTTCATTGAAATCGGTTGATAATTGTGGTCTGTAGCCGTGCCACATGAAATGTGTGGTAACCTGATATCTCGTAAACCGCTAACCGGAAGTGGCCGAAATTTTGGCTAGTTTGAGATATTATTAATGTTATTATAATCTGTAAGTTTCATTAAAATCGGTTGATAATTGTGGTCTGTAGCCGTGCCAAATGAAATGTGTGGTAACCTGATATCTCGGAAACCGCTAACCGGAAGTGGCCGAAATTTTGGCTAGTTTGAGATATTAATGTTATTATAATCTGTAAGTTTCATTAAAATCGGTTGATAATTGTGGTCTGTAGCCGTGCCACATGAAATGTGTGGTAACCTGATATCTCGGAAACCGCTAACCGGAAGTGGCCGAAATTTTGGCTAGTTTGAGATATTAATGTTATTATAATCTGTAAGTGGCCGAAATTTTGGCTAGTTTGAGATATTAATGTTATTATAATCTGTAAGTTTCATTAAAATCGGTTGATAATTGTGGTCTGTAGCCGTGCCACATGAAATGTGTGGTAACCTGATATCTCGAAAACCGCTAACCGGAAGTGGCCGAAATTTTGGCTAGTTTGAGATATTATTATTGTTATTATAATCTGTAAGTTTCATTGCAATCGGTACATAATTGTGGTCTGTAGCCGTGCCACAGGAAATGTTTGGTAACCTAATATCTCTGAAACCGCTAACCGGAAGTGGCCAAAATTTTGGCTAGTTTGAGATATTAATACTCTTATTATAATCTGTAAGTTTCATTGAAATCGGTTGATTATTGTGGTCTGTAGCCGTGCCACATGAAATGTGTGGTAACCTGATATCTCGGAAACCGTTAACCGGAAGTGGCCGAAATTTTGGCTAGTTTGAGATATTAATACTCTTATTATAATCTGTAAGTTTCATTGAAATCAGTTGATAATTGTGGTCTGTAGCCGTGCCACATGAAATGTGTGGTAACCTGATATCTCGGAAACCGCTAACCGGAAGTGGCCGAAATTTTGGCTAGTTTGAGATAATAATACTCTCATTATAATCTGTAAGTTTCATTGAAATCGGTTGATAGTTGTGGTCTGTAGCCGTGCCACATGAAATGTGTGGTAACCTGATATCTCGGAAACCGCTAACCGGAAGTGGCCGAAATTTTGGCTAGTTTGAGATATTATTAATGTTATTATAATCTGTAAGTTTCGTTAAAATCGGTTGATAATTGTGGTCTGTAGCCGTGCCACATGAAATGTGTGGTAACCTGATATCTCGGAAACCGCTAACCGGAAGTGGCCGAAATTTTAGCTAGTTTGAGATAATAATACTCTTATTATAATCTGTAAGTTTCATTGAAATCGGTTGATAATTGTGGTCTGTAGCCGTGCCACATGAAATGTGTGGTAACCTGATATCTCGGAAACCGCTAACCGGAAGTGGCCGAAATTTTGGCTAGTTTGAGATATTATTAATGTTATTATAATCTGTAAGTTTCATTAAAATCGGTTGATAATTGTGGTCTGTAGCCGTGCCACATGAAATGTGTGGTAACCTGATATCTCGGAAACCGCTAACCGGAAGTGGCCGAAATTTTGGCTAGTTTGAGATAATAATACTCTCATTATAATCTGTAAGTTTCATTGAAATCGGTTGATAGTTGTGGTCTGTAGCCGTGCCACATGAAATGTGTGGTAACCTGATATCTCGGAAACCGCTAACCGGAAGTGGCCGAAATTTTGGCTATTTTGAGATATTATTAATGTTATTATAATCTGTAAGTTTCGTTAAAATCGGTTGATAATTGTGGTCTGTAGCCGTGCCACATGAAATGTGTGGTAACCTGATATCTCGGAAACCGCTAACCGGAAGTGGCCGAAATTTTGGCTAGTTTGAGATAATAATACTCTTATTATAATCTGTAAGTTTCATTGAAATCGGTTGATAATTGTGGTCTGTAGCCGTGCCACATGAAATTTTGGCTAGTTTGAGATAATAATACTCTTATTATAATCTGTAAGTTTCATTGAAATCGGTTGATAATTGTGGTCTGTAGCCGTGCCACATGAAATGTGTGGTAACCTGATATCTCGGAAACCGCTAACCGGAAGTGACCGAAATTTTGGCTAGTTTGAGATATTATTAATGTTATTATAATCTGTAAGCTTCGTTAAAATCGGTTGATAATTGTGGTCTGTAGCCGTGCCACATGAAATGTGTGGTAACCTGATATCTCGGACACCGCTAACTGAAAGTGGTCGAAATTATGGCTAGTTTGAGCTCTTAATACTCTTATTATAATCTGTAAGTTTCATTGAAATCGGTTGATAATTGTGGTCTGTAGCCGTGC
Source organism: Patella vulgata (assembly GCF_932274485.2). Classification (NCBI taxonomy): domain Eukaryota; kingdom Metazoa; phylum Mollusca; class Gastropoda; family Patellidae; genus Patella; species Patella vulgata. The sequence continues at coordinate 35,844,945 of NC_065883.2, forward strand.
CACATGAAATGTGTGGTAACCTGATATCTCGTAAACCGCTAACCGGAAGTGGCCGAAATTTTGGCTAGTTTGAGCTCTTAATACTCTTATTATAATCTGTAAGTTTCATTGAAATCGGTTGATAATTGTGGTCTGTAGCCGTGCCACATGAAATGTGTGGTAACCTGATATCTCGTAAACCGCTAACCGGAAGTGGCCGAAATTTTGGCTAGTTTGAGATATTAATACTGTTATTATAATCTGTAAGTTTCATTGAAATCGGTAAATAATTGTGGTCTGTAGCCGTGCCACATGAAATGTGTGGTAACCTGATATCTCGGAAACCGCTAACCGGAAGTGGCCGAAATTTTGGCTAGTTTGAGCTCTTAATACTCTTATTATAATCTGTAAGTTTCATTGAAATCGGTTGATTATTGTGGTCTGTAGCCGTGCCACATGAAATGTGTGGTAACCTGATATCTCGTAAACCGCTAACCGGAAGTCGCCGAAATTTTGGCTAGTTTGAGCTCTTAATACTCTTATTATAATCTGTGAGTTTCATTGAAATCGGTTGATTATTGTGGTCTGTAGCCGTGCCACATGAAATGTGTGGTAACCTGATATCTCGGAAACCGCTAACCGGAAGTGGCCGAAATTTTGGCTAGTTTGAGATATTATTAATGTTATTATAATCTGTAAGTTTCGTTAAAATCGGTCGATAATTGTGGTCTGTAGCCGTGCCACATGAAATGTGTGGTAACCTGATATCTCGGAAACCGCTAACCGGAAGTGGCCGAAATTTTGGCTAGTTTGAGCTCTTAATACTCTTATTATAATCTGTAAGTTTCATTGAAATCGGTTGATAATTGTGGTAGGTAGCCGTGCCACATGAAATGTGTGGTAACCTGATATCTCGTAAACCGCTAACCGGAAGTGGCCGAAATTTTGGCTAGTTTGAGATATTACTAATGTTATTATAATCTGTAAGTTTCATTAAAATCAGTTGATAATTGTGGTCTGTAGCCGTGCAACATGAAATGTGTGGTAACCTGATATATCCGAAACCGCTAACCGGAAGTGGCCGAAATTTTGGCTAGTTTGAGATAGTATTAATGTTTTTATAATCTGTAAGTTTAATTGAAATCAGTTGATAATTGTGGTCTGTAGCCGTGCCACATGAAATGTGTGGTAACCTGATATCTCGGAAACCGCTAACCGGAAGTGGCCGAAATTTTGGCTAGTTTGAGATATTAATGTTATTATAATCTGTAAGTTTCATTAAAATCGGTTGATAATTGTGGTCTGTAGCCGTGCCACATGAAATGTGTGGTAACCTGATATCTCGGAAACCGCTAACCGGAAGTGGCCGAAATTTTGGCTAGTTTGAGCTCTTAAAACTCTTATTATAATCTGTAAGTTTCATTGAAATCGGTTGATTATTGTGGTCTGTAGCCGTGCCTTATGAAATGTGTGGTAACCTGATATCTCGTAAACCGCTAACCGGAAGTGGCCGAAATTTTGGCTAGTTTGAGCTCTTAATACTCTTATTATAATCTGTAAGTTTCATTGAAATCGGTTGATAATTGTGGTCTGTAGCCGTGCCACATGAAATGTGTGGTAACCTGATATCTCGTAAACCGCTAACCGGAAGTGGCCGAAATTTTGGCTAGTTAGCGATATTAATACTCTTGTTATAATCTGTAAGTTTCATTGAAATCGGTTGATAATTGTGGTCTGTAGCCGTGCCACATGAAATGTGTGGTAACCTGATATCTCGTAAACCGCTAACCGGAAGTGGCCGAAATTTTGGCTAGTTTGAGATATTATTAATGTTATTATAATCTGTAAGTTTCATTAAAATCGGTTGATAATTGTGGTCTGTAGCCGTGCCACATGAAATGTGTGGTAACCTGATATCTCGGAAACCGCTAACCGGAAGTGGCCGAAATTTTGGCTAGTTTGAGATATTAATGTTATTATAATCTGTAAGTTTCATTAAAATCGGTTGATAATTGTGGTCTGTAGCCGTGCCACATGAAATGTGTGGTAACCTGATATCTCGGAAACCGCTAACCGGAAGTGGCCGAAATTTTGGCTAGTTTGAGATATTAATGTTATTATAATCTGTAAATGGCCGAAATTTTGGCTAGTTTGAGATATTAATGTTATTATAATCTGTAAGTTTCATTAAAATCGGTTGATAATTGTGGTCTGTAGCCGTGCCACATGAAATGTGTGGTAACCTGATATCTCGGAAACCGCTAACCGGAAGTGGCCGAAATTTTGGCTAGTTTGAGATATTATTATTGTTATTATAATCTGTAAGTTTCATTGCAATCGGTACATAATTGTGGTCTGTAGCCGTGCCACAGGAAATGTTTGGTAACCTAATATCTCGGAAACCGCTAACCGGAAGTGGCCGAAATTTTGGCTAGTTTGAGATATTAATACTCTTATTATAATCTGTAAGTTTCATTGAAATCGGTATATAAATGTGGTCTGTAGCCGTGCCACATGAAATTTTGACTAGTTTGAGATATTAATACTCTTATTGTAATCTGTAAGTTTCATTGAAATCGGTTGATAATTATGGTCTGTAGCCGTGCCACATGAAATGTGTGGTAACCTGATATCTCGGAAACCGCTAACCGGAAGTGGCCGAAATTTTGGATAGTTTGAGATATTAATACTCTTATTATAATCTGTAAGTTATAATCTGTAATCTGTAATCGGTTGATAATTGTGGTCTGTAGCCGTGCCACATGAAATGTGTGGTAACCTGATATCTCGTAAACCGCTAACCGGAAGTGGCCTAAATTTTGGCTAGTTTGAGATATTATTAATGTTATTATAATCTGTAAGTTTCATTAAAATCGGTTGATAATTGTGGTCTGTAGCCGTGCCACATGAAATGTGTGGTAACCTGATATCTCGGAAACCGCTAACCGGAAGTGGCCGAAATTTTGGCTAGTTTGAGATATTATTAATGTTTTTATAATCTGTAAGTTTCATTAAAATCGGTTGATAATTGTGGTCTGTAGCCGTGCCACATGAAATGTGTGGTAACCTGATATCTCGGAAACCGCTAACCGGAAGTGGCCGAAATTTTGGCTAGTTTGAGCTCTTAATACTCTTATTATAATCTGTAAGTTTCATTGAAATCGGTTGATTATTGTGGTCTGTAGCCGTGCCACATGAAATGTGTGGTAACCTGATATCTCGGAAACCGTTAACCGGAAGTGGCCGAAATTTTGGCTAGTTTGAGATATTAATACTCTTATTATAATCTGTAAGTTTCATTGAAATCAGTTGATAATTGTGGTCTGTAGCCGTGCCACATGAAATGTGTGGTAACCTGATATCTCGGAAACCGCTAACCGGAAGTGGCCGAAATTTTGGCTAGTTTGAGCTCTTAATACTCTTATTATAATCTGTAAGTTTCATTGAAATCGGTTGATAATTGTGGTCTGTAGCCGTGCCACATGAAATGTGTGGTAACCTGATATCTCGTAAACCGCTAACCGGAAGTGGCCGAAATTTTGGCTAGTTTGAGATATTAATACTCTTATTATAATCTCTAAGTTTCATTGAAATCGGTTGATAATTGTGGTCTGTAGCCGTGCCACATGAAATGTGTGGTAACCTGATATCTCGGAAACCGCTAACCGGAAGTGGCCGAAATTTTGGCTAGTTTGAGATATTATTAATGTTATTATAATCTGTAAGTTTCATTAAAATCGGTTAATAATTGTGGTCTGTAGCCGTGCCACATGAAATGTGTGGTAACCTGATATCTCGGAAACCGCTAACCGGAAGTGGCCGAAATTTTGGCTAGTTTGAGATAATAATACTCTCATTATAATCTGTAAGTTTCATTGAAATCGGTTGATAGTTGTGGTCTGTAGCCGTGCCACATGAAATGTGTGGTAACCTGATATCTCGGAAACCGCTAACCGGAAGTGGCCGAAATTTTGGCTAGTTTGAGATATTATTAATGTTATTATAATCTGTAAGTTTCGTTAAAATCGGTTGATAATTGTGGTCTGTAGCCGTGCCACATGAAATGTGTGGTAACCTGATATCTCGTAAACCGCTAACCGGAAGTGGCCGAAATTTTGGCTAGTTTGAGATATTAATACTCTTATTATAATCTGTAAGTTTCATTGAAATCGGTAAATAATTGTGGTCTGTAGCCGTGCCACATGAAATGTGTGGTAACCTGATATCTCGGAAACCGCTAACCGGAAGTGGCCGAAATTTTGGCTAGTTTGAGCTCTTAATACTCTTATTATAATCTGTAAGTTTCATTGAAATCGGTTGATTATTGTGGTCTGTAGCCGTGCCACATGAAATGTGTGGTAACCTGATATCTCGGAAACCGTTAACCGGAAGTGGCCGAAATTTTGGCTAGTTTGAGATATTAATACTCTTATTATAATCTGTAAGTTTCATTGAAATCGGTTGATAATTGTGGTCTGTAGCCGTGCCACATGAATGGTGTGGTAACCTGATATCTAGGAAACCGCTAACCGGAAGTGGCCGAAATTTTGGCTAGTTTGAGATATTATTAATGTTTTTATAATCTGTAAGTTTCATTAAAATCGGTTGATAATTGTGGTCTGTAGCCGTGCCACATGAAATGTGTGGTAACCTGATATCTCGGAAACCGCTAACCGGAAGTGGCCGAAATTTTGGCTAGTTTGAGCTCTTAATACTCTTATTATAATCTGTAAGTTTCATTGAAATCGGTTGATTATTGTGGTCTGTAGCCGTGCCACATGAAATGTGTGGTAACCTGATATCTCGGAAACCGTTAACCGGAAGTGGCCGAAATTTTGGCTAGTTTGAGATATTAATACTCTTATTATAATCTGTAAGTTTCATTGAAATCAGTTGATAATTGTGGTCTGTAGCCGTGCCACATGAAATGTGTGGTAACCTGATATCTCGGAAACCGCTAACCGGAAGTGGCCGAAATTTTGGCTAGTTTGAGCTCTTAATACTCTTATTATAATCTGTAAGTTTCATTGAAATCGGTTGATAATTGTGGTCTGTAGCCGTGCCACATGAAATGTGTGGTAACCTGATATCTCGTAAACCGCTAACCGGAAGTGGCCGAAATTTTGGCTAGTTTTAGATATTAATACTCTTATTATAATCTCTAAGTTTCATTGAAATCGGTTGATAATTGTGGTCTGTAGCCGTGCCACATGAAATGTGTGGTAACCTGATATCTCGTAAACCGCTAACCGGAAGTGGCCGAAATTTTGGCTAGTTTGAGCTCTTAATACTCTTATTATAATTTGTAAGTTTCATTGAAATCGGTTGATAATTGTGGTCTATAGCCGTGCCACATGAAATGTGTGGTAACCTGATATCTCGGAAACCGTTAACCGGAAGTGGCCGAAATTTTGGCTAGTTTGAGATATTTATACTCTTATTATAATCTCTAAGTTTCATTGAAATCGGTTGATAATTGTGGTCTGTAGCCGTGCCACATGAAATGTGTGGTAACCTGATATCTCGGAAACCGTTAACCGGAAGTGGCCGAAATTTTGGCTCGTTTGAGATATTAATACTCTTATTATAATCTGTAAGTTTCGTTAAAATCGGTTGATAATTAACCGGAAGTGGCCGAAATTTTGGCTAGTTTGAGCTCTTAATACTCTTATTATAATCTGTAAGTTTCTTTGAAATCGGTTGATTATTGTGGTCTGTAGCCGTGCCACATGAAATGTGTGGTAACCTGATATCTCGGAAACCGTTAACCGGAAGTGGCCGAAATTTTGACTAGTTTGAGATATTAATACTCTTATTATAATCTGTAAGTTTCATTGAAATCGGTTGATAATTGTGGTCTGTAGCCGTGCCACATGAAATGTGTGGTAACCTGATATCTCGGAAACCGCTAACCGGAAGTGGCCGAAATTTTGGCTAGTTTGAGATATTATTAATGTTATTATAATCTGTAAGTTTCGTTAAAATCGGTCGATAATTGTGGTCTGTAGCCGTGCCACATGAAATGTGTGGTAACCTGATATCTCGGAAACCGCTAACCGGAAGTGGCCGAAATTTTGGCTAGTTTGAGCTCTTAATACTCTTATTATAATCTGTAAGTTTCATTGAAATCGGTTGATAATTGTGGTCTGTAGCCGTGCCACATGAAATGTGTGGTAACCTGATATATCCGAAACCGCTAACCGGAAGTGGCCGAAATTTTGGCTAGTTTGAGATATTACTAATGTTATTATAATCTGTAAGTTTCATTAAAATCAGTTGATAATTGTGGTCTGTAGCCGTGCCACATGAAATGTGTGGTAACCTGATATATCCGAAACCGCTAACCGGAAGTGGCCGAAATTTTGGCTAGTTTGAGATAGTATTAATGTTTTTATAATCTGTAAGTTTAATTGAAATCAGTTGATAATTGTGGTCTGTAGCCGTGCCACATGAAATGTGTGTTAACCTGATATCTCGGAAACCGCTAACCGGAAGTGGCCGAAATTTTGGCTAGTTTGAGATATTAATGTTATTATAATCTGTAAGTTTCATTAAAATCGGTTGATAATTGTGGTCTGTAGCCGTGCCACATGAAATGTGTGGTAACCTGATATCTCTGAAACCGCTAACCGGAAGTGGCCGAAATTTTGGCTAGTTTGAGCTCTTAAAACTCTTATTATAATCTGTAAGTTTCATTGAAATCGGTTGATTATTGTGGTCTGTAGCCGTGCCACATGAAATGTGTGGTAACCTGATATCTCGGAAACCGTTAACCGGAAGTGGCCGAAATTTTGGCTAGTTTGAGATATTAATACTCTTATTATAATCTGTAAGTTTCATTGAAATCAGTTAATAATTGTGGTCTGTAGCCGTGCCACATGAAATGTGTGGTAACCTGATATCTCGGAAACCGCTAACCGGAAGTGGCCGAAATTTTGGCTAGTTTGAGCTCTTAATACTCTTATTATAATCTGTAAGTTTCATTGAAATCGGTTGATAATTGTGGTCTGTAGCCGTGCCACATGAAATGTGTGGTAACCTGATATCTCGTAAACCGCTAACCGGAAGTGGCCGAAATTTTGGCTAGTTTGAGATATTAATACTCTTATTATAATCTGTGAGTTTCATTGAAATCGGTTGATAATTGTGGTCTGTAGCCGTGCCACATGAAATGTGTGGTAACCTGATATCTCGTAAACCGCTAACCGGAAGTGGCCGAAATTTTGGCTAGTTTGAGCTCTTAATACTCTTATTATAATCTGTGAGTTTCATTGAAATCGGTTGATTATTGTGGTCTGTAGCCGTGCCACATGAAATGTGTGGTAACCTGATATCTCGGAAACCGTCTCTGGAAGTGGCCGAAATTTTGGCTAGTTTGAGATATTAATACTCTTATTATAATCTGTAAGTTTCATTGAAATCGGTTGATAATTGTGGTCTGTAGCCGTGCCACATGAAATGTGTGGTAACCTGATATCTCGGAAACCGCTAACCGGATGTGGCCGAAATTTTGGCTAGTTTGAGATATTATTAATGTTATTATAATCTGTAAGTTTCGTTAAAATCGGTTGATAATTGTGGTCTGTAGCCGTGCCACATGAAATGTGTGGTAACCTGATATCTCGGAAACCGCTAACCGGAAGTGGCCGAAATTTTGGCTAGTTTGAGATATTAATACTCTTATTATAATCTCTAAGTTTCATTGAAATCGGTTGATAATTGTGGTCTGTAGCCGTGCCACATGAAATGTGTGGTAACCTGATATCTCGTAAACCGCTAACCGGAAGTGGCCGAAATTTTGGCTAGTTTGAGCTCTTAATACTCTTATTATAATCTGTAAGTTTCATTGAAATCGGTTGATAATTGTGGTCTGTAGCCGTGCCACATGAAATGTGTGGTAACCTGATATCTCGTAAACCGCTAACCGGATGTGGCCGAAATTTTGGCTAGTTTGAGATATTAATACTCTTATTATAATCTGTAAGTTTCATTGAAATCGGTTGATAATTGTGGTCTGTAGCCGTGCCACATGAAATGTGTGGTAACCTGATATCTCGTAAACCGCTAACCGGAAGTGGCCGAAATTTTGGCTAGTTTGAGATATTATTAATGTTATTATAATCTGTAAGTTTCATTAAAATCGGTTGATAATTGTGGTCTGTAGCCGTGCCACATGAAATGTGTGGTAACCTGATATCTCGGAAACCGCTAACCGGAAGTGGCCGAAATTTTGGCTAGTTTGAGATATTAATGTTATTATAATCTGTAAGTTTCATTAAAATCGGTTGATAATTGTGGTCTGTAGCCGTGCCACATGAAATGTGTGGTAACCTGATATCTCGGAAACCGCTAACCGGAAGTGGCCGAAATTTTGGCTAGTTTGAGCTCTTAAAACTCTTATTATAATCTGTAAGTTTCATTGAAATCGGTTGATTATTGTGGTCTGTAGCCGTGCCACATGAAATGTGTGGTAACCTGATATCTCGGAAACCGTTAACCGGAAGTGGCCGAAATTTTGGCTAGTTTGAGATATTAATACTCTTATTATAATCTGTAAGTTTCATTGAAATCGGTTGATAATTGTGGTCTGTAGCCGTGCCACATGAAATGTGTGGTAACCTGATATCTCGTAAACCGCTAACCGGAAGTGGCCGAAATTTTGGCTAGTTTGGGCTCTTAATACTCTTATTATAATCTGTAAGTTTCATTGAAATCGGTTGATAATTATGGTCTGTAGCCGTGCCACATGAAATGTGTGGTAACCTAATATCTCGGAAACCGTTAACCGGAAGTGGCCGAAAGCTAGTTTGAGATATTAATACTCTTATTATAATCTGTAAGTTTCATTGAAATCGGTTGATAATTGTGGTTTGTAGCCGTGCCACATGAAATGAGACTTGTCACATGTGGCAAATAGTCTCCGGATTGTCTTACCACATGTGGCAAATAGCCCCAGCCATAAATAAAACTAGATTTACTTTCTGATTATTTTTTTTAAATGAAATCATTCCAGGGCTTTTATTGACATTTCAGAAAATGTAGAGTTGGTCCCATGCACTTGAGGCCAAGGTCCTTGAAGTTGTACAGCTGCACCCGGTGACCGATATTTATTTAACGGGGAATAAGTGATAATTCATATTATAACAGTAAATAATTAAAATATCCCATAGGGATTATAATAATATGTATATCATGTAGGTGTGCATGTAGGTTAAAATTGTGACCTCTGTAAATAGGCCCGTTCCTTGCATTTAGTTTTAGAGTTAGGAGTGCTAAAATTGAGAGAGCGAAATGGGGTTGATCGACCACTCGACACAAACTAGGTCATTTCGGGACTAACGTATGGTTCAATTTTATTTCAATAATTCGCTTGCGCGTAGAGGTCTAGCAGTGGGGGGAAACCGGGTGATCCTGAAAAAATACACAGGCTGGACGGGCGACCTACTCCTTGTCACGTACGGAAAGATACCCCAGCAGTCAAAATAGGTCAAAATAGGCGATTTCGGTTTCTAGTGTCGATTCATCGTTACGGTCAGTTTAAAAAATTGTCTTTTAAGGATAATGTGTATAGTACCAATACCTATCACATACGGAAGAGGCGATAAAATCTCTTTGCATTTCCAATTTCAAAATTAATTAAAACCAATATTATATTCCGAAAATCGTTTTTTTGCTAAAACTCTTTTCTTTTTAATGTGATCAAAATGGGGGTAAAGCACAGAGTCAGGGGTGGTAATGGGCGTATTGTGTCCTAATTTCATGGTTTTCGGACAATCGGTGCCGGTGTCACGGCGAAATTCCACTTTTTTCCCCTCATGGAAGCCGTAAATTGACGCAAGGGGTAGGGTCGCCTGTCCAACCTTGTGGATTTTCTCCGGGTCCTCCGGTTTCCTCCCACTGCTAAAGACCCCTACGCGCAAGCGAATTATTGAAATAAAATTAAACCATATGTTGGTCCCGAAATGACCTAGTTTGTGTCGAGTGGACGTAAACCCCATTTCTCTCTCTCTCTCTCTCTCCGTAAATTGACTTGAGGCCAGTGTCCTTTAAGTTGTACAGCGGCACCAGGTGACCGATATTTATTTAACGGGGAATAAGTGATAATTCATATTATAGCAGTAAATAATTAAAATATTTCATAGGGATTATAATAATATATCATGTCTGGGTATTACAGGTTTAAAACCAATATTAAATTCCGAAAATCGTTTTTTTGCTAAAACTCTTTTTTTTTAATGGGATCAAAATGGGGGTAAAGCACAGAGTCCGGGGTGGTAATGGGCGTATTGTGTCCAAATTTCATGGTTTTCGGACAATCGGTGCCGGTGTCACGGCGAAATTCCACTTTTTTCCCCTCATGGAAGCCGTAAATTGACTTAGAAAAAAAAAACGACGAAAGGCAGGTGACAAGAACAAACGACTTGAACGAATGCAGGTATCACCTTGAAATTTTCAGGGTGCCTAGGTACCAACGTGAAAAGTTGCTCGCCGGAATTTAGTACTCATGGTACCGTTGGTTCCTGTGTAGCGCATGCACGAAATCAAAACCAGCTAAACTCGAAAACAACCTTGTCGGCACGGAAAACATCAAAGGAGAAATTCGAATTTTTGAAATATTCAAATACCAAACATTCGACCATGATCCAGGCTATCCTCAAATGTATTAATTTCGGTAATAGGAGACAGATTCTCTAAGCCACGACCAATTGTGTATGTTTTCAAGCCCATAAATGTGGATTTTTCACTAATTTTCATTTTCATTTCAAAATGGCGTCCATCAGTTGACCTAAATCAAAATTCTAAACCGATAGATTTTTAGGCTTTCCTTCAAGCATTCAGAAAATGTAACTCTTATGTCTTTAAGTAAAATATTGCAAAAGCCGTATGGACTTTTCACATTTTGAGATGGTGGCACTTCCGGTTTGCTCGACAAACTCCATATTTTGTGTACTCATCAGTACTGTCTTAGCTAGTACAGAAAAAAAATTTCAAGGCAATCTGACCTATATTTCGTCGATTTTTTTGAAAACTTTGATCCTTAATTTCACCAAGGGGAGATAATTTAGAAAATTTCCAAGGACATCATTGAAGTCGCATTGGCAAGATCTACTAACATTCTAAATTTCACGAAAATCGCACAACTATTAAAGAAGTTGTCAATTTGGTAATAACTTCCGGTTCGAAATGACAGCGACGAATTTTCGAAATGCCCAAATCCGAAATTGTAGATTTGAAGTCAATGTTTCAAGATACTCAAAGAAAAAAGAATTAGTAAAATAGGTCAAATAGTCACAGAGTTACAGCATTGTAGGTCAAATGCATTCCTTCGTAAAATTCGGTGATTTCGGATTCGTAAAACGTTTTGAAAATATATTTAATCAACAGCCACCACCCATTTTTGGGGGGATAGGTAAAAGTTTCAGAACGATCCTATGGTTAGATTCTGAGAAATCCGATTTGTGGACAAAACACACAAAAAAAATAACAATAACTAGATCTGCATAGCAGATATCAAAGCTTTCATATAAACTTCAAAAGGGGTTATTAGAATCTATGAATCATCAACCACTCTGACGGATGTAGAAAGGAATATATTGTTACTAAATCTGTTGTACTGTTTCTTGTTATGGTAAAGAAAACATGAATACAACTATGAGATTTGTATAGAATTGGCATTAATCAATATATTTATTGTTTAATACTACATGTATATTATAGATACAAAGTGAATTAAATGAACCCAATTACATGTACTTTATATAAGCAATGTTTTTTTATTCATCGTTACTTTGAAATCACATTATTTTCATTGATGATAAAAAGGTTGTATTTGTACCGAATCCAAAAAGTATGTTGTATGACATTGCATTATCTGTACCAATTATTTATTTGCAAACCAATATACAATGTTTATTTCTACTCCAATATATTTGTTTCAACCCATGATAGTTTATTCACTCTTCTCACTTAAATACAAGAATAACACACGATTAAATTACTGAAACAAGTAATGCTGGTAGATTATAATTTGATATTGTATACCATTTACTCTCTGTTAGATAAGGCGACGTGGTAATCTGTTAGCTAAACATACATGGAAGTATATGTTAGATAACTACAATTTATGATATATTTTAAACCAAGGAAGTGGCCTTTCTAAAAATAAAAAAAAAAAGCAAACCCTCCTTGTGATACACTTGTGAACATTTTAAAAGACCCATTTCGCTGTGTTCCAGAAAAATCCCCATTATAGCTAGTGCATTACATGGTTGTTGTTGGGGGAAAGGTGGGTCTTTTCTATTGGCAATGATTTACTTTTTATAGGCCCACATTGAAATGTGGTCGTATATTGTCGTCGCCCCCCTTTTGCTGTTAATATCCGATTGACTTTAAATTTATACGCAGTGTTTAAGGTCATAAGACGAAGAAGCCTTTGATTTGCTCTGCCCAGGCAACGTTCCTGTGCTCCGATTGCCTTCAAATATGCACAGAATGTACCTTGGGATCCTAGCTATCACATATTAAAAATAGAAGAGTGTTGGATTCCGAGAACGTTCAAAATAAATTCAAAACCCGCCCCCAACAATCAAAGGTTTTTTGCTTAAAAAATTGCCGTATTTTATCGAATTTTTATTGTTCTTGATATCTGAGGATTTTTCTCAATTTAGTATGTGATAAATATCATCGCGGCGCAGCCAACCGCTAGAAATTCCAGAGATTTGGACCACCGGAATGATGCCTCAGCAGTCAAAAAAGGTCAAAATAGGCGATTTCGGTTTCTAGTGTCGATACATCGTTACGGTCATTTTAAAAAATTGTCTTTTAAGGATAATGTGTATAGTACCAGTACCTATCACATACGGAAGAGGCGATAAAATCTCTTTGCATTTGCAATTTCAAAATTAATTAAAACCAATATTAAATTCCGAAAATCGTTTTTTTGCTAAAACTTTTTTTTTTTTAATCGGATCAAAATGGGAGTAAGGCACAGAGTCCGGGGTGGTAATGGGCGTATTGTGTCCAAATTTCATGGTTTTCGGACAATCGGTGCCGGTGTCACGGCGAAATTCCACTTTTTTCCCCTCATGGAAGCCGTAAATTGACTTGAAGCCAGGGTCCTTGAAGTTGTACAGCTGCACCCGGTGACCGATATTTATTTAACGGGGAATAAGTGATAATTCATATTATAGCAGTAAATAATTAAAATATTTCATAGGGATTATAATAATATCTATATCTTGTCTGGGTACAGGGTTAAAACCAATATTAAATTCCGAAAATCGTTTTTTTGCTAAAACTCTTTTTTTTTAATGGGATCAAAATGGGGGTAAGGCACAGAGTCCGGGGTGGTAATGGACGTATTGTGTCCAAATTTCATGGTTTTCGGACAATCGGTGCCGGTGTCACGGCGAAATTCCACTTTTTTCCCCTCATGGAAGCCGTAAATTGACTTAGAAAAAAAACGACGAAAGGCAGGTGACAAGAACAAACGACTTGAACGAATGCAGGTATCACCTTGAAATTTTCAGGGTACCTAGGTACCAACGTGAAAAGTTGCTCGCCGGAATTTAGTACTCATGGTACCTTTGGTTCCAGCGTAGCGCATGCGCGAAGTCAAATCCAGCTAAACTCGAAAACAACCTTGTCGGCACGGAAAACATCAAAGGAGAAATTCGAATAAAAAATGATACAATGATTTCACACAACAGGCCAGCTATTAGCCTCTCGATTGACAAGAGTTTCATCGCCCTCCATTCATTATAACCAATGTCATCGTGCCCTAAAGAATCAACAAATCAGCTTGCTTATCTCTGCTTACCCTAGGCAAAAAATGCTCATCTTTGAACTCAATCATGACATTGACCTAGTGAACGCCTACACCAAGTTTGAACATTCTAGCTTAATTAGAAGGAGAGTTCTTGTGTTCCAAAGTCCCGGCCCTTCAAATTGCTTCTATTTTTCATTTTCAATTCAAAATGGTGACCATCACGTGACCGAAATCAAAATTCTGATCCGATAGATTTTTAGGCATTCCTTCCAGGATTCCGAAAATATGACGCCCGAGTCTGTAAGTAAAATAGCAAAAAAGCCTTTTTGATTTTTCACGTTTAAAGATGGTGGCACTTCCGGTTCGATCGACAAACTCCATTTTTTGTGTACGAATCAGTAATTACTTGTCTAGTATCAAATTTTTTTTTTAGGTCATTCTGACCTATATTTCGACGATTTTTTTGAAAACTTTGATCCTTAATTTCACCAAGGGGAGATAATTTAGAAAATTTACAAGGACATCATTGAAGTCGCATTGGCAAGATCTACTAACATTCTAAATTTCACGAAAATCGCACAACTATTAAAGAAGTTGTCAAATTGGTAATAACTTCCGGTTCGAAATGACAGCGACGAATTTTCGAAATGCCAAAATCCGAAATTGCAGATTTGAAGTAAATGTTTCAAGATACTCAAAGAAAAAAGAATTAGTAAAATAGGTCAAATAGTCACAAAGTTACAGCATTGTAGGTCAAATGCATTCCTTCGTAAAATTCGGTGATTTCGGATTCGTAAAACGTTTTGAAAATATATTTAATCAACAGCCACCACCCATTTTTGGGGGGATAGGTAAAAGTTTCAGAACGATCCTATGGTTAGATTCTGAGAAATCCGATTTGTGGACAAAACACAAAAAAAAAATAACAATAATAATCTTAACAGAAACAATAAGCTTTCATATGTAATATGAAAGCTTAATAATCTTAACAGAAACAATAAGCTTTCATATGTAATATGAAAGCTTAATAATCTTAACAGAAACAATAAGCTTTCATATGTAATATGAAAGCTTAACTAGATCTGCATAGCAGATATCAAAGCTTTCATATAAACTTCAAAAGGGGTTATTAGAATCTATGAATCATCAACCACTCTGACGGATGTAGAAAGGAATATATTGTTACTAAATCTGTTGTACTGTTTCTTGTTATGGTAAAGAAAACATGAATACAACTATGAGATTTGTGTAGAATTGGCATTAATCAATATATTTATTGTTTAATACTACATGTATATTATAGATACAAAGTGAATTAAATGAACCCAATTACATGTACTTTATATAAGCAATGTTTTTTTATTCATCGTTACTTTGAAATCACATTATTTTCATTGATGATAAAAAGGTTGTATTTGTACCGAATCCAAAAAGTATGTTGTATGACATTGCATTATCTGTACCAATTATTTATTTGCAAACCAATATACAATGTTTATTTCTACTCCAATATATTTGTTTCAACCCATGATAGTTTATTCACTCTTCTCACTTAAATACAAGAATAACACACGATTAAATTACTGAAACAAGTAATGCTGGTAGATTATAATTTGATATTGTATACCATTTACTCTCTGTTAGATAAGGCGACGTGGTAATCTGTTAGCTAAACATACATGGAAGTATATGTTAGATAACTACAATTTATGATATATTTTAAACCAAGGAAGTGGCCTTTCTAAAAATAAAAAAAAACTAGATCTGCATAGCAGATATGAAAGCTTTCATATTAACTGCAAAGGGGGTTATTAGAATCTATTGAAACAATAAGTATAAATGTCATCAGGTATCTGAAAAATTACATTTACCTTATGAACAAAATGGGAAAAATACAAAACAAAAATTGTCGACTTGTGGCTACCATCCAAGGCATATTTAGAAAACCGTATATTATATTTATAGAGTACGCAGAACAGGAATTAGTTGTGCTTCAATGTAAACCGGCCCGTTTCTTGCCTTTAGTTTTAGAGTTAGGTGTGATTTTCAAAAGATTCAATCGGAAATCGCTGAAAATCAATTGGCTTCTTCATCTCATGACCTTAAACACTGTATAAATTTAAGGTCAATCGGTTATTGAATTTAGCTTCTAGAGCGTCCACAAGATTTTTTAAAGTGATCAAGGGCAATAACTCTCACGGTAATTATCTGAAATGGCAGTAAATATCAGATATCGCTGAAAATCAATACTGTAGGCATCTTCGTGTCATGACCATAAATTTAGAGTCAATCGGATATTAACTTTGGCCTCTAGAGCGTCCACAAGATATTTTGAAGTGATCAGGGGCCACAACACTGCGCATAAATTTAAAGTCAATCGGATATTAACTTTGGCCTCTAGAGCGTCCACAAGATATTTTGAAGTGATCAGGGGCCACAACTCTGGCAGTAAATATCAGATATCGCTGAAAATCAATCGCCTACTTCGTCTCATGACCTTAACCACTGTGTATAAATTTAAAGTCAATCGGACATTAACTTTGGCCTCTAGAGCATCCACAAGAATTTTTTTAAGTGATGAAGGGCCATAACTCTGACTAATTATCGGAAATCGCTGAAATTCAATTTCAATGTGGGCGTATAAAAATTAACCGATGGCATATAATATTTAATGTATGATAAAGACAAAATAGTCGATTTCGGTTTTTGGTGTTGCGCTCATTTTAAAAAAAAATGTCTTTTACGGATAATGTGTATAGTACTAATAGCAATCACATACGGAAGAGGCGATAAGATCCCTTTGCATTTGGAATTTCAAAATTAATTAAAACCAAATTTAAATTCCGAAAATCGGTTGTTTATTTTTTGCTGAAACTCCTTTTTTTAATCTGATCATTGGCATATTGTGTCCAAATTTCATGGTTTTGGGACAATCGGTGCCGGTTTCGTGGCGAAATTCCACTTTTTTCGCCCTTACAGAAGCCGTAAATGGCGGAAAAAAACGAACGGCAGGAACCGTGTCAAGAACAAACGATCTGAACGAATGCAGGTATCGCCTTGAAGTTTTCAGTGCACCTAGGTACCAACGTGAAAAGTTCCTCGCCGGAATTTGGTAGTCAACGTACCTTTGGTTCCAGCGTGGCACATGCGCGAAGCAAAAAGAAATTACGGTCGATTTTGGGATTTTGGCTATATTTCGGAGTGGTTTGGTAGATGACGGTGGATCAGGGACTCAGATTGATCTAAAATGGCGATCATAACACAACATGATAATCACTTTGAAGTATAGGTAAATTTTCGCGACCGGGTTGTTTTGCTCTTCCTGTGCTCCGATTGCCTTCAAATTTGCACAGAATGTACCTTGGGATTCTAGCTATCACATATTAAAAATAGAAGAGTGTTGGATTCCGATGGGATTCTAGCTATCACATATTAAAAATAGAAGAGTGTTGGATTCCGAGAACGTTCAAAATATATTCAAAACCCACCCCCAACAATCAAAGGTTTTTTGCTTAAAAAATTGCCGTATTTTATCGAATTTTTATTGTTCTTGATATCTGAGGATTTTCTCAATTTAATATGTGATAAATATCATCGCGGCGCAGCCAACCGCTAGAAATTCCAGAGATTTGGACCACCGGAAGGATGCCTCAGCAGTCAAAAAAGGTCAAAATAGGCGATTTCGGTTTCTAGTGTTGATACATCGTTACGGTCATTTTAAAAAATTGTCTTTTAAGGATAATGTGTATAGTACCAATACCTATCACATAAGGAAGAGGCGATAAAATCTCTTTGCATTTGCAATTTCAAAATTAATTAAAACCAATATTAAATTCCGAAAATCGGTTTTTTGCTAAAACACTTTTTTTTTAATCGGATCAAAATGGGAGTAAGGCACAGAGTCCGGGGTGGTAATGGGCGTACTGTGTCCAAATTTCATGGTTTTCGGACAATCGGTGCCGGTGTCACGGCGAAATTCCACTTTTTTCCCCTCATGGAAGCCGTAAATTGACTTGAAGCCAGGGTCCTTGAAGTTGTACAGCTGCACCCGGTGACCGATATTTATTTAACGGGGAATAAGTGATAATTCATATTATAGCAGTAAATAATTAAAATATTTCATAGGGATTATAATAATATGTATATCTTGTCTGGGTACAGGGTTAAAACCAATATTAAATTCCGAAAATCGTTTTTTTGCTAAAACTCTTTTTTTTTTAATGGGATCGAAATGGGGGTAAGGCACAGAGTCCGGGGTGGTAATGGGCGTATTGTGTCCAAATTTCATGGTTTTCGGACAATCGGTGCCGGTGTCACGGCGAAATTCCACTTTTTTCCCCTCATGGAAGCCGTAAATTGACTTCGAAAAAAAACGACGAAAGGCAGGTGACAAGAACAAACGACTTGAACGAATGCAGGTATCACCTTGAAATTTTCAGGGTACCTAGGTACCAACGTGAAAAGTTGCTCGCCGGAATTTAGTACTCATGGTACCTTTGGTTCTAGCGTAGCGCATGCGCGAAGTCAAATCCAGCTAAACTCGAAAACAACCTTGTCGGCACGGAAAACATCAAAGGAGAAATTCGAATTTTTGAAATATTCAAATACCAAACGTTCGACCATGATCCAGGCTATCCTGGAGACATATTCTCTAGGTCACGACCAATTGTATATGTTTTCAAGCCCATAAATGTGGATTTTTCACTAATTGTCATTTTCAATTCAAAATGGCGTCCATCATTTGCCGGAAATCAAAATTGTGTTATCTACCGTTTTTCGGCTTTCCTTCAAGGATTCGGAAAATATAATTGCCTTGTCTGTAAGTAAAATATCAAAAAAGCCTTATGTAATTTTCACATTTCAAGATGGTGGCATTTCCGGTTTGAGCTACAAACTCAATTTTTTGTGTACGAATCAGTAGTGTCGTAGCTAGTAAAGAAAAAAAAAATCAAGGCAATCTGACCTATATTTCGTCGATTTTTTTGAAAACTTTGATCCTTAATTTCATCAAGGGGAGATAATTTAGAAAATTTCTAATGATATTTTTGAAGTCGCATTGATAAGATCTACTTACATTCTAAATTTCATGAAAATCGTGCAACTATTAAAAAAGTTTTCAAATTGATCTCAACTTCCGGTTCAAAATCACAGCGACGAATTTTCGAAATTCGAAATTGCAGATTTTAAGTAAATGTTTCAAGGCACCCCTCAAAAAAAGAATTAGTAAAATAGATCAAATAGTTACAAAGTTACAGTAATGTAGGTCAAATGAATTTGTTCGTAAAATTCGGTGATTTCGGATTCGAAAAACGATTTGAAAATATATTTAATCAACATTCGCACCCCATTTTTTTTTTGGGGGGGGGGGGGGTAGGTCAAAGTTTCAGATTGAGCCTATGGTTAGATTCTGAGAAATCCGATTTGTAGAAATGACACAAAAAAAAAAAATAATAATAGGAACAAGTGGTATCAGATGCCTCAGAGAGAATATTCAAATGCTCCTTGTGATACGTTTGTAACACAATTATAACCTAATGTATTACACGGGAGTGGAGTGGGTGGGTCGGGGGGCTTTTCGATTGGCAGGGGACTATTAAAATGGGTAAGCAGAGATAAGCAATTTGATGAAACTTTGTGTATAGTTTCATTACATTAGTACCTTGACCATATTACCTTGACCAAGTTCGACAATGAGCATTCTCTTAGTCAGGATAAGCAAAGCAACTTGATTGGCCGGGACTTTGAATTGGTTGATGCTTTGGGGTATGATAACTTTGGTTATAATGAAGTACTGGAACATAACAACCCAGCTTTTAATTGAGCTAGAATGTTTAAACTTGGTGTAGATGTTCATCAGGTCTTGACTGAACATTTTGAGCTACAGCTTGGCAATTTCATTGGTCGATGCTTTGGGACAAGATAACCTTGATTTCTATCTGACAGAGAGTGATGAAATTTACAGTATAGTTTGATTGCTCGATACTTTTGAAAAAAATATGAAAGTGCGATTAATTAATGTGTCATCTTTTACTTTGGGGTTTTGGCGGGAGACATCAGCCATACTGTTTGCTTGTTTAATATCCCCCATACAATATACGCTCGACCTCATTACCCGAACTGGGGTAGAAAAGTGGGATCTTTGACAATGAGGCAATGAACTTGTACATTCTTTTGCAGCTGCACAAGAGGGAACATCAACGCCGGATTAACCATGGTGGTGGGGAGGGGGGCTGATACCGACCGTGAAGCCCCGCAAGGGGGTCGGGTCAGGGGGTTCTCCCGCTAAGAAATTTTAATTGGAGGCCGAAAACGTGATTTCATGGCATTTCAGGCACTTGTGTCGGAGCCATTTAGAAATACCTCCCCCAGAAAAATAAAATTCTGCCACAAAATTAGCCACAATCCATGCGGGTGCTGTGAAATTTCTAGAGGAGGGAGCTGGAACCCATGAGCCCGTTAAATTCGCCACTGTAAATGAGCAGAGCTACATCAAACCTAATTTTGAGTCCCTCAGTGATAAATAACTTGATTCAAAATCGTATTATAGCCCCAACGACGATTTGATGAATGGAGACCGTAACGTTACGACAAAGTCTAACACTGTAAGTACCAAATAGTCATACGAGATATGTGCATCTCATCAAATTCAGCTTATACCATACCCACAATAATGTTACGGAGTCAGTGAGTTCAAGTTAGACAATACGCTGACCTTCCACTGACCATGCTTTTAATATAAAATCTGTCAATGACAGTTGATTCATTGTTTAGTTTTTTATATGATATATTTAATATCAATAATATATGTATATGCATGCTTTATTTTACTTTACACGACCTCTAAAAATGCCCCAAATCGTAAAAATACGACTTTTTGGATTTCGATCTCCTTTTTTCGGCTACCCTGGACATTTTCAAAAAATGATACAATGATTTCACACAACAGGCCAGCTATTAGCCTCTCGATTGACAAGAGTTTCATCGCCCTCCATTCATTATAACCAATGTCATCGTGCCCTAAAGAATCAACAAATCAGCTTGCTTATCTCTGCTTACCCTAGGCAAAAAATGCTCATCTTTGAACTCAATCATGACATTGACCTAGTGAACGCCTACACCAAGTTTGAACATTCTAGCTTAATTAGAAGGAGAGTTCTTGTGTTCCAAAGTCCCGGCCCTTCAAATTGCTTCTATTTTTCATTTTCAATTCAAAATGGTGACCATCACGTGACCGAAATCAAAATTCTGATCCGATAGATTTTTAGGCATTCCTTCCAGGATTCCGAAAATATGACGCCCGTGTCTGTAAGTAAAATAGCAAAAAAGCCTTTTTGATTTTTCACGTTTAAAGATGGTGGCACTTCCGGTTCGATCGACAAACTCCATATTTTATGTACGAATCAGTAATTACTTGTCTAGTATCGAATTTTTTTTTTAAGTCATTCTGACCTATATTTCGACGATTTTTTTGAAAACTTTGATCCTTAATTTCACCAAGGGGAGATAATTTAGAAAATTTCCAAGGACATCATTGACGTCGCATTGGCAAGATCTACTAACATTCTAAATTTCACGAAAATCGCACAACTATTAAAGAAGTTGTCAAATTGGTAATAACTTCCGGTTCGAAATGACAGCGACGAATTTTCAAAATGCCAAAATCCGAAATTGCAGATTTGAAGTAAATGTTTCAAGATACTCAAAGAAAAAAGAATTAGTAAAATAGGTCAAATAGTCACAAAGTTACAGCATTGTAGGTCAAATGCATTCCTTCGTAAAATTCGGTGATTTCGGATTCGTAAAACGTTTTGAAAATATATTTAATCAACAGCCACCACCCATTTTTGGGGGGATAGGTAAAAGTTTCAGAACGATCCTATGGTTAGATTCTGAGAAATCCGATTTGTGGACAAAACACAAAAAAAAAATAACAATAATAATCTTAACAGAAACAATAAGCTTTCATATGTAATATGAAAGCTTAATAAAGGAAAATATATTTCATACAATTGTTATACTGTTACTGTTATCGTGAAGAAACATGATTGTTTATTTAATGTTGTTTATGACAAACATGTAATCATGTACATTTTTTAAATAAGAACAATTATGCTACATGTATGAATAACTCTCAAAAATTATGTTTTCATCAATCCAAGTATTTTTTTATTTGTATTACTTGATTTATACTGAATAAAGATTACACAAACATACAAAATGGTGTTGGCTGTGTGACTGAATTCCTCGTTGAGAAGTGGTATCGGGTGTCCCATAGAGAAGAAGCAAACCCTCCTTGTGATACACTTGTGAACATTTTAAAAGACCCATTTCGCTGTGTTCCAGAAAAATCCCCATTATAGCTAGTGCATTACATGGTTGTTGTTGGGGGAAAGGTGGGTCTTTTCTATTGGCAATGATTTACTTTTTATAGGCCCACATTGAAATGTGGTCGTATATTGTCGTCGCCCTTTTGCTGTTAATATCCGATTGACTTTAAATTTATACGCAGTGTTTAAGGTCATAAGACGAAGAAGCCTTTGATTTGCTCTGCCCAGGCAACGTTCCTGTGCTCCGATTGCCTTCAAATATGCACAGAATGTACCTTGGGATTCTAGCTATCACATATTAAAAATAGAAGAGTGTTGGATTCCGAGAACGTTCAAAATAAATTCAAAACCCGCCCCCAACAATCAAAGGTTTTTTGCTTAAAAAATTGCCGTATTTTATCGAATTTTTATTGTTCTTGATATCTGAGGATTTTTCTCAATTTAGTATGTGATAAATATCATCGCGGCGCAGCCAACCGCTAGAAATTCCAGAGATTTGGACCACCGGAATGATGCCTCAGCAGTCAAAAAAGGTCAAAATAGGCGATTTCGGTTTCTAGTGTCGATACATCGTTACGGTCATTTTAAAAAATTGTCTTTTAAGGATAATGTGTATAGTACCAATACCTATCACATACGGAAGAGGCGATAAAATCTCTTTGCATTTGCAATTTCAAAATTAATTAAAACCAATATTAAATTCCGAAAATCGTTTTTTTGCTAAAACATTTTTTTTTTTAATCGGATCAAAATGGGAGTAAGGCACAGAGTCCGGGGTGGTAATGGGCGTATTGTGTCCAAATTTCATGGTTTTCGGACAATCGGTGCCGGTGTCACGGCGAAATTCCACTTTTTTCCCCTCATGGAAGCCGTAAATTGACTTGAAGCCAGGGTCCTTGAAGTTGTACAGCTGCACCCGGTGACCGATATTTATTTAACGGGGAATAAGTGATAATTCATATTATAGCAGTAAATAATTAAAATATTTCATAGGGATTATAATAATATCTATATCTTGTCTGGGTACAGGGTTAAAACCAATATTAAATTCCGAAAATCGTTTTTTTGCTAAAACTCTTTTTTTTAATGGGATCAAAATGGGGGTAAGGCACAGAGTCCGGGGTGGTAATGGACGTATTGTGTCCAAATTTCATGGTTTTCGGACAATCGGTGCCGGTGTCACGGCGAAATTCCACTTTTTTCCCCTCATGGAAGCCGTAAATTGACTTAGAAAAAAAACGACGAAAGGCAGGTGACAAGAACAAACGACTTGAACGAATGCAGGTATCACCTTGAAATTTTCAGGGTACCTAGGTACCAACGTGAAAAGTTGCTCGCCGGAATTTAGTACTCATGGTACCTTTGGTTCCAGCGTAGCGCATGCGCGAAGTCAAATCCAGCTAAACTCGAAAACAACCTTGTCGGCACGGAAAACATCAAAGGAGAAATTCGAATAAAAAATGATACAATGATTTCACACAACAGGCCAGCTATTAGCCTCTCGATTGACAAGAGTTTCATCGCCCTCCATTCATTATGACCAATGTCATCGTGCCCTAAAGAATCAACAAATCAGCTTGCTTATCTCTGCTTACCCTAGGCAAAAAATGCTCATCTTTGAACTCAATCATGACATTGACCTAGTGAACGCCTACACCAAGTTTGAACATTCTAGCTTAATTAGAAGGAGAGTTCTTGTGTTCCAAAGTCCCGGCCCTTCAAATTGCTTCTATTTTTCATTTTCAATTCAAAATGGTGACCATCACGTGACCGAAATCAAAATTCTGATCCGATAGATTTTTAGGTATTCCTTCCAGGATTCCAAAAATATGACGACCGAGTCTGTAAGTAAAATAGCAAAAAAGCCTTTTTGATTTTTCACGTTTAAAGATGCTGACACTTCCGGTTCGATCGACAAACTCCATATTTTGTGTACGAATCAGTAATTACTTGTCTAGTATCGAATTTTTTTTTTAGGTCATTCTGACCTATATTTCGACGATTTTTTTGAAAACTTTGATCCTTAATTTCACCAAGGGGAGATAATTTAGAAAATTTCCAAGGACATCATTGAAGTCGCATTGGCAAGATCTACTAACATTCTAAATTTCACGAAAATCGCACAACTATTAAAGAAGTTGTCAAATTGGTAATAACTTCCGGTTCGAAATGACAGCGACGAATTTTCGAAATGCCAAAATCCGACATTGCAGATTTGAAGTAAATGTTTCAAGATACTCAAAGAAAAAAGAATTAGTAAAATAGGTCAAATAGTCACAGAGTTACAGCATTGTAGGTCAAATGCATTCCTTCGTAAAATTCGGTGATTTCGGATTCGTAAAACGTTTTGAAAATATATTTAATCAACAGCCACCACCCATTTTTGGGGGGATAGGTAAAAGTTTCAGAACGATCCTATGGTTAGATTCTGAGAAATCCGATTTGTGGACAAAACACAAAAAAAAAATAACAATAATAATCTGAACAGAAACAATAAGCTTTCATATGTAATATGAAAGCTTAATAATCTTAACAGAAACAATAAGCTTTCATATGTAATATGAAAGCTTAATAATCTTAACAGAAACAATAAGCTTTCATATGTAATATGAAAGCTTAACTAGATCTGCATAGCAGATATCAAAGCTTTCATATAAACTTCAAAAGGGGTTATTAGAATCTATGAATCAACAACCACTCTGACGGAAGATATTCTCTGGGCTAAAAAATCTTTTTTCTCTCAGCTACGAGAGATACGTAGAATTAAACCGGCCCAGAGCCGACCGTGTTGATACGAAGCCGCTTATTTGACTTTGACACATAACTGAAGGTGAATAGGCCTATCCGTCCAGTTAATACAATGGGCAATCTCACATCGGTCCACTAAAGAGAGGCACATGCTAGTCGCCCCCTACTTCCCCAAGACATTTAGTCCAAACCTTGACTCTCATACATATAAACCATTTGGTACTACATGTACATGTATTTCGTACTTATATCATATTAAACCCATCGGCCGCCATGTTGAATCACACAGTATTTAACGTTCTATATCCTAACATCTTTATGAAATCAACGACAAATCTAAACTTGGGCACTCCAACCATTTTTATTTTTACATCATTCAGTTTTTTTTAAATAAGTAATTCTATCACAAATTATAGTGAAGACTGGACCACTAAACTAGTTACCCATCAGTTTTTCTTTGTGTTAATGCGTTCTACATTTTCAAAGCAATGATTCTTATAATGTGCGAGCCGCCATGACACCGGCGGATATTATAACTTCGATAGGCGAGAAACTTCAGGTAGCAGTTGGGTTTCATCAAATCATATAATTATGCGGTACGGCTTCACCTTTATTTCAATGGGAATTGGTTTATTATATGTGCAGTGCAGTTTTAGGTCAGTTTATGTGTAAATTAAGGGGGCTATACATAGGCCAGTAACCTTTTTGTAGTCATTTGACTAAAAAAACCTTGCGGAAAGGAACTCCGTAGGACAAGCCACTACTGTGGCAGGAGTAAGGCGGAAGACATCAGTAGTGGAACCATTTCTAAGTTAATCCCGAAGTGCGTTGCTATTGTAAGAATATATAAAATCGGGTTTCCGTTCCGCTTTTTTTTTGCTGTAGTTTGAGTAATGAGTTAGAGCGTATATTTTGTAGTCAAAAAATCATTGCAAATAGAAGACCTCATCCCCACCACCACCAACCTGTAATACACTAGCTAGCTTGTGTATTTCCATATTCCATTTCCGAGAGATAGATAGAGAACACGCGAAATATAAAGTGGTTTTTCTTACAATCAGGGACCATAATTCATGAAGTTACGATTCGATATGCGCAAATATCGAAAGGAACCATATCTTTGGGTTATAAACATGCATGTCAAGTTTCATCAAAATCTTTCACTGTGAAAAACCGGGGCTAAGTCATCTGAAATCAAACAAATTTTACAATGTAGGTAGTGAAAACAAAATGTTATGTTAAGCGTTGTTCGAGGGTGGGGTGGGTGCATAAAATTCCAAATGCAAAGGGTTATTTTTCGTGCACGCCAATATGCACACAGGATTTCGATTTTTCGTCCTACCTAAAAAAAACTGCACGCAAAGTTAGTTGTCGGGCCTTCGGTCAAGAACCACAGACAAAGGGAGAGAACGGGGACCTCTGTTTTGCATACCATCCAAGCGACTAGGCACTAATCCTTGTACCATGGACGAGGGGACGGGCGTTTTTCGTCCCATCGAAACGACTAGACACAGATCCTTGCTAGGCCTTCCATACTTCACCACTGCCAACGGGGAACCACTTTGACCTCGGGTTTTCGTACCATCCAAACGACTAGACACTAATCCTTGCAAGGCCTTCCGTTCTGCAGCAAATGAGCCACGCTGGCCTCGTTTTGTCGTAACATACAAACGACTAGACAATGTTTCATAATTTAGTCATGTTCGCGTGGGTGGGTTGGCAGCAGAATTGATATGTACATGATAGTGACACGAGGAGGGGGGGGGGCGGGGTGTACACAAATCACACAAATCAGAGCTTTGTAATACACGCATATACTTGATATACTAAATACACAAATGGCTGAATTTCGAGACATTTCTGGCACTCTTTTATCACATAATGAGAACACTGCATTAATTTCTATATATCAATAAAATATGCCTCAGACCCATTGTTTATTTTTAAATTTGAATTAGACTCGTAACAAAATATATTTTCTGGCAACAAATAGCATATAAATAAAACTAGATTTACTTTCTGATTATTTTTTTTAAATGAAATCATTCCAGGACTTTTATTGACATTTCAGAAAATGTAGAGTTGGTTCCATGCACTTGAGGCCAAGGTCCTTGAAGTTGTACAGCTGCACCCGGTGACCGATATTTATTTAACGGGGAATAAGTGATAATTCATATTATAACAGTAAATAATTAAAATATCCCATAGGGATTATAATAATATGTATATCATGTAGGTGTGCATGTAGGTTAAAATTGTGACCTCTGTAAATAGGCCCGTTCCTTGCATTTAGTTTTAGAGTTAGGAGTGCTAAAATTGAGAGAGCGAAATGGGGTTGGTCGACCACTCGACACAAACTAGGTCATTTCGGGACTAACGTATGGTTCAATTTTATTTCAATAATTCGCTTGCGCGTAGGGGTCTAGCAGTGGGGGGAAACCGGGTGATCCTGAAAAAATACACAGGTTGGACGGGCGACCTACTCCTTGTCACGTACGGAAAGATACCCCAGCAGTCAAAATAGGTCAAAATAGGCGATTTCGGTTTCTAGTGTCGATGCATCGTTACGGTCAGTTTAAAAAATTGTCTTTTAAGGATAATGTGTATAGTACC
Organism: Patella vulgata; assembly: GCF_932274485.2. Lineage (NCBI taxonomy): Eukaryota > Metazoa > Mollusca > Gastropoda > Patellidae > Patella > Patella vulgata. The sequence continues at coordinate 35,872,380 of NC_065883.2, forward strand.
AATACCTATCACATACGGAAGAGGCGATAAAATCTCTTTGCATTTCCAATTTCAAAATTAATTAAAACCAATATTAAATTCCGAAAATCGTTTTTTTGCTAAAACTCTTTTCTTTTTAATGTGATCAAAATGGGGGTAAAGCACAGAGTCAGGGGTGGTAATGGGCGTATTGTGTCCTAATTTCATGGTTTTCGGACAATCGGTGCCGGTGTCACGGCGAAATTCCACTTTTTTCCCCTCATGGAAGCCGTAAATTGACGCAAGGAGTAGGGTCGCCTGTCCAACCTTGTGGGTTTTCTCCGGGTCCTCCGGTTTCCTCCCACTGCTAAAGACCCCTACGCGCAAGCGAATTATTGAAATAAAATTAAACCATATGTTGGTCCCGAAATGACCTAGTTTGTGTCGAGTGGACGTTAAACCCCATTTCTGTCTCTCTCTCTCTCCGTAAATTGACTTGAGGCCAGTGTCCTTTAAGTTGTACAGCGGCACCAGGTGACCGATATTTATTTAACGGGGAATAAGTGATAATTCATATTATGGCAGTAAATAATTAAAATATTTCATAGGGATTATAATAATATATCATGTCTGGGTATTACAGGGTTAAAACCAATATTAAATTCCGAAAATCGTTTTTTTGCTAAAACTCTTTTTTTTTAATGGGATCAAAATGGGGGTAAAGCACAGAGTCCGGGGTGGTAATGGACGTATTGTGTCCAAATTTCATGGTTTTCGGACAATCGGTGCCGGTGTCACGGCGAAATTCCACTTTTTTCCCCTCATGGAAGCCGTAAATTGACTTAGAAAAAAAAAACGACGAAAGGCAGGTGACAAGAACAAACGACTTGAACGAATGCAGGTATCACCTTGAAATTTTCAGGGTGCCTAGGTACCAACGTGAAAAGTTGCTCGCCGGAATTTAGTACTCATGGTACCGTTGGTTCCTGTGTAGCGCATGCGCGAAATCAAAACCAGCTAAACTCGAAAACAACCTTGTCGGCACGGAAAACATCAAAGGAGAAATTCGAATTTTTGAAATATTCAAATACCAAACATTTGACCATGATCCAGGCTATCCTCAAATGTATTAATTTCGGTAATAGGAGACAGATTCTTTAAGCCACGACCAATTGTGTATGTTTTCAAGCCCATAAATGTGGATTTTTCACTAATTTTCATTTTCATTTCAAAATGGCGTCCATCAGTTGACCTAAATCAAAATTCTAAACCGATAGATTTTTAGGCTTTCCTTCAAGCATTCAGAAAATGTAACTCTTATGTCTTTAAGTAAAATATTGCAAAAGCCGTATGGACTTTTCACATTTTGAGATGGTGGCACTTCCGGTTTGCTCGACAAACTCCATATTTTGTGTACTCATCAGTACTGTCTTAGCTAGTACAGAAAAAAAATTTCAAGGCAATCTGACCTATATTTCGTCGATTTTTTTGAAAACTTTGATCCTTAATTTCACCAAGGGGAGATAATTTAGAAATTTTCCAAGGACATCATTGAAGTCGCATTGGCAAGATCTACTAACATTCTAAATTTCACGAAAATCGCACAACTATTAAAGAAGTTGTCAAATTGGTAATAACTTCCGGTTCGAAATGACAGCGACGAATTTTCGAAATGCCAAAATCCGAAATTGCAGATTTGAAGTAAATGTTTCAAGATACTCAAAGAAAAAAGAATTAGTAAAATAGGTCAAATAGTCACAGAGTTACAGCATTGTAGGTCAAATGCATTCCTTCGTAAAATTCGGTGATTTCGGATTCGTAAAACGTTTTGAAAATATATTTAATCAACAGCCACCACCCATTTCTGGGGGGATAGGTAAAAGTTTCAGAACGATCCTATGGTTAGATTCTGAGAAATCCGATTTGTGGACAAAACACAAAAAAAAAACTAGATCTGCATAGCAGATATCAAAGCTTTCATATAAACTTCAAAAGGGGTTATTAGAATCTATGAATCATCAACCACTCTGACGGATGTAGAAAGGAATATATTGTTACTAAATCTGTTGTACTGTTTCTTGTTATGGTAAAGAAAACATGAATACAACTATGAGATTTGTATAGAATTGGCATTAATCAATATATTTATTGTTTAATACTACATGTATATTATAGATACAAAGTGAATTAAATGAACCCAATTACATGTACTTTATATAAGCAATGTTTTTTTATTCATCGTTACTTTGAAATCACATTATTTTCATTGATGATAAAAAGGTTGTATTTGTACCGAATCCAAAAAGTATGTTGTATGACATTGCATTATCTGTACCAATTATTTATTTGCAAACCAATATACAATGTTTATTTCTACTCCAATATATTTGTTTCAACCCATGATAGTTTATTCACTCTTCTCACTTAAATACAAGAATAACACACGATTAAATTACTGAAACAAGTAATGCTGGTAGATTATAATTTGATATTGTATACCATTTACTCTCTGTTAGATAAGGCGACGTGGTAATCTGTTAGATAAACATACATGGAAGTATATGTTAGATAACTACAATTTATGATATATTTTAAACCAAGGAAGTGGCCTTTCTAAAAATAAAAAAAAATAAAGGAAAATATATTTCATACAATTGTTATACTGTTACTGTTATCGTGAAGAAACATGATTGTTTATTTAATGTTGTTTATGACAAACATGTAATCATGTACATTTTTTAAATAAGAACAATTATGCTACATGTATGAATAACTCTCAAAAATTATGTTTTCATCAATCCAAGTATTTTTTTATTTGTATTACTTGATTTATACTGAATAAAGATTACACAAACATACAAAATGGTGTTGGCTGTGTGACTGAATTCCTCGTTGAGAAGTGGTATCGGGTGTCCCATAGAGAAGAAGCAAACCCTCCTTGTGATACACTTGTGAACATTTTAAAAGACCCATTTCGCTGTGTTCCAGAAAAATCCCCATTATAGCTAGTGCATTACATGGTTGTTGTTGGGGGAAAGGTGGGTCTTTTCTATTGGCAATGATTTACTTTTTATAGGCCCACATTGAAATGTGGTCGTATATTGTCGTCGCCCCCCTTTTGCTGTTAATATCCGATTGACTTTAAATTTATACGCAGTGTTTAAGGTCATAAGACGAAGAAGCCTTTGATTTGCTCTGCCCAGGCAACGTTCCTGTGCTCCGATTGCCTTCAAATATGCACAGAATGTACCTTGGGATTCTAGCTATCACATATTAAAAATAGAAGAGTGTTGGATTCCGAGAACGTTCAAAATAAATTCAAAACCCGCCCCCAAAAATCAAAGGTTTTTTGCTTAAAAAATTGCCGTATTTTATCGAATTTTTATTGTTCTTGATATCTGAGGATTTTTCTCAATTTAGTATGTGATAAATATCATCGCGGCGCAGCCAACCGCTAGAAATTCCAGAGATTTGGACCACCGGAATGATGCCTCAGCAGTCAAAAAAGGTCAAAATAGGCGATTTCGGTTTTTAGTGTCGATACATCGTTACGGTCATTTTAAAAAATTGTCTTTTAAGGATAATGTGTATAGTACCAGTACCTATCACATACGGAAGAGGCGATAAAATCTCTTTGCATTTGCAATTTCAAAATTAATTAAAACCAATATTAAATTCCGAAAATCGTTTTTTTGCTAAAACATTTTTTTTTTTAATCGGATCAAAATGGGAGTAAGGCACAGAGTCCGGGGTGGTAATGGGCGTATTGTGTCCAAATTTCATGGTTTTCGGACAATCGGTGCCGGTGTCACGGCGAAATTCCACTTTTTTCCCCTCATGGAAGCCGTAAATTGACTTGAAGCCAGGGTCCTTGAAGTTGTACAGCTGCACCCGGTGACCGATATTTATTTAACGGGGAATAAGTGATAATTCATATTATAGCAGTAAATAATTAAAATATTTCATAGGGATTATAATAATATCTATATCTTGTCTGGGTACAGGGTTAAAACCAATATTAAATTCCGAAAATCGTTTTTTTGCTAAAACTCTTTTTTTTAATGGGATCAAAATGGGGGTAAGGCACAGAGTCCGGGGTGGTAATGGACGTATTGTGTCCAAATTTCATGGTTTTCGGACAATCGGTGCCGGTGTCACGGCGAAATTCCACTTTTTTCCCCTCATGGAAGCCGTAAATTGACTTAGAAAAAAAACGACGAAAGGCAGGTGACAAGAACAAACGACTTGAACGAATGCAGGTATCACCTTGAAATTTTCAGGGTACCTAGGTACCAACGTGAAAAGTTGCTCGCCGGAATTTAGTACTCATGGTACCTTTGGTTCCAGCGTAGCGCATGCGCGAAGTCAAATCCAGCTAAACTCGAAAACAACCTTGTCGGCACGGAAAACATCAAAGGAGAAATTCGAATAAAAAATGATACAATGATTTCACACAACAGGCCAGCTATTAGCCTCTCGATTGACAAGAGTTTCATCGCCCTCCATTCATTATAACCAATGTCATCGTGCCCTAAAGAATCAACAAATCAGCTTGCTTATCTCTGCTTACCCTAGGCAAAAAATGCTCATCTTTGAACTCAATCATGACATTGACCTAGTGAACGCCTACACCAAGTTTGAACATTCTAGCTTAATTAGAAGGAGAGTTCTTGTGTTCCAAAGTCCCGGCCCTTCAAATTGCTTCTATTTTTCATTTTCAATTCAAAATGGTGACCAGCACGTGACCGAAATCAAAATTCTGATCCGATAGATTTTTAGGTATTCCTTCCAGGATTCCGAAAATATGACGCCCGAGTCTGTAAGTAAAATAGCAAAAAAGCCTTTTTGATTTTTCACGTTTAAAGATGGTGGCACTTCCGGTTCGATGGACAAACTCCATATTTTGTGTACGAATCAGTAATTACTTGTCTAGTATCGAATTTTTTTTTTAGGTCATTCTGACCTATATTTCGACGATTTTTTTGAAAACTTTGATCCTTAATTTCACCAAGGGGAGATAATTTAGAAAATTTCCAAGGACATCATTGAAGTCGCATTGGCAAGATCTACTAACATTCTAAATTTCACGAAAATCGCACAACTATTAAAGAAGTTGTCAAATTGGTAATAACTTCCGGTTCGAAATGACAGCGACGAATTTTCGAAATGAAAAAATCCGAAATTGCAGATTTGAAGTAAATGTTTCAAGATACTCAAAGAAAAAAGAATTAGTAAAATAGGTCAAATAGTCACAGAGTTACAGCATTGTAGGTCAAATGCATTCCTTCGTAAAATTCGGTGATTTCGGATTCGTAAAACGTTTTGAAAATATATTTAATCAACAGCCACCACCAATTTTTGGGGGGATAGGTAAAAGTTTCAGAACGATCCTATGGTTAGATTCTGAGAAATCCGATTTGTGGACAAAACACAAAAAAAAAATAACAATAATAATCTTAACAGAAACAATAAGCTTTCATATGTAATATGAAAGCTTAATAACAATAATAATCTTAACAGAAACAATAAGCTTTCATATGTAATATGAAAGCTTAATAACTAGATCTGCATAGCAGATATGAAAGCTTTCATATTAACTGCAAAGGGGGTTATTAGAATCTATTGAAACAATAAGTATAAATGTCATCAGGTATCTGAAAAATTACATTTACCTTATGAACAAAATGGGAAAAATACAAAACAAAAATTGTCGACTTGTGGCTACCATCCAAGGCATATTTAGAAAACCGTATATTATATTTATAGAGTACGCAGGACAGGAATTAGTTGTGCTTCAATGTAAACCGGCCCGTTTCTTGCCTTTAGTTTTAGAGTTAGGTGTGATTTTCAAAAGATTCAATCGGAAATCGCTGAAAATCAATTGGCTTCTTCATCTCATGACCTTAAACACTGTATAAATTTAAGGTCAATCGGATATTGAATTTAGCTTCTAGAGCGTCCACAAGATTTTTTAAAGTGATCAAGGGCAATAACTCTCACGGTAATTATCGGAAATGGCAGTAAATATCAGATATCGCTGAAAATCAATACTGTAGGCATCTTCGTGTCATGACCATAAATTTAGAGTCAATCGGATATTAACTTTGGCCTCTAGAGCGTCCACAAGATATTTTGAAGTGATCAGGGGCCACAACACTGCGCATAAATTTAAAGTCAATCGGATATTAACTTTGGCCTCTAGAGCGTCCACAAGATATTTTGAAGTGATCAGGGGCCACAACTCTGGCAGTAAATATCAGATATCGCTGAAAATCAATCGCCTACTTCGTCTCATGACCTTAACCACTGTGTATAAATTTAAAGTCAATCGGACATTAACTTTGGCCTCTAGAGCATCCACAAGAATTTTTTTAAGTGATGAAGGGCCATAACTCTGACAGTAATTATCGGAAATCGCTGAAATTCAATTTCAATGTGGGCGTATAAAAATTAACCGATGGCATATAATATTTAATGTATGATAAAGACAAAATAGTCGATTTCGGTTTTTGGTGTTGCGCTCATTTTAAAAAAAAATGTCTTTTACGGATAATGTGTATAGTACTAATAGCAATCACATACGGAAGAGGCGATAAGATCCCTTTGCATTTGGAATTTCAAAATTAATTAAAACCAAATTTAAATTCCGAAAATCGGTTGTTTATTTTTTGCTGAAACTCCTTTTTTTAATCTGATCAAAATGGGAGTTAGTCACAGAGTGGTAATTGGCATATTGTGTCCAAATTTCATGGTTTTGGGACAATCGGTGCCGGTTTCGTGGCGAAATTCCACTTTTTTCGCCCTTACAGAAGCCGTAAATGGCGGAAAAAAACGAACGGCAGGAACCGTGTCAAGAACAAACGATCTGAACGAATGCAGGTATCGCCTTGAAGTTTTCAGTGCACCTAGGTACCAACGTGAAAAGTTCCTCGCCGGAATTTGGTAGTCAACGTACCTTTGGTTCCAGCGTGGCACATGCGCGAAGCAAAAAGAAATTACGGTCGATTTTGGGATTTTGGCTATATTTCGGAGTGGTTTGGTAGATGACGGTGGATCAGGGACTCAGATTGATCTAAAATGGCGATCATAACACAACATGATAATCACTTTGAAGTATAGGTAAATTTTCGCGACCGGGTTGTTTTGCTCTACCCAGGCAACGTTCCTGTGCTCCGATTGCCTTCAAATTCGCACAGAATGTACCTTGGGATTCTAGCTATCACATATTAAAAATAGAAGAGTGTTGGATTCCGATGGGATTCTAGCTATCACATATTAAAAATAGAAGAGTGTTGGATTCCGAGAACGTTCAAAATAAATTCAAAACCCACCCCCAACAATCAAAGGTTTTTTGCTTAAAAAATTGCCGTATTTTATCGAATTTTTATTGTTCTTGATATGTGAGGATTTTCTCAATTTAATATGTGATAAATATCATCGCGGCGCAGCCAACCGCTAGAAATTCTAGAGATTTGGACCACCGGAAGGATGCCTCAGCAGTCAAAAAAGGTCAAAATAGGCGATTTCGGTTTCTAGTGTTGATACATCGTTACGGTCATTTTAAAAAATTGTCTTTTAAGGATAATGTGTATAGTACCAATACCTATCACATAAGGAAGAGGCGATAAAATCTCTTTGCATTTGCAATTTCAAAATTAATTAAAACCAATATTAAATTCCGAAAATCGGTTTTTTGCTAAAACTCTTTTTTTTTAATCGGATCAAAATGGGAGTAAGGCACAGAGTCCGGGGTGGTAATGGGCGTATTGTGTCCCAATTTCATGGTTTTCGGACAATCGGTGCCGGTGTCACGGCGAAATTCCACTTTTTTCCCCTCATGGAAGCCGTAAATTGACTTGAAGCCAGGGTCCTTGAAGTTGTACAGCTGCACCCGGTGACCGATATTTATTTAACGGGGAATAAGTGATAATTCATATTATAGCAGTAAATAATTAAAATATTTCATAGGGATTATAATAATATGTATATCTTGTCTGGGTACAGGGTTAAACCAATATTAAATTCCGAAAATCGTTTTTTTGCTAAAACTCTTTTTTTTAATGGGATCGAAATGGGGGTAAGGCACAGAGTCCGGGGTGGTAATGGGCGTATTGTGTCCAAATTTCATGGTTTTCGGACAATCGGTGCCGGTGTCACGGCGAAATTCCACTTTTTTCCCCTCATGGAAGCCGTAAATTGACTTGAAGCCAGGGTCCTTGAAGTTGTACAGCTGCACCCGGTGACCGATATTTATTTAACGGGGAATAAGTGATAATTCATATTATAGCAGTAAATAATTAAAATATTTCATAGGGATTATAATAATATGTATATCTTGTCTGGGTACAGGGTTAAAACCAATATTAAATTCCGAAAATCGTTTTTTTGCTAAAACTCTTTTTTTTTTAATGGGATCGAAATGGGGGTAAGGCACAGAGTCCGGGGTGGTAATGGGCGTATTGTGTCCAAATTTCATGGTTTTCGGACAATCGGTGCCGGTGTCACGACGAAAGGCAGGTGACAAGAACAAACGACTTGAACGAATGCAGGTATCACCTTGAAATTTTCAGGGTACCTAGGTACCAACGTGAAAAGTTGCTCGCCGGAATTTAGTACTCATGGTACCTTTGGTTCTAGCGTAGCGCATGCGCGAAGTCAAATCCAGCTAAACTCGAAAACAACCTTGTCGGCACGGAAAACATCAAAGGAGAAATTCGAATTTTTGAAATATTCAAATACCAAACGTTCGACCATGATCCAGGCTATCCTGGAGACATATTCTCTAGGTCACGACCAATTGTATATGTTTTCAAGCCCATAAATGTGGATTTTTCACTAATTGTCATTTTCAATTCAAAATGGCGTCCATCATTTGCCGGAAATCAAAATTGTGTTATCTACCATTTTTCGGCTTTCCTTCAAGGATTCGGAAAATATAATTGCCTTGTCTGTAAGTAAAATATCAAAAAAGCCTTATGTAATTTTCACATTTCAAGATGGTGGCATTTCAGGTTTGAGCTACAAACTCAATTTTTTGTGTACGAATCAGTAGTGTCGTAGCTAGTAAAGAAAAAAAAAATCAAGGCAATCTGACCTATATTTCGTCGATTTTTTTGAAAACTTTGATCCTTAATTTCATCAAGGGGAGATAATTTAGAAAATTTCTAATGATATTTTTGAAGTCGCATTGATAAGATCTACTTACATTCTAAATTTCATGAAAATCGTGCAACTATTAAAAAAGTTTTCAAATTGATCTCAACTTCCGGTTCAAAATCACAGCGACGAATTTTCGAAATTCGAAAATTCGAAATTGCAGATTTTAAGTAAATGTTTCAAGGCACCCCTCAAAAAAAGAATTAGTAAAATAGGTCAAATAGTTACAAAGTTACAGTAATGTAGGTCAAATGAATTTGTTCGTAAAATTCGGTGATTTCGGATTCGAAAAACGATTTGAAAATATATTTAATCAACATTCGCACCCCATTTTTGGGGGGGTAGGTCAAAGTTTCAGATTGATCCTATGGTTAGATTCTGAGAAATCCGATTTGTAGAAATGACACAAAAAAAAAAAAATAATAATAGGAACAAGTGGTATCAGATGCCTCAGAGAGAATATTCAAATGCTCCTTGTGATACGTTTGTAACACAATTATAACCTAATGTATTACACGGGAGTGGAGTGGGTGGGTCGGGGGGCTTTTCGATTGGCAGGGGACTATTAAAATGGGTAAGCAGAGATAAGCAATTTGATGAAACTTTGTGTATAGTTTCATTACATTAGTACCTTGACCATATTACCTTGACCAAGTTCGACAATGAGCATTCTCTTAGTCAGGATAAGCAAAGCAACTTGATTGGCCGGGACTTTGAATTGGTTGATGCTTTGGGGTATGATAACTTTGGTTATAATGAAGTACTGGAACATAACAACCCAGCTTTTAATTGAGCTAGAATGTTTAAACTTGGTGTAGATGTTCATCAGGTCTTGACTGAACATTTTGAGCTACAGCTTGGCAATTTCATTGGTCGATGCTTTGGGACAAGATAACCTTGATTTCTATCTGACAGAGAGTGATGAAATTTACAGTATAGTTTGATTGCTCGATACTTTTGAAAAAAATATGAAAGTGCGATTAATTAATGTGTCATCTTTTACTTTGGGGTTTTGGCGGGAGACATCAGCCATACTGTTTGCTTGTTTAATATCCCCTATACAATATACGCTCGACCTCATTACCCGAACTGGGGTAGAAAAGTGGGATCTTTGACAATGAGGCAATGAACTTGTACATTCTTTTGCAGCTGCACAAGAGGGAACATCAACGCCGGATTAACCATGGTGGTGGGGAGGGGGGCTGATACCGACCGTGAAGCCCCGCAAGGGGGTCGGGTCAGGGGGTTCTCCCGCTAAGAAATTTTAATTGGAGGCCGAAAACGTGATTTCATGGCATTTCAGGCACTTGTGTCGGAGCCATTTAGATGTGAAATTTCTAGAGGAGGGAGCTGGAACCCATGAGCCCGTTAAATTCGCCACTGTAAATGAGCAGAGCTACATCAAACCTAATTTTGAGTCCCTCAGTGATAAATAACTTGATTCAAAATCGTATTATAGCCCCAACGACGATTTGATGAATGGAGACCGTAACGTTACGACAAAGTCTAACACTGTAAGTACCAAATAGTCATACGAGATATGTGCATCTCATCAAATTCAGCTTATACCATACCCACAATAATGTTACAGAGTCAGTGAGTTCAACTTAATAAGAATAATTTTAACAAAAACAATAGTGTTTCACACAAGCTACGCAGTGTGAAACCCTAACTAGAACTGCGAAGCAGTAATGACGGGTTTCACCGGTGCCACGTTACCCTTGAACTTATGTCACTTCCGGTACCAATGAAACCGTTAAACAGGTTTCCACATAAGCATTGCACACATGAAATAAAATGGATGCAGAAACAACCAAATCCAGCAATCAATTCATTTGCTACATGTCAGTGATCCTGTCAAAATTACATTACTTCCGGTGATAATGAAAATGTTAAATTGGTTTATGAAATCAGAAATAGCATCATCACATGGTGAAAATTTTATGTAAATCCTATAATAATTGCCACCTTTATAGACCAAAAACCTTGAAAAATGACTTGTAGAAAATCGCCTATTTCTCTGCAACCGTACAAGTTAGAAACCATTTTGAGGTATCTGTATGATCGAATGAGTTCATTCTATTTGTTGATTGGAATCAAATATCATAATTTTAAAAACATTACAAATCTGATTCATTTGAATAAAATATCTGTTTTGAAGGCTAAAAATACAGTTTTTGCCAAAATGACGTTACTTCCGGTGATAATGAAAATCTTAAATTACTTGTATGAAATCGTAAATGGCATTATGTATCACACAGTGAAAATTTCATGAAAATCGAATAATAATTGACACTTTTATTGACAAAAAACCTTAAAAAGTGACCTGTTGAAAATTGCCTATTTCTCCGCAACTGAACAAGTTAGAAACCATTTTGTGATATCTATATGATCGTAAGGGTTCATTGTATTAGTTGATTTGAATCAAATATCAAAATTTTAAACAAATAACAAATATGACTCATTTGAATAAATTACTGGCTTCGAAGGCTATAAATACAATTTTTGCCCAAATTACGTCATTTCCGGTGATATTGAAAATGTTAAATTGGTTTGACCTAGTTAAAATTGACATTACACATCAAATGGTGTCACTTTTATGAAAATCGAATAATAATTGACTCTTTTACAGGCAAACTAGCGTAAAAAGTGACTCATGCATAATTGCCCATTTCTCGGCAACTGCGCATATTACAAATTAATTTTCAAATACATTCTCTCCGTATAGATTATTGCTACGAGTTTATGAAAGTTACGAAGTAATATTTTAAAATATGAAAACGCTGGATGGGTTGTAAATAGCTTAATTTTACACCTTTTTTCACCTTTTAATCGAAATAGCCCGAAAACGGAATCGAAATTAAAAAAACTGGTCCCAACATTTTGTGCGCCTTTAAAGGGCGCACAATTTCAGTTATACCAGATTTGAAAAAAATAATATTTGCTTTCGAAAAATGGTACCTAACTGTCAAAATTGTAGTTTTTTGTCAATTTACGCCACTTCCGGTGCCGACAGATAACACTATTGGTAACAAAAAAAATGACAATTGAGACAACGGAGCATATGAACTTTGTTTTATACAAATCGAACAATAAATAATTAATCTAGGACTGAAAAACTGAATTAGCCAATGGGGGCCAAGGAAAATTACCGACAAAAATTTTTCACATTTTTGCCCAAGTCAGAGTACTCGTTATATTTGTGTAAAACACGACTAAAAAATATTCATAAATAAAAAAGTTTTTTGTAAAAATTTAAATTTTCTAAATTTAGCGCCTAATATCTGCGAAGATTTGCCGAAAATCAAAAATCAAAAGTAGCGTAGCTATGTGCCCCGTCTTCGGCTATGCCAAAATGCATCGAAAGTTAAAATCCAATGATTATTGTTAAAATTACTGCAATATTTCTAAAAACGATAGCTTCGGTGATTTCGGACATTTCGCATTGTCGCAGAACGTTCAAAATAGCTTTATCCTCTAAGTCACATCCACTTTTCCGATAAAACCGAAGAAATCGTAACGATCCGACAATCAGTTGCTGAGATCTACTCAAAACAAAAGAAGAATAATAATAATAAGAACTAGAACTGCGAAGCAGTAATGACGGGTTTCACCGGTGCCACGTTACCCTTGAACTTATGTCACTTCCTGTACCAATGAAACCGTTAAACAGGTTTCCACATAAGCATTGCACACATGAAATAAAATGGACGCAGAAACAACCAAATCCAGCAATCAATTCATTTGCTACATGTCAGTGATCCTGTCAAAATTACATTACTTCCGGTGATAATGAAAATGTTAAACTGGTTTATGAAATCAGAATTAGCATCATCACATGGTGAAAATTTTATGTAAATCCTATAATAATTGCCACCTTTATAGACCAAAAACCTTGAAAAATGACTTGTAGAAAATCGCCTATTTCTCTGCAACCGTACAAGTTAGAAACCATTTTGAGGTATCTGTATGATCGAATGAGTTCATTCTATTTGTTGATTGGAATCAAATATCATAATTTTAAAAACATTACAAATCTGATTCATTTGAATAAAATATCTGTTTTGAAGGCTAAAAATACAGTTTTTGCCAAAATGACGTTACTTCCGGTGATAATGAAAATCTTAAATTACTTGTATGAAATCGTAAATGGCATTATGTATCACACAGTGAAAATTTCATGAAAATCGAATAATAATTGACACTTTTATTGACAAAAAACCTTAAAAAGTGACCTGTTGAAAATTGCCTATTTCTCCGCAACTGAACAAGTTAGAAACCATTTTGTGATATCTATATGATCGTAAGGGTTCATTGTATTAGTTGATTTGAATCAAATATCAAAATTTTAAACAAATAACAAATATGACTCATTTGAATAAATTACTGGTTTCGAAGGCTATAAATACAATTTTTGCCCAAATTACGTCATTTCCGGTGATATTGAAAATGTTAAATTGGTTTGACCTAGTTAAAATTGACATTACACATCAAATGGTGTCACTTTTATGAAAATCGAATAATAATTGACTCTTTTACAGGCAAACTAGCGTAAAAAGTGACTCATGCAAAATTGCCCATTTCTCGGCAACTGCGCATATTACAAATTAATTTTCACATACATTCTCTCCGTACAGATTATTGCTACGAGTTTATGAAAGTTACGAAGTAATATTTTAAAATATGAAAACGCTGGATGGGTTGTAAATAGCTTAATTTTACACCTTTTTTCACCTTTTAATCGAAATAGCCCGAAAACGGAATCGAAATTAAAAAAACTGGTTCCAACATTTTGTGCGCCTTTAAAGGGCGCACAATTTCAGTTATACCAGATTTGAAAAAAATAATATTTGCTTTCGAAAAATGGTACCTAACTGTCAAAATTGTAGTTTTTTGTCAATTTACGCCACTTCCGGTGCCGACAGATAACACTATTGGTAACAAACAAAATGACAATTGAGACAACGGAGCATATGAACTTTGTTTTATACAAATCGAACAATAAATAATTAATCTAGGACTGAAAAACTGAATTAGCCAATGGGGGCCAAGGAAAATTACCAAAACAAAAAATTTTCACATTTTTGCCCAAGTCAGAGGACTCGTTATATTTGTGTAAAACACGATTAAAGAATATTCATAAATAAAAAAGTTTTTTGTAAAAATTTAAATTTTCTAAATTTAGCGCCTAATATCTGCGAAGATTTGCCGAAAATCAAAAATCAAAAGTAGCGTAGCTATGTGCCCCGTCTCCGGCTATGCCAAAATGCATCGAAAGTTAAAATCCAATGATTATTGTTAAAATTACTGCAATATTTCTAAAAACGATAGCTTCGGTGATTTCGGACATTTCGCATTGTCGCAGAACGTTCAAAATAGCTTTATCCTCTAAGTCACACCCACTTTTCGGATAAAACCGAAGAAATCGTAACGATCCGACAATCAGTTGCTGAGATCTACTCAAAACAAAAGAAGAATAATAATAATAAGAATAACTAGAACTGCGAAGCAGTAATGACGGGTTTCACCGGTGCCACGTTACCCTTGAACTTATGTCACTTCCGGTACCAAAATTACATTACTTCCGGTGATAATGAAAATGTTAAATTGGTTTATGAAATCAGAAATAGCATCATCACATGGTGAAAATTTTATGTAAATCCTATAATAGTTGCCACCTTTATAGACCAAAAACCTTGAAAAATGACTTGTAGAAAATCGCCTATTTCTCTGCAACCGTACAAGTTAGAAACCATTTTGAGGTATCTGTATGATCGAATGAGTTCATTCTATTTGTTGATTGGAATCAAATATCATAATTTTAAAAACATTACAAATCTGATTCATTTGAATAAAATATCTGTTTTGAAGGCTAAAAATACAGTTTTTGCCAAAATGACGTTACTTCCGGTGATAATGAAAATCTTAAATTACTTGTATGAAATCGTAAATGGCATTAGGTATCACACAATGAAAATTTCATGAAAATCGAATAATAATTGACACTTTTATTGACAAAAAACCTTAAAAAGTGACCTGTTGAAAATTGCCTATTTCTCCGCAACTGAACAAGTTAGAAACCATTTTGTGATATCTATATGATCGTAAGGGTTCATTGTATTAGTTCATTTGAATCAAATATCAAAATTTTAAACAAATAACAAATATGACTCATTTGAATAAATTACTGGTTTCGAAGGCTATAAATACAATTTTTGCCCAAATTACGTCATTTCCGGTGATATTGAAAATGTTAAATTGGTTTGACCTAGTTAAAATTGACATTACACATCAAATGGTGTCACTTTTATGAAAATCGAATAATAATTGACTCTTTTACAGGCAAACTAGCGTAAAAAGTGACTCATGCAAAATTGCCCATTTCTCGGCAACTGCGCATATTACAAATTAATTTTCACATACATTCTCTCCGTATAGATTATTGCTACGAGTTTATGAAAGTTACGAAGTAATATTTTAAAATATGAAAACGCTGGATGGGTTGTAAATAGCTTAATTTTACACCTTTTTTCACCTTTTAATCGAAATAGCCCGAAAACGGAATCGAAATTAAAAAAACTGGTCCCAACATTTTGTGCGCCTTTAAAGGGCGCACAATTTCAGTTATACCAGATTTGAAAAAAATAATATTTGCTTTCGAAAAATGGTACCTAACTGTCAAAATTGTAGTTTTTTGTCAATTTACGCCACTTCCGGTGCCGACAGATAACACTATTGGTAACAAAAAAAATGACAATTGAGACAACGGAGCATATGAACTTTGTTTTATACAAATCGAACAATAAATAATTAATCTAGGACTGAAAAACTGAATTAGCCAATTGGGGCCAAGGAAAATTACCGAGACAAAAATTTTTCACATTTTTGCCCAAGTCAGAGGACTCGTTATATTTGTGTAAAACACGACTAAAAAATATTCATAAATAAAAAAGTTTTTTGTAAAAATTTAAATTTTCTAAATTTAGCGCCTAATATCTGCGAAGATTTGCCGAAAATCAAAAATCAAAAGTAGCGTAGCTATGTGCCCCGTCTCCGGCTATGCCAAAATGCATCGAAAGTTAAAATCCAATGATTATTGTTAAAATTACTGCAATATTTCTAAAAACGATAGCTTCGGTGATTTCGGACATTTCGCATTGTCGCAGAACGTTCAAAATAGCTTTATCCTCTAAGTCACACCCACTTTTTCAGTAAAACTGAAGAAATCGTAACGATCCGACAATCAGTTGCTGAGATCTACTCAAAACAAAAGAAGAATAATAATAATAATAAGAACTAGAACTGCGAAGCAGTAATGACGGGTTTCACCGGTGCCACGTTACCCTTGAACTTATGTCACTTCCGGTACCAAAATTACATTACTTCCGGTGATAATGAAAATGTTAAATTGGTTTATGAAATCAGAAATAGCATCATCACATGGTGAAAATTTTATGTAAATCCTATAATAGTTGCCACCTTTATAGACCAAAAACCTTGAAAAATGACTTGTAGAAAATCGCCTATTTCTCTGCAACCGTACAAGTTAGAAACCATTTTGAGGTATCTGTATGATCGAATGAGTTCATTCTATTTGTTGATTGGAATCAAATATCATAATTTTAAAAACATTACAAATCTGATTCATTTGAATAAAATATCTGTTTTGAAGGCTAAAAATACAGTTTTTGCCAAAATGACGTTACTTCCGGTGATAATGAAAATCTTAAATTACTTGTATGAAATCGTAAATGGCATTAGGTATCACACAATGAAAATTTCATGAAAATCGAATAATAATTGACACTTTTATTGACAAAAAACCTTAAAAAGTGACCTGTTGAAAATTGCCTATTTCTCCGCAACTGAACAAGTTAGAAACCATTTTGTGATATCTATATGATCGTAAGGGTTCATTGTATTAGTTGATTTGAATCAAATATCAAAATTTTAAACAAATAACAAATATGACTCATTTGAATAAATTACTGGTTTCGAAGGCTATAAATACAATTTTTGCCCAAATTACGTCATTTCCGGTGATATTGAAAATGTTAAATTGGTTTGACCTAGTTAAAATTGACATTACACATCAAATGGTGTCACTTTTATGAAAATCGAATAATAATTGACTCTTTTACAGGCAAACTAGCGTAAAAAGTGACTCATGCAAAATTGCCCATTTCTCGGCAACTGCGCATATTACAAATTAATTTTCACATACATTCTCTCCGTATAGATTATTGCTACGAGTTTATGAAAGTTACGAAGTAATATTTTAAAATATGAAAACGCTGGATGGGTTGTAAATAGCTTAATTTTACACCTTTTTTCACCTTTTAATCGAAATAGCCCGAAAACGGAATCGAAATTAAAAAACATGGTCCCAACATTTTGTGCGCCTTTAAAAGGCGCACAATTTCAGTTATACCAGATTTGAAAAAAATAATATTTGCTTTCGAAAAATGGTACCTAACTGTCAAAATTGTAGTTTTTTGTCAATTTACGCCACTTCCGGTGCCGACAGATAACACTATTGGTAACAAAAAAAATGACAATTGAGACAACGGGGCATATGAACTTTGTTTTATACAAATCGAACAATAAATAATTAATCTAGGACTGAAAAACTGAATTAGCCAATGGGGGCCAAGGAAAATTACCGAGACAAAAAATTTTCACATTTTTGCCCAAGTCAGAGGACTCGTTATATTTGTGTAAAACACGATTAAAAAATATTCATAAATAAAAAAGTTTTTTGTAAAAATTTAAATTTTCTAAATTTAGCGCCTAATATCTGCGAAGATTTGCCGAAAATCAAAAATCAAAAGTAGCGTAGCTATGTGCCCCGTCTCCGGCTATGCCAAAATGCATCGAAAGTTAAAATCCAATGATTATTGTTAAAATTACTGCAATATTTCTAAAAACGATAGCTTCGGTGATTTCGGACATTTCGCATTGTCGCAGAACGTTCAAAATAGCTTTATCCTCTAAGTCACACCCACTTTTCCGATAAAACCGAAGAAATCGTAACGATCCGACAATCAGTTGCTGAGATCTACTCAAAACAAAAGAAGAATAATAATAATAAGAATAATAATTTTAACAAAAACAATAGTGTTTCACACAAGCTACGCAGTGTGAAACCCTAATAATAATTTTAACAAAAACAATAGTGTTTCACACAAGCTACGCAGTGTGAAACCCTAATAATTTTAACAAAAACAATAGTGTTTCACACAAGCTACGCAGTGTGAAACCCTAATAATAATTTTAACAAAAACAATAGTGTTTCACACAAGCTACGCAGTGTGAAACCCTAATAATTTTAGTAATCTCAATAGGCTTTCACACGAAAGTCTGAAAGCCTAATAATAATATCATGTTATGATAGTTTATTATGTTGTGATTGTATGTGATTTGTCACTTTATACAATGACAATATTTACATTTAATATGATTTGGAAATCCGATATTTTGACCATTAAAGGGAGATTAACTCGTCAAAAAGCCTCTTTTATCAGCATTTCAGTCCTAATTTTAAATTACAATATTATTTGACCAAATCCATACACCGGAATTCACTTTGGAGATATCAGAATTCGCCCGTACAATCTTCCTATTTACTTATATTTTCCATTAATATTAAATTACTATAAAACACATAAAATTACTGGGATTCACATTGAAAACATATAAACACCGGAATTCACTTTCAAATACAAATATCGGAATTCGCACTTCAGACCTTCGTACTCGATCACAAATATTTTACAATAATAATAAATTACTTTAAAACTCCGGAATTCACTTAGAAAAAATATCTGAATTCGCACTTTAGACCTTCGTATTTACTAATATTTTACATTAATAAAAAATTACTTTAAAACACCCGAATTCACTTTGAGAAAATCGGAATTCGCCCCAAGACAATTGTATTTACTTATATTTTGCATTAATAACTAGAATGTATCTGCTGTAAAACGATATTTCCAGATGGTCAACTCGGGGAAACACAATAAAAACACAGCAGTAATCCATGTAAAATGTCAAACCGAACATTTCTCGAATGTAGATGAGCTAAGTTTATTCTAAAATTAACTTATATTAAATTACTATAAAACACATAAAATTACTGGGATTCACATTGAAAACATATAAACACCGGAATAAAGTCTCATACGAAGGTCTTAAGTGCGATTTCCGATATGTTGAAAGTGAATTCCGGTGTTTATATGTTTTCAAAGTGAATCCCGGTGATTTAAAGTAATTTATTATTAATGTAAAATATTAGTAAATACGAAGGTCTTCAGTGCGAATTCAGATATGTTGAAAGTGAATTCCGGTGATTTTATGTGTTTTAAAGTAATTCAATATTAATATTAAAGGACAATATTGGTGTCAGTCATTATCAAATATGTGAGAGAACTAATTAAACACGTTCCAAATATAATTTTAACACAGAGATCATTGCTACGATAGCTGAGTAATACAGGTTTTCTGAATCGGAAGTGACGAACGCCAAAGTAAAACACGAGTCATACCTCTATATAACTGACTGATGTGACGAGTGATAACAGATACACGGCCGAATTTCTGCTCACTAATAATTCCTTCCAAAATCAAAAGACGAAGAGAATGTATGTGAAAATTAGTTAGTAATATGAGCAGTTGCCGAGAAATGGGCAATTTTGCATGATCCACTATTTACGCTAGTTTGCCTGTAAAAGAGTCAATTATTATTGGATTTTCATAAAAGTGACACCATTTGATGCATAATGTCAATTGTGACTAGTTCAACTCAATTTAACATTTTCCATGTCACCGGAAATGACGAAATTTGGGTAAAAACTGTATTTATAGCCTTAGAAACAAATAATTTATTGAAATGAGTCGTATTTGTTGTTTGTTTAATATTTTGATATTTGATTCTAATCAACTAATAGAATGAACCCATACGATCATATAGGTATCACAAAATGGTTTCTAACTTGTTCAGTTGTAGAGAAATAGGTAATTTTCAACAGGTCACTTTTCAAGGTTTTTTGTCCATAAAAGTGTCAATTATTATTCGATTTTCATGAAATTTTCACTATGTGATACCTAATGCCATTTACGATTTCATACAAGTAATTTAAGATTTTCATTATCACCGGAAGTAACGTCATTTTGGCAAAAACTGTATTTTTAGCTATCAAAACAGATATTTTATTCAAATGAGTCTGAGTTGTTATGTTTTTAAAATTATGATATTTGATTCCAATCAACAAATAGAATAAACCCATACGATCATACAGATTCCAGAAAATGGTTTCTAACTTGTATGGTTGCAGAGCAATTGACGGTTTTCTACAAGTCACTTTTTAAGGTTTTTGGTCTATAAAAGTGGCAATTATTATTCGATTTACATAAAATTTTCACCATGTGATGCCTTATGCCATTTCTGATTTCATAAAACTAATTGAATATTTTCATTATCACCGGAAGTACTGTACACTTACATGTAACAAATATATAAAATGAATTGATATTGCTGGATTTGGTTGATTCGGCGTCCATTTTATTTGATGTGTGCAATGATGAGGTGGAAACCTGTTTAATGGTTTCATTGGTACCGGAAGTGACATATTTTAGGGTAACGTGGCACCGGTGAAACCCGTCATTACTGCATCGCAGTTCTAGTTATTCTTCTTATTATTATTCTTCTTTTGTTTTGAGTAGATCTCAGCAACTGATTGTCGGATCGTTACGATTTCTTCGGTTTTATCGGAAAAGTGGATGTGACTTAGAGGATAAAGCTATTTTGAACGTTCTGCGACAATGCGAAATGTCCGAAATCACCGAAGCTATCGTTTTTAGAAATATTGCAGTAATTTTAACAATAATCATTGGATTTTAACTTTCGATGCATTTTGGCATAGCCGAAGACGGGGCACATAGCTACGCTACTTTTGATTTTTGATTTTCGGCAAATCTTCGCAGATATTAGGCGCTAAAACTTTTTTATTTATGAATATTTTTTAGTCGTGTTTTACACAAATATAACGAGTCCTCTGACTTGGGCAAAAATGTGAAAATTTTTTGTCGGTAATTTTCCTTGGCCCCCATTGGCTAATTCAGTTTTTCAGTCCTAGATTAATTATTTATTGTTCGATTTGTATAAAACAAAGTTCATATGCTCCGTTGTCTCAATTGTCATTTTTTTTGTTACCAATAGTGTTATCTGTCGGCACCGGAAGTGGCGTAAATTGACAAAAAACTACAATTTTGACAGTTAGGTACCATTTTTCGAAAGCAAATATTATTTTTTTCAAATCTGGTATAACTGAAATTGTGCGCCCTTTAAAGGCGCACAAAATGTTGGGACCAGTTTTTTTAATTTCGATTCCGTTTTCGGGCTATTTCGATTAAAAGGTGAAAAAAGGTGTAAAATTAAGCTATTTACAACCCATCCAGCGTTTTCATATTTTAAAATATTACTTCGTAACTTTCATAAACTCGTAGCAATAATCTATACGGAGAGAATGTATGTGAAAATTAATTTGTAATATGCGCAGTTGCCGAGAAATGGGCAATTTTGCATGAGTCACTCTTTACGCTATTGTGCCTGTAAAAGAGTCAATTATTATTGGATTTTCATAAAAGTGAAACCATTTGATGCATAATGTCAATTGTGGCTAGTTCAACTCAATTTAACATTTTCAATGTCACCGGAAATGACGAAATTTGGACAAAAACTGTATTTATAGCCTTCGAAACAAATAATTTATTCAAATGAGTTGTATTTGTTGTTTGTTTAAGATTTTGATATTTGATTCTAATCAACTAAAGAATGAACCCATACGATCATATAGATATCACAAAATGGTTTCTAACTTGTTCAGTTGCGGAGAAATAGGCAATTTTCAACAGGTCACTTTTCAAGGTTTTTTGTCCATAAAAGTGTCAATTATTATTCGATTTTCATGAAATTTTCACTGTGTGATACCTAATGCCATTTACGATTTCATACAAGTAATTTAAGATTTTCATTATCACGGAAAGTAACGTCATTTTGGCAAAAACTGTATTTTTAGCCTTCAAAACATATTTTATTCAAATGAGTCTGATTTGTAATGTTTTTAAAATTATGATATTTGATTCCAATCAGCAAATAGATTGAACCCATACGATCATACAGATACCAGAAAATGGTTTCTAACTTGTACGGTTGCAGAGAAATAGACGATTTTCTACAAGTCACTTTTCAAGGTTTTTGGTCTATAAAAGTGGCAATTATTATTTGATTTACATAAAATTTTCACCATGTGATGCCTTATGCCATTTCTGATTTCATAAAACTAATTGAACATTTTCATTATCACCGGACGTACTGTACACTTGCATGTAACAAATGTATAAAATGAATTGATATTGCTGGATTTGGTTGATTCGGCATCCATTTTATTTGATGTTTGCAATGCTTATGTGGAAACCTGTTTAATGGTTTCATTGGTACCGGAAGTGACATGTTTAGGGTAATGTGGCACCTGTGAAACCCGTCATTACTGCATCGCAGTTCTAGATATTATTATTATTGTTATTCCAAATTATTTTTGTTTAGATCTCAGCACCTCCTTGTCGGATCGTTACGATTTCTTCGGTTTTACTGGAAAAGTGGGCGTGACTTAGAGGATAAAGCTAATTTGATCGTTCTGCGACAATGCAAAATGTCCGAAATCACCGAAGCTATCGTTTTTAGAAATATCGCAGTAATTTTAACAATAATCATTGGATTTTAACTTTCGATACATTTTGGCATAGCCGGACACAGGGCACATAGCTATGCTACTTTTGATTTTTGATTTTCGGCAAATCTTCACAGATATTAGGCGCCAAATTTCGAAAATTAAATTTTTTACAAAAAACTTTTTTATATGAATACTTTTCACATGATAATTTGAATTGATATAATCAATATTCAAAAGTTGATCTTATAGTTTATCAAGTAAGCAACCCATCATGTCCTGAAAGGTATTTTGAAATGTTTCCATATTCTTTATGAGTTTGTCTGTTCTCTCGGTCATCTCTCGGTCACTTTCTTCATGTATTTTAAAATTTCATCTCCATCGCTATTCCTCTTGCGTTTTTTACTCGGTAGTTTCACTTGATAATTTGATGAAGATGGGTTTGAACTGCTTGGCTCTGTCTCTTGTCTCTCATCAATTTGTGCAGTGTCATCCGTTTGTCCAACTTCAGATGGTCTGTGTACGTTAATTCCATCGGCTGTAGCTGTAAGTACAAAATTGATATCGTGACGATCGCCGATCAAACGATTCATTTCGGTGTAAAATGCAAATTTGGTTGGCGCCTTTCCAGTAGTAGAATTATTCAAAACCGCTTTTTTGAAACCATCAATTAGAGTTTGCCATTTTCTTGCAACTCTCTTTGAGTCAAATACTTTTTCAAATGTTGTACACAGTTTCTCGGTAAATTCTGCCCATAACTGTCTTTGTTTTCCTCTACCAAGTCTAATTTTATTTTCCAATTCTGTAATAGATTTTGGTATTTCATCATAATTTTCAATGTGGTCCTGCATTAACGATATTAAATATAAAGTCTCCTCGCATGTCCATACGTTGTGTGTTGGCCAATTTCTATTTTCTGTAGCGCCAACAGAAGAACTGGAATTTCTCAAAGGACTTCGTGTTGAAGCCATTTGTTGATCACTCATTTCTGTTTCTTTGGAAGAAATTGTGGCACATAGTTGATCAGTGGCATTTTCGGAAACTATCTTCAACGGTTTAGAATCAGTATTTAGAATTCTAAGTTTCGTTTGAAGCTGTTCGTCCAATTAATAATCATCATGAAGGTCTTGATATATGCTTTCGTTTATTCTAACCATACAATCTTCATCAAAGTACAACAATCCATTTTTCGAATACACTGCAATTATAATAATAAAGAACTGGATTATATATACCAGCTTTCAATGTACCGGTAAGCCTATTATCCCTTCAAGGATTATTAAAACCGCTAATCACCATTTGTGAAAATTAAATCGCTAAACGGAATATTATCAGTCCAAAGAAGGTTCAGTTCTTTTAGTATTTACAAAGATATGATGAATTGAAAACAATATAAACAAGTCAGTGGAATCTTTAAGTATTGGTCAATCTTTTAGATAAATATCTACATAATATACCGTTGATGGCCTATATTGGTTTCGTTTTAATTAAATGTTAAATAATCAAAATTAGATATGGCCTAGTGCCCTAAAAATGCAAATGTCGATGAGCAGTATGGTCAAATAGCCGACTGGTAATATCTAATTACATGTAATTGTTTCGGTATGTAGACTTTTTAAATTCAAAGGAAGGTACGTTAGTCCCGAAATGACCTAGTTTGTGCCGAGTGGACGTTAAACCACAGTTTTCCCCCACGTTACTGGAACATTTTTGTTGATATAGACTGTACCATCCTAAAACCTGAACTGCCGTACAATAACAAGTTAGAACACAATAGAAAGCCAGGTATCTTCCTCGTTTTCTGTTCGATGTGTTTCTTGTCACTGTTCAGAAAATGTATCCCAATATGTAAAATCCTACAAATCACGTATTCAGATCGATATGCACATCCACAACAAGCATTTAACTACAAAAATATTATCATTACCGTTCAAAACGTTCAATTTTACAACTTCTGCTGCCATCTTGTTACGTCGTATGTCGTGAACTCGTTATAATTTTAGCTACCCGAGTTCTCCAGTAGAAACCACGACTTCCGAGCCAATTTTTGTAGTTACGAACGCTATTTACCATTTCGTTAGTCGTATTCCCCATAAAACCGAGGAGTGACGAATACAGCAATGGTCGGGCCCGGTTATGGACATAAAAGAGGGGGCGGGGCAGCTTTCCTAGGACGGATTTAAGACTGAATCGAGGGTTTTCAGAAATAATCTATGGTGCCACATGAAAGAGGGATAAACACTCTTCAATTCCATGCCATGTTCGAGTGGCTCAAGAAAATAAAATAGCAGCGGCCGTTTGGTAATACAGAATTGACAAACAAGACGGGGGTGGGGGTGGGGGGTACTGCTTTCCTAGCACGGATTTCAGATTATGCTGAGGACTTTCAAGAATAATTTATTGTGCCACATGATAGAGGGATAACCACTCTTTCATTCTATGCCAAGTATTGCGTGGCTCAAGAAAATGAAATAGTAGCGGTAGTTTGGTAAACAGAATTGACATTAAGGTGTTTTCCGGTTTAACCGGTAATTAATTCAACCTGTTTTGCGGTGTATTCCAGTGACTTTCCGAAATTATCTATGGTGCTACAGAAATGGGTGATAAAGACTTTCATTTCTTGCCCATTATTGTATGTCTTCAGTGGTTTAAATAGATTAGTAGTGCGGACATTTGTTATTCATTCCGTACGCTCACTTCAACGGCTAAACATTGTGTTTTGTTAACCGAAGCTTTCGACGATGAGGGTCAAGGTCATAAAACGTCCGCTCAGCGTAATGTCCGCTGACTTCAGCCTACATCGTAGATAGCGGACAATACTTTTAGCGGGGGCAAAACCGGCGGCACCGCCTTTTCAACATACACGTGATTTTGTTTTACTTTTACACAGAAATTCCGAAATGGCAAATAATACCGGCAGTACGGAAATTCCAGCAGAAATAAAAGGAAAACTTGCAGCATTAGATGCATCTCTAACAGGCTTAGAGACCAGTTTAGAGCCACTGCTGAAAACCGCACTAAGTGAAATGAGTAGCAAGGTGAAATTCGATACATCGTGATGTGAGGCTGAATTTTATGTGTAGTTGTAGCCAGTGTAGTAGGATAAAGAACGAGACTTCGGTTATACTGGGGAAAGAAAGACTGAAGAAAATAACCCGAGAGAAAGAAAAACCGAGGCCTGCCGGCCTCGGTTTTTCTGTGGTTTTTTTTTCCTGAAGTCTTTCTTCCCTAGCATAACCGGCGCTATTGCACTTTCGTACCTCTACCAGTTCCCGTGGTCGTAGGCACTTGAAATTTTCAGAGGATGTTAAGGGGGACTAACTTCATCCGTTTGACGCCATAGAGGTCACAATTTTTATCCGATTTTTTTGAAACTTGAAATGTAAGTTTATAACACAAAGATCTCAGTTCCTTTCGACATTTGCGCATATGGGACCATAACTTCCTGAATTATGGCCCCTGATTGTACGAAAAATCGCGTTTTTAGCTTGTGGACCCTATAGAGGTCATAATTTTTATCTGATTTAAAAAAACGTATTATTATATCACCGTTACACCCTAAGGAGGACTGAGTTCGAATTTCGTGAAAATCAGCCCAAAATTGACAGACAAAATGGCTGCCGTTTGTTCAGTTCCTTTCGTTATTTACGCATATCGAATTGTAATTTCCTGAATTATGGCCCTTGATTGTAGGAAAAATCACTTTCTTGTTAGCTTGTTCTCTATCCATCTCTCGAAAATGTGGGCGTATCCTGCCTGGCAGCCGCTGGTTAGCTTCTGGACCCTAAAGACGTCATAATATTTATCAGATTTAAAAAAACTTATTATTATATCACCGTTACTCCCTAAGGACGACTAAGTTCGAATTTCGTGAAAATCGGCCCTAAACTGACAGACAAAATGGCCGCCCTTCGTTCTCAAATAGCGTAAAAATATGGTATATCAAGGTTGTGGACACTATTGAGGTCATAATTTTTATCCGATTTTGATGGAACTTGAAATGTAAGTTTACAACCCAAAAATCTCGGTTCCTTTCGATATTTGCGCATATCGAATTGTAATTTTCTGAATTATGGCCCTTGATTGTAGGAAAAATCACTTTCTTTTTAGCTTGTTCTCTATCCATCTCTCAAAAATGAGGGCGTATCTAGCCCGGCAGCCGTTGGTTATCCATTTTTATTCTCCATGTTACAGTGGTATCGTCATAACTACGTAGCCCTACTGTGAAAAAAAAAGATTAAAGTTGAAGGGATCGAGAGGGGGGGGGGTAGAAAGTAAAAATGTAGGGCTTATCGAAGGTTCGGATTAGCCATACCAAGTGCATGATTTCACAGAAGTCATGGTCATTATTTATTTATTTCACATTTATTCGTACATTAGTGTACACTTACAATATTTACAATATATATAAGGCATAAATAAGTCAAGGCATAAATAAGTAATTATTTCATTAAGATCTTTTTTATGCGAGTAAATTTCGTGCGACTCACGCATATTTATCATATCTACAATTTGACCCGCTCTTTTGAGATCAGACTGATTTACATTGGTATTATCCCATTTATTTATTGCATGGTAAGCCGATTTATTGTATGGTGACTTGATCTCTGTCCCCTTCTACTGATGTTGACCTTGTATATTAATCGTATAAATTATTAATTTCCGTCCTAGTCCGGAATTTTTTTCCGTATGCAAATGAGCTTTGTTGTAGTTTCCATATAAGGTATATGTTCTAATATACATTTGTCTATAATGCAAAATGCAGAATGGAGAAGTGTAATGGGCAAAATAACTATTATATTATACTGTATTTTGTATTATTGAATAGTGTAGGGCTTATCGAAGGCTCGGATTAGCCATACCGAGCGCATGATTTCACAGAGGTCATGGTCATCCAGCGAATTCCTTATTGCATGCTAGCTTGATTCGTCCTTATTGCATGGTAAGCCGATTTATTGTATGGTGAATGCGCAGTCATTCTTGTATTATGAAAAGAAGCTGAAAATCTTCGAAAGTAATCACACTTTCAATAAAAATGTAAACTTGCTAAATTCACCTTTAGTCTTAGTGACCCTGGAGGTCAAAAGGTGAAATTGACCGTTTTTGCACTAGGAAGATTTAAAGCAAAAAAATGTCAACGTAAAATATAAAAACTAAAGCGAAACCTGTTCTAATTAATAATAGGAACATTTAAAATTTATCTTTAGGGGGTATTGTGGAGCAATGGAAATTGCAAATTGTTAAACTAAAATACGTATTTTGAACTACTGACATATGCAGTTTGTACAGGGAACATTGTAATAATATTGACAATGTTATCCTATCATAAAAGTATGGCAATTTTGGTATATATGGAAAGTAGAAACATCCAATCTTACTATAAAAAAATACTGGATTCCCTGAAAAACATCCATGGAGCACATACAGGACAAAAATGTAAGGGTTTCCTATTGTAAATGTTTCCTTACTGACAAAAGAAAATATGTGACAACCCTTGGAGACTGCCTGGACGACTTAGCTGCTGTGGGAGTATGTTTTGTTTCCTATTTAATCCTATTTTGATGAAACTTGAAATGTAAGTTTATAACCCAAAGATCTCAGTTCCTGTAGATATTCGTGCAAATTGGACCGTAACTTCCTGAATTATGGCCCCTGATTGTACGAAAAATCGCATTTTTAGCTTGTGGACCCTATAGAGGTCACAATTTTTATCCGATTTAAAAAAACGTTTTAGTATATATATCCCTGTTACACCCTAAAGATGGCTAAGTTCGAATTTCGTGAAAATCGGCCTAAAACTGACAGACAAAATGGCCGCTCCTCGTACGCAAATAATGAAAAAATATGGTACATCAAGGTTGTGGACCCTCTAGAGGTCATAATTTTGATCCGATTTTGATGAAACTTGAAATACATGTTTATAACCCAAAGATCTTGGTTCCTTTTAAAATTTGCGCAAAGATCTTGGTTCCTTTCAAAATTCGCGCATCGGATGATAACTTTCTGAATTATGCCCCTTGATTGTACAAAGAATAACGTTTTTAGCTTGTGGTCACTCTAGAGGTAACAATTTATATCAAATTTAAAAAACTGTTTAAATATATCACCGACACACCCTAATGATGGCCGATTCCGAATTTCTTGAAAATCGAACCAAAACTGCTGGACAAAATGGCCGTCCCTCATACGCAAATAATGTAAAAATATGGTACATCAAGGTTGTGGACCCTCTAGAGGTCATAATTTTAAGCCGATTTTGATGAAACTTGAAATACATGTTTATAACCCACAGATCTTGGTTCCTTTTAAAATTTGCGCATATCGGATGTTAACTTTCTGAATTATGTCCCTTGATTGTGCGAAAAATCACGTTTTTAGCTTGTGGTAACTCTAGAAGTAAACAATTTTTATCCGATTTAAAAAACTTTTGAATATATCACCGTTACACCCTAATGATGGCTAAGTTTAAATTTCGTGAAAATTGGACCAAAATTGCCTGACGAAATGGCCGCCCCTCGTATGCAAGTAGTGTAAATATATGGTATATCAAGGTTGTGACCCTCTATAGGCCACAATTTTTGTCCGATTTTGATGAAACTTGCGCATTTTAGATCATTGCCCCTGATTGTACAAAAAAATTGCATTTGTTTTTAGCTTTTTCTCTATCCATCTCTTGCAAAATGTGGGCATATCCTGCCTGGCAGCCGCTGGTAAAAGTATTATATTGAGGCACAGCCATCAAGATGTTCTGCTCTGTCCATCACACATACATGACAAAGCAGCATATTACCCTTTGCTTTAAAGTACAGGAATTAGACAATATTTATTTATGTACATGTATAAACATTTTCTTACAGCTTGAACCACTGGATTGTGCCAAAATGGATTTGGTTGCCGCTTATGCCATTAATTCATTATTTTGGGGTATGTATTTTATATCATTTGATTTAATTAAATGTGCACTTGGTAATTAGTTCTCTCAGTTGACTGTTTGAAGACAATGATATTAATATTTAAATGATATTTAAATGGAGTTAAAAGATGAGCATTTTCTGCTTAAGGTAAGCAGAGATAATCCATTTGATTGGTTGATGCTTTGGGACTTGATAACTTTGGTTCTAGTTAAGTGAGAGTGATGAAACTTGGTGTATAGTTTCAATTCATCACATCATCAATACCTTGACTAAGTTTGATTATGAAAGCATTTTCTGTTCAGGGTAAGCAAATCGATAAGCAATTTGATTGGTCGAGACCTTTTAGCTCGACAACTTTGATTCTAATTGAGTGATAGTGGTGAAACTTTGTGTATAGTTTTATTACATCAAATTTGTCCTTGTCTAAAGAAAATCGGATAAACTTGAAAGAAAAACAGCTTCAAACTTTGAAAATTTTGTAAGATAAAACATTCTTCAAATACGTCGTGATCAATGACGTCATTGGTCGTCATGGACAACGCCATTGTAATCCGGGAACTTGAAAGTAGTTCTAATGGCGGACTTTGTCATACAGCCGAGATTAGATGTAGGGTACTGGAATCTGTTGAGGTTTGCCGAGTGGGTGTTTATTATGTGAATGCCTTGACATAGTTCATTCATGCGCATTTTCCACTAAGGCTAGGCAGAGATGAGCAATTTGATTGGTTGAGACTTTGGAACACGATAACTTTGGTTCTAATTGGGTGAGAAAGATGAAACTGAGTATAAATTCATTATATCAAAATATTGACTACGTTCGATGATGAGAATTTTCTGCTTAGGCTAAGTAGTGATAAGCAATGATTGGTCAAGACTTTGGAACATAACAATTCTGCTTTTAATTGAGGTATAGATGTTCATAAGGCTAATGTCTTGACTGAGTTCAATGATTAATATTTCCCATTAAAGCTAAGCAATTTCTATGGTCGATGCTTTTGGACAAGATAACTACAATAACTGATGGAGAATGATGAATCTTATGTGTAAAGTTTCACTCACAACCAGGTACTTTAAAACCTGAGTTTGATAGAGAACATTTTATGCTTAGACTAAGCATAGATAATCAGTTTGATTACTGAATACTTTTGAAAAAGATAAATGTACAATTAATTATTATGTGTCATCTGGGTTTTTTATACGCCCACATTGAAATGTGGTTGTATATTGTCGTCGCCCCCGTCCGTCCGTCGGTCCAGCGTCCACAATTGCTTGTGGACGCTCTAGAGGCTAAATTTAATATCCGATTGACTTAAAATTTATATACAGTGTTTAAGGCCATGAGACGAAGAAGCCTATTGATTTTCAGCGATTTCCGATAATTACTGCCAGAGTTATGGCCCTTGATCACTTCAAAAAATCTTGTGGACGCTCTAAAGGCTAAAGTTAATATCCGATTGATTTTAAATTTATACAGTGTTTAAGGTCATGAGGCGAAAAAGCCTATTGATTTGATTTTCAGCGATTTCCGATAATAACTGCCAGAGTTATGGCCCTTGATCACTTCAAAAAATCTTGTGGACGCTCTAGAGGCTAAAGTTAATATCCGATTGACTTTAAATTTATACACAGTGTTTAAAGTCATGAGTTGAAGAAGTCTGTTCATTTTCAGCGATTTTCGATAATTACTGCCAGAGTTATTGTCCTTGATCACTTTGAAAAATCTTGTGGACGCTCTAAAGGTCAAAGTTAATATCCGATTGACTTTAAATTTATACACAGTGTTAGGGTCATGAGACGAAGAAGCCTATTGATTTACAATGATTTTCGATAATTACTGCCAGAGTTATGGCCCTTGATCACTTCAAAAAATCTTGTGGACGTTCTAGAGGTCAAAGTTAATATACAATTGACTTTAAATTTATGCACAGTATTTAAGGTCATGAGACGAAGAAGCCTATTGATTTTCAGCGATTTCCGATCTTTACAGCTAGAGTTATGGCCCTTGATCACTTCGAAAAATCTTGTGGACGCTCTAGAGGTTTAAGTTAATATCCGATTTATACACAGTGTTTAAGGTCATGAGATGAAGAATCCTATTGATTTTCAGCGATTTCCGATAATTTTTGCCAAAAATCTTGAGGACACTCTAGAGGCTAAAGTTAATATCCGATTGATTTTAAATTTATACACAGTGTTTAAGGTCTTGAGACGCACAAGTATATTGATTTTCAATGAATCTTTATGACTTGAACAGCTAAATCCATGATGTTAAAAGTTTCGTATACTAAACGTTAGCATGGGGCAGAACTTTATAAAAAACCGAACAAATTCTAATGGTTTCCTGATAATTACTTAATGAGTTGTTACTCTTAATCAGATTTTAATGTATTATAAATGTTTCATTACAGAAAAAAGTAAAAATATGCGACAACTCTTGTTGACTGCCCGGACGATATAGCTGCTGTGGGCTTATGTTTCGTTGCCTGGCAACCTATCTTTTTTGGCTTTTGGCAGGGGACATCAGCCTCACTGTTGGCTTGTTGTTACGTCATTGGGCACAATTAACCAATCTAATTAGTAGGGGATACCAGGGAATATAAAAGAGCAAAATTAACCTTAGCCGTCAGATGCTGTTTGAATTCTTAGAAGAAACATGATGTGAGTTTTCCATCCATCCGTCCACAATTTGTTTGTGGACACTCTACAGGTCACAATTCTGACGAAACTTGAAATATAGGTTTGTCTCCAAAAGATCTTGGTTGCTTTCGATATTGGCATGTACCAGATCGAAACTTCATGGATTATGGCCCCTGTTTTTACGAAAAATCACGTTTTTAGCTCGTAGACCCTATAGAGGTTACAATTTTTATCCGATTTTGTTGAAACTTTAAATGTAAATTTATAACCCAAAGATCTCGGTTCCTTTCATTATTCCCGCATATCGGACCGTAACTTCCTGAATTATGGCCCTTGATTGTACGAAAAATCACGTTTTTAGCTTGTGGACCCTGTAGAGGTCTGATATAAAAAATATGTATTATTAGATCACCGTTACACCCTAAGGATGGCTGAGTTCGAATTTTGTGAAAATCGGCCCAAAACTGACTGACAAAATGACCGCCCTTCGTTCTCAAATAGCGTAAAAATATGGTATATCAAGGTTGTGGACCCTATAGAGGTCACAATTTTTACCCGATTTTGTTGAAACTTGAAATGTAAGTTTATAACACAAAGATCTTGGTTCCTTTCGATATTTGCGCATATCGAATTGTAATTTCCTGAATTATGGTCCTAGATTGTAGGAAAAATCAATTTCTTTTTAGCTTGTTCTCTATCCATCTCTCGAAAATGTTCTGGACCCTATAGAGGTCACAATTTTAATGCTATTTTGATGAAACTTGAAATGTATGTTTATAACCCAAAGATCTCATACCTTTCGATATTAGCGCATATCGGACCGTAACTTCCTGAATTATGGCCTCTGATTGTACTAAAAATCACATTTTTTGGCTTGTGGACCCTATAGAGTTCATAATTTTTATCCGATTTAAACGTTTTAATATATCACCGTTACACGCTAAAGATGGCTGAGTTTGAAGTTCGTGAAAATCGGCCCAAAACTGACAGACAAAATGGCCGCCCTTCGTTCTCAAATAGTGTAAAAATATGGTATATCAAGGTTGTGGACCCTATAGAGGTCACAATTTTTACCCGATTTTGTTGAAACTTGAAATGTAAGTTTATAACCCAAAGATCTTGGTTCCTTTCAATATTTGCGCATATTGAATTGTAATTTCCTGAATTATGGCCCTAGATTCTAGGAAAAGTCGCATTTTTAGCTTGTGGACCCTATAGAGGTCATAATTTTTATCCGATTTAAAAAACGTTTTAGTGTATCATCGTTACATCCTAAGGACGGCTGAGTTCGAATTTCGTGAAAATCGGCTCAAAACTGACTGGCAAAATGGCCGCCCCTCATTCTCAAATAGCGTAAAAATATGGTATATCAAGGTTGTGGACCCTATAGAGGTCACAATTTTTACCTGATTTTGTTGAAACTTGAAATGTAAGTTTATAACCCAAAGATCTTGGTTCCTTTCGATATTGTAATTTCCTGAATTATGGCCCTAGATTGTAGGAAAAATCACTTTTAGCTTGTTCTCTATCCATCTCTCGAAAATGTGGGCGTATCCTGCCTGGCAGCCGCTGGTTAAGTTTTATGTAAACATATGCTTGTAAACTTTGTATCCTGTTTGATACAAAAAAATCTTTGTGTTCCTGATATATACTCAGCCAAATTAAAAACTTGACACTCAGGATTTTTGGGACTAGATTTTTAATATTTGGTTTAAGGCAACTATTTTAGTGTTATGTTGTGCACAGACGACCTTGACATCAACTGAAAGCAAGAATACGTCTCGCCAAAAGTCCTTGACATTGATAACGTTCGTGATGTCACAGTACCCCGAAAAATGAAATTCACAGACTTGGAGAACAATCGGAATAAAGTGTTAAGTAACTGTTGTGGCCTCCTCTAGATTCTCGTACTGCCACACAACGTCTTCACATGGATCTCAGAACATTAGTAAACACTACCCGAGGAAGGCGTCGCCACTGCTCAGCAAGAGCATGTTGAAGGTCCTGCAACGTCAGTGGTGGATTCACTTGCTGACGAACACATCGACCCAGTTCGTCCCAGATGTGTTCAATAGGATTAAGGTCGGGGCTAAGCGACGGCCAATCCAGGACTTGGACACCGGCATTTCTTAAAAAATTCTGTGTAGCTATTGCTGTAAGGGGTCGAGCATTGTCTTGTTGAAACGTTAGTCCAGGCCCATGTCTCTGCATAAACGGAAGAAGAACAGGTTGCAAAATCTGATCCCTATACTGGACAGTATTTAAGTTCCCTTGGACAACAACAAGAGGAGAACATCCATGTGCACAAAAAGATCCCCAAATCATGACGCTGCCGCCACTAAATTGGTCAACTTCTCTGACGCATACTTGAGCGTAACGTTCACCTCGTCTGCGGTACACTCGGACCCTGCCATCGGCAAATCTCAAAGTGAATCGAGATTCGTCACTAAAGACAACCGAATTCCACTATCTTTGAGTAAATCTTATGTGTCTTGTGGCCCACACATCTCTCTACTTGTGGAGGTTGCAGTGACAAATCTGTTTCTAAGATGACGTAATCATATTGCTTGATCTTCCTGGAGTGACGTCACACGTGGCACTCCCGCCCTTGGGCGGTCGGCAATAGTTCCAGTTTGAAGCACTCTTCTGGCTGTCTTTGTTGTCCCCCGCCTTTCGAAGAAAGCAGGGGACTATTAAAATGGGTTCGTTCGTCTGTCTGTCCGTCTGTCTGTCCGTCTGTCCGTCCGTCTGTCTGTCCGTCACACTTTTTGGGACACAATAACTCTCTTCCTAATTGAGCTAGAATGTTCAAACTTGGTGTATGTGTTTATTAGGTCAATGCCTTGATGGAGTTCGAAGATGAGCATTTTCCGCTTAGGGTAAGCAGAGATAAGCAATTTGATTGGTTGATGCTTTGGGACACGATAACTCTCTTCCTAATTGGGCTAGAATGTTCAAACTTGGTGTATGTGTTGATTAGGTCAATGCCTTGATGGAGTTCGAAGATGAGCATTTTCCGCTTAGGGTAAGCAGAGATAAGCAATTTGATTGGTTGATGCTTTGGGACACGATAACTTTTAATTGAGCTAGAATGTTCAAACTTGGTGTATGTGTTTATTAGGTCAATGCCTTGATGGAGTTCGAAGATGAGCATTTTCCGCTTAGGGTAAGCAGAGATAAGCAATTTGATTGGTTGATACTTTGGGGCACGATAACTCTCTTCCTAATTGAGCTAGAATGTTCAAACTTGGTGTATGTGTTGATTAGGTCAATGCCTTGATGGAGTTCGAAGATGAGCATTTTCCGCTTAGGGTAAGCAGAGATAAGCAATTTGATTGGTTGATGCTTTGGGACACGATAACTTTAGTTCTAATTAAGTGAGATTGATGAAACTTGGTGTATAGTTTCATTACAGTAATACCTTGACTAAGTTTGATAATGAGCATTTTCTGCTCAGGGTAAGCAGAGCGATACGCAATTTGATTTTTATATGTGTCCTCTAATTATTTTCCTATTTCGGCGGGGGACATCAGCCTCACTGTTGGCTTGTTGACATTTATTATGTCAGCGGTCGGTGGGAACAGAGTCATAGTGAACAACAGCTGGTTTTGCCTATGCCTTTCAGCATGTACATGTATCTAGTAAGGGGCAGATCCCTCTTTAAACGTATCCGAAATAAGGTCCGTCATGAAGTGAATAAAATACCAATGGATTTTTTGGGTGTTAAACGCCGCACTCAAGATATTTCACTAAATGGCAACTTGGCCAGGTCTATAGGGGAAGGAAACCCTAGACCTTTTGTTGCTACTGTTGACAACCATCCCCGATACAATTACATTTAAGTCAGTCGATCAGATAATCTAGAAAAAATATATAGATGGCAATATAAAGCGCATTACAAGGAAACACATCACTTGAAATTGGATTTAATAGGAGGACCTGATAGTTCAATGAATTCACACCTTAATTTACATTATTGTTAAAGCACACGCCCCAAAATTTTTTAGGTGTGTGTTTTTCATCTTTATATGATCAATTTTATGAAATTAAAGGCTTCTTACTACTTACTATCGTTAGAAACACTTTAAAATTTATTTGACTTACCAGAAAAAAAATTTTGTTGAAATTCATCAGTGTCAAGTTTTTAATTTGGCTGAGTATATTCTCTTCAAAAAAAGTAAGGGATATTGAAATGCAAATACCTATGCAGGTTGTGATATGATAGATAGTCATGGACATTTGACATGCTTTGAGAGTATGTTCACAGATGAAGAACTTATCGCCCCAACAGAACCACTAAGCTGCATGTGCGACACGCAATAGCGCCATACACGTGGGAGTGGTTCATTGTCAAATTTGACACTTCAAGGAAGGGTTGATGGAAACTGACGCTTGCTGGTTTATCCTATCCATGTTTGCTTTCCTATCGGTTCTTGCTTAAGATTTACTGTTTAGCGTATCTTTGCTTTAGTGTGTTACATTTAATTTGATCGGGAGAAGTGTTCGTCGGCATCGACGTCAACCGCCGACACTGCAAGAATTGGCTGTGGCACTGCAAGAGGAGTGGGTAGATTGCCCCAAATCGTTATTGGACGGTTCATTGGGAGCATGCCACGGCGAGTTGCTGAATGTCTGAGGATTGGTGGAGCAATTACTCATTATTAAGACGAAAATCAAAAATGTTCATTTTCACTTTTGACAGTGTATTTCTTTGCGAGTGAAATGGGACCGTCAGATAAACAGCCCATATGAACTGTTTAAGTTCATGTGTAGGCAATTGGCCTGTTATTAACATACACTGGTTAGCTCTAATAAAAACAGCAGTGCATTTCGGCAGTTTTGTATTGTTTCTGAATAAGTAATTAACGTGAAGTTCAAGATAAGAGAGTTCCAGTAGTATCTATGCCAGTCAAACCTAGACGATCAAATGAAATGAGGTTTAACGTCCTACTGTTCTGCTCTGACTGGGCTAATGTAGGCGGACATGCTCCATACAGTGTGCTATGAGGAAAATTTTGCCTGGGCAGCGGCACTATGGTCTACTCTTATATCGAATTCCAACTACCAAGGGATCTTTTACGTCCACGCCAATGTATACACGGGACCTCGGTTTTTCATCCCATCCAAATGACTAGACAGCTCTTCTTGTCAGGCCCTCCGTCCTGCACCACTGACAAGGGGAAACCATGTCAGAAAATCCTGATGAACTTTCTCAGCCAATGCAGGGATCAACACGCGACCTCCAGGCTAGCAAACCAGTGTCTTACCCACATTGCCACTGAGGCTCCCCCTTGATGGTCAAGGCCAAAAAAAAGATGCGTAGCAATTGAGGATGGTGTCACACGTCGGATGTGGTAAGCTTTCGGCTTTGATTTCCATATTCGACCAACGGGTATTGCTACAATAGGGAATAGTGTTTTATTTTGTTCAACAACATTGTGGAGTCCTCAGGTTTAACTGAAACTTTAATTTTAATCACCTGTAATCAGTTGTAATTATCTGCCTGTAGTTCATACTAGATATTTTACTTAATTTTCAGTTTATTTGAATGTAAATGGCATCAATCCAAAGGAACATCTTATTAAACAGGAACTGGTAATTATTTGATGTATAAAATTTGACTTATTTTGCCTCATTCGCTAAAAATAAGTGACTGAAATTTGAATAAAACTTGAAGTGAGCAAACAAATTTTATGGCCTGGAAAAAATTTAGTAATTAAAAGTAGCAGTATCCTAAATGTCTCTGCCATTATTTGTCAAGCTACACAAAATTTTTATATGCCCACATTTTCAGCTCTCTGCATCCTTCCAATCTGACCCCCCTTCCCCTGTTTCTCTGAAAACATTTTTAGTGTAACGTTGCCCCTGAAAAAAAAAAGATTCGCTTTGTTTTACTCTTGTCCCCCAACCGGCTTCCGTCATTGTAGTCATAGTCATCAGTGACTGGATAAAGACCCTGTTGTGAAAAACCATGCATACCTTGAATATGAATGCGATTACAACTGTAAAATTGCAAATGTATATCCATTATATATGACTTGGGATTTTTGCATATTTTTAGTTTCGATTTTATAGTCACCATGGTTACCAGTGGGTTTCTAAATGGCTGCCATATTTTTGTCATAAATGAAATATTGGATATTTTCTTGCCATTAAAAAGTTCAAGATGGTCAGGAATAAAGCTACATGGATTATAAGCATGATAGATATCTCTTTTGTAAGAATAGTATAGGTTTTTTGGGAAAAATCACTAAATTGTGATAAAAATGTCTTTTTTATACGCCCACATTTTCATGTGGACGTATATTGTCGTGGCCCCTGTCCGTCCGTCCACAATTGTTTGTGGACACTCTACAGGTCACAATTCTTATCCGATTTTGACGAAATTTGAAATATAGGTTTACAGAGAGCGCCGGTCTTCCTTGAGAGGCGAAGAGAGCAGAGCTTACCTCGCCGCCCCCCCACCCCAGGTGGCTGACTCGAATTCCAATCAATCGTTTACAGTCCAAGAAGACGGTACCGTTGGGAGAAAATTTTGAAATTTTAACTGCCACAAAAGCGTTTTCCTGCTATTCCAGCCTGTGAATACAGCAACTTCAATTTGGTCCAATATAGCCTACCTGGTTGACCGGAATTCCAAAAAACCAATCAATCAGCGCTGGGTTCGGGGATATACCCTCCCGGAGAAAATTTTGAAAATTTAACCACCGCAAATGCGTTTTCTGCTATTCTAGCATGTGTAAACTCCAAAAGTATCCAATGGTTTTCTAACCAAAATCCCAATCTGAATTCCTACCATCTAATCAGACTGTTGCAGCTGCATTCACAATTAATAATCGATGCCCGAAAAATGTCGCACAAAGTAGAGTGACTCCAGGCAACATTTTTAAATCCATAGTCAACTCTGTACAAATTCGTGGCATTCAATTAAAAGAAAAGTAAAATTAGTGTTATATTAGGGCTTGATAACAGTAAGGGAAGCAAAACTAGAAATGCCCGAAAAAATCTCGGGTTTACGGACAGCACTGCCGGTTTTCTTCGAGAGGCGAAGAAGCGGAACTGACCTAGTATGGACCCCGCAAGAAAATTTTGGAATATTTGACAGCCGCAAACGCGTTTTCTTGCTATTCCAGCCCGTAAAATTAGTGTTTTATTAGATTTCGGGCAGATAAAATAAATTTTTGTTTTCACTTTACCCGTCTGCCTGAAAAGTCAGCTTGCCCGAATCTTGTGGACGCTCTAGAGGCTAAAGTTAATATCCGATTGACTGTAAATTTATGCACAGTGTTTAAGGTCATGAGACAAAGAACCCTATTGATTTTCAGCGATTTCCGATAATTACTGCCAGAGTTATGGCCCTTGATCACTTTGAAAAATCTTGTGAACGCTCTAGAGGCTAAAGTTAATATCCGATTGACTTCAAATTTATGCACAGGGTCATGAGACAAAGACGCCTATTGATTTTCAGCGATTTCCGATAATTACTGCCAGAGTTATGGCCCTTGATCACTTTGAAAAATCTTGTGGACGCTGTAGAGGCTAAAATTATTATCCGATTGACTTTAAATTTATACACAGTGTTTGAGGTCATGAGATGAAAAATAATTACTGCCAGAGTTATGGCCCTTGATCACTTTGAAAAATCTTGTGACGCTCTAGAGGCTAAAGTTATCATCTGATTGACTTCAGATTGGTACACAGAGTTTAAGGTCTTGAGACGAACAAGTATATTGATTTTCAATGAATCTTTATGACTTGAACAGCTAAATCCATGATTTTAAAAGTTTTGTATACTAAACATTAGCATGGGACAGAACTTTATAAAAACCAAACAAATTCTAATGGTTTTCTGATAATTACTTAATGAGTTGTTACTCTTAATCAGATTTTAATGTATTATAAATGTTTCATTACCGAAAGAAGTAAAAATATGCGACAACTCTTGTTGACTGCCCGGACGATATAGCTGCTGTGGGCGTATGTTTT
This sequence comes from Patella vulgata, assembly GCF_932274485.2. NCBI lineage: Eukaryota > Metazoa > Mollusca > Gastropoda > Patellidae > Patella > Patella vulgata. Next base: position 35,912,758 of record NC_065883.2, read on the forward strand.
TTTGCCTGGCAACCTATCTTTAGCTTGTGGACCCTATAGAGGTCATAATTTTTATCTGATTTAAAAAAAAACGTGTTACTTTATCACTGTTACACCCTAAGGACGGCTGAGTTCGAATTTCGTGAAAATCAGCCCAAAATTGACAAACAAAATGGCCGCCCTTCGTTCTCAAATAGCGTAAAAATATAGTATATCAAGGTTGTGGACACTATAGAGGTCACAATTTTTATCCGATTTTGTTGAAACTTGAAATGTAAGTTTATAACTCAAAGATCTCGGTTCCTGTCGATCTTCGCGCATATCGGACCGAATCTTCCTGATTTATGGCCCCTGATTGTACGAAAAATCGCATTTTTAGCTTGTGGACCCTATAGAGGTCATAATTTTTATCCGATTTAAAAAAAGGATCATTATATCACCGTTACACCCTAAGGACGACTGAGTTCGAATTTCGTGAAAATCGGCCCAAAACCGACAGACAAAATGGCCACTCTTCGTTCTCACATATCATAAAAATATGGTATATCAAATTTGTGGACACTATAGAGGTCACAATTTTTATCCGATTTTGTTGAAACTTGAAATGTTAGTTTATAACCCAAAGATCTTGGTTCCTTTCGATATTTGCGCATATCGAATTGTAAATTCCTGAACTATGGCCCTTGATTGTAGGAAAAATCACTTTCTTTTTAGCTTGTTCTCTATCCATCTCTCGAAAATGTGGGCGTATCCTGCCTGGCAGCCGCTGGTTAAATTCTGGTTAGTTCTGATGCTATATTGTCAACGCCACCAGAGGAAAGGCCTATATCACCCGTCAAATAATTAAAAACTTGACTCTTTTTCACCACCGGTGCTAGATCATCATTCACTGTATTGTGTAAGTGGGGGTCGGCGGTAGTACTATTGCCGGATTTATTTAGTTCAGTTAACAAAAGCTGAATTTTGTCCCAAATTAAAATTCTCTGGTTTTCTGATGAACATCTCAGAGATTTGTGCCGTGGATCCAGAGCTGTCAAGAGCATTAGTTGTGAAATTAGGCCAACATCATTGGGAAGTCCATCCGCATTAATATCCAGTCTTTTGACAAGGCTATTTCTGATGACACTTTTTAACTCAGAGAGAGAGAGAGAAATGGGGTTTAACGTCCACTCGACATAAACTGGGTCATTTCGGGACTAACATATGGTTTAATTTGATTTACATAATTCGCTTGCGCGTAGGGTTCTTTAGCAGTGGGAGGAAACCGGAAGACCCGGAGAAAACCCACGAGGTTGGACAGGCGACCCTACTCTTTTTAACTATAATACGAGATTTGAGTCACAATCGAAACCAGGTAAATCGCGTTCAAAAAGACCAGCCAACAAGACATGTACACCGCTAGATGTTGTTACTTTTTCTGTTGCCAAGATCTCCGTGGCGTCGGCTAATGGTTCCAATACCGGTACCAAATCCTCAATAACTTTCCAGAACGAGTCCTTTAAATCAAGGGCAATATGATCTGATATTAGAGTCGTCAAAAATTACTGAATACACAGGAATCTTTAATTTTAGAAGACACTCTAACATCATATATGTCGAATTCCAGCACGTGGCAACGTCCTGAATTAGTTTAAGATGATGATCACCTTGGGCCTTACGTAGCGCCTCTGTGGCTAAAACGGAATGGTTTACGGGCCGCCCCTATGACCCTAGCAATAGCCTGCAGCTTTAACCCATCCGTAATCGCCAACTGCATGTGGACGTATTATGCCGTCGCCCCTGTCCGTCCAGACGCCCGTACGTCTGTCCACAATTGTTTGTGGACTCTCTACAGGTCACAATTCTTATCCGATTTTGACGAAACTTCAAATATAGGTTTATCCCCAAAAGATCTCGGCTGCTTTCGATATTGGCATGTATCGGATCGAAACTTCATGGATTATGGCCCCTGTTTGTACGAAAAATCACGTTTTTAGCTTGTGGACCCTATAGAGGTCACAATTTTTATCTGATTTTGTTGAAACTTGAAATGTAAGTTTATAACCCAAAGATCTCAGTTCCTTTCGATATTTGCGCATATCGGACAGTAATGTCCTGAATTATGGCCCCTGATTGTACGAAAAATCACGTTTTTAGCTTGTGGACCCTATAGAAGTCATAATTTTTATCTGATTTAAAAAACCGTTCTATTATATCACCGTTACACCCTAAGGATGACTGAGTTCGAATTTCGTGAAAATCGGCCCAAAATTGACAGACAAAATGGCCGCCGTTCGTTCCCAAATAGCGTAAGAATATGGTATATCAAGGTTGTGGACCCTATAGGGGTCACAATTTTTATCCGATTTTGTTGAAACTTGAAATGTAAGTTTATAACCCAAAGATCTCGGTTCCTTTCGATATTTGTGCATATCGGACCGTAACTTCCTGAATTATGGCCCCTGATTGTACGAAAAATCACGTTTTTAGCTTGTGGACCCTATGGAAGTCATAATTTTTACCCGATTTAAAAAAACGTTTTAATATATCACCGTTACACGCTAAAGATGGCTGAGTTTGAAGTTCGTGAAAATCGGCCCAAAATTGACAGACAAAATGGCCGCCATTCGTTCCCAAATAGCGTAAGAATATGGTATATCAAGGTTGTGGACCCTATAGGGGTCACAATTTTTATCCGATTTTGTTGAAACTTCAAATGTAAGTTTATAACCCAAAGATCTCGGTTCCTTTCGATATTTGTGCATATCGGACCGTAACTTCCTGAATTATGACCCCTGATTGTACGAAAAATCACGTTTTTAGCTTGTGGACCCTATAGAAGTCATAATTTTTACCCGATTTAAAAAAACGTATTAGTATATCACCGTTACACCCTAGGGACGACTGAATTCGAATTTCGTGAAAATCGGCCCAAAATTGACAGACAAAATGGCCGCCGTTCGTTCTCAAATAGCGTAAGAAAATGGTATATCAAGGTTGTGGACCCTATAGAGGTCACAATTTTTATCCGATTTTGTTGAAACTTGAAATGTAAGTCTATAACCCAAAGATCTCGGTTCCTCTCGATATTTGTGCATATCGGACCGTAATTTCCTGAATTATGGCCCCTGATTGTACGAAAAATCGCGTTTTTAGCTTGTGGACCCTATAGAGGTCATAATTTTTATCCGATTTAAAAAAACGTTTTATTATATCACCGTTACACCCTAAGGACGACTGAGTTTGAATTTCATGAAAATCAGCCCAAAATTGACAGACAAAATGGCCGCCATTATTTCTCAAATAGCGTAAAAATATGGTATATCAAGGTTGTGGACCCTATAGAGGTCACAATTTTTATCCGATTTTGTTGAAACTTGAAATATAAGTTTATAACCCAAAGATCTCGGGTCCTTTCGATATTTGTGCATATCGGACCGTAACTTCCTGAATTATGACCCCTGATTGTACGAAAAATCACGTTTTTAGCTTGTGGACCCTATAGAAGTCATAATTTTTACCCGATTTAAAAAAACGTATTAGTATATCACCGTTACACCCTAGGGACGACTGAATTCGAATTTCGTGAAAATCGCCCCAAAATTGACAGACAAAATGGCCGCCGTTCGTTCTCAAATAGCGTAAAAATATGGTATATCAAGGTTGTGGACCCTATAGAGGTCACAATTTTTATCCGATTTTGTTGAAACTTGAAATGTAAGTTTATAACACAAAGATCTCAGTTCCTTTCGATATATGCGCATATAGAATTGTAATTTCCTGAATTATGGCCCTTGATTGTAGGAAAAATCACTTTCTTGTTAGCTTGTTCTCTATCCATCTCTCGAAAATGTGGGCGTATCCTGCCTGGCAGCCGCTGGTCTTAAATTTATATTTATAAGTATTGTTGTATTAAAAGCGTGTTTTTATTAAAATACTACGAATACTATAAAATTCTTATGTTTACCACACGTGACTGAACATGTGACCCGATCGAGCCAATGAAACGACGAAAAGTTTATACCATTTGGCCACGTGCAAGAGGGACGAAAGATACTCTGTTTACGGCATAATTTTTCTACTACGTTTTCGAGCAGTGAATACGGCCGTTTCATTACCGGGAAAGTTTTTTTATTAACATGTAATATGAACAAGAGAGTGTGGGTTAATGCTAGTTTACTACTAGTCGATATACACTGACATTTTTATATAGAATGAATAACGGTCAAGGGAATATCGAACCGGTCAGCTTGCCGAACCGAACTGTAACCGGTTAACCGAGTAACCGTTTACATCCTTAGCTTGTTCTCTATCCATCTCTCGAAAATGGCTGCCCTTCGTTCTCAAATAGCGTAAAAGTGTGGTATATCAAGGTTGTGGACCCTATAGAGGTCACAATTTTTATCCGATTTTGTTGAAACTTGAAATGTAAGTTTATAACCCAAAGATCTTGGTTCCTTTCGATATTCGCGCATATCGGACCGTAACTTACTGAATTATGGCCCCTGATTGTACGAAAAATCGCGTTTTTTGCTTGTGGTTCCTCTAGAGGTCACAATTATTATCTGATTTTAAAAAAAACGTTTGAATATATCACCGTTACACCGTACTGTTGGTTGAGTATGCCAAAGCTGCCAGACAAATTGGCCACCCCTCGTACGCAAATAGTGTAAATATATGGTATATCAGGGTTGTGAACCGTCTAAAAGTCACAATTTTGATCTGAAAAATCTCTTTTTGTTTAGCTTGTTCTCTATCCATCTCTTGCAAAATGTGGGCATATTGTGCCTGGCAGCCGCTGTTTTTTTTTTAGCTTGTTCTCTATCCATCTCTTCAAAATGTGGGCGTATCTTGCCGGGCAGCTTCTGGTTAAATTGAATCATTAATGGACGAACCGCTCTAATCTACTTAAAATTGGAGCCATCCAATGGCATCGAGAGATGATTATGGTCTTTCATGTTATATAACATTTAAGGCCCAATGGAAGACCTGCAATAGGCAGATTTAGCTCTTACATAATGCCTGTTTAAGAAAAACGGCACAAGCGGTGTTGGGCGATTTTGACCAAACTTTGCAGATTTGGTCATTGGGTACCCCGTATACCCCACATGAAATATGAGGGTCACCAACCTTGTAGTTACGGAGAACCAGCTATGGCCATTTTAGTGTTAAAAACCAGTCATTTTTTATAACAAAATTCCTTAAATTATTTTTTATGAGTGATCATGTCTACTACTTCAATATATATGACTATTAAATTTTTCCAACAATCATTTCAGGCTATGAGGAATTTATTTTGAGACATAGTTTTTGCTATATGCTAAAACATATAAATTTTATGATGCTATATCTCACCCACTGCGAGGCTGAGGACAATTATATTTATAATGGAAGTTGATGACTACTAATACTAATATTTGGTTTTGACAAAATGACTGGCACGGATTTCTTTCATATTGAATTTGATGGTCGAACTTGAAGAAAATGACTTCATTTTTGACATCATTTTTCCAATAAAATCATCCATTGCCTGGATTATTAGGCCTGATAATGCCGCATGCAACCGCCTACCAGCAAACCTGTGTAGGGCCGGTACAGATGATTCGGGAGTTCCACAAGGATCAGTCCTTGGGCCTGTCCTTTATGTAATGTATACTAAGAAATTGGGACAACTAATCGATAAGCATGGTTTCTAGGACGACATTCTTATGCAGATGATACACAACTGATCGCAAGTTATTCCCTTTCAAAAAATGTTTCATTCCCTAATTATTCTGACATCAAATTGTGTACACATGACATTAAAGATAGAATGACAAGAAATATGTTGAAATTAAATTTAATTGAATTAAGTAAATCAGAATGTATTTTATGTGGTCAAAATACACATCTGAAAAATACAAGTAAAAATGATGTGGTTGTACGAGATGTAATATTTGTACCATGAGACACTGTGAAGAGGTTAGGTGTCCTCTTGGGGTCCAATTTGAGCATGGGCAGTTACATTAGTGAAAATTGGCCATATAAACACTTTATTAGCCAGGAAGCAGCGGCTACACTTATATGTTCTTTGGTATTCTCAAGGATTAACTACTGTAACAGCTTGTTAGTAGGAACATCTAGTGCCAATATTAAAAAACATCAACTTGTAGAAAATACTGCAGCTCGAATTCTTACCAGATCACCAAAACACTCTCATATTACTCCTGTTCTGAAATCAATCTATTGGCTGCCAATCATCTTCAAAAGTCTGTCTTTGACGTATCAGTGTGTGAATGGCTTAGCTCAAATATACTTATCTAACTTTATGCACATACAAATTCCCTCGAGTAACCTCCGGCCAAACACACATTCATCAGGTGGAAATTAATATCATTTGGATACGGATCGTGCTCAGTGAATGCGCCTAAACGGCGTAAAAATCTTCCAGAGATCATTAAATGATCTCAAACCCTTTCTTGTTTTACATCAAGACTTATCAAGATTAATTAAATTGTATGCGCAGTGGACATTCTTCTGTAAATGGAGTACGTGTGTTATATAAATGTACATACTAATAATAGTATTATTATTCGTCAGGCCAAAGTTAGATTTGCACTTTCGTTTAATCTGGGGTCTTCCCTAAAACTTTGGACAGTGATTTAAGGTATTAAAAACGGTGAAAGTATTGTTCGTCTCCAAACGGTATTGTTTACATTGTAGCCATGTTGATAGCCTCGTTAGTCACGCAATTAGTTTTTCTGCAATATTCTGCTATGCACTGATTAATTGGGCGTAATAAATTTCGTGAATCATGACATAACGTTATGTTAACATATTTGAAACTCTGTTTAAACCAGAATTATATTGTTACACAGTTAGGTATTGGTTGTTAATCAGACTATTGACCAATCATAATTTGGAACAGAAATTTGCTTTCATTACGGCCGTGTTGAGTGGGATTAGGTCTAATAAAACGAAACACTGCGGGGAGTATGCTAAAATAGTGACCTTACGGTCATATACAATTTGTTTTTTGTCTTTTTGAAATATCGCTTGATTCGTTTTTCAAGTATAGACAGATATATATATATGACTACTACACTATTTAGTTTTTACGATTTGCTGTTCAAAAATTCATCATCCTTCTACTAGATCATGAGGTTATATTGCCGAATTAATAAAATGTTGACAAATAGTCTAGAGAGATTAATTGTATTTACCAAGAACAGCTCTTTTGGCATTTACAGTAAATTAAGCTTTTCAAACTTCATCGTTTGAAAATTTTAACGGTGTAATTGTGAGCTCCGTTTTCGTGATTAGATACTTATTGGATAGATAGATAAATAGATAGATAGCGCTAGATAGATAGATAGATAGATAGTATGACCAAGCATAATGACCAGTCAGTTTTAGATAGTATTTGAATTCTCATGGTTAATAATAATATAAATCAGGATAGAAGCTAATTAGTTAAGTATTTAATCCATTATTGTTTATTTATGTTAATGTCTCTAGTGATAATTCTGTATAGTATATGTTTTGATTTCAACACATGAGCTTATCCAATTATACCATATATAACTGCTAGGTTCTTCAATAACTAATAAGTCTGGAATGGTTCTTCAATCTTTTAATTACTGGAACTTATATCTTACAAATGACAATAATTCAATACATACAATGTATACCTACAGCACAGTGGATGACCGACGTAGCTGCTACTAAGTCGATTGACCTAATGACTTGCCTATTGATGTACATTAGCCTTTTTATATTCTAACTATACTATTCAAAAAAAGTAGGGGATATTTGATTTTGGGGGCATAATACTAAAATATGCAAATGACTACGAAAAAAGTCACTATAGAACCTAACAGAAGAAACATTTCCAGTTACATGTGACGCCCAAACGCACCAATAGCTACCGCATGGAATGCAGGTGATGCTTGGGATCATCATGGGGGTCCAACCCAAGATTTGCACGACTCTGACTTTGAATGTTACAGTCATTGTGGCATTGAATTCCAGGGTGGAAACATCAGTTTAATTGTTTTAGTGACCAGAAAACAAATTTTGATATGCGTCGGCTTACCCAAAATGAAAGGTTACGTGCCCTTGGCATGCTACAGATCGGCACAACACAGGCGGTTGTGGCGCGGACGATGAATGTTTCTCAGTCTGTCATAAGCAGGCTATGGTCCAGATACCGTGATACACAATCTGTACAGGACAGACCACGCTCAGGTCGACCAAGGGCGACAACTCAAGCCCAGGATCGATTTATCCGTACCTTGGCCTTGAGAAATCGTGTCATCACAGCAAATCAGATCAGCGCTCGTCTTCAAACAGACACTGGTGTGAGAGTGAGTGGCCAGAATTTTCGGAATCGACTGCATAGGGGTCACCTTCGCGCCCGACATCCTCGCGTGATCCCTTGTTTGAGAGATCATCATATTCAGGCAAGACGTCGTTGGTGTAGGGATCGTCAACACTGGGATAATCGACGCTGGAGCAATGTGATGTTTTCAGATGAGTCAAGGTTCACTGTTGATTTTTTGGACAGACGTAGGAGGGTGTGGCGTCGTCGAAACGAGCGCTTCCAAGGCGTTAACGTCATCAGACATGATCGATTTGGGGGTGGTTCTGTTATGGTGTGGGGAGGCATCACTGTTGCTGGAAGAACGGCTTTACATGTTGTTGCAGGGCGTGTTACAGGCCAGTACTACCGGGACAACATCTTGGCAGTCCATGTTGTGCCGTTCGCACGACGTCATGGCCGCCGTTTCATCTTCCAGGATGACAACGCAAGATGTCACAGGGCCAGGATCGTTACAGGTTACCTCCAACAACAGAACATCACCACATTACCTTGGCCAGCACTGAGTCCCGACCTCTCCCCCATCGAGCATGTCTGGGACATGCTTGGACAGAGGTTACGTCAACGTCAACAACGTCCTGCCAATGTCCAAGAACTTGCTGCTGCGTTGCAACAGGAATGGGACAATCTGGACCAAAATGACCTTAGACGTCTCATTAGGAGTATGCCACGTCGGATCAATGCTTGTTTGGCAAACAGAGGAGGATTTACCCGTTACTGACTTGGTTGTGATGCTGTGGTAACTTTGCTGTTTGACCCCGGGTATCATTTTACCCTTATAATGGTCAGTCTGTGCCTTACTTAGTCTAACGATCATTTGGAATAAATAAATCGATGAATGTGAACTTCATTTCATTTTGTCATTTGTTTCTTCGTCAGTTTCATTAGGTGACTTTAATAACACTTAAAAATCAAATATCCCCTACTTTTTTTGAATAGTATATAATTGGATAAGCTCAGGTGTTGACATCAAAACATATACTATACAGGATTATCACTAGAGACATTAACATAAATAAACAATAATGGATTAAATACTTAACTAATTCGCTACTATCCTGATTTATATTAACCATGAGAATTCAAATACTATCTAAAACTGACTGGTCATTATGCTTGGTCATAATAAATAAATAGATAGATAGATAGATAGTAATAAGTATTAACATATAGATAGTAATAAGTATTAACATTTGTAGTTTTGATAATGGAACATTTTTTAAACTTTAATTTTTTGATGAAAGTATATAATCTGCGTTTATATTTATTTGTTTATTTCTATTTTTATTATGGCTTGCTCTTAACGGAACTGGAAACCACGTTAATTTGGTTTCAAATGCCATGTTACACTTTTGAGTGTGTAAATAAAGCGGTTTATATTTCGTCATTTTTGTTAAAAATCGTTATTTTTGTACAAAAATGGAAATTATTTACTACTAAATGGGTCGAGTGCCACCCAATTTTTTTTCTTGATCTTAATACTATAGATCATTGTCTTTTCAGTCAGCTTTCCAAAAAAATACTTAAACCCGCAGTGGGTTAGATATAGATAGAATAAAATGACATACCTAAATTGAGCTATTTTGGTACCTTGCAGCAATAAGTCCCTATACCAAAAACCGCTCCATGAAAAGCCATCAAACTTTCAGAATGTATACTCACTAACCATATCTGCTACGCTATAAAGTTTCATTAATCTACTCGCAGTAGTTTAGTTGTACGAGGAGCCACAGTGGCTAGGTGGTTAAGACGCTGGCTCGCTAGCCTGGAGGTCGGGTGTTCGATCCCTGCATTGGCCGAGAAAGTTCATCCAGATTTTCCGACGTGGTTTTCCCTTGTCAGTGGTGCAGAACGGAGGGCCTGACAAGGACAGCTGTCTAGTCTTTCGGATGAGACGAAAAGCGGAGGTTCCGTGTATACATTAGAATGCACATAAAAGATCCCTTGGCAGTTGGAATTCGATATAAGAGTAGGCGATAGTGCCGCTGCCCGGGCAAAATTTCCCTCATAGCACACTGTATGGCGTATGCTCGTCTTCATTAGCCCAGTATAGGAGCAGAACAGTAGGACGTTAAACCCCATTTCATTTCATTTCATTTCATTTAGTTGTACGAGATAATTGAAAAGTGGCCTGAAAATGATGATTTTTTGGCTTTTTTCGTTGTTAAAATTTCAAATTTTTCTCTACGCTCTAAAAATGGCTCGATTGATTTAAAATTGTGGCAGTGGGGTTTGGAGGGGTTAACCATCATACATAAAAAAATGGTGAAAATCGGTCACCCACCATGTGCCGGTCCCTGCACGGTTCTCTCGCAAACGCATTCTTAACTCAATCCATTCAGATACATTGGTGAAAATAAAGTCAGTTATGTCCTTTCCCAGCCACTGTAAGAATCACAACTTGTACTTTGTCATCAATTGCTCAGATTGAATTTTATAAATTCACCACTCAACTGTTACAGGATAGAATTCGAGGTTATATGAGTAGAGTTAAAGATATACAAGATAAAGCTAAAGCACCAAAGTTAGATAAAGAAGCTAGTAAAAGATTTGTAAAAAGTGCCTTGTGGCAGGCAGCACTAAAGAAAGCTCTTCCTGAACAAGAAAAAAAAATAGGTTAGTTATCAATTGCTCTTGGCTTCATGATACGTTCATTTTTATATGCCCACATTTTCAAGTGGACATATATTGTCATCGTCCCTGTCCGTCCACAATCTACAGGTCACAATTTTTATATGATTTTGATGATCTCCAAAAGATCTTGGTTCTTTTCGATATTGGCATGTATCAGACCCTAGCTTCATGGATTATGGCCCCTGATTGAACGAAAAATCATGTTTTTAGCTTGTGAACACTCTTAGAGGTCACAATTTTATCTGATTTTGATGAAACTTGAAATGTATGTTTATAGGCCAAAGATCTCAGTTCACCAAATTGGACCATAATTGTACAAAAAGTCACATTGTTCGCTTGTGGTCCCTCTAGAGGTCAACATTTTTATCCGATTAAAAAAGACGTTCGATTATATAACCATTATATATACTAATGAGTGTGTTCGAATTTCGTGAAAATCAGATCGAAACTGCCTGACAAAATGGCCGCTCCCTGTACACAAATACTATGTAATATCAAGGTTGTGGACCCTCTAGAGGTCACAATTTAATCTGATTTTAATGAAACTTAAAACAAGTGTTTAAATCCCAAAGATACCGGTACCTTTTGATATTCGCACATATTGGACCATAACGTCCTGGATTATGGCCCTTTCTTGTACAAAGAAATCGTGATTTAAGCTTGTGAACCCTCTAGAGGTCAGAATTTTTATCACATTTTAAAAATCGTTCCAATATATCACGGTTATACCATATTGATGGTTATTTTCGAATTTCGGGAAAATCGAAACGAAACTGCCCGACAAAATGGACGCTCCATGTGCGCAAATAGTCTTAAAGTATGTAATACGAAGGTCGTGGACCCTTTAGAAATCAGTATTTTTGTGCGATTTTGATGAAATTCAATATATACGTTGTATGTTTATATCCCAAAGATCTCAGTTCCTTTATATGCATCCTTTGAATTAGTAAAGGGAAGAATCCTATTGATTTTCAACAATTTCCGTTATGGTCCTTGTTTCACTTTGTTGAACTCTGTGAACGCTTTAACAACAAAAGCTGTCATCCTAACTGTATGATATTTATATGCATTATTTAGATTAGTGAAACAAAGATTACTATTGAAGTTCAGCAATTTCCATAAATTATGTCTAGAGTTATGGCCCTTGTTTCACTCTAAAGAACCCTGTGAACGACTAACGTTATCATCTGATCTGTATGAAATTTATATGCATTACTTAAAATAGTAAAACAAAAAAGCCTATTGAATCTCAGCAATTTCCATTAATTACTTTTAGAATTATGACCCTTGTTTCACATATAATGTGTCGCCTCTGTCTCTGCATATGTATTTATGTGTGCGTCTGTGTATCGTCTTGAAACTTTGCAGACTTATTCCTTATACCCTAAGGATGATGCCTATTGTTTTTGGTACTTGCCACGCCCATTGTTTCTGTTTATCGTGCACAGTCCGCAAATCTGAATGGATTATCTTGGAACTTGGCATATGTATTCCTTATAGCGTAAGGATGGCAATTATTGATTTTGGTGTATGTCCCAACCCCCAGGGGCAGAACCACTCCCAAATTGTCTGTTTTGCGCCTGAAGGCCACAATTCTGAATGGATTATCTTGGTGGAACTTGGTATACTTATGATGGCAACTATTGATTTTGGTTCATTGGCCGAGAAAGTTCATTTCTGATGTGGTTTTCCCTTGTCAGTGGTGCAGGATGGAGGGCCTTATAAGGACGGCTGTCTAGTCGTTCGTATGGGACTAAAAACCGAGGTCCCGTGTATACATTGGCATGCACGTAAAAGATCCCTTGGCAGTTGGAATTCGATATAAGAGTAGGCCATAGTGCCGCTACACGTGCAAAATTTCCCTCATAGCACACTGTATGGCATATGCCCGTCTTCATTAGCCCAGTCGGAGCAGAACAGTAGGACATTAAACCCCATTTCATTTCATTGATTTTGGTGCATGATCCGACCCACTTGAGCAGTGCCACACCCACTTTTTTGTTAATATTTTATCTACAAATAATCTATAGGTTGCAATTATTAACAGATTTTGTCCATTTTCGGCATGATCCATCATAGGGTTGTACCTATTTATACTGGTCCATGCCCAACCCCCAGGGGCAAGCCACCGCTAATTTTTGTGTTTTTTGTCTACAGGCTGCAATTCTGGAACTTTGAACTTGGCATATTTATTCCTTATACTATAAGGACGCCAACTATTTATTTATTTTGGTGTCACACCCACTTGTTAATATTTAGTCTGTAAATAGCCTTTTTTGCCTCTTGTCATCTTGAAGTCGATGCAGCATTTTCATATTTTATTCTTTTCATTTTAAAAAGTACCATATCAATCAAAGCAGCAATGTGGATGGTATATTGCAGTGGTAGCAATACTCACGTTAGCTTGTCCATCTCTTGCAAAATGTGGGTGTATCTTGCATGGCAACCGCTTGTTTTTTTACGGGATTATCAAATTTACCTTTAAATGTGTTAATTGCTCAGATTATCAACCACATGGCCGATTCTCACTATGTTATGACTGTTATTGTAGCTGAGAAGCATGTTGATTGACTTCGTAATCAACATGTAATAATTAACCCATTGTAATTTAGCCAAAGGTCGTTAATTGTTTTATCAATCAGTTTATATACGCCCACATTTTCATGTGGATGTATATTGTCGTCACCCCTGTCACAATTTTTATCCGATTCTGATATATTAAAATATATCTTTATATCCCAAAGATCTCAGTCCCTTTTGATGGTTGCGCCATTCAGACCATAACTTTATGATTTTTGACCCTGATTGTACAAAAAATCACGTTTGTTTTTAGCTTGTTCTCTATCCATCTCTTGCAAAATGTGGGCGTATCCTGCCTGGCAGCCGCTGGTTTATCCTGTTTGCAATACCAGGCCAGCAGCCAAAATTTCTAGCGTGGGGGGCATTGTTTCCCCTTGTCCGTGGCTTACTAATCAGGAGGTCTGGGGTTTGATGCCTGTGTTGACCTAGACAGTTCCCCAAACTTTCCACTTTCCAGTGTTGTTTCCCCTTGTCAGTGGTGCAGAAAGCGGCGGGGGGGGCTGTGATGGGTAGCGTCCAGTTATTCGGATGGAATATAAAACGGAGGTCCCGTGCACACGTTGACGTGCACGTAAAAGAACTTCAAATTCGAAATAAAGAGTAGACCGTAATGTATGGCGGGCGTATGTACATCTTTATTATAAAGGTTGATTTTTTTCTCTGCATTACAATTGCCATTCACTTACAGTATTACTTAGGTTTTGACATATATTTATTTTAGTGAAGAAATTACATATAGATGCTACGTTTCAATTCAAATATTGGATCCAAATTTTGCCCCAAATCGAATCTGAATTAAAAGTTTACATATATATTAGTAGAAATACTGTTTTGGGAGAGCTTATATGCACACCCGCCCTCCCAGATTCGTTGAACCGTCCATTTTTCGGACAATGTATTTCACTTTTTCGGGCACAAGCTTCAGAGAATGAAGGATGCGACTATATCTCGTGGAAATATAATTGTATATTTGTGTAATTAATTCAAAATAAACAACCATCACAGCTTTGTGGGAAATTCATTTTAGTTAATGATGGATTCATTCAGAAAATTTGGGTGACAAATTTTTCAGGCAAATAGGCTCAGCCCCCCACCCCCACCCCCAACCGAGATTAGCCTCCTACGCCCATGTAGCCCCTTACCTGTTGCTCAATCCGATTCAGTTTATTGAATCAAATATTGTTTAAACTATCGTTCTTCCTCCCCCTCCCATCCAAACGACTGGGCATTGTTATTCCAGTCCCCTCTATCCCATACCACTGACTGTGTAAGTGTAATAAATGTGAAAATGAAACAAAAAGACTGTTAAAGAAACCGAACTTGATGTTTATACATGTAGTGACAGTGATGATGATAACGACTAACTTTGATAACATTTAAAGTGAAGAGTAGCTGCGTAATTTTGATTTTCAATAATTGATTTACTTCAATAAATAATTTTTGTTTTAAATCTATATTTGTTAGCAAATGACACAATTATAGATACGGTTTCAGATTAAATGTTTGTAATTTGGCCTTAAATATCTGAACTAGAGGTTTACAGCTACCTGTAGTAAAAATAACTTAGGGTCTAATTGAAAGGGTATGTTGGTGTGGGTTTAGGTATTAGTGTAAAAAATCACATGGTTTCAATGCGATTTACAAAACTACTGACATAGTCTGGTCTCCATTACTTCATAGACATATTGCTCAACCAATGTCAAACATATCTCCTTGCTCATCAGTCCATGCGCTCCGCCCATAATTTTTGGGTAAACACCTGTTCACCAACCCTTGCAGTCCCCTGTGACCCCATTAACAATATAAATATTGGGCTTGTGTGCTCACACATGGTCTTGTGTGTCATACAGCATCAGCAGTCAACACGCACCTGAAATACTGTTACTTATTGCAAACATTTGACAGAAAGGGAGATAACTCTATATTACCGGTAATGAATTTGAAAAATTCTGTATATTCCCTTGTCCATTATGTTTTCTGCATTTTGCTTTACGCCAAAACTTAACCAACAGCATATTCTTTGCCTAGGGTGAAGGCATCGGGTGTATTCGCCAATATTTAATTTTGTTTCAACTTCACAATTGTGTTTCTGGTGTTAAAAGCTTTCCAAAAATGTATAGTTTGTTTATTTGGGAGGACCATGTAGCTGAATTGTGTTTCTAAGCAAGGTAGAAATTTTGGCTGCAGGCCTAATACAGGCTGATATTAGTTTATAACAAGTATTTAAGAGTGTATTTGGTCTCCAGTTTTTTAGTAAGTTTCTACATTTCCCGGGTTTTGTCAGAGACAATTCACCAACTTGATACGAGTAGTTTATTGATCTATGTAGTAATTGTCCAATATCTTTCCAGAAGAATTTGAAGAATTCAGGAGTGAAGCCAACTAGGCCCGGGCTTTCGCTCTTTTTATACGCCCACATTTTCATGTGGACGTGTATTGTCGTCGCCTATGTCCGTCCGTCCGTCCACAATTGTTTGTGAACACTCCACAGGTCACAATTTTTATCCGATTTCATTGAAACTTGAAATATAGGTTTCGGACTGTAACTTCATGGATTCATGGACAAGTTTTTAGCTTGTGAACACTGTAGAGGTCACAATTTTGAACCAATTTTTTATTAAACTTGAAATGTATGTTTATAACCCACAGATCTCGGTTCCTTTTGATATTCGCACATATCGAACCATAAATTCCTGAATTATGTCCCCTGATTGTACGAAAAATCACGTTTTAAGCTTGTGGTCCCTCTAGAGGTCACAATTATTATCTGATTGAAAAAAACGTTTGAATATATCACTGTTACACCATAAGGTTGGTCGAGTTCAAATTTTGTGAAAACCGGACGAAAACTGCAAGACAATATGGCCACCCCCCTACGCAAATTGTGTAAACATCTGGTATATCAAGGTTGTGGACCCTCTAGAGGTCACAATTTTGATCCGATGTTGATGAAACTTGAAATGCATGTTTATAACCCAAAGATCTTGGTTGCTTTCGATCTTTGCGCATATCGGATCATAACTTCCTGAATTATGGCCCCTGATTGTACGAAAAATCACGTTTTAGTATATCACTGTTACACCAAAACTGCCGGACAAAATATGATTTTGATGAAACCTAAAAAATGTATGTTTATAACCCAACATATTGGACTATAACTTCCTGGATTGTGGCCCCTGATTGCACGAAAAACGTGTTATTAGCTTGTGGACCCTCTAGAGGTCGCAATTTTACAAAAACTGTTAAATATTTCACAGTTACACTATAATGATAGTTGAGTTTGAATTTCATGAAAATCGGACTGAAACTGCCTGACAAAATGGCCACTCCCCGTATGCAAATAGTGTAAAAGTATAATACCAAGGTTGTGGGGCCTCTAGAGGTCACAATTTGTATCTGATTTTGATGAAACCTAAAATATATGTTTATATCCCAACGATCTTTGTTCCTTTCGATATTCACACATATTGACCGGTAACTTCAATAATTATGGCCCCTGATTGTACACAATATCTATGGCCCGTGATTGTATGAAAAATTGCTTTTTTTATTTTTAGTTTCTTCTCTGTCCTTCTCTTGCAAAATGTGGGCGTAGCTTGTATGCCAAACTATTGTTAATTTTGAGTTTTAAGACAAGTTGATTGGAACATGTTTAAACTGACTTAGACCTACATAAATACAAGTAAATTTTCTCTTCTTTTTAGGTTCTACCCAAGGACATAAAAGACACATGGAGTCAAATTGTAATTCGAAAAAGAAAACAAAACGGAATACATAAAATTCAAAATTTCCTTGAGCATAGATTAACCAGTGCCTACTTAATCTACCAGCTCTTAATCCTGTTATTGCACTTGTTGTCTATGAAGAAAAACTTATAAAAGTTAAAGACCTACTCATGCATCAAATAATTATTAAAACAAGCATTGAAGTGAATCCCATCAGTCAGAAACATGTTTGACGAAACACGATTATTGTGTCGTTTTTTGTTGAAAATTGCCACGATAAATAAATCGGTGTAGCAGTCGCTATCGCGTGTCACGATAGTCGAGTGACACACTCGGCCTCGTTGTAATTTTACATGCAAAATTAACAGTATTTATTTGTCATAAACAATCGATGTCAAAGCGATATACTGCCATAATGTTATGAATGTTGAATATTTTTCCCTCGCCATTCGAAGAAAGCAGGGGATTATTAAAATGGGTTCGTCCGTCCGTCTGTTTGTCTGTCACATTTTATGGGACACAATAACTCTCTTTCTAATTGAACTAGAATGTTCAAACTTGGTGTAGGTGTTTAGTAGGTCAATACCTTGATGGAGTTCGAAGATGAGCATTTTCTGCTTAGGGTAAACGGAGATAAGCAATTTGATTGGTTGATGCTTTGGGACACGATAACTTTAGTTCTAATTAAGTGAGAGTGAGGACACTTGGTGTATAGCTTTATTACATCAATTTGATTGGTCGAGACTTTGGAACACTATAACTCTCCTTCTAATTCAGGTAGAATGTTCAAACTTGGTGTAGGCATTCATTAAGTGAATCCCTTGATGTAGTTCGATGATGAACATTGTCTGCTTATGGTAGGCAGAGATAAGCAATCTGATTGGTTGATGCTTTAGGGGAACGATAACTTTGGTTATAATGAAGTGAGAGCGATAAAACTCTGAATATAGATTCATTATATCATTACCTTGACTAAGTTCGATTGTGAATTTTCTGACTGGGCTAAAGAGCGATAAGCAATTTGATTGGTCAAGACTTTGGAACATAAAAACTCTGCTTTTAATTGAGATAGAATGTTTAAACCTGATGTAGGTGTTCATTAGGTGAATGTCTTGACTGATTTCAATGATTAACATTTCAAGCTAAAGCTAAGCAGAGCTAATCAATTTCATTGGTCGATGCTTTGGGACAAGATAATCTTGATTCTATCTGATAGAGAGTGATGAAACTTAGTGTGTAGTTTGATTGCTGGATACTTTTGAAAAAAATAAATGTGCAATTAATTAATATGTGTCATCTATTTATTTTGGGATTAGGGCGGGGAACATCAGCCTCACTGTTGGCTTGTTTCGTTAATAATACAGACCTGTTAGGCCACATTACATCCCACTTCTACCTCGTTGCCAGTGGCAACCTTTGATAAAACTGTCCTGTTTATTTCCAATACAGGCATAAAAGTATCCGTGTATCAGAAATGAACAGTACACTTTCCATAAAGAGTAATGTTCATTTCCGACAAACGAACACTTTTATACAAGCAGGATGAAAACAAACGCCTAGAAAGTCATAAATTTTATTACAAATAAATTTCAACGGACGAACCATCCACCTATGCACACTTCACCAGGATTGACCCACGTTGTGCAGTGTCCTTTACATTATTTTTATATGCCCACATTGAAATGTGGTCGTATATTGTCGTCGCCCCCGTCCGTCCGTCTTGTGGACGCTCTAGATGCTAAAGTTAATATCCGATTGACTTTAAATTTATACACAGTGTTTAAGGTCATGAGACGAAGAAGCCTATTGATTTTCAGCGATTTCCGATAATTACTGCCAGAGTTATGGCCCTTGATCACTTCAAAAAATCTTGTGGACGCTCTAGAGGTCAGAGTTAATATCCGATTGACTTTAAATTTATACACAGTGTTTAAGGTCATGAGACGAAGAAGCCTATTGATTTTCAGCTATTTCCAATAATTACTTCCAGAGTTATGGCCCTTGATCACTTCAAAAAATCTTATGGAAGCTCTAGAGGTCAAAGTTACTATCCGATTGACTTTATACACAGTGTTTAGGTCACGAGACGAAGAAGTCTATGGATTTTCAGCAATTTCCGATAATTACTGCCAGAGTTATGGCCCTTGATCACTTTGAAAAATCTTGTGGACGCTCTAGAGGCTAAAGTTAATATCCGATTGAGTTTAAATTTATACACAGTGTTTAAGGTCATGACAGTGTTTAAGGTCATGAGACAAAGAAGTTTATTCATTTTCAGCGATTTTCGATAATTACTGCCAGAGTTATGGCCCTTGATCACTTCAAAAAATCTTGTAAATGCTCTAGAGGCTAAAGTTAATATCCGATTGACTTTAAATTTATACACAGTGTTTAAGGTCATTAGACGAAGAAGCCTATTGATTTTCAGCCAGAGTTATGGCCCTTGATCACTTTGAAAAATCTTGTGGACGCTCTAGAGGCTAAAGTTAATATCCGATTGAGTTTAAATTTATACACAATGTTTAAGGTCATGAGAATAAGAAGTTTATTCATTTTCAGCGATTTTTGATAATTACTGCCAGAGTTATGGCCCTTGATCACTTCAAAAAATCTTGTAAATGCTCTAGAGGCTAAAGTTAATATCCGATTGACTTTAAATTGATACAGAGTGTTTGAGGTCATGAGACGAAGAATCATTGATTTACAACGATTTCCGATAATTACTGCCAAAGTTATGGCCCTTGATCACTTTTAAAAACCTTATGACCCTCTAGAAGCTAAAGTTATCATCCGATTGAGTTCAGATTGATACACAGAGTGTAAGGTCTTGAGACAAACAAGTATATTGATTTTCAATGAATTTTTATGACTTGAACAGCTAAATCCATGATGTTAAAAGTTTCCTATACTAAACGTTACCATGGGGCAAAACTTTATAAAAACCAAACAAATTCTAATGGTTTTCTGATAATTACTTAATGAGTTGTTACTCTTAATCAGATTTTAATGTATTATAAATGTTTCATTACCGAAAAAAGTAAAAATATGTGACAACTCATGTTGACGGCCCGGACGAGTTAGCTGCTGTGGGCATATGTTTCGTTGCCTGGCAACCTATCTTTAATATAATTGCAGTCCTCTACACCAGGGACAAGTTGTTTTGACGATGTGGTTGGCTCTATGTTCACTGACCTCGTCAAAACAACTTCGTCTTTCAATACGGAGTGCAGTCTAAAGAAAAACACATGACTGTTTGGGTTATAGACAAAACGGCCCTAAACCATAACGGCCAAAATTTTGGTCATAACGACCCTAAATTTTGGTCGAAACGGCCAAAAAATTTGGTCATAACGGCCCCACTAAAAACAAAAAATCTTTTACATGTAGGAAATGATATTTATTAACAATAACATATAGATATAGATAATATAGATACATACATTTTATAAACATTAATTTAATACAACAAAACATTTAGTACAACAAAACAGAGATTTAACATAATACGTAAAACATACAAAATATAATATAGATGTAAAACATACAAATATATATTGATTACACTATTACAAAATTTAATAAATATTTGGTCAATATATCTTCAACTTCAACTACTGGACCGGACCGGACCATGTACTCTTGCACATACACGTAGCAGCATAGATACACTAATATTACCTTCTTTGTATTCCTTCCAGGAATTAAAAATTTCATCCTGTCTTTCGGTTCTTTTTTTTAGTAAATACCGAGGTAGTTTCCCCTCAAATATCAAAGCAGATTGGAGCGGCAGAAGCTGGGCCTCATCATACAGAAAATTTATCAATTTGTAAAGCCCCAACTTCTGCTCTCCAGCCTTGTTATTGATTCTCCTGTGCCAACCTAAAAAAATAAAACATATTTATTTAGTACAGTGTATTGGGGATATTTAATTAAATATTAAACTAATTATTTCAATTACTGGCATAAATAATTTCATGAATAAGTCAAAGATACCCACCTTCAACGTGGTTATTAGTCCGTATGGTCTGGTTGAATACGGACCAGGATCCAATTTTAAAAATGGAGTGTTGCATCCATTGTCCCTGGACATACTCTGTTAATTCTAGTAAATCTGGGCATGTAGTCTTGGCTTTAAGTTGCTGGAAGACTTCAAGTATGTGGGATTTTGGTACAAATGGCAGACTCATTAATTTCCTTATAAACTCTGATGTGCCTTTGTGTGTCCTGTACTTTTTCTGAAAATAAATCAGAAAACAAATTACAAAATGACGTGGCTTTGTGTGTTCAGTACGCTTTCTATGAAAATAAAGTAAATTACTGCCTTTAAGTGATCAAAATGATGTCATTATAAAGTAATCAAGTTACCTGCAAAAGCTCTTGACACCGTCTCCAAATAGCTTGGGTAAAGTGAAATAGTTTCACTTTCACGTCCGGCAATACTTTTCAAATGCCCTCCATGTTGCTGCTTCAAAGTCCATTGTGGCACACTTAACCTTCGGTTCTTCCGGTTTAACAATTCCACCAATTTTCTAAATACTTTTATGTAATCAATTTTCCTTCTTCTTGACATTAGAATATAGCAGAGTGGCACCATTTTCATTTGACTACCTGATTTCACTAAACTGTGTATGGATACAAGTTGATAAAATGTTTTTTTACGATCTTAAAAGTCCCATCTACAAACCATTGACTGGATTTAGCTAGCAAAGATAATTGTCGAGTTGTAGAAAATATCAAGTGCCTTTCCACTTTCACTGTTACATCAGCACGCAAAAAATCATCTGGTATTGCATCTTCGTTTACCTAAAAAATATTGCAATTATAACTTTCAACACAATCATAATAAAATCTAAGTCCTTTGGCTACGCTCAGGGTAACGCAGCAAGATCCACGTGTAAATACTACTCAGGTCGTTTCTCCACTGCGAAATCATTCTACCACGAAATGTAATGTGAGGCACAGAAAGGGATAAATGAAAGAGCAGAAAGTATTTGTCACATTTCGCTTATTAGTTAGTTAGTTCTTGGTGTTTAACGTCTGCTTCCACCTAAGTGATATCGCAGACAAGACATAGAAGAGCCGAAGCTGATTCCTGTTTTTAAGAATATGATTTTGCAATCTTTCCATTTGGCCTTAGGCCATGGATTTGGTTTAGTGGGAAGTTCTTCCCTTTATTTAATATAAAACATATCATTTGGTAGATGATCTCGTCTGCTTCTGGATTGGTAGATGTCATCGTTTGGGGTAAGTGTTTAGGTGCCTAACCCCAAACGATGACATCTACCAATCGCTTGACACGACTCGATAATAAATACTATTTTTTACATTTCGCTTCACAATACTCCATAGAAATGTGATGTAAGTGACTTATTAGCACCTTTCCTCTGTGTATCGGTGAAGATCAGGACAGTTTTGGTCGGGGACCGCCTCGGCTGGACCTCGCGACAAAAACTGTCCCGATCTTCACCGATACACCGAGGAAAGTGTGCTAATAACTACTACTAGTATAGTGAGAACACGCGTGTTTACATATTCTGCACGATATACATGCGGATATATTTCCAACTAGTCACGTAAAGCTGCATGTCTAATAAGACTATACATGTATTACACAGTTCAGATATTTATGCTGTGTTCAAATTGTTTTCCACATTTACTGTATTAAGAGTGTATAGTTAAGAATTACTCTCGAATCACGGCAAAGATAGACTTTTAAATTGCCAACTATTTGGTTATCGGTCTTACAAATAGAAATAAGACATAAATAGAACTTGCAATGGGATTCGAAAGCGCTTTCAAGTAAGACGTAAGCTCGTACTTACCGCAAAAACTAACTGAACACAACACAAGTCTCCGATGTAAGAGAATATTAGTTAATTATAACCGCTTTCAAATCCACACAAAAATCCATGGCACTTGTTTTATTTTAGAAAAGAATAACTGTATTTCGATCGAAAAGCCTATTCCACATGAACCCCAATTCAATTTAACTGTCAACTTGTCATGTATTCATTTACGTGCAGATTGGTTTGAATGACAGAAATGTCCCGTGTATGAAAGATGAAAGAATAAAATTGCACGTAGCCACTTTGTTTATCTAAAAGGTGCTCCGGCGCACTTTAAGAAATTTTTTTTGACCCAATATTAACCATCGCCAATTTTTATACGCCCACATTTTCATGTGGACGTATATTGTCGTCGCCCCTGGACGTCCGTCCGTCTACAATTTTTTGTGGACTCTCTACAGGTCCGATTTTGACGAAACTTGAAATATACGTTTATCTCTAAAGGATCTCGGCTGCTTTCGATATTGGCTCGTATCGGATCGGAACTTCATGGATTATGGCCCCCGATTGTACGAAAAATCACGTTTTTAGCTTGTGGACCCTATAGAGGTCACAATTTTGAACCGATTTTTTTATGAAACTTGACATGCATGTTTATGACCCAAAGATCTTGGTCCCTTTCGATATTTGCGCCCATCGGATCGTAACTTCCTGAATTATGACCCCTGATTGTATGGCCCCTGATTGTACGAAAAATCACGTTTTTAGCTTGTGGACCCTATAGAGGTCACAATTTTGAACCGATTTTTTATGAAACTTGACATGCATGTTTATAACCCAAAGATCTTGGTCCCTTTCGATATTTGCGCCCATCGGATCGTAACTTCCTGAATTATGATCCCCTGATTGTCCGAAAAATCGCCTTAATTAGCTTGTGGTCCCTCTGGAGGTCACAATTATTACCCGATTTAAAAAAGCGTTTGATTATATCACCGTTACACTGTAATGAAGGTTCGATCAGTTCGAATTACGTTAACATCTGACCAAAATTGCCGAACAAAATGACCGCCACTTGTACGCGAATTATGTAAAAGTATGGTATATCAAGGTTGTGCACCCTAGAGGTCACAATTTTAATCCGATTTTGATGAAACTTAAAATGCATGTTTATAATTCTAACGATCTTGATTCCTTTCGATATTTGCGCATACCGGGTCGCAACTTTCTGAATTATGGCCCCTGATTATACGAAAAATCGCCTTTTGTAGCTTGTGGTCTCTCTGGAGGTCACAATTATTATCTAATTGTAAAAAAAGCGTTTGATTATATCACCGTTACACCGTAATGAAGGTTGAGTTCGAATTTCGTGAAATCGGACCAAAACTGTTAGACAAAATGGCCGCCGCTTGTACGCGAATAGTTTAAAAATATGGTATATCTAGGTTGTGGACCATACGGTCACAATTTTAATCCGATTTTGATGAAACTTGAAATCGATGTTTATAACCCAAAGATCTTGGTTCCTTTCGATATTTGCGCATATCGAATTGTAACTTCATGAATTATGACCCTTGATTGAAGGAAAAATCACTTTCTTTTTAGCTTGTTCTCTGTTCATCTCTCGAAAATGTGGGCGTATTCTGTCTGGCAGCCGCTGGTTTAAATCAAGGGATAAAGTCAATCAACAAACAATACGGGTCTACTTTATAACAAAAACATTGGTGAACTTATCATTTTGTCTAAAATCATAACGCTAATCAACAAACAATACTATTGTTCTTTATTACAAAAACATCGGTGAACTAATCTCTGTCATGATGGCGAGCCAAGCTAGTTGATTATTAGATAAATAAAACAATATAAACAACCAAAAATGAGTAAAACTGATTTATTCCAATCAAATAAATTATATACGAGTCAAGTATTACTTTAACCGTGTACGAGTTTGCTTGTGGACGGGTTAACGTATGCATGCCATAGACGATAACTATCCCAATTATTAAAACCGTTCCGTTTCCAATAATTATCACAGACACACATATTAATTTTGATTGTTTTATCCATCAACACACAGAGTAAACATCTAACAACCAGATCTTATGAATTGGGGCCTCTTTAATAGTTATAAAGCACATCAAAGAGTGTAGAATAAATTGCCTAACAAAAAAATCATGCTTTATAGTTGTTAAAGAAGCGTGGGTCTATTAGGGAATGACGTTTGTGCATTATATAATGAAATTATTACCACCGGTGTAAGGGAAAAAAAAAAAAAAAAAAAAGGAATGATTGTATTGATAGAATATGTCAACTGCAAATATGATGACTAAACATCATTTTGTTCATGCGCGAACCTTCAAATCTGTAAAGATTTAAAACAAATTGAACTATCCTACATATCCACATTCCTAAAAAAAACACGAGTTTTACCGTAACACACAATTACTCGTTACAAATTGGTATTACATGTAGCGGGTGGGGTGGGGTCCGGCCAAATCCTAACAACTCCGTGAAATCACACGAATAACTTCTTAGTTAGTCATATTGTAAGTGTAACTGTGTTTTCTTTATTTTGACATTCTGCTAATTGAGAAACCATTTGAGTAATAATACTGGTATTGAATGGACTGAAGCTACATGTATAATTAGGAGATAAACACTTCCTGTTACGTATTTAGAGGGGGTTTATGGTCCATTTAACCATGCTTGAATCATTAGAACACGAGACGCGATAGCATTGACAGTATGCATCCACCAAACTCTTTGGTGCCGAAATGAAAAAGTCAGCAAGGTATTATCGGACTGATACGTGTCCATGTACATGTATTTAACAAAGTTCAATAAATTTGTTGACGGTGAATTCTGGCGTTGTGAGATTACATATCAGGAGACGAAGGCTTTTAATTCAACCTCTCAAACCGAAAGGGCTCCCGAGACAGAGCAAACAAATATGCCCCCACCCTCCACAACAAAATCAAAAGAAAACCGCAGAAGCCATAGTCACTCAAGACTATCAGCCAAAAGAAACATAAACTCAGTTGTCAGTGAAGATGAAGACAATTCACTAAGACATGAGTCAATCCCATGATAACTGACAATGAGATAATCAACCAAGACAAGCGCAAGTGCAGTGTAAGCAATAACGAAGAAGTATTTTAAATCAAGCTAATACCCTAAAACAACAAATCATTATCAATTACAATGGCAAGGCCAATCAATATTTTTCAACTTAACGTAAATGGTTTGCGGTCTCGTTTGATAGAACTCAAACAATATGTCTATGAAAACAATCCTGACTATACAAGAGACGAGGCTAACTCCCAAAAACAATGACATAAAATCAGGCAGCTATACAATGTCGAGACATGATCGACCAGGTCAATCTAAAGGGGGAGGACTTGCCATTTATATCAAAAACAACATCCCCTTCAGTAGATTAATAGTAAGTCAATTCAACAAAGTAGAGCTAATGACAATCAACATTGTCACAGAAAACAAGCAATCTTTGAGCATAGTAAATGTTTACAACCCACCAGGCACCAAAACTAAAAAATGTGACTTCGATGGGATTTTCAAACAAATTCCGGGTGACAACCTAGTCATATGTGAGGATTTCAACTGTCATCACACGACATGGGGCTCCCCGCGAGCGACACAGACGGGAACGAACTGTACTTGTATAAAAACAGTATGGAACAAGATATCGGGCATCGCTGGAAAAAAAGTAAGACAAAATATACCTTTACTAACTTATAAAACCGAAACGGCCTTAAATAACACGCACAAGGCAAATAAAGTCAAATAGTGCACGAAGATGCAGATAATAAGTCATATCTAAATAGTCCCATTAATATAGATGAGCTCATAGGCGTACGGGGAAATTTTTGACTTGGGGGGGGGGGGGCGGTGGTGGTTGGTGCCCAAAAAATGTAGTTAGGTTCTTAGTATGTTACATAATAATAATAAATTCGCTGTTAAATTGGACACATTCAAGAACACAATATTTTTGTATACAACTTTTACAAAGTACAATTGTGTGCCCAAATTTTCCCAGCATTTGGTGCCCAAAATGGGGGGGGGGGGTCGCCTATGGATGAGCTGAAAAAAACATCGCGGGCTGAATTTGACAGTGCAGAAGGGCTAGACTGTGTGAAATACACAATGCTAAAAAATCTACCCTAGAAAGCACTGGCGTTAGTCCTAGATATCTTTAATCTCTCATGGTCAAAAGGAAAAACACCACAAGAATGGAAGACTGCCTCAGTTATTCCCATACATAAACGCAACAAAGACAAAAATGAAACAACATCGTATCGTCCAGTCAGTCTAACATCAACGCTATGCAAAACATTAGAAACAATAATAACAGACTCAAGTATCAGTGTGAAAGCAATAACATCTTCACAAATCAACCAAGTGGATACCGTTCCGACAGGTCTACTGCAGACAATATCATTTGATTGCAACATGATATTTCCAAAGCATTCACTGTCAAACAATACCTCTGTGCAATTTTCGTCGACTTAACTAAGGCCTTTGACCTTGTGTGGGTAGACGGTCTTTTACACAAACTCCACAACCCAAAAATCAAAGGCCGAATGTACAAGTGGATAGAAGATTTTCTCAACGATAGGCATATCAGAGTACGAGTAGGGAACTGCTTGAGCGAAAAATTCAAAATGGAAAGCGGAACGCCGCAAGGATCTGTTATCAGTCCAATACTTTTTAACGTTATGATAAATGATCTTCCTAGTTATGGGGGGAAAGACACAGAATCGGCGCTGTTCGCAGATGAGGAGAGCTCGTCCTGGAAAGCATCCAGGGATATAGGTAAAATCAAACAATCACTTCAGTATACCCTAGAACAAAGCTCCAAGTGGGTAAATGACTGGGGCTTCAAAATATCAGAGGAAAAAACGGTAGCAATACTGTTTCATCCGACTGATAATAACAGGAAAATCGATTTAAACCTCAACGGTACTAAAGTTTAAAGTAGCTAAGTCTCTAACTCAATATCATCCAAAATCTTCAACATTGAAAACACGATTTATTTGTCAGATTAAATCAACATTCATGTTGTGATCTTACCGGAAAAAGGTGGGCTTTTGATATCCAATATTTAAGACAAAATAAACATTTTACCATTGGTTCACGAATCGTGTACCATAATGTGCTTCAGCCACAGTTGTATCAAGAGACTCGAGGGACGAGGCTAGACACATTGCACCAAATCAAACGGCGTGTGTAGACTGGAATAACCAGACGCTAGAATTTGACCGCTGGCTTATTTCGCCGAACATAACTGATTTGAAATTGGAGTAAAAACGGAAACCATTGAATGTAAATCAGTTTATATACATTCATATTACAGTATTATATCCGTTGCGACCCACTTTTGTCAATTTCTAGGTCCCAAATGTTAGCGATTTAGCTCCTTTAATTCAAATCAGAGGCCAAATTTCTTGGCATAACGTTCGACTCTAAACTAACTTGGAAGCGGCATATCGGTGGCATAGTAAGTCGCACATCCAAAACTCTCAACATGATGAAATGCATCAGATGGAGCCACTGGGGCGCCAATAGGAGCACTCTGGTGTTAATATACAGAGCCCTCATCCGCTCGGTAATTGACTACGGATGTCTGGTGTATGCAAACGCAACTGACAGTCAACTTAGTAAGCTAGACATAATACAAGGCAAAGCGATAAGACTATAGCATCCAGAGCAGCTATAGGGACAAAAACAGTTGCCCTACTACACGAGCTGGGAGAGCTCCCGCTTGATCTCAGGCGCGAAGAAATCTTACTCAAGTATTGGGGTAAACTACAAATGCTAAAAGAAAGATGCCCAAGATATACGTGTCTCAAACAATTTCAACGGTAGGCTCCAGAAAAAATAATAGGCCCATGACATTTGGGCAAATGTCAAACGACATCCTAAATAAGCACAATTTGAAAGGAACGATTATCGAGACAAAAACTTGGCAATTAAGCGACCCAATCGTTAACACGCACTTATGTGACGTCACAAACAAACGCTCCAATCCCATAGAGGCTAGAGCATTAGCAGCACAGAGTAAAAATACACAGAGTGGCGACTTCTTCATTTTCATAAAAAGTAGGTCGCGCACTGCATCTTGGGGTTTGTCTGTAATGTCACCAAACATGGCGGCTAAAGAAGACGTTTCGCAGTTGAACAGAAGAAAATGTAAACATCCGAGTGGTGGATATGGCACCCAGAGTAGGTCCCATGCAGGGTGTTTTAATTTTAGGGACTATTGAGGGATTAAAAACATTCAGCATTCCTGAAGAAAAAGAGCTCAGTCTACGTCGCGTTGTCTGCTACGAGTACGGGTACGATATCGATACGAGTCATCGTCGAGTGCTAGGCCTAGTGCTATAAATATATAATAAATACTGAGATAGATCTAATAGATTATAAGAACAGCAATATATCAAAAAAATTATTTTGTAAGAGTACATATTTGGTGAAAGATGTTTTCATATTTGATTGGTTAGGCTCAATTGGCATTATATTGCATATTATGATATATTCCAATGTAGAGTACGGTACTGAGTACTGTAGGTCTAGAAGAAGTAGATCTCTATACGTCTTTATCTTTATTATCTTATGATAATATGACCTCTCGCTCTAACTTTAATTAAATCAAATCAATGTGCTATTAATGTCTGTAGTTGCATATGTTCTTTTTACATTCTATATTTTTTGTAAAAACAAATAAAATCTACAAACACAATAATAGGCCTACAGTCTACCGAATAAAATAAATTTAGAGTCATATGTTGTCATTAAAAGCAATTGAAAAAGAATCATATGCGAGGGAACTAACTATATTTTCTGAAGAATCTGTTGTATTCTGGCAAAAGGATAATGGACAAGCCTTATTTTTTCTAAGATTTGTGTATCGCAAAATGTGATTCTATGTAGGCCTACAATTACTTGTGGTAAACAATTTAAGTGTTAAGTTTATGGTATGGTATGTTATATTTATATACCTTTCCAAATTTCACAACAAAAATATTATTTTGCTCAATTTTCAGTTGCAATAAGCTTTTAATAAAACAGTAAGCCTAATACTGTTATGCTATTCAAAATCACATTTCCTCTTTTGCTGTAGGCCTTAATCCGACCAATAAAATATTTACTGAAGCACTGTCACTAATTTTAAACTATTCAGTAATTCAAAATAATTTTAATTTACTCTGTGATTATCTATATAGTATCAGTATGCTGTATGGTTAACTTCAGTTTGTATGGCAGATAATTCCATAATAGTACACAGTATAAATTAAATTTTCTATTTCTAAATAATCAGCTGACAAAATAATCACAAAAATAAAAGTAACTCTGAACACAGATCAGACCTAATGGCATGGATATCTAGAGCAAACCTCAGAATTATAATAATTTAATATATTCTTGTGCAGTAGTGTAAAATGGACAATTTCATTAGGGGTCCTATAAAGGCCGTCAAAACATTACATGACACCGAGAGCAATATGCAAAATATTCATTCTCAAGTTGTTTTTGGTTTATACTTGTTTGTTTTTTTAAAAATGAAAGCCTACATTAATTAATAGAACAAAAATCATAAAAGCACACGGTGAGTCAACGTTGGAGCCAAAGGTATTTTATTTTGGAAAACAACCAACGGCTCAAATTTGTTTTTAGAAAACGTTTTATGCCTATTTGAAATTCAATTTGAATATGCTTAAATTATTATTTTATATTTTAATGAAAGCTTTCTTTATTAACATAACTTAAATAAGAGAAGCACACAGTAATAAGCTCTAGAAGACAAAGGAATTTTTCTTTGGGAGAAAAAATAAATCATGTTGATGTTGAGTAAAATAGGCCTTATCCAAAAAAGGGCGTGGCATTTTCAAATGGCCCATTTTAAGGTGTATGGAAATTACATTTCATATCTAGGAATGGAAACAAGTATTTGGTCGAATAGTTTCAAAGTTAATAAAACCTCTTAAAAATCGACAATAATTTACGGCCTTAAAATAAATTATCCAATTCGTAAACCGTCACAAATGCCGTCTCTCGTCTCAGTCTCACTTCTTTCATTCCGGGCCGTACCACGCTTTATGCATGTTTTAAAAATATGAATCATGTTTTATAAATTCCCGAAACACACACACAACATATGATTGTATGTGATAATTCTCAGTAGTTTTGTTACCGAAAATACTATAAAACTACGAAATTAAAGAGATTTAGTTCATCGATATAGATATCGTAACGTTGTTGAGCGAACTGTCAGTGTGTGTTTATTACAGACAATTCCCTAGATGCATAGCGCGTCGCAGTGTTTCTATTGGCAGTAATGCGAGTCGCAACTCTGTGTATGTTTACTCTGTGACTGTTTGTAGAATTAATAGACACCAAATGGACGATCATCTCAAAATCTACACAGATGGATCCAAAAACACTACACAGGGAGCAGCAGGGTACGGCTTATACATACCCAAAGCAAAGCTAAATATAAGGGAAAGGCTACCAGAACATTGTTCTGTGTACACCGCAGAACTGATGGCCATTAAAACTGCAATGGAATGGCTAGCTACGCAAACATACCAAAAAGCCGTAATCTTGTCCGACTCCTTGAGCAGCATCAAATCCATAGAATCAAACTCCTCAAAAAATTAGGAATAGTGGAAGGGAAGTAGTTCTTGCATGGATCCCTTCCCACGTTAACATTTTCGGCAACAAACTAGCCAAAAACGGGTTGTCATTAAACGAACTAGAAAATATAGAATATAGCAGTCAGGAATTTGCAAACTTAGCAAAAGAGAAGATGAAAACACCCATCGCTATCAAATAGATAGCAGTCTTGTAGAAAAGGTTTACATCAATCATCCTTCAGTCAAAATATGCAAGCTCGTCACGAGGCTCAAAACAATAGAGGTACACTACACCTATACACCAATCAAATGCCCGTGTGGACGTATTACAACCGCCTCTCATTTACTAATAGATTGCAATCAGCTAACAACAAACGACAATCAATGATTAACAATCTAACAAAGCGGGGCAGAACCTTTTGTCTCAATTCTCTCCTTTCCCCACACCCAGATGACAGATACTGGACCTCCCAGCTTATCTGGGACTTCATAGAATGTATAGGTATGAAAAGATTCATATAATCTTAGAGGCAAAAAAAAGCTAGGTAACGAACCAACATCAAGGTGGCCCGCAAAAAGGTCCCCTAGAGGGTAACGCCAACCACCTTGCACTACTAAACCAAATTAAATAAATGAACTAATAAATTTAAAAACACATAGCAAGGCGAGGCGCAAAAATGTCTCCTAGAGAGAACCGCCAACCGCCTTGCACTACTAAAACAACTCGACAGGGTTAAAACGTAAAAATGTCCCCACAGAGGGAAACGTAACATACCCTGTCCAAATAATATCAATTATTTTTCAGTTATATTTTATTTTATCTCTTTTTCTATTTTTTATCTTATTTAAAATAAAGAACCATTGACTGTAGATCGAATCATATATTCATGTATGTAAATTGTACTAACACCTACTTACATATTCATATATTTCAAAGAAAGTACTGCCATAAACAACAACTACTAACATATAAATATCTTTCAAAGAAAGTACTGCCATAAGCAACACTGTCTTCTGTACATATATATACATAGCTAATAATTCTTTAATCCTTTATTTCAATAATCACATTGTAAATTATTGCACCATGTATACATAACATGTTATTGTCTGCGATATCACCTCGGTGGAAGCGGACGTAAAATACAACTAATTCACACACACACTTTTAATTCATTTGTGATTTAAACCAGAAAAGATATATTAATTGAGGTGTGATTTACCGATATTAAATGCCATGTGTGACTTACTATTTAAATGGATAACACTACGCCCCCGGTAAGACTAGCATATATTGGTGTGCATTTTATAATTTTTCCGTAATTTGATTGAATTTGTAATAGTCCATCGATGCAAGTCTAGGTGCAGAAGCGTAGGACGTTAAACCCCATTTCATTTCCCTTACAAATGTGTAACATATAAATGAAGTAATAATGTGTCGGTATGGGAATATTTTTGTTTAAAAGAAGACAAAATGACAATGCCCGGGTTTAAATAACAGAATTAACCCGTGATATAACGGTATATACGGTCCATGATATAACATATCAAAGAAACGCGTACGCCAATCTTCACACTTCGGCACGCGTACTTTACCGAAACTAAACGATCAGAGGTATGGTTTAATTAAAACACCGTGTTTTCAACACCGAGGCAGGGCTCTCGTGTCACTCGATATTCGCTCCGTGTTCACTCGGTAAATCACGGAATTCCACGATAAAAAAAACCACGGTAATATCGTGTTTCGTCAAACCTTCGCGACGTCCGAACTGTAATAACCAAAACATGGTTTTGGTGATTGCGATATTTTTTCTATGTAGGTATTAAACTGTGACCTACACCCATGTTAGCAACAGAACTGGTGGATTTCTAGTAATGAAATAAGCAGTTGCCTAATAGTGTTGAATCTTTAATAGTCATGTTGATTTGTATAAAGTACTATATGTAATTGTCGATTTGACTGTTTCAGCTGTATACAGAATTTAATAAAGAAGCCAACAGTGAGGCTGATGTCCCCAGCCGCAATCCCCAAATAAATGAATGACACATATTCATGAATTGCATTGAGCATTCAAACTGATTATTTATACTTATTCTACGCAAAAAGTGTTCATGATCGAACTCAGTCAAGTTATTGAAGTACCTGGTAGTGAAACTCTACACTAAGTTTCATCATTGTACATCAGTTAGAACCAAAGTTATTTTGTCCAAAAGCACCGACCAATATCATTGAACTCAGTCAAGACATTCACCCAATGAACATCCTCACCATGTTTAAACATTCTACCCCAAGTAAGAGTAGAGTTGTTATGTTTCAAATTCTTGACCAATCAATTTGCTTATCGCTACTTATCCTAAACAGAAAATTCTCATCATCGAACTTAGTCATGGTATTTATATTTTAAGTCTATACTCGCAGTTTCATCACTCACACGCAATTACAACCAAAGTCTCAACCAAGCAAATTGCTCATCTCTGCTTAGCCTTGGTGGAAAATGCAAATGATCAAACACTGTCAAGGCATTCAAAGTTTAAAAAAAAAAACTACACAAGTGGTGTCATGCGATTTTGACCAAACTTTGCAAATTTGTTCATGGGGTTACCCTGTATACCCACATGAAATATAGGGGTAACCAACTATGGCCATTTTAGAGTAAAAAATCGTCATTTAATTTCTATTCTCTCAAATAAGAAAAAAGACAGAAGACTTTAATATAAAAATTAACAACTAAAAATAGTTGATTACAATGTGGACGTATTATGCCGTAGCCCATGTGTGTGGGTGTGTGTGTCTGTGGGTCGCCTACAGGGCGCAATTCTTACTCGTTTTTCTTCAAACTTTGTATACTTTTTACTTATACCCTAAAGATGATCCCTATTGTTTTTGGTGCATGCCCGACCTCCAGTGGCAGAGCCACGCCCATTTCTTGTATTTATTTGTTTGTCATCTATAGACCTCATTTCTTAACGTATATCCTTGAAACTTTGCATACTCATTCCTTCTATCCCAAGGAACAACCCTATTGTTTGTGGTGAATGCCCAACCCCCAGGGACAGCCACGCCTATTTTCTTTTTGTGTGTCCGTATGTCACTTACAGCCTGCAATACTTAATCGATCGTCTTGAAAAATTGTTTATACTTATTCCTTATACCCTAAGGCTGCCTGTTATTATTTTGGTGCATGCCCGACCCCCTGGTGGGGATCACGTATCTAAGTGGATAAGACGCTGGCTCGCTGGCCTGGAGGTCGGGTGTTCGATCCCTGCATTCGCCGAGAAAGTTCATCCAGATTTTCCAACCTCGTGGGTTTTCTCCGGGTCATTCGGTTTCCCCCCACTGCTAAAGACCCCTACGCACAAGCGAATTATTGAAATAAAATTGAACCATATGTTAGTCCCGAAATGACCTAGTTTGTGTCGAGTGGACGTTAAACCCCATTTCTCTCTCTCTCACATCCAGATGTTCCAGCGTGGTTTCCCCCTGTCAGTGAGGGCCTGACAAGGACATCTGTCTAGTCGTTCGGATGGGGCGAAAAACCGAGGTCCTGTGTATACATTGGCGTGTACGTAAAAGATCCCTTGGCAGTTGGAATTCGATATAAGAGTAGGCCGTAGTGCCGCTGCCCGGGCAAAATTTCCCTCATAGCACACTGTATGGCGTATGCCCGTCTTCATTAGCCCAGTTTAGGAGCAGAACAGTAGGACGTTAAATCCTATTTCAATTCAATTCAATTCCGACCCCCTGGGACAGAGCCACGCCCAATGTTTGTGTGCCTTTTGTGCCGCCTACAGGCCGCAATTCTTAACAGATCCTTTTGAAACTTTGCATACCTCCTATTCCTTCTACCCTAAGGGTGTCCTGTTGTTTTTTGGTGATTGCCCAACCCCCAGGGGCAGAGCCACACCCATGTTTCTTTGTGTCTCTGTGAGTTGCCTACAGGCCACGATTCTTAATGGATTGTTTTTGAACTTGGGATATGTATTCCTTATAGCCTAAGGACGACAACTGCATGTCCCGACCCCCAGGGGCAGAGCCACGCCAAATTTATGTGTTTATCGTTTACAGACCGGAATTCTGAATGGATCAACTTGGTACTTGGCATATGTATTCCTTATAGCCTAAGGGCATCAACTATTGATTTTGGGGAATGCCCCGACCACCAGGTGCAGAGCCACGCCCAAATGTTGCCTTTAGCGCCCAAAGGCCACAATTCTGAATGGATTATCTTGGAACTTGGTATACTTATTCCTTATACCCTACGGACGGCAACAATTGATGTTGTCATTCCAATAACAGGATGGTACCTATTTACATTGTTTCCACATCCACCCCCACGGGCAAAGCCACACCCATTTTTTGTATTTATCGTCTACAGGCTGCATTCTGAATAGATCATCTTGGAACTTGGCACATTTTTTGCTTATACCGTAAAGACAGCAACTATTTATTTTGATGCTTGTCCCGACCTCCTGGGGCAGTGTCACACCCACTTTTTTGTTAGTATTTTGTCTGTAAATTTGGCAAAACAAACCCAACGCCTAGCCTTCTTTGCCACTGATCATATTACAGCCATTTCATATTTCATTCTCTTCATTTTAAAAAGTACCATATCAATCAAAGCTGGAATGTGGACGTATATTGCAGCGTTAGCGATGCTCTCCACGTTTTTAGCTTGTGGATCCTATAGAGGTCACAATTTTTATCAGATTTTGTTGAAATTTGAAATGTAAGTTTATAACCCAAAGATCTTGGTTCCTGTCGATACTCGTACATATCGGACCGTAACGTCCTGAATTGTGGCCCTGATTATACCAAAATCACGTTTTTATACGCCCACATTTTCATGTGGACGCATATTGTCGTCGCCCCTGTCCGTCCGGACGTCCACAAAATGGCCGCCGTTCGTTCTCAAATAGCGTAAAAATATGCTCTATCAACGTTGTGGACCCTATAGAGGTCACAATTTTTATCCGATTTTATCCGAATTTCGTAAAAATCGGACCAAAACTGACAGACAAAATAGCCGCCCCTCGTACTCAAATAGCGTAAAAATAAGGTATATGAATGTTGTGGATCCTCTAGAGGTCACAATTGTTTTCTGATTTTGATGAAACTTGAAATATAAGTTTATAAGCCAAAGATCTCGGTTCCTTTCGATATTCGCGCATATCGGACCGTAACTTCCTGAATTATGGCCCTGATTGTACGAAAAATTGCGTTTTTAGCTTGTGGACCCTATAGAGGTCATAATTTTTATCCAATTTAAAAAAAAAAACGTATTATTATAGCACCGTTACACCCTAAGGACGGCTGAATTCGAATTTCGTGAAAATCGGCCCAAAACTGACAGACAAAATGGCCGCCCTTCGTTCTCGAATAGTGTAAAAAATATGGTATATCAAAGTTGTGGACCATATAGAGGTCACAATTTTAATCCTATTTTGATGAAACTTGAAATGTAAGTTTATAACCCAAAGATCTCGGTTCCTTTCGATATTCGCGCATTTCGGAACGTAACTTCCTGAATTATGGCCCCTGATTGTACGAAAAATCGCGTTTTTAGCTTGTGGATAGAGGTCATAATTTTTATCCGATTTAAAAAAAAAAACAATATCATTATATCACCGTTACACCCTAAGGACGGTTGAGTTCGAATTTATTGAAAATCGGCCCAAAACTGGCAGACAAAATGCCCCCCCCCCCCCCCGTTCTCAAATAGCATAAAAAAATATGGTATATCAAGGTTGTGGACCCTATAGAGTCACAATTTTTATCCGAGTTTGTTGAAACATGAAATGTAAGTTTATAACCCAAAGATATCTAATTGCAATTTCCTGAATTATGCAATTGATTGTAGGAAAAATCACTTTCTATTTAGCTTGTTCTCTATCCATCTCTCGAAAATGTGGGCGTATCCTGCCTGGCAGCCGCTGGTCAACATATAGTTAATCATGTGACGAATGAACTCTGGGTCTGCCGGTGTAGTGCACGATGCTGACGGCAGAGTCGAATGCTGGAGAATGGTACTTTATTCATTCATTCGATTATTGCCTTAGAGTATTTTCGAGGGTCTAATTAAAATTGGGGGCTAAGACAATAGTGAAATAACTATAGTCTATAATCGTTCCTGATGTTGATTCGATGTTGATTGCAGACTAGAGATAGTTAGGTCAATAGCTGATACTGATAAAATAGTTTTTCAATATTGTATAATGTAGTATGGTTAGATAGAAACATTTTAAACCTATTCATATTTTGTGAAAAATTAATCGTATATTTTCTTTTTAAATAACCAATCTTTCCACCTTTGTATACGGCATTTGATACAAATGGTATATAGGTCTAAAATATACGTACACCCACTCATGGTAATTGTCTTACCTATTGATTAAGGAGGATGACTATCACGTGAGTTTTCCATGTATAATATTATGATGTGGTCGGTTACGGTTAGATAGATATATAACAAGTAGTTGAACCCGCTGAGGGTTTTATTTGGGGGCGGGGGGGGGGGGGACAAGAAAACTATCCGTCATTTCCTTGCATCTGTACAGATCTGTAGCCATTCCAAGAGCTATTTGGCTGATATTTTCGTCTAAGTAAACGTTCGGAAATCGTTGAAAAAGAGCCTTAAAATCGAGCAAAAAAGCCAATTAAACATGCGACTCGAAAATTGTCAAGGCGAGCGAGTTATTGTTAAAATGGTATATTTCACTCCTTAAATACGGAATATATAAAGTTGGTACATGATGGGAAAAAGACGAATCTATTCCCAAGCCACTTCACTATTTAAGCCTTGTAACTTGTACTGTGTACATTGTCTGCGATATCACTTCGGTGGAAGCGGACGTAAAAAACAACTAACTACTACTACTACTGTGTACTGTCCACACTTTAAACAATGCTACATCAAGTTGCATTCATGCGCGTCGGTGATGGGCATGAGTGTATACGCCGCCGATTCAACAAGATGCTATCATTGATGTCTGTCTATAGTCACTCTATAGGATTAGGGCACCGTCAGCTAAACAACAAGAATTCGTGTGAAAGTGGAAGCATAAATTAGACCAGACTGGTGTGTTTGAGTCGATGGTTTGAGACATTTGGGATCCCTGCAACGGACATATTTGGGTCTGAGAAAAGGCACTTTCAACAGTAAAAAAGGGATCCGCCTCTGGATCTCGGTTCCTTTCGATATTCGCACATATCGGACCGTAACTTCCTGAATTATGGCCCCTTATTGTACGGAACGGAAAAAGGCGTTTTTAGCTTGTAGACCCTATAGAGGTTATAATTTTTATCCGATTTCAAAAACCGTTTGAATATATCACCGTTTCATCCTAAGAATGGTTGAATTCGAATTTCGTAAAAAATTGACAGACAAAATAAGTTTAAGTTCATGAGACGAATAATCCTATTGATTTCCAACGATTTCCGGTAATTACTGCAAAAGTTATGGCCCTTGATCACTGTGAAAAATCTTGTGACGCTCTAGTGGCTTATGTTATCATCCGATTGACTTCAAATTGACACACACAGTTTAAGGTCTTGAAACGAACAAGTATATTGATTTTCAATGAATTTTGATAACTTGAACAACCAAATCCATGATATTAAATATTTCGTATACTAAACGTTAGTTTGGGGCAGAATTTTTTTTTTAAAAGAGCCAACAAATTCTAATGATTTTCTGATAATTACTTAATGAGTTGTTACTCTTAATCAGATTTTAGTATATTATTAATGTTTCATTACTGAAAAAGTAAAAATATGCGACAACTTTTGTTGACTGCCGGACTATTTAGCTGCTGTGGGCGTATGTTTCGTTGCCTGGCAACCTATCTTTAGTTTGTGGACCCTATAGAGGTCACAATTTTTATCCGATTTAAAAAAAAACGTTTGAATATATCACCGTTATACCCTAAGAATGGTTGAATTCGAATTTCGTAAAAATCGGACCAAAACTGACAAACAAAATAGCCGCCCCTCGTACTCAAATAGCGTAAAAATAAGGTATATGAATGTTGTGGATCCTCTAGAGGTCACAATTGTTTTCTGATTTTGATGAAACTTGAAATATAAGTTTATAAGCCAAAGATCTCGTTTCGATATTCGCGCATATCGGATTGTAACTTACTGAATTATGGCCCATGAGTGTACGAAAAAATCGCGTTTTTAACTTGAGGTCCCTCTAGAGGTCACAATTATTATCCGATTTTAAAAAAAAAACGTTTGTATATATTACTTTGGTTTTCTTCTGATTTTGATGAAACTTGAAATGTAAGTTTATAACTTCCTGAATCATGGCCCCTGATTTTTTGTGCATATCGGATCGTAACTTTCTGAATTATGGCCCCTGATTGTATGAACAATTGCTTTTTGTTTAGCTTGTTCTATATCCATCACTTGCAAAATGTGGGCGTATCCTGCCTGGCAGCCGCTGGTTGAACAACATAGCCAATAATCAACTTTTGTTCATGTTTGAGCGAAAAATGAATACCCATCCTCCGCAACACGCGGTCTATTATTGTTTCCGACTTTTTTTTCGCACGCTAAAGTTATTAGCATATAATTATGGTCATGAATATTTTTTTCTAGATGATAGAGACTAATAATATGCCAATATTGAAATGTGTGCATAAATATGGTATATACTTAACTACACCAATATTATACCTATGTCATAGAATTTGTTACACACATTACAAATATAATCTTAATAGAGATCTTTGCTATGGTTGATCTATCAGTAAAAATTGGAAGATTTGTAAGGAACGCAAAAGGTTATTGTTTACTGGCTGCAGCAGGGAGCAATAACAGGAACACAGATGATTTTCAACTCACTGATACAACTCAGTTTAAATTTTAAGCCAAAGAGCTGTTATATAATACTGTGACAGGATATCTGCTCTAAACTAACTAGTCATCAAAGAATTGACTGTCAAAAGTTCAGACAGAAAGTATTTTAGGCCTACAATGCTTGTAAAGCTTTGGCCTACATTCTGATGATATTTGTGCTACCATAGATACATATATATTTATATCATTACATTATGTGACAAGTAGTAGTGTTTGGCAAGTAGTAGTGTTGTCTAACTTTCATTATAAAGCCCATATAAATCTTTTTAGAACTTCTTTGTCATTACTGCCACCACGGGTGCTCAAATATACATGTAGGATCTGTAAAAAAAAAAAAAATAAATAAAAAGCAACTTTATACTCCCAAAAAAAACGATATTGGGTTAAACGGCCTACTGTTCAGCTCCAACTGGGCTGACAGCCAACCTACTGTGGATCTGTAATGAAATGGGGTTCAACATCATACTGTGCTGCTCAAACTGGGCTAAAGAAGTTGGACAAATGCTTGAAAGTGTGCTATGATGAAAATTTTGACTGGACCGTGTGTACAAAAGAGCTTGGTTTTTTGTCCTATCCGAACAACTGTACATTAGCCCTTACCAGCCCCTCTGTCTTGCACCAGTTAAAAGAGGAACCATTGCCAGAAAATCCTGATGAACTTTCTTGGCCACCACAAGAAAAAATATGCAGGGGAGTAGGACTGAAACCTTTATGTACAAGTATGTACGGGCAAACTTGTTATTTAATGTTAAATCATTAACATTAACCGCCAGTGTTTGAATCTGTGAACATCTCGAGCACCCGATGGCATTGAGACTTGATTATAGACTTAGCAAGTTAATACATTAAAATGTCTTATAAAAAAATTTAACATTTACAGTCTCAAGAAATACCTACTTAACCTACGTACAATATATAGATTTAGCTCTTGCATTATGCATTATTAAATTTGCAAAAATATCAGTACAATAACAACAAAAAAAACCAACCTGAAACACCCATAAAAATGTTTAGAAAATACTACATGTACTTATATTATAATTAGCACAGCCTGAATTTTAACAGTCTACATCATTAATAAATTCGTTATGTGTTTGATAATTTTTGGATCCAGATTTTTTAAAAACAATTTTGGAACCAGTATTACTTTCGATAACTTAAAGCAATGTTGATTTTGTTTATGAATAGTATGGTTTACGGACAATGTAACTGCATCAGTGCATCGTGTTAAAAACAAATACTGACTGTCTGATATACAAAGTTGCGTGCAAACTTTTTCCACGGCCAGATTATTTTTTTATCAACATTAGATCTATCGGTATACTGTCAACGGAAGTTCGAATAAAAAGTGCACTTACCTTCAACTTTACTTTGCTGAATCCAAAATCGTGTGTGTATGTGTGGAATAGCTTTATTTAACTTTAAATCACGGCATCATTTCTTCTTTGGGAAAAATAATAACCTATGCCGCCATTTTAAATCCCAGAATTCCGTACGTTCCGGTCAAACGAACAAACAAAAAATATTTAATAAATAATTGAAGCAATTCTGATAAATAACAACAATAACCGTAACCTATAAAAAAATATTGTAATGTGAATAGAAATAATATGATATAAACCGATTTAAACACAATCATCAACCGTGAACAGATCGTGACCTTGACCTTGCCCGAGACGATAAAAATATATTTGTACATCTACATGTATGTAGGTCTAAAAATGGCGACTGTTCGTTTGAAAGGCCTGTAATATTTCTGATAATGAATCTATTCATATTATTTGTTTGTATACGCTCTACCATATTTTATATGAGGTTACATGATTACGTTATATTAAAAGAATAATCAAATCGGGTAATTTTAATTTTCAGAGATAGGTCTTTTATCGAGAGACGATAAATATATGGACTCATATAGCTAGAGTAGATCTCTATGTTAATTGACTGGGTCATTATTATCTATTTTTCAGATTCATAACTTAAAAAAATGGAACTAGTCTTGGTCCAACCTTTATTTTTATATGGTTTTACAACTTATATAATTAAGTGCTGAACTTTTAAATTCGAAATAAAAAAACGGCAACAATCGACTCATGACCTATTTTATATATTGTATACGTAGACAGCCGCCATTTTGAATGACATTAACAACACACATTGATTTAAGCAATATTTTATTTAGATAGTTTCATATTAAGAACTAAATTTTCACAAATTTAAGGATTCATGAACAAGGCCAAAGGTTATTATAATTGATCTCCATATTGTTAATGGTAATACAATTCCAAGAATGTACACTTGTACAAACATACATGAAGGCCTTATATAAATAATGATCATGAATTTTATATTTACTGGTGCAAG
The DNA here is from genome assembly GCF_932274485.2 of Patella vulgata. NCBI lineage: Eukaryota > Metazoa > Mollusca > Gastropoda > Patellidae > Patella > Patella vulgata. Next base: position 35,955,672 of record NC_065883.2, read on the forward strand.
GATCATTAATTTTATATTTACTGGTGCAAGGTTGATGAAGGCCTTATATAAATAATGATCATGAATATTATATTTACTGGTCCAAGGATTATTAAGTTTATATTTACTGGTGCAAGGTACTACATTTAATAACTTTAATTATAAAAACACAATGCATTGTCGGCCTATGAATTTTATATTTACTGGTGAAAAGATCATTAATTTTATATTTACTGATGCAAGGTACTATATTTAATAAATTTAATTATAAAAACACTTCATGCATAGTCGGCCTAGGTGTGGACTACTCCGAACATTTGGACAGTGATAACCTTTTAGTAGAGAACAACTTTGCTTTATGAAACAGTTTCCGACAATCAATCATTATTTGTTTTGTCAAATTTTTGGGTATCAAAATTGAGAGAGAGAGAAATGGGGTTTAACGTTCACTTGACTCGATGATACAACAAAAAACACAATTACTATTTTAATTAAAGCGACATTTCGTTGAGGGTTCTCTCAACGTTTTCAAGTAAATGATGCTCAATAGTCAATGGGTGCACTCGTCCGCTTGCCAGCCTATCTTTTATAGTCCCATTGGTGCAGAAAAGTAGGAAAATTAAATAAAATTAAATGAGATTAAACATCCTACTGTTTTGCTCTGAGTGAGCTAATGAAGACAAGCATACACTATATACAGTGTACTATGACGGAAACTTTGCACGGATAGCGGCACTATGGCCTACTCTGATATTGAATTACAACTGTCGGAGTGTCTTTTATGTGCATGCCAATATGTACACGAGGACTTGATTTTTCGTATGACCCGAACAACTATACCTTATCCCTTGCCAGATCCTCCGCCCTGCCACAGTCCATAAAAAATTTCCGTCATAGCACTCTGCATTGCGTATGACTATCTTCAATAGTCCGATTGGTTCAGAAAAGTATAAAAATGAATTTTAAATGGGGTTTGAACATCCTACTATTTTGTTCCAAGTGGGCTACTGAAGAAGGGCATATGCTATAATGGTTAAAATGTTGTGATTTCGGGTTAAAATGCCGTGATGTTGGGTTATCGCCTTACGAAGGGTGATATCAGTCACCATATCTACTGGGTTTCTTTAATACTCATATTTATAGTATTTTATAGAGTCAGACTAGTGGACTAGTGAATGCACGGATTAGTGCACCCACAGACTAGTGAACCCGCAGACTAGTAATTGGTAATGATGGAAAAGTGTGTAAAGACCTGTTTTACAGGTTGGCATGCACTTAGAACTATTTGTAATGACTATATGCAGAAATGCTGCTCTCCAGGCAAAATGTCTTTCCTAGCACTTCTTCATTAGTAAGTGCGGTAATGCTGCTGTCCAGGCAAAATTTCTGTCATAGCACATCTTCATTACTAATTTTGATAAAGCCATGGTGGCTAAGTGCGTAAGATGCTGGCTCGGTAATCCGGAGGGCACGTGTTCGATCCCTGCATTGGTGGAGAAAGTTCATCAGGATTTTCCGACATGGTTTCCCCTTGTCAGAGGTGCAAGAACAAGGACAGTAGTCTAGTCACTCAGATGGGACAAAAAACCGAGGTACCATGTATACATTGGCTTGCACGAAAAGATCCCTTGGCAGTTGGATTCGATATTAGTAGGCAAAATTTCCCTCATAGCACATTGTATGGTATGTACCTGTCTTCATTAGCCCAGTCGGAGCAGAACAGTAGGACAATAAACCGATTTCATCAGGACAAACCTACATGAGGAAAAACCTACATTTCACAAACTTAGTAATTAGTAACGGGGGGTTGGATGGCTGAATGGTTAGCGTGCGGGCGCTGTATCATAAAGTCTGTCATAAAGTCGAATCCCCGGTTGTACGTGACAAGGAGTAGGGTCGCCTGTCCAACCTCCGGTTTTCTCCCACTGCTAAAGACCCCTACGCGCAAGCGAATTATGTAAATAAAAATTAAACCATATGTTAGTCCCGAAATGACCTAGTTTGTGTCGAGTAGACGTTAAACCCCATTTCTCTCTCTCTCTCTCTCTCTCTCTCTAGTAATTAGTAACACACTGGCTAGCAAATGAGGGGTTCAATTTCCGTGTTGGTCGAGAAAAATGAAATGAAATCGGGTTTAACGTCCTACTGTTCTGCTCCTAAACTGAGCTAATGAAGACGAGCATACGCCATACAGTATGCTATGAAGGAAATTTTGCCCAGGCAGCGGCGCTATGGCCTACTCTTATATCAAGTTCCAACTACCAAGGGATCTTTCATGTGCACTCCTGTGTGTACACGTGACCTCAGTTTTTCATCCCTGACTAGACAGCTGTTCTTGTCAGGCCCTCCGTCCTGTATCACTGACAAGGGGAAAACACGCAGAAAAATCTGGATGAACTTTCTCAGCCAATGCAGGGATCGAACACCCGACCTCCAGGCTAGCGAGTCAGCGTCTTACCCACTTAGCCAACGTGATCCCCATGTTGGTCGAGAAAGTTCCCTTTGTTAGTAGTGGTGTAGGACAGAGGACCTCAAAAAAACAGTGTCTAGTCCATCACGTGGGTGTGCACGTAAAAGAACCCTTGACATTTGGAATTTGAAATGAGAGTAGATCATTCATTCATTCGTTTTCTCTTTGTGTGTCACCTACAGACCGCAACTATTAAAGGAGCTAGATCTCTATTCTTGGGCACTTAGAAATGGATACAAAATGTAATGAAATGAAATGGGGTTTAACGTCCAACTGTTCTGCTCCGAACTGGGCTAATGAAGATGGCCATACACCATACAGTGTGTTATGAGGGAAATTTTGCCCCGACAGTGGCACTGCGGCCTACTCTTATATCGAATTCCAACTGTCAAGGGATCTTTTACATGCATGCCAATGTGTACACAGGACCTCGGTTTTTTTTTTTATCCCATCTGAACAACTAGACAGCTGTCCTTGTCAGGCTCTCCGTCCTGCATCACTGACAAGGGGAAACCACGCCGGAAATCTGGATGAACTTTCTCGGCCAATGCAGGGATCGAACACCCGACCTCCAGGCTAGCGAGCCAGGGTCTTACCCATTTTAATGACTAGACAGCTGTCTTGTCAGGCCCTTAATTGTTAGTATCATGACATTAAACTGACATTTGTTTTACGTTTTACAACTAATATCAGGTTTATGTTAGAAAACTAACGTTAGATTTATGTTAGAAAACTAAAGTTAGATTTATGTTATAAAATTAACATTAGATTTACGTTAGAAAACTAACGTTAAATTAACGGTTAAAATTATGACATAAAACTAACATTACATTAACGTTAGAAAACTAACATTATATTAACGTTAGAAAACTAACGTTAGATTTACGTCAGAAAACTAACGTTAGATTTACGTCAGAAAACTAACGTTAGATTTACGTCAGAAAACTAACCATAAACTAACGGTTAGAAACCTGATGTAAAATTTACGTTAGATTAACGTTAGAATTATAACCAATAATACATATATAATTATTATGTCTGAATTCCGACTATATATCAATTGTTAGAATGTGCACACACTTGTAATGTTATTTAATCAAGAAGTATTCAAAGGGAAAAAAATTGGTTAGTAATCCGTCATAAAGTTTACGTTACATTTACGTCATTTTCTGACGTAAAAGTAACCATAACCATTATGACGTAAAAGTAACGTAAATTTAACCAAAGAATTTTACCATTATTGGACGCTAACCAAAATCTAACCATAATGACGTAAACTTTACGTAAATCTAACCATCAATGTTAACTGGGTTGTGAACGCACTAACGACAAAAATTATCAACCGATCTGTATGAAATTTATATGCATCATTTAAATTAGTAAAACGAAGAAGCATATTGCATTTCAGCAATATCCGTTAATTACATCTAGAGTTATGGTCCTTGTTTCACTTTGTTGAATGTTGTGAATGCTCTAACGACAAAAGTTATTATCCGATGAAATTTGAAGTATGAAGTATGAAATTTATATGTATCGTTTAAATTAGAAAAACGAACAAGCCTATTGAGTTTCAGCAAATTTCCGTTGATTACATCTAGAGTTATGGTCCTTCTTTAGCTTTGTTGAATCTTGTGAACGCTTGAACGACAAAAGTTATCACTTAATCTGTATGAAATTCATATGAATCATTTAAATTAGTGAAATGAAGAAGTCTATTGAATGTCAGCAATTTCCGTCAATTACTTCTAGAGTTATGGCCCTTGTTTTACTTTGTTGAACCTTGTGAACATTCGAACGACAAAAAGTTATCATTCGATCTGTATGAAATTTATATGAACTATTTGAATTAGTAAAACGAAAAAGCCTGACGAATTTCAACAATTTCTGTAGTTTACTTCCAGAGTTACGGCCCTTGTTTCAGTTTTTAGAACCTTGTGAACCCCCAAACGACGAAAATTATAATGTCATCTGTATGAAATTTTCTATTAAATTCCCCTAATTACCTACAAAAAAATAAATATGCGACAACCCTTGTCGACTTCTCGGACGATTTAGCTGCTGTGGGCGTATGTTTTGTTGCCTGGCAACCTATCTTTGTAGTCATTTGACTAAAAAAAACTTGCGCAAAGGAACTCCGTAGGACGAGCCACTACTGTGGCTGGAGTAAGGCGGAAGACATCAGTAGTGGAACCATTTCTATATATTATGCTAACTTCTATGTGTTCTTTGAAGTGTATTATAAAATAAACTATTTAGTTTTTACGATTTGCTGTTCCAAAATTGATCATCCTCCTTCTAGATCATGAGATTATATTACCGAATTAAACATGCATTAAGCAAGAGCTAAATCTGCCTATTGCACTTCTTTCTTTAGGCCTGAAATGTTATCTAAATTATCAATTTATATTAACTTATCCAGACCGTAATCAACTCTTGATGCCATTGTTAGCCTGCGACATTTAGTAGATTTGAATACATTTTGTGATGGATAATTTAACGTAAAAATGGATAATCGAGACTTTGTTTATTATCGTACCAACGTTAGTAATGACGATGGAGGCTAGCCTAAAATTAAATTGCTAATATCTCGGTTCAGTGTGATACAATTTGACTGAAATTTCAGCATATTTTGTTTTTATTGTCTATTTTTGAATGTGGACGTATATTGCCGTCGCCCCTGTGTGTGTGTGTGCGCGTGTGTGTGTGGGTGTGTGTGTGTGTATTTCCTGCAAATCGGATTTCTCAGAATCTAACTATAGGATCTTTCTGAAACTGTGACCTACACCCCCACCCCCCGAAAAATGGGTGGTAGCTTTTGATTAAATATATTTCCCAAAATTCTTCTCAGACCTCTCTATGTGCCTGTGTGATACCGCATTCCACAAGATTTTCGATTTAGAATAATTTTGATACAGTGTTTTGGGTCTGTGGTGTTTTTTACCACAAGAGTGGTAATATCTTGTGGAACTCTTGTGGTAAAAAGTCAAAAATCTTGTGGAATGTGGTACCACACAGGCATATAGGGAGGTCTGAGAAGAAAATTTTGGAAAAATTGATATGTTTACTATGTCCAATTTCTTGTGGAACTCTTGTGGTAAAAAACACCACAGACCCAAAACACTGTATCAAAATTATTCATAGTTGAAAATTTTGTGGAATCTGGTACCACACAGCCATATAGGGAGGTCTGAGAAGAAATTTTTGAAAAAAATAGGTTTTTTTTTATCTAAGTCCAATATCTTGTAGAACTCTTGTGTTAAAAAACACCACAGACCCAAAACACTGTATCAAAATTATTCTAAGTCTAAAATCTTGTGGAATGTGGTACCACACAGGCATAGAGGGAGGTATGAGAATAATTTTTTGAAAAAATTGTGAAACTTGTGAAACTCTTGTGTTGAAAAACACCACAGACCCAAAACACTGTATCAAAATTATTCTTAGTCTAAAATCTTGTGGAATGTGGTACCACACAGGCATAGAGGGAGGTCTGAGAATAATTTTTTGAAAAAATTGATTTTTTTTTCTAAGTCCAATTTCTTGTGGAACTCTTGTGGTAAAATTTTGTCGAAAATTTTGTGGAATGTAGTACCACACAGGCACATAGTGAGGTCTGAGAAGACATTTTTGAAAAAATTGATATTTTTTCTAAGTGAAATATGTTGTGGAACTCTTGTGGTGACAAACACCACAAACACACACACAAAACATTGTATCAAAAATGTATTTTTTTTTTTTTTTTCATCTAAGTCCAATATCTTGTGGCACTCGTGCGGTGAAAAATTCCACACAAATGCCCCCAAACCTTTCCATAAAAGGGGATCGTACATTTTCTTCATAAGTTTACTGTAATTATGGAAACTGTATATTGTTTAATAAAAGCATTTCACTGCACGTGCCCGTGCCTATATCCTATTTTCCTCTTTAAAAAAAACCTACTAATGTTATAGGCCTATATCATATTCTTTAAAAACACTACTTACATTATAGGCCTATATCCCATTTTCTCCTTTACAATTTACAATTCCGTGTTTTCAGTGTTAAAGTAGCTAACTTTTTAACTCAATATCATCCAAAATCTTCAACATTGAAAACACGATTTATTTGTCAAATTAAATCAACATTTATGTTGTGATTTTACTAGGAAAAGATGGGCTTTTGATATCCAATATTTAAGACAAAATAAACATTTTACCATTGGTACACGAATCGTGTACCATAATGCGCTTCAGCCCCAGTTGTATCAAGAGACTCGAGGGACGAGGCTAGACACATTGCACCAAATCAAACGGCGTATGTAGACTGGAATAAACAGACGCTAGTAATTTGGACTCGCTTGAGACTGCTGGCTTATTTCGCCGAACATAACTGATTTGAAATTGGGGTAAAAACGGAAACCATTGAATGTAAATCAGTTTATATACATTCATATTACAGTATTATATGCGTTGCGACCCACTTTTGTCAATTTCTAGGTCCCAAATGTTACCGATTTAGCTCCTTTAATTTCAAAGAAAAAATAGCACAAATTCGTTTTTTTTTTTAAATCATAACTCTATTTTACAAGCCTGTATCCCATATTCTTCTTTACAATTTAAAATTCTGTATTTTAATGTTAATTAAATACAAAACAGTCCAAATTTATTCTTTAGAAATATATAGGCCTACACAATTTCCTTCTTTTACTTTTCTGTAATTTCACAGTTAATTGTAGAGGAAAAAAAACTCATGATGTATTGTCCAGTTAGTTTTGTGGTCAGTATTATCTGTTATTTTAGAGTCTTTATTTTATTTTTTTTTAAAAAAAAGGCTATAGGCCTATATTCGCATCCGATTTCTAGTAATTTTAGAAAAGTTCAAAGATATATAGGCCTATATATACGTTATTTTTTGTGGGTTTTTTTTACATAAAAGATACATTATGGGAGATTCGATAACGAGTTGGCAGTTCTCACTATAATAGTTAAAAACTAGATAATGTAAAGGCAATTTACTGAAAATTTCTTTCAAATTGATCCACTATGAACCGAGAACTAAGCGATTGAAATTTCTGCCTAGCCTGGACCATAATTACAAAAGTCAGTACGATAAACAGCACAGTTTCGATTATCCATTTAATCGTTTAATCGTGAAGGAAAGTTATGCAGTAAATCGGCTCATAATCCACTGAAGATCGCAGGCTAGCGATGCCATCTAGAGTTGATTATGGTCTGGATAGGTTAATTAATGTCTAATTAATAATTTAGATAACATTTCAGGCCTAAAGAAAGACCTGCAATATACAGATTTAGCTCTTGCATAATGTATGTTTAATAAACACCTGTCATTGCATAGGCCTATAAATAGGCCTATATATAAGTTATTTTTTGTGGTGTCTTTATATTAATAAACACCTTTAAACATCTTAAAAAAAAATACTTATATTATAGGCCTATATCATATATATTTTTTTAAAATACTTATAGTATTGGCCTATATCTTATTTTTTAAAACAAATAACTACTTATATTATAGGCCTACACCACATTCTCTTCTTCTATATTTACAATGCTGTTTTTCAATGGTAATTTCAGAGAGAATAAAAGCACAAATTTATTTGTAATAAAATATAGGATTACATTATATAACTATAATTTATAGGCCTATATCCCAATTTTAAATTCTGTATTTTCACTGTTTATTAAATCAAAAAATTTATTTTTTCACAAATATATAGGTCTACATTATATATAGCATTTTCGTCTTTACTTTTCTGTAATTTCACAGTTAATTTTAGAGGGGGGGGGGGGACTAAGATTTGACGTCCAGTTAGTTATTTCTTTGGTATTTTGGACAGAATAATCTATAATTTTAAAGTCTTTATTTTAAAAAATATGGGCTATTCACATAATAAAAAAAAACAGCAGCTGCCAGGCAGGATACGCCCACATTTTCGAGAGATGGATAGAGAACAAGCTAAAAAGAAAGTGATTTTTCGTACAATCAGGGGCCATAATTCAGGAAGTTACGGTCCGATATGCGCGAATATCGAAAGGAACTGAGATCTTTGGGTTATAAACTTACATTTCAAGTTTCAACAAAATCGGACAAAAATTGTGACCTCTATAGGGTCCACAACCTTGATATACCATATTTTTACGCTATTTGAGAACGAAGGGCGGCCATTTTGTCTGTCAGTTTTGGGCCTATTTTCACGAAATTCGAACTCAGTAGCCCTTAGGGTCTAACGGTGATATAATAATACGGGTTTTTTTAAATCAGATAAAAATTATGACCTCTATGGGCTTCACAAGCTAAAATCGCGATTTTTCGTACAATCAGGGGCCATAATTCAGGAAGTTACAGTCCGATATGCGCGAATCGGAAGGAACCGAGATCTTTGGGTCATAAACTTACATTTCAAGTTTCATCAAAATAGGATTAAAATTGTGACCTCTATAGGGTCCACAACCTTGATATATCATATTTTTACGCTATTTGAGAACGAAGGGCGGCCATTTTGTCTGTCAATTTTGGGCCGATTTTCATGAAATTCCAACTCTGCCGTTCTTAGGGTGTAACGGTGATATAATAATACGGTTTTTTAAATCGGATAAAAATTATGACCTCTATAGGGTCCACAAGCTAAAAACGCGATTTTTCGTGCAATCAGGGGCCATAATTCAGGAAGTTACTGTCCGATATGCGCGAATATCGAAAGGAACCGAGATCTTTGGGTTATAAACTTACATTTAAAGATTCAACAAAATCGGATAAAAATTGTGACCTCTATAGGGTCCACAAGCCCAAAACGTGATTTTTCGTACACACAGGGGCCATAATCCATGAAGTTTCGATCCGATACATGCCAATATCGAAAGCAGCCGAGATCTTTTGGAGATACACCTATATTTCAAGTTTCGTTAAAATCGGATAAGAATTGTGACCTGTAGAGTGTCCACAAACAAATTGTGGACGGACTGACGGACAGGGGCGATGGCATAATACGTCCACATGAAAATGTGGGCGTATAAAAAAACAACAAAAAGAAAAGAAAAAAAAAGAAAACTTAAAGAACATAAATAAGACTGTTGTAGTTAGCCTTAGCTGCATGTTTTGCCTTAATGCTTAATCTATAAAGTCGATCTGTTTTTATTTGCTTTTCTTTTCACTCGAGCATTAATTTCTACTTCCTTCCTCTATGAAGTGAAAAGTTTTATCAAAATAATAGGCCTGATTTACGTCTATTTACCATCCCTGCGACCATATTTATGATTATGATTATGACTAAAAAGAAAGACCAAGGCATGCCCACGTAAATGGTAATTTTCATTCAGGATAATTTGTAATTAATTTTGAAAATTTATGATTATTTTAAAAATTTATAACGTTATTAATTATCTACGATTACTTTGAAGGTAAATAAAACTACGTCAACGGTAGAAACCAATGTTTTGAGAGTGGTAACATGGCGGAATTGGTACTTCCGGTGACTTCACACTTCGCAGCCAATGAGCTATCCAGTTATTATATAGATCAGTGGATACGTCTCCTATTTCCAAAATGAATACATTTCTGGATAGCCGGGATCAGGGTCGAATTTAGGGTATTTGAAAATGTCAAAATTTCGAATTTTGCCTTTGACGTTTTTCGTGCCGACAAAGTTGTTCACGAGTGAAAAATCGCATTTACTTTGCGAGTTTTTGACCAATTTTAATGATTATTTTTTTTTGTTCATATTCTTTATATATGACCCATGCAGCAGGCTGAACCGCCATACTGTCCTACAGAAATAGTTCCTTTCTTTGTAACTAGATATGTTGTTCCCTATCTTAACGTTAATTTATTCTGATATTATTAAAGAACCCAGGTGGCTCAGGGGCCAACCTGATCTCATCCTCGGTTACCCAGTGTACTCATTCCGTTCTACTCCACTATACCCTGGGTTAATCTATGGTGGAGACACGTTTTCAAGTTATCCGCCCTTTATGATTGTGCTATTTTTATCGACCAATCCCATAAATTTTTATTTGAAAAGAAAGTTTGCAAAGGGAAGTAACTCTAATCTGACAATGTTAGGAGTTGGCCTATTCTAAATTATTAACAACCAATTAAATATTATGTTAATGAAGACCAGACGTTCATATAATAACGTAGGGTAATTAGTTTATTTAGAACCCTTCGTTCGTTTCCGGAATTTTATGTCCACGTGATTTCGTAGACAAGTTATTGTGAATCAAATTGCCAAATATAAGTTCAATAATAATAAACATAACAGAATGACATATTTCAGACAAAAAACGAATAGTAATAATAATAAAAAAAAGTCAAACATATAGATGTTATACATATTTGAAATCAACAACACATACTACAGATTTTGATAATACAATTAAATATAAATAAATTATAAATATATACATTATTTACATAAGTCATTCAGTAAAGGGACATGAATATGGTTATCTACCCTTATTAAAACGAAGGCGAAACGATCGGTTTGTAAACTGTTTTCTGATTGGTTCGTAGACTGTAGCTACATTCTAGGCCTGGGCAGATAATTTGAAAGCGTGGAAACCCTATGGATTAACCCAGGGTATAGTGGAGTAGAACGGAATGAGTACACTGGGTAACCGAGGATGACCTGATCTGGACTAAGACTAGTAATTATTTACCCTTATTTCATAGTGCGAGTTATTTTTCCCTTAATTTTTTTCTCCCCTCTTCCTGCATTTTTAGGTTGACTTTTTGGTCTAGAATTGGAGAAAAGGGATCAAATTTGCAATTTCATAGCAGTTTTGGGTAATACTGATGATATTACAGCGGAGGGATAGGGGGTGTAAAGTGTCTTTCTGCAGAGCAATCATTGTGTCGGAAGTGAGATTTTCACCCCTGTCAACATCAAATCCCCATAGTAAAAAATCTAAATGGTCAACCCCCTACAAATTTATGATGAGGATATTGCCAAATGTGGTCCCCATTGTGCCTATAAAGATTGAAACCAACGGAATGTTGAGAAAATAGCTACAGTTTGTGATGTTACAGCCATTTAACATTGAGGTCAATAGGCAAATAATTGCTAGTCTGAGTCCAGATAATATGGCCACAGATCAGAGTCCATCTGCACAACCAGTTATCTTTCTTTGACTAGTGCTCTTTAACGCAACTAACCCAACAGTTAATTACCGATTCTGCTATGAATTTTGAGATAGCTTCATAAATTTTATATGACATATTCCCAGGTGGAAGAGTACATTTTGGAGGGTATATGAAGTTTGGCATTTTCCATTCAACTTCGTACAGGGAGTCTTTTCTTTTCCAATTTATTGCACGCAACGATGACATGATTAACGGTCAAATTGCGGGGTAGATTAATCACCGGAATTCATTTCAAATATATCCATCATGATTTTGAAAACGTAGGGCGCGTCGTATTCCAAATAGACCGAACTCCAAAATAAAACAAAATAACAATTTGCGTCGAATTACCCAATAACTCCAAGAATGTTGACTGTGGAAACACAAAATAACAATTTAGTTGAATTTAAAGGACAATATTGGTGTCAGTCATTATAAAATATGTGATAGAGCTCGTTAAATACATGTACATCCCAAATATAATTTTTACACAGAGATCATTGCTACGGGAGATGTGTAACAAGCACGTGAAGAAACGGGAAGTGACGTCAAACATGACAAACACGAGTTGTCCTATATAACTGACTGAAGTAACGAGCGGTAACAGACAAACGATCGAATTTCATTTCACTGATAATTACGAAAGCCCAGAAGGCTCATTCCAAATTCCAAATTCCAAATGCGAAATTCCAAATTCCAAATGCGAAATTCCAAATTCCAAATTATTGTCTTACCGATAAAATAGCAAATTGGCAGCCCCCCTCAATTAAAAAAAATAGAATTTATATAAATAGTAATTTTACACAACTAATTACTTCTAGTTTACCTATCTGGGCCGGATAAATACCCGTTCCAAATTCCAAATTCCAGATTCCAAATTCCAGATTCCAAATTCCAAATTCCAAATCTGATCCGACCAATCGGATCAGGTTTTTGCTTTTGACTAATCAGTTAGAGAGAGAGAGAGAGAAACGGGGTTTAACGTCCACTCGACACAAACTAGGTCATTTCGGGACTAACATATGGTTTTAATTTTATTTCAATAATTTGCTTGCGCGTAGGGGTCTTTAGCAGTGGGAGGAAACCGGAGAACCCGTAGAAAACCCACGAGGTTGGACAGGCCACCCTACTCCTTGTCACGTACAACCGGGGATTCGAAACCACGCCAGTTGACTCAATGACAGGCCGTATGATACAGCACGCACGTGCTAACCATTCGGCCACCCCCCCCCCCACCCCCTAATCAGTTAGAGTATAATAACAATATTCCAGTTCGGGTTTGCTTCGGCAGATGTGAACAGTTTGGGGCAAAGTTCCTCTGCAGTGAGCTACTCTGCTACTCGGTATCCTAGGACTGGCATTTTTTTTTTTTTTTTTGCTACAGCATTAAATTTGGAATTTGGAATCTGGAATTTGGAATCTGGAATTTGGAATCTGGAATTTGGAATCTGGAATTTGGAATTTGGAATCTGGAATTTGGAATGAGCCTTCTGGGCTTTCGTAGATAATTCAGTTGAAGATGAAAAGTTGTAATATAAGACGATGAGAGGATATCTGACAATTCAAAAAAAGAACTGGCTGTCAGTAGATAAACGATAACGAACAAATTAGAAAAAGTCCGTGCATTACCATGTTTTTATTACGAACAGAATGAATAAAAACGGGGGAATGCACGGGATTTTTCTATTTTTCTCGTGTCCCTTATCTAGTGACAGCCAATTCTATTTTTGAATTGTGAGATTGCCACAGACCTGGCCTAATACCGCAACAAAAAGTGTTTATTTGAATCCCGTCCTCAACTTGCAGACGAACCGAGACTTTTGGTTACTTAATATTAACTGCATCCCAGCGTCTATATGAACATGAGCCCAAAATGCTATTTAACTACACAGTACTTATAATACAGTTTATTATAACAGTTCAACGATAAGATCAGCTACAATTTTACGACTTCACAAGTTACAGTCTTACTAGGGCCTAGCTTACGTACAGTGGCATGTCAAAATGTGGTTTGCTAATAACCATTCAACAATTGTACAAAAGTTACCTAACACTACAGTTTACATTTACACAATGTCATCTCTCCTATTCTATCAGGATGGCTAACCGCCGAAAACTACTGTAAACTACCTGTATACACAATATCGATAAAACATAATGGCTAGACTGCCTGGCACACACGCCATATGTTTCCTACCCGGAACGCTCTTCTCCCTTTCGCGCCAAAAAGTATCATGTGACTCATTATTATTCATTTTACCGTTATGATTGCATCATCTACTCGAGCAACTATGATTAGATTAGATACTGGACAGGGGTCTCACATCCCCCCAGCCTAGATCGAATGACGTCCCCGGCATGTACAGATGAATGAGAGTTTAACTCCTATACCTAATTCAACAACAGTATTACAACTGAAATTGTACAAACTAATGCCTTTAGTTACTTGTATGCACATTAAACATCTAAATATTTAATACTCTTGCAATTAAAATAAAATACACAGAACAAAACAGGATTTATTTTATCAAAAACAACTTCACTTAAAAGTTTAACACAAATATTATACAGTCTCTCTAATGTTTATATATTGTCTACACTTCAGAGCATCTCCATGAATTTCAAAATCTGAATACATTGTCTTTGGGAGCGTCTCACAACTACTGATTCATCGGTTTCTGTAGAACTTTTAATACCATCATTTGGGTTAGAGTCTGATTGTTCGTCATCCACATGCACAATGACAGTTCCATCGCATTCCGCATTATGATCACTTTCAAAAGTCTCTAATGAATTGTCCACACAATTTTCAAAATAATCTACATATCCTAACAGTTCTTCATCATCGCTATAATCATCATCAGACAAAAAATCATTTTTACTGTCCATATTTGTCTTTTTGTGCGGTTTGTGCTCTCCGATCACCTTATCAGGTACTAAAGTTCTATTACACACCCTTTTTAGTTTACTATGATGTAACAACACAATTTTACCATCTTCTCTTTCGATTTCGTATATAACAGGAATATTTTCTAAAGTTTTACGAACAACACCTTTAATGTCCGACGTTAACTTAATAGGGTGTTTAATCAGCACTTTATCACCCACGCTAAGGGTTGAAACTGAACATGTTTATTGCGTTCAGCTTGGTAACGATTATGTGTTTGCTGCAAATGTTCATTCGCGACACGGATAGCTTTAGTTAACTTCTTTTCTAGGCTCTGGGCATATTCGTTAACATCCACACATTTACTGTCTCGAATTGAAGGATACATCATTTTTTCTGGCAATCTGGTTTCTCTACCCCGATGCAAAAAGTTTGGAGTGAAACCGGTTGAATTGTGAATAGTTGAATTATGGGCAAGCGACAAAAATGGTAACATATCAACCCATTTATAATTGTTCTTAAAGTTGCAATTTCATATTTTTAAGTTATATTTTTAAAATTTATTAAAATAAGGCCTTAAAATAGATGGTATCTATAAGCAGTCCTACCTTGTTAAAGAACAATCCTATAATTCACTATTGCCAGTTGAGAAATTGGCAAAAAAATCATTTTCATCTTAAACTCAAACGTTTGAAGATAACTACTCCATGGTGAAGAATAGAAAACAAGGGAGGTAATTTGGAGGTAATTGTGTTATTATTTCCGGTGTAAATGAGTTTTAAGTGTGAGAATGACACCTATGATCGTATAATAATGTGTAATGTGCATGGGTGATGGGGGAGGGGGCGTGACAGTTTTAGAGACCGTGGTCAGTAGACGGTGGAACTCTGTCTTCACACTATCCTGAAGTCGCTTGCCGTAGGACTTCTTGGCCCATGCTAGGACGTGGCTAGAGTACTCTTGTACAGCATCTTTGGTAAAGTGACGTGACTTCAAGTACTCCAGTTTCTCCGCTAGCATGGTTCGGTAGTGTGTCGACAGGGATGAGGCGACGTCCTTGGCCCATTTCAAGTTCAATGTTTCAATGGTAGTGGCTATGGTAGGCGTCTTCATGGCCGGCTTCACGAACTTATTCAGGTCCTGGATCTTCCAAGTGAAACTTCTGGTTGGTGTTCCATTCTCCTGACTCTCCATAATGGTCAAGTGGTGGAGGCATTGGAGGACCTGAAAGAAGGCTTTCACGACACCTGCATTTTCTTGGGGTTGTTGGCGCTCCTTTTGTAGACGTTGGTTTGGTTGGCGCTCCTTTGGTAGACGCTGGTTTGGTTGGCGCTCCTTTGGTAGGCCCTGGTTTGGTCGGCGCTGGAATCCCGGTGGTGGTTGGTGGAATCCAGGTGGTGGTTGGTGGAATCCAGGTGGCGGTTGGTGGAACCCAGGTGGTGGTTGGTTGAATCCTGGTGGTGGTTGGTAGAAGCCTGGTGGTGGTTGGTAGAAGCCTGGCGGTGGTGGAATCTATTTCTTAACTGAGGCCAGTCCATTGGTAGATGCGTGGGCGTGGGAAGAAGAGGACGTCTGGTGCGGGACCTATCCATGTTCCAAAGGTTGGGGAAGGTGTTTGTAATTATGCAAATGGGTGAGACGAGACGGGAACAAAAATTGATGTCTATAGGTTGTGTTCGGATCTGTTCTCTGTAATATATCTGGTGTAATATGTGAATGTAAGGCCTAAATGTAAGTTAAACTAATATATATGCAGTTATGTTCTATGCCAGATATTCGGCGATGTTAAGACAAAGAATGTAGAATTAAATGGCGGATTGATTAAGGCTTGTGCTCAAGCGTTCTTTACCAGATATTCGGCGATGCTAAGACAAAGAAATGTGGAATTAAATGGCGGATTGATGTGTATAGGTTGTGCTCGGACCTGTTCTCTGTAATATGTGAATGTAAGACCTAAATGCAAGTTAAACTAATATATATGTAGTTATGTTCTTTGCCAGATATTCGGCGATGCTAAGACAAAGAATGTGGAATTAAATGGCGGATTGATTAAGGCTTGTGCTCAAGCGTTTATAGTACATTCCCTGAATTGTAACGTGACGGAATGAAATTGAAAGAACAGTAACTGTGAAAATACAATAAATCGTTTGAATTTAATTGTTTATTGGTCACACGGTGTGTAGTGTGGTTAAATCCCAATAAGTCATTTCAAAAAAGAATTTAACAAGTATAACAAAAGCGTGGGTGTTACATAAAATATACAATAAATATACAAAAAGAAAAAAATTCAAACGTTTGAAGATAACTACTCCATGGTGGAGAATAGAAAACAAGGGAGGTAATTTGGAGGTAATTGTGTTATTATTTCCGGTGTAAATGAGTTTTAAGTGTGAGAATGACACCTATGATCGTACAATAATGAGTTGACAACCTATTGAGCAAAAGACATAGAAATAATTATGTTTTGACTTTCTTAGAAAATATAAAATTGCAACTTTAACATGCACTTTTAACATAGATTTCAAAGTACTATTCCAGCGTTCAATTGCACCATTACTAGATGGTGAATAAGGTAAAGTCCTAACACCTTTTATATTCAAAATATCTAACGTTTCCTTAAATAATTCACTTGTGAAATTACTACCATTATCAGATAATATCATATTTGGAATTACATTTTGACAACAAAAATATTTAGTAACCAACACATTAGCAGCTTCCTTTGCGGTTAGAGTTCGCAATGGAAAGGCTTGTGAGAATTTCGAAAAATCATCCATAACACAAACAGCATATTGATAACCTTCACGAGATTTCGGCAACGGACCGATACAATCGATACACAACTTTTCATCTGGAGCACTGGGTCTGTATGGCTCCTGTAGGGGCGGAACCTGAAGAATTTCTCCCGTAATCTGCTTAAGGTATTCGCAACTCCTCTATGACCCGCAAGTATATGATCGTGCGCCGGCAATACTATATACCGGAAAGCACCGGTAAACACAGGAAAACAACGGAAAACAACCGGAAAACACCGGAAAACAACCGGAAAACATCATTTTATACTTTATACCGGAAAAGAGAGAGAGAGAAATGGGGTTTAACGTCCACTCGACACAAACTAGGTCATTTCGGGACTAACATATGGTTTTAATTTTATTTACATAATTCGCTTGCGCGTAGGGGTCTTTAGCAGTGGGAGGAAACCGGAGGACCCGGAGAAAACCCACGAGGTTGGACAGGCGACCCTACTCCTTGTCACGTACAACCGGGGATTCGAAACCACGCCAGTCGACTCAATGACAGGCTTTATGATACAGCGCGCGCACGCTAACCATTCAGCCATCCAACCCCCCGAATACCGGAAAACACCGAAAAAACACTAAATATCGGAAAACACACTAAATACCGGAAAATACCCTAAATAGGTAACCCGGAGACTGGCACCCTAAATAGGTAACCGGGAGCCTGGTCCTCTGTGTGCCTGGGTTAGGGTTAGGGTTAGGGTTAGTTTCCAGTTTATAGTATAGCCCTTCTCCGGGTTACCTATTTAGGATGTTTTCCGGTATTTAGTGTGTTTTCCGGTATTTAGTGTTTTTCCGGTGTTTTCCGGTATTCAGTATAACATGGTGTTTTCCGTTGGTTTTCCGGTTGTTTTCCGGTGTTATCCGGTATATAGTATAGCCCTCGTGCGCTAACTCCAATAAGATTTCAACACATTATTTTCACTAGGAATGTCATTATATGCGCACTTTTGATTCTTTGATATCCAGTCGTACACTATTCCAATGACCTCATCTTCTCTTTGCGCGAGTTCCATTTGTTCCTTAGAAATTACAGATAGCCACGACTTGTCTTGTAGATTAAGAACCGATACAACTTTATCAATTTCAGTTTCACAATCAAGACATTTTTCATATCCCGGATATCTTGATAAGGCGTCTGCTACTCGATTTGAGGATCCAGGTCGATGCACAATATCGAAATTGAAACTTGACAGCACTTCCACATATCTAGCTAGCACAGCAGATTGTTTAGACTCAGTCGACATTAAGTAGGTCAATCCACGACAGTCCGTCCTTAAGGTAAATTTCGCACCTAATAAGAAATGTCTGTACTTTTGAACGAAATAAACCATAGCTAAAGCCTCTTGTCTGTGGGCTGAATAATTTTTCTCAGTATTCGTCAATTGTCTAGAACCGAAAGCAATGGGTCGATCACCACCGTCAATTATCTGTGATAACACACCTCCTAAAGCAAAACCGGAAGCGTCCGTTGTCAAAACAAATGGTTCTTTGAAGTTTGGATGTACTAAGATGGGAGCATCAACTAACATTGTTTTCAGTTTTTCAAAGGCAGTCTCTCTTTCTTTAGTCCATTCCCACTTTACATTATTTTTAGTCAATTTAGTTAATGGAGCAGATATTTCAGTGAAATGATTTATGAACTTTCTATAATATTGAAGCATTCCCATGAATTTTAATAATAATAATAACTAGACTTGCCTGCAAGACTGAAGGCTTTCACCGTGCCAAGGCGTCACACGATCGCCAGATGCATGACAAAAGACTATCCCCACCTCTCACCCGCTAAACAAACACACACTCCCCCACCCCCCAAATAAAAACACACATTTGCATAACTCAGATATTGACATGTTCTTTGCATGCGCATTACGATAGAAGGGAATCGAAAAATAAAGTTGATCTACGCGAAATGGAAAAAGAACAGTTTCGCGAAATGGACGAAAAGCAATGTCGCAATAGATATTAATATCAAAGTAAAATGACATGGGGTTTAACGCCATTCTGCTCGGAATGGACCATGAGGAATGTTTCGAACGTACAGCGGCGCTAGCCTACTCTTATATACAATTCCAACTGCCAAGGGATCTTTTACAGTCACACCAATGTGTATGCGGGACTTCGGAATCGCGTTCATGTCAGCTACTGAAATATGTAACTGGTTCAAAAATTAAATATCGCCAATTTTCTGGTTTCGTGCACGTTAAAGATTTGACGTCACTAACATGTAAAAGTTTACTATAAATTACAGACAGAGTCCAGGATCAAACAACTGAAGCAGTCAAGAGCCAGGATGTTCGCGACTACTTTGTTTTTTTATATTTACTGATACTATCATATTTCATTATTTGTTAGCGTAGGACATTGTCATTTATATATATACTAGCAGGATACCCGGCTTCGCTCGGGGGTCATAACTCCGAAACCGGAATTGGTAGACTAACGCCACCTGGCCTATGTTACTCCCCAGTCCGAGCTACCCCTATACCCCAAATGTCAGACTCGGGGCAGACCTAGTGTAGCCGCCAACCCCGAACAGACCGGCTTCGCTCGGGGATCATAACTCCGAAACCGGAAGTGGTAGACTAACGCCACCTGGCCTATGTTACTCCCCGGTCCGAGCTACCCCTATACCCTAAATTTCAGACTCAGGGCAGAACTAGTGTAGCCGCCAACCCCGAACAGAAAGACTTCGCTCGGGGGTCATAACTTCGAAACTGGAAGTGGTAGACTAACGCCACCTGGCCTATGTTATCCCCCGGTCCGAGCTACCCCTATACCCCAAATTTCAGACTCGGGGCAGACCTAGTGTAGCCGCCAACCCCGAACAGACCGGCTTCGCTCGGGTGTCATAACTCCGAAACCGGAAGTGGTAGACTAACGCCACCTTGCCTATGTTACTCCCCAGTCCGAGCTACCCCTATACCCCAAATTTCAGACTCGGGGCAGACCTAGTGTAGCCGCCAACCCCGAACAGACCGGCTTCGCTCGGGGGTCATAACTCCGAAACCGGAAGTGGTAGACTAACGCCACCTGGCCTATGCTACTCCTCGGTCCGAGCTAACCCTATACCCCAAATTTCAGACTCTGGGCAGACCTAGTGTAGCCGCCAACCCCGAACAGACAGACAGACAGATACCCGGCTTCGCTCGGGGGTCATAACTCCGAAACCGGAAGTGGTAGACTAACGCAACCTGGCCTATGTTACTCCCCGGTCCGAGCTACCCATATACCCCAAATTTCAGACTCGGGGCAGATCTAGTGTAGCCGCCAACCCCGAACAGACCGGCTTCGCTCGGGGGTCATAACGCCGAAACCGGAAGTTGTAGACTAACGCCACCTGGCCTATGTTATTCCCCGGTCCGAGCTACCCCTATACATCAAATTCCAGACTCGGGCCAGACCTAATGTAGCCGCCAACCCCGAACAGACCGGCTTCGCTCGGGGGTCATAACTCCGAAACCGGAAGTTGTAGACTAACGCCACCTGGCCTATGTTATTCCCCGGTCCGAGCTACCCCTATACATCAAATTCCAGACTCGGGCCAGACCTAATGTAGCCGCCAACCCCGAACAGACCGGCTTCGCTCGGGGGTCATAACTCCGAAACCGGAAGTTGAGGACTAACGCCACCTGGCCTATGTTATTTCCCGGTCCGAGCTACCCCTATACATCAAATTCCAGACTCGGGGCAGACCTAGTGTAGCCGCCAACCCCGAACAGACAGACAGACAGACAAACGACAGTCACAAATATATATATAGATAGATTAAACATGTATTATATGTCTTATTATAAAAGTCTATAGCGTTATGTTCTTTCGTAATCATTTTTTTAGGGGGGTTGGATGTCTGAATGGTTAGCACGTGCGTGCTGTAGCATAAATTCTGTCATTGAGTCTACTGGTGTGGTTTCGAATCCCCAGTTGTACGTGACAAGGAGTAGGGTCGCCTGTCCAACCTCGTGGGTTTTCTCCGGGTCCTCCGGTTTCCTCCCACTGCTAAAGAACCCTACGCGCAAGTGAATTATTGAAATAAAATTGAACCATGTGTTAGTCCCGAGATGACCTAGTTTGTGTCGAGTGGACGTTAACCCCATTTCTCTCTCTCTCTCTCTCTCTCTCTCTCTCTCTCTCTTTAAGTACCTTAATTGTTCGTACCTTTCTAACCATGGTAATTATATAACTGTTAAATCAAACAATGGATAACTCCTACCTCTTAAATGATTTATATAATTAGTAAATAATCATTATTATCTAATGATTGTTGTTTTGTGACATATATAGTATAACCAATATATACATTGTACTTTTATAATCAATATGATACTGTGCATTAGTCGTGTTTATGTTCTTATGATTTGAATTTCTTCATGCAATATTTGTAAATCGGCAGTAGGAATAAATGTCTCTTATATAGATACGTTATGCTGGCTGAAAATTTCACTGTAGGTTAGCCTTTGGGACTGATTGTAAATCCCCAGTAGGAATAAATATTTCTTATATAGATACATTATGCTGGCTGGAATTTGCACGGTAGGCTATAGCCTTTGGGACTGCGCTGTATCATACAGTCTGTCATTGAGTCAACTGGCTGGGTTTCGATTCCCCGGTTGAACGTGACAAGTAGTATGTCGCCTGTCCAACCTCGTGGGTTTTCTCCTGGTCCTCCGGTTTCCTCCAACTGCTAAAGACCCCTACGCGCAAGCATTTATTGAAATAAAAAAATTAAACCATGTTAGTCCAGAAATGACCTAGTTTGTGTCGAGTGGACGTTAAACCCCATCTCTCTCTCTCTTTTCATTCAAATATATATCAATTAGGCTTTCTATAGAAGGAGTTCCCCCCAAAATATTAGATTGCCTTTTTGAGAAAAAGGACCTCTAAACATGCTCGTACAGCGGCGCTAGTCTTCTTTTATACAGAATTCCAACCGCCAAGGGATCTTTTACGGTCACACCAATGTGTACACGGAACTTCGGAATCGCGTTCATGTCAGCTACTCAAATATGTAACTGGTTCAAAAATTGATTGAATATTCAATGAAATATCGCCAATTTTCTGGTTTCGTGCACCTTAAAGATTTGACGTAACTAATAAAAATTTAACATTAATTATAGATAGAGTCCATGCTCAAACAACGTCATGCCTTTTATCACAGGTGCAATATTCGATACCACTGTACGATACTACTGCAAACGCTAAATAAATTGGACTGTCTTATAAACAGCGCGAGCCGTCGATTTCTGTCCATGTGATTACCGGTATAAGATAATTTTGACACAGAAGCAACAATATTAATTCAAAGGCTAATTATTACACACAGCAATCAACTATTTCTGTTACAGGGTCACTAAACCCATATTTTTGAAAGAAGAAAACACTCATAGTTGAAATAATTTCAGTTCAAATATCATCACTGATAAAAGCACTCTTGAATAGACTCTATACGTTGACAAAACGTACAGATTGTATCCCCACTTATGTTTCGCTTAACAATGAAAGGTGCCGTGCTCAATTTTCGATCCCTTTGTTCTACTACTCCTGAAATTTGGGACTATTGTACAATCGTTTTATGTATAGCACTATCGATAGGCCTCTCTGTGGGAGAAGTTCCAAAAAAGAATTATGTTGACTTTTCGAGAAATAGACCTCTAAAAATGCTCCAAATCGTAAAAATACGACGTTTTCGATTTTCGATCTCTTTTTTCGGCTACCCCTGACATTTCAAAAAATGATACAGTGGTTTCACAAAACAGAGTACCCATTAGCCTCTCGATTGAGAAAGTTTTTAAAAAATCGTTGGGAGACTTTCCGAGAAACATGCGTACAAAGTTGCTCGAAATCGTAAAAAACGTTACTTTTCAAAGTCACATAACTTTTTAAATTTTTGTTAGAAACATGCCGCTTTAGTACCATCCGATAGACAATTCAATTGGCTATTAAACGATATAAAACTTTAACTAATCGACAAGAACACAATTGATATATCGCATTTTCCGCACAGACACCCATTTTTCACAATTTTGTCAAAGTTTGGATACCTTTCTTGACTACTTCCGGTGATTAGAGGATTTTCATTTATAGTTCATGGACTGGTTTGGTCCTTCGACTTCATATATCTGAAGTTTCAGAAAAATCGTTGGAGCCGTTTTAAAAAAAATAAGAACTCTACGATTTGACCAAAATGCGAAAAAAAGTGAAAAATCAAAGTTAACATTTCAGAACAAAACTTATATTGTTGGAATCGGATCGATGTCAGCTATCCAAAAATATAACTGAAATTTCAAAATTCCAAAAAATAAAAATTTTAGAAAATTTTGAAAATTTTCCATTATTTACCAAAAAAATGAGAGCGACAAAGTTTTGAACTGTTATTTGCTCAGAAATGTCTCCAGCTATCCAAAAATATAAATATCTAAAGAATCCAT
This sequence comes from Patella vulgata, assembly GCF_932274485.2. Lineage (NCBI taxonomy): Eukaryota > Metazoa > Mollusca > Gastropoda > Patellidae > Patella > Patella vulgata. Next base: position 35,979,354 of record NC_065883.2, read on the forward strand.
TGAGAATTAAGAGAATAATGGCCGATTTTAAATTTTCGTGCACGTTAAAGATTTGACACATTTCCGCTATGCGCACAAATTTCGAAATAGCTTTAAGCAGTAGCTGCACACCACTTTTCCGATAGAAAATCAAACTTCAAACCTCTATCTCTTATAGTTGCTGAGATCTAGCTTCCCCCAATTAAAAAAAATAATAATCTTAGTAACTAGATCTGCATAGCAGATATCAAAGCTTTCATATAAACTTCAAAAGGGGTTATTAGAATCTATGAATCATCAACCACTCTGACGGATGTAGAAAGGAATATATTGTTACTAAATCTGTTGTACTGTTTCTTGTTATGGTAAAGAAAACATGAATACAACTATGAGATTTGTATAGAATTGGCATTAATCAATATATTTATTGTTTAATACTACATGTATATTATAGATACAAAGTGAATTAAATGAACCCAATTACATGTACTTTATATAAGCAATGTTTTTTTATTCATCGTTACTTTGAAATCACATTATTTTCATTGATGATAAAAAGGTTGTATTTGTACCGAATCCAAAAAGTATGTTGTATGACATTGCATTATCTGTACCAATTATTTATTTGCAAACCAATATACAATGTTTATTTCTACTCCAATATATTTGTTTCAACCCATGATAGTTTATTCACTCTTCTCACTTAAATACAAGAATAACACACGATTAAATTACTGAAACAAGTAATGCTGGTAGATTATAATTTGATATTGTATACCATTTACTCTCTGTTAGATAAGGCGACGTGGTAATCTGTTAGATAAACATACATGGAAGTATATGTTAGATAACTACAATTTATGATATATTTTAAACCAAGGAAGTGGCCTTTCTAAAAATAAAAAAAAATAAAGGAAAATATATTTCATACAATTGTTATACTGTTACTGTTATCGTGAAGAAACATGATTGTTTATTTAATGTTGTTTATGACAAACATGTAATCATGTACATTTTTTAAATAAGAACAATTATGCTACATGTATGAATAACTCTCAAAAATTATGTTTTCATCAATCCAAGTATTTTTTTATTTGTATTACTTGATTTATACTGAATAAAGATTACACAAACATACAAAATGGTGTTGGCTGTGTGACTGAATTCCTCGTTGAGAAGTGGTATCGGGTGTCCCATAGAGAAGAAGCAAACCCTCCTTGTGATACACTTGTGAACATTTTAAAAGACCCATTTCGCTGTGTTCCAGAAAAATCCCCATTATAGCTAGTGCATTACATGGTTGTTGTTGGGGGAAAGGTGGGTCTTTTCTATTGGCAATGATTTACTTTTTATAGGCCCACATTGAAATGTGGTCGTATATTGTCGTCGCCCCCCTTTTGCTGTTAATATCCGATTGACTTTAAATTTATACGCAGTGTTTAAGGTCATAAGACGAAGAAGCCTTTGATTTGCTCTGCCCAGGCAACGTTCCTGTGCTCCGATTGCCTTCAAATATGCACAGAATGTACCTTGGGATTCTAGCTATCACATATTAAAAATAGAAGAGTGTTGGATTCCGAGAACGTTCAAAATAAATTCAAAACCCGCCCCCAACAATCAAAGGTTTTTTGCTTAAAAAATTGCCGTATTTTATCGAATTTTTATTGTTCTTGATATCTGAGGATTTTTCTCAATTTAGTATGTGATAAATATCATCGCGGCGCAGCCAACCGCTAGAAATTCCAGAGATTTGGATGCCTCAGCAGTCAAAAAAGGTCAAAATAGGCGATTTCGGTTTCTAGTGTCGATACATCGTTACGGTAATTTTAAAAAATTGTCTTTTAAGGATAATGTGTATAGTACCAGTACCTATCACATACGGAAGAGGCGATAAAATCTCTTTGCATTTGCAATTTCAAAATTAATTAAAACCAATATTAAATTCCGAAAATCGTTTTTTTGCTAAAACTTTTTTTTTTTTAATCGGATCAAAATGGGAGTAAGGCACAGAGTCCGGGGTGGTAATGGGCGTATTGTGTCCAAATTTCATGGTTTTCGGACAATCGGTGCCGGTGTCACGGCGAAATTCCACTTTTTTCCCCTCATGGAAGCCGTAAATTGACTTGAAGCCAGGGTCCTTGAAGTTGTACAGCTGCACCCGGTGACCGATATTTATTTAACGGGGAATAAGTGATAATTCATATTATAGCAGTAAATAATTAAAATATTTCATAGGGATTATAATAATATCTATATCTTGTCTGGGTACAGGGTTAAAACCAATATTAAATTCCGAAAATCGTTTTTTTGCTAAAACTCTTTTTTTTTAATGGGATCAAAATGGGGGTAAGGCACAGAGTCCGGGGTGGTAATGGACGTATTGTGTCCAAATTTCATGGTTTTCGGACAATCGGTGCCGGTGTCACGGCGAAATTCCACTTTTTTCCCCTCATGGAAGCCGTAAATTGACTTAGAAAAAAAACGACGAAAGGCAGGTGACAAGAACAAACGACATGAACGAATGCAGGTATCACCTTGAAATTTTCAGGGTACCTAGGTACCAACGTGAAAAGTTGCTCGCCGGAATTTAGTACTCATGGTACCTTTGGTTCCAGCGTAGCGCATGCGCGAAGTCAAATCCAGCTTAACTCGAAAACAACCTTGTCGGCACGGAAAACATCAAAGGAGAAATTCGAATAAAAAATGATACAATGATTTCACACAACAGGCCAGCTATTAGCCTCTCGATTGACAAGAGTTTCATCGCCCTCCATTCATTATAACCAATGTCATCGTGCCCTAAAGAATCAACAAATCAGCTTGCTTATCTCTGCTTACCCTAGGCAAAAAATGCTCATCTTTGAACTCAATCATGACATTGACCTAGTGAACGCCTACACCAAGTTTGAACATTCTAGCTTAATTAGAAGGAAAGAGTTCTTGTGTTCCAAAGTCCCGGCCCTTCAAATTGCTTCTATTTTTCATTTTCAATTCAAAATGGTGACCATCACGTGACCGAAATCAAAATTCTGATCCGATAGATTTTTAGGTATTCCTTCCAGGATTCCGAAAATATGACGCCCGAGTCTGTAAGTAAAATAGCAAAAAAGCCTTTTTGATTTTTCACGTTTAAAGATGGTGGCACTTCCGGTTCGATCGACAAACTCCATATTTTGTGTACGAATCAGTAATTACTTGTCTAGTATCAAATTTTTTTTTTAGGTCATTCTGACCTATATTTCGACGATTTTTTTGAAAACTTTGATCCTTAATTTCACCAAGGGGAGATAATTTAGAAAATTTCCAAGGACATCATTGAAGTCGCATTGGCAAGATCTACTAACATTCTAAATTTCACGAAAATCGCACAACTATTAAAGAAGTTGTCAAATTGGTAATAACTTCCGGTTCGAAATGACAGCGACGAATTTTCGAAATGCCAAAATCCGAAATTGCAGATTTGAAGTAAATGTTTCAAGATACTCAAAGAAAAAAGAATTAGTAAAATAGGTCAAATAGTCACAGAGTTACAGCATTGTAGGTCAAATGCATTCCTTCGTAAAATTCGGTGATTTCGGATTCGTAAAACGTTTTGAAAATATATTTAATCAACAGCCACCACCCATTTTTGGGGGGATAGGTAAAAGTTTCAGAACGATCCTATGGTTAGATTCTGAGAAATCCGATTTGTGGACAAAACACAAAAAAAAAATAACAATAACTAGATCTGCATAGCAGATATCAAAGCTTTCATATAAACTTCAAAAGGGGTTATTAGAATCTATGAATCAACAACCACTCTGACGGAAGATATTCTCTGGGCTAAAAAATCTTTTTTCTCTCAGCTACGAGAGATACGTAGAATTAAACCGGCCCAGAGCCGACCGTGTTGATACGAAGCCGCTTATTTGACATTGACACATAACTGAAGGTGAATAGGCCTACCCGTCCAGTTAATACAATGGGCAATCTCACATCGGTCCACTAAAGAGAGGCACATGCTAGTCGCCCCCTACTTCCCCAAGACATTTAGTCCAAACCTTGACTCTCATACATATAAACCATTTGGTACTACATGTACATGTATTTCGTACTTATCATATTAAACCCCTCGGCCGCCATGTTGAATCACACAGTATTTAACGTTCTATATCCTAACATCTTTATGAAATCAACGACAAATCTAAACTTGGGCACTCCAACCATTTTTATTTTTACATCATTCAGTTTTTTTTAAAACAGTAATTCTATCACAAATTATAGTGAAGACTGGACCACTAAACTAGTTACCCATCAGTTTTTCTTTGTGTTAATGCGTTCTACATTTTCAAAGCAATGATTCTTATAATGTGCGAGCCGCCATGACACCGGCGGATATTATAACTTCGATAGGCGAGAAACTTCAGGTAACAGTTGGGTTTCATCAAATCATATAATTATGCGGTACGGCTTCACCTTTATTTCAATGGGAATTGGTTTATTATATGTGCAGTGCAGTTTTAGGTCAGTTTATGTGTAAATTAAGGGAGCTATACATAGGCCAGTAACCTTTTTGTAGTCATTTGACTAAAAAAAACTTGCGGAAAGGAACTCCGTAGGACAAGCCACTACTGTGGCAGGAGTAAGGCGGAAGACATCAGTAGTGGAACCATTTCTAAGTTAATCCCGAAGTGCGTTGCTATTGTAAGAATGTTTCCGATCCGCTTTTTGTTTGCTGTAGTTTGAGTAATGAGTTAGAGCGTATATTTTGTAGTCAAAAAATCATTGCAAATAGAAGACCTCATCCCCACCACCACCAACCTGTAATACACTAGCTAGCTTGTGTATTTCCATATTCCATTTCCGAGAGATAGATAGAGAACACGCGAAATATAAAGTGATTTTTCTTACAATCAGGGACCATAATTCATGAAGTTACGATTCGATATGCGCAAATATCGAAAGGAACCATATCTTTGGGTTATAAACATGCATGTCAAGTTTCATCAAAATCTTTCACTGTGAAAAACCGGGGCTAAGTCATCTGAAATCAAACAAATTTTACAATGTAGGTAGTGAAAACAAAATGTTATGTTAAGCGTTGTTCGAGGGTGGGGTGGGTGCATAAAATTCCAAATGCAAAGGGTTATTTTTCGTGCACGCCAATATGCACACAGGATTTCGATTTTTCGTCCTACCTAAAAAACTGCACGCAAAGTTAGTTGTCGGGCCTTCGGTCAAGAACCACAGACAAAGGGAGAGAACGGGGACCTCTGTTTTGCATACCATCCAAGCGACTAGGCACTAATCCTTGTACCATGGACGAGGGGACGGGCGTTTTTCGTCCCATCGAAACGACTAGACACAGATCCATGCTAGGCCTTCCATACTTCACCAGGGCTTTTATTGACATTTCAGAAAATGTAGAGTTGGTCCCATGCACTTGAGGCCAAGGTCCTTGAAGTTGTACAGCTGCACCCGGTGACCGATATTTATTTAACGGGGAATAAGTGATAATTCATATTATAACAGTAAATAATTAAAATATCCCATAGGGATTATAATAATATGTATATCATGTAGGTGTGCATGTAGGTTAAAATTGTGACCTCTGTAAATAGGCCCGTTCCTTGCATTTAGTTTTAGAGTTAGGAGTGCTAAAATTGAGAGAGCGAAATGGGGTTGATTGACCACTCGACACAAACTAGGTCATTTCGGGACTAACGTATGGTTCAATTTTATTTCAATAATTCGCTTGCGCGTAGGGGTCTAGCAGTGGGGGGAAACCGGGTGATCCTGAAAAAATACACAGGTTGGACGGGCGACCTACTCCTTGTCACGTACGGAAAGATACCCCAGCAGTCAAAATAGGTCAAAATAGGCGATTTCGGTTTCTAGTGTCGATGCATCGTTACGGTCAGTTTAAAAAATTGTCTTTTAAGGATAATGTGTATAGTACCAATACCTATCACATACGGAAGAGGCGATAAAATCTCTTTGCATTTCCAATTTCAAAATTAATTAAAACCAATATTAAATTCCGAAAATCGTTTTTTTGCTAAAACTCTTTTCTTTTTAATGTGATCAAAATGGGGGTAAAGCACAGAGTCAGGGGTGGTAATGGGCGTATTGTGTCCTAATTTCATGGTTTTCGGACAATCGGTGCCGGTGTCACGGCGAAATTCCACTTTTTTACCCTCATGGAAGCCGTAAATTGACGCAAGGAGTAGGGTCGCCTGTCCAACCTTGTGGGTTTTCTCCGGGTCCTCCGGTTTCCTCCCACTGCTAAAGACCCCTACGCGCAAGCGAATTATTGAAATAAAATTAAACCATATGTTGGTCCCGAAATGACCTAGTTTGTGTCGAGTGGACGTTAAACCCCATTTCTCTCTCTCTCTCTCTCTCCGTAAATTGACTTGAGGCCAGTGTCCTTTAAGTTGTACAGCGGCACCAGGTGACCGATATTTATTTAACGGGGAATAAGTGATAATTCATATTATAGCAGTAAATAATTAAAATATTTCATAGGGATTATATACTATTCAAAAAAAGTAGGGGATATTTGATTTTGGGGGCATAATACTAAAATATGCAAATGACTACGAAAAAAGTCACTATAGAACCTAACAGAAGAAACATTCCCAGTTACATGTGACGCCCAAACGCACCAATAGCTACCGCATGGAATGCAGGTGATGCTTGGGATCATCATGGGGGTCCAACCCAAGATTTGCACGACTCTGACTTTGAATGTTACAGTCATTGTGGCATTGAATTCCAGGGTGGAAACACCAGTTTAATTGTTTTAGTGACCAGAAAACAAATTTTGATATGCGTCGGCTTACCCAAAATGAAAGGTTACGTGCCCTTGGCATGCTACAGATCGGCACAACACAGGCGGTTGTGGCGCGGATGATGAATGTTTCTCAGTCTGTCATAAGCAGGCTATGGTCCAGATACCGTGATACACAATCTGTACAGGACAGACCACGCTCAGGTCGACCAAGGGCGACAACTCAAGCCCAGGATCGATTTATCCGTACCTTGGCCTTGAGAAATCGTGTCATCACAGCAAATCAGATCAGCGCTCGTCTTCAAACAGACACTGGTGTGAGAGTGAGTGGCCAGACGATTCGGAATCGACTGCATAGGGGTCACCTTCGCGCCCGACGTCCTCGCGTGATCCCTTGTTTGAGAGATCATCACATTCAGGCAAGACGTCATTGGTGTAGGGATCGTCAACACTGGGATAATCGACGCTTGAGCAATGTGATGTTTTCAGATGAGTCAAGGTTCACTGTTGATTTTTTGGACAGACGTAGGAGGGTGTGGCGTCGTCGAAACGAGCGCTTCCAAGACGTTAACGTCATCAGACATGATCGATTTGGGGGTGGTTCTGTTATGGTGTGGGGAGGCATCACTGTTGCTGGAAGAACGGCTTTACATGTTGTTGCATGGCGTGTTACAGGCCAGTACTACCGGGACAACATCTTGGCAGTCCATGTTGTGCCGTTCGCACGACGTCATGGCCGCCGTTTCATCTTCCAGGATGACAACGCAAGATGTCACAGGGCCAGGATCGTAACAGGTTACCTCCAACAACAGAACATCACCACATTACCTTGGCCAGCACTGAGTCCCGACCTCTCCCCCATCGAGCATGTCTGGGACATGCTTGGACAGAGGTTACGTCAACGTCAACAACGTCCTGCCAATGTCCAAGAACTTGCTGCTGCGTTGCAACAGGAATGGGACAATCTGGACCAAAATGACCTTAGACGTCTCATTAGGAGTATGCCACGTCGGATCAATGCTTGTTTGGCAAACAGAGGAGGATTTACCCGTTACTGACTTGGTTGTGATGCTGTGGTAACTTTGCTGTTTGACCCCGGGTATCATTTTACCCTTATAATGGTCAGTCTGTGCCTTACTTAGTCTAACGATCATTTGGAATAAATCGATGAATGTGAACTTCATTTCATTTTGTCATTTGTTTCTTCGTCAGTTTCATTAGGTGACTTTAATAACACTTAAAAATCAAATATCCCCTACTTTTTTTGAATAGTATAATAATATATCATGTCTGGGTATTACAGGGTTAAAACCAATATTAAATTCCGAAAATCGTTTTTTTGCTAAAACTCTTTTTTTTTTAATGGGATCAAAATGGGGGTAAAGCACAGAGTCCGGGGTGGTAATGGGCGTATTGTGTCCAAATTTCATGGTTTTCGGACAATCGGTGCCGGTGTCACGGCGAAATTCCACTTTTTTCCCCTCATGGAAGCCGTAAATTGACTTGAAGCCAGGGTCCTTGAAATTGTACAGCTGCACCCGGTGACCGATATTTATTTAACGGGGAATAAGTGATAATTCATATTATAGCAGTAAATAATTAAAATATTTCATAGGGATTATAATAATATCTATATCTTGTCTGGGTACAGGGTTAAAACCAATATTAAATTCCGAAAATCGTTTTTTTGCTAAAACTCTTTTTTTTTAATGGGATCAAAATGGGGGTAAGGCACAGAGTCCGGGGTGGTAATGGACGTATTGTGTCCAAATTTCATGGTTTTCGGACAATCGGTGCCGGTGTCACGGCGAAATTCCACTTTTTTCCCCTCATGGAAGGCGTAAATTGACTTAGAAAAAAAACGACGAAAGGCAGGTGACAAGAACAAACGACATGAACGAATGCAGGTATCACCTTGAAATTTTCAGGGTACCTAGGTACCAACGTGAAAAGTTGCTCGCCGGAATTTAGTACTCATGGTACCTTTGGTTCCAGCGTAGCGCATGCGCGAAGTCAAATCCAGCTAAACTCGAAAACAACCTTGTCGGCACGGAAAACATCAAAGGAGAAATTCGAATAAAAAATGATACAATGATTTCACACAACAGGCCAGCTATTAGCCTCTCGATTGACAAGAGTTTCATCGCCCTCCATTCATTATAACCAATGTCATCGTGCCCTAAAGAATCAACAAATCAGCTTGCTTATCTCTGCTTACCCTAGGCAAAAAATGCTCATCTTTGAACTCAATCATGACATTGACCTAGTGAACGCCTACACCAAGTTTGAACATTCTAGCTTAATTAGAAGGAGAGTTCTTGTGTTCCAAAGTCCCGGCCCTTCAAATTGCTTCTATTTTTCATTTTCAATTCAAAATGGTGACCATCACGTGACCGAAATCAAAATTCTGATCCGATAGATTTTTAGGTATTCCTTCCAGGATTCCGAAAATATGACGCCCGAGTCTGTAAGTAAAATAGCAAAAAAGCCTTTTTGATTTTTCACGTTTAAAGATGGTGGCACTTCCGGTTCGATCGACAAACTCCATATTTTGTGTACTAATCAGTAATTACTTGTCTAGTATCGAATTTTTTTTTTAGGTCATTCTGACCTATATTTCGACGATTTTTTTGAAAACTTTGATCCTTAATTTCACCAAGGGGAGATAATTTAGAAAATTTCCAAGGACATCATTGAAGTCGCATTGGCAAGATCTACTAACATTCTAAATTTCACGAAAATCGCACACCTATTAAAGAAGTTGTCAAATTGGTAATAACTTCCGGTTCGAAATGACATCGACGAATTTTCGAAATGCCAAAATCCGAAATTGCAGATTTGAAGTAAATGTTTCAAGCTACTCAAAGAAAAAAGAATTAGTAAAATAGGTCAAATAGTCACAAAGTTACAGCATTGTAGGTCAAATGCATTCCTTCGTAAAATTCGGTGATTTCGGATTCGTAAAACGTTTTGAAAATATATTTAATCAACAGCCACCACCCATTTTTGGGGGGATAGGTGAAAGTTTCAGAACGATCCTATGGTTAGATTCTGAGAAATCCGATTTGTGGACAAAACACAAAAAAAAAATAACAATAATAATCTTAACAGAAACAATAAGCTTTCATATGTAATATGAAAGCTTAATAATCTTAACAGAAACAATAAGCTTTCATATGTAATATGAAAGCTTAATAACAAGGTGAAAGCCTAATAAGGGTTCTTATAAAGCGCTAGACTCCAAACAGTGCTGTTTGCTCAAAGCGCTAACAAAGTTTACAGGAAACAGTTATAAATATAAACACTGAAACAAGTAAGTTTTGAGTTTTTGTTTGAAGATGCTTAAAGATGGAGCAGTCCGTAGATGTAGTGGCAGAGAGTTCCATGTATGTGCTGCATTATAGGCAAATGATCTGCAGCCAAACGTTTTCAGGTTATACTTTGGAACAGTTAATAAACACTGGGAACCAGAATGGAGTGATCTAGATGGAGAGTATTTGTGAATTAAATAACATAGATAGCCTGGTGCTGTGCCTTGTATACACTGAAAAGTTAGGGTTAGAATTTTAAAGTTTATTCTTTGTCGAACAGGGGGCCAGTGAAGAGATTTTAAAAGTGAAGTAACATGGCAATCATTTTTGGAGATGGTGACGATTCGTGCAACTGTATTCTGAAGCTTTTGGAGACGATGAATGTTTTCAGCAGAGATACCAGCCAAGAGGCTGTTGCAATAGTCTAGCCTGGAGATAACTAATGATCTGGTTATGGTTGCGGCTGCGGACTGTGTCAACAGGTGACGGATATTGCCAATATTTCGCAAGTGGAAATAACACATTCTCACTATTTCCGAGACCTGTCTGTCCATGTATAGGGAGTCATCCAAATAAACTCCAAGATTCTTAACACATGGTGCAAATGGTATATTAAATTGATCAAAGTTTAGACCATCACGCTTTACTTTCTCTCGACGTCTTGAACGACCGATGGTCATCGATTCTGTTTTATTGTCATTCAATTTTAACATGTTGTTGCGCATCCATGATTACACATATACAAGGCATTGCTCAACCTTATTAAGAATATCATGCTGTTTCTCGATAGAGAATTTATCAGACAACTGGGTGTCATCAGCATATAAATGATATAGAATGACTGATGTACTGATGATACTCCCAGTGGCTTAGTGTAGAGGGTGAACAAAATCGGTCCAAGCACTGATCCTTGGAGGACTCCGCAATTTTCGAATGTCCTTGACTGTTTGAGGTATAGGCCAATCTTTAATTATCTGAACTCTATCCGAATCCATCTCAATACCCTTTTCCGATACTTTATAGCCTACGAATATGACTTCGTTTTGAAACCACGTGCATTTAGCAGGTTTTATATGTAAATTATGTTCCTGTAACCTACATAAAACCTTTTTCAGTGCTTTAATATGAGATTGTTCATCTTTGCTAAATATTATAATGTCATCAATATAGACATAACAAATTGTTCCGTCCAAGTCACCGAGTACCGTCTTCAGCATTCTAGAAAAACTCCCGGGACTACGATTTAATCCGAATGGGGTCCTACAATATTGATAGTTACCTACTGGACATACAAATGCACAAATGGGCCTGCTTTCCGGATCTAAAGACTGCTGATGAAATCCCGCTTGAAGATCAATCGTTGTAAAATATTTCATGCCATGAAACTGACTTAAAATATCCCCAATATTTGTGATTGGAAAGGTCTCATTGTATACTTGTTTATTTACTCTACGCAAGTCAACACATATTCTAATTCCACCACCATTACGTTTTTGAGCGATCACAAGGGGGCTTGACCAATGATCCCAGAGATAACATGCCTTTTAATTCCTCCTTTAAATTCTCTTTTAAATGATAAGGCACGCGCCTCGGTAATGACTGCATTGGTTTAGCGTCTGATTTTAACACAATTTTATGGGGTACAATATCACATTCCCCAAGATCCCATTGATTACGTGAAAATACATTATGGTATTCAGAGCAAACACTCTCAAAGTTTAATTTCGCCTCAGTAGAAATCTTTAAATTGTCAAAGTCAACTAAATTTTGCTTCCTAATGTCACTTGGCTTTTAACTATTTTCAGAATTTTTGTCAACAATAGGCCCGTGATCACTTTCACACATTACCCTATTGATGTGCAATAAAGTATTCAAATCAACATTGTTCAGTTCATGAAAAAACACTTCGACTTCCTCAAGTTCAGCTATAGACACACCTCTTTTTATGTTTTGTTTCACATAAGTAGTGGTTGACACCAAAACGTTTACTATATTATTATTTGGATTGGCCACTAAACTATTTGTAAACACAAGTCCTGACTGTTCAGTATTGTCGGGTTTTAAACAGAGCTGTCTTTCGCCTATGTCTATTAACTGTTCACCTTGGCAACCAACTTTAACTGGAATTATTTTCTCTGAAAGTGGTTTCATATTGACAGTTTTAAGCGTCACAACATTATTTCTAGGAATGGGCTTTAAACTTGTTAAAGGCTTTCCATCACATGATATCAAGGGTTCTTGTAACTGTCCTACTTTGAACATTTTCCTTTCTAGGTCAATATGACAACAATGTTTTCTCAAATCACAATTTAAAGTATTACTAGTATAACATGTTCATATTTCTGACCACCAATTTCAATGATTGACTTAAAGCTACCTTTAACAGCAAGATTTTCCGTTGAAGCCACAGAAGGTTTTAAATTATTAGGTTCTAATTCCAAACTTGGAAAATGTCTATTTATTTATTCATTCATACGATGAAATCGTTACGTCTGCACCTGTATCTGCCAAAGCACGAACATCGACATTGTTGAGCCTTGTGGCGATAAAAATACCTTTACCCGGTCTAAAACTAGAGATATTAGCCCATCTATCACTGTTATTTTCTGAAGATTTGAGCTTAGCAATATCATTAAAAACTTTACCAATTTTCGATAAAGGATTGTCTAACATAACACTATTATTGACGACATCATCATCTTTTGATTCTTTATTATTTTCAGTCTTTTCATCATGATTAAAGCGTGAATAAGGTCTTCGAGATTTATGTATTATTAACACTGGGACGTTCATTCTTATAGTGTCCGTATCCTGAACATCCAAAACATTGAATACCATTTTGAGATTTACGATCACGTTCAAAAGATTTTGACTTGGTTTTATAGTTTGAATCAACAGTGTTCATATTTGCCTCATGATTATTTCTAGGCTGGGGCTATTTGCCACATGTGGTAAGTCAATCCGGAGACTATTTGCCACATGTGGCAAGTCTCCGTACCGCAATTATCAACCAATTTCAATGAAACTTACAGATAACGATAACATTAATAATATCTCAGCGTAGGCAAAATTTCGACCACTACCGGTTAGCGAGTTTCGAGATATCAGGTTACCACACATTTCCTGTGGCACGGCTACAGACCACAATTATCAACGGATTTCCATGAAACTTACAGAATATGATAACATTAATAATATCTCAGAGTACCCATAATTTTGACCACTTCCGGTTAGCGGTTTCCGAGATATCAGGTTACCACACATTTCATGTGGCACGGCTACAGACCACAATTATCAACCGATTTCCATGAAACTTACAGAATATGATAACATTAATAATATCTCAGAGTAGGCAAAATTTCGACCACTTCCGGTTAGCGATTTCCGAGAAATCAGGTTACCACACATTTCATGTGGCACGGCTACAGACCGCAATTACAAACCGATATCCATGAAACTTACAGATTATGATAACATTAATAATATCTCAGAGTAGGCAAAATTTCGACCATTTCCGGTTAGCGGTTTCCGAGATATCAGGTTACCACACATTTCATGTGGCACGGCCACAGACCACAATTATCAACCGATTTCCATGAAACTTACAGAATATGATAACATTAATAATATCTCAGAGTAGGCAAAATTTCGACCACTTCCGGTTAGTGGTTTCCGAGATATCAGGTTACCACACATTTCATGTGGCACGGCTACAGACCACAATTATTAACCGATTTCAATGAAACTTGCAGATTATGATTACTTTAATAATATCTCAGAGTAGCCAAAATTTTGACTACTTCCGGTTAGCGGTTTCGGAGATATCAGGTTACCACACATTTCATGTGGCACGGCTACAGACCGCAATTACAAACCGATTTCAATGAAACTTGCAGATTATAATAACATTAATAATATCTCAGGTTACCAAACATTTCATGTGGCACGGCTACAGACCACACGAAGAGCATGTGCCATTTGTAGAAAATGCGTTGAACAAGTTTAAGTGCCTGACATGTCTTTCATGCGATATGAATGAAAGCTATTCAAAGGTTATCTGAGGTAAAAAATCAAATTTTATGTACAAACTCTTCCCTTGAAACAATCTTAGATATATATATGAATAAAACAACCTTACAATTTCCTCTCGGACGATCGTAAAAATTCATTCCACATCGTCAGTTCTTATTTCGTAGGCCTAACAGCAGCAAAGATTGCTGTATTAATTGTATTTTTGTTAATTCTTCGTATCTACATTTTTTTTATTCGTATCTACATTTTTCTTATTCAGGCAGCCGATATAAGTTATGAACATCTGAAGTATGTTTGCAGTCGAGAAGAGCGGGTTATGCCCAGAGATGATATACCCGACCCCAAATCAGTTGATCTTACTTTGATACCCACTGACGCAACCAGCATTGATATCATGACTAAGTGTGACATATCGAATCTCGGAACTCCAATTACATCTAGTAGTGACGGAAACTGTTTTTTAATGCTCTCAGCAAACACCTCAGTGCTACGGTGGATTTATCTGTCATGTTGCGGTATAAGACATGTGTACAAATGTGTTTGGCCTATAATAAATACGAAAGACATGAAAATACTAAAAACTTTCTGAACAAATTGTCTTGACCCATCTAGGGTTGGTTCGAATTCCTCGGTTTGGACGATGGTGGCTGCAGCTGATGTTATAAAAGCACCAATTCATTCTGTATTCCCCCCAGTTAATGGTATTTCAGACCGATCTTATAAGATCTTAGATTTGACTTTCAATTCGGAACTATCAAAATTAATTCCTGAGGTTAAAATCATGTGGAAAAATACTATATGGTGCTCCGTCTTCAATTCGCTATTGGTCACCGAACCATTTCGTGCTACTTAAGCCAGTTCTTCCAGCAGAAAATATTAGTTTTGACCCTAAGCTATACAGCTCAACAATATCAACAGACTCCTCCATAAATATCCCCAAACCCCTCCCATATCCGTCCCTTACATCTCCCGAGAAATGTGACGACAAGCAAATGTCAGATGTTTTTGATAAGACGCCGATTCAAACGAAACCCATCGATTTGGATTTTTCTTCTCATTCTTTCCCGAGTCCCATAAATGTGCACAGTACCACCCTGTAAAATATTAGTAAATACGAAGGTCTTATGCGGGTAGACTAATCACCGGAAATCACCGAAATTCACCGGAATTCACTTACAATCACCGGAATTCATTTACAATCGCCGGAATTCACTTCTAAAATACAATTGTCTTAGGGCGAATTCCGATTTTCTCAAAGTGAATTCCGGTGTTTTAAAGTATTTTTTTTATTAATGTAAAATATTAGTAAATATGAAGGTCTAATGTGAGAATTCAAATATTTTGTAAGTGAATTCCGGTGTTTTAAAGTAATTTATTATTATTGTAAAATATTTGTGATCGAGTACGAAGGTCTGAAGTGCGAATTCCGATATTTGAAAGTGAATTCCGGTGTTTATATGTTTTCAATGTGAATTCCGGTGCTTTTCGGTGTTTAAAAGTAATTTATTATTAATGTAAAATATTAGTAAATACAAAGGAAGGACTTAAGTGCGATTTCCGATATGTTGAAAGTGAATTCCGATGTTTATATGTTTTCAAAGTGAATCCCGGGGATTTAAAGTAATTTATTATTAATGTAAAATATTAGTAAATACATTAATTATTATTAATGTAAAATATTAGTAAATACGAAGGTCTTCAGTGCGAATTCAGATATGTTGAAAGTGAATTCCGGTGTTTATATGTTTTCAATGTGAATTCCGGTGTTTATGTGTTCTCAATGTGAATTCCGGTGATTTTATGTGTTTTAAAGTAATTCAATATTAATAATAATGGAAAATATAAGTAAATAGGAAGATTGTACGGGCGAATTCTGATATCTCCGAAGTGAATTCCGGTGTATGGATTTGGTCAAATAATACTGTAAGTTAAAATTAGGACTGAAATGCTGATAAAAGAGGCTTTTTGATGAATTACAAATAGGTTCTACACAGAATTGTTTTAAAACATCTCAAATTTGGCGAGTTACGAGATTTTCTCCACATATGTCGAGTAATCTCCCTTTAATGGTCAAAATATCGGATTTACAAATCATATTAAATGTAAATATTGTCATTGTATAAAGTGAGAAATAACATACAATCACCACATGATAAACTATCATAACATGAGAATACTCTGAACAAAGACAATTATTTGTCAGCGGAACTTATTTAAATTGATTCCATTTATTTATTTCAAAACAAGTTAACGATGTCGATGACAGAAAGTGACAATCGACACAATTTGCAAGTATAAATAAATAAATATAGCTATAATATTAAATTGTTTATTGCACTATATATACCATAATATGTTTCATGCATATAATTACTGTTTTAATAAACTATTAATCAATCTCTAATTACAATACATTGCAACGAATTGCAACGAAAGTATACATAAGTTTCTTGTCAACAAAAATCACATACACGAGTTATCTCCCGTGAACCTCCGATTTGGACAAAAACCTGTCACGCTTCTTAAAGGGGAAGACCAAAGATTTTCAACACGGTTTCCACAAATCTTAAATATATATTGATAAATAATCCCATCGGTAGCACAAGCAAAAACGTTTTTGTAAGCGAGAAATTAATTTTTATTAAAACCGGAAGTGACATAGTTGGTTCAAGACGCTCAGTGGTCTCTATAGTAAGCATACAGCTGTATTGTGTTCACGCGTCGTCCTTTAGCCAAAAATCTGATGAAATGGACTGTTTATTTGGATAGTATAAACACGAATTTATGTTTTTTAAATTTATGTAAATTCACTCATACTGAACAGTACGCTGTGCCTCAATTCACGCCACATGGCTAATTGTTTACATCACGTGGGTTGATTGACAACTTGCCAGTGACATGTATTTCGTCTGCTTCGATGTTTTTGTGTTTGCTGACAGCTTTTTTCAACATAAACAGATCAAAATTATGGGCATGTAAGACATATAATATAGTGCATTTTGGCACATAATGTCGACGTGAACGGCTTTTACTTTTTTCTTCCATTTCCTCTTGAGAATGGCTGGGGTCGAATGTTTATACGGCATTACTGTAGACCCATAGAGATATTTTTTATTCCAATACGTTGGTGTTTGACGTTGACATACTTTGGAAATTTATATATTTATTTGAATATATATGTGCCACAAGTTCGTTGAAATAAATAAAAACAATGTCAGCAGACTCAGCACGCACAAAAACATTCAAGCAGACGAAACATCTCTCACTTGCTAGCTGTCAATCAAACCACGTGATGTAAACAATTAGCCATGTGGCGTGAATTGAGGCACAGCGTACTGTTCAGTATGAGTGAATTTCCGCAACGGCTTTGTGTACTAAACGTTAAAAAAACCCATAAATTCGTGTTTATAACATCCTAATAAACAACCCATTTGATCAGATTTTTGGCCAAAGGACGACGCGTGAACACAATACAGCAGTAAACTTGCACCAAATCTGTATGCTTACTATAGAAACCAGTGAGCGTATTGAACCAACTATGTCACTTTCGCTATAATAAAAATTAATTTCTCGCTTACAAAAAAGTTTTTTGCTTGTGTTACACAGGGGATTATTTATCAATATATATTTAAGATTTATGGAAACCTTGTTGAAAATCGTTGGTCTTCCCCTTTAAACTCATACTAAATTGTTATTTTGTGTTTCTACTGTCAATATTTTTGAAGTTATTGGTTGTTATTTTGGAGTTATTGGGTAACTCGACGCAAATTGTTTTTTAGTGTTAATTTGGAGTTCGGCCTAATACGACGCGCCCTACGTTATCATAACCATGATGCATATATTTGAAATGAAATGGGGTTTAACGTCCTACTGTTCTGCTCCTATACTGGGCTAATGAAGACGGGCATATGCCATACAGTGTGCTATGAGGGAAATTTTGCCCGGGCAGCTGCACTATCGCCTACTCTTATATCGAATTCCAACTGCCAAGGGATATTTTACGTGCATTCCAATGTATACACGGGACCTCGGTTTTTCGTCTCATCCGAAGGACTAGACAGCTGCCCTTGTCAGGCCCTCCGATATTTGAAATGAATTCCGGTAGTCGTTCAAATAAATACACACACTGGGCCTCTATTTGGCCTATGGAGATATCAAAATAGTAATTCCTTACATTATAATGTATTATACATTTAAAATAAATTAGTTTTGTGGGAGGAATCGGGGGTTTTCGAAGTGAATTCCGGTGATTATATGTGAATTCCGGTGATTGTAAATGTATTCCGGTGAATTCCGGTGATTAGTCGGGCCCGGTCTTAAGTAGCGACCGGCAGCTATTTTTAAATATTATTTTCTTCTTTAGAAGCTTGTTATTTTCCGGAAGCTGTACATCTTAGTATTGTAACAACACCAAGTTTATGAAAATCGGAGCAGAATTGACTGAGTTACTGCCCATTTAGTAACGCAAACTGGCAGACCCCTTGTTCGCAAAATTGGCCATTTTGCTTCAATTTTCAACCCCACTTCATATCTCAGAAACCAAAAGTCCTAGACACATAATTATTTCACCAAAATAAAGCTAATTTACGCACCAACACAATCATGCAAACCCATTACACATAGGTTGAGAAGTTTATTTTCTAATGTTTGCAATAACCGTACAGAAGATTAAATAATTACGTAAACTTGAACTAGCTACAAGCAGCTATTTTTAAATATTAATTTGTTGTCTATAACACTATTATTTTCCCAAAGCTGTATATCTCAGCATTGTAACAACACCAATTTGTTAAAAATCGGAGCAGAATTGACGGAGTTGCTGTCCGTTTAGTAACGCCAACTGACAGACCCCCCTTTTCGCGAAATCGGCCATTTTGCTTCAATTTTCAGCCCCACTCCATATCTGAGAAACGAAAAGAGCTAGAGACATAATTATTTAACCAAAATGAAGCTTATTTATGTATCAACACAGTCATACAAGCACATGACACATACCTTGAATAGTTTATTTTCTGAGGTTTGAAAGACCGGTACAGAAAATTAAATAGTAACTTTAACTAAACATAAACATAATCAATAATGATACAATATTATCAAAATATTTAAAAACAAAACTTCGTAGTAAAGTATTCAAAATAGAATAAGAATAAAAATAAAATGAAAATATTACCCCCCCCCCCCAAAAAAAAAAATGAAAAAAAAAAAAAAAATGCTATCCCGCCAAAAAATTAAAAAAACAAACAAATTATTTATCAACCAGGATCATATTTATTTATCAAGCTAATTGTATTAAATAAATCGACATGAAATATACTTTTCTTCCAAAGCTGGCACTCCCCTAGGTACCAAAACGCAGTTCTACCATACTACTGAAAATACAAAAGATTTTAAAAAATTATGTCAATTAAAAGTTTATAATATAGCCAGCACAGCAATATTATTATGCATACCCAACTGTATATTCATGTATTTATGATTTATTAATCTATATATTTTAATCTCACACTCATCATTCATAAATACACAATCCTGCAAAATTAAATTAATACCTATATGCAACAGGTAAACATATTTTCTTCCCAAGCATTATGGAACACTAAATGCTGTCAACTATAATGGACTGTATTAATTCAATTTTCAAAAATTGCATCTGCATTTTAAATTACACTTAAAAATCTAATTATACATACTGAACGACAAGCAACATTTATTTTGTCAAAGTCAGTTGAGGTATTAACTGTGGTCTGTACCCGTATTGTGATGGGGTTGCGTCCCTTTGGAATCCGACACGGTGCCGATTTCCAGGAATTGCCACTTTCCACGGGTGTTTCCGTCCTCAGCAATAGTTTAGATCACTAATTTAGTGTTTACTTTCATAATTGTAAGTAAAACTTTGAGCGTATCAGCGCGTATCAGACGATTTCAATAAAAAAGAAAACTTCAACAATTTATTAAAAGTCAACTTACCGCATGTCAACCGCCGTTAACCATTTTTTCAGACACGCTTGGATATTCTCTAAGAGAATCACTCGGTTTCCGACCCAAACTCCGTTAGGAAAGTCTGTACTAGCTCGGCGAAAATATGACCCCAAAAAAGATGGAGTGGGGTTGAAAATCGTCCATAGCTGTGCATAACACTGTCTGAGCCCTCTAGCGGTGGCGTCGGTCGCTATCTTCAGTACGATTTCCGATATGTTCAAAGTGAATTCCGATGTTTTCAAAGTGAATCCCGGTGTTTATATGTTTTCAACGTGAATTCCGGTGATTTTAAGTGATTCCGGTGATTGTAAGTGAATTCCGGTGTATGGATTTGGTCAAATAATTTTGTAAGTTAAAATTATGACTGAAATGCTGATAAGAGAGGCTTTTTGATGAATTACAAATAGATTCTACACATAATTGTTTTAAAACATCTCAAATTTGACGAGTTACAAGATTTTCTCCACATATGTCAAAACCTATACTAAGTCTTTCTGTTATTTATGTATTTATTATATTTATACACATCCATCATGCTTGTGTTGAAAGTCGTGTCATTATCAGACCAGTTTGTGGTAAATATGTATTCTGAGATGATTATCATACTGTTTGTCCTGTTAGTAAATGTGTAATTATGTAAAATTATCATTTGTCTTGTTTGTAAATACATGTATATATCTATTATCTGTTATACTATATCTTTATATACATGTTCATATTGAATGCTGTCCTTAATGGATGTCTTGATACAATAAAATCTTATCTTATCTTATCTATGTCGAGTAATCTCCCTTTAATGGTCAAAATATCGGATTTACAAATCATATTAAATGTAAATATTGTCATTGTATAAAGTGACAAATAACATCACAACATAATAAACTATCATAACATGAGAATACTCCGAGCAAAGACAATTAATTGTCAGCGGAACTTATTTAAATTGATTTCATTTATTTATTTCAAAACAAGTTACGATGTCGATGAACGAAAGTGACAATCGACACAATTTTCAAGTATAAATAAATAAATATAGCTATAATATTAAATTGTTTATTACACTATATATACCATAATATGTTCCATGCATATAATTACTGTTTTAATTAACTATTAATCAATCTCTAATTACAATTCATTACAACGAATTGCAACGAAAATATATGTTAGGCGCAATCTTCACCCCTCGCGCGGATTACCCCCGCGCATGCGCGAATCTCCGTCTAATTGCCATTCAGTAATCTGCGCGCGCGAAGTGGACTTTGTCCGGGCTATTCAATGGATTACTGCGATGATAATCCACCAGGTTACGCAGGTAGTAATAGTAGATAATCAGCCTAATCTTACTAGGTATTCGCCATGGATCACTGCGTTAGTATTTGTCAATTTACTGAATTTTGTGACCGTCAGTTTACTGGTACAAGCACGAGCAAGGATATACGGAAAGAAAAGTATGACCGCATAGTCATAGTTGACTACTACTAAAAAATGGTATCACGTCATTTGGGACTCACGTCATTTGGGCGTACGTAACTAACGTACGAAAATTAAATGGTAGCTGGATTTTTTCCCAAGTTACAGTGAATGGCCATTTTGCTCAGTAATCCCAGCCAGAATTTGGCAATTTTTTTAAAATTAACTTTTAGTCAATCCCCACACTAAAAACATTAACAGAATTGATTGTGTATATCTGAAATAGACACGACCGAAGCACAAAATAGTGCTAATATGCCGACGTCAAATCTAGAATTGTAGATGATGTTATTTTTGTGAAAAATCATTGGAAGAAGCGATAAGACGTTCTGTACGGATTATACTGTCCTAAAGGCTGCAAGAAGGCTATTGTTTACAATGTAGGCCTAACATTGTGTCTTGTAATGTTGATAATGATCATAATGATGGTGTTTACATTTGTTTGTTGATGTGACCTCATGACCTGTGACGTTTAGATAACGTCATATGGATATCATGGCTATTCACTGTGTCAGAGTCACTTCTCTGAGTCTGTCGTTCAGATTGGTCATTTGGGACTCAACATAAACGATATTTGGGACTCAACATAAACGACATTTGGAACTCAGTTGACGACGTTTGGGACTTGATTGGCGTCAATTGGGACTCAACACAAACGACATTTGGGACTCAATATAAACGACAGTTGGCCATATAACAAGAGAGCCAAGTCTATAAAACATATAATTGATCCAATTAGTAAATAAACTGCTACAATCCTGAAAAATATAAACATTAAATAGATTATATAATATGTATTTCAGGCACCCCTTACACAAGTGACAACACAACTAAGAGCAGAGAACTCTGATAAATGTGGTGAAATATTTTTTCAAAAAACAGTTGATGTACATTTAGCTTTAAATCAGATAGAAAAGATGACAGTTGAGTGGAAATAAATAGATGTAAAGCAAGATGAAGCCATAAAAATAGACATTCCACAAGAAATATTAATAACATTTAGATGAACGAAAGAAAGTGTTGTGTTACGGCCTCAAATTTTGGAGCGTTATGAAAAGAAAGAAAGAAATAGATGATTCATTTTTAGAAAACACATTTGACAATTCATTGCAAAAGAAATGTATATCAACCAGCCCGGGAATCATATTCATGACATTGGACTTGTCATAAATCCAGCTTTTCCATTTTTAGGTGCTACACCAGATGCATGTGTTTGTGATAAAGGCGAGACTGGGCTCATTGAAATTAAATGTCCCTTTTCAGCTCGAGATATGACACTTACAGAAGCATGCAATACACTGAAAGATTTCTTTTCGGTGCAAAATGATGATGAATATAAATTGTAGAAACCATATTCACTGGTTTCAGATTCAGGGACAATTTCTCATAACTGGGGCTCAATTTTGCGACTTTTTCACTTTTACAAGACAGGATTTCTACATAGAGAGAATATATCCTGAAAAAAGAAACCATGCAGCAACTTGTCTCAAAATTATCATGTTTTTATGTTGAACATTTAAAGCCATTTTATCTTATAAAATATTCTACATGTCTATAAAATAAGTTTAGCTAACCTTTGGCAGCATCAACTATATTCTCTATCTGTACCATTTTATTGAAGCATTTTCTTCACAGTTTTCATACTCAATCAGATTTGACTTGATAGAATAACTGTAAAGAAATTTGTACATACATGATTATATTTTAGAATTTTTATATCAGAGATTGGTAGAGACTAATTTTGTAATTACAGCAGTAAAATATTTTAATTGTTTGCTGCTAAAGCCTGTGGTCTAATTTTAATAAATATGATAATTAGACTAGCCATTAATAAAAAAAATGCAACATTAACACAATTTTCTCAATTTTAATTTCATGCTATTACCATAACTTAGAGTTACAGATGCATAAAGAATGTATGTACTTTATACCAGGATCTAAATAAATGAAATATATCTAAAATGATATAGAATAGTTTGTAGTGTCAGACAGAGAGAAATGGAGTGTAACATCCAGTTGACACAAACTGGATAGGTCATTTTTGGACTGACAAATTGTCCAATTTTATTTCAATAATTCCCTTCAGCGTACGAGGCCCTGGAGAAAACACACGAATTGGACAGAGGAGCCTTGCCACATACAAGTATTGGTTCGAATAGTTTGAAACCACCTCACTTGACTGACAGACAGCCCTTATGATCTAATATGCATGTGTTAACCATTCGACAACCCAAAACCCCTGTATAGGACAGAAGACACATCTACAAGACAGTGATTCCAGGCCTCTGTATGACTAATACTGTGAGCACATGTGACAGGAAATAGTCATTGTAAAGCTGATAAACCCATTGTTACCTTTAAATCTTTGATTCAACTACTGCAGATTTCTTAAAAAAATACGTGAACTGGGTTTGGGTGGTGGTCTTGGTTGAGCAATATGATCATAATGCAGTGCAGCCATAAGATGTGGCTGACCATTTACAAAGTGCTGATAAATGAAAAAAAAAAAAATAATATTATAAATATTATTATTATGAATTATGATACATAATATAATATAACTAAGTTTACATGACCATTTCATTCTCCTAGATAATTACTATTAAGTTTTTAATTGGCAACTTGATTTGCTTTGTGTGCCTTCCGCCTTCTCTGTTTTTTGTTAACAATAACTTCTTAATTTTATTCAAACTTGAGGTTAAGGCCCATGTCTGAACTATTTAACCTGCAGATCTGTCCTATAGGCCTATATCATAGTCATACTATGTGAGGTACAATTTTATTATGAAAAAGATTGTTTCCACTGGCTGTCACTTCTGCTCTGGTACAATAACGGAATGAATTTATATGTACAAAATGTTTGAGAGGAAATAGGCCTACTGACATTTTAATGTCACATTGTGAAAACAGCCACATTTATTAGTCTATAAGACAAGGCCTACCGGTACATAAATAACTTTTATTATATGGAAAGAACCGCACGGACTATTTTTATTTTTAAATACTCCACGGATCCAGCTATGTGGTTTTTACTGCGAGAACTTCGCTTTTCCACATTAAACAGCGGATCCTTTTTCCCACAGGTTTTTTTCGATCCGCTGCGATGACATCAAACAGCTGGATCTCCTATTTTAACTTGTTTTCATTATGACAAAGTGAGAAGATGGCCCGCCCTCTCTTCCCACGACAACGATTTTAAAGGGACAATAACACTCTTGCTGGCTTGACAGTTCAAGAAAATAAAAAATAGCCTTATTCTAAGTACTAGATGTGTTAGTGTTCTACCTGTTGTGTAAATTAACCATTAAATCCTATTTTAATTACTTGTCCAGAGGGTTCAAAAATATTTTTTAAATCCAAGTCACATTTAAAAAGCTTTACGTCAGGCTTTTCAAATCATTTAGTTGAATTTTTCCAATTTTTTAAATTGGGTGTGTTAAGATGAAATTTGTATCATCAATTAATTGGAATATTGTAAAATAGTAGCCTACAATTTGTTGACCAGTATAAAGATTGGGACATATTATTCAGTTACAAAAAGAGTGGTCTTGAGCCTTTAAAACCATTTTTAAAACCGTGTTTTAAAGTGATTTTTAGATATACAAGAACTTTTTATTATTTTAAATCTGTTTTAAAGTGACTTTTAGATATACAAGAACATTTTATTATTTAGTGTTTTTACCTAACCTCTATATTTTACTCATTCAGATGCAGGCCTAAATAACTTAATTAAATCAACAGAGGCGGATTCAAGGGGGGTGCGAGGGGCGCCCCCCCCCCTTATTTTCGACAGTGCCCTTTTTTACTGCTGAATATGTCCGTTCCCAACCCGTTGCAGGGATCCCAAATGACTCAAACCATCGATTCAAACACACCAGTCTGGTCTGATTAATGCTTCCACTTTCAAACGAATTCTTGTTGTTTAGCTGACGGTGCCCTAATCCTATAGAGTGACTATAGACAGACATGTTGTGGAATCGGCGGCGTATACACTCATGCCCATCACCGACGCGCATGGGTGCAACTTGATGTAGCATTGTTTCATATGTGGACAGTGCAAAGTACAAGTTACAAGGCTTAAATAGTGAAGTGGCTAGGGAATAGATTCGTCTTTTTTCCCATCATAATGCCTCGCTCGCCTTGACAATTTTCGAGTCGCATGTTCAACTGGCTTTTTTGCTCGATTTTAAGGCTCTTTTTCAACGATTTCCGAACGTTTACTTAGACGAAAATATCAGCCAAATAGCTCTTGGAATAGCTACAGATGCAAGGAAATGACGGCTAATGAAGTGACGGCTAATTTTCTTGGGGAGACCCCCCCCCCCCCAAAAAAAAAAAATTAAAAAAAATCTCCTGTCAGCGGCGTGCCACATCTCCGCGGTCAATGCCCTCATTTTACGGCCCCCACCCGGGCCCCTTTTAAAAATTCCTAGATCCGCCCCTGATCAACCTGTCCATAATATCATGCATTATGTATTGGACGTTAAATTTGTAATAAACAACAACAACAACATAAAATGCTTTTGTTGCCTCATCAAATGAATTAAGATGGTGTCGGAAGGAATACTGAAAAGATATCAAAAGCGACAGACCAGATCAATTCAGGGAAAGCTTAAGTAAGTCAACTCCTGAAGAAATGTGGTTCGATTTATGGTTCGAGCGACTAGGTTAGATTCATCAGACTGGGCCAATAAAGACGGGAATATATCCAGAGGCATATTAAAAACTTTAAAAGAACTGGTCTTTTTTTGGGGGGGGGGGGGGCGATTGGTCTTGGTCCGAGTGGTCTTTGGTCTGAGTGGTCTGGTTACCCTTCAGAATTCGACCGACAATTAAATGCAGACGACTGGTAAAGCGAGATATTTTCTCGCGAGAAATCACGTGAAATTTCGTTGACGTGATATTAACATGGATGCTAATGTGTTGTCAAGAGAAGCTTTCCAAGAAACTTGATATGGAACTAAAAAATGTTTTTATTTTTACGATAATTAATTACAAAATATATGCCAAGCATCTCTTACTTGTTAATCATATGGCCGAGACTTGCTATTTGTCAAGGAATATAGGATGTTTGTTTTTTACAGAGAAATTACAGTAACATTTAGATATATATGATAGGCTACTCTTGTCTGACTCTTTTTAGTGTTGTATGTATGATTGCACTCAGTCAATGGAAAAACAAACAAGTTACAAACACAGAATCGTGACAAGAGTTTTTGTTTTATTGAAGTAGCACACTCTAACATCCAGTTCATCCAAACTCCATTCTTTCTTTGCAAGCTATAATTGAAAATTTAGGCTTTTGATATTTGGAGGACTTTGAACATTTATTTCATACTTTCAACTCACTCACACTGGCAACAGGCCAAGACAACAGAACAGCAGGTCATGGACAGGAACGTTTTATCACAATGACTGTGTCTATATGATGTTTAATCTGGAAAACGGAAATAATACCAACCAAAAATTGATTTTTAAATAGAGAAATCTTCAATAGCTTCTGACTGTATTCTGCTGTCATATTACAAAATGACTGTACATGTAGCATTGGCCCTCTAGCAACACAGAAAAGGACATTCAGCAATCAACAATCATAGTGCCACTAGGCTTATAAAAGTTACTCTAAACACTGCAGAACTGTATATAAAAAAAGAAAAGGTTATCTTTTAAATGATTTATAGTATATTATAATGGATGCAACATCTACGTCGCTTGCAGAAGACTTGCAGGAGCTCCAATTGGAGCGAGTGATTCCCCGATCATTGAAGGTTTGTATAATTGTTATAATAAATTCAGTATTTGTTTTCCTTCTCTGCTATCTGTTAATAAAGTCCTCATATTTCTCAAAAACAGCGTTTGTTTCATTTTAAAAAACTTAATTCCTTTCACACCTGGACCAGGCTATATTTGCTTTATTTATACATTATCTTATATAATATGAAATACTGTTATCTAATTATTTGACTCTGTTGAATTTTCCAGTACCAGTAGATTATACATTTAAACTTTAGTTTTGGACATTGTTTAAAATAAATTTACTTTAGGAAATAATCAGTTGGGGTCATTTGCAAATTTGCCACAATATTTACTGTTGTACCGTTAATAGAATTAGGTCATATGAATATGACCGGAGGGATATTTTTCAAATACATATATAATTACATTGCTACACTATAAACTAACTAATGTTATATAGATAAAAACACGTGTGGTGTGAAATTATGTTTTTTATTTGGCTGTGTTAAGTTATAACTTTGTTACTGTCTAAAGTGTCTTACAGAAGTATGTGTAAAAAATACACATGGAGTTTAATCACTGTTTTTCACAGTATTTATTTGCTAATCATATTTAAAGAATTAAACAATTGCATATAAAAATTCTGCTTTGAAAAATTGGACTCCTCACAAACTTTGTCATTGCAAAATACCATGATGAATGCTTGCTATGTAGTTGTCAGGTTAGATCTTTTTGTACAAAGGGGTGACAGAATGCATTTTGATGACAATTCAAGTTTGGGATCATATGAAAAAGCTGTTAGTCTCATCTTGGTTTTGAATTTAGGTGTTCTCATACACATAAATATGCCTATTATCCGTTACTTTGGTTCATGTTAATACTTCCCAATATTTCAAGCAATAAACAACAAAAATCAAATCAATGGATCTTACTCCTAGGGAGCCCTATATATGTAGCCTAACAGTCTTCAGCTGAATCTTTTCTTTGTCAAAACTCAAGCGATCAAAATGATTACATTTTGTCTTTAAACAACACTTGGTTGTCAAAATCTGTCCAACTTATATTGGTTTTGCTCATCACGTGGCAGTCAAGGATAGACTAGCTCGGGGACCGTAAAGAAGTTACTGTTCTCACATAGTTTGGGATCCCTTTTTATACACCCACATTTTCTTGTGGACGTATTATGCCGTCCGTTCAACTTTTTATACGCCCACATTTTCACGTGGACGTATATTGGTGTCGCACCTGTCCGTCCGTTCACAATTTGTTTGTGGACACTCTACAGGTCACAATTTTTATACGCCCACATTTTCATGTCGCCCCTGTCCGTCCGTCCACAATTTGTTTGTGGACACTCTACAGGTCACAATTCTTATCCGATTTTGACGAAACTTGAAATATAGGTTTATCTCCATAAGATCTCGGTTGCTTTCGATATTGGCATGTATCGGATCGAAACTTCATGGATTATGGCCCCTGTTTGTACGAAAAATCACGTTTTTAGCTTGTGGACCCTATAGAGGTCACAATTTTTATCCGATTTTGTTGAAACGTGAAATATGAATGCTTGCTATGTAGTTGTCAGGTTAGATCTTTTTGTACAAAGGGGTGACAGAATGCATTTTGATGACAATTCAAGTTTGGGATCATATGAAAAAGCTGTTAGTCTCATCTTGGTTTTGAATTTAGGTGTTCTCATACACATAAATATGCCTATTATCCGTTACTTTGGTTCATGTTAATACTTCCCAATATTTCAAGCAATAAACAACAAAAATCAAATCAAATCAATGGATCTTACTCCTAGGGAGCCCTATATATGTAGCCTAACAGTCTTCAGCTGAATCTTTTCTTTGTCAAAACTCAAGCGATCAAAATGATTACATTTTGTCTTTAAACAACACTTGGTTGTCAAAATCTGTCCAACTTATATTGGTTTTGCTCATCACGTGGCAGTCAAGGATAGACTAGCTCGGGGACCGTAAAGAAGTTACTGTTCTCACATAGTTTGGGATCCCTTTTTATACACCCACATTTTCTTGTGGACGTATTATGCCGTCCGTTCAACTTTTTATACGCCCACATTTTCACGTGGACGTATATTGGTGTCGCACCTGTCCGTCCGTTCACAATTTGTTTGTGGACACTCTACAGGTCACAATTTTTATACGCCCACATTTTCATGTCGCCCCTGTCCGTCCGTCCACAATTTGTTTGTGGACACTCTACAGGTCACAATTCTTATCCGATTTTGACGAAACTTGAAATATAGGTTTATCTCCATAAGATCTCGGTTGCTTTCGATATTGGCATGTATCGGATCGAAACTTCATGGATTATGGCCCCTGTTTGTACGAAAAATCACGTTTTTAGCTTGTGGACCCTATAGAGGTCACAATTTTTATCCGATTTTGTTGAAACGTGAAATGTAAGTTTATAACCCAAAGATCTCGGTTCCTTTCGATATTCACGCATATCGGACCATAACTTCCTGAATTATGGCCCCTGATTGTATGAAAAATCGCGATTTTAGCTTGTGGACCCTATAGAAGTCATAATTTTTATCTGATTTAAAAAAACGTAATATTATATCACCGTTACACCCTAAGGAAGACTGAGTTCGAATTTCGTGAAAACGGCCCAAAATTGACAGACAAAATGGCCGCCATTCGTTCTCAACTAGCTTAAATATATGGTATATCAAGGTTGTGGACCCTATAGAGGACACACTTTTTATTCGATTTTGTTGAAACTTGAAATGTAAAGTTTATAACCCAAAGATCTTGGTTCCTTTCGATTCACGCATATCGGACCATAACTTCCTGAATTATGGCCCCTGATTGTACGAAAAATCGCATTTTTAGCTTGTAGACCCTATAGAAGTTATAATTTTTATCTGATTTAAAAATCTGTATTATTAATATTATATCAAGTTTACACCCTAAGGACAACTGAGTTCGAATTTCGTGAAAATCGGACCAAAATTGACAGACAAAATGGCCGCAATTCGTTCTCAAATAGCATAAGAATATGGTATATCAAGGTTGTGGACCCTATAGATCTTGGTTCCTTTCGATATTCGCACATATTGGATCATAACTTCCTGAATTATGGCCCTTGATTGTACGAAAAGTCGCGTTTTTAGGATGTGATCCCTCTAGATGTCACAATTTTTATCCGATTTTAAAAAACGTTTGAATATATCACTGTTAATCGGGCCAAAACTGCCGGACAAAATGGCTGCCCCTTGTACGCAAATAATGTAAATATATGGTATATCAAGGTTTTGGACCCTCTAGAGAGTGGACACAATTTTGATCCGATTTTGATGTAACTTGAAATACATGTTTATAATCCAAAGATCTTGGTTCCTCTCAATATTCATGCATATCGGATTGTAACTTCCTGAATTATTGCCCTTGATTGTACGAAAAAATCACTTCTTTTTTTGAGCTTGTTCTCTGTCCATCTCTTGCAAAATGTGAGCGTATCTTGCATGGCAACCGCTTGTTATCTGATTTTAACGAAACTTGCAATATAGGCGTATCTCAAAAAGATCTCGGTTCCTTTCGATTTTGACATGTATTTAACCGTAACTTCATGGATTATGGCTCCTGCTTGTACCAAAAATCACGTTTTTAACTTGTGGTCACTCTAGAGGTCACAATTTTTATCCGATTTTGATGAAACTTGAAGTGTACATTTATAACCCAAAGACCTCGGATCCTTTCGATATTCGCGCATATTGAACCTTAATTTTCTGGATTATGGCCCCTGATTGTACGAAAAAATCTTGGTTTTGGCTTGTGGTCCCTCTAGAGGTTGCAGTTTTTATCAGATTTTAGAAAAACGTTCAAATACATGTATATATCACCATTACACTAGAATGATGGTTGAGTTTGAAATTTCGTGAAAATTGGATGGATATTGCCGTACAAAATGAACGCTCACTATACGCAAATAGTGTTAAAGTATGTAATATCAAGGTTGTGAACCCTCTAGAGGTCTGAATTTTTTCTGATTTTGATGAATCTTGAAATATACTATTCAAAAAAAGTAGGGGATATTTGATTTTTAAGTATTATTAAAGTCACCTAATGAAACTGACGAAGAAACAAATGACAAAATGAAATGAAGTTCACATTCATCGATTTATTGCAAATGATCGTTAGACTAAGTAAGGCACAGACTGACCATTATAAGGGTAAAATGATACCCGGGGTCAAACAGCAAAGTTACCACAGCATCACAACCAAGTCAGTAACGGGTAAATCCTCCTCCTGTTTGCCAAACAAGCATTGATCCGACGTGGCATACTCCTAATGAGACGTCTAAGGTCATTTTGGTCCAGATTGTCCCATTCCTGTTGCAGGACGTTGTTGACGTTGACGTAACCTCTGTCCAAGCATGTCCCAGACATGCTCGATGGGGGAGAGGTCGGGACTCAGTGCTGGCCAAGGTAATGTGGTGATGTTCTGTTGTTGGAGGTAACCTGTAACGATCCTGGCCCTGTGACATCTTGCGTTGTCATCCTGGAAGATGAAACGGCGGCCATGACGTCGTGCAAACGGCACAACATGGACTGCCAAGATGTTGTCCCGGTAGTACTGGCCTGTAACACACCCTGCAACAACATGTAAAGCCGTTCTTCCAGCAACAGTGATGCCTCCCCACACCATAACAGAACCACCCCCAAATCGATCATGTCTGATGACGTTAACGTCTTGGAAGCGCTCGTTTCGACGACGCCACACCCTCCTACGTCTGTCCAAAAAATCAACAGTGAACCATGACTCATCTGAAAACATCACATTGCTCCAGCGTCGATTATCCCAGTGTTGACGATCCCTACACCAACGACGTCTTGCCTGAATGTGATGATCTCTCAAACAAGAGATCACGCGAGGACATCGGGCGCGAAGGTGACCCCTATGCAGTCGATTCCGAATCGTCTGGCCACTCACTCTCACACCAGTGTCTGTTTGAAGACGAGCGCTGATCTGATTTGCTGTGATGACACGATTTCTCAAGGCCAAGGTACGGATAAATCGATCCTGGGCTTGAGTTGTCGCCCTTGGTCGACCTGAGCGTGGTCTGTCCTGTACAGATTGTGTATCACGGTATCTGGACCATAGCCTGCTTATGACAGACTGAGAAACATTCATCGTCCGCGCCACAACCGCCTGTGTTGTGCCGATCTGTAGCATGCCAAGGGCACGTAACCTTTCATTTTGGGTAAGCCGACGCATATCAAAATTTGTTTTCTGGTCACTAAAACAATTAAACTGATGTTTCCACCCTGGAATTCAATGCCACAATGACTGTAACATTCAAAGTCAGAGTCGTGCAAATCTTGGGTTGGACCCCCATGATGATCCCAAGCATCACCTGCATTCCATGCGGTAGCTATTGGTGCGTTTGGGCGTCACATGTAACTGGAAATGTTTCTTCTGTTAGGTTCTATAGTGACTTTTTTCGTAGTCATTTGCATATTTTAGTATTATGCCCCCAAAATCAAATATCCCCTACTTTTTTTGAATAGTATATATGGTTATATCCCAGAGTTTTTGATTCCTTTTGTTATTCGTGCATGTCAGACAATAACTTGTGGATTATGTCCCCTGATATCGTACGAAAAATCGCTTTTTATACGCCCACATTTTCACTCTACGGGTCACAATTTTTATTTGATTTTGAGGAAACTAAAGGCAGTTCTCACTATAATAGTTAAAAACTAGATAATGTTAAGGCAATTTGCTGAAAATTTCATTCAAATTGATCCACTATGAACTGAGAACTAAGCGATTGAAATTTCCGCCTAGCCTCGACCATCATTACTAAAGTCAGTACGATAAACAGAATAGTCTCGATTATCCATTTAATCGTTAAATCGTGAAGGAAAGTTATGCAGTAAATCGGCTTATAATCCACTGAAGATCGCAGGCTAGCGATGGCATTTAGACTTGATTATGGTCTGGATAGGTTAATTAATGTCTAATTAATAATTTAGATAACATTTCAGGCCTAAAGAAAGACCTGCAATAGACAGATTTAGCTTTTGCATAATGTATGTTTATAATCCAAAGATCTTGGTTCCTCTCAATATTCATGCATATCGGATTGTAACTTCCTGAATTATGGCCCTTGATTGTACGAAAAAATCACTTCTTTTTTTTAGCTTTATCTCTGTCCATCTCTTGCAAAATGTGGGCGTATCTTGCATGGCAACCGCTTGTTATCTGATTTTAACGAAACTTGCAATATAGGTCTATCTCCCAAAGATCTCGGTTCTTTTCGATATTGGCATATATCAGACCATAACTTCATAGAATATGTCCCCTGAATGTATGAAAAATCACATTTTTAGCTTTTGGTCCCAATTTGTATCCGATTGAAAGAAATGTTTGAATATATCACCGTTACACCCTAATGACGGCTGAGTTCGAATTTCGTGAAAATCGGACCAAAACTGCCGGACAAAATGGTTGTCTCTTCTATGCAAAAAGTGTTGAAAAATCTTATGGATGTTGTAGAGGCCAAAGTTAATATCCAATTGACTTTAAATTTATACATAATGTTTAAGGTCATGAGACGAAGAAGCCTATTGATTTTCAGCGATTTCAGAAAATTACTGCCAGAGTTATGGCCCTTGATCACTTTGAAAAATCTTGTGGACGCTCTGAAGGCTAAAGTTAATATCCGATTGACTTTAAATTTATACACAGTGTTTAAGGTCATGAGACGAAGAAGTCTATTCATTTTTAGCGATTATCGATAATTACTGCCAGAGTTATGGCCCTTGATCACTTCAAAAAGTCTTGTAAATGCTCTAGAGGCTAAAGTTAATATCCGATCGACTTCAAATTTATACACAGTGTTTAAGGTGATGAGACGAAGAATCATATTGATTTTCAACGATTTCTGCCAAAGTTATGGCCCTTGATCACTTTGAAAAATCTTGTCGCGCTCTAGAGGCTAAAGTTATCATCCGATTGACTTCAGATTGATACACAGAGTTTAAGGTCTTGAGACGAACAAGTGTATTGATTTTCAATGAATTTTTATGACTTGAACAGCTAAATCCATGATGTTAAAAGTTTCGTATACTAAACGTTAGCATGGGGCAGAACTTTATAAAAACCATACAAATTCTAATGGTTTTCTGATAATTAGTTAATGAGTTGTTACTCTTAATCAGATTTTAATGTATTATAAATGTTTCGTTACCGAAAAAAGTAAAAATATGTGACAACTCTTGTTGACTGCCCCGACAATTTAGCTGCTGTGGGCGTATGTTTCGTTGCCTGGCAACCTATGTTATTATTTAGAATGGCTTAGACAGTAGCCTTGAAAAATAGGAAATCACTTAAATGCCTCAAGGTATGTGTGTGTGAGTAAAGGCCAGTGGTGGTGAACAAGAAAATATATTACCAGAAACATAGTTGCAGAAAAATCTTCTGAAATCAAGTTTTGGATCTGCTTCTATAATAATTGATTGATACAAAAGTATTGAAAAGTCTAAATTTCATGTTTTGTTTGTTCAGACAAATGAAGAATTAGACAGACTAACAGTTGATGAACATCTGAGTGATATTGAAAGAGCTGTTTATTTATTAAGGTGGGTTATTATTTATTTTATAAATAAGTGTAAGTATACATGATCGATAAACGATGATACTTATTATATAATCAGTTTTATAATCAACTTAGACTAATCCATTTTTATACGCCCACATTTTCATGTGGACGTATATTGTCATCGCTCCTGTCCGTCCAGACGTCCACAATTTGTTTGTGGACACTCTACAGGTCACAATTCTTATCCGATTTTGACAAAACTTGAAATATAGGTTTATCTCCAAAAGATCTTGGCTCCTTTCGATATTGGCATGTATTGGATCGAAACTTCATGGATTATAGCCCCTGTTTGTACGAAAAATCACGTTTTTAGCTTGTGGACACTATAAAGGTCAAAATTTTTATCTGACTTTGTTGAAACTTGAAATCTAAGTTGATAATCCAAAGATCTCGTTTTTTTTTGATATTCGCACATATCGAACCGTAACTTCCTGAATTATGGCCCCTGATTGTACGAAAAATCACGTTTTTAGCTTGTGGACCCTATAGAGGTCATAATTTTTATTCGATTTAAAAAAACGTATTATTACATCACCGTTACACCCTAAGGATGGCTGTGTTCGAATTTCGTGAAAATCGGCCCAAAATTGACAGACAAAATGACCGCCGTTCGTTCTCGAATAGCGTAAAAATATGGTATATCAAGGTTGTGGACCCTTTAGAGGTCACAATTTTTATCCGATTTTGTTGAAACTTGAAATGTAAGTTTATAACCCAAAGATCTCGGTTCCTTTCGATATTCGCGCATATCGGACCGTAACTTCCTGAATTATGGCCCCTGCGATTGTACGAAAAATCTTGTTTTTAGCTTGTGGACCCTATAGAAGTCATAATTTTTACCAGGATTAAAAAAAAGTAATTTATTATATCACCGTTACACCCTAAAGACGACTGAGTTTGAATTTCGTGAAAATCGGCCCAAAATTGACAGACAAAATGGCTGCCTTTCGTTCTCAAATAGCGTAAAAATAGGGTATTTCAAGGTTGTGGACCCTATTATAGGTCACAATTTTTATCCGATTTTGTTGAAACTTGAAATGTAAGTTTATAACCCAAAGATCTCGGTTCCTTTCGATATTCGCGCATATCGGACCGTAACTTCCTGAATTATGGCCCCTGATTGTACGAAAAATCTTGTTTTTAGCTTGTGGACCCTATAGAAGTCATAATTTTTATCAGGATTAAAAAAAAGTAATTTATTATATCACCGTTACACCCTAAAGACGACTGAGTTTGAATTTCGTGAAAATCGGCCCAAAATTGACAGACAAAATGGCTGCCTTTCGTTCTCAAATAGCGTAAAAATAGGGTATTTCAAGGTTGTGGACCCTATTATAGGTCACAATTTTTATCCAATTTTGTTGAAACTTGAAATGTAAGTTTATAACCCAAAGATCTCATTTCCTTTCGATAATCATGTCGGACCGTAACTTCCTGAATTATGGCCCCTGATTGTACGAAAAATTGCGTTTTTAGCTTGTGGACCCTATAGAGGTCATAATTTTTATCCGATTTAAAAAAACGTATTATTATATCACCGTTACACCCCAAGGACGACTGAGTTCGAATTTCGTGAAAATCGGCCCAAAACTGACAGACAAAATGGCCGCCGTTCGTTCTCAAATAGCGTAAAAATATGGTATATCAAGGTTGTGAAATTCAGCCCAAAATTGACAGACAAAATGGCCGCCCTTCGTTCTCAAATAGC
Source organism: Patella vulgata (assembly GCF_932274485.2). Taxonomy (NCBI): domain Eukaryota; kingdom Metazoa; phylum Mollusca; class Gastropoda; family Patellidae; genus Patella; species Patella vulgata. The sequence continues at coordinate 36,015,982 of NC_065883.2, forward strand.
GTAAAAACATGGTATATCAAGGTTGTAGACCCTATAGAGGTCACAATTTTTATCTGATTTTGTTGAAACTTGAAATATAAGTTTATAACCCAAAGATCTTGGTTCCTTTCGATATTCGCGCATATCGGACCGTAACTTCCTGAATTATGGCCCCTGATTGTACGAAAATCTCGTTTTTAGCTTGTGGACCCTATAGAGGTCATAATTTTTATCCGATTTAAAAAAACGTATTATTATATCACCGTTACACCCTAAGGCTGGCTAAGTTCGAATTTCGTGAAAATCGGCCCAAAACTGACAGACAAAATGACCGCCGTTCTTTCTCGAATAGCGTAAACATATGGTATATCAAGGTTGTGGACCCTTTAGAGGTCACAATTTTTATTCGATTTTGTTGAAACTTGAAATGTAAGTTTATAACCCAAAGATTTCGGTTCCTTTCGATATTTGCTCATATCGAATTGTAATTTACTGAATTATGGCCCTTGATTGTAGGAAAAATCACTTTCTTTTTAGCTTGTTCTCTATCCAACTCTCGATAATGAGGGCGTATCCTGCCTGGCAGCCGCTGGTTGTATCAATTTATACATGTATATTAATCATTATCATTCTAATATTAGCCTTCTTTAGAATTTGTTACTTAATGTACGTAGCCATCTGATTATTCCCTTTTATTTGACAAAGACCTCACACATTCATTTATTTAAAGAACCAATATTTGAGAATAAAAGGCAGATTTAGAAAAAAAAAATAGTTCCACCAAACAGCATGTTGATCTAAAATGATTCAAATTGTAACATAAGTTATGTCCATCTTGCTTTCACATTCTTTTCTATTGATTCCATACTGCCATGGTATCTAACCTACAGTATGTGTTTATTTTATTTGTCTAAATTACTAGGTCAGGTCACATTACTTACTACTAACGAAAGGTAAGAGTACATAAAATATAAAATGGCAAAAATTTTATCACTTATAGCGGGCCAGTCGTTACTACATACACTTTACGACAAGTTCACACTAATCCGATTAAAATTAAATGAGCCAACCTCACTCAAAGTCGCAATTAGAGATCTTCTGTAAAAACGACGTTGCCAATTATGGAAAACACTCTGGATCTCCTCGAACGCCAGTTGCCCAGTGACGTCACAGTGACCAAATACATAAGAAATGTTAATTAGTGATTAGATGTGTAGTCCCTGTGACTTCATTCATTAATCAACTGGATGCAGGGCTGGATTTTTCATTAAGCAAAATAAGCACATGCTTAGTAGGGCATAAGGTACCCCACACAAATTTTCTGGATTTACCATGGATCACCATATGTTACAAAATTACAAACAGTCTGGTTTCCGAAAAGACTTCGCAATTTAAAAAAAAGTAGGAGAAATTTTTCAATTAATATAAATAAACATTATTTTTATATGCCCACATGGAAATGTGGTCGTATATTGCCGTCGGTCTGTCCAAAAATTTTTGTGAACAGACTACATTTATCATCTGATTGTTTTGAAATTGATGTTGTTTGCATTAGTGAGATGAAGAAGCCTATTTAATTTCAATAACTTCCGTTAATTTCTTTTGGAGTTATGGTCCTTGTTTCACTTTGTTGCACACTGTGAACGCTCTAACGACAAAAGTAATCAACCAATCTGTATGAAATTTATATGCATCATTTAAATTAGTAAAACAAAGAATCTGTTGAATTTCAGCAAATTTCCGTTAATTACATCTAGAGTTATGGCCCTTGTTTCACTTTGTTGAATCTTGTGAACTCTCGAACGACAAAAGTTATCACCCAATCTGTATGAAATTCATATACATCATTTAAATTAGTGAAATGAAGAAGCCTATTGAATGTAAGCAACTTACGTCAATTACTTCTAGAGTTATGGCCCTTGATTTACTTTGTTGAACCTTGTGAACGTTTGAACGACAAAAGTTATCATTTCGATCTGTATGGAATTTACATGCATTATTTGAATTAGTAAAACGAAAAAGCCTGTCGAATTTCAACAATTTCTGTAGATTACTTCCAGTGTTATGGCCCTTATTTTAGTTTTTAGAACCTTGTGAACCCTCAAACGACGATAATTATAATGTCATCTGTATGAAATTGTCTATTAAATGCCCCTAATTACCTACAAAAGAATAAATATGTGACAACCCTTGTCGACTGCTCGGACGATTTAGTTGCTGTGGCCGTATGTTTTGTTGCCTGGCAACCTATTTTCAATCTTAAAGTAGCTAAGTCTCTAACTAAATATCATCCAAAGTCTTCGACATTGAAAACGCAAATTATTTGTCAATTTAAATCAACATTGGTGTTGTTATTGTATCGTGAAAAGATGGGCTTTTGATATCCAATATTTGTAGGACGTTAAACCCCATTTCATTTCATATCCAATATTTAAAACAAAATGAACATTTTACCATTGGTACACGAATCGTATACCATAATGCGTTTCAGCGCCATTTATAATAAGGGACTCGAAGAACAAGGCTAGACATATTCCACAAGTCATGTCAAACGGTAAGGCTATATTCTTATCTGGAGAGCATGCATAGTAAATACTATCGGTGTAGACTGGAATAACCAGATGCTAGAGATTGCCATTCAATTGACACTTCTGGCGTATTTTGCTAAACATAACTGATTGAAATTAGAGTAAAAAACGGAAATGATTGAATGTAAATCAGTTTATATACATTCATATTACACTATTATATGCGTTGCGACCCATTTGTGTTAATTTCTAGGTCCCAAATATTAGCAATTTAGCTCCTTTAATGTAAATTTGTTTGATTTCGAAAAAAAAACCTACTAACCACTTTTAACACGTATATGTCCCCATGCATAATCATACCATATATGCATATATGCATAATATATAACAAGTCAATTATAAATGATTATTTATCAGTTGATCTAAAACTTATGAATTAGCAGTGGAACTATAATTTTATTTATTGTAAAACGTGATAAGGTTAAGGATGTGGTATGATTATAATTGACTTGTTATATATTATGCATATATGGTATGATTATGCATGGGGACATATACGTGTAATAAGTGGTTAGTTTACATTTTGATCATAAGGAAGGAGGGGAATCAACCTAATTAATTATGCCTAATATATTAAAGATTACCGAATTATTAAGAAGATAAGCTTAAGACACTAACCTATTCAATTGTGTGGATAAGGGGTATTGATTGCAGGATTATATTTTAGTCTAGTTGGTGGCTTCAGTCACCTAATTAATCTGTATATTTAAGAGAGATAGCTAAGTCATATTCAAAGGGAAATGGTTGTTGTTATAAGTCTTATTAATGTTATGTTTTGATTGTTAATTTGTTTTTACTCATGGATGTACTATAAATGTACGGTTATTATTCATTATTGATCATTGCTTGATAAATATACCTGTAACAGTATTGAAACGTTGCATGTAATAAACTAAGAAGTAGTAAAATCCATAAAGTCGTGTTATTATGAACTATTATATGGTTTATCATTGAATTACATATATACTGAGCGCCATGGAAAACGAATCACTTAGTTTTTCGTATAACAAAATGATCCTGTAAACAGATCTTATTTATTTTGCTTCTTATTGTGAACAATATTCAAATGGGAACACATCAATAACAACACATTTGTACACTTATGGATGTTTAATCTGTAATCAACAGTACAAAGTCAGAGGGGTCAAAACCAAAAGTACGACACAGATGTCAGTAGCGCGTGTGTCCTCCACGGGCTCTTACGCACGTTTTTTAGCGACGTCGCATGGAATTTACCAATGTTTGAAAGAAGGCCTGGGGCAAATTGTTCCATTCTTGGACAGAGCAGCTTCTAAAGCAGCAATGGTGTGTATCTGTGGTCTCCGATAAAGACGGCGTCCAATCTCATCCCAGACATGTTCTATCGGTGCCATGTCCGGAGACATGGCTGGCCAGTCCAAGACATTGATGTTGTTAGCAGCCAGGTAGTCCATACTAAATCGGGCGGTATGCGGATGTGCATTATCCTGTTGGAAGTGCTGAAGTTGTGGGTGCGCTCGAAACATCGGAACAACAATTGGTTGCAAGACATCATTATGGTAGGCTACAGCATTAACGCGACCCCTGCAAATGTGAAGGGCGGTCCGGTGATGAAATGTGAAGCCTCCCCACACCATTACACTTCCCCCACCCCATCGATTCGTTTTGAAGACGCAGCAGTCTGCAAGACGTTCCCCAAGACGTCTCCACACACGTTGACGGCCATCAGCGTGATAAAGATGAAAGCGACTCTCATCCCTGAAGAGCTCACTTTGCCAGTTTACTCTTTTCCATGTCTGGTGTCCTTGAGCCCATATCAAACGCCACTGACGGTGATGATCCCTAAGGATAGCTCCAACATAAGGTCGTCGTGCACGGAGTCCTACTTCTCTTAGACGATGTCTTACAGTGTTGGCACTTACTGGTCCTTGTCTTCCAACGACTGCTGCACCTGTTCGAGTCGCTGGGCGGAATCTGTCACGCAGATGAGTGACCCGGATGTAGCGGTCTTGAGTCTGAGTTGTAATGCGTTGTGGACTAGGACGTTGAAGGTCACGTGTTGATCCAGTAACTCGAACACGATCCACCAAACTTACAATAGTGGACTGATGACAATTGAAGTGTCTGGCAATAGCACGTGTAGACATGCCAGCCCTGGACATTCCCATGGCTTCATTCCGTTGATTTTCAGTAAGTCTCAGCATCTCTAGCTCGATTCCTTCAGACGTCCAACAACAAATTACGACAGATTGACGTTTCACAGTTCATGTACTGCACATTAAGTTGAAAACATGCTTTTAAAGGGCTCACACACAATGCTGCACGTGAATATTGGGTTTTTCATGTGCATCTTGTGCAATTTTTTTGGGTGCACACGGGCCGATATTTTTTGCGTTTGGGAGCATTGTGTGAAACAATAGTTCATAGTATTGCATAATATTATACATACACCTAGTAATAAAATATTTGGGAAAAAACGTGATGCGTTTTCCATGGAGCTCAGTATATTATGGGGGCACTATAAGTCTTAATCGGACCTTGATTGGATGATGTCTGTTATCGAAAAAATTTAGAAGTGTTTTAGACGGTCTGACACATAAACGGTCATACCAGTATTTCAAATAATTGGTGTGCGATTGGCTAAAGTGTTTATGATAAGCACTGGGTTCAAGTACATACAACTTTCATATGGTCATTTGATGTGCTCTTTAATAAACATTGTAGACTTTATGGACAGTTTTTAAACTAATACAGAACTATATTTCCAGTATATCTCACAATCACTATCAGTCTCTTAAGTCTTGTAGATATTTGTTCCTTTAAAATTGCTAAAAATTCTGTTTTTTTAGAATTTATTTAGGTTATTAAACTTTGAGGTATGGTTGAAGGTTGGTACACTGCTGGATATAGCAAAGTTACAGATCATGTTTCGGTTTTTGTGGGAATTCTGTTAATTCCTGCCTAGTTTTAGGTTAAAATGCTAGGCAAAAAAACTTGCCATCATTAATCAGCTTTTTTAATCATACTAATTGTTGAATATGTATATTAAACATACATTATGCAAGAGCTAAATCTGTCTATTGCAGGTCTTTCTTTATGCCTGAAATGTTATCTAAATTATTAATTAGACATTAATTAACTTATCCAGACCATAATCAACTCTAGGTAGATGGCATCGCTAGCCTGCCTTCTTAAGTGGATTGTTAGCCGATATACTGCATAACTTTCCTTCTCGAATTAACGATTAAAACGGATAATCGAGACTATGCTGTTTATCGTACTGACTTTAGTAATGATGACCGAGGCTAGGCAGAAATTTCATTCGCTTAGTTCTCGGTTCATAGTGTATCATTTTGACTGAAATTTTCAGCAAATTCCCATTACATTATCTAGTTTTTAACTATTATAGTGAGAACTTTCAACTCTTTATCGAATCTCCCATAATGTATCTTTAATTTAGAAATTTAGAAAACTTTGAACTTGCAATATTCGTGATTAATGCCCATTATCAATCAAAGAAAGTAAGAAATGAAATGAAATGAAATGAAATGGGGTTTACCGTCCTTCTGTTCTGCTCCTAACCTGGGCTAATGAAGACAGGCATCCGCCATACAGTGTGCTATGAGGGAAATTTTGCCCGGGCAGCGGCGCTGCGGTCTACTATTATATCGAATTCCAACTGCCAATCGATCTTTTACTTGTACGCCAATGTGTACACTGGACCTCGGTGTTTTGTCCCATCCGCACGACTAGACACTACACCGGAAACTACGCCGGAAAATCAGGATGAACTTTCTCGGCCAATGCAGGGATCGAACACCCGAGCTCCAGGCTAGCGAGCCAGAGTCTTACCCACTTAGCCACGTGATCCCCCAAAGAAAGTAAGAAATTATTAAAATTATTCTCTGTCTAATTGAGCTAGAATGTTCAAAGTTGATGTAGTTTGATGATGAGCATTATCTGCTTAGGCTAGGCAGAGATATGCAATTTGATTGGTCGATGCTGATAACTTTAGTTCTAATTGAGACAAAGTGATAAAACTACATTAATACCTTGACTAAATTAGATATTGAGTATTTTCTGCTTGCTCAGATTAAACACAGTGATAAATAGCTTAGGCTAGGCAGGGATATGCAATTTGATTGGTCGATGCTGATAACTTTAGTTCTAATTGAGACAAAGTGATAAAACTACATTAATACCTTGACTAAATTAGATATTGAGTATTTTCTGCTTGCTCAGTTTGAACACAGTGATAAATAATTTGATAGGTCAAGAGTGGTGAAATTTTGTTTGTAATTTCTTTATTTCAGTACCATGACTAAGTTCGATGTTGATCTTTTTCTGCTTAGGTAAAAGTAGAAGCCTTAATTTGATTGGGCGTATATTGTCGTCGCTTCTGTTCATCTGTGTGTTCACAATTTTTATCTGATTTTAACGAAACTTGAAATAGATGTATCTCCCAAAGATCTTGGTTCCTTTTATAATTGCCATGTATCTCACCGTAACTTCATGGATTACTGCCCCTACTTGTACGAACATCACATCACTTTTTTAGCTTGTGGACACTCTAGAGGTCACAATTTTTATTTGATTTTGATGCCACTTGAAATGTATGTTTTTAACCCCAAAATCCCTTATTGTACGAAAAATCGTATTTATAGCTTGTGGTCCATCTAGAGGTCACAGTAGCAGCCGTTTTGTCAAAACTTCATGAATTATGGCCCCTGATTGTATGAAAAATCATGTTTTTAGCTTGTGGACACTCTTAAGAGGTCACAATTTTTTTCTGATTTTGAAACTTGAAATGCATGTTTATAACCCAAAGATCTTGGTTTCTTTCGATATTTGCGCATATCGGATCATAACTTCCTGAATTATGGCCCCTGATTGTATGAAAAATCGTGTTTTTTAGCTTGTGGTTGCCTGACAACCGCTGGTTGGCTCGTGGATCCGCTAGAAGTCACAATTTGTATTCAATTTTAAAAAAAACCGTTTAAATATAACACTGTTACACATCAATGAAGATTGAGTTTAAAGTTCGTAAAAATCTGACCCTAACTGCCGGACAAAATGGCCGCTCCTTGTACGCAAATAGTGTAAAAGTATGTAATATCAAGGTTGTGGACACTCTATAGAGGTCACAGTTTTTATCCGATTTTGATCAAACTTGAAATACAATCATGTTTATAACCCAAAGATCTTGGTTCCTTTCGATATTCAAGCATATCGGATCGTAACTGTCCCTTGATTTCTTGTGGTCCCTTTAGAGGTCACAATTTTTATAGTCCTCCGCCTTTCGAAGAAAGCAGGGGTCTATTAAAATGTGTTTGTCTGTCTGTCTGTCCGTCCGTTCATCTGTCGGTCACACTTTTTGGGACACAATAACTCTCTAATTGAGCTAGAATGTTCAAACTTCGTGTAGGTGTTTGTTAGGTCAATGTCTTGATGGAGTTCGAAGATGAGCATTTGCTGCTTAGGGTAAGCAGAGATAAGCAATTTGATTGGTTGATGCTTTGGGACACGATAACTTTAGTTCTAATTAAGTGAGAGTGATGAAACTTGGTGTATAGTTTCATTACATCAATACCTTGACTAAGTTCGATAATGAACATTTTCTGCTCAGGGTACACAGAGCGATAAGCAGTTTGATTGGCCAAGACTTTGGAACACAATAACTCTCCTTCTAATTGGGCTAGAATATTAACTTGGTGTATGTGTTTATTAGGTCAATGCCTTGATGGAGTTCAAAGATGGGCATTTTTTGCTTAGGGTAAGCAGAGATAAGCAATTTGATTGGTTGATGCTTTGGGACACGATAACTTTAGTTCTAATTAAGTGAGAGCGATGAAACTCTGAATATAAATTCATTATATCATTACTTTGACCAAGTTTGATGGTGAGAATTTTCTGCTTAGGCTAACTTGACTAAGTTCGATGAACATTTTCTGCTGAGGGGAGGGTAAGCAGAGCGATAAGCAATTTGATTGGTTGAGACCTTGGAACACAATAACTCTCATTCTTGTGCTTTGGGACACAATATAATTAGTTCTAATTAAGTGAGAGTGAGGACACTTGGTGTATAGTTTTAGCGCATCAATACCTTGACTGAAGTTCTGCTTAGGGTAAGCAGAGCGATAAGCAGTTTGATTGGTCGATACTTTGGATCACAATTACTCTCTTTCTAATTGAGGTAGAATGTTCAAACTTGGTGTAGGCGTTCATTAGGTGAATGCCTTCATGTAGTTCGATGATAAACATTGTCTGCTTACGGTAAGCAGAGATAAGCAATTTGATTGGTTGATGCTTTAGGGCATGATAACTTTGGTTTTAATTAAGTGAGAGTGATGAAACTTCGAGTAGTTCATTATATCATTACCTTGACTAAGTTTGATGATGAGGAGCGATAAACAATTTGATTGGTCAAGACTTTGGAACATAACAACTCTGCTTTTAATTGAGTTAGAATGTTTAAAAGTGATGTAGATGTTCATTAGGTGAATGTCTTGACTGAGTTCAATGATTAACATTTCGAGCTAAAGCTAAGCAGAGCTACGAAATTTCATTGGTTGATGCTTTGGGACAAGATTACTTTTTTTTAGCCAGTTCAGACACTTATTTTTAAACCGGTTCATAATTACTGGGGTTTTTAAGACAACATCGTGTTGCGTTCACACGTACTATAAGCCAAACCAGTTTAACTATTCTGACCTGTTCGGTCGGAGGTTAGAGTTAACTACGCATTGGTAGCTTCATATTCTTTATTCGGTTCTCGCACGCTTTCGATAACATTGGCACTGTCTGACCCGATATTTTCCCAGGAATGTAACTTACTGCGTACTGCACATGCTCAAAGCAAGCTGGAGATGGGTTTTTTAAGCCAACCTGTTCAGACGGCTAAGATGAACCAGTTTAACATAAAAGGCCTTCTCGAAGACAGGTTGCGAGCTGGGTTTTTTAAACTGGTTTATTTGGCCCAGATTTGCGTTCAGACGCTTAAAGTCTCTAACTCGATATCATCAAAAATCTTCGACATTGCAAACACGAACATTGGCCTTGTGATCTTACAGGGAAAAGACGGGCTTCTGATATCCAATATTCAAGACAAAATAAACATTTTACCATTGGTTCACGAATCGTGTACCATAATGCGTTTCAGCGCCATTTGGAACAAGGGACTCAAAGAACGCGGCTAGACATACTCCACAAGTCATGTCTAATGGTGATGCTATATTCTTATCTGGAGAGCATGCACAATAAATATCATCGGTGTAGACTGGAATAACCAGACGCTAAATATTGCTATTAAGTGAGACTTCTAAAGTATTTCGCTGAACATGACTGATTAGAAATTACAGTAAAAACAAAAACGGTTGAATGTAAATCAGTTTATATACATTCACATTGCATTATTTTATTTGTGTCCATTTCTAGGTCTCAAGTATTAGCGATTTAGCTCCTTTAAGTTAAACTGGTTTAACGATCCCCGGGGTGTTTTTACCAGTTCAACTTAAGCATCTGAACGGGCTATTAGATTCTATCTGATAGAGAGTGATGAAACTTAGTGTAAAGTTGATAATCAGTTTGATTGCTTGATACTTTTGAAAAAAATAAATGTGCAATTAATTAATATGTGTCATCTATTTATTTTGGGATTTCGGCAGGGGACATTAGCCTCACGGTTGGCTTGTTTTGTTTTTTTTAGCTTGTTCTGTCCATCTCTTGCAAAATGTGGGCGTATCTTGCCTGGCAATCGCTGGGTTTATTTAGGTGTGGGACAGCACCCTCACTGTTGGCTTGTCTAGATTAATAAGAATTTTGCTACATTAATTTTTTGAATTAGGGTTAGTACACTGCGGTTAATCTATAGCAGAGTAACAGATAGTGATTTTTTGCAATCCAACTATTTTTGACGCCCTTTGTTGACTTAAAATCATTGAGAATTCTGTTTTCTGGAATTGTTTGATAAAGATAGTTAGCCTACTTTGATCTATTTGATTGTTTAGTAGCTGTTTAAAATTGCAGACCTATTCAATGAAAATATAGTTTTACGGAATTTATTTCATAAATGGATATTATATTCACAGAAATGTATTAGTATTAGCCTTTTATAGATGCATGCATTGTAAAATTTGTTTTGTCCTGTAGAGAATACATGTATTTATTGCTTCAGGAAACTCGCAGAATGCCTGCAGTTATTATTATATTATTCTGTGCAGCATATAATGAGCCATTAATATGATACATGCATGATAGCCATCAAATCCATAATTGTTATTGACTACAGCTTCAGAATGAATTAAGAGAATTTAATAGGACAAACTACATTTATTTTTTCATTAATTTTTCATGTTAACTTAATTATCAAATTCATTCAAGAAAGTTCTGAATTTCATTCATATTTCTAATTACTGTACAGTAATTGGTTCAAGTATGCATTAATTGTTGAAAAAGGCAAAAAAGTTAGAAGATATTATATTATAAAAGCTTTGTTTTGATGCAAATAGTGCCATTAAGCCTTGTCTTGTAACGAAATTTCATTGAAAAATATTTTTAAAAGGTCTCTGTGGGGTTTTCAACAAAGAATCCACTGTTTTGAATGTGTGGAAATTTGCAGACAGCATAAAATTTGTTGATTTGACTATCTGCTAGGCTATTTGATTTAAGTTGATGAAAAGTGAGAGGGGACTGAAGGCACTGTTATTATCCACATTCCTCTCTTAGTAATATGACACCTCTGGTAACACACTCCAGACTTCTACTAGCCAATCAAAGCACTGGATGTTTAACCTCTTGGGGCATGCAGTGCTTTCTATGGATTTCTTTCCTGCTATCTCAGTATTTTGATAGTGTGGCCTGATTCACCAACCATTGTGTGTTGACATTCTAATGGTTTTATAAATTATAAAGTCTTAACTTTAATGGTTATTTCATGTGTTCATATTCTTGATGTTGTGTTGGAATTGTATACCTTAGTTGTGTCAGTTTTAATGTCTAAAGGAGAGTACTTAGTCTAGTTTCCTGTACATTGTATTAGATAGATTGAACAGTGCAGTACAAGGATTTATTTACAAGACATGTGCACTGAGTTAAACCATTCATCTACATTAATACCTTATGACATGAAGAAATGTTTGATGGAAGGATTTAGATACTCTGTGTGCCCCAAAACAGAGAGATTTTTGCAGCAAAACAACTGATTTTACCAGCTGTATTATCTCTCTAAGTGTGAAATGTAAATTTTTAGCTAGTAGAAATTAGAGAAGCAATAAATATTATATTCAGTGAAATGTAACTGTCCATCCTCAGCGTTTCTATGCAAATATTCATTCATCTCAAGTGATATGTAATATGTACATGATCTTTAGTCCGCAGGATTTTGGAATTTGCATAAATGGCATATTGATTATTGCTATAAAAAGAATTAACTGTCCCTAGTGGCCAAAAGCCATTACAGGCTGGAGAAATAATTTTAGAACAATTTAGGTCATGTGAGTATCATCATAACTTGATTTAATTGGTAACTGTGTTAGAAACAGGCAGACACATGATACCAATTTGGATAAACTATAATGTACAATTATTGCTTCATCTAAAACCTAGTAGCACAGTGTTTATCTTCAGTTAAAACTATGTGAATTGACAACTCAAACAAACTATGGAAGAGATAGAAATTTATCCTAGAATATCGAAAACAGGCATAAAGTGTGATGAAGCGGTCAATACGTCCTATTTATATGATTGTCCTGTACCAACATCGAATATTTCAGGGTGAGATAACAAATTTATGACCTAATTTATATTTGATGGTATGATTCAATTCATAGACTTGCCAAAAAGCCATTCCCCCAGGAGAAATTAATGGTGTTTATTCATGGTATAGGATATCATTCATTTGAGCATACTTCATTACTGTACAAAATGATTAATGATATTATATCAACATCGAATATTTCAGGGTGAGATAACAAATTTATGACCTAATTTATATTTGATGGTATGATTCAATTCATAGACTTGCCAAAAAGCCATTCCCCCATATAAATTAATGGTGTTTATTCATGGTATAGGATATCATTCATTTGAGCATACTTCATTACTGTACAAAATGATTAATGATATTATATCAATTGCTCTTGTCTCAAAAGAAATGAACATTTGTACCCAATATTGTTTCGATAAAATAATATTTACAGATTATTTTATTTAACATACTGTACCAGAAAAAGATTTAGAATTAAAATGAAAGAGTAGGGTAGAATATATTCTTAATAATCCCCTTCAATGATTTTCTTCCAACTCAAGGATTTTTGTCATTTTCTAAATGGCACATATTTTATTGTCAACTGTAAGTTTTATAGATAACAAATTCTTGTTTTACTTAAAGTGTTACAAGTAGTGAGGGCTGTCACACACCTAATTGAACATCTCACAGGAAAGATATAAGTCATAAATAAGTGTTTGAGTATTGAAATGATCAAAATACATTAGGAAAATATGGAAAACTAACTATGTTAATTTATCTTTTAGAATTGTATTTGAGCTTTAAATTATAGGAGCTTTTACGGGATTACCTTTTGACGTCTTTTTCGGTCATGCGCAGACCCTGGCCTTATTCGTAGACTGAAACCCATAGGCTAGGCCAGTGTGTGTTATTTGGTGAAAATACCGTCATACAGTAAGCTGCTTTTACATAAATTGGAACTGAACGCCATTTCTATATCGTGTAAGGTTTACCGACCGATGCCAGAAAGCGATATTTACAAAAATTTCGATATAGGAAAGATACGGCAAGTTTACCAGACCCGTAATTGGCCATTTGCAATTAAGGAAACAAGTGGATGACTGATCCATGCTCATGGCCCGAACTAGAATTAAGTCAAGTTTATTACGCATTTTACGGTTAAACCTAGATGTTATATATTAATTACGGACTAATATATTAATTACGGGACTATTAACACAAAAGATTTAAATGGTCTATCCTATTTACATTCAACTGCCGAATGAGGTTGATATATCGTCTGCTATAGCACTGCATGTTACCCTACTATGTTGGTCTTTGAGGCTGTCGACTTGAAAATAATTCCAGCTAAAAATACTATAAATAGTATGCAATATGCAAATAAGATTGTTTATGTGTGCTGTTAGCCAATAGCTATTGTAAAATAGTTGTTTGGTGCACGGGGTAAAACTTCAGCCATTTTTATAAATTTTCCTCTTGATGGGATATGAATAACAAAAAGAATAAAATGACAATCAAGTTGAATCTGTGAATATTTTTTAAAACCGTTTTTTCTGGTAATTGTAGCCACATAAATCTTCTTGGCTCAGCTTTTGGCACTCAATGAAATTTTAATCCAATCAGTTTATCTTGCCGCAACCAAGAAGAAGAACAATACATTTGTGTCCATTTTATCAATTTCTAATTCAGTATTTGGTTCAGAGAACAACTGTGGAATGAAAATATGTAACTGGAGTCGGTGCATTCTATAGAGCGTGATTATTATTTGTTCTCTCTTTTTTTTAGATGTTCTACGGTCGTGCTTAAAGTAGCTAAGTCTCTAACTCAATATTATCCAAAGTCTTTGACATTGAAAACATGAATTATTAGTCAATTTAAATCAACATTGATGTTGTGATCTTATCGGGAAAAGATGGGCTTCTGATATCCAATATTTAAGACCAAAATAAACATTTTACCATTGGTACACGAATCGTGTACCATAATATAATGCGTCTCAGTGTAATTTGTAACAAGGGACTCAAAGAACGAGGCTAGACATATTCCACAAGTCATGTCAAACGGTGACATCATATTCTTATCTGGAGAGCATGCGCAATAAATACTATCGTTGTAGACTGGATTAACCAGATGCTAGGGATTGCCATTCGATTGAGACTTCTGGCGTATTTCGCCGAACATAACTGATTAGAAATTACAGTAAAAACAGAAACGATTGAATATAAATCAGTTTATATACATTCGTACACATTATTATATGCATTGCGACCCATTTGTGTCAATTTCTAGGTCCCAAATATTACCGATTTAGCTCCTTTAAGTTAAACTGGTTTAACGATCCCCGGGGTGTTTTTACCAGTTCAACTTAAGTATTATTATCTTGAATAATATCTCTAACCCATTCTATTATTTACTCTTATGCTCTATTTCATGGCATTTTACAACCAAACAGATGTTATCTATTAATTGTTTGCAGTAAAATTAAAACAAAACATATAAATCGGGTTCATACAGCAATGCATCTTTGTAATGCTTTTGCGTACTGCGGTCAACAGGACCGTGTGCGAGCTTGACATCATATGTCGTCTGCTACAATGCAGTATATTATCAATAAAACGAAACAAAAATAATTTAGACACGATTTGAAATTGGTAATTTATGACGAATGCTACACGTAACTTACAACAAGAGTGGCATTCAAGAATACTTTTTGTATAAAGAGAAAAAGAGGAAAAAACCCATTTTCCCTAGCATTTACTATGTTAAGACCCGTGTTGAAAAAGACCAGACTAAAAATAGACACCAGAAATACGTCACAGGTAAAAGCTCCTATAAAGTCTATTTAAATACATCATGTACAAGTCTAGAAATTTCAAACATAATAAAAGAACTAGAACTGCGATGCAATAATGACAGGTTTCACCGGTGCCACGTTACCCTTAAACTTATATCACTTCCGGTGCCAAGTTACCCTTGAACTTATATCACTTCCGGTACCAATGAAACTGTTAAACAGGTTTTCACATAAGCATTGCACACCTGAAATAAAATGGACTCAGAATCAACCAAATCCAGCAATCATTTTATACATGTAAGTCATCCTGACAAAATTACATTACTTCCGATGATAATGGAAATGTTAAATTAGTTTTATGAAATAGCATCATCACATGGTGAAACGTTTATGTAAATCGAATTATAATTGCCACTTTTATAGACCAAAAACCTTGAAAAGTGATTTGTAGAAATTGCTATTTCTTTGCAACCGTACATGTTAGAAACCATTTTGTGGTATCTGTATGATCGTATGGGTTTATTCTATTTGTTGATTGGAATCAAATATCATAATTTTAAAAACATTACAAATCAGTTTCATTTGAATAAAATATCTGTTTTGAAGGCTAAAAGTACAGTTTTTGCCAAAATGACATTACTTCCGATGATAATGAAAAGGTTAAATTATTTCTTTGAAATCATAAATGGCAGAAGACATCATATGGTAAATTTTTTATGAAAATCGAACAATAACTGACACTTTTATAGACCAAAAACCTTGAAAAGTAACTTGTGGAAAATCGTCTTATTTCTCTGCAACCGTACAGGTTAGAAACCATTTTGTGGCATCTGTATGATCATATGGGTTCATTCTATGTGTTCATGGGAACCAAATATCATTAGTGATGGTCAGATAATCTGTTTAAATATAGGTAATTGGCAGATAAGCGGCCTATCGGGAGAAATCGGTATCGACCAATACACAGTCATTTTGCCGATACTTGAGTTGCCGATATCTGTTCAAAATGATTCGGTAATTACCTTTAAAATATCCGAGTTGTGAACAAATCATTATTTTGCTTGACACACGGTGCATCTAAATAGCCATGCACACGTGCACGTTGTTATTTAGACGTACCGGTAATACAAGACTCTCATAGGGGACGTAAAAAGGAAAGAATAAAAAGTAAAAAATCCTTACCAGTCTCTGCTATATAAATAGGCACACCACCGGCAACCAAAATAAAAGTTTTTTTTTGGTTGTCGTGCACGTTGCTATTTAGACGTACCGCTAATACAAGACTTTCATAGGGGCTGTAAAAAGGACAGAATAAACAGTACAAAAACCTTACCGGTCTCCGTTATATTTAAAATCCTTATTCACACACTGTTTGAGAGTTTGGTTCTCTCAATCTGATTTTTGAGAATGCCATTTCTGCCAATGTGCAGACAGACATTATCGTACAACAGTCCATCCGATAAACCTTTTGACTGGAATGAAATACGAAAAGGGTTATGTCCCTTTGATGTCACGTGATTACTGTCAGACATTGCGACTTCTAGAGTAGATGCTGATAAAAATTAGAAATAATTTAGTGATTTGTATTGTTATGCAAGGCTACTTAAAAAAATTGGACATAATTTGTATCAATGAATAATAACTTATAGATCATACTACCAACAAATGAGTTTCCATTAGATGGTTTTATTTTTAACTATAGTTCTAGAAATGGCGGGAGAATGTCACGTGATTGCCACTGTTGACAGACAGGTCAGGAAGCTGTCGCTTTGATGTTTCATTCATTACCGCATGAACCATTCCGAAATCTATTATTGACATACAGGTCCCGATCACTCTAGGGAATTATATCGTAATCAACACTTAAAATATGATAATCTCGACTTTATTCTTTAATGATACAGCAAATAATTACTTCTACTAGCCAATCAAAGCACTGGATGTTTAACCTCTTGGGGCATGCAGTGCTTTCGATGGATTTCTTTCCTGCTATCTCAGTATTTTGATAGTGTGGCCTGATTCACCAACCATTGTAAATTATAAAGTCTTAACTTTAATGGTTATTTCATGTGTTCATATTCTTGATGTTGTGTTGGAATTGTATACCTTAGTTGTGTCAGTTTTAATGTCTAAAGGAGAGTACTTAGTCTTGTTTCCTGTACATTGTATTAGATAGATTGAACAGTGCAGTACAAGGATTTATTTACAAGACATGTGCACTGAGTTAAACCATTCATCTACATTAATACCTTATGACATGAAGAAATGTTTGATGGAAGGATTTAGATACTCTGTGTGCCCCAAAACAGGGAGATTTTTGCAGCAAAACAACTGATTTTACCAGCTGTATTATCTCTCTAAGTGTGAAATGTAAACTTTTAGCTAGTAGAAATAAGAGAAGCAATAAATATTATATTCAGTGAAATGTAACTGTCCATCCTCAGCGTTTCTATGCAAATATTCATTCATCTCAAGTGATTTGTAATATGTACATGATCTTTAGTCCGCAGGATTTTGGAATTTGCATAAATGGCATATTGATTATTGCTATAAAAAGAATTAACTGTCCTTAGTGGCATTTATCTACATAGATTATTATGCCATTCGAGGCATTTTAATGTGTAATAGTTTTATATCCACCACTATCGGTAATTGTATCTGTATCGGCCGATATTTTTCGCAGTCAATATCTGATATTGGTAAAACTGATAGGTGACATATCAGACCATTACTAAATATCATAATTTAAAAATATTACAAATAATACTCATTTGAATAAAATATTATTTTTAAGACTAAAAATACAGTTTTTGCCGAAATGACATCCGGTGACAGTGAAAATGTTAAATTGGTTTGACCTAGTCCAGATTCGCATTAGGCATCAAATGGTAAAAAAATATTGAAAATCAAATAATAATTGATTCTTTTACAGGCAAAATAGCATGAAAAGTGACACATGCAAAATTGCCTAATTCTCGGCAGCTGCTCATATTACAAACTAATTTTCGCATACATTCTCTTCATATGGATTATTGCTACGAGTTTAAGAAAGTTACAGAAATATTTTAAAATTTGAAGGCGCTGAATGGGTTGCAAAATAGCTTAATTTTATAAATTTTTTCACCGAACTGTCAAAATTGTAGTTTTTGGTAAAATTACGTCACTTCTGGTGCCGACAGGAAACTCTATCGGTAACAAAAAAAATAACAATTAAGACCACAGAGCATATGAATTTTGTTTTATACAAATCGAACAATAAATAATTAATCTAGGACCAAAAAAATAAATTAGCCAATGGCGGCTAATGTAAATTACTGAGCCCAAATGGGTTCACATTTTTGCTCAAGTAGGATGACTCTTTAATCCTGTGTAAAGTACCATCAAAAAATATTCATAAATAAAATTTTGGGGGGTAAAATTTTTAATTTTCTGAATTTGGCGCCTTATATCTACGAAGATTTGCAGAAAATCAAAAATCAAAAGTATTACAACTGTGTGCCCTGTCTCAGGCTAAGCCAAAATGTATTGAAAGTTAAAATCCAACAATTATTGTTAAATTAAGACAATATTTTTAAAAACGACAACTTTGGTGATTTCGGACATTTCGCATTGTCACAAAACGTTCAAAATAGCTTTATCCTCTAAGTCACACCCACTTTCCCAGTAAATCCAAAGACCCCGTAACGATGTGACAAATAGTTGCTGAGATATAAGCAAAATAAAGGAAGGAAAATAATAACTAGACCTGCAAGCAGCACTGAACTGGCTTTCAGGAATCACACAGGAAGAGTGTCATACAATAGCCGATCCTTCAAGCTACCAAACGATTCTTTAGTTGTTTTGATTCAGTGATACCCGACAGAGAAATCACGATTTTCGCAACAGTACCAATTTTTTAGTGTTTTTTTTTTTTCTCAAAATATCAGATATTTTCTTCGACTACTTCCAGTTTAAAGATCATTGTTGGGATAGATTTAACAAGTGGTATGGGAACTTAAATTCGTGTACCAGAAGTTTCAGAAAGATCCATTGGACATTTTTTAAAAGAAAGGAAAATTAGAAGACCATTATCAGATATTTAACAATATTTAGCAAATAGTCTGACACCATCAAGTTTATGTCTAGTTACCTCCCTTATACTATCAGATGTATACTTGGAAATAAAACGATTTTTCGACTTTTTTCAAAGATTGTGGCCCTTCTTTGGACCATTTATACTATATGGAGGCTTTTAAATTTGGATTCACACCCGAGACCACCGTTAGGACTCGAAGTAACAGAAGTTTAAGTAATGAAATAAGATTAGTTTTCGAGATAAAAGCGTCTGAATAGGCTCCAAAATGGAAAATACTAGATTTTCAGCGTCCCATAATATATTACCTAACCAGCGAATTTGTACCATTTGGATCGTCCATTATTTGGGTGATCCAATGAGACTTTATACATGTAATTGCGGCCTGTAGTTTTGAGACGTCTAGAGATAGTGAAACTACATAAGGCTGTACTTTAACTTTCTAAGCTGACAAAACACATTTTCACCTGTTTTTAAAGCAAAACTAAATTGAAACGATACTCCCTGGATCCCAAAAGAGTCTTTATTCTTATTCTATGTTAAGAGTTGATCTAAAATTACAAATATGGGGGGTCTAAGTCTTTCAGAAATAATTTCAATCTGATCGTCAAAACCCATTATTCCAATTCGTGAAGCGTATTAACCATATTGTTCTCATTTTGGAGGCAAAATAAAATTAGAACAATACAATGTACATCCAAAATGATTACATATGTGTAATCTACGTAAAAAGTCACTCTATTATACATATATTTGAGGAGTATACAAATGTAGGTCATTTAGAAGTTATTTTGAAATCAATGTGAAAAGTCAACAATTTGGATAACAGCCATAAAAACTTCATCACCGCACAGATTTCAAGTGCCAATTAAAAATATAAACCATCAAATACACAAGATGGACTTTAATGTCTGTTATAGTAGGGTATTTGAAGTTTTATTATCAAACTTTTTCAGAATTTTAACCTCTGTCTCACATGGCCCAAATTGAAGGGGAAAATGGGTATATTTTGTATGTTTTCAGCGTGCATTGAATTTCGAGACTGAATATTTGGAAAAGTATATATCCATCGACTATGCCAATTTTGCAGTTTATGTATACAATAGTGACTTTGCAAGAGGCGGTGGAAATCCTGAAAATAAAAGTGAATAGTTCATTTATTCCACATTTTGCCACCTGGTGGCGCGAACAATTTTCATTGGACACTGAGTGTGATGCTAAATTCATAATCTTCACCAAAAGTTGTCTTAGATTACAAAGTTAGAGAGTCCTACTCGTATAAGTAATGTGAGTTTAAAGCATCCGAAAACCTGAAAAAAATTACAGAATTTATGATCCATTTTAGTACCCTAATTTCAAATGGTCATATTTCAGCGAGTTTCCAACCTAGAGAGGTAAAATTTCGGATTTCTTAGTTTAAGTTTAAGGTCATATACGTATATTGTCGTCGCCCCTGTCCGTCCGTACGTCTGGACGTCAATCCACAATTGTTTGTGAACAGTCAACAGGTCACAATTTTTAACCGATTTCAATGAAACTTGAAATAAAGGTTTATCACCCTAAGATCTCGGTTCCTTTCGATATTGGCATGTATCGGACTTTAACTTCATGGATTATGGCCCCTGATTGTACGAAAAATCATGTTTTTAGCCTGTGAACACTGTAGAGGTCACAATTTTTATCCGATTTAGTTTAAACTTATGATTATAACCCAAAGATCTCGGTTCCTTTCGATATTCATGCATATCGGAACATAACTTCCTGAATTATGGCCCCTGATTGTACAAAAAATCGCGTTTTTAGCTTGTGGACCCAATAGAGGTCATAATTTTTATCCGATTTAAAAACCGTATTATTATATCACTTTTAAACCCTAAGGACGGCTGAGTTCGAATTTCGTGAAAATCACCCCTAAACTGACAGACAAAATGGCCGCCGTTCAGTCTCAAATAGCGTAAAAATATGGTATATCAAGGTTGTGGACCCTATAGAGGTCACAATTTTTCGATATTCGCGCGGTTCCTTTCGATATTAGCGCATATCGGAACGTAACTTCCTGAATTATGGCCCCTGATTGTACAAAAAATTGCGTTTTTAGCTTGTGGACCCTATAGAGGTCCTAATTTTTATTCGATTTAAAAAAACGTATTATTATATCACCATTACACCCTAAGGACAGCTGAGTTCGAATCTTGTGAAAATCGGCCCAAAACTGACAGACAAAATGGCCGCCCTTTGTTCTCAAATAGCGTAAAAATATGGTATATCAAGGCTGTGGACCCTATAGAGGTCACAATTTTAATCCGATTTTGTTGAAACTTGAAATATAGGTTTATAACACAAAGATCTCGGTTCCTTTCGATATTTGCGCATTTCGGACCGTAACTTCCTGAATTATGGCCCCTGATTGTACGAAAAATCGCGTTTTTAGCTTGTGGACCCTATAGAGGTCATAATTTTTATCCGATTTCAAAAACCGTATTATTATATCACCGTTACACCCTAAGGATGGCAGAGTTCAAATTTCGTGAAAATCGGCCTAAAACTGACAGACAAAATGGCTGCCCTTCGTTCTCAAATAGCGTAAAAATATGGTATATCAAGGCTGTGGATCATATAGAGGTCACAATTTTAATCCGATTTTGTTGAAACTTGAAATGTAAGTTTATAACACAAAGATCTCGGTTCCTTTCGATATATGCGCATATCGAATTGTAATTTCCTGAATTATGGCCCTTGATTGTAGGAAAAATCACTTTCTTTTTAGCTTGTTCTCTGTCCATCTCTTGCAAAATATGGGCGTATCTTCCATGGCAACTGCTTGTTAATTAAAGACATCTATTTTACATTGCATGGTTGATAAAAGATGCCGGAAGCCTTCTTAAATTATCAGTACTTATGAAAAGCTTAGATTAGTTTTAAGATATTACTGTATTTTAGATTAGCATGATATTGATGTCTGAGGTGGTAATTGACAGTGTGTTTGGATGTAGATGTAAACTCTACTTTATTACTTATCTGTCTAATCTAACTCAGCTGTAACTAGTTATTCTTTCAACATATAATTTCTCCTTTTACACTATAATATCAAGCAAATTTATCACTATGTAACACCACATGGCCAGACAGGGCTCTTATCTTGGCATTTATTAGTAAATCACCTTGGTTTTATTGAGTTGAATCTACATGTTTAGGAATGGATCATTTACCAGGTAGTAATAGAAAGGTGTAACAGAGGGCATGGGAACTTGCGAGAAAAGCATCTGTTTATGTGAATATTTTCTAAGCTTGCTAATATTCTATGATCATCATGTGTTTTGTAATTTTGTCTTGCATTTGAAATCCATGTTGGGGTAATTGCTAGAATTCCTGAAGAATGAGTACCTATCATGATTTCTACACCATGTGCTCTTTATTCTTTCTTCTTTGTAAATTACTTCTACTCAGTGCCTGTATATCAGATAAGTACATGTAGCGTGGGTTCTGAAGTCAGACTTATTCTACTATACAAAGATAAACTACTAGATCCTAGCCTGTTTATTAGTACATATTTATTGACAATAAAACTATTCAAAATAAAACTGTGTCTTATGATAAACTCTGCTGGTTTCCTTAAAATTAAAAGTATTGCAACACTGATATATATTGCAATACTTTTTGTCAAGCATTGCAATACGTTTTTAGCTGCTGCAGTACGTACATAACCCAAAGTTCAACCCTAAGGCGTTATAAGATGAAAACATGCCCACCATTTTAGTGTTAATATTGTTCTTGAAGTAATTAAACTATGTGTTTCAGAATAGTATCAATAAAAACTCGCCATGTGAGTCTAATCAGTCAGAAGAGTTCAATACGAACGAAAGTAGTCACTGACACCCGGAATAACCAGGTCTTCATAGCCTCTCTTATATTATCTCACTCTCAACTAACGATGGCGTTATGGCTTGTTTTGTTATTTCCTTTTTGCCTCGGAAACAACCACCACTTTGACAGAAAATAATTATTCTCTCAGCTAAAAAACATTTACGTCTCAACAAGACCACAAGAGATATCACAGATCTAAACTTGGGCACTGCAACCCTTTTTATACGGCCACATTGAAATGTGGTCGTATATTGTCGTCGCCCCCGTCCGTCTGTAGTCAGTCCGGCGTCCACAATTGCTTGTGGACGTTCTAGAGGCCAAAGTTAATATCCGATTGACCTTAAAGTGTTTAAGGTTTTGAGACGAAGAAGCCTATTAATTTTCAGTGATTTCCGATAATTACTGCCAGAGTTATGGCCCTTGATCACTTCAAAAAATCTTGTGGACGATCTAGAAGCCAAAGTTAATATCCGATTGACCTTAAATTTATACACAGTGTTTAAGGTCTTGAGATGAAGAAGCCTATTGATTTTCAGCGATTTCCGATAATTACTGCCAGAGTTATGGCCCTTGATCACTTTGAAAAATCTTGTGGACGCTCTAGAGGCCAAAGTTAATATCCGATTGACTTTAAATTTATACACAGTGTTTAAGGTCATGAGACGAAGAAGCCTATTTTCCGATAATTACTGCCAGAGTTATGGCCCTTGATCACTTTGAAAAATCTTGTGGACGCTCTAGAGGCCAAAGTTAATATCCGATTGACTTTAAATTTATACACAGTGTTTAAGGTCATGAGACGAAGAAGCCTATTTTCAGCGATTTCTGATAATTACTGCTAGAGTTATGGCCCTTGATCACTCCAAAAAACCTTGTGGACGCTCTAGAGGCCAAAATTAATATCCGATTGACCTTAAATTTATACACAGTGTTTAAGGTCATGAGACGAAAAAGCCTCTTGATTTTCAGCGATTTCCAATAATTAATGCCAGAGTTATAGCCCTTGATCACTTTGAAAAATCTTGTGGACGCTCTAGAGGCTAAAGTTAATATCCGATTAACTTTAAATTTATACACAGTGTTTGAGGCCATCATGAGATGAAGAATCATATTGATTTTCAACGATTAACTTTAAATTTATACACAGTGTTTGAGGCCATGAGATGAAGAATCATATTGATTTTCAACGATTTTGGATAAATGCTGCCAGAGTTATGGCCCTTCATCACTTTGAAAAATCTTGTGACACTCTAGATTCTAAAGTTATCATCCAATTGACTTCAGATTGATACACAGAGTTTAAGGTCTTGAGACGAACAAGTATATTGATTTTCAATGAATCTTTATAACTTGAACAGCTAAATCCTTGATGTTAAAAGTTTCGTATACTAAACGTTAGCATGGGGCAGAACTTTATAAAAACCAAACAAATTCTAATGGTTTTCTGATAATTACTTAATGAGTTGTTACTCTTAATCAGATTTTAATGTATTATAAATGTTTCATTACCGAAAAAAGTAAAAATATGCGACAACTCTTGTTGTCTGCCCCAATCACCAATATGTATCAACCCTTGTCGACCGCACAGACGATTTAGCTGCTGTGGGCGTATGTTTCGTTGCCTGACAACTTATCTTTTGATTTTGATGAAACCTGAAATGTGTGTTTATAACCCAAAGATATTGGGTCCTTACGATATTCGCGCATATTGGACCGTAACTTCCTGGATTATGGCCCCTAAATTGTACGAAAAATCACGTTTTTTAGCTTTTGGAACCTCTAGAGGTCACAATTTTTCTCTGATTTAAAAAAAAACGTTTTTATCACTGTTACAGACTAATGATGGTGGTGTTCAAATTTTGTGAAAATCAGACTGAAACTGCTTGACAAAATGGCTGCTACTTGTACGCAAATAGTGTAGTAGTATGTAAATGTAATACCAAATTTGTGGACCCTCTAGAAGCCACAGTTTGTATCTGATCTTGGTGAAACTTAAGATATATGATTATATCCAAAAGGTCTCGGTTCCTTCCTTTTGACATTTGCATATCTGACCGTAATTTGATTATGGCCTCTGATTGTACAAAAAATCGCATTTTTGTTTAGCTTGTTCTCTGTCGATCTCTTGCAAAATGTGGGATAATCTTACCTGGCCACCGCTGGTTTAAACTTAGTTTTTATACGCCCACATTTTCATGTGGACGTATTATGCCGTCGCCCCTGTCCGTCCGTCCACAATTGTTTGTGGACACTCTATAGGTCACAATTCTTATCCGATTTTGACAAAACTTGAAATATAGGTTTATCTCCAAAAGATCTCGGCTGCTTTCGATATTGGCATGTATCGGATCGAAACTTCATGGATTATGGCCCCTGTTTGTACGAAAAATCACGTTTTTAGCTTGTGGACACTATAGAGGTCACAGTTTTTATCCATTTAAAAAACCGTATTATTATATCACCGTTACACCCAAATGTAAGTTGATAACCCAAAGATCTCGGTTCCTTTCGATATTCGCGCATATCGGACAATAACTTCCTGAATTATGGCCCCTGATTGTACATAAAAACGCGTTTTTTGGCTTGTGGACCCTATAGAGGTCATAATTTTTATCCGATTTAAAAAAAAACGTATTATTATATCACCGTTACATTCAAGGACGAATGATTTTGAATTTCGTGAAAATCGGCCCAAAATTGACAGACAAAATGGCCGCCGTTCGTTCTCAACTAGCGTAAAAATATAGTATATCAAGGTTGTGGACCCTATAGAGGTCACACTTTTTATTCGATTTTGTTGAAACTTGAAATGTAAGTTTATAACCCAAAGATCTCGGTTCCTGTCGATATTCGCACATTTTGGACCGTTACTTCCTGAATTATGGCCCCTGATTGTACGAAAAATCGCGTTTTTAGCTTGTGGACCCTATAGAGGTAATAATTTTTATCCGATTTAAAAAAACGTATTATTATATCACCGTTACACCCTAAGGACAGCCGAGTTCGAATTTCGTGAAAATCGGCCCAAAATTGACAGAAAAAAATGGCCGCCGTTCGTTCTCAAATAGCGTAAAAATATGGTATATCAAGGTTGTGGACCCTAAAGAGGTCACAATTTTTATCCGATTTTGTTAAAACTTGAAATTTAAGTTTATAACCCAAAGATTTGGTTCCTTTCGATATTCGCGCATATCGGACCGTAACTTCCTGAATTATGGCCCCTGATTGTACGAAAAATCGCATTTTTAGATTGTGGACCCTATAGAGGTCATAATTTTTATCCGATTTAAAAAAACGTATTATTATATCACCGTTACATTCAAGGATGAACGATTTTGAATTTCGTGGAAATCGGCCCAAAATTGACAGACAAAATGGCCGCCGTTCGTTCTCAACTAGCGTAAAAATATGGTATATCAAGGTTGTGGACCCTAAAGAGGTCACAATTTTTATCCGATTTTGTTAAAACTTGAAATGTAAGTTTATAACCCAAAGATCTCGGTTCCTTTCAATATTCGCGCATATCGGACCGTAACTTCCTGAATTATGGCCCCTGATTGTACGAAAATTTAGATTGTGGACCCTATAGAGGTCATAATTTTTATCCGATTTAAAAAAACGTATTATTATATCACCGTTACATTCAAGGACGAATAATTTTGAATTTCGTGAAAATCGGCCCAAAATTGACAGACAAAATGGCCGCCGTTCGTTCTCAACTAGCGTAAAAATATGGTATATCAAGGTTGTGGACCCTATAGAGGTCACACTTTTTATTCGATTTTGTTGAAACTTGAAATGTAAGTTTATAACCCAAAGATCTCGGTTCCTTTCGATATTCGCGCATATCGGACCGTAACTTCCTGAATTATGGCCCCTGATTGTACGGAAAATCCCGTTTTTAGCTTGTGGACCCTATAGAGGTCATAATTTTTATCCGATTTAAAAAAACATATTATTATATCACCGTTACACCCTAAGGACGACTGAGTTCGAATTTCGTGAAAATCGGCCCAAAATTGACAGACAAAATGGCCGCCGTTCGTTCTCAACTAGCGTTAAAATATGGTATGTCAAGGTTGTGGACCCTACAGAGGTCACAATTTTTATCCGATTTTGTTGAAACTTGAAATGTAAGTTTATAACCCAAAGATCTTGGTTCCTTTCGATATTCGTGCATATCGGACCGTAACTTCCTGAATTATGGCCCCTGATTGTATGAAAAATCACGTTTTTAGCTTGTGGACCCTATAGAGGTCATAATTTTTATCCGATTTAAAAAAACGTATTATTATATCACCGTTACACCCTAAGGACGACTAATTTCATATTTCGTGAAAATCGGCCCAAAATTGACAGACAAATGGCCGCCGTTCGTTCTCAAATAGCGTAAAAATATGGTATATCAAGGTTGTGGACCCTATAGAGGTCACACTTTTTATCCGATTTTGTTGAAACTTGAAATGTAAGTTTATAACACAAAGATCTCAGTTCCTTTCGATATTCGCGCATATCGAATTGTAATTTCCTGAATTATCGTCCTTGATTGTAGGAAAAATCACTTTCTTGTTAGCTTGTTCTCTATCCATCTCTCGAAAATGTGGGCGTATCCTGCCTGGCAGCCGCTGGTTTTAATGAGAAACAACAAATGTTTTTAAAGACATGCTTTGTTGGCTATTGAGCTAAATATTTCATAGAACCAATGAACTACACAATAATGATATTATACTAGTCTTTTAGAGGCATAACTGGATAGAGTAATAAACTATTACACATAATAAAATAATATAATGGGTACTTATGAAAAACAGCTACTGTCGTACTGATATTCAGTGATATATTAGGGCGACATTTTGAAGAGTAATCGCGCAATGTTATCAAGCTAATACTACTGCTTTTATTTGTTTGAATACAGTATCTAGTAAGAAATTAACTAATGTTTCTTTCACTTTCACGTTTAGTTTATTCTGAACCTCTCACTAAATACTGCAAAAAAGGAAACTATTTTGTTTAGTCTGTAAATTCAGCTTTGTGTATTGTATCAAATGAGCTCAGTGTTTGGCAGAAATATTCTGCTAAAAATAATATGTTCTTTTGACATGCAAGTTACTTTTCATTAAGACAAGATTTTAACATTTGCCAGAACCATGAATAGAATATTATAGAGGTAGAAGATTGGTATTTATTTAAAGGAGCTAAATCGCTAATATTCGAGACCAAGAAATGAACACAAATGGGTCGCACATATAATAATGTAATATGAATGTATATTAAACTGATTTACATTCCATCGTTTCTAATTTAACTATAATTTTTAATCAGTTATATTCGGCGAAATACGACAGAAGTCTCAATCGAATGACAATCTCTAGCGTCTTGTTATTCCAGTCTACACCGATAGTATTTATTGCGCATGCTCTCCAGATAAGAATATGGTGTCACCGTTTGACATGACTTGTGGAATATGTCTTGACTCCCTTGTTACAAAGGACGCTGAAACGGATTATGGTACACGATTCGTGTACCAATGGTAAAATGTTTATTTTGTCTTAAATATTGGATATCAGAAGATCACAACATCAATGTTGATTTAAATTGAGAAATAATTCGTGTTTTCAGTGTCCAAGACTTTGCATGATATTGAGTTAGAGACTTAGCTACTTTAAGATAAAAAAGTTGTTTACAATTACCATGGACAAAGGTAATAACTTTATCAACATGATAAAGAAAATGGCACATAGAATGATTTAACTTAAATATGCATTATGGGAGATTAGATAAAGAGCTGGCAGTTCTCACTATAATAGTTAAAAACTAGATAATGTAAAGGCAATTTGCTGAAAATTTCAGTCATATTGATCCACTATGAACCGAGTCTTGATTATCTATTTCATGATTAAATCATAAATGAAAGTTGAGCAGCAAATCGGATCATAATCCAACAAATATCGCAGACTAGCATTGACATCGAGAGTTGATTATGGTCTTGATAAGTTAATTAATGTCTAATTAATAATTTAGATAACATTTCATGACTAAAGAAAGATCTGCAATAGGCAGATTTAGCTCTTGCCTAATGTATGTTTAATATAAATATTTCAAGATGGCTGATGGATGTTGTAATTTGTGTAATTTCAGTTCTGGTCAGGATGTACAGAGAATTTGTGTTATCAGCAATCTACCTGATCTGATCAAAAATAATAATGATGAATGTATGCGAAGAGTTGTTCCTAAAGTCAGGGTAAGTGCACATTTAAGTTTAAGGGTTTGGATTTAGAAACATTTTGTTCTAGTGTAATTAAGTTTAATTTTTTAAAGACATACATTTAATGGAGTAGACTTTCTTCATAATTTCTTCAAAACATTTAATTATTAATAAATTTGTAGGCTTTCAGACTGTTGTTGTCCCCTGTTCGTCTGTCTGTCTGTCACACTTTTTGGGACACAATAACTCTCCTTCTAATTGAGCTAGAATGTTCAAACTTGGTGTAGGTTTTTATTAGGTCAATGCCTTGATGGAGTTCGAAGATTAGCATTTTTTGCTTATAGGGTAAGCATATTGAATATGCAGTAATTTAGTTTGAAATTATCTAATACAATGTACAACACACATGGAATCACCCTATAGTTTTATTAAATCAATACCTGCTTAGGCAAAGTAGAGACTTCAATCTGATTGGTCAAAACGTTGGAACACAATAAATCTCCTTCCAATTGAGAATGTTCAAAATTGGTGTAGGTGTCTATAAGTATTACGTGAATGCTTTGACATAGTTTGTTCATGTGCATTTTCCACTAAGACTAAACAGAGATGAGCAATTTGATTGTTTGAGACTTTGGAACACGATAACTTTGGTTCTGATTGGATGGGAGCGATGAAACTGAGTTTAGATTCATTATATCAATACATTGACTACGTTCAATGATGAGAATGTTCTGTATAGACTAAGTAGCGATAAGCAACTTATTGGTCAAGACTTTTGAACATATTCTGTTATTTGAGGTATAAATGTTCATTAGGCAAATGTCTTGACAGAATTCAATGGTTAATATTTCTGATAAAGCTAAGCAGAGCCAAGCAATTTGATTGGTTGATGCTTTGGGACACGATAACTTTAGTTCTAATTAAAAGTGAGAGTGGGCAAACTCGGTGTATAGTTTCATTACATCATTTATTAGGTCGATGCCTTGATGGAGTGCGAAGATGGGCATTTTCTGCTTAGGGCAGAAAAAACAGGAGACAAGCAATGAAAAAACAGGAGAATCCAGGAGATTTTGTTTTCATCAAATAACTTTTTCTGTCCCCCGCCTTTCGAAGAAAGCAGGGGACTATTAAAATGGGTTCGTCCGTCTGTCTGTCCGTCTGTCTGTCCGTCACACTTTTTGGGACACAATAACTCTCTTCCTAATTGAGCTAGAATGTTCAAACTTGGTGTATGTGTTTATTAGGTCAATGCCTTGATGGAGTTCGAAGATGAGCATTTTCCGCTTAGGGTAAGCAGAGATAAGCAATTTGATTGGTTGATGCTTTGGGACACGATAACTCTCTTCCTAATTGGGCTAGAATGTTCAAACTTGGTGTATGTGTTGATTAGGTCAATGCCTTGATGGAGTTCGAAGATGAGCATTTTCCGCTTAGGGTAAGCAGAGATAAGCAATTTGATTGGTTGATGCTTTGGGACACGATAACTTTTAATTGAGCTAGAATGTTCAAACTTGGTGTATGTGTTTATTGTCCCCCGCCTTTCGAAGAAAGCAGGGGACTATTAAAATGGGTTCGTCTGTCTGTCTGTCTGTCTGTCCGTCACACTTTTTGGGACACAATAACTCTCCTTCTAATTGACCTAGAATGTTTAAACGTGGTGTAGGTGTTTATTAGGTCAATGCCTTGATGGAGTTCGAAGATAAGCATTTTCGGCTTAGGGTAAGCAGAGATAAGCAATTTGATTGGTTGATGCTTTGGGACACGATAACTTTAGTTCTAATTAAGTGAGAGAGATTTAACTTGGTGTATAGTTTCATTACATCAATACCTTGACTAAGTTCGATAATGAGCATTTTCTGCTCAGGGTAAGCAGAGCGATAAGCAATTTGATTGGCCGAGACTTTGGAACACAATAACCCTCCTTCTAATTGAGCTAGAATGTTCAAACTTGGTGTAGGTGTTTATTAGGTCAATGCCTTGATGGAGTGTGAAGATAAGCATTTTCTGCTTAGGATAAGCAAAGATAAGCAATTTGATTGGTTGATGCTTTGGGACACGATAACTTTAGTTCCAATTAAGTGAGAGTGATGAAACTTGGTGTATAGTTTCATTACATCAATACCTTGACTAAGTTCGATGATGAGCATTTTTTGCTCAGGGTAAGCAGAGCGATAAGCAATTTGATTGGCCTAGACTTTGGAACACAATAACTCTCCTTCTAATTGAGCTAGAATGTTCAAACTTGGTGTAGGTGTTTATTAGGTCAATGCCTTGATGGAGTGTGAAGATAAGCATTTTCTGCTTAGGGTAAGCAAAGATAAGCAATTTGATTGGTTGATGCTTTGGGACACGATAACTATCTGATAGAGAGTGATGAAACTTAGTGTATAGTTGATAATCAGTTTGATTGCTTGATACTTTGGAAAAAAAATAGATGTGCGATTAATTAATATTTGTCATCTATTTATTTGGGGATTTCGGCGGGGGACATCAGCCTCACTGTTGGCTTGTTTATTAATCATTAATATTAAAAGTCTTTAGCACTTTATACACTGTGCACTCATTTTTGCGGCGTACAACAAATGATATTCTTTTGGGGTTTGAGGTCAATATTTTAAATGACAGAAAACATTTTTTTGAAATATTTTGGGTGACGTCATAAGCGGTATAGAATTGCTTTTACCAATTTTAAAACTGAAATCTGCGAATGCCAGCTAAAACTTATAAAATTTGTAATAATTTGAATGATAATAAAAATATTTATGATCTTCATGATATCAGATAAAAAGCAGGCTACATTTAGTTGAAATTAGCAAATTTCATTCTGCAAAACCTGTAACTGGGTGAATGGAAATTCCCAGAAACGTTACATCAGAGCAATAATTTCCCGCAAGTGTCTCTCTTACATAAACGGTAATTGCGCTTATAAGTTATATTTCTATAACTTTTGATTCAGATTATTTGCATATATTGAGATCAATATTAAAGTATTATAATACAATATATTTAAAGTTGGCTAAATTTCAGTCAATGGCTACCAATTTCACTCTAAAGTCACGTAGCCTGACATGTTTTCTCTTCGTGGGAGAATTGTCAAAATCGCATAGATAGAGGTTTATTAGCCATGGGGAAAAATGACAGTAGTGGAAAGAACCTTGTATGGGTCTCTATTTTATCAGGTATGCTCATGTACTGTGCTACCATTACAATATACTTTATTTACTCCAAACTATAATAATCACAAACACACATTGGGCTGTCAAGCATATTACACTGTAACCCAGGTATCATTTAATCTTGTGTATCTAGCACTAATTTCTTTCACATTCGTTTAATATCCAATCTTTGTTTAAAAATTCATAAAAACTGTTTAAAATCACCATAAATCATTTATTTTGTACTGCTGTCCAGTTTAAAGGACAATATTGGTGCCAGTCATTATCACATATGTGATAGAACTGGTTAAACACGTTCCAAATATTATTTTATCACAGAGATCATTGCTACGATAGATGAGTAATCAATGTTTCAACAATAGGAAGTGACGAACGCAAAAGGAAAACACGAGTTATCCCTTTATATAACTGAATGAAGTGACGGGTGATAACAGATAAATGGGCGAATTTCTGCTCACTAAAACTTCCTTCGAAGACCAAAAGTTGTCAATTTCTGGGTCCTAGACAATGGCAATGTAATATCAAGATTGTGCAACCTCTAGAGTCACTATTTTTGTCCTTTCGATATTTGTGCATATAGTAGTAACTTACTGGATCATGGCCCCTGATTCTCTGGAAAATCTTATGTCACAATTTTGATCTGATTTTGATGAAACTTGCAATAAATGTTTATAACCCAAAGATCTTGGTTCCCTTCGATATTCGCGGGTATCAGATGGTAACTTCCTCAATTATGGCCCTTGATTGTACAAAAAATCACGTTTTTAGCTTGTGGTCCCTGTAGAGGTCACAATTTTTATCCGATTTAAAAAAATGTTTTAATATATCACCATTACACCCCAATGACGGTTGACAGACAAAATGGCCACCATTACACACTAAGGTCTTGGTTCCTTTTGATAATCACGCATATCCGAATGAACTTCCTGGATTATGGCCCCTGATTGTTCGAAAAATTGCATTTTTAGTTCGCGGATTCTTTAGAGGTCACAATTTTTTTTCCGATTTTAAAAACCGATTAAATATACCATTCCACCATAATGAAGGTTGAATTTGAATTTCAGGAAAATCAAAATGAAACTGCCCAACAAAATGGCCGCTTTTTGTGTAAAAGGAAGGTTGTGGACCCTCTAGAGGTCACAATTTTTATCCGATTTAGATGAAACTTAAAACATATCTTTATATCCCAAAGATCTCAGTCCCTTTTGATATTTGTGCATTTCAGAGCATAACTTTCTGGATTATTGCCCCAGATTGTACAAAAAATCCTGTTTATATTTAGCTTGTTCTCTATCCATCTCTTGCAAAATGTGGGTGTATCCTGCCTGGCAGCCGCTGGTGTTTTACTTGAGTACATCGAATTATGACAACAGGTAGATATTGATAATTAAAACACATTGTGTCTCACGAATTACGACATCCAAACCTTTAACATTGGTCTGGGTGACCTATTTACGGCAGATATACAAATTCAAAGACCGTAGAATTGTAAAATGAATAGACCTACACTTCTAAATATAAATAAACAAAATACCAAAACTTCTTTCTTTAAACTAATTTGGGATGATAGGGTCTACTACGGCACACAAAAATAAATTATGCCGTGGCAGACCTGGTTTGCGTCGGCCTTTACCATGGCTTTGCGGTTTGTCGTGGTAAATTTTGAGCACTGAGTTTGTGTACAGAGAAGAACGAAGGGGTTTAAATATGACTGGGCAGCTTTCTTCGATTTTTTCTTTGTGATGGTCATCAAAAAATAGTGCAGCGCCCGGCACCGCCCAACGTGGCTATATCCCTGGTCTGTTTGTATACTTATTCCTTATACCCTAAGGATGACTTCTGTTATTTTTGGTGCATGCCCGACCCCCAAGGACAGAACCAGGCCCAATTTTTATACGCCCACAATTAAATGTGGTCGTATATTGTCGTTGCCCCCGTCCGTCCGTCCGTCCGTCGGTCCGACATCCACAATTGCTTGTGGACGCTCTAGAGGCCAAAGTTAATATCCGATTGACCTTAAATTTATACACAGTGTTTAAGGTCACGAGGCGAAGAATCCTATTGATTTTCAAAGATTTCTGATAATTACTGCCAGAGTTATGACCCTTGATCACTTTGAAAAATCTTGTGGACGCTCTAGAGGCCAAAGTTAATATCCGATTGACTTTAAATTTATACACAGTGTTTAAGGCCATGAGACGAAGAAACCTATTGATTTTCAACGATTTCTGATAATTACTGCCAATGTTATGGCCCTTCATCACTTTGTGACGCTCTAAAGGCTAAAGTTATCATCCGATTGACTTCAGATTGATACACAGAGTCTAAGATCTTGAGACAAACAAGTATATTGATTTTCAATGAATTTTTATGATTTGAACAGCTAAATCCATGATATTAAAAGTTTTGTATACAAAACGTTAGCATTAGGCAGAAATTTATAAAAACCAAACAAATTCTAATGGTTTTCTGATAATTGCTTCATGAGTTGTTGCTCTTAATCAGATTTTAGTGTATTATAAATGTTTCATTACCGAAAAAAGTAAAAAAATATGTGACAATTCTTGTTGACTGCCCGGACGATTTAGCTGCTGTGGGCGTATGTTTCGTTGCCTGGCAACCTATCTTTATATGCGTCTGTGTGTCGCCTATAGGCCGCATTTCTTAACGGATCGTCATACTTATTCCTCATACTCTAAGGGTCATCCATATTGTTTTTGGTGCATGCACAACCCCTAGGGGCACAGCCACACCTGTTTTCTCTTTGTGTGTCTTTGTGTCACCTACAGGCCGCAATTCTTAATGGATCATCTTGAGAACTTTTCATACTTATTCCTTATACACTAAGGATGACCTCTATTGTTTTTGGTACATGCCCGACCCCAGGGACAGAGCTAGGCACAATTTGTGTGTGTGTGTGTGTGTCTCCTACAGGCCACAATTCTGAACAGATCTTCTTGAAACTTTGCTTACCTATTCCTTATACCCTAAGGGTGATCCCTATTGTTTTTGGTGAATACCTGACTCCCATTGACAGAGCCACACCCATATTTTCTTTGTATTTTCCGATTTAGTGCCTTTTTGGACGCCTCTATCTTGAAAACTACTCCAACGATTTTTATTAAACTTTCTCTATCGACAGTGCCTTGGGTGGCGTTGTGAAGGAAGACGTCAAATAAGACTTTGAAATAATTGGTATAGGACAAAAACAGGGCTGAAAATCGAAAAAAGTTGAAAAATCTTTAAATTTTGAAAAATGAGCTATTATTTTTTTTTGTATTTTTACATATTTTCAAAAAAGGTTTATATATTCATATAACTGATCTATTGACGATTCTAATGATGTATTGTTATTGAGTTAGTGTTTTCGATATTTGGCACTTTTGAACATAGATTTCTCTGGGTGATTTCATCTGATCAGATAATGTAGTATATCATTTTAGAGCCCTGCTACAAATCAAGTGTCCAAATTGGTTGTGTAAACTACCCCGACAATGATTCCTATACTGGAATAGTCAAAAAAATGAAAACAAAAGGTAAAGAAGTTGGTGCTCTCGCGAAAAACTTGATTTCTCCATCGGATGTCACCGGATCAAAACAACAAAAGTGTCGTTGGATAGCCCCATTAATGAACTATCGTATGACATCCAAATGATATATATTGAGTGGTGCCAAAAATTTAAAATTTTCCAATTTGAAACGCGTATTTCTTGAAAAGGACACCTAAAAATTTTCTTAAACTTTTCTTAATCTGAGTCCTATCGGTTGTCTAGGGTGTGAATCCAAATATAAAAGCATTAAAATAGTATAAGTGGTCCAAAATAGGCCTCCATCTTTGAAAAAAGTTGAAAAAGTTAAATCACTAATATAAGAATGCTCTTCTATTTCCTTTTTTATACGCCCACATAGAAATGTGGACGTATATTGCTGTCGACCCCGTCCGTCCATCGTCCACAATTTCTTGTGAACGATCTAACGCCAAAAGTTATCATCCAATTGTTTTAAAATTGATATATGTTGTTTACATTATCCTATTTTTGTGAAATTTTTATGCATTATTTAAATAAGTGAAACGAAGAAGCTTATTGAATTTCAGCAATTTCTGTTTATTACGTCTAGAGTTATGGCCCTTGTTTCACTTTATTGAACTTTGTGAATGCTCTAACATCAAAAGTTATCTGCTGATCTGTATGAAATTTACATGCGTCATTTAAATTAGTAAAGAGAAGAATCCTATTGAATTTCAGCAATTTCCGTTTATTACTTCTAGAGTTATTGCCCTTGTTTCACTTTGTTCAACCTTGTTAATGCTCGCTTGATGAAAGTTATCATCCGATATGTATGAAATTTATATGCATCATTTTAATTTATGAAACGAAAAAGCCTGTCAAATTTCAACATTTTCTGTAGATTACTTCCAGAGTTGAGACCCTTGTTTCAATTTGTAGAACCTTGTGAACCCTAAAACGGCAAAAATTATAATCTGATCTGTATGGAACTGTCTTGTAAAGGCCCCCAATTACCTACAAAGGAATAAATATGCGACAACGATGTAGCAGCTGTGGGCGTATGTTTCATTGCCTGGCAACCTATCTTTTTCAAAACTGCTCAATGGATGTTTCTGAAACTTCTGTTACAAGAACTTAAGTGCCCATACCACGTGTTAAAACTGTCCTGACAACGATCTGTAAACCGCAAGTGGTCGAAAAAATAGCCGATATTTTGACTATGCAATTCTAGCTGGAATTATTATTCTAAAAGCTTAAAGAGGTCATCATTTGTCTTGTAAATTTATCCTGTGCTAGTATACT
This sequence comes from Patella vulgata, assembly GCF_932274485.2. Taxonomy (NCBI): domain Eukaryota; kingdom Metazoa; phylum Mollusca; class Gastropoda; family Patellidae; genus Patella; species Patella vulgata. The sequence goes on from NC_065883.2 coordinate 36,053,195, forward strand.
ATACTATTCAAAAAAAGTAGGGAATATTTGATTTTGGGGGCATAATACTAAAATATGCAAATGACTACGAAAAAAGTCACTATAGAACCTAACAGAAGAAACATTTCCAGTTACATGTGACGCCCAAACGCACCAATAGCTACCGCATGGAATGCAGGTGATGCTTGGGATCATCATGGGGGTCCAACCCAAGATTTGAACGACTCTGACTTTGAATGTTACAGTCATTGTGGCATTGAATTCCAGGGTGGAAACATCAGTTTAATTGTTTTAGTGACCAGAAAACAAATTTTGATATGCGTCGGCTTACCCAAAATGAAAGGTTACGTGCCCTTGGCATGCTACAGATCGGCACAACACAGGCGGTTGTGGCGCGGACGATGAATGTTTCTCAGTCTGTCATAAGCAGGCTATGGTCCAGATACCGTGATACACAATCTGTACAGGACAGACCACGCTCAGGTCGACCAAGGGCGACAACTCAAGCCCAGGATCGATTTATCCGTACCTTGGCTTTGAGAAATCGTGTCATCACAGCAAATCAGATCAGCGCTCGTCTTCAAACAGACACTGGTGGGAGAGTGAGTGGCCAGACAATTCGGAATCGACTGCATAGGGGTCACCTTCGCGCCTGACGTCCTCGCATGATCCCTTGTTTGAGAGATCATCACATTCAGGCAAGACGTCGTTGGTGTAGGGATCGTCAACACTGGGATAATTGACGCTGGAGCAATGTGATGTTTTCAGATGAGTCAAGGTTCACTGTTGATTTTTTGGACAGACGTAGGAGGGTGTGGCGTCGTCGAAACGAGCGCTTCCAAGACGTTAACGTCATCAGACATGATCGATTTGGGGGTGGTTCTGTTATGGTGTGGGGAGGCATCACTGTTGCTGGAAGAACGGCTTTACATGTTGTTGCAGGGCGTGTTACAGGCCAGTACTACCGGGACAACATCTTGGCAGTCCATGTTGTGCCGTTCGCACGACGTCATGGCCGCCGTTTCATCTTCCAGGATGACAACGCAAGATGTCACAGGGCCAGGATCGTTACAGGTTACCTCCAACAACAGAACATCACCACATTACCTTGGCCAGCACTGAGTCCCGACCTCTCCCCCATCGAGCATGTCTGGGACATGCTTGGACAGAGGTTACGTCAACGTCAACAACGTCCTGCCAATGTCCAAGAACTTGCTGCTGCGTTGCAACAGGAATGGGACAATCTGGACCAAAATGACCTTAGACGTCTCATTAGGAGTATGCCACGTCGGATCAATGCTTGTTTGGCAAACAGAGGAGGATTTACCCGTTACTGACTTGGTTGTGATGCTGTGGTAACTTTGCTGTTTGACCCCGGGTATCATTTTACCCTTATAATGGTCAGTATGTGCCTTACTTAGTCTAACGATCATTTGGAATAAATCGATGAATGTGAACTTCATTTCATTTTGTCATTTGTTTCTTCGTCAGTTTCATTAGGTGACTTTAATAACACTTAAAAATCAAATATCCCCTACTTTTTTTGAATAGTATAGTATATTGCTGGCATGCACATGAAAACTTTGTGCAACTTCTGTTAAATAAAGCCAAAATCTTCTAGTATTATAGTACATTTGTAATGAAATACTATTTGCTCTTCTGTTGTAAATGGTCATTGATTTGACCAGAGAAAACGAAATATTTATAATATTCCTGTTATTATATTTTTTTCAGGAGGTTTTACATGTGGCTCAAACTGAAATGCAGCTTGCAGCCTCCTCTGCATTTTTACAGATACTTCAACAACAGATAGTACCAATACAGAATTATACTCAAACATTCCTACAAACTATATTAACTAGTGTAGAAAGTAAAGATCCAGGTATATCATTATATACAATGTCATATCAGTGAACAAAATTGATCACCTTATTCATATGTGAACATTGAAACTCCCTAGAACCTTGGCATTCTTGACATTTTAAATTTCTCAAACAGATAGCTTGCAATATCACTTTCCAAGAAAAGTTATTCTTTTTATACGCCCATGTTAAAATGTGGTTGAATATTGTCGTCCTCCCCCCCCCCCCTCGTCTGTCTACCCGGTGTCTGCAATTGCTTATGGACATTCTAGGGGCTAAAGTTAATGAGCTCATGAGAAGAGATTACTGCCAGAGTTATGTCCCTTGATCATTTTAAAAAATCACGTCACTTTGGAGGCTAAAGTTAATATCCGATGGACTTTAAAATTATTCACAGTGTTAAAAGGTCATGAGACATGTTATTTTACTAATTAGATGAAATAAGTCAACCACAATGTACTTTTGCCCCTTAAAATAAGAGAAAAACTGCCTTACCCCAAACAATAACAACTCTGCCAACACCATCCAATTCTATGTTGTTGGCATAAAATCAAGGGACATGACTATTTTGAAGTGAAAACATAGTTATTTGATGGAGAGAACAACAGTTTTATAGCTGCTTTGGATACATTTTGGAACGATAGTACTAGACTTTATGATGCAGAAAAATATTTGGTGTTTCTACACTGTTGTGCAAAACATTTCACGAAAGAAGAAAAAAAAATGATTGGCGTTGGTAGATTTGTTATTATCCCCCGCTTTTGAAGAAAGCAGCAGACTATTAAAATGGGCTCGTCCGTCTGTCTGTCCGTCCGTCCGTCTGTCCGTCCGTCACTCTTTTTGGGACACAATAACTCTTTTTCTAATTGAGCTAGAATGTTTAAGCAGAGCGATAAACAATTTGATTGGTCGAGACTTTGGAACACAATAACTATTTTTATACGTCCACATTCATAATGTGAACGTATTATGCCGTCGCCCCTGTCTGTGTGTGTGTGTGTGTGTATGTATGTATGTGTGTGTGTGTGTGTGTGTGTGTGTGTGTCTGTGGTTCGCCTACAGGGCGCAATTCTTCATGGATTTTCTTCAAACTTGGTATACTTATTCCTTATACCCCAAGGAAGATCCCTATTGTTTTTGGTGCATGCCCGACCCCCCGGGGCAGAGCCACGCCCATTTCTAGTATTTGTTTGTTTGTCGTCTACAGGCCACATTTCTTAACTAATAATCTTGAAACTTTGCATACACATTCTTTGTACCCTAAGGAACATCCCTATCGTTTGGGGTGCATGCCCAACCCCCAGGGGCAGAGCCACGCCCATTTTCTTTTCGTGTGTCTTTGTGTCGCCTACAGGGCGCAATTCTTACTGGATTTTCTTCAAACTTGGTATACTTATTCCTTATACCCCAAGGAAGATCCCTATTGTTTTTGGTGCATGCCCGACCCCCAGGGGCAGAGCCACGCCCATTTCTAGTTATGACTTGGAACAGCTAAAGTTTTATAAAGTTCTGCCCCATGCTAACGTTAATACTGTATCATGGGGCAGAACTTTATAAAAACCAAACAAATTCTAATGGTTTTCTGAGTTGTTGCTCTTAATCAGATTTTAGTGTATTATAAATGTTTCATTACCGAAAAAAGTAAAAATATGCGACAACTCTTGTTGACTGCCCGGACGATTTAGCTGCTGTGGGTGTATGTTTCGTTACCTGGCAACCTATCTTTTTATATGCAGCTACATCATATAAAAACTATTGTTTTTATTTGTATCATTGTTGTTATTTTTGCACGCTTTTTAGGAGAAGTACACATTCGACTCAAGACGAAAATACACCAATATTAGACACCAAAGGAAACTTTTTATACGCCCACATTTTTATGTGGACATATTATACGGTTGCCCCGTCCGTCCATTAACATTTTTATACGTCCACATTCATAATGTGGACGTATATTGCCGTCGCCCCTGTGTGTGTCTGTGTGTCGCCTACAGGCCACAATTCTTAAGTGTTCATCTTGAAACTTTACATACTTATTCCTTATACCCTAAGGATGATCCCTATTGTCTTTGGTGCATCCCCGAACCCCAGTGGCAGAGCCTCGCCCATTTTTTGTATTTGTTTGTTTGTCGTCTACAGGCCGCATTTCTTAACATATCATTTTGAAACTTTGCATACTTATTATTTATACCCTAAGGAACATTCCTATCATTTGGGGTGCATGCTCAACCCCCAGGGGCAGAGCCACGCCCATTTTCTTTTTGTGTGTCTGTGTGTCGCCTACAGGCCACAATTCTTAAGTGATCATCTTGAATCATTACATACTTATTCCTTATACCCTAAGGATGATCCCTATTGCTTTTGGTGCATGCCCGACCCCCAGTGGCCTAGCCACGCCCATTTCTTGTATTTATTTGTTTGTCATCTACAGACCGCATTTCTTAACGTATCACCTTGAAACTTTGCATACTTACTCCTTCTATCCTAAGGAACATCACTATTGTTTGTGGTGAATGCCCAAGCCCCAGGGGCAGAGCCATGCCCATTTTCTTTTTGTGTGTCTGTATGTCACTTACAGCCTTCAATGCTTAATGGACCCTAAGCCTGACCTCTATTATTTTTGGTCCATGCCCGACCCCCAGGAACAGAGCCACGCCCAATGTTTATGTGCCTTTTGTGTCGCCTACAGACCGCAATTCTTAACAGATCCTTTTAAAACTTTGCATACCTATTCCTTATACCCTTGGTGATTGCCCAACCCCCAGGGGCAGAGCCACACCCATTTGTTCTTAGTGTTTCTGTGAGTTGCCTACAGGCCATGATTTTTAATGGATTGTCTTTGAACTAAGGATATGCATTCCTTAAGGACAACAACTGCATGTCCTGACCCTCAGGGGGCGAGCCACGCCCAATTTCTGTGTTTATCATTTATAAGCCGTAATTCTGAATGGATCAACTTGGTACTTGGCATATGTATTCCTTATAGCCTAAGGGCGTCAACTATTCATTCTGGTGAATGCCCCGCCCGCCAGGGGCAGAGCCACGCCCAATTTTTGCCTGTAGCGCCCAAAGGCCACAATTCTGAATGGATTATCTTGGAATTTGGACATTATTTGGTATACTTATTCCTTATACCCTAAGAATGGAAACTATTGAGGTTGTCATTTCAATAACAGGGTGGTACCTATTTATATTGTTCCATATCCCACCCCCAGGAGCAGAGCCACACCCATTTTTTGTATTTATCGTCTACAGGCTGCAATTCTGAATGGATCATCTTGGAACTTTTCATATTTATTCCTTATACCGTAAAAACAGCAACTATTTATTTTGATGCTTCCCCCGACCTCCTGGGGCAGTCTCACACCCACGTTTTTGTTAGTATTTTGTCTGTAAATTTGGCAAAACAAACCCAATGCCTAGCCTTCTTTGCCTCCTATCATATTACAGCCATCTCATATTTCATTCTCTTCATTTTAAAAAGTACCATATCAATCAAAGCTGGAATGTGGACGTATATTGCAGCGTTAGCAATGCTCTCGTTTTAATTGAGCTAGAATGTTCAAACTTGTTGTAGGTGTTTATTCGGTCAATGCCTTTGTGGAGTTCAAAGATGAGCATTTTCTGCTTAGGGTAAGCAGAGATAAGCAATTTGATTGGTTGATGCTTTGGGACACGATAACTTTAGTTCTAATTAAGTGAGAGTGATGAAACTTGGTGTACAGTTTCATTATTCAATACCTTGACTAAGTTCGATAATGAGCATTTTCTGCATAGGGTAAGCAGAGCGATAAGCAATTTGATTGGCTGAGACTTTGGAACACAGTAACCCTCCTTCTCATTGAGCTAGAATGTTCAAACTTGGTGTAGGTTTTTATTAGGTCAATGCCTTGATGAAGTTCGAAGATGAGCATTTTCTGCTTAGGGTATGCAGAGATAAGCAATTTGATTGGTTGATGCTTTGGGACACGATAACTTTAGTTCTAATTAAGTGAGAGTGATCAAACTAAGTGTATAGTTTCATTACATCATTGATCAATACCTTGACTAAGTTCGATAATGAGCATGTTCTGCTCAGGGTAAGCAGAACGATAAGCAATTTGATTTGTCTATACTTTGGAACACAATAACTCTCATTCTAATTGAGCTAGAACGTTGAAACTTGGCGTAGGTGTTTATTAGGTCAACGCCTTGATGGAATTCGAAGATGAGCATTATCTGCTTAGGATAAGCAGAGATAAGTAATTTGATCGGTTGATGCTTTAGTGCACGGTAACTTTGGTTATAAATTATTATAATTAAGTGAGAGTGATGAAACTTAGTGTATAGTTTCATTACATCATTACCTTGACTAAGTTCAATGATGATAATTTTCTGCTTAGGCTAAGGAGCAATAAGCAATTTGATTGGTCAAGAGTTTGGAACATAACAACCCTACTTTTAATTGAGGGAGAATGTTTAAACTTGATGTAGAAGTTGATTAGGTGAATGTCTTGACTAAGTTCAATGATTAACATTTCAAGCTAAAGCTAAGCAGAGCTAATCAATTTCATTGGTCGATGCTTTGAGACAAGATAATTTTTATTCTATTTGATAGAGAGTGATGAAACTTAGTGTATAGTTTGATTGCTAGATACTTTTGAAAAAAATAAATGTGCGATTAATTAAAGATACATTATTGGAGATAAGATAAAGAGATGGCAGTTCTCGCTATAATAGTTAAAAACTAGATAGTGTAAAAGTAATTTGCTGAAAATTTCAGTCAAATTGATCCACTATGAGCCGAGAAAGAAGCCGGTGAAATTTTTGCATAGTCTGGGTTATCATTACTAAAATCATTAATATAAACAGCATAGTCTTGATTATCCACTTTTTCTGATTTAATTATCTTTGGCCGTTAGTGGCATATAGGAATCTAATCCAGCCTACATCGAAGGCTGGCCTTGACATCGAGAGTTTATTATGGTCTGGATAAGTTAATTAATGTCTAATTGATAATTTAGATAACATTTCAGGCCTAAAGAAAGACTTGTAATAAGCAGATTTTGCTCTTGCATAATGCATGTTTAATATGTGTCATCTATTTATTTTGGGATTTCGGCAGGGGACATCAGCCTCACAGTTGGCTTGTTGTTTTGGGTAAGGCAGTTTTTCTGTTATTTTTAGAGCAAAAGTACATTGTGGTTCACTTATTTCATCTAATTAGTAAAATAATATGTACATGTACCTGATCACATATAATAATTGTGTAGCAATAATATTTTCAGGAAGCTGATCGTGAAAAAAAACATGGACTTGACAAGGCATATATACTGGATGTGGGCCTGGCCTGCATCTATTCTTATACAAATTGAAAACAAGTATGGTGACAGTTTAGGGCGTCAGCTTTTTTTTTTATCTATTTAATTGCGTAGTTTTGAAATCCCACAGCAGCTAAATCGTCTGAGCGTTCCTCAAGGGTTGTCGCATATTTATTCCTTTGTAGGTAATTGGGGGCCTTAACAAGACAGTTCCATACAGATCAGATTATAAATTTTGTAGTTTGAGGGTTTACAAGGTTCTACAAACTGAAACAAGGGTCTCAACTCTGGAAGTAATCTACAGAAATTGTTGAAATTTGACAGGCTTTTCGTTTTACTAATTTAAATAATGCATATAAATTTCATACAGATCACATGATCACTTTTGTCATTCAAACGTTCACAATCGCCATAACTCTAGAAATTATTGACGGAAATTGCTGAAATTCAATAGACCTGTTTCACAAATTTAAATGATGCATATAAATTTCATACATATCGGATGATAACTATCATCAATCGAGCATTAACAAGGTTTAACAAAGTGAAACAAGGGCTATAACTCTAGAAGTAATTATTGTAAATTGCTGAAATTCAATAGGCTTTTTCGTTTCACTAATTTAAATCATGCATATAAATTTCACAAAGATCAGGTGATAACTTTTTGCCTTAGAGGGTTCACAAGGATCAATAAAGTGAAACAAGGGCCATAATTCTAGACATAATAAACAGAAATTGCTGAAATTCAATAGGCTTCTCCGTTTCACTAATCTAAATAGTGCATATAAATTTCACAAAGATCGAATGATAACTTTTGGCGTTGGAGCGTTCAAAGGTTCAATAAAGTGAAACAAATAAAATGAAATGAAATGTTCTGCTCCTATACTGGGCTAATGTAGACGGAAAGTGAAACAAGGGCCATACATGTAACTCTAGACGTAATAAACGGAAATTCGATAGGTTTCTTCATTTCACCAATTTAAATAGTGCATGTAAATTTCATAAAGATCGGATGATAACTTTTGGAGTTAGAGCGTTCACAAGGTTCAATAAAGTGAAACAAGGGCCATAACTCTAGACGTAATAAACGGAAATTGCTTAAATTCAATAGGATTCTTCGTCTCACTAATTTAAATAATGCATATAATTTTCAGAAAGATCGAATGATAACTTTTGACGTTCGAACGTTCACAAGGATCAATAAAGTGAAACAAGGGCCATAACTATAGACGTAATAAACGGAAATTATTGAAATTGAATAGGCTTCTTCGTCTCACTATTGTAAACAACATATATCAATTTTAAAACAATTGGATGATAACTTTTGGCGTTAGAGCGTTCACAAGAAATTGTGGACGATGGACGGACGGACGGGGACGACGGCAATATACGTCCACATTTCAATGTGGGCGTATAAAAACTGGACATATCTTGACCAATAGAGCTGCAGAAAAATACTATTATAGTTTGGAAAATGCTTTATATCTGTTAAATGGTTATATTTATAATTTATGAGAACACAGTAAAATTTACACTGAATGTTTACATATTTTTATGACATATATGAATAGTATATGGGTCATTCCACAAATGAGGGGTCCGATTGAAAATTCATACAGATCATTGCTCAAAGCAGCAGAAACACCTATTTACTGATCACCAATTGTTTTAAAAAGTAATTGATCATGTAATATGTTTATTATTTTATACTTATGTTCTATTAAAACATAGAAAATTGGTTTGAGGTTAAATTTTTCTATGTTGCAATTCGTGGTGTCCCTGAATTTTTGTGTTGCGTTTTGGGGACATTTTGTACTCAACATTTTAAAAACTGGACCATGTTGAGCACAAGACTAATATTTCCAAATATTTTTGCGAAACATGCAGCAGAGAATCTAAGATTCTGTTTGCTAATTTTTCATTTCTTAACAAATGGTAAGTAATCTCAGTGGGAGGATTTTTATTCACGTCTCGCAACGTAAATTTTTACGTTGTATTATGGTTAAGAATGCGTTTGCAAGAGAACCTTGCAGGGACCGGCACATGGTGGGTGACCGATTTTCACCATTTTTTTTATGTATGATGGGTAACCCCTCAATACCCCACTGCCACAATTTTAGATCAATCGAACAATTTTTAGAGCATAGAAAAATTTTGAAATTTTAAGACCGAAAAAAGCCAAAAAAATCATCATTTTCAGGCCACTTTTCAATTATTTCGTACAACTAAACTACGGCGAGTAGATTAATGAAACTTTATAGCGTAGTAGATATGGTTAGTGAGTATACATTCTAAAAGTTTGATGGATTTTCATGACGCGGTTTTTGGTATAGGGACTTATTGCTGCAAGGTACCAAAATAGCTCAATTTAAGTATGTTATTTTATTCTATCTATATCTCACCCACTGCGGGTTTAAGTATATTTTTGGAATGCTGACTGAAAAGGCAATGATCTATAGTATTAAGATCAAGAAAAAAATTGGGTGGCACGCGACCCGTTTAGTAGTAAATAATTTCCATTTTTGTACAAAAATAACGATTTTCAACAAAAATGACGAAAAATAAACCGCTTTATTTACATAGTGAAAAGTGTAACATGGCACCTGAAACCAAATTAACGTGGTTTCCAGTTCCATTAAGAGCAAGCCATAATAAAAATAGAAATAAACAAATAGATATAATCGCAGATTATATACTTTCATCAAAAAATTCAAGTTTAAAAAATGTTCCATTATCAAAACTACAAATATTTATTACTATCTATCTATCTATCTATCTATCCAATAAGTATCTAATCACGAAAACTGAGCTCACAATTACACCGTTAAAATTTATCTATCTATCTACCCAATAAGTATCTAATCACGAAAACTGAGCTCACAATTACACCGTTAAAATTTTCAAACGATGAAGTTTGAAAAGCTTAATTTACTGTAAATGCCAAAAGAGCTGCTCTTGGTAAATACAATTAATCTCTCTAGACTATTTGTCAACATTTTATTAATTCGGCAATATAACCTCATGATCTAGTAGAAGGATGATGAATTTTTGAACAGCAAATCGTAAAAACTAAATAGTGTACTAGTCATATACATCTGTCTATACTTCACAAACGAATCAAGCGATATTTCAAAAAGACAAAAACAAATTGTATATGAGCGTAAGGTCACTATTTTAGCATACTCCCCGCAGTGTTTAGTTTGATTAGACCTAATCCCACTCAACACTGCCGTAATGAAAGCAAATTTCTGTTCCAAATTATGACTCGTCAATAGTCCGATTAACAACCAATACCTAACTGCGTAACAATATCATTCTGGTTTAAACAGAGTTTCAAATATGTTAACATAACGTTACGTCATGATTCACGAAATTTATTACGCCCAATTAACCGGTGCATAGCAGAATATTGCAGAAAAACTAATTGCGTGACAAACTAGGCTATCAACATGGCTACAATGTAAACAATACTGTTTGGAGACAAACAAAACTTTCACCGTTTTTAATACCTTAAATCACTGTCCAAAATTTTAGGGAAGACCCCAGATTAAAAGAAAGACTTTACTTAGGAGCGATTTGATTGAACGGAAAGAATAGACACTCCCCCAAAAACGTAAGTATCAGAAGTCAATCCAGCAATGGCCAGAGCGGCATTTCTCTGGCTATTGCTTCAGGAATATGCTATTATAGTTTCTTTCGGATAACTGGCTACTAAACCGCATTTTATTTGTGCAAAAGACGGGAAAATGAACAGCTGATTTCATCCACCATCTTGGATGCTGGAGTGCAAATCTAACTTCGGCCTGATGAATGATAATAATAATAATATTAATATGTACATTTATATAGCGCAAGTACTCCATGTACAGAAGCATGTCCACTGCGCATACAATTAAATTAATTTAATTAATCTTGATAAGTCTTGCTGTAAAACAAGAAAGGGTTTGAGATGATTTAATGATCTCTGGAAGATTGTTACGCAGTTTAGGCGCTTTCACTGAGCACGATCCGTATCCAAATGATATTAATTTTCACCTTGAGCAACAAAACTGATGAATGTGTGTTCGGCCGGAGGTTACTCGGGGGAACTTGTATGTGCATAAAGTTAGATAATTATATTTGAGCTAAGCCATTCACTGTGAATGATTCACATACTGATACGTCAAAGACAGACTTTTGAAGATGATTGGCAGCCAATAGATTGATTTCAGAACAGGAGTAATATGAGAGTGTTTTGATGATCTGGTAAGAATTCGAGCTGCGGTATTTTCTACAAGTTGATTTTTTTTAATATTGGCACTAGATGTTTCTAATAACAAGCTGTTACAGTGGTCAATCCTTGGGAATACCAAAGAACATATAAGTGTAGCAGCTGCTTCCTGGCTAATAAAGTTCCCGGACCAAAGATAACAGTTTCGACAAATTTCACTAGTATGACTGTCCATGCTCAAATTGGACCCCAAGAGGACACCTAACCTCTTCACAGTGTCTCATGGTAAAAAATATTGCATCTCGAACAACAACGTCATTTGAACTTGTATTTTTCAGATGTTTATTTTGACCACATAAAATACATTCTGATTTACTTAATTCAATTAAATTTAATTTCAACATATTTCTTGTCATCCTATCTTTAATGTCATGTGTACACAATTTGATGTCAGAATAATTAGGGAATGAAACAGTTTTTGAAAGGGAATAACTTGCGATCAGCTGTGTATCATCTGCATAAGAATGTCGTCCTAGAAACCATGATTATTGATTAGTTGTCCCAAATTCTTAGTATACATTACAGAAAGGACAGGTCCAAGGACTGATCCTTGTAGAACTCCCGAATCATCTGTACCGGCCCTACACAGAGTTGCTGGAAGGCGGTTGCATGGGGCATTATCGGGCCTAATAATCCAGGCAATGAATGATTTTATTGGAAAAATGATGTCAAAAATGAAGTCATTTTCTTCAAGTTCGACCATCAAATTTAATATGAAAGAAATCCATGCCAGTCATTTTGTCAAAACCAAATATTAGTATTAGTAGTCCTCAACTTCCATTATTAATAGAATTGACCTCTGCCCCGCAGTGGGTGAGATATAGCATCATGAAATTTATATGTTTTAGCATATAGCAAAAACTATGTCTCAAAATAAATTCCTCATAGCCTCAAATGGTTTCGGAAAAATTTAATAGTCATATATATTGAAGTAGTACACATGATGATTCATAAAAAAAAATAATTAAAAAAAAAAAAAATCAATAGACAATGTTTGGGAAATATTTGAATTTTGGGATTTTTTTTCTCAAAAAAATGACGATTTTTAACTATAAAATGGCCATAGCTGGTTCTCCGTAACTACAAGGTTGGTGACTCTCATATTTCATGTGGGGTATAAGGGGTACCCAATGATCAAATCTGCAAAGTTTGGTCAAAATCGCCGGACACCGCTTGTGCCGTTTTTTTTAAATTTTGCATGATTCTCTCGCGAACTCACTCTTAAGTTAGCCACGATCTTAACTTGAAAAATCAAACCAAAATGTTTCATCTTAATTCCATTTTGACAACGTAATAAATAACAAATTCCGAAAACATAAGCAGTTGTATTGTGTAAAATTGTCTGTGAAAATTTTATTAGCTTTGTCGATATTGAAAATCGAGTCCCTCGTTCAATTTACGAAGTGCTTGTTTATGCCGCTGGTAACGCCCTCTATTAGCGGCGAATTACGTCAGAGAGAGATGTTTAGTTTATGGTCACATGACAGACATACACAAAGATTCCGATGGCCTGGCGAATGGATATTTTCTAAATTAAATTGAATCAAAGTTTAGCGTCCCTGTATTTACGTTGTTATCGAAATTACGTTGTGATGTGAATTTACCCCCTGCATATGACGCATAGATGCCGAACGTTATAATTGCTGAGTCCAAAATAACAGTATTCTTCCATAGATGAAAATTATCGCTTCCTTGATATTCAGGGATAACGTGACAGAATGGTCGCGGTGTCAGAATATTATTATGAAAATGGGAAACCAAAACTTTTGTGTCCCTATTATTAACTAGATATTGTATTAGTATATGCGTATGTAACCAATGCTACATTATTTTCTTTGCTTTCCGGTAAACAAGCTAACAATCTTGAAATGTTACCTAAGTCTTTTGTTTCATTGTTTTGGGTAAAAGAATTCACAACGTAAGCTATTTAAAGGGACACAACCAATTCTCAAAGACTGCTACTTATTTTGATTGTTGAAAGTTTAATATTTTTTTTATATTTGAAAGTATATTTATTTTTCAAGTTTTAAAGGAGAAATACTACATAATATGGTTTGATTTAATTATTAGTAGGCAAGTCATCAACATTTGGTGTCCCTTTGCACGTGAAACTACAGTACTCCGAATCACAGTAAACCTTCCATGTTGATTTTTCATGATAACTGATTTACAAGTAGTTCATATCGATTGTTAACGTCATACAAACTTCATCAATTTTGCAAAATCTTTATTTTATTACAGAAACTGTTCAGTTTGTATCGGGAATTTGGGAATATCGATGTAATCGACATTGACTGGCAAGAGGTGTTGGCACAAATATACACTATTTCTGCTTAGACTTCTAATAAAGTTGCCTCGTTTCAATAAAAATAATACATCATAAACACATTAGTATATCTTATATATGCACAGAAATTTAGCATTAACAGTCTAATTTGGTGTCCCTTTACACGAGAAATCTGTACGTAACCTGTCATGTAAAATCGTTCATTTCTTTTCTTTGGAACTCGACATGGCACACATTACTCATATTATTTGTATAATTTTATAAGTGATTGAGATAACTTAAAATTTTAGTACCTATGTCACACTTTGGACCCCTCATTTGTGGAATGACCCATATTCAATTGCAGACTTTCAGTAAGTTCCTCAGTAAGTTTTAATAGTTTACCGTCTTTTGAAGAAAGCAGGGAACTATCCATCTGCCTGTCTTTCACACCTTTTGGAACACAATAACTCTGCTTCTTACTATAAGTTAGAATGTTCAAATTTTTACACTTTGTGTAGTTGTTCGTTAGGTGAAAGGGAGGGTTGGGTTGTCTAGTGGTTTAATGCGTGGGAGTGAAACCATAAGCTATGTCATTGAGTCAAGTGGCATGGTTTCGTTTCCCTGACAAGGAGGAGGATTGCCTGTCCAACCTTGTGGGTTTTCTCCGGGTCCTCCAGTTTCCTGCCACTGCTTAAAACTCCTACACACAAGCGAATCACTGACATAAAATTGAACCATGTGTTAGTCCTGAAATGACTGGGTTCAATGATGAGCATCTTCTGCTGCTTAAGGTAACTAAACAGAGATTAGCGATTTCATTGGTCAGAACTTGGGACACAAGTTACTCAGCTTAAGAATAAATAATGTGACAACCCTTGTGGACTGCCTGGACGGCTTAGCTGCTGTGGGCGTATATGTTTGATGCCTGAGAACATATCTTATCATAAGGGTGTTTTTCCCACATAAGAGGATTTTGTCCATAGGAGATAATGTTTGGTTACCAATTTCAAGATGGTCTTTTACATAATTACATTAACTAAATTTTTTTTTGTTTGTAGATTGTGCTAATGCATGGTTAGAAACATTACTAGATGTTATAGATCTTTTACCTAAAGATGTTATTAAAAAAGAGGTAAATTACGAGGAATTATATTTTGGTTTGAATAAGATGAAGCTCCCTCTCAATATTATACTATTATAGTATTGCAGACAGTTTCTGTTTGAAAGGAATTGGTCGCTTTACATAATGACAGACTAATAGTCTGGAGGCTTAGTGCGGAGGGATGTCCATCAAATGGGCACAAAACCAGACCAAACTTTTCTATAGTAAAATTTCACATAGAATACGATGCCGGGTGGTAATCAGTCCGCCGTTGGGCGTTTTCAAGATATTCTGGGTCAAAGGTCATTTGCACTGAAATTGAATGTGCAGCCATTCTTGTATCATGAAAATAAACTGAAAATGATCGAAAGTAGTCACCCTTTCAATAAAAATGTAAACTTGCTAAATTCACCTTTGTTCTTTGTGACCCTGGAGGTCAAAAGGTGAAATTTTCCATTTTAGCACTAGGAAGATATAACGCAATAAATGTCAGCGTAAAATATAAAAACTAAAGCAAAACCTGTTCTAATTAATAGTTGGAACATTTAAAATGTATCTTTAGGTGGTCTTAGCACCAAACTTTTACTTTGGAACGTCGAAAAAGATCTTGCATAAAAGAACCAAAATACTTCGAAACCTGTTTCAAAAATACATAAAAGCTGTCAAATCAAAATCTCTCCAAATTAGTTTTACAATGAATGCTATACATAATGATACTAGTTGTCTGAAAAAACAATTGAATAGTTTCATGGCTGGATTCCAGTCTGCAGGCTGCGTCACAAAGCCGGCTAAACTTTTCCCCGCTAACATTTACCAATACAACATTTATATCCCGTAAGCTTTATGTACAATGCATCCATCAGTTTTATCTGTGTCCATGTTCCGGTGAAATTCATGAAAACTCATAACAAATTTGCAGACCTTTAATCTCGTCGTCAGATACATGTTTTCCGGTCACAGATTTAATGCATCCATCGGTTTTATCTGTGTTCATGTTACAGTGAAATTCATGAAAACTCATAAAAAATTTGCAAACTTTTAATCTCGTCATCAGATACATATTTTCCGGTCACAGATTAACGTCGGTTTTCCCAGATTGGGATTCCCAGAAACCTACGCATCTTGCAGGCTAGAGTCCAACCCTGAAACTATTCCACTGTTTTTCGGACAACTAGTTTCATTATGTATAACAATCGTTGTGAAACTGAATCAGGGAGATTTCGAATTGACAGTTTTTATACGCCCACATGGAAATGTGGTCGTATATTGCCGTCGCCCCCGTCCATCTGTCCGTCGGTCCGTCCGTCCGTCCATCGTCCACAATTTCTTGTGAACACTCTACAGTCTACATTGATATATATTGTTTGCATTAGTGAGATGAAAAAGCCTATTTAATTTCAATAACTTCAGTTAATTTCTTCTGGAGTTATGGCCCTTGTTTCACTTTGTTGCACCTTGTGAACGCTCTAACGACAAAAGTTATTATCCGATCTGTATGAAATTTATATGCATCATTTAAATTAGTAAAACAAAGAAGCCTATTGAATTCCAGTAATTTCCGTTAATTACATCTAGAGTTATGGCCCTTGTTTCACTTTGTTGAATCTTGTGAACGCTCTAATGACAACAGTTACCATCTGATCTGTTTGAAATTGATATGCATCATTTAAATTAGTGAAAGGAAGAAGTCTATTGATTTCCAGCAATTTCCATTAATTACGCCGTGAGTTATGGCCCTTGTTTCACTTTGTTGTACCTTGTGAATGCTTTAATGGCAAAAGTTATTATCCGATCTGTATGAAATTTATATGCATCATTTAAATTAGTAAAACAAAGAAGCCTATTGAATTTCAGCAATTTCCGTTAATTACATCTAGAGTTATGGCCCTTGTTTCACTTTGTTGAATCTTGTGAACGCTCTAATGACAACTGTTTGAAATTGATATCCGGCATTCAAATTAGTGCAACGAAGAAGCCTATTAAATTTCAGCAATTTCCGTTAATTACACTGTGAGTTATGGCCCTTGTTTCACTTTGTTGTACCTTGTGAATGACAAAAGTTATTATCCAATCTGTATGAAATTTATATGTATTGTTTAAATTAGTAAAAGGAACAAGCCTATTGAGTTTCAGCAAATTTCTGTTAATTACATCTAGAGTTATGGCCCTTGTTTAACTTGTTGAATCTTGAGAATGCTTTAACAACAAAAGTTATCACCTAATCTGTATGAACTTCATATGCTTCATTTTAATTAGTAAAATGAAGACGCCTATTGAATGTCAGCAATTTCCGTCAATTACTTTTAGAGTTATGGCCCTTGTTTTACTTTGTTGAACCTTGTGAACATTCGAACGACAAAAGTTATCATCCGATCTGTATGAAATTTATATGCATTATTTGAATTAGTAAAACGAAAAAGCCTGTCGAATTTCAACAATTTCTGTAGATTACTTCCAGAGTTACGGCCCTTGTTTTAGTTTTTAGAACCTTGTGAACCCTCAAACGACGAAAATTATAATGTCATCTGTATGAAATTGTCTATTAAATTCCCCTAATCAGCTACAAAAGAATAATTATGCGACCACCCTTGTCGACTGCTCGGACGATTTAGCTGCTGTGGGCGTATGTTTTGTTGCCTGGCAACCTATCTTTGAAACAGGTTTCAAAGTGTGTTGGTTCTGTTATGCAAAATCTTTTTCGATGTTCCAAAGTAAATGTACGGTGTTAAGATCACCTAAAGATAAGTTTTAAATATTTCTACTTTAAATTAGATTAGGTTTCACTTTATTTTATACGCCAACATTTTCATGTGGACGTATAATGTCGTCGCCCCTGTCCGTCCGTCCACAATTGTTTCTGAACACTCTACAGGTCACAATTTTTATCCGATTTCAATGAAACTTGTTAAATTTAGGTTTATCACCATAAGATCTTGGTTCCTTTCGATATTGGCATGTATCGGACTGTAACTTCATGGATTATGGCCCCTGATTGTACGAAAAAGCACGTTTTTAGCTTGTGAACATTGCAGAGGTCACAATTATTATTTGATTTGGTTTAAACTTGAAATGTATGTTTATAACCCACAGATCTCAGTTCCTTTCTATATTTGTGCATATCGGACCATAACCTCCAGAATTATGGCCCCTGATTGTACGAAAAATCGTGTTTTTAGCTTGTGGACCCTATAGAGGTCACAATTTTTATCCGATTTAAAAAAACGGTTGAATATATCACCGTTACACACTAGGGATGGTTGAGTTAGAATTTCATAAAAATCGAACCGAAACTGACAGACAAAATGGCTGCCCCTCGTTCGCAAATAGTGTCAAAATATTGTGTATCAGGGTTGTGGACCCTCTGGAGGTCACAATTTTTTACTGATTTTGATGAAACTTGAAATGCATGTTTTATAACCCAAATATCTTGGTTCCTTTCGATATTAGCGCATATCTGATCATAACCTCCTGGATTATGGCCCCCGATTGTTCCAAAAATCGGATTTTTATCTTGCGGATTCTCTAGAGGTCACAATTTTTTTCCGGTTTTAAAAACCGTTTATATACATCACCATTCCACCATAATGAAGGTTGAATTCGAATTTCTGGAAAATCGAAATGAAACTTCCCGACAAAATGGCCGTTTTTTGTACTCAAATTGTGTAGAAGTGTGTTATACGAAGGTTGTGGATCCTCTGGAGGTCACAATTTTTATCCGATTTTGATGAAACTTAAAACATAACTTTATATCCCAAAGATCTCAGTCCCTTTTGATATTTCAGGGCTAGAAATTCATCATTTTTTGCGAGAATCTAAGAGGATTCTCATATATGCCAGACATGATAAACTTGCACTGCAGTATGCTACAAAAATTGCATCTCTGGCTCATCATATTTCATTTAACACCATATTTAGACCCTATCATGAACATCTGTATTTACTGAGAACTAATGTTATTCCATCATTTGCCTTTTGTCAGAGGCTGGCATCAGTCATGACAGTATTGCGAGTACCCCTTTGTTTAGTACTCCACCCTGGACTATATCGCCTCCAAAGATCGATTTAGATCTAACGAAAAAGAAAGATACTAGTTCCACGGTGTTTCAGTCCCTCTTTCGAAAGCTGAGGTCTAAATATGGTGATTTTGCTCCGATCTACCTGGAATCATTTCTGTCAGACTTCCTCCTGCTTCTTCCATAATTACTGCTGAACTCCAGGCCATCTTTCAGGCTTTGGAGTTCATTCAATCATCTTCTACTTTAAAACACGTTATATTTACTGATTCTCTGTCCTCTTTACAAGCAATAAACAATAAACAGCTTGTACACCCATTAAATAGTAGCAGACATTTATCATCTGCTACTATCACACGAGTTTATCGGCAAGGATACAGTACTTTGCTGACTCCCCAGTCACGTTGATATTAAAGGGAATGATCAGGCAGACTTAGCTGCCAAGTCTGCTTTAGATCTTCCCATATCAAAATTCCTTTTATTATTCACCGATTTTAAATCCCCCATTAATTCTTTTATATATGGCCGGTGGCAACGGTCTTGGGATCTTGCAGGCACAAACAAACTTCATCACATTAAGCCTCTCCTAAGAGATTGGCCCAACTCCTATAGAACCAACAGGAGGGATGAAGTTGTTTTGTGTCGCTCTCGCATTGGTCATACCTTTTTAACTCATTTTCATTTTGAAGCGAGAGCCTCAACCGGAATGTGTTCAGTGAAACACATCTTGATTGAGTGCAAACATCTCAAGTATATTAGATCTAAATACTACCGTTGCCAGTCAGTACGTCAGCTATTTGCCCAACCGGAGCTATATGATAAAGTGCTAACATTTTTAAAAGAGACAAACTTTTATTCTCAATTTTAATTGTATATATTTAATCATGTATATCGTTTTGAATAGTTATATATGTAAAATGCTGCAAAAATAAGCTGATACGGCGCCGTGCCATTGCTTCATAACACAATTTGTAGTCCTTTGTCCATCACGTAACTGTCACGTGACTTGCAAAAGTTTTTATTTGTATGTCGATGATAGACAAACGGCACAATGATTACGTGACAACCATAACTGAAATTGCTATAAAATAAAATTCTGTACGACTATGATATAGCCGTCAATAATATTTTTTAAAATTAAGTTTCTAGCAGTAGTGTATAAAATAAAAAATCATTACGGTAAACTGGTTTATTGACATAATTCCAACCGATATGTCACATGTCATTGGTATTCGGCAATGGACTGTTGGGAAAATATCCACTGTTTCTCTTTCCGTGTATCCGATGTTCTATCAGGGGATTATATTCCATGAAGATTTAGATTTACCTAACAACTGGTCAGTGAATCCATCAATGTATTATCCAGTTATTATTTGAATATCTACCGGTACCTGGAATTCACACGGACGGAGCATGGAAGACGCGCAATTCGGAAACCATAGCCACGTGGCTTATTTTACTGACCCTATTATGAATAACCAGCAAGCACTTTTTTGGTTTATTTTAGGGGATCACGTGGCTAAATGGAGGTCGGGTGTTCGATCCCTGCATTGGCCGAGAAAGTTCATCCAGATTTTCTGGCGTGGTTCCCCCTTGTCAGTGATGCAGGACGGAGGGCCTGACAAGGACAGCTGTCTAGTCCTTCGGATGAGACGGAAAACCGAGGTCCTGTGTATACATTAGAATGCACGTAAAAGATCCCTTGGCAGTTGGAATTCGATATAAGAGTAGGCGATAGTGCCGCTGCCTGGGCAAAATTTCCCTCATAGCACACTGTATGGCGTATGCACGTCATTGTTAGCCCAGCATCGGAGCAGAACAGTAGGACGTTAAACCCCATTTCATTTCATTTTGTTTATTTTACTGGATTATCAAAATCACCGTTAAATGTGCTAATTACTTGGATTATGAACCACATATGGCCAATTCTCACTAAGGTATGACTATGTTGTTGTAGCCGACAAGCAAGTTGATTGTTTTCTTAATTAACAAGTAATAATTAACCCGTTGTAATTTAGCTAAAAGAAGATGGATTATTTACGATACCATAGTTGCCGATTCATTGTTTTACCAATCAGCTTGAATAAACATCAAGCGGCTAAAGCCGACAAAATACAGCCCCATGATGAACGCTGACCCTGACTGACATTCAATAGTCACACTTGACAATTCTAGAGATTTTTTTTTTTTTAGAAAACTTTTGCGCGAATCCTTGTCGATTCGTAGCGTAAGCTCTTGCGAGAATCTTTGCGCAGATTAGATTCAGAGATTCGCGTGAATTTCT
This sequence comes from Patella vulgata, assembly GCF_932274485.2. Classification (NCBI taxonomy): domain Eukaryota; kingdom Metazoa; phylum Mollusca; class Gastropoda; family Patellidae; genus Patella; species Patella vulgata. The sequence goes on from NC_065883.2 coordinate 36,074,274, forward strand.
AGCCCTGTATTTGCACATTAAAGGCCATAACTTTCTGGATTATTGCCCCCGATTGTACAAAAAATCGCATTTGTTTTTAGCTTGTTCTCTATCAATCTCTTGTAAAATGTGGGTGTATCCTGCCTGGCAGCTGCTGGTTATATTTTAAGCTGACATTTGATTGCTTTAAATCTTCCTAGTGCAAAAACGGAAAATTTCACGTTTTGACCTCTAGGGTCACTAAGACTAACGGTGAATTTAGCAAGTTTACATATTTATTGAAAGCGTGAGTACTTTTGATCATTTAAGCATATTTTCATGATACAAGAATGGCTGCACACTCACTTTCAGTGTAAATGATCTCATTTGACTGAATATCTTAAAAACGCCCCAATGACAGACTGATTACCACTCGGCATTGTATTCTACGCAAAATTTTACTATAGAAATTTTGGGTCTGGTTTTGTGCCCATTTGATGGACACCCTTGCGCACTGAGCCTCCGGCCTCTAAGCCTTACTGACTTATTGATCATAAAAAATGCATGTAATTTCTTTTAATTTTGCTGCACTATGAGTGTTGGTTAATTTTGATTTCATTCAATAGATTCTTGGTATAGCCATTGCTAAAGGACAGCTTTCACAGTCAGTACAAGCCAGGTTAGCTTGCTGTAGAATACTCGGAAAAGTATCCACAAAATTTGAATCTTTTGTGTAAGTATATTTTATATATATGTTTTATAATAATACTAATTACTAAGCTTATGAATTATCAAAGAATAAGGGTGTACACTCAATAAATTATGTGTAATTGACTATTTCACTTTAAACATGCATTATGCAAGAGCTAAATCTGCCTATTTCAGGTCTTTCTTTAGGCCTGAAATGTTATCTAAATTATTAATTAGACATTAATTGACCTATCCAGGCCATAATCAACTCTAGATGGCAGCGCTAGCCTGCGATCTTTAGTGGATTGTAAGCCGATTTACTGCATAACTTTCCTTCTCTATTAAACGATTAAATGGATAATCGAGACTATGCTGTTTATCGTACTGACTTTAGTAATGATGACTGAGGCTTATGGGAATTTCAGTCGCTTAGTTCTCGGTTCATAGTGGATCAATTTGAATGAAATTTTCACCAAATTGCCTTTACATTATCTAGTTTTTATACGCCCACATTTTCATGTGGACGTATATTGTCGTCGCCCCTGTCCGTCCGTCCGTCCACAATTGTTTGTGAACAGTCTACAGGTCACAATTTTTATCCGATTTCAATGAAACTTGAAATATAGGTTTATCACCCTAAGATCTCGGTTCCTTTCGATATTGGCAAATATCGGACCGTAACTTCATGGATTATGGCCCCTGATTGTATGAAAAATCATGTTTTTGGCTTGTGAACACTGTAGAGGTCACAATTTTTATCCGATTTTGTTAAAACTTGAAATGTAAGTTTATAACCCAAAGATCTCGGTTCCTTTCGATATTCGCGCATATCGGACCGTAACTTCCTGAATTATGGCCCCTGATTGTACGTAAAAACGCGTTTTTTGGCTTGTGGACCCTATAGAGGTCATAATTTTTATCCGATTTAAAAAAACGTATTATTATATCACCGTTAAACCCTAAGGACAGTTGAATTTGAATTTCGTGAAAATTGGCCCAAAACTGACAGACAAAATGGCCGCCGTTCAATCTCAAATAGCGTAAAAATATGGTATATCAAGGTTGTGGACCCTATAGAGGTCAGAATTTTTATCCGATTTTGTTGAAACTTGAAATGTAAGTTTATAACACAAAGATCTTGATTCCTTTCGATATTTGCGCATATCGAATTGTAATTTCCTGAATTATGGCCCTTGATTGTAGGAAAAATCACTTTCGTTTTAGCTTGTTTTCTATCCATCTCTCGAAAATGTGGGCGTATCCTGCCTGGCAGCCGCTGGTTAACTATTATAGTGAGAACTGCCAACTCGTTACCGAATCTCCCATAATGTATCTTTAATTATCAAATAATATAAGTATAGCTGCAAAGCTATGGGGGTCCCACTTTCAGAACATTCTAAAATTCATTATTTTGTTTTAATAAGTGTTTGTTATTTTCGTTATTCGTTACGAGTACAAGCCATTAAACACATTCTACAGAAATTACACGTTTACACGTTGGTGAGTTGAAATAAAATCTAATGCAGAATGATGAATGAATGGTGAATTAGTCCGGGAGCCCAATGAGATTTAATCAAAATATTGAGTCCAAAAGGTTTTAAGTCTACAACACATATTTTACCTCTAGATCATTTTGGAAAGCCAAGTCTTAAGCTTTGTAACCTGTGCATATACCTCCCATATTTAATGGGAGTTAAAATTCAATGTCCATCTACAATTTTTTTGCAAGCGTTTCACACTTAACACTAAGAAACAGAATGCATGACTTACGAGCATACAATGTTGTGCTAATGCTACTTAAGAGCTTAATTAATTAGCACTAATTAGTGACCGTATTTAAAAGTCATTAACTGAAACAAAGCCTAAAAGCTAGCTAACCAAGTCATGAAACCAAAAATATCACTTAAGAGTGACAAAAATTGAACAAACCTTACATAAGACTCGTTCAAAGGTGACAAAGGTCAAAGGTCACTAATGACTGACCATAACTGAAACAAAGCCTAAAAGCTAGCTAACCAAATCAGGAAACCAAAAGGTGACAAGGGCCAAAGGTCAAATTTTAGGTCACATAATGACGTTTGAGTGGATTTGATTAAATTGTCATGTCCAGGATTATTTTTATACACCCACATTGAAATGTGGACGTATATTGCCGTCGCCCCCGTCCGTCCATCGATCCATAGGTCCATCGTCCACAATTTCTTCTGAACGCTCTAACACCAAAAGTTATCATCCAATTGTTTTAAAATTGATATATGTTGTTTACATTAGTGAGATGAAGAAGCCTATTTAATTTCAATAATTTCCGTTTATTAAGTCTAGAGTTATGGCCCCTGTTTCACTTTGTTGAACCTTGTGAACGCTCTAATGCCAAAAGTTAACATACGGTCTTTGTGAAATTTATATGCAATATTTAAATTAGTGAAACGAAGAAGCCTATTGAATTTCAACAATTTCTGTTTATTATGTCTAGAGTTATGGCCCATGTTTCACTTTATTGAACTTTGTAAACGCTCTAACTCCAAAAGTCATCATCCGATCTTTATGAAATTCATTTGCAATATTTAAATTAGTGAAACGAAGAAGCCTATTGAATTTCAGCAATTTCTGTTTACTACATCTAGAGTTATGGCCCTTGTTTCACTTGACTGCACCTTGTGAACACGGTTAACGCCATAAGTTAGCACCCAATCTTTGTGAAATTTATATGCATGATTTAAATTAGTGAAACGAAGAAGCCTATTGAATTTCAGCAATTTCCGTTTATTACGTCTAGAGTTATGGCCCTTGTTTCACTTTATTGAACCTTGTGAACACTCTAACGCCAAAAGTTATCATCCGATCTTTCTGAAACTTATATGCATTATTTAGATTACTGAAACGAAGAAGCCTATTGAATTTCAGCAATTTCCGTTTATTACGTCTAGAGTTATGCCCCTTGTTTCACTTTATTAATCCTTGTGAACGCTCTAACATCAAAAGTTATCATCCGATCTTTCTGAAATTTATATGCATTATTTAGATTACTGAAACGAAGAAGCCTATTAAATCTCAGCGTCTAGAGTTATGGCCCTTGTTTCACTTTATTGATCCTTGTGAACGCTCTAACGTCAAAAGTTATCATTCGATCTCTTTGAAAATTATATGCATTATTTAAATTAGTGAGACGAAGAAACCTATTGAATTTCAGCAATTTCCGTTTATTACGTCTAGAGTTATGGCCCTTGTTTCACTTTATTGAACCTTGTGAATGCTCCAACACCAAAAGTTATCACCCAATCTTTGTGAAATTTATATGCATTATTAAGAGTAGTGAAACGAAGAAGCCTATTGAATTTCAGCAATTTCTGTTTATTACGTCTAGAGTTATGGCCCTTGTTTCACTTTATTGATCCTTGTGAACGCCAAAAGTTATGAACCGATCTTTGTGAAATTTATATGCATGATTTAAATTAGTGAAACTAAAAAGCCTATTGAATTTCAGCAATTTACAATAATTACTTCTAGAGTTATTGCCCTTGTTTCACTTTGTTAAACCTAGTTAATGCTTGATTGATGAAAGTTATCATCCGATATGTATGAAATTTTTATGCATCATTTAAATTTGTGAAACAGGTCTATTGAATTTCAGCAATTTCCATCAATAATTTCTAGAGTTATGGCGATTGTGAACGTTTGAATGACAAAAGTGATCATGTGATCTGTATGAAAGTTATATGCATTATTTAAATTGGTAAAACGAAAAAGCCAGTCAAATTTCAACAAATTCCGTAGATTACTTTCAGAGTTGAGACCCTTGTTTCAGTTTGTAGAACCTTGTAAACCCTCAAATGACAAAATTTATAATCTGATCTGATTATTACCTACAAAGAAATAAATATGTGACAACCCTTGTTGACCGCTCGGACGATTTAGCTGCTGTGGGCGTATGTTTTGTTGCCTGGCAACCAATCTTTCTTTCTATGAGTTTCACTGCACAAAATGACTGCTTAAGAGCATGAAATGCTGTACTAATGCTACTTAAGAGCTAATTAATTAGCACTAATTTGTGACCATAATTAAAATTTAGAGTCCATAGCTGAAACAAAGCTTAAAAGCTAGCTAACGAAGTCAGGAAGCCAACAATATCACTTAAGAGCGACAAAAGTTGAACAAACTTGGCGTAAGACTGGTGACAAAGGTCATATTTTGGGCCACATTATGACCAATTAACCAATCAATCCATCAAATTTCTGTTCTCTGCTTGCCCTAAAGAGAAGCGGAAAAACTATGCGACGAATCACTCATTCCTAGGAAATGAAATGAAAAAACTGTTAAGTTTTTTCCATTTATTCTAAATATTGAGAATGGAAGCATAGAACTAGATAACTCTCTGGTTTTAAAAAAAATGCAGACAATTAAATTATGAATTAGTCCATATATGATTCAAAACATTTATGTGTTCTCCTTTACATGGATATTTATGGGAAAAAAAGTAGAAATTGGAAGGTTATTTTCCGTATAGTGCTATCAAGACTGGCTTATACTTACAAGATGTTTGTGCTAGATAAGATAAGATGTTAATTGCATCAAAACGTTCATTTAGGACAACATGTATAGTACATATATGTTTAGACATAGTCGTATACATTTAATAATACATATAACATAGAAAACACATACATGTACACACAAGTAATACATTCACACAGACATGCGATACTCTTGTTGGCTAATAGTCTTATTTCATCAATTTTCATTCTATTCTGGATAATCACTCCTAAATATTTCCAATTGTAAATTAGATTTAATGTGGAGTGAGGCACGGATTTCGGAATGTGATGATGTTTTGGGCGATTTCAACACCAGAGATGCTTCTGAAAGGAGGTATACAATCCCTGCGACCGACCCATGACAATTTCTAGATATCAAAAGTAGTTTAGAGCTGTGATTAATTACAATATTCGATTTGTGTATTCCACCAATGCTACTTCTTTTTATATATATGCGAAGTGGATAATTATTTTGATATAATATTTGTATTGTCATCATTGTGTTCCATACATTTCTGTCTCCTCGTTAACTGTATGCCTGTTATCTGTTCTTAATAATATTATATTGTTAACGATTGTAAATATGGATCTAGTACTGTCAAGCTTGATGCAGGCTATAGTAAGGGTGTTGATAAGAAAATTTGCTCGCAAACTAATTGATAAGTCCACAATAAATAGATACTTTAATTTTAACAAGCACACACCTGAGACATTATCGACAATGCGGAAGTAATTTAAAATGGCTGTTTCACACACCCCACCACCGTCAAAAACAGAACAAAACAAACAGTGTAGAATATACTATTGAAGGCACAAATTTGAATTGTTCGCGTATTTCACACAAATTTAAATCTGATCTGCTGTTCAACAATGCTTGGTGATTAACTGTAAAAATGGATAAGCGAGACTTGTTTATTATCGTTACAACACTAACAATGACAACTGAGTCTACAGTGTTATTGAAATGAGTTTTTATACGCCCACATTGAAATGTGGTTGTATATTGTCGTCGCCCCCATCCGTCGGTCTGTCGGTCCGCGTCCACAAGTTGCTTGTGGACGCTCTAGAGGCTAAAGTTAATATCCGATTGACTTTAAATTTATACACAGTATTTAAGGTCTTGAGACAAAGACGCCTATTGATTTTCAACGATTTCCGATAATTGCTGCCAGAGTTATGGCCCTTGATCACTTTGAAAAATCTTGTGGACGCTCTAGAGGCCAAAGTTAATATCCGATTGACCTTAAATTTATACACAGTGTTTCCGATAATTACTGCCAGATTTATGGCCCTTGATCACTTCAATAAATCTTGTGGATGCTCTAGAGGCCCTTGATCACTTTGTGACACTCTAAAGGCTAAAGTTATCATCTGATTGACTTCAGATTGATACACAGAGTTTAAGATCTTGAGACGAACAAGTATATTGATTTTCAATGAATTTTTATGACTTGGAACAGCTAAATCCATGATATTAAAAGTTTTTTATTAAGAACTTTTGGGGCAGAACTTTATAAAAACCAAAGAAATTCTAATGGTTTTCTGATAATTACTTCATGGGTTTTTGCTCTTAATCAGATTTTAGTGTATTAATATTATGAATGTTTCATTACCGAAAAAAGTAAAAATATACGACAACTCTTGTTGACTGCCCGGACGATTTAGCTGCTGTGGCCGTATGTTTCGTTGCCTGACAACCTATCTTTTCTTGACTCAAGAGTTCAGCAACTTTACTGAAATTTTCAGCATATTCTCTTGACATTTTCCTTTTTTTAACTATTATAACTAAGTGTCAGCTCTTTATCCAATCTTTCACAATGACGCTTAACACAGAATATACAATAAAACAAATTCAAAATTGGGCATATTACTTTATACTCATATTACATTAATAAATATATATATGTGCTTTCCGACCCAATTTTGTTTATTCAAAAGAATAGAGCTAATCACCCTTTAAACAGTTCACTCATTGAACTATGTCTGAAATTACTTCTTTAAATCGAATAATGCCTAAAAGGAAGTTTAGTCTCCTTCAATTTTAAAATTCCTTGTTGTACTGATAACTTTGCCATACTTTCAAGTGCATAATTATTGCTGACATCAACATTATTGTCACCCGCCTTTCGGCAGGGGACTATTAAAATGGGCCTGTTCATCAAGCCATTTGGGACACAATAACTCTTCTTCTAATTGAGGTAGAATTTTTATACGCCCATATTGAAATGTGGACATATATTGCCGTCGCCCCGTCCGTCTGTCTGTCGGTCTGTCCATCGTCCACAATTTCTTGTGAACGCTCTAAAGCCAAAAGTTATCATCCAATTGTTTTAAAATTGATATATGTTGTTTACATTAGTGAGATGAAGAAGCCTATTTAATTTCAATAATTTCTGTTTATTACGGCTAGAGTTATGGCCCCTGTTTCACTTTATTGATCCTTGTGAATGTTGGCTTGGCTAGTAAGATCTGAAAGCTACTAGCCCAAATGGCTAGTGACATTGATCCTTGTGACGTCCTAACGGCAAAAGTTATGACCCGATGTTTATGAAATTTATATGCATGATTTAAATTAGTGAAATGAAAAAGCCTATTGAATTTCAGCAATTTACAATAATTACTTCTCGAGTTATATGTATGAAATTTTTATGAATCATTTTTAACATCCGATCTTTCTGAAATTTATATGCATTATTTAAATTAGTGAAACGAAAAAGCCTATTGAATTTCAGCAATTTCCGTTTATTACGTCTAGAGTTATGGCCCTTGTTTCACTTTATTGAACCTTGTGAAGCTCTAATGCCAAAAGTTAACATCTGATCTTTGTGAAATTTATATGCAATATTTAAATTAGGGAAACGAAGAAGCCTAATTAATTTCAATAATTTCCGTTTATTACATCTAGAGTTATGGCCAAAAGTTATCCTATCTTTCTGAAATTTATATGCATTATTTAAATTAGTGAAACGAAGAAGCCTATTGAATTTCAGCAATTTTCGTTTATTACTTCTAGAGTTATGGCCCTTGTTTCACTTTGTTCAACCGTGTTAATGCTCGATTAATGAAAGTTATCATCAAATATGTATGAAATTTATATGCATCATTTAAAGATACATTATGGGAGATTTTTATAAGGAGTTAGCCATGGTTGCTATAACAGTTCAAAAATAGATGATGAAAGAAGAATAAATTGAAAATTTCAGTCAAATTACTTTTTTCTGAACATAGTTATTACCAGTGTAATTTTTGACTAGAAATGGGATTGAATTCCATCTTCACCGATTCTTAGTATGGCCGATCGTTTGATTGGCAGGCATTAACTTAACTCCACCTACATAATCTCTGCTGTCTTTTGTCTGCTGTCATCATATCCGAATTTGTGTTTTACCTTTTTGAATTTTATAACAATTGGACAAAATTGAGTATTTTGGGCATGCATTAAATCAATTGAATATAGAACATAATATTATATTATAATACAATTATGATAAATCTATAGGTAAACTCTAGTGGCGTCGTGCCTATTGGGGAAATAAAAATATTTTTAATGATATTATTAAGACAGAAGACCTGTCCGTCTGTATTAGTCATCACACGGTCTCCAGGAATTGTATAATTTGTCATTATTTGTGTTTAGTTTATTGCACTTTAAATAGTTTAGATGTCATTTGTTAAGGCATCGCTCAACAGCGGCCTCGCTTCGTACACTCTATCATTTAGCCTCGATCCGAGAGTATGACGTCAACGTAACGGTTAATCTCCGCTCACAACGCCATTAAAAATTAAATTAGTCAACGAAATCCTGTTTAAATCCTAGCTGAATCCAAGCCTAAATAAAGACTTGCAATAATCAGATTTAGCTCTTGCATAATGTATGTTTAAATTTGTGAAACAGAGGTCTATTGAATTTCAGCAATTTCCGTCAATAATTTCTAGAGTTATGGCAGTTGTGAACCTTGTGACAAAAGTGATCATCTAATCTGTATGAAATTTATATAAATTATTTAAATTAGTAAAACGAAAAAGCCTGTCAAATTTCAACAATTTCTGTAGATTGCTTCCAGAGTTGAGACCCTTGTTTCAGTTTGTAGAACCTTGTGAGCCCTCCAACAGCAAATTCCCAGGGGAATAAAAATATTTTTATTGATATTATTAAGACAGAAGACCTGTCCGTCTGTATTAGTCATCACACGGTCTCCAGGAAATGTATAATTTGTCATTATCTGTGTTTAGTTTATTGCACTTTAGTTTAGATGTCATTTGTTAAGGCCTCGCTCAACAACAACCTCGCTTCGTACACTCTTATCATTTAAATTTCGATCTAAAATTTCCGGGAGTTAGAGTTTGCTGTAGCTAGAAAATCCCTATTTATGATTGTATGTTGTATTTGATAAAATATCCATATACGGGTGTCAAAAATAAAGACTGAAAGTATTTTTTAATTAAAATACAAATAAATCTAAATACGTATTTGACCATAAATGGCATAACCCTGGCAGAGGTTGGGGTGGAGGAAGGAATGGGGTTTTGCATGAAGTTGTTCGAAATTTCCATTCAATAATTAAATCGAAGTTGAGATGAATAAAATATAATACAAATAAATCTAAATACGTATTTGACCATAAATGGCATAACCCTGGCAGAGGTTGGGGTGGAGGAAAGAATGGGGTTTTGCATGAAGTTGTTCGAAATTTCCATTCAATAATTAAATCGAAGTTGAGATGAATAAAATATAATTCAATTTTCGAGTGATAAATTACAATTATCACTAAAAAAAAACCGACCATTTTTCAATCATAACTTTATTGTCTCTAATCCATCACAATGGCGTTTCCCGGCTTCTAATTTTAAAAATTGTCCGGGGAAGGGCCTCCCGGACCCCCCCTTGCATGCTCATGCCTGCGGCATTCGATGTGGAGCGGCACTGCCACCCACACGCTCCACAGCCAGTAAATTTAATTTACCATAAACACACATGCAGAAAAAATTTTTGCACGACGTCCCTGCTTGCAACCTATCTTATGGTTTCACTGACCCGGATATCCCGAGAAACACATTGATAATATATTTTTCCGTCAGGATCTCCAATGCTTTCAGATTCACGATAACATGTGACATGCATCGGTCAATAAATCAGCATTGCTAGATTTAGTTTTAAATAGTGTTTTATTAGTTTTATTCATGTCTATTGAATTTCAGCAATTTCCCTTAATTACTTCTAACTTCTAGAGTTATGGCCCTTGTTTCACTTTGTTGCACCTTGTGAACACTCTAAGTCTAACATCAAAAGTTATCTGCTGATCTGTATGAAATTTATGTGTCATTTGAATTAGTAAAAAGAAGAATCCTATTGAATTTTAGCAATTTCCATTTATTACTTCTAGAGTTATGGCCCTTGTTTAACTTTATTGCCCCTTGTGAAGGCACTAACATCAACGGTTATCTGCTGATCTGTATGAAATTTATATGCGTCATTTAAATTTATAGTAAAAAGAAGAATCCTATTGAATTTCAGCAATTTCTGTTTCTTATGTCTTATGTCCGTCCATCGTCCACAATTTCTTGTGAACACTCTACAGTCTACATTTATCATCTGATTATTTTTAAATTGATATATGTTGTTTGCATTAGTGAGATGAAGAAGCCTATTTAATTTCAATAACTTCAGTTAATTTCTTCTGGAGTTATGGCCCTTGTTTCACTTTGTTGCACATTGTGAACGCTCTAACGACAAAAGTTATTATCCGATCTGTATGAAATTTATATGCATCATTTAAATTAGTAAAACAAAGAAGCCTATTGAATTCCAGTAATTTCTGTTAATTACATCTAGAGTTATGGCCGTTGTTTCACTTTGTTGAACCTCATTATCGCTCTAACGCCAAAAGTTATCATCTGATCTGTATGAAATTTATATGCATTATTTCGATTAGTGAAGCCACAAAGCCTATTGAATTTCAGCAATTTACAATAATAAAATTCTAGAGTTATAGCCCTTGTTTCACGTTGTTCAACCTTTATTATGCTCGATTGATGAATGTTATCATCCGATATGTATGAAATTTATATGCATCTTTAAATTTGTGAATTGGAGGTCTATTGAATTTCAGCAATTTCTGTCAATTATTTCTAGAGTTATGGCCCTTGTTTTACTTTGTAAACCGTGTGATTGGCCTATTTTATTTAAACACTGGGTCAATATAAAGGACTTTACAATGGTTGAATTGTTGTCAAAAAATGATGTATCACTACGCCGTAATGTAATCAAGTTCAGTAAAAGTGAAATCTATGGCAAAGAATTATATTTATTGATTTGTGCATGTAAGAAGGGATTGGGTGATAAATAAAATCTGTTACTCGTCTTTTTTGATGTCAAAATATATCAACACATGTCGATAAAGTAAAAGAAAACTCGGCAGGAGCTATAATCCAAAACGTTATCGTGAGATAGGTGTCAAAATCGAACCCATCCGAGATCTTTGGGATATCAACATATAGTTTAAACATGCATTATGCAAGAGCTAAATCTGATTATTGCAAGTCTTAATTTAGGCTTCAGATGTTATAGAAATTATAAATTAGATCTTTATTTAAACAACAAGACCAAAATCAACTCTGTAGACCCACGGATGGCTCGGCTACAGCTCGGATTTAAATAGGATTTCACTAATTGATTAAATCACATAAGGGGTAACCTGATGAAAATACGTCAGTTAGATCGAGGCTAAATGATAGAGTGTACTTAGCGAGGCCGCTGTAAAGCGTTTCGGTATGCCATTGAAAACTTTACTTGATAATCGAGATATGTAGGTGGAGTTAACGCCTGTCAATCAAATGATCAGCAAAGGTAAAGACACAATTCGCTACCATTTCTAGTCAAATATTACAACGATGATAACTATGTTCAGAATAAAGTAATTTGACTGAATTTTTCTATATATTCTTCTTTCATCATCTACTTTTGAACTGTTATAGCAAGACTGGCCAACTCTCTATAAAAATCTCCCATAATGTATCTTTAATTTTCATCAAAATCTGATAACAAATTGTGACCTGTATGATAAATAAAATACCTGTCGTTGTTACAGATCTTAATTATAATGCATATTGTATGTATGATGGTGTTACATAGTCAATACAATAAACCCCACATACAACCTTCTCCTGGCCATTCATACTCGCGTCTGCCACGAATTAGATTGCATGCTGGTTGACAACATAATAAACAAGATCATGTGACCTAGTCACTAGCAGACAACACGACTATACTCTATCTCACATTCTCCTCTATATTATATTTTCTTTATGAAAATAATTTCTTAATATTTACAGGTCAAAGCCTGTTATAAATGTTTCATTTATTACATAAGAAATAAAATCATGTTTTCTCCTACTTTAAATATTTTGTTAATTTATTTTTTGTTGTTTTTTGTTTATAACAATAGAAGGTTGTTTTATAGATAAAAGCTTGAAATAAAATTTATTATGTACAAAGCTATAGTTGTTTATTTTCATTTCATAAATTTAATATGCCCAGAATTCATCGTTTCTAGCAAATCAGATGTGGATGCTCCCCTTTTTATACGCCGACATTGAAATGTGGTCGTATATTGTCGTCGCCCCCGTCCGTCCATCCTTCCGTCGGTCCGGCGTCCACAATTGCTTGTGGACGCTCTAGAGGCTAAAGTTAATACCCGATTGACTTTAAATTTATATACAGTGTTTAAGGCCATGAGACGAAGAAGCCTATTGATTTTCAGCAATTTCCGATAATTACTGCCAGAGTTGTGACCCTTGATCACTTCAATAAAATCATGTGAACGCTCTAGAGGCCAAAGTTAATATCCGATTGACTTTAAATTTATACACAGTGTTTAAGGTCATGAGGAGACGAAGAAGCCTGTTGATTTTCAGTGATTTTCGATAATCACTGCCAGAGTTATGGCCCTTGATCACTTCAAAAAACCTTGTGGATGCTCTAAAGGCTAAAGTTAATCTCATTGACTTTAAATTTATACACAGTGTTTGAGGTCACAAGGCGAAGAATCCTATTGATTTTCAAAGATTTCTGATAATTACTGCCAAAGTTATGGCCCTTGATCACTTTGAAAAATCTTGTGGAGGCTCTAGAGGCCAAAGTTAATATCCTATTGACTTCAGATTGATACACAGAGTTTAAGATCTTGAGGCGAACAAGTATATTGATTTTCAATGAATTTTTATGACTTGGAACAGCTAAATTCATGATACAGTATTAAAAGTTTTGTATACAAAACGTTAGCATGGGGCAGAACTTTATAAAAACCAAACAAATTCTAATGGTTTTCTGAGTTGTTGCTCTTAATCAGATTTTAGTGTACAGTAGAATCTGCATTAAGCAGCCACCCAAGGGAATTTTCACAACTGACCGCTTAACGAAAATCTCGGACATAACTTAACAGGAGTGGCCTCTTAATAAAATCTTGGTGCTGTTTGTGCTGACATAAATTAAATATTACGCTTGAATGCATTGGAAGCGGTAAATTTGACCGTCGCTGATTCTTGCGCCGAACGAAAATTCTTTACTCAAATCTCGAACATAACTTCTGTAAACTTGTCATTTTGTACCAACCTTCGATACTACTGCCTACCATTGTGATGCATTCGATAATATTTATCCATTTTTGTGAAGAAAATCGATGAATTAATTTTATCTTATCAAAAAGCACATGAACAAAAAAACATCGCTAATTTTATCACCTATTTACAGGGGGTGTAACTCTGTATGTAATATTACCAACCTTCGATACTACTGCCTACCATTGTGATGCATTCGATAATATTTATCCATTTTTGTGAAGAAAATCGATGAATTAATTTTATTTTATCAAAAAGCACATGAACAAAAAAACATCGCTAATTTTATCACCTATTTACAGGGGGTGTAACTCTGTATGTAATATTATAGGAGGCGCTAAGAGAGATACAAGATGATCATGACAAAACTCGGTACTTTTATTTTATTCAATCAGTATCAAATAATGTGTCGTTACGCGTGAAAACAATGATCAGGTTAGTCGTTTAATAAAACAAAAGATTAATTAACAGATAATCCCAGGTTAATTGTTATTTTTACATTTCTTTTTACCTGATCAGTGGGGGTCCAGTTAATTAACTACTACTCACAGGATTAGCGGGGTTGTTACAAAGAACGACAAGATGGTATAATGGCCGTTGAATGGGCGATGTTTTGTTGAATTTATTAGTAAAATAGTGACCGCTGGCCGCGTTAGAGGAGTGACCGTTGAATAAAGAGATGAAACAACAGAATTTCTACGGGGGGAATTTATTGTGGCCGCTTACAAGAAGATGTCGCTGAATAGGAGTGGCTGCTCATACAGATTCTACTGTATTATAAATGTTTCATTACCGAAAAAAGTAAAAATATGCGACAACTCTTGTTGACTGCCCGGACGATTTAGCTGCTGTGGGCGTATGTTTCGTTGCCTGGCAACCTATCTTTGTTTAACAGTCTGACAATTGATGACTATTGGGAACCCAACTTGAAGTTATTTCACCATTTTGTACCATTTGCTTGATAGTTGCAATATCTATGCGCAGTCTTTTCTCTTGCACTAATTTTGTGGATTGAATATTATCATAAAGAGACTTATTATCAATATAACATGCAATTGCTATAGAACATTGATTTAACAGAACTATCTCATTGAAAATGCATCGAATGTAAATAGCCATATCCAAACCTTCACAAAGTGGTAGGGTTTCTGAAGCAATGGTACTCGTTAACTACGCGACAAAAGATTATAAACCCTCCAGAGCTAGATACCCCATCATAAAGGTTTGCATAAGACGCATCAGTAAAAATAAGTCTCTAACTCAGTATCATCCAAAATCTTCCAGATCGAAAACACAAATTATTTGTTAATTTAAATCAACATTGATGTTGTGATCTTACCGGGAAAAGATGGGCTTCCGATATCCAATATTCAAGACAAAATAAACATTTTACCATTGGTACACGAATCGTGTACCATAATGTGTTTCAGCATCATTTGTAACAAGGGACTTGAAGAATGAGACTAGACATATTCCACATCCACAAGTCATGTGAAACGGTGACCTCATATTCTTATATGGAGAGCATGCGCAATGAATACTATCACTCAGTGTAGACTCGAATAAACAGACGCTAGAGATTTCCATTCGATTGAGACTTCTGGCGCTTTTCGCCGAACATAATTGTTTTGAAATGAGAGTAAAAACGGAAACGACTGAATGTAAATCAGTTAATATATTCATATTACATTATTATTTGCGTTGCGACCTATTTGTGTCAATTTCTAGGTCCGAAATATTAGTGATTTAGCTCCTTTAAATTACCTAGAGATGGAAACAAAATTCTACAATTCTCATTTTTATACGCCCACATTGAAATGTGGTCGTATATTGTCGTCGCTCCCGTCCCGCGGTCCGGCGTCCACAATTGCTTGTGGACGCTCTAGAGGCTAAAGTTAATATCTGATTGACTTTAAATTTATACACAGTGTTTATGGCCCTTGATCACTTTGAAAAATCTTGTGGACGCTCTAGAGGCCAAAGTTAATATCTAATTGACTTTCAATTTATACACAGTGTATAAGGTCATGAGACGAAGAAGCCTATTGATTTTCAGCGATTTCCGATAATTACTGCCAGAGTTATGGCCCATGATCACTTCAAAAAATCTTGTGGATGCTCTAGAGGCTAAAGTTAATATCTGATTGAGTTTAAATTTATACACAGTGTTTGAGGTCATGAGACGAAGATTCCTATTGATTTTCAACGATTTCCGATAATTACTGCCAAAGTTATGGCCCTTGATCACTTTGCAAAATCTTGTGATGCTCTAAACCAAACAAATTCTAATAGTTTTCTGATAATTACTTCGTGAGTTGTTGCTCTTAATCAGATTTTAGTGTATTATAAATGTTTCATTACCGAAAAAAGTAAAAATATGCGACAACCCTTGTTGACTGCCCGGACGATTTAGTTGCTGTGGGCGTATCTTTCGTTGCCTGGCAACCTATCTTGTAATTAGTTTATAGCCTTATTTGCTTGCAATAGTTGCTCAACTCTTGGCCTTTTAATTGAAACACTTAAATTTAAACATACATTATGCAAGAGCTAAATCTGATTATTGCAAGTCTTTATTTAGGCTTCAGATGTCATAGAAATTATAAATTAGATCTTTATTTACACAAAAAGCACAAAATCAGTTCTGTAGACCCACGGATGGCTTGAATTCGGCTTGGATTTAAACAGGATTTCATTGATTGATTAAATTTTTAAATGGCGTCGTAAGCAGAGATTAACCGTTACATTGACGTCATACTCCCGGAAATTTTAGATTGAGGCTAAATGATAGAGTGTACGAAGCGAGGTCGCATGTCAGTCAATTTGATTGAAAGTTCGATATATACGGCCTTGATATTATGTTTAGTTGTGGTTAAAATGAGTGTTTGGATGTCGGTATTATACGCTCTTTGTGAATTGCAGCCCCATTGGATCACTGTTTTCTATTTGTCTGCTTCGGAAGTTACGTAGGCCTACCAGTTACAGTACAAGAGTACATGCAGGCTAACAAGAATTCGACTATAATTATGCCTCATTGATTTGGTCCATTCCTTTCAAACTTTTGCTTATTATCTATTTATTAAAAGTCTTATTTTTAATTTGTAGTAAAAATAAATGTGATACGAATTGAATTGCAACCCCATCTCAAACTGAATAGGCTTACGGTACCACAGCCATTGAAAACGTTACTTGATAATCTAGATTATGTAGGTGGAGTTAACGTCTGTCAATCAAACGATCGGCCATTCTCGGAGACGGTGACACTAGGGACCGGGTATCGTCCAGACTTTACGAAAAAAGGAAAGAAACTAAGCTTATCGTCAAGAATTTAATACACATATCCAGCTAATAGATTGCCGTCAAGAATGTGTTAAATGTCGTCAAGATTCACCAAAAACCGCCCAGTTTGTGCTACCGTGTAGATTAAGAAACACCGTTTACTTTTGACAACGATCGTCTGCTTTACGACCGTCCAGTTTCTCGGGATGTTTTTTTAGAAATGAACACTACCATTTAGATTTGAAAGGGGTTTAGTTTTTAGACATGGCGTTTATTTTCCCAGACGTTGTCAAGAAATGAACAGAGTGTTTAATTATTTAAGGCGTTTAGATTTTACACCAAATTACCACTTTACCGAGAGCCGTCTAGTAACTACGGGTGATTAGTAATGCAATGCCATTTACTTTTCATGTCTTGTAATTAGTTTGCCCAGTGTCATGTAGAAAACTTAAGGCGTTACATCTAGAGTTATGACCCTTGTTTCACTTTGTTGAACCTTGTGAACACTATTACGCCAAAAGTTATCATCCGATCTTTGTGAAATTTCTATGCAAGATTTAAATTAGTGAAACGAAGAAGCCTCTTGAATTTCAGTAATTTCCGTTTATTACGTCTAGAGTTATGGCCCATGTTTCACTTTATTGAACCTTGTGAACGCTCTAATGCCAAAAGTGATCATCCGATCTTTCTGAAATTTACATGTGTCATTTAAATTAGTGAAACGAAGAAGCCTATTTAATTTCAATAATTTCCGTTTATTACGTCTAGAGTTATGGCCTTTGTTTCACTTTGTTGAACCTTGTGATGGCTCTAACGCCAAAAGTTATCATCCTATCTTTCTGAAATTTATATGCATGATTTAAATTAGTGAAACGAAGAAGCAATTTCTGTTTTTTACTTTTAGAGTTATGGCCCTTGTTTCACTTTATTGAACCTTATGAACGCTCTATGCATTATTTAAATTAGTGAAACGAAGAAGCCTATTGAATTTCAGCAATTTCCGTCAAGTACTTCTAGAGTTATGGCCCTTGTTTCTCTTTGTTGAACCTTTGGAACACTCTAACATCAAATGTTATCTGCCGATCTGTATGAGATTTAAATTAGTAAAGAGAAGAATCCTATTGAATTTCAGCAATTTCTGTTTATTACTTCTAGAGTTATGGCCCTTGTTTTACTTTGTTGCTCTTTGTGAACGCTCTAACCTCTAAAGTTATCTGCTGATCTGTATGAAATTTATATGTGCCATTTAAATTTATAGTAAAAAGAAGAATCCTATTGAATTTCAGCAATTTCCGTTTCTTATGTCTAGACTTATGGCTGTTGTTTCACTTTGTTGAACCTCATTAGTAAAAAGAACAATCCTATTGAATTTCAGCAATTTCCGTTTATTACGTCTAGAATTATGGCTTGTTTCACTTTATCGAACCTTGTGAACGCTCTAACTCCAAAAGTTATCATCCGATCATTCTGAAATTTATATGCATTATTTAAATTAGTGAAACGAAAAATCCAATTGAATTTCAGCAATTTGCAATAATTACTTCTAGAGTTATTTCCCTTGTTTCATTTTGTTAAACCTTGTTAATGCTCAATTGATGAAAGTTATCTGATATGTATGAAATTTATATATGCATCATTTAAATTTGTGAAACAGGTCTATTGAATTTCAGCAATTTCCGTCAATAATTTCTAGAGTTATGGCGATTATGAACGTTTGAATGACAAAAGTGATCATGTGATCTGTATGAAATTTATATGCATTATTTAAATTAGTAAAACGAAAAAGTCTGTCAAATTTCAACAATTTCTGTCAATTACTTCCAGAGTTGAGAGCCTTGTTTCAGTTTGTAGAACCTTGTAAACCCTCAAACGACAAAATTTATAATGTGATCTGTATGGAACTGTCTTGTAAAGGCCCCCAATTACCTACAAAAGAATAAACACAGATTAAAAATAACCAGAGTGGCGACTCGCATTACGGCCCATAGAAACACACCGACGCGCATTGCATCTTAACATCGATCACTGCTAAACAAATATATTCCGCATGGATCAGCTTACTCTATAGGCAAATTGTAACAGGAATTAGAAATCAAAATAAATGAACAACTAATGAAAGAGATCTTTAATCTTGCACATAATATAAGTATAGACAGCAAACTTCAAAACTTCCAATACAAATATATTCTTAAAATAATATATACAAACGCATTACTATGTAAATTAAAGTTAACCGAATCCACTCTCTGCACCTTCTGCCAATCTAATATTGAGACCATAAACCACTAATTCATTTTCTGCAGTTATGCCCAACAAATCTGGAGCGAAATGCTAGAAATTACCCTTAAAAGTAACATAAATATAACATTAACAAATAAAAATATCCATTTCGGTTATCCAGAAAAAACAAGTTTCAATAATTTATGTGAATGGGACTTTACAAACCATCTAATATTCTTAACCAAATACTATATATATAGATCTAAATTAGAAAACGTTACGCCATCACTATCCCGATATAATGCTTTTCTAATGAGTAAAATCTCGTTAGAATTGGAAGCTTTTAAATCAAATATCTACACCCTAAATAAATGGAAATATGTAGAAAGCAACACATTATTGTAGAACTAGACTGGTCGCATACCCTTATCATTCAATTAGAATTATACAATTATGTGAACATATAAGAACCTTATAAAACCTTAGATGCAGTGATGGGATTTTACCCGTATATTCCGGACTTGTCCGAATCTTTTTTCGAAACGCCCCAAATTGTCCGACCGGGAATATGCCCAATCGGACATCAAGACATGGTGAATAATATTCAAATTCCAAAATTAATATAGTGTACTGAGTGTATAACTACTGTGCAACCCGATTATCGTTGATAATAGGCTGGATTGATTAGGTAATTAAGTGATCGACTATTTATCGTGTTATGTCGTCTACACACCTACCTTGATTAACTACTATTCTGCCTTGATTGGCTGACTTAATCCTTTGTCGGACAATTCATCAAATCAATCCTGAACAGATGTCATTGCTTCTCCTTTGTCGGACGATATATCGATCCAATAAGAGTGATTATAAACTTAATCTGATTAACCCGTGATTTGTCCATTGTTTCACGTTTTAATCTCCTTTGTGTCAGACAATAACACGTAGAAATTAGTCATATATGTCACATATCCTGATAGTATATAACACCTCAAATCAACATACATTGTATCCGATAACTTGTCTGTGATATATTTTCGGTGGAAGCTGAAGTTAAATAAAGATATTTCACACACACGCATATGGCGCTTATATAGTTCAGTAATTAAAATGAAAGTACAAATCTCGCGAGACACGTGAAATTAAGAGATGTATACGTGCGGAATCCAATACGACTGATGTCCGGGAAAAGATTCTATTTTGATGGCATATTGTCGGATTTATGATCATATTTTGAAGGGGGTTTATGTCTTTAAATAAATAAAGAGATGTATACGTGCCGAATCCAATACGACTGATGTCCGGGAAAAGATTCTATTTTGATGGCATATTGTCGGATTTATGATCATATTTTGATGGGGGTTTATGTCTTTAAATAAATAAATAAACACGCTAAGAAATGTTGACGAATATTTCGATTGGAATGACATAAGTAGTTAATTGTTTTAGACGATAGCGCGTGCTACAGTCGAATGCAATTATTTAGCAGTTGGTGTCACTCGCTCATTGTATTAGAGCGTCGTTAACTACGGTTTACGGCCAAATAAATTTCAGGATGTCATTTTTTTACCTTCCGTATATAAATCGAAACGGAGTATCAGACGAATGTCGGACTTTGCTGAAAAATGTACCAACGTATGACCCGAAAAATGCGGTAATTTTGGGGGAGTTTGAAACAGATCGGCAGCAGCCGGCACGCTGCCATTCTATAGTATTACGATGTCATGTAATTTTGTAGGAATATTATTGACATAAATTTGAATACCGTACGGGTTTTAAACATGAAATATAACGAGGTGCACCTATTTTTTTTACATATGAATTTGAATATATTTTGTTGACACGTGATTCTTTATTGTGTTTTGAAAACGTCTGCTTAAATTACGATAAGAGTTATGCCCCTTTATTTTCGGGAAAAAATGTCCGACAAGAAATTTTTTGAAATCCCATCACTGCTTAGATGTACCATGCATTTTAATTCTTAAGAAGGTAGCTATTTATCTCCTCTCTCTTTCGACTTTTTTCGTGGAAAGGAGTATAGCAACCTGTTTTTTTTTCTGTTTTTTTTTTTTTTTTTAAGTACCCTCCTAAATATGTAAACTCCCTCATCCCAAGCAAGGGAGATAACATAAGTAGCGGGGTGAAAAGTTAAAGACCAAATTTATAAAAGGATTATAGTAAAGCAGGGATTTTAAAAGGTTTTAAAAGGCATTTCTTATTTTACGTCCGAAGTATATTTAAATATCCTTGTCGTATATTGACTTGCTTACTTTTTCAAATATATAATATAAACCGACATTCTTGTATAAACATTAGAAATTATTAGAAATCATGCTGATGCTACAAATAAAAAAGATATATATCTCGGCTACTTTCGATATTGGCATGTATCGGATCGAAACTTCATGGATTATGGCCCCTGTTTGTACGAAAAATCACATTTTTAGCTTGTGGACCCTATAGAGGTCACAATTTTTATCCGATTTTGTTGAAACTTGAAATGTAAGTTTATAACCCAAAGATCGTGGTTCCTTTCGATATTCGTGCATATCGGACGTAACTTCCTGAATTATGGCCCCTGATTGTACGAAAAATCGCGTTTTTAGCTTGTGGACCCTATAGAGGTCATAATTTTTATCCGATTTTAAAAATTGTATTATTATATCACCGTTACACCCTAAGACGGCTGAGTTCGAATTTCGTGAAAATCGGCCCAAAATTGACAGACAAAATGGCCGCTGTTCATTCTCAAATAGCGTAAAAATATGGTATATCAAGGTTGTGGATCCTATGGAGGTCACAATTTTTATCCGATTTTGTTGAAACTTTAAATGTAAGTTTATAACACAAAGATCTCGGTTCCTTTCGATATTTGAGCTTATCGAATTGTAATTTCCTGAATTATGGCCCTTGATTGTAGGAAAAATCACTATCCATCTCTCGAAAATGTGGGCGTATTCTGCCTGGCAGCTGCTGGTTCTACAAATAAACAAAATACATACGTAAAAATTATGCTTACATGTACATAATTATTCTTAAAACGGATTACAAGTACAAATATATATTACAGTTTTATATCGCTATTATGTGTACTTACGACTTGTAAGATAACTGGGTGGGTTTACAACATGTTTATTAACCGTTAATAAGTAAACACGTTAGTACGTTGAAAAATGAATAAAAGCACATGGCTTCATAAACTACAAATACAATCAGGCTAACAGCATGACCTTAGCTTAAGACAGGAAATGCGTATCTGAAACATTAACTTGGATATAACACCAACAAAATAATGGACTTGGATCTATACAAACAAAATTTGACCCTTACAATAGGTATGATACATTATTTAGTAATAAAGGTATAATAATTAATATATTATGTATGTATAGGATATTTACCTACCCGAGGTTGATATGATAGAGCACACGCGGGTGAAGCTCAAGTGTTCTCTATCATATCAATCCGAGGGAGAGAAGGTTTATATCTGACATATACAAAGTCATAGTTTTTATCACCCTTAAATTAAATGGACTCTTCCATTAAAAGTCAACAATTATTGAATACCGAAAATTACTGAACTAATCACGTGAATGCATTGTTTATACCCAACTACTGTCGCCATTTTGGAGTAAATATACATGTAGGTTCAATTCAATTGAAAGCACAAACAAAATGGATAATCAGTCCTTTTTAGCCAACAGATTGACGGTGGAATAGATGTGAATGCAAATTCTGATGAGGATCTATTAGTTATACTAGTCAAAAGGATGAAGAAAATTTGGATAAAAAGGCAATCTTTTCTGATAATTCTGACAGTGAACCGTGAAGGATTTTGGTATGTTCAGGGAAGGATTTGACCGACTGTGCTAAGTGGACTGTACCTAGAATTACTTTACAAAGGAACTCTTGGGCTATAAATAGTTTCAAGTCTTGGAGTGTGTGGAAAAATAATCGAAATGTGGACGATTAGAAAATTCTGAAAGAGATCATAGACATGAATAACCAATCTAAATATGCCGATAAATATGCCGTCTTATTTCGGTGCTGAATGCTACAAACTGTACCATAAAAATTTGTAATTGTCAAAATAATAAAAGTTTATTTCTGTCTTCTTTGTGTTTTTTCGATCATTGTCATCAGCGGTTGACGTGAACAGAATATATTAACCTGAGATGTCATCATGATAGGTTGATATGAAATATAACTGCTTATTCTATAACTACATGCAAATACATGCAAATACCATTGAATAAGCCATGGTTGTATTCAATGACTTGACAGGGACTACTTTCTTCCAGAATGACATCACAGTTGTAATGACGTTTTTACTTGGCAACCACTGTTTTCATAAAAAAAAAATGGCGGAACCTATGATTAAATTTGATGTTATTGGTGATGATTTTTTTGATAATCTAGATAGTACAGTGTCTGCAGAACTCAATGACCATTGAACTTGTTCATATTTTGAGGTTTGCATGTACAGTGGACTCTGTCACTTCCGACATCTGAATACTCGGCATTCTGTGAAATCCGTCATCATTTTCATGTCCCGATTTATTTCCTTATTACAAGTAAGCGACCTGTTTGCGGCAGCAATGCCAATGGCCGATATGAGTTTCTCAATTCAGTTCATAATGCATGATCGTCCTGCAAAGCGTGCCCGTACAGATTTGACATTATAGCAAATTTTGAGAAAGTTCTACGACTTACACAGAAGGAATTAGCCGTTAAGTATTAAATTGGCCGTACTACAGTATGCGACATTTTAAAGTGAAAAGATGAATTCAAACAGAAGATTGCCAATAACTTTAACAGCGGTAAGAAACGATTTTACTTGAACGTTTAGTTTGAAGACATCAACAGTGATTTAAGGGTGTGGACAAAGGTGCAATAATACTTCCGGTATTGAAGCAATTGAGTATTCCGACATGCTGTGTAATACGGGTTATTCTCTTGTGAACCATTGAATAACCCAAACGGTATTCAATGGTCATTGGGTTCTATCTGTGTAAAAAAGGTATAATATATTTTGTAGTAATAAATGTATGATATATTAATTATGTAGTAATAAAGGTTATGTGAATTATTTAGTAATATAGGTATAATATACTATGTTGTAGAATAAAGAAAGAGATTTTACCTGTTGTACAGTCATTGTGTCAAGATGTAGATTATGAAGTAAGAGGTTGTATGTGTCAGCAACTTGATCCTGTTGCTAGAGGTTTAGGGTAAGATATACTATATTTCATATAATATCATTAAACTTCTACCTTAATGCTTGTTTTTATCCGCCCACATTTTCATGTGGACATATATTGTCGTCGCCTCCGTCCGTCCATCCACAATTGTTTGTGAACAGTCTACAGGTCACAATTTTTATCCGATTTTAATGAAACTTGAAATATAGGTTTATCACCCTAAGATCTCGGTTCCTTTCGATATTGGCATGTATCGGACTGTAACTTCATGGATTATGGCCCCTGATTGTACGAAAAATCACATTTTTAGTTTGTGAACACTGTAGGGGTCACAATTTTTATCCGATTTGATTTAAACTTGAAATGTATGCTTATAACCCAAAGATCTTGGTTCCTTTCGATATTCGCGCACATCAGACCATAACTTCCTGAATTATGGCCCCTGATTGTACGAAAAATCACGTTTTTAGCTTGTGGACCCTATAGAGGTCATAATTTTTATCAAATAGCGTTAAAATATGATATATCAAGGTTGTGGACCCTATAGAGGTCACAATTTTTACCCAATTTAAAAAAAAAAACGTATTATTATATCACCGTTACACCATAAGGACGACTAAGTTTGAATTTTGTGAAAATTGGCCCAAAACTGACAGACAAAATGGCCGCCCCTTGTTCTCAAATAGCGTAAAAATATGATATATCAAGGTTGTGGACCCTATAGAGGTCACAATTTTTATCCGATTTTGATGAAACTTGAAATGTAAGTTTATAACCCAAAGATCTCGGTTCCTTTCGATATTTGCGCATATCGAATTGTAATTTCCTGAATTATGGCCCTTGATTGTAGGAAAAATCACTTTCTCAATTAAACCAAAGGGTTGTGGTATCAGAGGTGTTTAAATAATAATAGATCTGTAAAGGTAATTTCACTCATATCATACTGGTAAAGGTGAAGTTTCCATCTCAATATTAGGTATTTAAAAAAGATATTACTGAAACATGCACGATTTTAAGAGTCATTCCACAAGAAATCCGTGCAGAAGATGGCAAGGTGAGGGTCGGCAGATTGGGTTCATCTTGGGGGGGGGGGGGAAAATCCAAATAATAAAATTGAATATATTATTTTTTTTTTCTCAATTAAACCATAGGGAAGTGGTATCAGAGGTGTTTAAATAATAATAGATCTGTAAAGGTAATTTCACTCATATCATACTGGTAAAGGTGAAGTTTCCATCTCAATATTAGATATTTAAAAAAGATATTACTGAAACATGAATGATTTTAAGAGTCATTCGCCGAGAAATCCGTGCAGAAGATGGGAAGGTGGGGGTCGGCAGATTGGGCTCATCTCGGAGGGGGGGGGTATGGACTCCTCCAGACTACTTCATAGCCAGAAGAACCGATCTCAGAAATTTACTTTTAATGAGAGACAGCCTCCGGGTGATTTTTGGCCCATTTTCCCATTTTCAAGTCATTTTGTGTTAATTTTTAGCCACCTATTGTGGCGAGTCTAGGGATTGGATGAAAATGGTGGTGATTGTTGATGTTAGTGGGGGTCTTCCTGTGCCCCAATGTGAAGACCATAAAGTCTCATCTATTCTCTGGGAGTAATGATTACCAAAATTGTAACTTAAGGTGGATAGAACAGAAAACATACACCTGCCAAGATTAGCTCTATTTTCTATGATGCGGGGGTAGGTCAAAATATCAAAATGGTTTTATGCACAGATTGACACCCTCTGTTGATGTCAGAAATAAAATGTGTTCCAATTCAACAAAGTTTAAACAAGTTCAAATGAGCCATAACCCGCGGGATGAAAACATAGAATTACAACACATAATTGAAAATGCATTCAGGTTTTACTAGGAATAGATAATGATTGTAATAATATTGCATCAGCTATGTTCACATCATATCATTGTCTGAAGAAGTTCAAATGAACAACAACCCGTTGTATGAAAAACTAAATACGCATGAGTAAACCAGGAATCAATAAAGAGTGTAATTTACTAATACTGCATAACACAATGATGTTTACTACATTTAAACATATCTAATGACTTGCATCATATACTCATATAGCTACATAGTGTAGCAATTTAGGAAAATGAAAATGCAATAAACACAGAGAAAAAAAAATGAAAATAAGAATGAATGTGATATGAGAAATTGTCTGATAGTAAGTGGTGCCGGGTCAAGAAGTCTTTGCCCACAGCAAAACCATAGATTAACCACTTTTCCGGAAAGTGGTCAATTGCATTGTGAAACCTGCCAACAGGGAAAAGAGAGGTCAAAACAACCAATTTTATGATAGCAAGCATACTGATATTTGATGAAAATTATGATGGATACAAATTATTTACATTTATGATACAGATACCAAAGTTAAATGTGCCTCATAGTACTACCTGCTCAAAAGGGTAAGGGATGCTAAATAAAAGCGCCAAACTTTCTAAGAACAGAAGTAAGAGAAGAGAGCCTTCAACGATCAAGGTCGAATTAAGGTGCTTTAGGTAATAATGGTTCGATAATTGGTTTTGACATCGGTAATTGGCCGATATGTGGCCATTTTGCCGATACTGGAGTTGCCGATAACTATTCAAAATGACGTGGTAAATATCTTTAAAATATTATCCAAGTTGTGAAGAAATCATTATTTTGCTTGACACACTGTACATCTATATAGCCAAAGCTCTAGGCAATTGAATTTTTTTTTTTTTTCAATTGCCTTGCTTGTTGCTATTTAGACATAGTGGTAATACAAGACCGTAAAAAGGAAAGAATAAACAGTACAAAATACTTACCGATCTCTTGTTATCTAATTTGCCACGCGCACAGCAACTTATTTCGGTTGCCATGTGCGTTGCTATTTAGACTTACCGGTAACATAAGACTCTCATAGGGGCCATAAAAAGGAAAGAATACACATTACAAAATCCTTACCGGTCTCAGTTATTTTTTGTCCCCCACGTTTCGAAGAAAGCAGGGGACTATTAAAATGGGATCGTCTGTCCGTCCGTCTGTCTGTCACACTTTTTGGGACACAATAACTCTCCTTCTAATTGAGCTAGAATGTTCAAACTTGGTGTAGGTGTTTATTAGGTCAGTGCCTTGATGGAGTTCGAAGATGAGCATTTTCTGCTTAGGGTAAGCAGAGATAAGCAATTGATTGGTTGATGCTTTTGGACAGATAACTTTTGTTCTAATTAAGTGATAGCGATGAAACTTGGTGTATAGTTTCTAGTCGTTCAGATGGGACGTAAAAGATCCCTTGGCAGTTGGTATTATAAAATATGAGTAGGCCGTAGTGACGCTGTTCGGGCAAAATTTCCCTCATAGCACACTGTATGGCGTATGCCTGTCTTCATTAGCCCAGGTTAGGAGCAGAACAGTAGGACGTTAAACTCCATTTCATTTCATTTCATTTCATTACATCAATACCTTGACTAAGTTCGATAATGAGCATTTTCTGCTCAGGGTAAGCAGAGCGATAAGCAATTTGATTGGCCAAGACTTTGGAACACAATAACTCTCCTTCTAATTGAGCTAGAATGTTCAAACTTGGTGTAGGTGTTTATTAGGTCAATGCCTTGATGGAGTTCGAAGATGAGCATTTTCTGCTTAGGGTAAGCAGAGATAAGCAATTTGATTGGTTGACGCTTAGGGACACGATAACTTCAGTTCCAATTAAGTGAGAATGAGCGCACTTGGTGTATAGCTTTATTACATCAATACCTTGACTAAGTTTGATAATGAACATTTTCTGCTGAGGGTAAGTAGAGTGATAAGCAATTTGATTGGTCTAGACTTTGGAACACAATATAACTCTCCTTCTAATTGGGGTAGAATGTTCAAACTTGATGTAGGCTTTCATTAGGTGAATGCCTTGTTGGAGTTCGATGATGAACATTGTCTGCTTACGGTAAGCAGAGATAAACAATCTGATTGGTTGATGCTTTGGGGCACTGATAACTTTGGTTATAATGAAGTCAGAACGATGAAACTCTGAATATATCATTACCATGACTAAGTTTGATGGTGAGAATTTTCTGCTTAGGCTAAGGAGCAATAAGCAATTTGATTGGTCAAGACTTTGGAACAAAACAACTCTGCATTTAATTGATGTAGAAGTTCATTAGGTGAATGTCTTGACTGAGTTCAATGATTAACATTTCAAGCTAAAGCTAAGCAGAGCTATAAATTTCATTGATCGATGCTTTGGGACAAGATAATCTTGATTTTATCTGATAGTGAGTGATGAAACTCAGTGTATTGTTTGATTGCTTGATACTTCTGAAAAAAATAAATGTGCTATTAATTAATGTGTCATCTATTTATTTTTGGATTTCGGCGGGGGACATCAGCCTCACTGTTTGCTTGTTAAATCCTTATTCACACACTGTTTGAGAGTTCAGGTCTCTCAATGCGATTTTTGTGAATACCATTTCTATGCATGTGCAGACAGACATTAAAGTACAACAGTCCACCTGATAAACCTTTTGATTGGAATAGGGAATAAGCCAGTTGCATGATGATCAAAATCATAGAATTGGAGAACAGTCTGTACGATGCGGAGGCCCCTCTTCGAAATATTTTCAATGTGTTCTGATATTACAAGATCACAAACTAGAACAATACCTAATTAGGCTATTGAATTTTTTAATTTGAATTGTTTCTGATAAGTAATAACAAATTTATTAACTATGAAATAAACAATGGTCCTCACAATAGTTATATGTCTATCAAGAATCATGATAATAAAACTAAAGATGTCAACAATGGCTCATCATTGCATACTGTGCTGGTATGAAGTGTCGCAAGTATTTCATTTGGCCTTACTTTGATCGATACTTGCATTGTACGAAAAATCACATTTTTAGCTTGTGGACACCCTAGAGGTCACAATTTTGATCCTATTTTGATGAAACTTGAAGTGCATGTTTATAACCCAAATGTCTGGTTTGCTTTCGATATTCGAGCATATCGGAACGTAACTTCCTGATTGTACAATTTTTATGCGTTTAAAAAAAACATGTTAGTATATCACCGCTACACCCTAATGATGGTTGAAAATCAGATAAAAATTGCCGGACAACATTGATGTGTAAAATATGGTATATCAAGGTTGTGGACCCTCTAAAGGTCACAATTTTGATTCGATTTTGATGAAACTTGGAATGCATGTTTATATCCCAAAGATCTTGGTTCCTTTCTATATTTGCGCATATCGGATTGTAACTTCATGAATTATGGCCCCTGATGGTACGAAAAAAATCACGTTTTTAGCTTGTGGTGCCTGTAGAGGTCACAATTTTTATCCAATTTAAAAAAAACGTGTGAATATTTCACCATTACACACTATGATCTTGGTTCCTTTTGATAATTGCGGATACCTGAAATTAACTTCCTGGATTATGGCCCCTGATTGTTTGAAAAATCGCATTTTTAGTTTGCGGATTCTCTAGAGGTCACAAAAAAAACGTTTTAATACATCACCATTCCACCATAATGAAGGTTGAATTCGAATTTAGGGAAAATCTAAATGAAACTGCCCGACAAAATGGCCGCTCTTTGTACACAAATTGTGTAGAAGTGTGTAATACGAAGGTTGTGGACCCTCTGGAGGTCACAATTTTTATCCAATTTTGATGAAACTTAAAACATATCTTTATATCCCAAAGATCTCAGTCCCTTTTGATATTTGCACATTTCAGGCCACAACTTTCTGGATTATTGCACCAGATTGTACAAAAAATCGCGTTTGTTTTTAGCTTGTTCTCTATCCATCTCTTGCAAAATGTGGGCTTACCTGCCTGGCAGCCGCTGCTTATCTAATTTGGAATATTTGGATGAAACTTTAAATATATGTTTTTATCATAAAGATCTTGGTTCCTTTTGATAATCACACATATCCGAACGTAACTTCCTGGATTATGGCCCCTGATTGGTCGAAAAATTGCATTTTTAGCTTGTGGATTTTTAAAAATATTTTTTTATCATAAAGTTCTTGGTTCCTTTTGATAATCACACATATCCGAACGTAACTTCCTGGATTATGGCCCCTGATTGGTCGAAAAATTGCATTTTTAGCTTGTGGATTTTAAAAACCATTTAGATATATCACCATTCCACCAGGTTGAATTGGAATTTCGGGAAAATCGAAATGAAACTGCCCGACAAAATGGCTGCTCTTTGTACGCAAATTGTGTATAAGTATGTAATACAATGGTTATGGACCCTCTAGAGGTCACAATTTTTATTCGATTTTGATGAAACTTAAAACATACCTTTAAATTCCAACAATCTTAGTCCCTGTCGATATTTGCACATTTCAGACCATAACTTTCTGGATTATGGCACCTGATTGTACAAAAAATCGTTTTTATACGCCCACATGGAAATGTGGACGTATATTGCTGTCGCCCCTGTCAGTCCGTCCTTCCGTCAGTACATCGTCCACAATTTCTTGTGAATGCTCTAACGCCAAAAGTTATCATCCAGTTGTTTTAAAATTGATATATGTTGTTTACATTAGTGAGATGAAGAAGCCTATTTAATTTCAATAATGTCCGTTTATTAATTACGTCTAGAGTTATGGCCCTTGTTTCGCTTTGTTGAAATTTATATGCAATATTTAATTAGGGAAACGAACAAGCCTATTGAATTTCAGCAATTTCCATTTATTACTTCTAGAGTTATCGCCCTTGTTTCACTTTGTTTAAAGGCTCAATACCACTCTTGTTGTAACTGAATAAATTGTCCCAATCTTTATTCTGGTCAACAAATTCCACTATTTTACAATATTCCAATTAATTGATGATACAAATTTCATCTTAACACACCTAATCTAAAAAATTGGAAAAATTCAACTAAATGATTTGAAAAGCCTGACATGAAGCTTTTCAAATGTGACTTGGATTTAGAAATATTTTTGAACCCTCTGGACAAGTAAAATAGGATTTAATGGATAATTTACACAACAGGTAGGACACTAACATATCTAGTACTTAGAATAAGGCTATTTTTTATTTTTTGGAGCTGTCAAGCCAGCAAGAATGTTATTGTCCCTTTAACGTTGTGAACACTCTAACGGCAAAAGTTATTATCCGATCTTTCTGACATTTATATGCATTTAATTAGTGAAACGATGAAGCCTATTGAATTTCAGCAATTTCCGTGTATAACGTCTAGAGTTATGGCCCTTGTTTCACTTTATTGAACCTTGTGAATGCTCTTACATCAAAAGTTATCTGCCGATCTGTATGAAATTTACATGCGTCATTTAAATTAGTAAAGAGAAGAATCCTATTGAATTTCAGCAATTTCCGTTTATTACTTCTAGAGTTGTGGCCCTTGTTTGACTTTGTTCAGCTTGATTGATGAAAGATACAGGGTGACACAAAAAAAAAGTTCATCAATAAAAATCGAATAACTCTCAAAATTTTATTTAGATTAACACAGCTACATTAGGTTAAGTCTATGTAGCAGACATCTCCAAAGTTTCAAGTCTGTACCACAAAAACTCTTTGTTTAACTGGCGGTCAAAAAATGTGCTCTAAATGAGCTCCCCGGTGCTGCAAGCACATTTGGATCCGGCGGGCAAAGTTCTCGATGACCCTCCCACATTCTTCCCTTTGGATCGCTTTTATTGCTGCTGTGATTGCTGCCTTCAGATCAGGGATAGTCTGGGGGTTATTGCCATACACCCTGTCCTTAAGGTTTCCCCACAGATAAAAATCTGGGGCGTTCAAGTCCGGTGAATGCGGCGACCACTCCGGGTCACACCTGCGGCTGATCAGTCGGTCAGGGAAACGCTGCTGTAGCCATGCCAATGATTCGTTTGAGGTGTGGGGTGTGGCAACATCCTGCTGGAACCACTGGAGGTCCCTGACGACCCCTCTTCATTATTCAAGCTTAGGTGATGAACGCTTTTTTTGTGTCACCCGGTATCATCCGATATGTATGAAATTTATATGCATCATTTAAATTTGTGAAACAGAGGTCTATTGAATTTCAGCAATTTCTGTCAATAATTTCAAGAGTTATGGCCCTTGTTTCGCTTTGTTCAACCTTGTTAATGCTCGATTGATGAAAGTTATCATCCGATATGTATGAAATTTATATGCATCATTTAAATTAGTGAAACGAGAAAGCCTATTGAATTTCAGCAATTTCCGTTTATTACTTCTGGAGTTATGCCCCTTGTTTCACTTTGTTCAACATTGTTAATGCTCGATTGATGAAAGTTATCATCCGATAATGGCGATATGTATGAAATTTATATGCATCATTTAAATTTGTGAAACAGAGGTCTATTGAATTTCAGCAATTTCCGTCAATAATTTCTAGAGTTATGGCGTTGTGAACCTTGTGAACATTTGAATGACAAAAGTGATCATCTGATCTGTATGAAATTTATATGCATTATTTAAATTAGTAAAACGAAAAAGCCTGTCAAATTTCAACAATTTCTGTCAATTACTTTCAGATTTGAGACCCTTGTTTCAGTTTGTAGAATCTTGTATGGAACTGTCTTGTAAAGGCCCCCAATTACCTACTAAGGAATAAATATGCAACAACCCTTGTCGACCGCTCGGACGATTTAGCTGCTGTGGGTGTATGTTTCGTTGCCTAGCAACCTATCTTTGTTTTTAAGCTTCTTCTCTTCTATCCATCTCTTGCAAAATGTGGGTGTATCCTGCCTGGCAGCCGCTGGTCAATTTTATGAATTTATTTTCTTGCTCTTATTTGTGATATGTACCACATTTTATGGCTAAAAATGAAGGAAAAAACACAATTTTTTGCGGTCTCGGGCATGGCCATCTTGGATTGGATACCAAACCTCATCAAAAAGATTAGTTTTGCTCGAGTGGGTTTACAGTTACTACCAGTGAGCACGGGAGTATGATTTGGTGAAGAAACGGAGAAAGCTGGATGAAAGTAGTTGGCCATTTCATAGAGATTTTTTGATAGAGGGTGTCAAGCTGTGCATAAAACCTTTTCGCTGTTTTGACCTAACCCCGCGTCATAAAAAATAGATCTAATGGTTCTAATCTTAGCAGTAGTTGTGTTTTATTCGCCATATGTTACAATTTTGCTGATCATTACTCTCAGAGGATAGATGCGACTTTATGATCTTCACATTGGGGCAAGGAAGACCCCCACTAAAATCACCAATCACCACCATTTTTAAACGCCCACATTTCCATGTGGACTTCTATTGTCATCGCCCCAGTTCGTCAAGACACTCTACAGGTCACAATTTTATCTGATGTTGACGAAACTTGAAATATAGGTATATCTCCCAAAGATCTTGGTTCCTTTCAAAATTGGCATTTATCGGACCATAACTTCGAGGATTATGGCCGCTGATTGTGTGAAAAATAACGTTTTTAGCTTGTGGACACTCTATAGGTCACAATGTTCATCTGATTTTGATCAAATTTGAAATGCAAGTTTATAACCCAACGCTCTTGGTTCATTTCGATATTCACACGTTGGATTGTAACTTTTTGAATTATGGCCCCTGATTGTACGAAAAATTGTGTTTTTAGCTTGTGGTCCCTCTAGAGGTCACAATTTTTATCAGATTTAAAAACCTTTTGAATATATCACCGTCACAACATAATGTAGGTTAAGTATGAATTTCGTGAAAATCGAACCAAAACTTTTGGACAGAATGACCGCCCCTTGTACGCAAATAGTTTAAAAGTATGGTACATCAAGGTTGTGGACTTGTGGACCCTCTAGAGGTCACAAATTTGATCCCATTTTGATGAAACTTTGTTTATATCACACAGATCTCGGATCCTTTCGTGCGATGATTGCACATATCCGAACATAACTTCCTGGATTATGGCCACTGACTTTTCGAAAATTCGCATTTTTAGCTTGTGGACCCGCTAGAAGTCACTATTTGTATTCAATTTTATAAACTGTGTAAATATATCACTGATACACATCAATGAAGGTTTAGTTCGAATTTTGTAAAAATCTAACCGAAACTGCCAGACAAAATGGTTGCACCTTCTACACAAATAGAAGTCACAATTTTTATCCGATTTTGATGGAACTTGAAATGTATGTTTATAACCCAAAGATCTTGGTTCCTTTCAATATTAGTGCATAACAGACCGTAACTTCCTGGATTATGGCCCCTGATTGTACGAAAAATTGTGTTTTTGTCATCCACCTTTCGAAGAAAGCATGGGACTATTAAAATGGGTTCGTCCATCTGTCCGTCCATCCGTCTGTTTGTCCGTCACACTTTTTGGGACACAATAACTCTCTTTCTAATTGAGCTACAATGTTCAAACTTGGTGTAGGTGTTTATTAGGTCAATGCCGTGATGGAGTTTGAAGATGAGCATTTTCGGCTTAGGGTAAGCAGAGATAAGCAAATTGATTGGTTGATGCTTTGGGACACGATAACTTTAGTTCTAATTAAGTGAGAGTGATGAAACTTATTGTATAGTTTCATTACATCAATACCTTGTCTAAGTTTGATAATGAGCATTTTCTGCTCAGGGTAAGCAGAGCGATAAGCAATTTGATTGGTCGAGACTTTGGAACACAATACTCATTCTAATCGAGTTAGAATGTTCACACTTGGTATAGGTGTCTATTAGGTGAATGCCTTGATGGAGTTCGAAGATGAGAATTTTCGGCTTAAGGTAAGCAGAGATAAGCAATTTGATTGGTTGATATACATCAATACCTTGACTAAATTCAATTATGAATATTTTCTGCTGAGGGTATGCAGAGCGATAAGCAATTTGATTGGTCGAGACTTTGAAACACAATAACTCTCCTTCTAATTGAGGTAGAATGTTTATACTTGGTGTAGGCCTTCATTAGGTGAATGCCTTGACGGAGTTCTATGATGAACATTGTCTGCTTACAGTAAGCAGAAATAAGCAATCTGATTGGTTGATGCTTTGAGGCACGATAAGTTTGGTTATAATGAAGTGAGAGCAATGGAACTCCGAATATAGATTTATTATATCATTACCATGACTAATTTCGATGGTGAGAATTTTCTGCTTAGGCTAATGAGCGATAAGCAATTTGATTGGTCAAGACTTCGGAACATAACAACTCTGCTTTTAATTGAGGTAGAATGTTTAGACTTGATGTAGATGTTCATTAGGTGAATGTCTTGACTGAGTTCAATGATTAACATTTCGAGCTGAAGCTAAGCACCCGTCTTCATTAGCCCAGTTCGGAGCAGAACAGTAGGACGTTAAACCCCATTTCATTTCATTTCATTTGAAGCTAAGCAGAGCTAATCAATTTCATTGGTCAATGCTTTGGGACAAGATAATCTTGATTCTATCTGATAGAGAGTGATGAAACTTAGTGTATAGTTTGATTGCTTGATACTTTTGAAAAAATGCGATTATTTAATGTGTGTCATCTATTTATTTTGGGATTTCGGCGGGGGACATCAATTTTTATCCGATTTTGTTGAAAATTGAAATGTAAGTTTATAACCCAAAGATCTTGGTTCCTGTCGATATTTGCGCATATCGGAACGTAACTTCCTGAATTATGGCCCCTGATTGTACGAAAAATCGCGTTTTTATCTTGTGGACCCTATAGAGGTCATAATTTTTATGCGATTTAAAAAAACGTATTATTATATAACCGTTACACCCTAAGGACGGCTGAGTTCGAATTTCGTGAAAATCGGCCCAAAACTGACAGACAAAATGGCCGCCCCTCGTTCTCAAATAGAGTAAAAATAGGTTGTAGACCCTATAGAGGTCACAATTTTTATCCAATTTTGTTGAAACTTGAAATGTAAGTTTATAACCCGAAGATCTCAGTTCCTTTCGATATTCGCACTTATCGTACCGTTACTTCCTGAATTATGTCCCCTGATTGTATGAAAAATCGAGTTTTTAGCTTGTGGACCCTATAGAGGTGATAATTTTTATCTGATTTACAAAATCGTATTATTATATCACCGTTACACCATAAGGACGACTGAGTTCGAATTTTGTGAAAATCGACCCAAAACTGACAGACAAAATGGCCACCCCTCGTTCTCAAATAGCATAAAAATATGGTATATCAAGGATGTAGACCCTATAGAGGTCACAATTTTGATCCGATTTTGTTGAAACTTGAAATGTAAGTTTATAACCCAAAGATCTTGGTTCCTTTTGATATTTGCGCATATCGAATTGTAATTTCCAGAATTATGACCCTTGATTGTAGGAAAAATCACTTTCTTTTTATCTTGTTCTCTATCCATCTCTCGAAAATGTGGGCGTATCCTGCCTGGCAGCCGCTGGTTTATTTTATTTTTTAGCTTGTTCTCTGTCCATCTCTTACAAAATGACCTGAGAAATTGCAAATTTGGTCAAAAATCACCCAGAGACTGTATCTCAATAATGGTGAAATTTTGAGATCGTCCCTTCTGACTGTGAAGTGGTAAGGAGGAGTCCATAAAATCCCCCTGAGATGAACTCGATCTGCCTGCTATATTATGGGAGATTAGATAAAGAGCTGGCAGGTCTCACTATAATTGTTAAAAACTAGATAATGTAAAGGGAATTTGCTGAAAATTTCAGTCTTGAAATTGATCCAATCTGAACCAAGATTTTAGCGATTGAATTTTCGGCCTAGCCTTGATCATCATTACTAAAGTCGGTACAATACAAAACATAGTCTCGATTATCCATTTCATGATGATTAGACAAACCCACAGACACCACACATACATTGCAAGTAATACACAACAAATCTAGTAAATGGATCCGTGTATATAGGTAAAGAGAATATAACCAAGAAAATATGCAATAAACACCAGTTAATATCCAGTATACTCCACTTAGTTTACAATATACACCAGTTCATATCCTTTATCACCCAATAATACATTCTACAGTAGATATCGCTTGTGTGAAAAATTTCATAATCTACTGCGATATCTCCAAGGAGATATCGCTTTACATGAATTTGATTGGTCTGTTGAAAAGGAACTACTTTTTATACGCCCACATTGAAATGTGGTCGTATATTGTTGTCGCCCCCAGCCGGCAGTCCGTTGCTCCGGCGTCAATAGGCTCTGGCTCTATAGGCTAAAGTTAATATCCGATTGATCGTCTGTCGTCCACAATTTCTTGTGAACGCTGTAACTCCAAAAGTTAATATCCGATTGTTTTAAAATTTATACACAGTGTTTAAGATCATGAGACGAAGAAGCCTATTGATTTTCAGCGATTTTCAATAATTACTGCCAGAATTATGGCCCTTGATCACTTTGAAAAATCTTGTGGACTCTAGCTAGGGGCTAAAGTTAATATCCGGTTGACTTTAAATTGATACACAGTGTTTAAGGTCTTGAGACAAACAAGTATATTGATTTTCAATGAATCTTTATGACTTGAACTGCTAAATCCATGATGTTAAAAGTTTCGTATTCTAAACGTTAGCATGGGGCAGAACTTTATAAAAACCAAACAAATTCTAATGGTTTTCTGATAATTACTTAATGAGTAGGAGATTTTATTTATCACTCAATCCTTTCTTACATGCACAAATAAATAAATATAATTTTTTGCTATTGATTTCACTTTCACTGAACCTGATTACATTACGGCGTAGTGATACATCATTTTTCGACAAAAATTCAACCATTGCAAAGTCCTTTATATTGGCCCAGTGTTTCCATCAAGGTCAATTAAATAACAATAGTACATTTTTAATAAAAAAAAAAGTTACTTTTATTAAGAAATGAACTGTTCTTTGAAAATAAATAAAAGTAGTTCATTTTCAACTAACCAATCAAATTCATTTCAATGTGGGCGTATAAAAAGTAGTTCCTTTTCAACAGACCAATCAAATTCATGTAAAGCGATATCTCCTAAGGAGATATTGCAGTAGATTATGAAATATATCAGTTATCACACAAGCAATATCTACTGTTCGTCCGTCTGTCGTCCACAATTTCTTGTGAACGCTGTAACTCCAAAAGTTAATATCCGATTGTTTTAAAATTGATATATGTGGTTTACATTAGTGAGGTGAAAAGGCCTATTTAATTTCAATAATTTCTGTTCATTATGGGCCTTGTTTCACTTTGTTGAACCTTGTGAACGCTATTACACCAAAAGTTATCATCCGATCTTTGTGAAATTCATATGCATTATTGCCTCTATGAACAACCATTCGCAGACGCTGTCATTGAAGTCGACGTCAATTCTATAAGTTGTAGATGTTATTTTTGTGAAAAATCATTGGAAGAAGAGAGAACATGGTGGGACTGGACAAATTATATAGTCTTTGTGGGTGCAAAGGAAACAATGCTGAAGATAAACCTATTGTTTACAATGTAACGTGTTGTTGACCTCATGACCCATTGACGTCAATATCATGACCTATGATGTGTAGATCACGTGATATGGATATCATGGCTATTGACTGTGTCTGAGATACTTCTCTGCAGGTAGCGTGTCTCAGATGTTTAGAATGTATTGAACCTTGTGAATGCTCTAACGCCAAAAGTGATCATCCGATCTTTGTAAAATTTATATGCATCATTTAAATTAGTGAAACGATGAAGCCTATTGAATTTCAGCAATTTACAATAATTACTTCCAGAGTTATGGCCCTTGTTTAACTTTGTTGAACCATGAATCCGACATCATTTTCATGTCCCAATTTATTTCCTTATTATTTCAGCCAAAAAATCTTTGAGTAATCCGTACTCTGAATATTCCGAATTACGATATCAATCAGCCGTTCCGTCACATGATTTTCATTGAATCAACACTGTATAATCCGGCCTTCAATCGGTGGGTGTGAAGCCACAAAAGATTAACAAGCAATCACCAATCAATTATCAGTCAGATTAAAACTTGCTTGCGTAGGTCTTTGTTGATTACTTTCTTTGTAAGACAGTTGTGACAAATACTCAAGAATACCCATGTATTTTCCCACGAATTATTCACAGTCGTAAAATTATTCCTAGCACCTGTTGGAAACATTCGTTGCGCATGTCGATTGAACTTGAATACCTAAGTTTGTTCACACTACGGATCTATCCGAACCGTGTGACAACGACCAGGACATAGAACGACAGATTATCGATGAACACGTGACACCAAAGACAAGTGTGCGATCAACTGAAGACGATGAAGAAGATAAATTGACCTATTCAAAATGCCTACCCATGTTAAATGAAATACAAATTAATGTAATAAAATTTTGAATGTACAGAAAGGTTTATCATTTTTAAAGGGATAACGTTCTGGGAATTCAAAGCTACATTATAATAATACTTCCGGTTTTCGAAGTTACAATAATACTTCCAGCTTTGAGAAAACTGAGTATTCCGACACTCTGCGTAATCCTACATATTGCAACGATCCCGTATGATGTCAGATTTAACAGAGTCCAACGATATGGAAAGTAGAAATATCCAATCTTTCTAGAAAATACTGGATTCCCTGAAAAACACTCATGGTTCATCAAATCTTTAATACTGGAAACTTACAATAATAATTATCTACATACACTTACAGGACTGTAGATAACCGACTAGTAGGCCTACCTTATGCTACTAAGTCGGATAAACCTAAAAGACTGAAGTATCGAGTACAATCACATATTTATATGGAATTACTTCTAACCACTTGTCAAGATCAAGTGTTGACATAAACTAGCATATATTGATGTAACAATTTACAATATAAGAAATAAAACACTGGTAAATAAAGCAATTAATAGATTAATCATATGGTTGGCATGTTCACCAGACAGGCCATATTGGCAGTTACTTTCTATCTATAACAGTTTTATACACAATAAGGGTTTATAATAAATTAACATTTCACCCTTGGCTATAGTCACCTTTCAATAGCACACACACACACAATGTTTTGAAGAAATAGAATAATTATTGTCCTTGGGGTTTACATGTATACAGGATTCAATGTGATGACTTTACTTTTTATACGCCCACATTGAAATGTGGTCATATATTGTCGTTGCCCCCGGCGGTCCGCCGTCCACAAGCTCTAGAGGCTAAAGTTAATATTCGATTGACTTTAAATTTATACACAGTGTTTAAGGTCATCATGAGACGAAGTCTATTGATTTTCACCGATTTCCGATAATTACTGCCAGAGTTATGGTCCTTGATCACTTTGAAAATTAGAGTCTAAAGTTAATATCCGATTGACTTTAAATTTATACACTGTGTTTAAGGTGATGAGACGAAGAAACCTATTGATTTTCACTTTGAAAATTCTTGTGGACGCTTTAGAGTCTAAAGTTAATATCCGATTGACTTTAAATTTATACACAGTGTTTAAGGTGATGAGACAAAGAAACCTATTGATTTTCAATGATTTCTGATAATTACTGCCAGAGTTATGGCCCTTGATCACTTTGAAAAATCTTGTGGATGCTTTAGAGACCGTAGTTATCATTTGATTGATTTTATATTTATACACCATTTACGCAAAGTTTAAGGTCTTGGGACGAACAAGTATATTGATTTTCAACGATTTTTGGTAACTTGAACAGCTAAATCCATGGTATTAAATGTTTAGTATACTAAACGTTAGCATGGGCCAAACAAATTCTAATGATTTTCTGATAATTACTTAATGAGTTGTTACTTAAAGATGGGTTCCCAGACAAGTTTTTATCGGGTGGTTATTTCCAATAAAAGTATGGTAATTTTGGTATATATGGAAAGTAGAGATATCCAATCTTACTAGAAAAATACTTGATTCCCCGATAAACACTCATGGATCGTATACAGGACAAAAATGTAAGGGTTCCCCTAATCAACAGCCCGACGATTAGGAATTTCTGCACGCTTGATGTCAAAGGTCACACGCGAACACTGAGCGCTTGATGTACAAGATGATAACCTTTATGAAGAGTTAGACATACAACACTTTCTGAGATAAAAATGACGGAAAAAGACGTGGGTAGTGGATAATCCGAGAATTTAATTAAGATTCGATATTTGTAATAAATAGTAAGCGATTAAAGACAACATTGTCTTATGTATGCAATAAATTCTAGTCTGACTTCCAAGAGAGGTAAGTCACGTGACGTAAACATGACCTGGTTTGATCGAATTTTTATAGCTGGACATTCCTTCGCAATTACAATGTTTGAGAAGGATTTGAAGCAAAATTATGACAAATTAATTAGTTTGAATATGTTTTTAGTCCATATATACCATTAAATCACCCAGTTTGTACGCAGGAACCCATTTTTAATATAACCAGCACAGTTATATATCCTCCTCACTGTTTTTAATACGTCCTCGTATTATATTGATTAGCAATTTAATTTATAAAATGAAATCTGGGAACATATGTTGAACACGTAACTATTAATGTACAGTTTTAA
The DNA here is from genome assembly GCF_932274485.2 of Patella vulgata. Taxonomy (NCBI): domain Eukaryota; kingdom Metazoa; phylum Mollusca; class Gastropoda; family Patellidae; genus Patella; species Patella vulgata. Next base: position 36,116,149 of record NC_065883.2, read on the forward strand.
CTACCACATATTTTCTTCGAATACATCCACCAGATATGGTATAAAATCGTCGTAGAATTCTGGGTCTTCCTTGTATATTTTATCAGTCCACGCGTGACGTCAATGGTTGCACGCGGAGATTGATCACTTGATGATGTACATGTTAATAAACTTTATGGAGACTTAGACGTACAACACTTGCTGAGATAAAAATCACGGAAAAAGACTTGGGCAGTGGATAATCTGAGAATTTAATTAGGCTTCAATATTTATGATAAATGAATAGCGATTAAAGACAACATCGTCTTGTGTATGCAATGAATTCTCTTCAGACTTCGCACCCGTTGCTAGGTAGTTCGTCAGCTAAGTCACATGACACAAACATGACCTCTTTTAAACAGTGTTTTGAGAAGGATTTGAAGCAAAAATTTTGACAGATTAATTAGTATTAGTTTGAATATGTTTTTAGTCCAAATACATCATCAAATCACCCTGTTTGTACATAGGAACGTATCTTTAAAATCATTTAAACCTATTTTATGAACATCTAATCTAATGAATAGTGATGATATTGTGCATGAGGAGAAGTATGTTTAATTTTTCTAGAACGCCTAATGCCATTACCAATACATAACATGCTGTCTTGATGACTTATATAATTTAGGTTAGAAGCTACAAAGAGTGCAATATTACCAGAACTGGTAGAGTTAACCAATGATGAAGAGAGTTATGTTCGCATTATTGGTCTGGAAACTGTTGTTAATATTCTTACTTTACTTGATAATGGTAAGTCATTTATATTTCAAAGACATTTCTACTTATAAGACTTATGTTTTTTTATAATCCCAGGATGTTTATTTTAGCTTTATTGTGGTAAGATTTTGACTAAACAATGATAGCATTTTCAACATGTACCGGTAGTATTCATTTTTATACGCCTACATTGAAATGTGGTCGTATATTGTCGTCGCCCCCGTCTGTCCGGCGTCCACAATTGCTATTGATTTTCAATGATATCCGATAATTACTGTCAGAGTCATGTTCCTTGATCACTTTGAAATATCTTGGGGAGGCTAAAGTTATTATTCGATTGACTTTAGATTTATACACAGTATTTAAGGTCATGAGACAAAGAAGCCTATTGATTTCTAACGATTTCTGATAATTACTGCCAGAGTTATCACTACAAATATGGTATCATTTAATATGGGTTTTTTAGCGTTGGTTACTATTCATACTGTTTAACTTCAAAACCGTGTTTGATAATTGATAAAAATCGTTGAAGAATAACAAAAATGGTTTAATTAGTAATATGTTTTAGATTAATGGCAACGGCTTTAGTTTCTCCGAGATGCGTTTAAAAATGGACTACCCATGCACTTATCTATGACGTTCATTTATTGGACGAGCCGTTGAATTTCCCGAGATACGTTTAAAAATGGACTTCCCGTTCAATTATCAAGGGCGTTCATTTGTTAGATGAGCCGTTGAATTTCCCGAGATACGTTACATCGTGTTTTGCCATGCTTCCCGCAAAGAATTCGCGAGAAGCTAGGGTCGAAATAATATTGTCTATAATTAAATGAAGGAGTTGTAATACAGTAATGCTGCCGCGAAAACGTGTACATGTATAATGTACAGGCCGGTTTGAATAACAGCAAAATGAGTTAGGTAATCTCGGGAAAACATTTACCGGCATTCTGTATCGGTTAGGATTTTTTTCTAACGCACTGTACATTCGGCCAAAATGTATGCAACAATGAACAACTTACAATTTTTATACGTCCACATTCATAATGTGAACGTATTATGCCGTCGCCCCTGTCTGTGTGTGTGTGTGTGTGTATGTATGTATGTGTGTGTGTGTGTGTGTGTGTGTGTGTGTGTGTGTGTCTGTGGTTCGCCTACAGGGCGCAATTCTTCATGGATTTTCTTCAAACTTGGTATACTTATTCCTTATACCCCAAGGAAGATCCCTATTGTTTTTGGTGCATGCCCGACCCCCCGGGGCAGAGCCACGCCCATTTCTAGTATTTGTTTGTTTGTCGTCTACAGGCCACATTTCTTAACTAATAATCTTGAAACTTTGCATACACATTCTTTGTACCCTAAGGAACATCCCTATCGTTTGGGGTGCATGCCCAACCCCCAGGGGCAGAGCCACGCCCATTTTCTTTTCGTGTGTCTTTGTGTCGCCTACAGGGCGCAATTCTTACTGGATTTTCTTCAAACTTGGTATACTTATTCCTTATACCCCAAGGAAGATCCCTATTGTTTTTGGTGCATGCCCGACCCCCAGGGGCAGAGCCACGCCCATTTCTAGTATTTGTTTGTTTGTCGTCTACAGGCCACATTTCTTAACTTATAATCTTGCATACACATTCTTTGTACCCTAAGGAACATCCCTATCGTTTGGGGTACATGCCCAACCCCCAGGGGCAGAGCCACGCCCATTTCCCATTTTCTTTTCGTGTGTCTTTGTGTCGCCTACAGGGCGCAATTCTTACTGGATTTTCTTCAAACTTGGTATACTTATTCCTTATACCCCAAGGAAGATCCCTATTGTTTTTGGTGCATGCCCGACCCCCAGGGGCAGAGCCACGCCCATTTCTAGTATTTGTTTGTTTGTCGTCTACAGGCCACATTTCTTAACTTATAATCTTGCATACACATTCTTTGTACCCTAAGGAACATCCCTATCGTTTGGGGTACATGCCCAACCCCCAGGGGCAGAGCCACACTTTATATACTTATTCTTTGTACCCTAAGGAACATTCCTATCATTTGGAACATCCTTATCATTTGGAGTAGGCCCTACATGCCCAACCCCCAGGGGCAGAGCCATGCCAATTTTCTTTTTGTGTGTCGCCTACAGGCCACAATTCTAAATCGATCATCTTGAAACTTAAAATACATATTCCTTATACCCTGAGGTTGGTCCCTTTTCTTTTGGGTGTATGCCCGATTTTGGGGAGATAACTCCATTTAACAATGTCAAACTCCATTTAACAATGTCAAACTGACGTGATATGCTTTAAATAGTTGTCACCCATGTAACATTCGGGTTTTTGTGAGTGGTTTCTGAGAGCCTTTGTTCAACTTATTTTTCAGAACGCTTTGTAAGTGTTAGAAGTATTTATACCGGTTATTTGTTGACGTTTCAAACCACCGTTTTCTCCCCCTTTCCTCCCACTGCTAAAGACCTTTTGGTACTGCAATGACAATGTCTCTCTCTCTCTCTCTCTCTCTCTCACACTAAATAAATTATAAATTCATGTAACTGCAAGTACATGTGCGTTTTCAGGATGTACATTTTTAAAAAGTCTTATGTTTGGGTGTCATTCGTTATTATAATTTAGTACCAAATTTATTATTAATAATTTGTCTTTTAAGAATATTAAGTACTTTTGTCAGATTGGGATTTAATTTCAGACTTCGGTTTCACTTGGTTCGGAGGAGATAACTCCGTCTAACAATGTCAAACTGGCGTGATATGCTTTAAAGAGTTGTCTCCCATGTAAAATTCGGCGTGATATGCTTTAAAGAGTTGTCTCCCATGTAAAATTCGGGTTTTTGTGAGTGTTTTCTGATAGCCTTTGTTAAACTTATTTTTATTAATATTTTGTCTGTAAAAAATCTACAGGTTACAATTATTAATATATTTTTATCAAATTAGCATTATCCACCATAGGTTGTAACTATTTATATTGTTCCATATCCCACCCCCAGGGGCAGAGCCACACCCAATTTTTGTGTTTATCGTCTGCAGGCTGCAATTTTGAATGGATCATCCTGGAACTTTGCTATTTATTTCTTATACCGTAAAGACAGCAATTATTTATATTGGAGCATGCCCCGACCCCCCAGGAATGTGGACGTATATTGCAGCGGTACCGATGCTCTTGTTTAAAACGTATCATTACATCTTCGTCTATAACTTAGATATAATCCATCAATTATTGGCTGCTATAAAATCCAAACTTTAAATTATATAGTAGTAAAAAATCTGTGAGTAGGCGAACAGCCCTTCCAGATTTCTCTCAGCTACTAGTTTCGTTCTTATTTGAACTCTTCAGGCTTAAATGAGGATGTGCGGTGGCCCTCTATATATAGTCTTGGTGGGCACCGGAGCACGTGACGTCACAAATGGACCGGAGTCAATCTTTGGCACCGGAGTCGATTATTCCGAAAAGTGTGCAAATTTGCCGTCATGATTATGCTAATTAGCATTGACTCAAGGCTCCTAACCCTTTTGAACTTTAAGTTTAAACTTTTCTAAACTAGAGAGGGAATAAAAATAACTCTATTAGGTTAAGGGCGTGTATGCACTAATTTTTTATTAGTTATCGCCGTGGGGGTACCACGGCTAGATTAAATGGGAACTCGTCCCTGTTTTCATATTCTGCCTTGAGTTAGGCTGAGAATTACGCTACTATTTCGCATACTTTGAAAAGTGGCTCTAGGAAAGTCTTTCTTGAATTCAACAAGGAGCTCACAAAGTTGTTTTTGCGTTTCTCTGTTGAAACGTTGTAAAAAAAACCAGTCTTCTTTGCTGATGTTTGATTCTGCCAAATCATCGCGATTCAATGTGCGAAAAAGTGGCCAGGCCTCTAGTTCGAGACAAGGATCGACTCCTTCACAAAAGGCCTCCCAGTTACTCATGGTTGGGAATGGTATAGGACAAGGCAAACTGTCATATTTTACCTCCGTTGTCCGTAATAGTAGCAACCCTGGTTTTGATGCTATTACTTGAACAACTTTCCTCACATTGAGGGGAAAGATGACCGATGCTTTGTTTCACAGCGGTGTCCAAGATATCAACTTGGTGTTTAGTTTTCTGGTGACGGGTAAGATCATCCAACCTTTTGTAATTTTGGTTGCACAATTTACACCAGAACTTAAAGGGCCAATCCGGATAATATTTTGGAGAATAAAACTGCTTATTTTTGTGTAAAAATAGCTTAAAATCCTCTAACTTAGGGCCGAGCAACTAACTCAGTATATATGATATGTTTTCAAACAACTTAAATGGAGATCTGTGTCCCAAGGAGTATTATTTGGTGTCTGATAAAACCAGACTTTTATTTTATAAAGATAATGTTTAGGTGAAATTTACTTTTCGTTATCAAGTATAGCACGTGGGTCATTCACAGTATAGACCTCTAAAGGAACGGGAATCGAATCTCAGGTCATCCAACGAAACAATTGACCCGAAATCTTAAAACGATTACATGACCGGATAAGCAATTTCGACGTGCACGTCCACACGACTCAATATTTTGAGCTGAAATTTTGAGACAAACTAAATACACCACTCCTATATTTTGGTGCTTAAATTTCATACGTACTCGGATTTTTATTTTTGAGGCTCTGTTCAAATCGGGATAGACCCTTTAAGCTGGATGTGAAAGCTACGGTAGTGCCGCTTCAAGTTGTATGAGCGCGTGAAAATCTCCCTGCAAATTCCACAGATGTGCTTCATTTTCAAAAGTAGGAATAGTAGTGAACGTCCCTATTGTGACGTCATGGGATATCTCTATGGCCTAGTGCTGGCAGTGTGCCAGGTGTTTTGAGCTGAGTCGATAATACGAGTTCCAAAAGTAAAGGTGCACACGAGAGAAATAGCTAACGGAATTTAAAGATTGTAGTGCAAAGGGGTCAGTGGGGAAAAAGAGTAAACAATAAAGTGGGGGACCCCTCGGGACTACATCTTATCGTTAATGCCATCCGGTGCGAATGTTCTTAAAGTGTGAATCCATTTGAATTCATTGGCTTTCCTTACGGCATCGTTTTTGCCATTTTCTGGGTCAGTCTTAAAAAGCTCTATTATTTTAATCATGACATTCCTACTCGTATGTTTATCTAAGTTGAAGTGTAAAGCGACCGGCTTTGGCCTGCTGTGTCTAATATCTGCATAGTGTTCCTTTATCCGTTTAGAAAAAGCACGTTTGCTTTCTCCTACGTATTGTTTTTTGCAGAGAGAGCATGTTAATAGGTAGACTATATTTCTACTTAAACAATTATAGCCCGTGCGACAGGAATATTTCTTACCAGTTTTACCACTAATGAAGTAGTTATTTTGGTCTAATTTGTGGCAGATATCACAATCCTTCTTGAAGATTGCGACTATATTCTTACTCTGTGTTACTCGGCGACAAATCTCCGCTGTGACAATATACATCTACTTCAAATGTCGCCCAATTCATTTCGGTGGAAGCGGATATTGAATAAAGCCATTTCACACACACATACGTTTACATTACATGCGCATGTCATATATTTATACAATGTCCATGAGTGTGTTACATGTAATTTGCGCCTTCACTCCGTTATTTTGAGTAGCCTACACTTTCTGAATGATTCCATTCTTTTGTACGAATGCATGACCACTCGGACCAACTAATAGACCGCTCGTACGAAACAAAAAGACTACTCGGACCATACAAAAGGACCAATCGGACCAATAATAAAGTGTTGTTTTAATAAGTTAATAATTGCGTTTGTATTAATATGACTACTCGAATCAATAATAAAGTGTTGTTTTAATTGTTGTTTTAATAAATTGATAATTGTGTTTGTTTTAATATGCATACATTTTCTTTGAAATAATAAAATGTTATGTACTTACCCGTGGCATTGTTTCATCATGAACCACATCAAAGAAAATCAGTTAAAACAACGATTAATTTGTATGTATCTGTACTCACACGTGTTACTAGCTGCAATATTTGCAGCTGTGATAATTCTTAAACACGGCTACAATTGATACACTATTCGAGGCTTTTGGCAAGTAAAATAAGGTTCAATTTCAAAATGATCCAAGTTTGCATGGAAATAAGTAATTATTTTACAAATAGTAAAGAGTTGAACACTGAAATCATAATCTTATCTTACCAAACAGTTATTCTGTATTTTCGAGCAAAATGCAAGACATTAGTACTGGACTACTCGAACCAGTGTTGTTTTAATTGTTGTTTTAATTGTTGTTTAAATAAATTGATAATTGTGTTTGTTTTAATATGCATACGTTTTCTTTGAAATAATAAAGTGTTATGTACTTACCCGTGGTATTGTTTCATCATAAAGCACATCAAAGAAAAACAATTAAATTGATGTAATAAAGATATATATTTGCTAATATGTACTTACCGGCAGCGGATATTCTTAAGTTATGTATATACTCACCTATAAATTGTTCGCCTCTTTGTATAGTGATTTAATCATTAATAACATATTGTCTGTATTATATTTTTAAAATGAATAAGTCAAGCCTTATAATGTAATTTAATTGGTCCGTGTGGTCCTTTGGGTTGAGGGAGCCACGGTGGCTAGTTGGGTAAGGCGCTGGCTCGCTAGCCGAGAAAGTTCATCCTAATTTTCCGACGTGGTTTCCCCTTGTCAGTGATGCAGGACGGAGGGCCTGACAAGGACAGCTGTCTAGTCCTTCGGATGAGACGAAAAACCGAGGTCCCGTGTAAACATTGGAATGCACGTAAAAGATCCCTTGGCAGTTGGAATTCGATATAAGAGTAGGCGATAGTGCCGCTGCCCGGGCAAAATTTCCCTCATAGCACACTGTATGGCGTATGCCCGTCTTCATTAGCCCAGTATAGGAGCAGAACAGTAGGACGTTAAACCCTATTTCATTTCATTTCATTTCCTTTGGGTTGGTCCGAATAGCAAAGATAAATATGGGTCCGATATTATGCAATATCGATGCAGGTTTTTTTTTTCTCTCTTTTTTTTTCTAACAATGTTTACATATTATAAAGATACAATATTTGATTATGGGATCTGAAAACAAGCCGTACAGATATATAAATGCATTGTTTATAATTATAATCACGATTTACATACAATTATAACTAGACCTGCATGGCAGTGCTGAATCGGCTTTCAGGCAACAGACCCGAAGGAAGCATATGAAAGTCCATTCACTGGGCTATCGAACGATACTTTTGATAATATGGTAGGTAATATCCAAAGGAGAAATCACGTTTTTGGCAAAAATCTTCATTTTGTTGCATTATATTTCAAAATATCAGATATTTTTTCGACTACTTCTGTTTTTTTGATCATTGTCGGGATAGCTTTAACAAGTTGAATAGATACATCACTTCCTGTGCCAGAAGTGTCAGAAACATCCATTGAGTAGTTTTCGAAAAAAAGATAAATAAAAGAGCATTTTCAATAATTTCACTATTTTTCAACTTTTTTTTAAAGATTGAGGCCATTTTTGGACCACTTATACTATTTCAATGCTTTTATTTTTGGATTCACACCCTAGACCACCGATAGGACTCTGGTTAAGAAAAGTTTAAGAAAAATCGTTGGCGTCGTTTTCAAGAAAAAGGCGTCTCAGAATGCACCAAAACGGAAAATACTAGATTTTCCGCGTACCATAATTTATTTCCTAACCATCAAATTCGTATCATTTAGATGTCATAAGATAGTCTATTCATGGGACTATCCGACGAAACTTTAATTGTTTTGGTCCGCTAATACCTTTTTTTTTTGTTTTTTAAACTACTTCCGTTGTACGAATCATTGTCGGGTAGTTTTAACATCCAGTTTTGGAACTTGAATGGGCACAGGGCTTTATAATGATATACTAAATTAACCGATCAAATAAAATCCTCCTGAGAAATCCTAAGTTCAGAAGTGCCAAAAATGCAAAAATGTCAAAATATCGAAAATTAAATTTTAATAACTGACTACATATTATACATGGTTAGAATCGCTATTAGGTCAGTTTTTTCAATTTATAACATTTTTTTGAAAATCTGTTAAAATAAACAAATAATAGAGCATTTTCCAAAATTTGACGATTTTTCGACTTTTTTCAATTTTCAGTCCCTTTTTTATCATATTCCAGACGTTTAAAATTCTTATTGGATGGTTTCATGAACAAGACTACCGAAAGGACTCTCGATAGAGAAAGTTTAAGAAAAATCCTTGGAGCAGTTTTGGAGATAAAGGCGTCCAAAAACGCTCCAAATCGGAAAATACTTGATTTTCAGCATGTCATAGTTTGCTTCCTGGTCATAGTATCTGTATAAATTGGGCATTATACGACAGTCCATTCCCCGGGCCACCCAACGATACATTAATTTGTTTAATCCGTTTAAATTGGACGGAGAAATCCTGTTTTTCCCAAAAGCACCCATTTTTTCCGTTTTTTCAAAATATCAAGCATTATTTCGACTACTTCCGGTTTAGGGATCATTGTTGAAATTGCTTTATCCATCGGTCTGACAATACAGCTTTACGGTCCTGGAGTTTCAGAAAGATCGATTGATGCTTTAAAAAAAATATAAGGGTTGGAAAATGGGTAGAAAATTCGAAAAAAATTTAAAAAATAAAGGGCGATAACTCTGAACGAAAGTTATATTACTGGAATCCGATGGACATCAGGTATCCAAAAATGTAGGTCAAATTTGAAAATTTGGAAAAATAACAAAATTTTCGAACGATAAAAGTCATAGACGAATGTTCGAAATTGAAAAATGTGAGAGCCATTATTTCGGAAAAGATTCAGGGTTTCCGAAAATGTCACTTGTTTGAAAATAGGTAAAGAATTGACGAAACCACGTCCGATTTTCAATTCCGGGAAAAAGTACAAAGTTTGGTCACTTCCGGTATGCGCAGAAGTTTCAAAAATTATTTATCCAGTAGCCACCACATGGTTTCCCGATAGAAAACTTGGTTCCAGATCAATATCTGTTTGCGATCATGGAGAAATAGGCTCCCGCGGAAAAAAAAAAAAATAATAATAATAATAACTAGATCTGCATAGCAGATATCAAAGCTTTCATATAAACTGCAAAAGGGATTATTAGAATCTATGAATCAACAACCACTTTGACGGAAGATATTCTCTCGGCTAAAAAATCTTTTTTCTCTCAGCTACGAGAGATACGTAGAATTAAACCGGCCCAGAGCCGACCGTGTTGATAAGAAGCCGCTTATTTGACATTGACACGTAACTGAAGGTGAATAGGCCTACCGTCCAGTTAATACAATGGGCAATCTCACGTCGGTCCACTAAAGAGAGGCACATACTAGTCGCCTCCTACTTCCCCAAGACATTTAGTCCAAACCTTGACTCTCATACATATAAACCATTTGGTACTACATGTACATGTATTTCGTACTTATATCATATTAAACCCCTCGGCCGCCATGTTGAATCACACAGTATTTAACGTTCTATATCCTAACATCTTTATGAAATCAACGACAAATCGAAACTTGGGCACTACAACCATTTTTATTTTTACATTATTCAGTTTTTTTTAAATAAGTAATTCTATCACAAATTATAGTGAAGATACCGATCAGTTTTTCTTTGTGTTAATGCGTTCTACATTTTCAAAGCAATGATTCTTATAATGTGCGAGCCGCCATGACACCGGCGGATATTATAACTTCGATAGGCGAGAAACTTCAGGTAGCAGTTGGGTTTCATCAAATCATATAATTATGTGGTACGGCTTCACCTTTATTTCAATGGGAATTGGTTTATTATATGTGCAGTGCAGTTTTAGGTCAGTTTATGTGTAAATTAAGGGAGCTATACATAGGCCAGTAACCTTTTTGTAGTCATTTGACTACTGAAATCAAACAAATTTTACAATGTAGGTAGTGAAAACAAAATGTTATGTTAAGCGTTGTTCTAGGGTGGGGTGGGTGCATAAAATTCCAAGGGTTATTTTTCGTGCACGCCAATATGCACACAGGATTTCGATTTTTCGTCCTACCCAAAAAACTGCACGCAAAGTCAGTTGTCGGGCCTTCGGTTAAGAACCACGGACAAAGGGAGAGAACGGGGACCTCTGTTTTTCATACCATCCAAGCGACTAGGCACTAATCCTTGTACCATGGACGAGGGGACGGGCGTTTTTCATCCCATCGAAACGACTAGACACAGATCCTTGCTAGGCCTTCCATACTTCACCACTGCCAACGGGGAACCACTTTGACCTCGGGTTTTCGTGCCATCCGAACGACTAGACACTAATCCTTGCAAGGCCTTCCGTTCTGCACAAATGAGCCACGCTGGCCTCGTTTTGTCGTAACATACAAACGACTAGACAATGTTTCATAATTTAGTCATGTTCGCGTGGGTGGGTTGGCAGCAGAATTGATATGTACATGATAGTGACACGAGTAGGAGGGGGGGGGAGCGGGGTGTACACAAATCACACAAATCAGAGCTTTGTAATACACGCATATACTTGATATACTAAATACACAAATGGCTGAATTTCGAGACATTTCTGGCACTCTTTTAACACATAATGAGAACACTGCATTAATTTCTATATATCAATAAAATATGCCTCAGACTCATTGTATCATATATGATACACTAAATTTCGACATTGATTTTCAGAAAAAATATTGTTTATTTTTAAATTTGAATTAGACTAGTAACAAAATATATTTTCTGGCAACAAATAGCATATAAATAAAAATAGATTTACTTTCTGATTATTTTTTTTAAATGAAATCATTCCAGGGCCTTTATTGACATTTCAGAAAATGTAGAGTTGGTCCCATGCACTTGAGGCCAGGGTCCTTGAAGTTGTACAGCTGCACCCGGTGACCGATATTTATTTAATGGGGAATAAGTGATAATTCATATTATAGCAGTAAATAATTAAAATATTTCATAGGGATTATAATAATATGTAAGCTTATATCATGTCTGGGTTTTACAGGGTTAAAACCAATATTAAATTCCGAAAACGTGAAAAGTTGCTCGCCGGAATTTAGTACTCATGGTACCGTTGGTTCCTGTGTAGCGCATGCGCGAAGTCAAAACCAGCTAAACTCGAAAACAACCTTGTCGGCACGGAAAACATCAAAGGAGAAATTCGAATTTTTGAAATATTCAAATAGCAAACACTCGACCATGATCCAGGCTATCCTGAAATGTAATAATTTCGGTAATAGGAGACACATTCTCTAAGTCACGACCAATTGTGTATGTTTTTAAGCCCATTAATGTGGATTTTTCACTATTTTTCATTTTCAATTCAAAATGGCGTCCATCAGTTGACCTAAATCAAAATTCTACTGCCTACATTTCATGGGCTTTCCTTCAAGGATTTGGAAAATATAATCCCCTTGTCGGTAAGTAAAATATCAAAAAAGCCTTAGCGATATTTCTCATTTCAAGATGGTGGCACTTCCGGTTTGGGCTACAAACTCCATTTTTAGTTTACGAATCAGTAGTGTCGTAACTAGTAAAGAAATACAATTTCAAGGCAATCGGACCTATATTTCGTTGATTTTTTTTTAAAACTTTGATCCTTAATTTCATCAAGGGGAGATAATACAGAAAATTTCTAATGACATTTTTCAAGTTGTATCGGTAAGATCTATTTATATACTGAATTTCATGAAAATCGTGCAACTATTAAAGAAGTTGTCAAGTTGATTTTAACTTCTGGTTCGAAATCACAGCGACGAATTTTTGAAATTCGAAAATCCGAAATAGCAGATTTGAAGTAAATGATTCAAGGTACTCGAAGAATTTTTTTTTAGTAAAATAGGTCAAAAAGTCACAAAGTTACAACAATGTAGGTCAAATGCATTCGTTCGTAAAATTCGGTGATTTCGGATGTGTAAAACGTTTTGAAAACATACCTATTCCAAAGCCACCACCCATTCTTTGGGGGGTAGGTCAAAGTTTCAGAAAGATCCCACTGTTAGATTCTGAGATATAAGATTTGCAGGAAAAACACACACAAAAAAATAATAATAATAATAATCTTAACAGAAACAATAAGCTTTCATATGTAATACATATGAAAGCTTAATAATTTTAGTAAAAACAATAGTCTTTCAGACGAAAGTCTGAAAGCCTAATTACAAAAGCAAATGCAGGTTCAATCAAGAAACTTGCGTGTTCACCGTCTAGTATAACTTTCGATTTTCTGATATCTAGATTTTAAAGCTTATAGATTGCAGTTACACAGGGTACATGTATATGCAGTAGGAAATGGGGAAGTTGGACGTACAAAAGAATGGAATCATTCAGAGAGTGTACTCAAAATAAGAAAATTATAACGGAGTGAAGGCGAGAATTACATGTAACACACTCGTGGACATTGTATAAATATATGACATACGCATGTAATGTAAACGTATGTGTGTGTGAAATGGCTTTATTCAATATCCGCTTCCACCGAAATGAATTGGGCGACATTTAAAGTAGATGTATATTGTCACAGCAGAGATTTGTCGCCGACTAACACAGAGTAAGAATATAGTCGCAATCTTCTGACCACGTGACTTACCGTTAAACACCCTGTGGAGTGATTTACGGCACTGTGCTCTATGAATGATCGATTTAGATTAACTGAAGCTGCAAGTAATGTGTAAAAGCTCATCGTATGACGTATATAATTTAAAGTTTGGATTTTATAGCAGCCAATAATTGATGGATTACATCTAAGTTATAGACGAAGATGTAATGATACGTTTTAAAAAATTGTAAGTTGTTCATTGTTGCATACATTTTGGCCGACGTTATATGAATGTACAGTGCGTTAGAAAAAAATCCTAACCGATACAGAATGGCGGTAAATGTTTTCTTGAGATTACCTAACTCATTTTGTTGTTATTCAAACCGGCCTGGGGATCAGGGTGGCTAAGTGGGTTAGACGCTTGCTCGCTAGCCTGGAGGTCGGGTGTTCGATCCCTGCTTTGGCCGAGAAAGTTCATCCAGATTTTCCGCCGTGGTTCCCCCTTGTCAGTGATGCAGGACGGAGGGCCTGACAAGGAAAGCTGTCTAGTCCTTCGGATGAGACGAAAAACCGAGGTCCCATGTATACATTGGAATGCACGTAAAAGATCCCTTGGCAGTTGGAATTCGATATAAGAGTAGGCGATAGTACCGCTGCCCGGGCAAAATTTCCCTCAAAGCACACTGTATGGCGTATGCCCGTCTTCATTAGCCCAGCATAGGAGCAGAACAGTAGGACGTTAAACCCCATTTCATTTCATTTCATTTCAAACCGGCCTGTACATTATACATGTACACGTTTTCGCGGCAGCATTAGTGTATTACAACTCCTTCAATTAATCATAGACAATATTATTTCGACCCTAGCTTCTCGCGAATTCCTTGCGGGAAGCATGGCAAAACACGATGTAACGTATCTCGGGAAATTCAATGGCTCGTCTAATAAATGAACCCCCTAGATAATTGAACGGGAAATTCAACGGCTCGTCCAATAAATGAACGCCATAGATAAGTGCTCGGGTAGTCCATTTTTAAACGCATCTCGGAGAAACTAAAGGCGTTGCCATTAATCTAAACCATAGTACTAATTAAACCATTTTTGTTATTTTTCAACGATTTTTATCAATTATCGAACGGGGTTTTGAAATTAAACGGAATGAATAGTAACCAATGCTAAAATCCCATATTAAACGATACCATATTTGTAGTGTATGGCCCTTCATCACTTTTAAAAATCTTGTGGACGCTCTAGAGGCTAAAGTTAATATCCGATTGACTTTAAATTTATACACGGTGTTTAAGGTTGTGAGACGAAAAAGCCCAGTGATTTTCAATGATATCCAATAGTTACTGCCAGAGTTATGGTCCTTGATCACTTTGAAATATCTTATTATCCGATAGACTTTAGATTTATACACAGTATTTAAGGTCATGGGATGAGGAATCTTATTGATTTTCAACCATTTCTAATAATTACTGCCAGAGTTATGGCCTTTGATCACTTTGAAATATCTTGTGGACGCTCTAGAGGCTAGAGTTAATATCCGATTGTCTTCAGATTTATACACAGGGTTTAAGGTCGTTGAAATTTATACACATTGTTTAAGGTTGTGAGACGAAGATGTCTATTGATTTGCAACAATTTTCTATAATTACTGCTAGAGTTAATCAGTTATGGCTCTTGATCACTTTGAAATATCTTGTGAACTCTCTAGAGGCTAAAGTTAGTATCCAATATACACAGTGTTTAAGGTCATGAGACGAAGAAGCCCAGTGATTTTCAATGATTTCCGATTATTACTAGTCCAGAGTTATGGCCCTTGATCACTTTGAAATATCTTGTGAACTCTCTAGAGGCTAAAGTTTGTATCCAATTATACAGTGTTTAAGGTCATGAGACGAAGAAGCCCAGTGATTTTCAATGATTTCTGATTATTACTAGTCCAGAGTTATGGCCTTGATCACTTTGAAAAATCTTGTGGACGCTCTAGAGGCTAAAGTTAATATCCGATTGACTTGAAATTTATACACATTGTTTAAGGTCGTGAGACGAAGATGTCTATTGATTTGCAACAATTTTCTATAATTACTGCTAGAGTTAATCAGTTATGGCCCTTGATCACTTTGAAATATCTTGTGAAATCTCTAGAGGCTAAAGTTAGTATCCGATTATACACAGTATTTAAGGTCGTGAGACGACGAAGCCCAGTGATTTACGTTAATTACTACCAGAGTTAGAGACCAAAATTATCATCCGATTGACTTTAAATTGATAAACAGAGTTTAAGGTCTTCAGACGAACAAGGATATTGATTTTCAATGATTTTTGATAACTTGAACAGCTAAATCCATGATATTAAATGTTTCGTATACTAAACGTTAGCATGGGGCAGAACTAAACGCCTAACAATTTCTAATGATTTTCGGATAATTACTTAATGATTTGTTACTCTTAATCAGATTTTAGTGTATTATAAATTTTTCATTACTGACAATAGAAAAAATATGTGAAAACTCTTGTTGACTGCTCGGATGACTTAGCTGCTGTGGGCGTATGTTTCGTTGCCTGGCAACCGATCTTGAGGGGTGGGGGGAATGATGTTTTATGTTAACAAGACCAGGGAACAGGCTAGGCTTGTGTAAATCCATTACATTCATTCTGATTGATAAACATTATTGTATAAATCCTAAGGTCTTTTCGATTATTTTTTATTTTTCAGAAATTTGCATATATACAATCATTCCATTGGTTTGTAAATTCTGTCAACAGGCCATACATTCTCAAGATTCTACATTACCTGTTATAGCTAAACAACTTGGTAAACTATGTCATGGCTTGTGGGATAAACTCACAGAAGACAAAAAAGGATGGTTTTTAGATCAGTATCGAAGTTTATGCCGGGTGGGGTTAGAAAAATCACGTTCAATTGATAAAGACTGTCCTTCGAAGGTATGAACTAATTGAGTGAATTTTGTGTAAAATTCTGATTAGCATTATACTTTTTAGCACCAAACAGTTTAATTGATTTCATATGAACAACTGCTAGAAATTATTGATATTTTTGCCTATAAATAAAATTAGAAAGTCTTATTCATTGGTGGTAATGAATTATGATTAAAATGGCTATTGAAGTAAGCAGTGTTAGTATTCAAAACATTTACTTGAAATTGATGTAATTTTTGTGTTTATATTATTGTTGATCAGATTTTCAGTCAGGGTTGTAAAAATCCAATAGCCCGACGCCCGGAGCTACCAAAAATAACTTAGTTACGGGCTAGTGATCATTTATCCGTACTAGTCCTTGGCTAGTGCCCTTTCATTGGTTTGTGAATTAAACTAGTGACGATATCGATAAATAAACTGTAAAACATTGCACATTTATTTCTCAAATTTCAAGGAAAACTCAATCATAACAATAGATTTTCTGTAGTAAAACTTAGAGCTGTATGGACATTTTTTGTACCCCTTCTATTCATTCATTATTGACATTTCTCCATCTTGCACTCTTTGACAGGTCACGTATAAAACAGTTGAAATCAGGTTAATTTAAAAACAAAAGATTCACAATACCAAGTCATTACTGCCAGACTACGTCAAATAAATCTTATTTAGTGCCCATGTTTGTCAGTTTTACGCTTCTATATTGAAAATACAAAAGCCACTGCAATAATAACGGCCCACGATAATCTCTTAATCAAATTCTATAATTCTGACATGAATCTTTTTTTAAGTTTTCAAGCAAAAAAGTCTCACGCATCGGTCTAAGATTCTCATATTGCTGTCGATACCCCTCACGTACATTATTATCCCACTGAGTATCTTGACCTATCTGTGGGCAGTATCCCTTAAATAAGTTACCCTACTGAATACCTACACCTACCTGTAGGCAATACCCATCACGTAAGTTGTCATGCTGATTATCGTGACCTACCTGTGGGTAATAACCCTTCAGTAACTTAATCAACTGTGGGCAGTATCCCTTAAGTAAGCTACCTGTGGGCAATATCACTCAAGTGACTTTCCCCGCTAGGAATCTAGACTTACCTGCGGGCAATAACCCTCCTCAAGTAACTTACCAGACTGAGCGTCTAGACCTACCTGTGGGCAATAACCCCCATGTTACATACCCAACTGGGCATCTAGACATATCTGCGGGCACAACTCATCAAGTAACCTATCACAGTGGGCATATAGACCTACCTATACGTGATATCTCTCGGGTAACTTACCTGTCTGAACATTTTTACCTACCGTCAGGCAATACCCTTCCAGTAAATTACCCCACTGAGCATCTAGACCTACCTGTGGGTAATAGCCCTTAAGTAACTTACTCAGCTGTGGGCAGTACCCCTTAAGTAAGCTACTTGTGGGCAATATCTCTCAATTGACTTACCGCACTAGGCATCTAGACTTAACTGTGGGCAATAACCCCACTCCAGTAACTTTACCCGACTGAGTGTCTAGACCTACCTGTGGGCAATAACCCCCAAGTAACGTACTTGACTAGGCATCTAGACATACCTGTGGGCAATACTCATCAAGTAACTTATCCCAGTGGGCATATAGACCTACCTATAGGTGATATCTCTCAGGTAACATAGCCATCTGAACATTTTTACCTACCGGTAGGCAATACCCTTCCAGTAAATGGCAACATGAGCACCTAGGCTTACTCTACTGAGCACCTAGACCTACCCGTGGGCAATACCCATCAATAGCGTACCCTACTGAGCATCTAGACCTACCTGTGGGTAATACTCCTCAAGTAACTTACCCTACTGAGCATCTAGACCTACTTGTGGGCAATACGCCCCAGGCAGCTTACCCCACTGAGCATCTAGACCTACCTGTGGGCCATATCCCTCACGCCACTTACCCCACTAAACATACAATGTATATAACTAGCTGCATGCAATATCCCTCAATTAACTTACCCTCCCGAACACCTAGACCTCAATTTAAGGTATTGAGGTTTTGGGTCTACTTTGCTTCTAACTGTTGCCGAAATTTGCATGTAACTTGCCGCCCCTACCTACCCACTGTCAATACCCGAAAAGGGAATGGCATAATACAATACTTATGATTTCCCTTCTTTTTAATGCCCAATTTATCTCTAGCAATGCGAATACATAAGCTCGTAAATCATACAGTTCTGGTACAAAAACGTTCAGAAACCTTGTATGTCGTAAGAAAAAGACAGATTTGGAGGTGAAAACCTTGTAAGTCCGAAATCTTAAAAATGAACAAACGTCAGCTTATATTTGACAGAACATCTAATAGGGGTTATTTTCAAAGGTACAAAAAGAAAATGTTAAGCCAATCCGCCAAGTATCTGATAAGTTATAAAGTTATTTGTTCCTCCTGTAAAATTTTATTTATCGGACTTACAAGGTTTTAGAATGACACCGACGATATGAAGTATTTACATGGTCTTTAGTGAAAGAAAACATTGTTGTGTCTACCATTCCTGGTTTTGAAGGTCATATATGATATGAAAACGAATATCGGTTTGTAGTTTTTTAAACCGTTTCACCAGTGCAACCGAACCGTGACCGGTTAACCGAGTAGCCGTATACATCCTTAATTATTAGGCAATCAAGTCTACGATCATTATTAAAAACGATAGGTTGGCAGGCAGCAAAACATATGCCCAAATATTGAAGATTAAATCTTGTACCTTGTCAAACTACGGACTAGTGGATATTAATGCTGGGCTAGTGCCTGACAGTAGACTACTAGCCCTGGGGTAGTGGATTCAAAAAAAATTTTACGCCCCTGTTTTCAGTATTATAATTTATTTTGATTGTGTATATATTTTAGACTGATGTGTCTGATTTGTTTGACGAAGAAGATAAAAAAGTTGAGTGCCGGAAAAATTGTTCCTATAATTTTCCAGTAAGTATCCAAATTCTCTCTGGGAATGCTCAATTATCAGTCTGGAACGTTCCAGAACAAATTGATGGAATTGTAATTGAGTGACACAGAATTCATTCCTGCCACAGTTCTGTAAGTCCTGACACCTGAGGTGGTACGAGTAGAATCATGACGTAAATCAAACACAACAGATGTTTTAACAAATTGATGGAATTGTAATTGAGTGACACAGAATTCATTCCTGCCACAGTTCTGTAAGTCCTGACACCTGAGGTGGTATGAGTAGAATCATGACGTAAATCAAACACAACAAATGTTTTAAGCTGTCATGGTTGGTTGAGATATTTTCTTATGCAGTCGAAGCATGCTTTGTAGCTGGAATTCTCAATTCTCACTCGATTTTGCTTATTTGGGGATTGGGAGAATTCAATTCCGGAACGTTTAATCGAGTATCGCATTGATTCCACTTCTGTGGTCTAAGGGGAGATAATATTAACTCTGGAACTACGGTATGATCTACCGCCCTTGCATCAATGTTTATGAAAGACGCCTCAAAAAGATACTGTCACACTTTTGGGGACATAATAACTTTCTTTCTAATTGAGCTAGAATGTTCAAACTTGGTGTAGGTGTTTATTAGGTCAATGCCTTGATGGAATTTGAAGATGAACATTTACTGCTTAGGGTAAGCAGAGATATTCAATTTGATTGGTTGATGCTTTGGGACACAATAACTTTAGTTTTAATTAAGTGAGGGTGATGAAATTTGGTGTATAGTTTTATTACATCAATACCTTGACTAAGTTCGATAATGAGCATTTTCTGCTCAGGGTAAGCAGAGTGATAAGCAATTTGATTGGTTGAGACTTTGGAACACAATAACTCTTCTTTTAATTGAGATAAAATGTTCAAACTTGGTGTAGGCGTTGATTGGGTGAATGCCTTGATGGAGTTTGATGATGAACATTGTCTGCTTACGGTAAGCAGATATAAGCAATTTGATTGGTTGATGCTTTGGGACACGATAACTTTAGTTCTAATTAAGTGAGAGTGAGGGCACTTGGTGTAGAGCTTTATTACATCAATACCTTGACTAAGTTTGATAATGAACATTTTCTGCTGATATAAGCAATTGATTGGTTGATGCTTTGGGACACAATAATTTAGGTTTTAATAAAGTGAGAGTGATGAAACTTGGTGTATAGTTTCATCACATCAATACCTTGACTAAGTTTGATTATGAGAGCGTTTTTGTCTCAGGGTAAGCAAAGCAATAAGCAATTTGATTGGTCAAGACTTTGGAGCTCAACAACTTTGATTCTAATTGAGTGATAGTGGTGAAACTTCGTGTATAGATTCATTACATCAATACCTTAACAAGGTTCGATGCTGAGCATTTTCTGCTTAGACAAAGTAGAGACTTCATTCTGATATATCAAGACTTTGGAACACAATAACTCTGCTTCTAATTGAAGTAGAATGTTCAAAATTGGTGTAGGTATCTGTTACGTGAATGCCTTGACATATAGTTCGTTCATGCGCATTTTCCACTTAGGCTAAGCAGACTTTGGAACATGATAACTTTGGTTCTAATTGGATGAGAGGATGAAACTGAGTATAAATTCATTATATCAATACATTGACTACGTTCAATGATGAGAATTATCTGCTTAGGCTAAGTATTGATAAGCAATTTGATTGGTCAAGACTTTGGAACATAACAATTCTGTTATTTGAGGTATAGATGTTCTTTAGGTGAATGTCTTGACTGAGTTCAATGAGTAATATTTCTGATTAAAGCTAAGTGGAGATAAGCAATTTCCTTGGAGAGTGATGAAACTTAGTGTATAGTTTCACTCACTACAAGGTACTTCAATACCTGGGTTTGATTGTGAACATTTTATGCTTAGACTAAGCATAGATAATCAGCTTGATTACGCAATACTTTTGAAAAAGATAAATGTACAATTATTTAATATGTGTCATCTGGCGGGGTTGTGGGTTTTTTTTATTTTGGTGGGGGACATCAGCCTCACTGTTGGCTTGTTTAAAATATTTTATATTATTGTTCCCCGCCTTTCGAAGAAAGCAGGGGACTATTAAAATGGGTTCGTCTGTCTGTCTGTCACACTTTTTGGGACACTATAACTCTCTTTCTAATTGAGCTAGAATGTTCAAACTTGGAATGGGTGTTTATTAGGCCAATGCCTTGATGGAGTTCGAAAATGAGAATTTTCTGCTTAGGGTAAGCAGAGATAAAGCAATTTGATTGGTTGATGCTTTGGGACACAATAACTTCAGTTCTAATTAAGTGAGAGTGAGGACACTTGGTGTATAGCTTATTACATCAATAACTTGATTAATTTCGATAAGCATTTTGATTGGCTGAGACTTTGAAACACAATAACTCTCCTTCTAATTGAGGTAGAATGTTCAAACTTGGTGTAGGTGTTTATCATGATGGAGTTCGATGATGAACATTGTCTGCATACGGTAAGCACAGATAAGCAATCAGATTGGTTGATGGTTTAGGGCATGATAACTTTGGTTTTAATTAAGTGAGAGTGATGAAACTCTGAGTATAGATTCATTATATCATTACCTTGACTAAGTTCGATGATGAGAATTTCCTACTTAGACTAAGGATCGATAAGCAATTTGATTGGTCAAGACTTTGGAACATAACAACTTTTAATTGAGGTAGAATGTTTAAACTTGATGTAGGTGAATGAGTTCAATGATTAATATTTCGAGCTAAAGCTAAGCAGAGCTAAGCAATTTCATTGGTCGATGCCTTGGGACAAGATAACTTTGAATCAATCTGATAGAGAGTGATGAAACTTGGTGTGTAGTTTGATTGCTCGATACTTATGAAAAAAATAAATGTGCTATTAATTAATATGTGTCATCTATTTATTTTTGGATTTCAGCGGGGGACTTCAGCCTCACTGTTTGCTTGTTTAGTATTATATTAATTACATATATTTCAGTCAATGGCATTACTGGTAGGAGCAAAATGCTTTAAAATCGAATTACATTCAACATTTGTTGCGTTATGTAAAGATCCCCACGTTTTAGTGAGGAAAAAAATGGCAGCTAGTTTTCACGAGGTTAGTTCTTTAAATGAAGATGTTGATTGATATTATTTGTATACAGTGGAATATGTCACTTTTGGCTTCTGAATAATACAACATTTTGTCGCGATGTTTTTCTTTCTTTCAACCAACAAAGTTTTGAATAATCTGTGTCCTGAATATTACTGGGGTTGGCTGAATGGTTAGCGCATGTGTTTTTATATGCCCACATTTACATGAGGACGTATATTGTCGTCGCCCCTGTCCGTCGGTCCACAATTTGTTTGTGGACACTCTACAGGTCACAATTCTTATCCGATTTTGACGAAACTTGAAATGTAGGTTTATCTCCAAAAGATCTTGGTTGCTTTCTTAAATTAGCATGTATCTGATTGAAACTTCATGGATTATGCCAATTATGGCCCCTGTTTGTACGAAAAATCACGTTTTTAGCTTGTGGACCCTATAGAGGTCACAATTTTTATCCGATTTTGTTGCAACTTGAAATGTAAGTTTATAACCCAAAGATCTTGGTTCCTTTCGATATTTGCGCATATCGAATTGTAATTTCCTGGATTATGGCCCTTCATTGTAGGAAAAATCACTTTCTCTTTAGCTTGTTCTCCATCTCTCGAAAATGTGGGTGTATCCTGCCTGGCAGCCGCTGGTCTTTCTTTCAACCAACAAAGTTTTGAATAGTCCATGTCCTGAATATTACGGGGGGGGGGGGGATGGCTGAATGGTTAGCACGTGTGCGTCTTATCACAGTCTCTCATTGAGTCAAGTAGTGTGGTTTTGATTCCCCAGTTGTACGTGACATGGAGTAGGGTCGCCTGTCCAACCTCGTGGGTTTTCTCTGGGTCCTCTGGTTTCCTCCCACTGCTAAAAACCCCTACTCGCAAGCAAATTAATTAAATGAAATTGAATCATATGTTAGTCCCAAAATGACCTTTACAATTTTGAATAGTCTGTGTCCTGAATATTACAAATTACAACATCAATTCGCAGTTATGTGTAACAATGTGGACACTCTACAGGTCACAATTTTCATCTAATTTTGATGAAACTTGAAATGCATGTTTATAACCAAAATATCTTGGTTCCTTTCGATATTCGAGGGGGTTGGATGGCCGAATGGTTAGCCCGCGCGCGCTGTATCATAAGGTCTGTCATTGAGACAACTGGCGGGGTTTCGATTCCCCGGTAGTACGTGACAAGGAGTAGGGTTGCCTGTCCAACCTCGTGGGTTTTCCCCGGGTCCTCCGGTTTCCGCCCACAACTAAAGACCCCTACGCGCAAGCGAATTATGGAAATAAAATTGAACCATGTTAGTCCCGAAATGACCTAGTTTGTGTCGAGTGGACGTTAAACCCCATTTCTCTCTCTTTTCTTTCGATATTCGCGCATATTGTATCTAACTTCCTGAATTATGGGCCTTGATTGTATGAAAAATTGCGCTTTTAACTTGTGGTTCCTCTAGAGATCACAATTTTTATCCGATTGAAAAAAACCTTTGAATATATCACCGTTACACCCTAATAATGGCTGAGTTCGACTTTCGTGAAAATGGGACCAAAACTGCCGGACAAATGGCAGTCCCTTGTATGCAAATAGTGTAAATATATGGTATATCAAGGTTGTGGACCGTCTAAAAGTCACAAGTTTGATCCGAAAGATCTCGGTTCCTTTTGATATTCGTGCATACCGGACCGTAACTTCCTGGATTATGGCCCTGATTGTACGAAAAATCACATTTTTATACGCCCACATTTTCATATGGACGTATTATGCCGTCGCCCCTGTCAGTCCGTCCACAATTGTTTGTGGACTCTCTACAGGTCACAATTTTTATCCGATTCAAAAAAACGTATTATTATATCACCGTTACACCCTAAGGACGGCTGAATTCGAATTTCGTGAAAATCGGCCCAAAACTGACAGAGAAAATGGCCGCCCCTCGTTCTCAAATAGCGTAAAAATATGGTATATCAAGGTTGTGGACCCTATAGAGGTCACAATTTTTATCCGATTTTGTTGAAACTTGAAATGTAAGTTTATAACCCAAAGATCTCAGTTCCTTTCGATATTTGCGCATATCGAATTGTAATTTCCTGAATTATGGCCCTTGATTGTAGGAAAAATCACTTTCTTTTTAGCTTGTTCTCTATCCATCTCTCGAAAATGTGGGCGTGTCCTGCCTGGCAGCCGCTACTTTTCATTTATTTTCTGAGGGGGTCATGTGACAACTTTCTGGGAATTTGGTTCACTTGATATTTAATGACCCTTTAGGGAATTGACATTGAATCTGTGTGGTGTGTGGGCCGCCTGGGTATTGATAAAAGTTAAACATAAATTGATTCACATTTAAACTCGTCCTATGTCTGCTTTACTGTTCAATCAATATTAAATACTTTCTAAAATTCTTTTGAATGATTTTTATGAATTATTTAATTGGTGAGATTTTGATTTTTTTGTTATTTTCTAATGCTTCAGGTTGCTCATATATTAAGTTCATCAGCACATACTTTACAGAATGAGTTAAGTTTAATGTTGAAAGATGAATCGATTGAGGTAGGTTATGAGTGTAGGATAAAGCACAAGACTGAGGTTATGCTTGTTAAAGAAAGACTGAAGAAAATAACTTGAGAAAAAAAACCCAAGTCCGATAGGCCGAGGTTTTTCTGTCGAGGGTTTTTTCTGAAGTCTTTCTTCCCCAGCATACCTGAAGTCGAGGACTTTATCTTGCTTATAAACCGTCTATGTTTACATGTACGCAAGATGATAATATCCCAGAATTCCCATAAGAAAAACCTTAGATGATGTTTTCTTATGGAAAAAAACAACCCTACCCTGGAAGAATAACCTGTTACAGGTTTAAAGAAAAACTTTCAGAAGAATAACCCCAATTCCCCTGTATATATCCAAAGCCGCCCCCAACTTTCAGACCTCAAGAACATACCCCAAAGATCAAAGAGATTTACCGTTACAGGTTTATAATTAATATGAATCTGATGAATATTTATTTTTCATGTTAAAATTGCTACATAAGTCACAGCTTGTGTTGGAAGAAAATATGTGATTTTTTTTTTTCATCTTTTCAATTTAATAATATCACAAATTTGATCTTTGGTAATATTGGAAAAAGATTTTGGAAGCAGCAATTCTATTCTTTCATTTTGATATAGTTTTCATGTATGTGTTTATTATATTAATTTTCATAAACGTGTTCTGAAAAATGGTCACTTTCGTGTTTTTTATAGGCCCACATTGAAATGTGGTTGTATATTGTCGTCGCCCACGTCCGTCGGTCAAGTGTCCACAATTGCTTGTGGACGCTCTACAGGCTAAAGTTAATATCCGATTGACTTTGAATTCATACACAATGTTTAAGGTCATGAGACGAAGAAATCTATTCATTTTCAGCGATTTTCAATAATTACTGCCAGAGTTATGGCCCTTGATCACTTCAAAAAAATTTATACACAGGGTTTAAGGTCATGAGATGAAGAAGCCTATTGATTTTCAGCGATTTCCGATAATTACTGCCAGAGTTTTGGTGTACCTTGGTCACTTTGAAAAATCTTGTGGACGCTCTAGAGGCTTAAGTTAATATCCGATTGACTTTAAATTTATACACAGTGTTTAAGGTCATAACATGAAAAAGTCTATTCATTATCAGTGATTTATGATAATTACTGCCAGAGTTACGGTCCTTGATCACTTCAAAAAATCTTGTGGACGCTCTAGAGGCTAAAGTTAATATCCGATTGACTTTAAATTTATATATACACAGTGTTTGAGGTCATGAGCCAAAGAATCATATTGATTTTCAACGATTTCTGATAATTACTGCCAAAGTTATGGCCCTTGATCACTTTGAAAAATCTTGTGACGCTCTATAGGATTAAGTTATCATCCAATTGACTTCAGAATTGAGTTTTTAAGGTCTTAAGGCGAACAAGTATATTGATTTTCAATGAATTTTTATGACTTGAAAAGCTAAATCTATGATGTTAAAAGTTTCGTATAAGTGTTAGCATGGGGCAGAACTTTATAAAAACCAAAAAAATTCTAATGGTTTTCTGATATTTAGTTAATGAGTTGTTACTCTTAATCAGATTTTAATATATTATAAATGTTTCATTACCGAAAAAAATAAAAATATTCGACAACTCTTTTTGACTGCCCGAATGATTTAGCTGCTGTGGGCGTATGTTTCGTTGCCTGGCAACTTACTTTTAAATAACTTGTGATTATTTTGCCAGTGCCTTTATATTTATATATAGTGTTTATTCTGTCTTCAAAGTAGGACTTTGAACCTCATTCCATAGTGTTTACATCATAATCTGAAAATCACTCTTTCCACTTAAAGATACATTATGGGAGATTAGATAAAGAGCTGGCAGTTCTCACTATAATACTTAAAAACTAGATACTGTAAAGGGAATTTGTTGAAAATTTCAGTCAAATGGATCCACTCTGAACCGAGATTTTAGCGATTGAATTTTCGGCCTAACCTCTATCACCAAATACTAAAGTTGGTATGATAAAAAACATAGTCTTGATTATCCATTTCATGATTAAATCATGAATGGAAGTTGAACAGCAAATCGGAACCTAATCCAATAAACATCCCAGGCTAGCGATGACATTGAGAGTTGATTATGATCTGGATAAGTTAATTAAAGATACATTATGTAAGATTTAGATAAAGAACTAGCCATTCTTGCTATAATAGTTCGAAAGTAGATGATGTAAAATGAATAATTTGAAAATTTCATTCAAATTACTCTATTGCAAGCGAAGATATTAGCCTTTGAAGGTTTGACAGACGTGTGCAATAATTTCAACCACCGTACTGGTTAATCGAAGCTAAGTCTCTGTCCTTCATATTTGATTAAATCAAAGTATCGCTGAACCATTCTAATCTATTTAATATCAGAGAAATCTGATGCCAATGAGAGTTGATTAAGGCCTGGATCAGTTAATTAATGTCTAATTAATACTTTAGAAAACATTTCAGGCCTAAAGAAAGACCTGCAATAGGCAGATTTAGCTCTTGCATAATGCATGTTCAATGTCTAATTAATAATTTAGATAACATTTCAGTCATCGTTAATATTGTACTTTGCACAAATTATCCATTTAGATTTTTACTATGATGGCTAACTGTATTCAATTGAAAATTCCATACCAGTATTTGTTGTAACCTAGATTTTAGAACATTCCCTTGTATTTTAGAATGGTATGAATAGTGTGAATGTGATGTCTAATATTATTTAATTATATTTATAGGTATTAAGATATATTATAATGCATTTACCAGAAACATTGGATATTTTATCTAAAGGTGACAGTAAAACAGTTACTGAAGCAAGGGTAAGTTTATATTTACTCACACTTCTAGACCAGGAGCCTAGGGGGGTCAACCTAGCTGAAAAGCAGGCTCACACTGTCGGTCGCCAAAGTCGCAATTTCCGATAAAAATATAAAAGTGTCGATTGAAATTTGATTTTGACGATAATTTTGTGATAATGTTTTGCCATACTTGCGATTCTTTTTGAGAACTGTCAAAAAAAAATCGTAAAATTTCTAATCGTATTTATCCTGGATCAACCAATATTGAATGTCAATCACATGGCGGGATACTATAAATTAATCAACTGACTGATAATCCGAACCGTGTCAATGAATAATACAAATCAGTTGTCTTGGATTAATGATTAGTTGATTGATAATTGCCAAAGATATATATTATCTTAGACTTACTGTTTTATTAAAAGCTTATTGCAACTGAAAATTGAGCAAAATAATATTTTTGTTATGACATTTACAAAGGTATATTACAATACCATAAACTTAACACTTAAATTGTTTACCACAAGTAATTGTAGGCCTACATAGAATCACATTTTATTTTTCGATACACAATCTTAGAAAAAATTATGGCTTGTCCATTATCCTTTTGCCAAAATATAACAGATTCTTCGGAAAATATAGTTAGCTTCATCGCAAATGATTATATTTCAATTTCTTTTAATGATAACATATGAATCTAAATTTATTTTATTCGGTAGACTAGCGTTACGTAGGCCTATTATTGTGTTTGTAGATTTTATTTGTTTTTAAAAAAAATATAGAATGTAAAAAGAACATGTGCAACTGCAGACTTAATGGGTAAAGCTTACGATTTAAAATTTGATCCTTTAAAAATCACAACTACATGTAATTCTAAAATTACGAAAATATTACTAGAAAGCATGCGATAAAGAATGCAAGGAATGAGTTGGTTTACATCGAAGCGCAACTACTTCTTGTCCCGCGAAAGCGCAACTACTAAAAAAAAAAATCTAAAATTTAAATTACCGGGTATTAATACGTTTATTAGACCTATGACTATGACATGTCATGGATTCAAGTGGCATGGTTTCGACTCCCTGTTTGTACGCGACAGGTGTGGGTCGCCTGTCCAACCTCGTGGGTTTTCTTCAGGTCCTCCAGTTTCCTCTCACTCAGTCACTGCTAAAAAAAAAACCCATCAATTGAATTATTGAAATAAAACTGAGCCATGTTAGTCCCGAAATTACCTTGATTTGATTTAGCTTAGACAAGTTAGAGCGAGAGGTCATACTATCATAAGTTAGATAGCCTAAAGACGTACCTCTAGATCTACTTCTAGGCCTACAGTACTCAGTAGGCCTACTCTACATTGGAATATATCATATGCAATATAATGCCAATTAATCAATCAAATATGAAAACACCTTTCACCAAATATGTACTCTTACAAAATAAATTTTTTGATGATATATACTGCTGTTATTATAATCTATAGTATTATAGTATTTTCTTCTGTTCAACTGCGAAACGCCTTCTTAAGCTGCCATGTTTAGTGACATTACAGACAAACCCCAAGATGCCGTGCACGACCTACTTTTTATGCAAATGAAGAAGTCGCCATTCTGTGTATTTTTAGTCTGTGGTTACACCCTAAGGACAGCTGAGTTCGAATTTCGTGAAAATCGACCCAAAACTGACAGACAAAATGGCTGCCCTTCGTTCTCAAATAGCGTAAAAATATGGTATATCAAGGTTGTGGACCCTATAATAGAGGTCAGAATTTTAATCCTATTTTGATGAATCTTGAAATGTAAGTTTATAACCCAAACATCTCGGTTCCTTTCGATATTAGCGCATATCGGAACGTAACTTCCTGAATTATGGCCCCTGATTGTACAAAAATCGCGTTTTTAGCTAGTGGACCCTGTAGAGGTCGTAATTTTTATCCGATTTAAAAAAAAAAATTATTATATCACCGTTCCGCCCTAAGGATAGCTAAGTTCGAATCTCGTGAAAATCGGACCAAAACTGACAGACAAAAGGGCCGCCCTTCGTTCTCAAATAGTGTAAAACTATGGTATATCAAGGTTGTGGACTCGATAGACGTCACAATTTTAATCCTATTTTGATGAAACTTGAAATGTAAGTTTGTAACCCAAAGATCTCGGTTCTTTTCGATATTTGCGCATATCGGTCCGTAACTTCCTGAATTATGGCCCCTGATTGTACGAAAAATCAAATTTTTAGCTTGTGGAGCCTATAGCCTATAGAGGTCATAATTTTTATCCGATTTTAAAAACCGTATTATTATATCACCGTTACACCCTAAGGACGACTGAGTTCGAATTTTCGTGAAAATGGCCGAAAACTGCCAGACAAAATGGCCGCCCTTTATTCTCAAATGGCGTAAAAATATGGTATTTCAAGGTTGTGAACCCTAAAGAGGTCACAATTTTTTATCCGATTTTGTTGAAACTTGAAATGTAAGTTTATAACCCAAAGATCTTGGTTCCTTTCGATATTCGCGCATATCGGACCGTAACTTCCTGAATTATGGCCCCTGATTGTAGGAAAAATCACTTTCTTTTTAGCTTGTTCTCTATCCATCTCTCGAAAATGTGGGCGTATCCTGCCTGGCAGCCGCTGGTTGTCACATGTCATGGGTTATATAAAGAATCTCAATAAGGAAAAGGAAGTATTTAAATCGATCAAAACTCAAAGTTATATACGTATATATATATTGAGTAACAGTGCACCCGGGCAAAAAAATCTGGAAAATAAAGGGAAATAACTGAGACTTGTATTGCTGTAATCGAACTGACTCCCCGTTCCAGAAGTTTAAAATACGGATCTAGATGTTGAAAAACGGGACAGATGAGAAAATAAAATGAAAATATAGGGTAATAACTCAAATATTGCAGGAAAATGTCGAACAAGTCAATTGTGTTGTGGAAATGAAATGAAATGAAATGAAATGGGGTTTAACGTCCTACTGTTCTGCTCCAAACTGGGCTAATGAATACGGGCATACGCCATACAGTGTGCTATGAGGGAAAATTTGCCCGGACAGAGGCACTACGGCCTACTCTTATATGGAATTCCAACTGTCAATGTATACACAGGACCTCGGTTTTCCGTCCCATCCGATGACTAGACAGCTGTCCTTTTCAGACCCGTTCTGCATCATTGACAAGGGGGAACCACGCTGGGAAATCCGGATGAACTTTCTCGGCCAATTCAGGGATCAAACATCTGACCTACAGGCTAGCGAGCCAGCGTCTTACCCACTTAGCCACCGTGAACCCCTTGTGTCGTGGAATGATAATTTGGAAAATTATACAACCCTATATTGCACGGTTATTAATATGAAATGAAATAGGCTTTAACTTCCTGCTAATCTGCTTCTACTGGGCTAATTAAGACAAGCATAGGCTAAACAGAATGCTATGAGGGAAATTTTGCCCGGGCAGCTGCACTATGGCTCCTACTCTTATATCGAATTCCAACTGCCAAGTGATCTTTTTCGTGGACACCAAGTTATAGACGGGTCCTCAGTTGATCGGCCCGTCCGAACGATTAGACAGCTATTCTTGTCAGGGACTCTGTTCTGTACCACTAACAAGGCGAAACGACGCTGGAAAATGCTGATATTTATGTGTATACATAGTGAGTAATATTGCACCCGGGCCCAAAAAATTGGAAAATAAAGGGAACTAACTGAGACTTGTATTGCTGTAATCGAATTGACTCCCGTTCCAGAAGTTTAAAATACGGATCATTTCATTATTTTATTTTAAAACTTGAAAGATATTTCTATAGTTCAAAGAGCTAGAATAAAGTCACTTGGGTGGGACATCAGGTGTTTCCATATATCAGACAATATCAAAAGCATGCTATGGACAAAATTGCGCAAACATGAAACCCCAAAAATATAAGAAACTGTTCAAAATATAACATATTGAATAGGTCTTATGCCGGAGATTTACTTTTCCCCCCACCAGATTACGACACTTACGAGGTTCAGTCTAATATGCCCAGACCACTTGAATTAGGTTAAATGGTGAATTATCAACATAATTAACGGCGATGGCTTTATGATCTGAATATCTGGTTACATTTTAAATTTTAGCTTGCTAAGATTTAACGTAACAAGTAATGAAACGGACTGAAGTCGAGTCAACTAATAGACTGCTAAAATATAAAGAGAACCATTCCTGCTGACCAAAAGCAAATCTAAAAATAAAAAGATATTGCTGAGACCTTATTGCTGGAATCGATTTACTTTCCGTTGCAAAAAATCGATCAAGTCGTTTAAAACCCAGAAGCATCAGAAAATGAGTAGAAAATGGTTGGAAAAATGCAGAGAAAATATCGAACAATAAACTGAGATAACTTGTAATGAATCTTATATTTTTGGAATCAGATTGATCTCAGCTATTAGAATATTTAAATCAAGTTTGTAAGTTTTAAAAATTAACATAATAAAATGTCATGCAATCAACCTTCGAAAATAGGAAACCAATTCAGGAAACGGCGGCTTATTCCGAGTATTTCCAAGCCGTTAATGCAGATTTTTCACTCGTAAATAGCCTTGTCCAGTTAAATGAATCAATTTACTTTCATTCCAAATATCATGAAAATCGTGCTTTGATCCCTCATTTCTCCAAGGGCAGATAAATTAGAAAATTTCTAAAGACATCGTTTAAGTTAAATGAATCAGGTCTACTTTTATTCTAAATTTCATGAAAATCGTGCTAATATTAAAGAAATTGTCATATTCGTTTTTACTTCAGAAATAATATGTCAATGATGTAATTTTTGAATTTCGGAAATAGCAGATTTAAATTAAATGTTTCAGAGTACCCAAAGAAATATGAATATGTAAAATAGGTGAAATATTCCCAAAGTTACAGCTATGTTGGTTAATTCTTTCAGTCATTAACATTTGGTGATTTCGGATTTCCAAAGCATTTCGAAAAAATGTATTCCAAAGTCCACATCCATTCTGGGAGACAGGTTAAAGATTTAGAAAGATCCAAAGATTAGATTCTTGGATATAAGCTTGACAGAATCATAAGAAAGAAATTGTCCTGTGATCAACTTTGTCGGCAAGAAAAACGTCAAAGTGGAAATTCGAAATTTTTAAATTTTTAAATACCAAACATTCATGCCTGAGCCGGGCTATCCAGAAATGTAATAATTTCGGTCTTAGGAGACGGATTCTCTAAACCATGACCTATTGTGTATGTTTTCAAGCCCATTAATGTGGATTTTTCACGATTTTCCATTTTCAATTCAAAATGGCATCCATCATTTGCCAGAAATCAAAATTCTAAGCCATACATTTTATGGGCTTTCCTTCAAGGATTTGGAAAATATACTTCCCTTGTCTGTAAGTAAAATATCAAAAAAGCCTTGGGGACTCTTCACGTCCGGCGTCCACAATTGCTTGTGGACGCTCTATAGGCTAAAGGTAATATCCGATTGACTTTAAATTTATACACAGTGTTTAAGGTCATGAGACGAAGAAGCCTATTGATTTTCAGCCATATTCGATAATTACTGCCAGAGTTATGGCCCTTGATCACTTCAAAAAATCTTGTGGACGCTCTAGAGGCTAAAGTTAATATCCGATTGACTTTAAATTTATACACTGTGTTTAAGGTCATGAGACGAAGAAGCCTATTGATTTTCAGTGATTTCCGATAATTACTGCCTTGATCACTTTGAAAAATCTTGTGACGCTCTAGAGGCTAAAGTTATCATCCGATTGACTTCAGATTGATACACAGTTTAAGGTCTTGAGACAAACAAGTATATTGATTTTCAGTGAATCTTTTTGACTTGACAGGCCTCGAAATGTTTTAAAAAAGCTACCTGTCACAAGCGACAGTAAATAACCTGTCACTCTCAATTATGAAACTCAAAGACTAATCACATCACACATATCCATACATGTAGGTACACACACACGTGGTTAGGTCTTTGACGTACATTGCTCTATATAAGTATCGTAATATAATATGAAACCTTTTTACTTCTTCGACATCAGAATGCCTAAAAGTTCTTGAAAGTCGGCGAATCTGCTTTGGCTCAGCGACTCTAAGATTCGTACAATTCTATCATCCGTATCCACGTGAATTCCGCAAAGTATCATGGTACCACACTTCCGTACTAAATCGAATACTTCACCGCTGAGTTGTAGAATTCAGATTTTAAAATATCCATCATAAATTGAATATCAAAACACAAATCACACCTGTGCATGGCACCGTATTTACGTGTACCGTGTGCGAAGGACAGATAACGCCACTTGGAATTCCCTTCTCACATATCCAGACTATATTTACACTACAAATTATATTTATATATGAAATATTTTTCCGACCTGATTTTTTGATTTTGTCAAATTGTCTTAAAAATTATTCATAACCTTTATTTATGGAAATTGTTTAAAATTTTTTAAATGATTAAATACACCAAGTAACGAGCCGTGTGTATTTCCATTCCAACCACTACTATATTTACTGTGGTGTCGTTACGTAGAATTATTTCAGGTGACTTGGGGGTGCGTTTTAATTTATTTAGATATAATACTCCATGATGCTATAAACTAGTGTCAAGCAGATGAAAACAAGCGTAGATGGTGTGAAATTCATTAATATAAAATTGTCTACTTCCAAACTGTGTGAGTAACTGTAGCCTACGACAGAGCGAAATGTAAACAGTGCAAATGGCGGCTTTTCGCGGTATTTCTGTGCTCAATTCTTGCATTAAATGTACGTGACGTGGACGTGAGTATTGTGGTCAATTTACTGAACATCAAGTAAAATTTAGTCCACCTGTCGCAAGCGACAGGTAGTTTTATTTGCTACCTGTTAGACGAAAAAATCGCCTGTCGGCGACAAGTAGACAGACGAACATTTCGAGCCATGCTTGAACAGCTAAATCCATGATGTTAAAAGGTTTGTATACTAAACGTTAGCATGGGGCAGAACTATATAAAAACCAAACAAATTCTAATGGTTTTCTGATAATTACTTACTGAGTTGTTACTCTTAATCAGATTTTAATGTATTATAAATGTTTCATTACCGAAAAAAGCAACTCTTGTTGACTACCCGGATGATATAGCTGCTGTGGGCGTATGTTTCGTTGCCTAGCTACCTATCTGTTTAAAAACTTTGATCCTTAATTTCTCCATGGGGAGATAATTTAGGACATTTTTAATGGTATCGTTGAAGTTGGGTCAATGAGATCTACATACATTCCAAATTTCATGAAAATCGTACCAATATTAAAGAAGTTGTCAATTCTGTTTTACTTCCGGGACGAAATGTCAATGACGCAATTTTCGAAATTCGAAAATCGGAAATAGCAGATTTGAAGTAAATATTTCAAGGTACTCAAAGAAAAAAAAATTAGTAACAGGTCACATAGTCACAGTGTTATCATTATGTATGTCAATTTCTTTGTGCATAAAATTCGGTGATTTCTGATTCATAAAACTTTTTGAAAATATTTTTAATCAACGTTCGCACCCCATTTTTTTGGGGGGGGGGGGTAGATCATCCGTATCCACGTGAATTCCGCAAAGTATCATGGTACCACACTTCCGTACTAAATCGAATACTTCACCGCTGAGTTGTAGAATTCAGATTTTAAAATATCCATCATAAATTGAATATCAAAACACAAATCACACCTGTGCATGGCACCGTATTTACGTGTACCGTGTGCGAAGGACAGATAACGCCACTTGGAATTCCCTTCTCACATATCCAGACTATATTTACACTACAAATTATATTTATATATGAAATATTTTTCCGACCTGATTTTTTGATTTTGTCAAATTGTCTTAAAAATTATTCATAACCTTTATTTATGGAAATTGTTTAAAATTTTTTAAATGATTAAATACACCAAGTAACGAGCCGTGTGTATTTCCATTCCAACCACTACTATATTTACTGTGGTGTCGTTACGTAGAATTATTTCAGGTGACTTGGGGGTGCGTTTTAATTTATTTAGATATAATACTCCATGATGCTATAAACTAGTGTCAAGCAGATGAAAACAAGCGTAGATGGTGTGAAATTCATTAATATAAAATTGTCTACTTCCAAACTGTGTGAGTAACTGTAGCCTACGACAGAGCGAAATGTAAACAGTGCAAATGGCGGCTTTTCGCGGTATTTCTGTGCTCAATTCTTGCATTAAATGTACGTGACGTGGACGTGAGTATTGTGGTCAATTTACTGAACATCAAGTAAAATTTAGTCCACCTGTCGCAAGCGACAGGTAGTTTTATTTGCTACCTGTTAGACGAAAAAATCGCCTGTCGGCGACAAGTAGACAGACGAACATTTCGAGCCATGCTTGAACAGCTAAATCCATGATGTTAAAAGGTTTGTATACTAAACGTTAGCATGGGGCAGAACTATATAAAAACCAAACAAATTCTAATGGTTTTCTGATAATTACTTACTGAGTTGTTACTCTTAATCAGATTTTAATGTATTATAAATGTTTCATTACCGAAAAAAGCAACTCTTGTTGACTACCCGGATGATATAGCTGCTGTGGGCGTATGTTTCGTTGCCTAGCTACCTATCTGTTTAAAAACTTTGATCCTTAATTTCTCCATGGGGAGATAATTTAGGACATTTTTAATGGTATCGTTGAAGTTGGGTCAATGAGATCTACATACATTCCAAATTTCATGAAAATCGTACCAATATTAAAGAAGTTGTCAATTCTGTTTTACTTCCGGGACGAAATGTCAATGACGCAATTTTCGAAATTCGAAAATCGGAAATAGCAGATTTGAAGTAAATATTTCAAGGTACTCAAAGAAAAAAAAATTAGTAACAGGTCACATAGTCACAGTGTTATCATTATGTATGTCAATTTCTTTGTGCATAAAATTCGGTGATTTCTGATTCATAAAACTTTTTGAAAATATTTTTAATCAACGTTCGCACCCCATTTTTTGGGGGGGGGGGGGGTAGATCAAAGTTTCAGACAGATCCTATGGTTAGATTCTGAGAAATCCGATTTGCAGAAAATACACACAAAAAAAAATAATAATAATAAAAAAAACTAGATCTGCTAAGCTGATATTAAAGCTTTCATATTCACAATCACTTCCTGTCACATGTCATGGGTCATATATATAGAATCTGAACAAGATAAAAAAAAATCATTAAAATCGGTCAATAACTCGCGAAGTTAATGCGATTTTTCACTCGTAAACAACATTGTCGGCACGAAACACGTCAGACGTAAAATTTGAATTTGTGACATTTTCAAATACATGAAGGAATCATGAATGACTACTGCCAGACAGTTTGCGAAGTGGGTTACCTCTAACAGACACGCCCCAAAATGCCACGCCCAAAACTAGGATAGATTAGCGAGCACTGTTCTGGTGTTCTAAAAACTTAAATTTTTTGCCAGGATTCATAGAATACTAATACCTAGCACGTATTAGCTGGAAATTTTTTATACGCCCACATTTTCATGTGGACGTATTATGCCGTCGCCCCTGTCCGTCCGTCCGTCCACAATTTGTTTGTGGACACTCTACAGGTCACAATTCTTATCCGATTTTGACGAAACTTGAAATATAGGTTTATCTCCAAAAGATCTCGGTTCCTTTCGATATTGGCATGTATCGGATCGAAACTTCATGGATTATGGCCCCTGTTTGTACGAAAAATCACGTTTTTAGCTTGTGGACACCATAGTTGATAATCCAAAGATCTCGGTTCCTTTCGATATTCGCGCATATCGGACCGTAACTTCCTGAATTATGGCCCC
Source organism: Patella vulgata (assembly GCF_932274485.2). Classification (NCBI taxonomy): domain Eukaryota; kingdom Metazoa; phylum Mollusca; class Gastropoda; family Patellidae; genus Patella; species Patella vulgata. The sequence goes on from NC_065883.2 coordinate 36,153,497, forward strand.
TGATTGTACCAAAAATCGTGTTTTTAGCTTGTGGACCCTATAGAGGTCATAATTTTTATCCGATTTAAAAAAACGTTCAATTATATCACCGTTACACCCTAAGGATGGCTGAGTTCGAATTTCGTAAAAATATGGTATATCAAGGTTGTGGACACTATAGAGGTCACAATTTTTTTCCGATTTTGTTGAAACTTGAAATGTAAGTTTACCCAAAGATCTTGGTTCCTTTCGATATTCGCGCATATCGGAACGTAACTTCCTGAATTATGGCCCCTGATTGTACGAAAAATCGCGTTTTTAGCTTGTGGACCCTATAGAGGTCATAATTTTTATCCGATTTAAAAAAACGTATTATTATTTCACCGTTACACCCTAAGGACGGCTAAGTTCGAATTTCGTGAAAATCAGCCCAAAATTGACAGACAAAATGGCCGCCGTTCGTTCTCAAATAGCGTAAAAATATGGTATATCAAGGTTGTGGACACTATAGAGGTCACAATTTTTATCCGATTTTGTTGAAACTTGAAATGTAAGTTTATAACCCAAAGATCTCGGTTCCTTTCGATATTCACGCATATTGAATTGTAATTTCCTGAATTATGGACCTTGATTGTAGGAAAAATCACTTTCTTGTTAGCTTGTTCTCTATCCATCTCTCGAAAATGTGGGCGTATCCTGCCTGGCAGCCGCTGGTTAAAAATTCTAATGAATATCGTCATTAATATAATTCAATGCTAGTATTTTCAATATATTATAATTTCAAGCTGACCAATTTTTTACATATTTATTCTGATATATGTCAATAAAAAATGGTTATTGAGAGCAATACTTATATTAAACATTAGTGTAGTAAAATGGATATTTGAAAAAAATAGTACAATAAAGTATTCTTGATAAGCATGTCTTAATGAATATTTATTTTATTTTAGATGAATGCTTTATCTGAGATAATACCAGCTATTTTATCAGCAGAAATAGTTGTTTTTGCATCCAATGATTGGAGATTACAGGAATCTTTAATGAAAAGTTTATCCTGTCTTCCTGCATGCTGTAACAGTGAAGATATATATTGTAAAGTCATTCCAGTTTTATTCCAGAAACTTAAAACCTCAGTAAGTAAAATCATAATGTTTACAATATCCTGAGTTTAGTGTTGACTTCAAATGACAACATATGTTCATTAGTGTTAATTTTATGACACACTAGCAGAATGCCCGGGTTCGCTCGGGGGTCATAACCCCGAAACTGGAAGTGGTAGACTAACGCCACCTGGCCTATGTTGCTCCCCAGTCCGAGCTACCCCTATACCCCAAATTTCAGACTCGGGGGAGACCTAGTGTAGCCGCCAACCCCGAACAGACAGACAGACAAACGACAGTCACAAATATTAGTATAGATTTATTGGAAATATGTGACCACGTATATCAAAGTGAGTCGGAATACGCAAAATCTAATTTTGGACTATAGACAAAATAAGTGAAAATATTGATTTCGATCGAAATTGAGATTTTCACAAAAATGAGTCTATAAATATACTATCTATCGACACAAAAGATTAAAATAGCAATAAAAGATTTTAGAACACCTTTATTTGAATGTTTTGTAAGACTATGAGTACCGTATTCTTAAATCTGTCCTATTTCTTAAAATTCCTCTTGCATAAGAATTGGCATCGTTGTAAAGCGCAGAATCTCTAGTTTACAAATATGATCAAATTAATGTCAATGAATTGATTTTGAACGGGTACAATCGAGTTTTAAAACCCACTAAAAAATATAAACCATCTCCATTTGTTGCTATGCTGTCTACACAACTCGTTTGCTGATTGGCCCAGACACCGACTGAAAAGCATTATGGTTACGTGGTTGACTCGAGCGGGCGATAAATATTTGGTTTTGGCGATAATATTTTTTGGGTACCTACATGCGATTCACTCTGATAAGTGGCAGAAAATTTTTAATTTTGATCGTATATAGATTGCCGTTGAGTGTTAATCCAAACCATGTGGCTGATTATGTAAATTAATCGACATGCGGGTGGGTGTCATTGAGTAATACTAATCAACTTTCATGGGTCAATGATAAAGCCGTCGACAACTCCTTATTTACTCCGAATAATTAATCCAAGCGGTGATTATTTGATATCTCATATCATCTTTAAAAAAATAATTTATAGGCCTTAAATGGAAATAAACAAAATGGCCAATAATTTTCTTGTCGAAGAGAATTTTATTGATAGATGAATTCCCTTACTGTCGCTTCTTCATACGGCATGCAAAATAAATAAGGAATGCATCTTGGATATTATTGTTTAAAACGGCCAACGAGCTGAATTGCAACGATTCTCGAGTCTGCAATTGTTTAATTACATCAAAGCCAGAATGCACGAACAAAAGTGAACGTAAGTATTTCTTGACTATAGGGACTCATATTTTGATACCGTTACGGTACCTGAAAATAATAATAGACCTATCATACACGCAAAATCTTATTTTAATTCATGTGTTAAATGAACATGCGTACAGCGGTGGCAGCTTCTTTGATGATTATCCAATCAACAATCTTAATCTCCTGACCAATAGCTGACACTAGGGTGCTAATTAATTGATGAGATTAAATGTTAATCTCACCAAAGTTATAATGTACAAAACAGACTACTAATGTATAGATTATACTTTAGTATAACACTATCATGTGAATATGCCGCATGTGTTATGGATGTTTCGTCACGAAAGGAGTGTATTTACTACGATTTTCTTCGTCGGCACCCTTGAAATCCTATATAAAAAAAATATTAAATGACAAAATAGCAAATAAATGGTGGAAATCGTCGGATCAAATTTTTACTGCGATTTTCGTCTTCAGCACCCCTGAAAACCCATGGAGAGATATATTCAATGACAAAACAGCAAATAAATGGCCTGGTTGCTATGGGATTTTGTTTTGGAACATACCAAATCTTTGACTTGCTTTTTCTCAAAACTTACTTAATTGTGAGTTGGGTAGCTTCTAATGGACACAGCTCAGTCAATTTTTGCCCAATTCAAACAAACTATACAACAAATTGAAGGTAGTGAGTTGGAGAATGTGAAAATAACAAAAACTCGATTTTCAAAATTTCCTCAGTATGCTATGGGGGGTCACATAATTCATGGTATAAAAATGTATGTCAGTCAGTATGAAAAACATTTTCTATCAGATTTTGTGGCAAACAAATTTTACTCAAAGAATGTAGAATGACTAAAGGGAACTGATGTTAGCTCATAGTCATAATTTGGTTGTGCTGAGGCATTCAAGCTCTTGAATTCTTGAATGTATAAACTTTGCATGCACCAATATATATTCTCGATTTCATATTTATAAACTGAAACGAAACATAGCTGTTTTTGGCTTCAGTACATAATAGTTTCATTATTGCAGCTATTTTGCAAATAAATTTATTCAGATGTTTATGTTGTGTAGAGACTACAGTTTATAACAGTTATTTTTTTGTGTTCCAGAGTTATCTATCCCCTTTTTTTTAGAAAACCCTATCTATATTCAGGTTGTGAGATATAGTGTAAATATTGGGGTCATAGAGGCCCCTTGTGGAAACAATAGAGGCTATAGTTTTTATACGCCCACATAGACGTATTATGTTGTCACCCGGCGCCCTATCCATTGTTTAATATTTCATTTAATAAAGAACAATCTGATATTGAAACTGATAACATTGGTAATAATTGAATATTTGGTTGAGTTATATGTTGATATTTTATATTATAGAGAGCAATACCTGTTCGTCATGCTGCAGCTCAGACTACTCTAGTGTTAATAAGACAACTTCGTAAACTAGAACAACGAGAACAATTAATTCACAGATTAGTCTCAGGTATGTTAGAGAATTTCCTTTATTACAGGTTCTAATACATGTTGTGCTTAAGGTAGGGTATGCTTGCTCTTTTTATATGCCCACATTTTCACGTGAACGTATATTGTTGTCGCCCCTGTCCGTCCGTCCGTCTGTCCACAATTTGTTTGTGGACATTCTACAGGTCACAATTTTTATGATTTTGATGAAACTTGAAATATAGGTCTATCTCCCAAAAATCTCGGTTCCTTTCGATATTGGCATGTATCAGCCCATAACTTTATGGATTATGGACCCTGATTGTACAGAAAATCACGTTTTTAGGTTGTGGACACACTTGAGGTCATAATTTTCATCTGATTTTGATGAAACTTGAAATACATGTTTATAAACCAAAGATCTTGGTTCCTTTGAATATTTGCGCATATCGGATAGTAACTTCCTGAATTATGGCCCCTGATTGTACGAAAAATCATGTTTTTGGCTTGTGGTCCCTCTAGAGGTCACAATTATTATCCGATATAAACAAACGTTTAAATATATCACAGTAACACTGTAATGACGCTTGACTTCGAATTTCGTGGAAATTGGACCAAAAATGGTATATTAAGGTTGTTGTCTCCCTACAGGTCACAATTTTTATCCGATTTATGAATGATGGCCGAAATGGCCACCCCTCGTACGCAAATAGTGTATATATGGTATATCAAAGTTGTGGGCCCACTAGAGGCCACTATTTTGATCGGATTTTTATGAAACTTGAAATACATGTTTATAACCCAAAGATCTTGGTATCTTTTGATATTCATGCATATCAGATCGTAACTTTCTGAATTATGGTCCTTGTTTGTACGAAAAATCACATTTTTAGCTTGTGATTCCTCTAGAGGTCACAAATTTTATCCGATTTAAAAAAACATTTGAATATATCACCGTTACACCCTAATGATGGCTGAGTTCGAATTTTGTGAAAATTGGACCAAAATTGCCAGACAAAATGGCCACCCCTCGTACGCAAATAGTGTAAACATGGTATATCAAGATTGTGGACCCTAATCCAATAAACAAGCTTAATTTGGGGCTTGTTTTAACAAATATGACAAGACTTACCATTAAAATCATCATTCGAGAACAATTAAACTATTGCTAAGTTGGATATTTGTGTGATTTAACCATTTGAATGGGACTTTCTAATAATGATATGTTTTAAAGTTGATCGCCCAAGTAGCGTTACAGGGGTAGATTTTTTCATCAAAAAAAGTTATGTTTCTTGGTCACATCAAAGTTTCAAATTTTGCTCTGGAAAACGAATTCTTAGTTTCCGCAGTCGGGATTCTTCGTTTTTTACGTGCGTACAATTAACGATTGAATTTAACATTTGTACGCATGCGCAACCCTTAGTTAGAGAGAGGGTGTCTGTATTTATAAGTTACCTGGAGCTGATTTTTTGTAACGTTTACATGCAATAGACTGTAGTTAAAACTTTCTAATAAGGGGAATTTTGTGGTTTACAAACGCAATGTAGAGAGTGCTTGCCGTACTGATATTGTAGATGTTAAATAACATTTATGATAAACCTATTTTGTTTCAAATAATATCACAAATATAAAAATCATACACATCAAAAACAGAGCACACAAAGTATTTTCAAATCGGCAGCACTGGTCCAAATGTCTTGTCTATCATTGCATCCAAAATTCTGTATAAGAATCTACTTAGATATCAAAAATGCGATTCCTACACATTGCGCTCTATTTTGTGTTATAAATTATAGAATAAACCGTAAATCAATTGAACCCATTTCAAGGTGGAACTGTATGCTTTTTGATATGGTTGGGCTATTTGTTGAGGCACCAGATAATCTAAAAATAGAAGTCGATATGTGACAATACATTTCGAATGCATTTATAAATTTTATATGACAGGAAAATTCTGTTATTAAAACATCCAGCATGAAAATGACTACATAATAAATTGGAAGTTCTACAATAAGGATCTTTTAGTGAAATGTTAGATTAATTTAAGTTTTAAGTTAAGTTTAAATACATCCTTTGTGTTTGAATTACCACTAAATGGTTGTGTTGTATTATGTAGCTATTGTTCTTGAAAGTAAGACACACAATTTACGCATCGTGTCGCGTTTTCATATTTTTAATAATTATGAAACAGTCAATGCACGTCTTTTTAGTTATATTTCTGTTCTAGAAAAATGAGTTGTTGCTGAATTTATAATAACTGAAACGTTTTGTAACCACCATGTTAGAAATTGCAAATGCAGGTTTTACGCATGAAAGCATAAGCATACTAAACATGAATAATGGCATAGCCATAATGGCACATCCTCCTATTAAATTGGACACAAAACTGGAGGCCAAATTCGCAGTGCCTTAAAATGATTAGAATTCAAGTCTTGTGACCAGTACCGTAATTTTATTTTATTCATACACGTCTGGTTAACTGAGACTAGGGAAAATACATTTCGTTCGATTAATTTCCAGTCTCAAATTTTTTCTGCGTATTTAGAGCTAGCAACAATGTAACTTCTAAACTAACTAAAGCGACAACTAAGAACAGAGTTCTACGGTTAAATAAAAGTGACTTTCACAGTCTTGCAGTGTCGGTATGTTGCCGCGAGAGTGGATTTAAAAGACCGAAAAAGGGTGAAACTACATGAGTTGACTCTGAACCGTGAACCATTACAATATATATGTCATTATTCTTATAAGACATATAGAGGTAGATTTCACAAATTAAAAACACTTATATGGATATACTACTTCTGAATTTATTAACATGCTACGTTTCGATACACATACAGATATCATTATCAAGCAAATAATGATTTATAACATTCGTTCGTTCGTTCGTTCGTTCGTTTCTGGAGTTTTACGTCCACTTCCACCTAAGGTGATATCGTAGCCATTTTTTTAAAATTTTTTTATAACAAAAATGTGGTGCAATATATAGTTAACAATTGGAAACCATGTAACAGATTAATCATTAAGAATTAACAAGATGAGAGAAGTAATAATATGGATAAACAATTACAAAGGATTAACAAATTGAAAGATTGTAATGTATTGATAACAATTAGAAATTATTTGAATTTAGCAGATCAAACTAATAATTATAAGATATTAACGAGATGAGAGATAGTAATATATAGATAACAATTAAACACTAATTAGCAGGTGAAACCATAACTACAAGATGAAAAGGGTTAACCGCACAGGCAAGAAATAGAAAACTAGGCGAAGGAAAACATACAAAAAACACACATTAATCGGGATTAAATAAATCCACCCAAAGATTTGGGAGAAAATGTCCCAAGTCCCTATTTAATTTTGACTTATATTTTTGAATTTTTAGCGCTTCTCGTAGAATTCTATTTTTCCATGTTGATAAGTTTCTGGCTAGTATTTCTGTATTCTCCCATTTGATTTTATGCTTTGGGTTTTGGTAGATGTGTTCTGCTATTGCTGATTTATTATTTTCTTGTTTTATAACTTCCGTGTGATGTTCTTTTGTTCTCACTGAAATCGGACGGGATGTTTCTCCAATGTACGCTGCATCACACTCACAATTTATCTTGTATACAACACCCTTTGGATCATCTCTTGGTTTTTGTATCCTACCATCAGCTTTTAAGATAGTTTTGAGTGTGGTTCCGCTGCTGAATACTACCTCTGCTTTCACATTTTTTCAAACAATGTTGTTTTGACCCATGAGGTGCAGGACAGGGACAACTTGAGAGGGCATATTTGTACATTTTGTTCATATCATAATATCCACATTTTATGGTGTTTGAAGTATGGCAATTTTGGTATATATGGAAAGTAGAGATATCCAATCTTACTAGAAAAATACTGGATTCCCCGAAAAACACTCATGGAGCGTATACAGGACGAAAATGTAAGGGCTCTTCTAATCGACAGCCCGACGATTAGGAATTTCTGCACACGTGATGTCAAAGGTCACACGCAAACATTGAGCGCTTGATGTACAAGTTGATAAACTTTATGAAGAGTTAGACCTACAACACTTTCTGAGATAAAAATGACGGAAAAAGACGTGGGTAGTGGATAATCCGAGAATTTAATTAAGATTCGATATTTGTAATAAATAGTAAGCAATTAAAGACAACATTGTCTTATGTATGCAATGAATTATCCTCTGACTTCCAAGAGAGGTAAGTCACGTGACGTAAATATGGCCTGATTTGATCGAATGTTTATAGCAGGGCATTCCTTCGCAATTACAATGTTTGAGAAGGATTTCAAGCAAAATTATGACAAATTAATTAGTTTGAATATGGTTTTAGTCCATATATACCATTAAATCACCCAGTTTGTACACAGGAATGTATCTTTAAACATCCACTTATCAGGGAAAAAATTCTGCATGCCTATATTAACTATTTAGTCTGGTTGGTCCTGATAGTAGTATTTTAAACTCCATTTTACCCCCCTTATCTTCAAATATTGTAATAAATATAAAAAACATTCTTTTTGTTTGTTTCAGATTTCTGTCATGGTAAAAGTTGTCATCATAGAAGTTTATTTATTGATATGTGTTATTTTTTTATTGAACTCTTTTCCAAGTCATTTTTTAAGGACCATTTATTTGACTATGTATTAGAACTAACCTCTGACCCTGTTGCCAATGTGCGATTACGAATGTGTTTTATGTTACCCAGTTTAAAACGACAAGTTAAACTGCCTTATGACAGAAATCATCTGCAATTATTAGAAGCAGCAGTACGGAAAATACTCATTAATGAAAAAGATAGAGATGTTAATGTTGCCATCAAATCGGTAAGTAAAGTGATGCTTGGTCATTATGTGTGGGACAAAAAACTGAGGTCCACCGATGTACAAATAGGCATTTATTTCTAAGAACCCACAACGGTTGAAATTTGATGAAGTGTAGATGGTAATATCAAAGTCTCAGCAAAGTTTAACCCATTGTACCCCATAGCAAATCAATTCGCACCCTCTCATTAGTCGATAGTGAATAAAAGCGCCGACTAATCATTCTTGGCATCAGCATTAGCGAACAAAAGCGTGAGATCAATCAACTGTTTTATATTGTATTTATTTCTAAAATTGATGCTCATTGCACTGGAGATATCGTTTGATAATTGATAAAAATCGTTTAAGAATTACAAAAATGGTTTAGTTAGTACTATGACTTAGTTTCTCCGAGAGGCGTTTATAAATCGACGACCTGTTCACTTATCTACGGCGTTTCCTTATTTGACGACCGGTTCACTTTCCCGAGATACGTTGAAAAATCAACACGCAGTTTACGTATCTATGGCGCTTTCTTATTAGACAAACCGTTTTCTTTCCCGAGATATCTTGAAAAATCAACACACTGTTAATTTATCTACGGCGTTGAACTATTAGATGAACCTTTTAATTTCCTGTGAGCCGTTTATCCGATCGGTTCATTTTGATTACGATTATTTACATATGTACACGTGGTCATAAGTCAAGCTCACAATGGCAGTGCGATAATCTCGTGAGACTGTACATTAGACGCGGTGCCAAAAAAGTCACTGTCAATCTCTATAGACAAGCTTTCGCCCATTTTCAGACAGTGTAATTACTTGATTGGGGGCTTCTGCGCAATTTAGTTGATTATTGGGTACAGGTGTTAAATTTTGGACTGATTCAAAATCCACATTCCCGAAAAAGAAAAGGGTTTATAAATAAAACAGAACATATGATAATCTAATAACAAAAACCAATGGTATGTATTTATATGTATGTACACTAAACACTAAATACTAAAAACAATCACAAATAACAGCATGAATACTAAAAATACAACACTGGAAAACAATCACTGGTTTATAAATAAAGAAATAGCAGCATGCACAAAAAGAAATCAAAATTGGAAAACAATCAACAGATTTATATATAATTTAATAACAAAAAGCAAATTGTATGTATTGATAATGTAAATGAACCATTTAAATCCTATACCACAGTCTGTTATAATTGTTAATAAAAATCTGTGTCTTTAAAGATCGTCCGCTCAATCAAAATTCAGAGCCAAGCCAAATAAGCCAAAGTTATTTTAGTATTCAAAATAAACACAACTTTTATGTTGTGAAAGTCGTCTTTTAACTACGATTATCACATTGTGTGTAGCTTTATTTAACGTCCGCTTCCACAATTATCTAATTATTCACTAATCTCCTCTTAATCTATATTCCCATACACATTAATTACAGAAAAGGCCTGTGTATACATGATATTATGAGCTATTTACCTTTTGGTCAGCCGTTTGTTACAGTATAGATTAAATATACATTATGCAAGAGCTAATTCTGTCTATTGCAGGTCTGTCTTTAGGCCTGAAATGTTATCTAAATTATTAATTAGACATTAATTAACCTATCCAGAACATAATCAACTCTAGATGGCATCGCTAGCCTGTGATCTTTAGTGGATTATGAGCCGATTTACTGTATAACTTTCCTTCACGATTTAATGATTAAATGGTTAATCGAGCCTATACTTTTATCGTACTGACTTTAGTAATGATGATCGAGGCTAGGCGGAAATTTCAATCACTTATGTCTCGGTTCATAGTGGATCAATTTTAATGAAATTTTTAGCAAATTGCCTTTACATTATCTAGTTTTTAACTATTATAGTGAGAACTGCCAACTCGTTATCGAATCTCCCATAATGTATCTTTAATTATTTGATTGGTTGAATGCCATTGTTTTATTAATTCTCGCCTGTGGTCACCTGTCTGGGTGCCATAAAAAATCATGCCTTTGAATGAACAGTTGAGTCATAAATGTCTCTTTTTATTAACATTAATTATTTGCTTGGTCGAATGCTATTGTTTTATTAATTCCCACCTGTAGTTACCTGCCGGGTGCAGGTCAGTTCATCCCACCTCGGACTGTTTCATCCCAACCTATTTTTTATCGGGCTGTTTCATCCCCCTTGTTATTATAATTAACTGAGTTGTACTTATCGTTAAATAAACTGTTAAACAACTTACTTTTTGTTGATTACTGATCACGACCGGGATTAGTTCACCGCTGTATATTCGTATTGTTTGTTAATTGGCATTATGATTTTAGGTCAGTTCACCGATGTTTTTGTAGTAAAATATATTATTCGTATTGTTTTTATACGCCCAGGTTTATCACCCTAAGATCTCGGTTCCTTTCGATATTGGCATGTATCAGACTGTAACTTCATGGATTATCCTCCCTGATTGTACGAAAAATCACGTTTTTAACTTGTGAACACTGTAGAGGTCACAATTTTTATCCGATTTGGTTTAAACTTGAAATGTATGCTAATCACCAAAAGATCTCCGTTCCTTTCCTAAGGACGGCTGAGTTCGAATTTCGTGAAAATTCGCTCAAAATTGACAGACAAAATTGAAATGTAAGTTTATAACCCAAAGATTGCGGTTCCTTTCGATATGCGCGAATATCGGACCTTAACTTCCTGAATTATGACCCCTGATCGTACGAAAAATCGCGTTTTTAGCTTGTGGACCCTATAGAGGTCTTAATTTTTATCCGATTTAAAAAACCATATTATTATATCACCGTTACACCCCAAGGACGACTGAGTTCGAATTTCGTGAAAATCTGCCCAAAACTGACAGACAAAATGGCCGCCTTCGTTCTCAAAAAGCGTAAAAATATGGTATATCAAGGTTGTGGACCCTATAGAGGTCACAATTTTTATCTGATTTAAAAAAATGTATCATTATATCACCGTTACACCCTAAGGACGGCTAAGCTTGAATTTCGTGAAAATCGGCCCAAAACTGACAGACAAAATGGCCGTCCTTCGTTCTCAAATAGGGTAAAAATGTGGTATATCAAGGTTGTGGACCCTATAGAGGTCACAATTTTAATCCTATTTTGATGAAACTTGAAATATAAGTTTATAACCCAAAGATCTTGGTTCCTTTCTATATTCGCCCATATCGGAACGTAACTTCCTGAATTATGGCCCCTGATTGTACAAAAAATCAGGTTTTTAGCTTGTGAACCCTATAGAGGTCATAATTTTTATCCGATTTAAAAAAACGTATTATTATATCACCGTTACACCCTAAGGACGACGGAGTTCGAAATTTCGTGAAAATCTGACAGACAAAATGGCCGCCTCTCGTTCTCAAATAGCATAAAAATATGGTATATCAAATTAAGGTTGTGGACCCAATAGAGGTCACAATTGTTATCCGATTTTGTTGAAACTTGAAATGTAAGTTTATAACCCAGATATCTCGGTTCCTTTCGATATTTGCGCATATCGAATTGTAATTTCCTGAATTATGGCCCTTGATTGTAGGAAAAATCACTTTCTTTTTAGCTTGTTCTCTATCCATCTCTCGAAAATGTGGGCGTATACTGCCTTGCAGCCGCTGGTTATAATTGCCGTTATGATTTTAGATTAGTTCACCGATGTTTTTGTAATAAAGTATACTCCTATTGTTTGTTAGTTTATGATGTCTAACATCATTTATCGTCTTTATAAAATAGGTATTTTATAATTACATATTGACAGCTTAATCACTCGCCAAAATACATCATGGACTCTACGTATTACCCAATAATCAACTAAATTGTGCAGGGGCCCCCAATCAAGTGATTACGCTGTCTGCAAATGGGTGACAGATTGTCTATAGAGATTGACAGTCACTTTTTTTGGCGTCAGTCTAATATACAATCCTCGCGAGATTATTGCACGGCCGATTTTTGATGTATTTGTCATTGGTGGAATACTAATTTTATAGGATAATGGTTAATAAATAATACTCGACCATGGTATGGTGATCATCTATGGGTGTGCATTTTGTTATATTCACCTTTTTTATTCGTACTTCATATGTAAATAATCGTAATCAAAATGAACCGATTGGATAAATGGCTCGCAGGAAAGTAAAAGATTCATCTAATAGTTCAACGCCATAGATAAATTAACCGTGTGTTGATTTTTATACGCCCACAATTTCATGTGGACGTATATTGTTGTCGCCCCTGTCCTTCCGGACGTCCGTCCATCCACAATTTGTTTGTGCACTCTCTACAGGTCACAATTCTTGTCCGATTTTGACAAAACTTGAAATATAGGTTTATCCCCAAAAGATCTTGGCTGCTTTCGATATTGGCATGTATCGGATCGAAACTTCATGGATTATGGCCCCTGTTTGTATGAAAAATCACGTTTTTAGCTTGTGGACCCTATAGAGGTCACAATTTTTATCCAATTTTGTTGAAACTTGAAATGTAAGTTTATAACCCAAAGATCTCGGTTCCTTTCGATATTTGTGCATATCGAATTGTAATTTCCTGAATTATGGCCAAAGTTTTAATATCCGATTGACTTCAGATTGATACACAGAGTTTAAGGTCTTGAGACAAACAAGTATATTGATTTTCAATGGATTTTTATGTCTTGAATAGCTAAATCCATGATATTAAAAGTTTTGTATACAAAACGTTAGCATGGAGCAGAACTTTATACAAACAAACAAATTCTAATGGTTTTCTGATAATTATTTCATGAGTTGTTGCTCTTAATCAGATTTTAGTGTATTATAAATGTTTCATTACCGAAAAAAGTAAAAATATGCAACAACTCTTGTTGACTGCCCGGACGATTTAGCTGTTGTGGGCGTATGTTTTGTTGCCTGGCAACCTATCTTTATCCGATTTTGTTGAAACTTGAAATGTAAGTTTATAACCACAAGATCTCGGTTCCTTTCGATATTCGGGCATATCGGAATGTAACTTCCTGAATTATGGCCCCAGATTGTACAAAAAATCGCGTTTTTAACTTGTGAACCCTATAGAGGTCATAATTTTTATCCAATTTATTATATCACCGTTACACCCTAAGGACGACTGAGTTCGAATTTCGTGAAAATCGGCCCAAAACTGACAGACAAAATGGCCGCCCATTGTTCTCAAATAGCGTAAAAATATGGTATATCAAGGTTGTGGACCCTATAGAGGTCACAATTTTTATCCAATTTTGTTGAAATTTGAATTATAAGTTTATGACCCAAAGATCTCGGATCCTTTCGTTATTTGCGCATATCGAATTGTAATTTCCTGAATTATGACCCTTGATTGTAGGAAAAATCACTTTCTTTTTAGCTTGTTCTCTATCCATCTCTCGAAAATGTGGGCGTATCCTGCCTGGCAGCCGCTGGTTGATTACTACAGTTAAATTTAAGATCTATTGAGTACTGTATATGTCTACCGTCTGACTAAAATATAAGGAACCAAAGCAAGCTGGGTATCCAGTCAAACTGCGACGATATATATTGTGAATATTTCTATCTATATTTTATAGGCAGTAGAAGAATTAGATGGTATTCACGTACAGATGGAATCGATTGTAAGTTTTTTTGGTTATACTTTTATGAGTTTTGTTGGTAATATAAATTAGTATACATATCTTATTCAGTAATACTTGAAGTTCAGATTAGTACAACTTCTGTCATTGTGAAATTTTGTCCGTGCAATAGATGCTACAGTTTTTATTCAATTCTTCTGAAACTTTCAGCAAACTTGTTTTATTACAAGATGAGAATCCCTATTTCTTTTCGACAAAAACAGAGTAATACTCGTTGAGCACTCCCCAAATTTCATAATCCATTTTGAAACAAACTGGCCAGAATTGGGTCAAAAAAGGTCCATTCCCTTTAATATAACCAGACTTCCAACAAAAATAATTCTTGGTAATTTGTTATAGAGAATGTCGTATTCGATTTAAAACATTATTATTATTGTTATACGCCCACATTTTCATGTGGACGTACTAATGGGGAATTAAAAAGTCTTAAAAAGTGATGCTGAGAAAATTGGTTATTTCTCGACAAGAGAAGATGTTAGAAGCATTTTTTTGATATCGCTATGATCATATTGATCAAATCTATATGTCCATTGGAATCAAATATCATATTGTTAAACAAATAATAAATGTAACCCACTTCAAAAAAATATTTGTTTTGAAGGCTAAAAATACAGTTTTTGCCAAAATTACATTACTTCCGGTGATAATGAAAATGTTAAATTAATTCTATGAAATCATAAATGGCATAAGGTATCACATGGTGAAAATTTTATGAAAATCGGATAATAATTAACACTTTTATGGACCAAAAACCATGAAAAGTGACTTGAAGAAAATCGTCTATTTCTCTGCAACCGTACAAGTTAGAAACCGTTTTGTGGTATCTGTATGATCGGATGGGTTTATTCTATTTGTTGATTTGAATCAAACATCATAATTTTATAAAACATTACAAATAAGAATCATTTCAGTAAAATCTCTTTTTAAAGCTGAAAATACAGTTTTTGCCCAAATGATGTCATTTCTGGTGACAGTGAAAATGTTAAATTGGTTTGACCTAGTCAAAATTGGCATAAGGCATCAAATGGTCAAAAAGAACCGTGAAAATCAAATAATAATTGACTCCTTTACAGGCAAAATAACGTGAAATGTGACGCATGCAAAATTGCCTATTTCTCAGCAACTGTTCATATTACAAACTAATTTTCACATACATTCTCTTCGTATGGATGGATTATTGCTACGAGTTTATGAAAGTTACGAAGAAATATTTTAAAATATGAAGACGCTGAATGGGTTGTAAATAGCTTAATTTTACACCGTTTTTCACCTTTTAATCGAAATAGCCCGAAAACGAAATCGAAATTATAAAAAACTGAGTCTGATGTTTTGTGCACCTTTGCATGGCGCATACTTTTGGTAATATCAAATTTTGAAAAAATAATATTTGCTTTCAAAAAGTGGTTTCGATCCCTGCATTGGCCAAGAACGTTCATCCAGATTTTCCGGCGTGGTTCCCCCTTGTCAGTGATGCAGGACGGAGGGCCTGACAAGGACAGCTGTCTAGTCCTTCTGATGAGAGGAAAAACCGAGGTCCCGTGTATACATTGGAATGCACGTAAAAGATCCCTTGGCAGTTGGAATCCGATATAAGAGTAGGCGATAGTGCCGCTGCTCGGGCAAAATTTCCCTCATAGCACACTGTATGGTGTATGCCCGTCTTCATTAGCCCAGCATAGGAGCAGAACAGTAGGACGTTAAACCCCATTTCATTTCATTTCAAAAAGTGGTACTGAACTGTGAAAATTATAATTTTTGTTAAAATTATGTCACTTCCGGTGCCGACAGATAAATCTAGCGGTAACAAATAAAATGACATTTTGGGAAAGGTGCATATGAACTTTGTTTTGAACAAATCGAAAAATAAATAATCAATCTAGGAGTGAAAAACTGAATTAGCCAATGGCGGCCAAGCAAAATTATCTAGCCAAAAATTGTTGACATTTTTGCTCAAATCAGACGACCCTTTAATCCTTTGTAAAATACTATCAAAAAATATTCATAAATAAAATTTTTTGTAAAAATTTAAATTTTCAAAATTTGGCGCCAAATATTTTCGAAGATTCGTCAAAAATCAAAAATCGAAAGTAGCATAGCTATGTCCCCTGTCCGATGATTATTGTTAATATTACGGCAATATTGAAAAAAAAACCCAGCTTCGCTGATTTCAGACATTTTGCATTGTCGCAGAACTTTAGAAATGGCTTTAAAATTTATGTTAAACCCACTTTTCCAGTAAATCCGATATCATTGAATCGATCCGAAAAGTAGTTTCTGAGATAAGCTCAAATGGAAAAATAATGATAAGAACTAAGAAGATGACGGGTTTCACCAGTGCCACGTTACTCTTGAACTTATGTCACTTCCGGTGCAACGTTACCCTTGAACTTATGTCACATCCGGTACCAATGAAATCGTTAAATAGATTTCAACATAAGGCAACACAAATAAAATAAGTTGTTTCTCGGACACCGCACGCACGCAAAATTGGTTGCGTGTGCGGCCTATTTATTAGTCTTGATGAAAAATAAAAAATATGTAACGCCCGCCCGAACGTCGATAAGCAAGTCATAAAAAGAATATGCCGCATGTATCTACATGCCCCATACGTGAATATCCATTCAAATGTATTAAATTGATTCAGATGTAAACGCTCATTTACGGGTCTTTTTTATTGATATCGAAAGAACCTCCATTTTTGTATCACGTGATTTTAATTACCTCCCCTTGTGAACTAGAATTTGATTCGTGTTAAACACCGAAAGTCATTGACAACAATGCAATGTATTTCAATCATTCGATCTTAATCGGCTCATTATTGCCGGCTTCAGTCGGTCCATGTTTGAAAAAATCCTACTTATAAAACAATGAATCGTAGAACAGGTTAATTATTATAACTTGTGGCTACGAATACGATACGATGATAGTCACCATCCCTTAGTCAGAAACTGGGTCATTAGCACATTTAACGGTAGTTTTGATAATCCGGAAAATAATAATTGGATTACACATTTGATGGTTTTACTGACGAGTTGTTAGTTAAATTTAAATAGTCATTCGATATAAACCCCAGATAGAACACCGAATATCCTGAGAAACACACCAAATATCCCGAGAAACAGTCATTTCCCGAATCCCGATGACACATGACATGCATTGGTTGGAATTAGGTCAATCATTATAAACCAGCGATACTAGATTTAGATCTAAGTGTCGTTTACCGTGATGATTATTTTTGATACACATGCTGACAGAGGCTTACTCTTTAAAATATTGTCATTATTATGGACGGCTATTAATAGTCGTACAGAATTTTATTTTAAACCAATTTCAATTATGGTTGTCACCATTACCATTAGTAAGCTACATTACATGAATTAAATATGGAAAATTATTTTCCTTTCAGTCAGTGTTCAGTGTTTGAGTAGACTTGATTTTTGGGTTTATGTTCTAAGTATGTATAATATATAACTGAAAGCAAAACTGTAGACAAATGAGGTAAAAAAAAAAAAAAAAAAACGCCCTCCCCCCCTACAGTTTCAGCTGTCAGTTGCCCGAGAAACAAGACATTTATTTTGTGTAGCCTAAGCATTGCACACGTGTTATAAAATAGACGCAGAATCAATTCCATTTATACATTTATTACAATGTGTTACATGTGTCAAAAACGTGATCCTGTCAAAATTTGTTACTAACTTATTGCTAAGTTAGCTGACTTTCTAATGGGAAATTAAAATTTTTGGACATCTATATGATCCTATTGATCCAATCTATATGTCCATTGGAATCAAATATCATAATGTAAACAGAATAATAAGTATAACTCACTTCAAAAACATATTTATTTTGAAGGCTAAAAAAAAAAGACAGTTTCTGCCAAAATGACATTACTTCTGGTGATAATGAAAATATTAAATTAGTTCTATGAAATCATAAATGGCATAAGGCATCACATGGTGAAATTATATAAAAATCGAATAATAATTGACACTTTCATAGACCAAAAACCTTGAAAAGTGTCTTGTATAAAATTGTTTATTTCCCTGCAACCGTACAAGTTAGAAACTATTTTGTGGTATCTGTATGATCGTATGGGTTCATTCTATTTGTTGATTGGAAGCAAGTATCTTAATTATAAATAATTTACAAATACGACACAGTTAAATAAAATATTTGTTTTGAAGGCTAAAAATACAGTTTTTGACCATATGACGCCATTTCTGGTGACAGTGAAAATGTAAAATTGGATCTACCCAGTCAAAAATGACATTAGGCATAATATGGTGAAGAAAAAAAGAAAATCGGATTATTATTAACTTGTGAAAAGTGACTCATGCATAATTGCCTATTTCTCTGCAACAGCCAATATTACAAACTAATTTTGACATACATTGTCATCGTATGGATTAATGCTACAGGTTAATGAAAGTTGTCAAGAAATATATTAAAATATGAAAGCCTGAATGCGTTGTAAATAGCTCATTTTTACACCCTTTTTCACCTTTAAATCAAATTGGCGCAATTGCAAAACCGAAATAAAAAAAAAACTAAGCAAGACATATTTTGCGTCTTTATAAGTAGGAGCATGCAGCTTGATCTATTAGATTTGTAAACATTAATACTTGCTTTTTAAAAGAACTTTAGACATGTCAAAATTGAAGTTCTGGGCAAAATTACGGCACTTCCGATGTCAACAGAAACTTTTATTGGTAGAAGAAAGTTGAGAATTTGCACCACGGAGCATATGGGCTTTTTTTTATACAAATCAGACAAAATTGGTTATTTCTCGGCAAGGGAAGATGTTAGAAACAATTTTGTGATATCAATATTGTCGTATTGCTTTATACTATTTGCCAATAGGAATCAAATATCACAATTTTATACGAATAATGGATATCGCTTACATCAAACAAGTATTTGTTTTAGAGGCTAAAAATACAGTTATTGCCAATATCACATTAGTTCCTGTGATAATGAAACGGCAATACTATATACCGGAAAACATCGAAAAACACTAAATACCGGAAAACACCCTAAATAGGTTACCCAGAGCCTGGTCCTCTGTTTGCGGGGAGTTAGGGTTAGGTTTTTCCGGTGTTTTCCAGAGGACCAGCGGTGGGTTAGGGTTAAGGTTAGGTTTTTCCGGTGTTTTCCAGAGGACCAGGCTCCGAGTTACCTATTTAGGGTGTTTTCCGATATTTAGTGTTTTTCCGGTATTTAGTGTTTTTCTGTGTTTTCCAGTATTCAGTATAACATGGTGTTTTCTGGTGGATTTCCGGTGTTTTTCAGTGTTTTCCGGTATATAGTATAGCCCTAATAAAAATGTTAAATAACTTGTATGAAATCATAAATGGCATTAGGTATCACACAGTGAAAATTTTATGAAAATCGAATAATAATTAACATTTTTATGGACCAAAAACCTTGAAAAGTGACCTGTTGAAAATAGCCTATTTCACCACAACTAAACAAGTTAGAAACCATTTTGTGATATCTATATGATTGTATGGGTTCATTCTATTAGTTGATTGGAATCAGATATTAAAATTTTGAGATAGATTCTCTTTGTATGGATTAATGGTATTTAGTGTTTTTTCGGTGTTTTCCAGTATTCAGTATAACATGGTGTTTTCCGGTGTTTTCCAGTATATAGTATAGCCCTAATGAAAATGTTAAATTACTTGTATGAAATCATAAATGGCATTAGGTATCACACAGTGAAAATTTCATGAAAATCGAATTAACATTTTTATGGACCAAAAACCTTGAAAAGTGACCTGTTGAAAATAGCCTATTTCTCCGCAACTAAACAAATTAGAAACCATTTTGTGATATCTATATGATTGTATGGGTTCATTCTATTAGTTGATTGGGCAATCAAATATTTTTGATATCGTGATTCAACTCCATGACTGATAAAGGTTCTACAATGTCTCGAAGACGGGCGTAGTACTAGTAAATTTATCGTAGGTGCCGAATACTAAAAACTACCGATTTTTGTTACATATATATTCAAGGAAATCTTACGAGATGAAACATACATTGTTGTGGAATTTATATGATGTCACGCTTCAGAGATTTGATATTTTCGCAATAAATCCAATGCCGATACGCACTGAGCAATCGTCAGTCGAAGGTGTAATTTGGTTGTATGTATTTCAGCAAATTTTGATAAAAACGTATTCCTGCATATTTACAAAATGGGTTTCCTGTTTAAAATTTCTTACGAGTTTGTAAACTACAGTAAAATAAGTATCCATACCCCAGAAGTTCCATATTATATTATTATTCCGATGTAGTATTTACGGCGTAGTAATCTCTGCCTGTTTTCATGGTAATATGTACATAGATTGCGTAGCCACAAAAGTTTATAAAGGGATTTAATATTTTAAGATTTTCAAGGTCAAGATAAAATGGGCTATTGGTCAAAATTTGTATCGTTTTCGACATTTATTAACTGCGATAATCTAAATAATACTTGATCAATTATAAATGATACAACAAACAAATAAGTTCCCAAAAGAAGATCGTATTTTCAAACCTTTATAGAAAAGGCGGGAAATTGTCACGTGATTAGACCAACATTGTCAAAGACAGGAAGATATATTATTGGGTGATGGGTGCTGATAAAATTTGGGATTTATATTGTAATGAACAATAACTCAAAGTCTTGATCGTACTTTATTTAATCATACAACAAATAGTTAAGTTCTCAATGGGTGGTGTGTATTTTAAATCCGCAGCAAGCGTGACCCAATTATTCATTCCTTAAACATCGTGTTCATGATTCATTTCCGAGATAAAATAGCACCTTACATTTCCCGACCGACATGTATCTACCCCAAGTGTCATGACATTCAAGGCATTTTAATGGGTAACATTTCTATATCTGTGACAAATCAAACCCAATTCCATCCAACAAACGAAAACTAAGCAAAACTGCACTGGCTCAAGTAACGTGGATCACAAAAGATATTATTCAACAGAATAGATCTTGATAGACTTTGTGCCAACCCAAATGTCAGACTGAGCGAAAATTTAAAATGTCAGGCATAATGTTCATCCAGTCTGACACATTTGAAAGTTATTTCCAGGCTTGTGTATATGACTATATTTTTATCAAGACAAAACTGCTGTTTGGCGTATTTCCATTCATTATGTGTCTATCTTTGATAATTGAGCAGCATTGTATTAGTATGCAATATTATTCAGATGTCCAGACGTAAAAATTTTGAAGAAGATACTGAGGATCAGATAAAAGAAGAAGAAGAAAAACAATTAATTATTATGGTAGGTCATTAAATCATCTAACAAGATTACACAGATAAAATGATAGAAATCTTAATTAATGATATAACACTGATACTTTTCTTACTATTGATTCATTATCATATTTTCAGGAAGAACAAGATCGAAAAGAAGAAGAACAAAAAGCCAAACTAGAAAAAAAGGGTTCAAGTAATAGTAAAATACCAGCCCCCAAAAAAGGTAAGCACAGAACTTATCAGCTGATAATCTTAAGTAAAAATATATATGGTCAAACTGTTATAGTCTGATATGTACAGGAGGATAATTTGCTGATATATTGTACCATGTATCCTTACTAATGTTATAACAATGTGTCTTGTTTTATAGCGGCACCAAAGTCTGGAACTAGTAGTAAAGGATAATTTGCTGATATATTGTACCATGTATCCTTACTAATGTTATAACAATGTGTCTTGTTTTATAGCGGCACCAAAGTCTGGAACTAGTAGTAAAGGTGATTATAATCGTGATTTTAAAAAAGCTTCATCTTTACCTACAGCTGGTGGTATATCATCTACTTCAACTAAAGGTCAGTGTATAATTAATTTCACTCCTTCATAACCATTTTATATATAACAAATTTATATAAATATGGTATTTTAGACTGAATAATATAACACTGATATACCAAGAGAAAGGTGGTAAATGTACCCAGGTAGTCAGTCTTATAGTAGGTAATACACAAATTGATGAAAAGCAAAACTACTTGCTTGAATCACTGTATATACTAAGTTTGTAAATATAGTATATCATAGAGATATTTATTATTATACAGATACAGCCAGACCCTCACTTGTAAGACCTCAATCATATTCTCATTCTACTGCTCATAATCAACTAGAAGTTCATCTTAAATACAGTCAGGATCAAAATATGACAGATGATAATCGCCTGGTTAGTAGACCGGGGGATTGTGTCCATCCTCGTACTATGAGAGGTTATAGTTTTTATTTATCGGTGTGACTTAAATGTGATTTGCTATAACTAATTTCAGAACTTGTTGATTGGGCAAATTTAAGTGTTTTTTTTTTTACATCTTCTTTTAAACTGCTTGTTGAATTTCAACCAAATTTGATAAATTTGGGTGGCTCTTGTAAAGATTGTTTCAAATCAGATTTGAATGTTTCAACTTTTCTTTATTACACATTTTTTACAGGTTACAAATTGATAGATATGTTGCCTGAGTTATGCTTTCACATTTTTTCAAACAATGTTGCTTTGACCCATGAGGTGCAGGACAGGGACAACTTGAGAGAGCATATTTGTACATTTTGTTCATATCATAATATCCACATTTTATGGTGTTTGAAGTATGGCAATTTTGGTATATGGAAAGTAGAGATATCCAATCTTACTAGAAAAATACTGGATTCCCCAAAAAACACTCATGGAGCGTATACAGGACAAAAATGTAAGGGCTCTCCTAATCGACAGCCCAACGATTAGGATTTTCTGCGCACGTGATGTCAAAGGTCACACGCGAACATTGAGCGCTTTATGTACAAGTTGATCAACTTTATGAAAAGTTAGACGTACAACACTTTCTGAGATAAAAATGACAGAAAAAGACGCGGGTAGTGGATAATCGGAGAATTTAATTAGGATTCGATATTTGTAATAAATAGTAAGCGATTAAAGACAACATCGTCTTATGTATGCAATGAATTCTCCTCTGACTTCCAAGAGAGGTAAGTCACGTGACGTAAACATGACCTGGTTTGATCGAATGTTTATAGCAGGACATTCCATCGCAATTACAATGTTTGAGAAGGATTTGAAGCAAACTTATGACAAATTAATTAGTTTGAATATGTTTTTAGTCCATATATACCATTAAATCACCCAGTTTGTACGCGGGAATGTATCTTTTTAAAAGTCTTGATTTCTTTTACACAGTACTTTCATAACTTTGGTTCTGTATTCCCAATGGCTGCTAATAAATAATAATGTTAATTGAATTGAAAATATACTAACCTTGTGTGTAATAGTTTATGGATTGTGTGATTGATATAATATTAATATATAGTCAGCTACATTAAATCTAACAATTATTAGGGCCCCTGTCAACGGTGGGCCGTCCTAAAGAGTGATCAGTTTCTCTGTCATTGCGTCAGTCACAAAAGATGTCTCCTCTGTATTGTATCTTAAATGCTGCTTGGTTGGAGTTAATATTGATACTTTTAATTTCACCTGTATCAATACTTATTTATTTTGGGTTGAACTTCCAATGTATCAGTTATAATACAAGCAGTACTTTATGATATTCACCATCTCACTTGTATCTAGTTGCTTTAGGATTAGTTATGAAGCTGCAGTACTCTGGACTCGGGATTAGAAGAGCCTTTGATTACTCAGACCTGTTACTTGTTTATCAGGGTAGTGCCTTCTGGGATTGCTTATTAAATTGTAATTTTCATTTTAGTTTTACACAAACTAAGGTCTGATGTATACAATCTTAAATAGGCACTGTAGGATGTTTTAATGAATTTGCTCATCTATACTAATGTCCAAAAGAAAGTATACACACTTAAAATATGACTAAGTTTTGTTTAAATCAACAAAATGTGATAAAACTACACTGAACATGTCTCGTGCATCCAAACTCAATATTTCTAAGCATATAAACGGCAAAATAAATGGAAATTGTACCCAAATACCGCATACAATGGAAAAACGACTTTGTTTGAAGCAGGATGAAATGCTCAGTGTATACTTTCTTTTGGACATTATATATATTGCACATAGAACCCAGAAAATATAAGCTATACCGTTAGTATTGTGAATATTTATACCACTGACTTATATAAAGAAATTTACTTAAACATATATTATGCAAGAGCTAAATCTGCCTATTTCAGGTCTTTCTTTAGGCCTGAAATGATATCTAAATTAATAATTAGACATTAATTAACCTATCCAGGCCATAATCAACTCTAGATGGCAGCCCTAACCTGCGATCTTTAGTGGATTGTAAGCCGATTCACTGCAAAACTTTCCTTCTCGATTAAACAATTAAATGGATAATCGAGACATGCTGTTTATCGTACTGACTTTAGTAATGATGACCGAGGCTTATGGAAATTTCAGTCGCTTAGTTCTCAGTTCATAGTGAATCAATTTGAATGAAATTTTCACCAAATTGCCTTTACATTATCTAGTTTTTAACTATTATAGTGAGAAATGCCAACTCGTTATCGAATCTCCCATAATGTATCTTTAACATACCACTGTTATCTGTTTAAATGTGGATTAATTTATTTATATTATTAAATACATTTATAAGTTTATATGTACCGTATTTTGATTCATTTATTGTGTTTTGATGATTATTTTAACATCAACATGTTAATATCTAGTGATTTGCTATGGCCTATAATTAGATAAAAGAATTTTAAAAAAAAGGTAAAATTTTTGAAAGAATGTGTTAGTGTCTGTCAATTCAGGTCCAAAGAAATATTTGGTGAAATCAAAATCTGCTACATGCATTCCATCTTTATGTCCAATACCAACTAGACGAGGTAAGATGCTGATTTAAGCATGATGCAATCAGCATGGCGTGTCTTTATTCAAAGCATTTGACCAAAACAATAGCTTTTTTGCAGTTAAATTGTAGACAATTTTGGTTTGTTAAACTTAGTTGATAGGATGGTCTTGTTCCATTATTGCATGTGTCAATTCATCTCAGAGAACTCTCTTATGGTTGGACATAGAAAAAAGCTGTCCTTGTTTTGATAATATCTGGATATGTGCATGCCCTGTGACCTGTGTGAACTGCTGAAGGAATTGTGAGTATTGAAAGTGTATAGCATGACAGATTAATTGATTAGGGTTATGGTAGATTTTTTTTATTATTATTCTTGTAGTCAGCTAGTCATTTTTATAGGGAAATATTGAGAATCTGCATGGTTTGGACATGTGTGTTTTATATTTAAGATATAATCTATGCTTGTGTATTCATCTTGTATGAGACAGACCTGTCAACCGCTCAGAGCTAAAATGCAGTAGGGTGGTGTAAAAAATGCAGTAGAAACCATAATTTGGCAGTAGATTTCCAAAAACGCGTAAATTCGCACTTCCAAGGGTATAGTCTGTGATTTAACCCCGAAAATCGTTTCATCTCGTCCCAGCAAATTTCGGGTGAAAATCTGACGCTTTGTTGCATAAGTTAACAAGTAAGCCGTCACTGTAGTACAAATTTCTTTTGCGATGCATTGCACAATGAGTCTGGCACTCGAATTACGCCTCAGACTATATTTGTCAAGTGTAGCCATAATGTGGTGAAAAAATCAAATTCTAAGCCAATCAGCAACCATAAAAGCAAACAACATCATAGGGTCACGGGGATCAATAGCCATAAATAGACAAGGGAATACCCTTTACGAGACGAAACACGTTGGTTTGTTTACATTTGTCAGAGAGAATTTATCTGCAAATATGCCTGGATTACGGAAAAATAACATCAGATAAATGTTGCGTTGACACTGTGAACACGGCAAGCCCCTAATTTGTAGCATAAATATAGTCAAAAGCGTAATTGTATCAATGAATGTGATATTTCCTGGAAACAAGTATTTTTTCAATTTTATTTCAGTGAAACAATATCCAAAAGAAATATGACTATAATAATATACAGATGAAAACGTTTTTTTTATGATTGAAATACTGGTTCGGTATTATAATTATATATAATTTTGAGAAAAAGACAAAAATAATAATACCTTCTGAGCTGAATGATACAACAGAATATTAATAATGATTCACCAATTATACTTGTTTTTAAACAACAATAGACATATTATAAGCGGGGTCAAATAAATATACATTTATTTAAAGAAAGAAATAATAAAAAATAAGAAATGAATGCAATTTTATATATTTCCTCATACAATATCCAACAATAACACTAGTATTATTGAAAGATTTAAATGGTACATACTAGTATATACTAGAGAAAAACAAACAGTTATCATAATAAACGGGTTCCAATAAAATGAATTAGGAAACAAGTAAAATAAAGACATCTGAGTAAGCATAAAGTGACACAATATAGCATATAGAATAAAATATGAAAACATTAAAGCCATGTACTGTACATTTAAGTAAACATGAGTGTGTTTAAAATATGTAAGTAATTTTTAAAAATTGTTTACAGAAATGTACATGTTTACGTATAAAAAATCACATCACTTCATCAATACCATCATCACTATTGAAGTCACTGTCAGTGTATGTTTCTGTTTCAACTAATGATTCAGCGTCTGTCGTTTTTTCATTCAAACAATTTTGACATTTACATAAATCCGTACCAGAAAGTTTTGACTTGTAGCAAGTACATCTATCTGTACTGCATCCTGATTTACATCCACAGTTTAAAACAGTGAGAATTTGCTTTGGTGCTGGATCTGCAGTCATTCATACAATTGAAATGGTGTTACCCTCAACAGTCCATCCATGCTTTGCTGGGGATGGGGTTTTAATCCAGGCATTCATATGGTATATATGGTAGATGTAGTATGTGCCATGATCTTACATGTAAATAGTCACAAAGACTACGAAATATTCAAACAGAAAGGTGTGATAAGAAGAAATATTGAATGTAGAACCATGGCACACATGGGGGGAAGGGGCAGGGGTCCCAATATGCCAGTGGCTCCCCATATTTGTTCTAAAAACTTTGTACCGTAAACAAAATGTCAGATTGAGGTACATGTAGAGTTTAACAATGGGGACTTAAAGTTCCACCGCTACAAGTCGTTCGGATGGGAAGAAAAACCGAGGTCCCATGTACACATTGGCATGCACGTAAAAGATCCCTTGGCAGTTGAAATTTGATATAAGAGTAGGTCGCTGCGCCGCTGCCTGGACAAAATTGCCCTCATAGCACACTGTATGGTTTATGCACGTCTTCATTAGCCCAGTTTAGGAGCAGAACAGTAAAAGGACGTTAAACCCCATTTCATTTCCACGGCTACATGTATGGTAAATTCAACCAGGGGGAAATGCGCCCGAATATGCCCCGTTTTCACTGTTGATGCAAGGGCCCTAGGTAGCAACATTTTAGGTAGGGGGTCTGATGCAAGCTTAAAGTTGCAATTTCATATTTTCTAAGAAAGTCAAAACATAATTATTTCTATGTCTTTTGCTCAATAGGTTGTCAACTCACTATTATACGATCATAGGTTATCTTTCTCACACTTAAAAATCTTCACACCGGAATTAATAACACAATTACCTCCCAATTACCTCCCTTGTTTTCCTATTCCCCACCATGGAATAGCTATCTTCAAACATTTGAATTTGAAGTTGAAAATGAAATTTTTGCCAATTTCTCAACTGGCAATAGTGAATTATAGGATTAATAGTATTATTCTTTAACAAGGTAGGACTGTTTATAGATACCATCTATTTTAGGGCTTTATTTTAATACATTTTAAAAATATAACTTAAAAATATGAAATTGTAACTTTAATCCAGTGCAGAATCAATTCTTTTTAAAAAGTAATTGCACTTGTAGTACTTGTACCAACCTGTCTAATTCGGTTCTCTTTTTCTCCACAACAACTCGGGTGTATTTCTTAAAGCACTGTGCATGGTATTTCACCTCAATGGCGAAACAGTCTTTACCACGTATATGCAGGAGAATATCCTCGTCTGCCTTCTGGATAGCAGCTTCAAGTAAATTGCCTAAAAGTATATACAAAAAAATAACAATTTATTCACAACTTGCAAGAAAACGAAAAATTTTTAAAATAGTTCCCTTCAAAATAATCACACCCGTTACTATGTCAGGTGCTGACCTGCTGTGTTAAATGAAGCCTGAGGACTGTTGTACTCCCACAGTCCCACTACATCTACTGACCTAGGCTATAGTACACTATTAATAATGTTATTATTCAGCATAATACAATAAAGTACAAAGAATGCATATAGGCCTATTATAATGATAAATGCTTTTTACTTACCAGCGGTAGTTGTTTCTGCTTGTACCAATTGATCTCGTACCCTTTTTCTGCCAAAGCCATACACAAATGAGTTTACTTTTTTGCAAATAATGCATACTTTGGGTAAAATGTATTTTCTCTTACAAGTTACTGACTGTGGCGGTAGTTAGGCCCTAATGGTCCATGATGATGATGCGAGCCTAATTTTCTTTTTTTTTGCGGGGAAAATTTTAGCTGCTTGTTTCCTAACATTAACTTCACTTTCTTCAACAGTTTTGGAATGCTGAGCAGGTTTCATACACCGTTTTTCAGCTCCTTTAATTCTTAATTTGTCCGTAAAACGCTGGTAACATGGAAAATGATACCCCAGTGACAGTGTCGCGTCTGCACATTCCTGGAGTTCTTGGTCTAACAAATCAACGTTTTTCTCCGTCAAAAGCCTGTCATTTCCGTCTAATTTCTTCCACTGGTTAGCACACACCTTAAATTTTGCCCGGCTTGTCGCAGTAAACGGTTTTAGCTCAGTTGATTTTACGGAATCTATATGAAGAATACAACGAACAGTTTTATCTCCTCTTTCCGCCATGTTACTATCAAAATGTAAACAGATTGGTGATCTTTGACACCCCACGACCTGTTGAACTTTCCGTTGTGTATGTCTGATTGGCCAATTATGTCACATGATCTTTTAAAACCAAATTAATGCTTGGTTAGTCATACAGCAATTAACTTGTCAGTCAAATTATGACATGCTGGCAACTAAGTGGTTGATCTGTTAAGTCTCTTCTTACTATTGTTTTAAATGCCTACATTCCCTGAAAGTCGAACAATGTTAAAAGAATGGATAAAAGAAAAGTTGTGTGACAATACAAAGTAATACTAAAAGAATTAGATGATGTAGTTTTTTTTTCACCCGAAAATGGTCGGAACGGAGAAACAGAAGCAAGCTAGCTAGAAATTTCACACCACAGCCTAGTAATTTTAATTTAGAAATGATACACTGAACTGCAGGGTGCAGGCAGGCCCAACAATACAAAAATTGCATTAAATGGGTAATAGATAAAATATACACAAGCAATGGTAACCATATCTAAAATTATTTATGTAATTAAACCAAAATTGAATATGTAGCCTACAGAAAGAAATAATTAGTACGGTAATGTAAAAAGATAATTAAAATTACCAGTCCGTAGTACTGGCAGTGGCAGTACCACATTTCTTTCGATTTTAGAAATATTCTTGTGACATGTGTTCCCCATTCCGAGAGTTTTTGTCAATATTGTTTCATGTAAGATAATTGGTGTGCTTATTAGATTCTACAGTATTTCTACATTAGGAATAATGACTAAATATTGGTATCGATTTAATCATGCCCTCCATGGCAATTATCCTCTCAATGTACGGGATGTTTTTCTCCCATCATTCCGTAAATCTGCTTTTACATTTATTCGAGAGAGTGTTCCATGTAAGTCAGAATCAGCGAGACGTATTCCCATCTTGAAATTAAAGTTCCAGGTTGTATTGCATTCGAAGTATTATATTAGATGCTGTACATACGCGTGCAAATGAAAATGTCCGCCATTGCTGCAGTAAAATGGTCGCTTTTTGTTTAGTTTATCGCTACACATTTTAAGAGTATTTGGAACACGTGCTAATAATTATATCCGCTTTATTAACTCTAAAATAGATGGAAAAGAATTTGAGAACAAATCTCTTACCTAAATTGCACCTTACAATATCCCAAATCGATGTTGATAACCTAAAGTCACGATCTTTATTGTTTACATCATATATATCTTTGGTTTACATGTAAAGAGTTGCTTCCCTTAGTTCCATAGTTTTGGAGAGAAAATTTTTAAAAAATCTTTGTTTGGAAATGCAATAGAAATCTATTACCATGCAGTAGAGCAGTACATGAGGCCTTTTCGCGGCACTTTACCGCGTGATGCGGTCTAGTTGACAGGTCTGGTATGAGAAGCAAAAATTAAATGAAATGTTATTTCAACCTTTGGGGGATCACTTGGCTAAGTGGGTAAGGCGCTGGCTCGCTAGTCTGGAGGTCGGGTGTTTGATCCCTGCATTGGCTGAGAAAATTTATCCAGATTTTTCGGCGTGGTTCCCCCTTGTCAGGGATGCAGGACGGAGGGCCTGACAAGGACAGCTGTTTAGTCCTTCGTATGAGACGAAAAACGAGGTCCCGTGTATACATTGGAATGCACGTAAAAGATCCCTTGGCAGTTGGAATTCGATATAAGAGTAGACGATAGTGCCATTCCTCGGGCAACATTTCCCTCATAGCACACTGTATGGCGTATGCCCGTCTTCATTAGCCCAGCATAGGAGCAGAACAGTAGGACGTTAAACCCCATTTCATTTGATTTCATTTATTTCAACCTTTAAACAAAAACCAAAAAAAATGTAGTACTTATGTGACGAAAATTAAAACTACAGTTCAGGTTTTGTTTCTTTCTGTTTTTGTACGCCCACATTGAAATGTGGTCGTATGTCGTCGCCCCCATCCGCCCGTCCGTCTTTCCGGCGTCCACAATTGCTTGTGGACGCTCTAGAGGCTAAAGTTAATATCCGATTGACTTTAAATTTATATACAGTATTTAAGGCCATGAAACGACGAAGCCTATTGATTTTCAGCGATTTCTGATTATTATTGCCAGAGTTATGGACCTTGATGAATTTGAAAAATCTTGTGGACGCTCTAGAGGCTAAAGTTAATATCCGATTGACTTTAAATTTATACACAGTGTTTAAGGTCATGAGACAAAGAAGTCTATTCATTTTCAGCAATTTTCGATAATTACTGCCAGAGTTATTGCCTTGATCACTTCAAAAAATCTTGTGGACGCTCTAGAGGCCAAAGTTAATTTATCTGATTGACTTTAAATTGATACACAGAGTTTAAGAGCTTGAGACGAACAAGTATATTGATTTTTATACGCCTACATTTTCATGTGGACGTATTATGCCGTCGCCCCTGTCCGGACGGACGGACGTCCGTACGTCCACAATTGTTTGTGGACTCTCTACAGGTCACAATTCTTATCCGATTTTGACGAAACTTGAAATATAGGTTTATCCCCAAAAGATCTCGGCTGCTTTCGATATTGGCATGTATCGGTTTGAAACTTCATGGATTATGGCCCCTGATTGTACAAAAATCACGTTTTTAGCTTGTGGACCCTATAGAGGTCATAATTTTTATCCGATTTAAAAAAACGTATTATTATATCACCGTTACACCCTAAGGACGGCTGAGTTCGAATTTCGTGAAAATCTGCTCAAAATTGACAGACAAAATTGAAATGTAAGTTTATAACCCAAAGATTTCGGTTCCTTTCGATATGCGCGAATATCGGACCTTAACTTCCTGAATTATGACCCCTGATTGTACGAAAAATCGTGTTTTTAGCTTGTGGACCCTATAGAGGTCATAATTTTTAACTGATATTGTTGAAACTTGAAATCTAAGAATATAACCCAATGATCTCGGTTCCTTTCGATATTTGCGCATATCGGAACGTAACTTCCTGAATTATGCCTCCTGATTGTACGAAAAATCGCGTTTTTAGCTTGTGGACCCTATAGAGGTCATAATTTTTATCCGATTTAAAAAAACGTATTATTATATCACCGTTACACCCTAAGGAAGGCTGAGTTCGAATTTCCTGAAAATCGGCCCAAAATTGACAGACAAAATGGCCGCCGTTCGTTCTCAAATAGCCTAAAAATATGATATATCAAGGTTGTGGACCCTATAAAGGTCACAATTTTTATCCGATTTTGTTGAAACTTGAAATGTAAGATGATAACCAAATGATCTCGGTTCCTTTCGATATTTGCGCATATCAGACCGTAACTTCCTGAATTATGGCCCCTGATTGTACGAAAAATCGCGTTTTTAGCTTGTGGACCCTATAGAGGTCATAATTTTTATCCGATTTAAAAAAACGTATTTTTATATCACCGTTACACCCTAAGGACGGCTGAGTTCGAATTTCGTGAAAATCAGCTCAAAATTGACAGACAAAATGGCCGCCGTTCGTTCTCAAATAGCGTAAAAATATGGTATATCAAGGTTGTGGACCCTATAGAGGTCACAATTTTTATCCGATTTTGTTGAAACTTGAAATGTAAGTTTATAACCCAAAGATCTCGGTTCCTGTCAATATTTGCGCATATCGGGCCGTAACTTCTTGAATTATGACCCCTGATTGTACAAAAAATCGAGTTTTTAGCTTGTGGACCCTATAGAGGTCATAATTTTTATCCGATTTAAAAAAAACTGTATTATTATATCACTGTTACACCCTAAGGACAGCTGAGTTCGAATTTCGTGAAAATTGGCCCAAAACTGACAGACAAAATGGCCGCCCTTCGTTCTCAAATAGCGTAAAAATATGTATATCAAGGCTGTGGACCCTATAGAGGTCACAATTTTAATCCAATTTTGTTGAAACTTAAAGTGTAAGTTTATAACACAAAGATCTCGGTTCCTTTCGATATTTGCGCATATCGAATTGTAATTTCCTGAATTATGGCCCTTGATTGTAGGAAAAATCACTTTCTTTTTATCTTGTTCTCTATCCATCTCTCGAAAATGTGGACGTATCCTGCCTGGCAGCCGCTGGTCAATGAATTTTTATGACTTGAACAGCTAAATCCATGATATTAAAAGTTTTGTATACTAAACGTTAGCATGGCGCAGAACTTTTTAAAAACCAAATAAATTCTAATTGCTTTCTGATAATTACTTCATGAGTTGTTACTCTTAATCAGATTTTAGTGTATTATTAATGTTTCATTACCGAAAGAAGTAAAAATATGCGACAACACTTGTTGACTGCCCGGACGATTTAGCTGCTGTGGGCGTATGTTTCGTTGCCTGGCAACCGATCTTTTATTTATATAAATTTTTTTTAGCATTAGCCACAAATCTTCTTCGCTTCCACAATTAGTAAATGGATGTTATGTCAGGCAGTGTGAGTTCTGCCAAATACTTCCCCCCCCCACTCTATTTTATAGAGAGAGAGAGAGAAATGGGGTTTAATGTCCACTCGACACAAACTAGGTCATTTCGGGACTAACATATGGTTTAATTCTATTTCAATAATTCGCTTGCGCGTAGGGGTCTTTAGCAGTGGGAGGAAACCGGAGGACCCGGAGAAAACCCACGAGGTTGGACAGGCGACCCTACTCCTTGTCACGTACAACCGGGGATTCGAAACCACGCCAGTTGACTCAATGACAGACTTTATGATACAGCGCGCGCACGCTAACCATTCAGCCATCCAACCCCCCTTCTATTTTACAGTGCCCACACCTTAATTGGGTTGCGTCATAGACTGACCACAGTTCCAGTTTACAAAAATGCGCTCTGGGAGGGACTTATTACTAAATTTGGCCAACAGAAACATTCCATTCCTGACCATGAAGATGACATATGACAAATGTGTTTATTAACCTATAGTTCAATTCATGTAGATTTCTATTATTTCAGGTGTTATTTTGCATGACCAAGAATCTATAAGCAACTATTAGTCAAGGCCATAATATTATAACATTTCCTCCCAACGCTCAAGATATTTTTAAGAGCAATGGCTAAAGCAATTGGTACTTTGAAAAGTACAAACACTTTTGAGAATGAAGAATCATTGGAAAGCAAAATAAAGTTACATTCATATAATATCATATAACAATAAAAAATAATATTTAAAAACCTCAAAACGCATGCATATTATATTATATAATACGAATGATAGTTCAGTTTCTGCACTACAATGTCCAAATTCATGTAATGATTCATTTCACCTAAACAGAAAGCATAACTCTTTAAATGTTCATACATTAACTTCCCCTGCAGTCCTACACTCATTTATTTATCGCTATTGACAAACAGTTTGCTACTGTACAATTTATATACCACCTGACTTAATGAGTTTTATTCTCTTTGTTTATCTTCCATCATAAAAAAACCTCGGCTCCCATGTGTTAAGTCACACAGTTGAAGAATGCCTGTTTAACAATTACACTAAATAATCACTATCAGTTTAGATATATATATCTGTCTATCTATTTATCTATTTGTGTGTGTGTCACAAGCACAATAACTAGATAAGCTATTTAATTTCTCAACCGGAAATAACTGTTATTTGTCATCACACACACACGAACAGTCACACATTAATGAATTATCCTTCCACATAGAAGAAATTGTCAACACATACACAGGTCGATAATAGCAACTTAGTGAATAAGAGCGTTGTTATTTAAAACACACAGTTGGTGACTGTTTATCGTGACAGTTCTTACGAAGATACACTAAACATCTTTCTAATACAGTTATGGTTGATTCGGGAGATAATTGCCCCACTATCTTCTGTTATGAAGAGTATTGGGAACAGTTGTTGTCCTTAGTGACTGATTGGTGGTACCAATTTCAGGTGTTGAAAGGGAGTTGGTAGTATGTCCCGAGATGGATTCTAATTCATCCCCATCAATTGTCAACTCGCCTTTTCCAGGAACAGTCAATGTTTTCTGTGCACTGATCTCTGTTTGATTTCCACAATTTTTCATTCCAAAACAATGACATAATGAATTTTTGAATTTTGGGTTGCATTTATAGCAACATACAATTCCAATATAAAAAAAAGCATTGAGCCAATAAATATCATTATATAATTCCAGAATGACCAGGCCTTGTCTTCTTCTAATTGCTTCAAATTATGCAATTCATAGATCAAACTTTCCATAGAAATTTCTCAAACACTTTCTAATTTTAGGGGCAACTTACTAAGAGTATAATTGGTGAGAACTTTATGCAAAGGTTCAGAGAGGTTATCTAAAGCCCTAGTCAACTGGTCATTAATGCAGAAAATCAGATATTATAAAAAAAACTGGCAATAATTTTCAACAACTGTTTTGTCTTTTCGTTCGCCGATTTTTCTGGTGTGGATATATCATTATCCTTGTTATTACATTCAAGGACATCTACATCCATGTTACATTCATCATCAGAGGTATCAATTTCACTTGATGACAAACTACTGGTATCTTTTTCATTTTCATTATCTTGATCATCAGACGCTTGGATAATTCCATTAAAGGAATATCTTCGTCGTCTGATGTGCTATCATTTTTTTTCCCACCTCAAACGTGTACCAAGTTGTGCCAAAGGTACATTCTCATCGGACTCGCTGATTTTTATATATCTGTGCTCGAATCAGAGCTCAATGGGTCTTCTACATATTGAGCTTTTCGCAATAACTTTTCCTTCTCAGGTTGTTTTTCCAGACATTTTCAGTCAAGTTTTGCTAAATGTAGAATTTGTGCATTCAACTTTGTCGTTCGGCCCTTTAACTGATTATGTATTGTAATGGAAACCGGTGACGTTTGCTCAATTATCCGATAACAATTAGTCCATCTTTCCTGTAATTTATGTTTCCAAAGATGGTTTTTATAATATACAGGATCACCCACCTTATGCTGCATTTTTTGTAACCTTTTGTGAACCAAAAATAAAGTATTTCCGTCGTGGTTTTAAAATGTTATCCAACGGCAATACGAGATCACGATTATACAATAAGTAAACGGGAGAAAACTTTGTAGATTCATTTACATTAAATCTAATGGCGGCCAAAGTTTGATTCAAATATAGATCCCAGGTGTTAGAATTTTCTGTGATATTCTTAGATAATACATCGTGAAGTGTTCTATGGAAGCGTTCGACTTTGGAGTTGCTTTGGGGGGTGATAAAACGAGGTAAGGACATGTTTGATATTTAATTCTTTAAGCGTCTCTTCCATGAGCCTATTGACATTTTCAGAATCATTGTCCATAACCAATTCTAAGGGAGCTCCGTATCTGTGGAAAATTTCCTCAAACAATAAGTGAACAATATTCTTGGTACATTTGCTCTTTACCGCAAAGGCTTCCCCATAGCCAGAAAAATGACAAAACTGATTATATATTTGTTTCCCAATAGCATTGTGGGATACGGACCTGATAAATCTAATCCTATCGTTTGCAAAGGTGCAATTGATAGCTTGGGTACGCTATAGTTAATTAGCGTTGGTAATCAGAACAATGATTATTAAGAGTCACACATCTTAACTCTAGACTAATACCTGTTAAGCTTAAATTTTATAACATATAATTTGTCTAAAGGCACGCCGAGTATACAAGTTTGTACAACATATTACATCTTACATAATACTATGTCAGAACCCGACACCTGCCTCGTACAGATTAAATTTTACAATTAATCTGTCACTTAACATGTCCAAAGATGTGATAGAGTGTGTAAAATATAAAGTTAAAATATGGAATCAAATACAATATTAAAATTTAGATCCCAAACAGTGATGGGATTTCAAAATTGTTCTTGTCTGACATTTTTACCGAAAATAAAGGGACATAACTCTTATCGTTATTTAAGATGGCAGTTTTTAGACCACACACAAAAGTCACGTGTGAACAAAATATTCAAATTCGTCCGTAATATAAAAATAGGTGCACCTCGTTATTTTTCATATTTAATTCCTGTACGGTATTCAAATTTATGTCAGTAATATTCCTACAAATTTGTAATATGATAGAATGAAAGCGTGCCGACTACTGCCGATCTGTACTGTTTCAAATTCCTCCAAAATTACCATATTTTCGGGTCCATAAGTCGCTACATTTTTCAGCAGAAGTCCGGCATTCATCTTATACTCAGTTAAGACTTATGTACAGAGGGTAAGAATATGATATCCCAAAATTTTTTTGGCAATAAACGTCGCTATACCACAACGGGGAATGACGCTGTCCGCTAAATAATCGCATTCTACTCTAGCACGCTATCGTCTAAAACAATTAAGTACTTACACTATTCCAATCGACATATTCGTCAACATTGCCTAGATTACTTATTTCTTTATTGAAAAACATAAAGCCCATTCAAAATATGATCATAAATCTGAGAATATGCCATCAAAATAGAATCTTTTCTTCGACATTAGAAGCGTGAATTTAGTTACGTTTCCATTTCATAATTTCACGCGTCTCACAGATTCCGTTACTCTACATCTAGCCTCGGCTGTATGACGGTAAGTGATATGTACCTAATCAGATTTTCTTCAAACAAGGACAACTTTGCTCTGAAAATTCTAAACACGCTTCGAACGACGCAATTTTGATAACTTCTTTCTAAAACCGGCAAGTTCGTAGGTACATATCACTTACCGTCATACAGCCGATGCTAGATGTAGTGTAACGGAATCTGCTGAGGTTTCCCGAGTGCTGTAACCGCGTGCTAGCAATGTTTAGTATTTTTTGGATATGTGTGTGTGTGAAATAGCTTTATTTAACGCTCGCTTCCACCGAAGTGATATCGCAGACGAATTATAATGACTGTCTATTGATCTGGGCGTTATACTCTTACAATATGTGACTTCTATGACTAGTTTATACATATTGTATTTATTACTTTTATTAAAAAGGTTAAACAGGAGATTTGAACAAACTACATAGTACAAACAAAACCAAATTTTTTAATGTACCGGACACATAAAACATAGAACTGTATGTCGTCATTACAGTTTTAAGCTCCGTATATAAAGGCCAGTATATTAGCGTGTATTGTAGACTATGGAAGACTAATATTTTTCAGTTAGTTTTCATTACTGACTAAACCGAATCGGTTCGTTTTTTTAGCCGCCGACTAACCGGTTCAAGTTTTGCTTAGTCGTCACACCGTTAATATTTTAAAGAATTATACATCTGATCACTAATTAAAGATACTTGTGCCCCGGTGTCGACTAATGATCGAAAATTTCTCATTTCTATTTTAATTAAACATTAACTTGAACAACCTGATATATTTATATAACATAATGGCTTCTGCTATTTACTCTTCCTGTCAGCCTCCCAGGAAGAGTTTCTCAGTTTTCCTGTTCACATGAAGTTTTAGATGTGACCGGTAGAGTTCTTTGATAAAATTTTGGATTTGATTTAAGATAGTCTTTGAATTTCCTACAGTCATGTCCTTCTGTGCCACAGAACCAACAACCCATACCTCGTCGACTACTAGCTCTAATCTCATTTACTGCTCACTTTTGTCTACAGTCGTGACTCAAGTGACCTCGACTGTAACATATCCCACATACGCGGGGTCTTACATGGCCAATATCCATTGGTTCGTGTTCTCTACTGTTCTTACCTGATTGACCATGTTGTCCTCCTAATCTCAAAGTGAATCTTTTCCTAATATTTTGTTCCTGTCTAGCCATCTCAACTGTTGCGGTAAATGTCTGCGGATCTTCACGTAATATTTTTGTTTTTATGTTCTCATACTGTAGCCCATCCACAAAAAAACTGATCAAATTCGGGCTGTCCCCCATAATCTGAAAAGGCTTCACCAGCTAATGATAAAATCCTCTCCGCAAAAACCTGTACATTTTCATTGGTTTTTTGTCTGATTTTCTGTAGTATCACAAACGCTTGTTGAGTATCCATAATTTCCGAGAAAGTATTACTCAAATCTGTTTTTAATACATCCCACGTCACATTTGCATTTGCTACCATCTATCTTTAAATAGAATTACTCACCACTCCCCTACTTGACGGAAACGCTACTAACTTCACCCTATCCCCCGGGACTGCAGCGAGAACACAATATTTTTCAATATTTTTAACCCAATCCTTAAATTGTTTCAGATCGCCTTTGTATGGTTCAATTATATTTGCGACCGTATTCGTGGAAATTGAAGAAGACAATCCTGACAATTGGGTACCTAAATTTCTGAAAATTTCCTCAGCCATTGTTTCAGATAGAACTTAGCGAAAATAAAAAAAAAGAAGAGATACTCACAGATACTCACAGAATGACTAATACTATGTCTTAATACGGCACCAAATCGAACTGTAGTACTATTCAATCTTTAAGCTTCACGTTAGCATTAGCCACAAATCTTCTTCGCTCCCAAAATTAGTAAATGGCTGTTTTGTCAGGCAGTGTGAGTTCTGCCAAATACTATCCCCCCACTTTATTGTATAGTGCCCACACCCAGGGATGAGATTTTGCCTGTATATTCCGGACTTGTCCAATGCTATTTTCCAAACGCGCAAAATTGTCCGACCGGGAATATCCCCAATCGGACATTAAGACATGGTGAATAATATTCAAAATTCCAAAACTAATATAGTTTACTGAGTGTATAACTATCACCCACGTGTTTGTGGGCTATTCTGGTTCGAATATGCACCCAGGTGATACATATGTACATATGTAATATTTCATACATATGAAAGAGCTAGGATTGGGGGTGTATAGCTCGTTACTGGAGAAGTATTGAGGATGATATTTCTGCATCTGGTAAAACCTTATCTAACAGTGATTTGGAAATACAAGATATGCTCGCCCCTGTATCAATGAGACTTTTTATGACAGTATTGCCTAAAGTCACATTTACAAAATTTTTATTTAGGGAAGCGATAACATTTATACCGGTAGTCGAAGATTTGGCATTACCATCTAGTTCCTTTGAGTGAGAATGACCCATCTTAATGATTCTGACTTAGGTTGAAATCAACTAGTAAATAAGTCTATTATCAAATAAAGAATTATAATTATTGTCACACACTAAATGTAAATTTTCGAGAATGGTACAAGAAATAGTTGATTTAACTTACCAAACTAATTCTCTGATCTCATATGAACCAAATCTAGGAATCCACTTGTATCTCCAATCTATTCTTGACTGTCTTTGTTCAAACCATTAGATCTTTAGTTGTTCTCGCTTGGCATGTAAGAAGTTCCAAATCTTGAATTCATCTTCCACCATTATATCACCCACGTGTTTGTGGGCTATTCTGGTTCGAATATGCACCCAGGTGATACATATGTACATATGTAATATTTCATACATATGAAAGAGCTAGGATTGGGGGTGTATAGCTCGTTACTGGAGAAGTATTCTGGTGAAGGCGGTCACTGTTCATTAAAAGTCCAATTCCAAATTCATTTCAATATTACTTTATATACAGTTTTAAAAATACATTATTTACAAATTATATACAAGGCATTCAATCTCCTTGTCTGTGTGTCTCTAATTTCATCTGCCCTCTTGTCTGTGTGTAGAGGTCTTTTAAAGTAACTAATTTGTATACAGACAAAAGGACAATGATTTCAACAAATCAAATTAAAGATAAAAATATTGTAACACATCAAATGAAAAGAAGTTAAATAAATATATAAATTTCATTGGTTGAAAGTTTCACAGTGAAATATAATTTATAGGATCTAATAAGCTTTAAGCCATAAAGAATTAAAAAGCATTGACACTTGATTGGCATTGATCAGACTGCATTGTTAATGGTATAAATCTTTGCTCAAGGTTTCTCTTAATAAGCCTACTGGCATCCAAAGATTATAAAACAGTCAAAGCCAATCATGCTTTTAAGCAATTACTTTTTATACGTCCACATTCATAATGTGAACGTATTATGCCGTCGCCCCTGTCTGTGTGTGTGTGTGTGTGTATGTATGTATGTGTGTGTGTGTGTGTGTGTGTGTGTGTCTGTGGTTCGCCTACAGGGCGCAATTCTTCATGGATTTTCTTCAAACTTGGTATACTTATTCCTTATACCCCAAGGAAGATCCCTATTGTTTTTGGTGCATGCCCGACCCCCCGGGGCAGAGCCACGCCCATTTCTAGTATTTGTTTGTTTGTCGTCTACAGGCCACATTTCTTAACTAATAATCTTGAAACTTTGCATACACATTCTTTGTACCCTAAGGAACATCCCTATCGTTTGGGGTGCATGCCCAACCCCCAGGGGCAGAGCCACGCCCATTTTCTTTTCGTGTGTCTTTGTGTCGCCTACAGGGCGCAATTCTTACTGGATTTTCTTCAAACTTGGTATACTTATTCCTTATACCCCAAGGAAGATCCCTATTGTTTTTGGTGCATGCCCGACCCCCAGGGGCAGAGCCACGCCCATTTCTAGTTATTCTTTAAGTGGCATTTAGCGATCAGGGAACAAATTAACAGAACACAGTTTTTATGGGATACAATCACTAGTTTATTCTAAAAGCACGACGTTTCCACAAGTATTCTCTTATCGTTATCAATCAAGCAAAAAAAAACAAAAAAAAAACGTCATGCTTTTAGAATAAAGACATCGATTGTTTTAAAATAAAAATTGTGTTCTGTTAATGTGAACGAAATGTTATACTGATAGCAGTCCTACAACCCAGTTTTATTTCACAGACCCTCAATGCAAACTGGACCATATCAAACAAAACAGGAATGTGGACGTATATTGCTGCGTTAGCGATGCTCTTGTTATAGACTTTAAATCAAAATATTAACACTAAAAGTAAAGAAAGACCAAATGATAACCTTACTATTAGCTATATTGTCTATATACTTTAAGAAATAAATTCTGTATATCCTTAAAATAAAATTTGAAAAAGAAGTAGAATTTAGTATCACTATTCGGTGATATAACTACCACTCAACCCGATTATCGTTGATAACACGCTGGATTGATTATGTAATTAAGTGATCAATGTATTTATCGTGTTATACCGCCTATACACCTACCCTGAATAACTAGTTAATCTTTCTTAATCCTTTATCGGACAAATCATCAATCCAATCCTGAACAGAAGTCATTGTTTCTCCTTTGTCGGGATATGTATCAATCCAATATGAGTGATTATAAACTTAATCTACGTGATTGACCCATGATTTCCCCATTGTCAGGTGTTTTAATTTCCATGATGTCGACCGACAGCACGTAGAAATTAGTCATATATGTCACATATCCTAATAGTACATAACGCCCCAAATCAATATGTATCCAATAACTCACCTGTGATATCACTTCGGTGGAAGCGAGCGTTAAATAAAGCTATTTCACACACACACACACACACACACACACATATCCGAAAAATACTAGACATTGATCTGTTTTTGATCGCACGCGGTTATAGCATTCGGCAAACCTCGGCAGATTCTGTTACTCTACGTTTACGATGCAGCACCGGTTTACTTATTAGGAAAACTTGCCGCTTTTAAAAAGAAGTTATAAAAATTGCGTCGTTCGAAGTGTGTTTAGAATTTTCAGAGCAAAGTTGTCCTGGTTTGAAGAAAATCTGATAAACTTGAAATATTTGTATGAAAAAATAGTCTTCAAAGGCGTAGTCATGGGCAATGCCGTTGGTTATCAAGGAACTTGAAAGTAGTTCCAAGGGCAGACTTCATCATACAGCCGAGGCTAGATGTAGGGTACCAGAATCTGCTGAGGTTTGCCAAGTGGCAGTTATATAGTACGATAACTGAAACGGAAGTAGAAATCTCGCAAAACGCGTGAAACTATG
Source organism: Patella vulgata (assembly GCF_932274485.2). Lineage (NCBI taxonomy): Eukaryota > Metazoa > Mollusca > Gastropoda > Patellidae > Patella > Patella vulgata. The sequence continues at coordinate 36,196,393 of NC_065883.2, forward strand.
AAATGAATACATGACAATTTCAAGCGTCTATTGTTGAAGAAAAGATTCTATTTTGATGGCATATTCTCAGATTTATGATCATATTTTGAATGGGGTTTATGTTTTTAAATAAAGAATTAAGTACGCTAAGTAGTGTTGACGAATATGTCGATTGGAAAAGTGTAAGTACTTAATTATTTTAGACGATAGCGCGTGCTAGAGTAAAATGAAACTGAAGTAGAAATCTTGCGAGACATGTGAAACTATGAAATGAATACGTGACAAATTTCACAAGTCTAATGTCGAAGAAAAGATTCTATTTTGATGGCATATTCTCAGATTTATGATCATATTTTGAAAGGGGTTTATGTTTTTAAATAAAGAAATAAGTACGCTAAGCAATGTTGACAATATGTCGATTGGAATATTTTAAGTACTTAATTGTTTTAGACGATAGCGTGTGCTAAAGTCAAATGCGATTATTTAGCAGATGGTGTCACTCGCTCGTTGTGGTAGAGTAACGTTTACTGCCAAATAAATTTCGGATGTTATATTTTTTTTACCCTCCGTATATAAGTCGAAACGGAGTATAAGTTGAATGCTGGACTAATGCTGAAAAATGTATCGACTTATGACCCAAAAAATACAGTAATTTTGGAGGAATTTGAAACAGTACGGATTGGCAGTAGTCGGCACGCTTTCATTCTATCATATTACGACATCACGTAATTTTGTAGGAATATTACTGTCATAAATTTGAATACCGTACAGGAATTAAATATGGAAAATAATGAGGTGCACCTACAGTGGACAATAACAATGCATGCTTAAAATCGTTTCTTACTCCAGTTTAAATTATCGGCAATCTTCTGTTTAAATTCATCTTTACGCTTTAATATGCCTGACACTGTAGCTCGGCCAATTGAATACTTAACGGCTAATTCCTTCTGCGCAGGTCGTGGAACTTTCTCGAAATCTGCTATAAGTTGCCGCTTTACATCTAATGTCAAATCTGTTCGGGCACGCTTTGCAGGACGTTCAGACATTTTGAATACAATAATGTATAATGATTCTTCAATCGCTGCAATCTTTATATAATGTCGAGGTATTTGACATGAGTAACTAAAAACAAATACCAAGCACACTCTTACAAGAGATTATAAATTGTAAAATAATCAACAAAGAATTTATAACATTATCAAAGTAATCAACACAGACCGGTGCTTGTGAGTTTTAATCTCACCGATAATTGATTGGTGATTGCTTGTTAATCTTTTCTGGCTTCACACCCATCTCACCGATAATTGGATGCTTCACACCCACCGTTTGAAGTACGGATTATACGGTGTTGATTCAATGGAAATTATGTGACGGGACGGCTGATTGATGTCGTAATCCGGAAGATACAGAATCCGGATTTACCAGCGATTTTTTGGCTGAAGTAATAAGGAAATAAATCGGGACATGAAAATCATGTCGGATGTCACAGCAATCCAGAGTGATCAGACATCGGATGTGACAGAGTCCACTGTATTTTTGATTACGTGCGAATTTGAATATCTTGTTGACACATGATTTTTGTGTGTGGTCCAAAAACTGCCTGCTTAAATAACAATAAGAGTTATGTCCCTTTATTTTCGGTAAAAATGTCCAACAAGAAAAATTTTGAAATCCCATAGACTGTTTCATAAACTGACCACGGTTCAAGTTCACAAATATGGAATAGGCATATCCCCTACACTGCTCTATGGGAGGGACTATTACTAAATTTGGTCAACAGACGCATTCCATTCCTGACCATGAAGATGACAAATGTGTTTATTAACCTATAGTTCAATTCATGTAGATTTTTATTATTTCAGGTGTTATTTTGCTTGACCAAGAATTAGGCCTGCAGCCAAAATTTCTAGCGTTAAGGACCATGTAGCGGAATTGTGTTTCTAAGCAAGCTAGAAATTTCGGCTGCAGGCCTAAATCTATAAACAACTATTAGTCAATGCCATAATATTATTACAAAAATAGTAATAAACAGTAATAATGATATGGAATGTTCTCCTTTAAAGAGCACATAAATGACCATATTAAAGTTGTATGTACTTGATGCCAATGTTTACTATACACTTTAGATCGTAAGGCCTGTCATTAAAATCAAGTAGCATGATTTTGATACCCCACGTGTACGCGAATGGAGTAAAGTCACCTGTCCAACCTTGTGGGTTTTCTCTGGGTCCTTCTGTTTCCTCCCACTGACAATGTCCCCCACGCGCGAGCAAATTATTAAAAAATTATTCAAAAAAATGAATGTTAGTTTGTGTTGAGTGGACGGTAAAACCCTTTTCTCTTTCTCTTATTTGAATATATTTACAATTAATTTAGTCACAAATATATAATATTATATACCTGCCCTAAAATATGATTTACCAATTTTCTTAAACACTGTAAAATGTTCCAAAGGTCACAGTCACAAGGGAGTGGTGGTGGCTCAGTGGGTAAGGTGCTGACTCCCTAACCTGAAGGTCCTGGCTTCAAACCCATGTGTTGGTCGAGAAATTTCCTCAGGATTTTCGTGCATGGTTTCCCCCTTGTCAGTTTGCAGTTTGGAGGGACTGGAAAGGAACAGCGTCTAGTCGTTCAGATGGGACAAAAACATATTTTCCTCAAATGAATTTGTAGCTGATTTCCTTTATATGTGTTATTGCATATAAAAGTAGTTTGATATATGTCTTATAGGAATGGTCTGCTGTAAATTGTTCATTAATGGTATCAAAGACAAACGTTTAAAATTGAAAAAGTGTTTTGGAACATCTGATACAAACTGTTAATAGTGTTATGTAGCTAATAATGTTTATGAAGAAAACTGTCTTTAAGAACATACCACTTTTATTGATGTATATAGTTTTATATAAATTTAGTATAATTAAATGTAATGAAATATATATAATAATTTATTAAAAGTGATAGTTCTTCAGTTCTAATAAAAAAAAATCTCAACTTTAAATTAACAGAAAATGCAAGCCGCATTCCATTAAAACCAAAAAATGGCCAAATTTCATCGAGGCGATCTTTAATAATAATTGACGGTAAGATGTGTTACACTTCTAAGCATGTACTGACTCAGATATATGGGGAAATAATATATAATTACATGTGTAATCGATAACACTTTGATACATAAAAACTGTTACTATTCTAAATATATAACTTGAGGCTTGAATAGTAATGATAAGTGAACATCAGTTATAACTACACTGACTATGTAATATATTTGATAATGAATAATATCTGCTTTTGTTAAAATAATATCTGCTTTTGTTAAGATAATATCTGCTTTTGTTAAGATATAATTATGAATAAACAAATATTATGATACAGAATGCAAAGATGAGTTTTTTAAAAGCAGACCTAGAGAAAGCAGTTTATGTAAAATACCAGTTTTTAATAGTACTGGTAAGTTTGACAGCCACTAACATACAGTTGCCTTCTTATTTCAATTGGTTGTATTATCTGATGTGTAAGTCAGTGTGAATTAATTTGTATTCAAACAACTTGCAAGATTATGTTGACGGATTTGATTTTTGTACAGCTAGGTAATTGATTCAAGTATATATATTTGCTCTAGTTTGAAAAGCAGTGAATATGGATAGTACTTCTGTGGAATACTTGCTTGAGTTTAGAAATTAGTTTATGGAAGGAAACCATGTGGTAGTATTCTTAGTAAATTAAATATTGGTTGTTCTATGTTGTTGTTTTTTGGGGTTTTTTTTTTTCTTTTTGTTGTTTTTTCGCTGGTATCTATCACAGAGGTAATTTAGCAAGAGATTAGTGATTTGTGTGATAATATAATTATGTTTTATTACAGCTTTATCTGGTGGTAACAAATTAACTAAACCAGCAGCTAAATCAGCTAGTGCTCTTACACCTAGTGCTACTTTCAGGTAACGTATAATATACTCTACTCATATAAGATTACATCAGTAAAATTTGTGCAGTAGTTCATAACAACCTCCTAGGAAGTGATTAATGTTAGCCAGTTGGTGCAGAAAGTAGGATGTTCAATCCCATTACATTTTCTTTTTCATTGGTTATTAATAAACAATATTTTATTTTAGTCGTAAAGGATCTGGAAGTGGTGTATCATCTACATCTATAGCAAGTACGTTGACTAGTAGACGTGGTTCTTTAACAAGTGCTGGTAGTAATAGTGGTAAATACTTTTTTTATACGCCCAAATTGAAATGTCCGGTGTCCACAATTGCTTGTGGAAGCTCTAGAGGCTAAAGTTAATATCCGATTGACTTTAAATTTATACACAGTGTTTAAGGTCATGGTACGAAGAAGCCTATTGATTCTCAACGATATCCAATAATTACTGCCAGAGTTATGGCCCTTGATCTCTTTGAAATATCTTGTGGCCACTCTAGAGGCTCAAGTTAATATCCGATTGACTTCAGATTTATACACAGTGTTTAAGGTCGAGTGATTTTCAATGATTTCCGATAGTCACTACCACAGTTATGTCCCTTGATCACTTTGAAATACCTTGTGAATGCTCTAGAGGCTAAAGTTAATATCTGATTGACTTAAAATTTATACACAGTGTTTAAGGTCATGAGACGAAGACATCTATTCATTTTCAACGATTTCCGATAATTACTGCAAGAGTTACGGCCCTTGATCACTTAGAAATATCTTGTGGATGCTCTAGAGGCCAACGTTAAAGTTACAATTTCATATTTTAAAGTTATATTTTTAAAATGTATTAAAATAAAGCCCTAAAATAGATGGTATCTTTAAACAGTCCGACCTTGTTAAAGAATAATCCTATTAATCCTATAATTCACTATTGCCAGTTGAGAAATTGGCAAAAATATCATTTTCAACTTCAAATTCAAACGTTTGAAAAGCTATTCCATGGTGGGGAATAGAAAAACAAGGGAGGGAATTGTGTTATTATTTCCGGTGTGAAGATTTTTAAGTGTGAGAAAGATAACCTATGATCGTATAATAGTGAGTTGACAACCTATCCGATTGATAAACAGAGCTTATGGTCTTGAGACAAACAAGTATATTCATTTTCAATGAATTTTGATGACTTGAACAGCCAAATTCATGATATTAAATGTTTCGTATACTAAACGTTAGCATGGGGCAGAACTAAAAGCCAAACAAATTCTAATGGTTTTCTGATAATTACTTAATGAGTTGTTACTCTTAATCAGATTTTAGTGTATTATAAATGTTTCATTAACGACAATAGAAAAAATATGCGACAACTCTTGTTGACTGCTCGGACGACTTAAACATAATGAAAAACACAAATGATGTTGAATGGGTTTAATCAATATTGATTTCATTTTAAGATTTTTAACCTCTTACATAATTGCTCTAGATATGGCCAAGGTCATGTAAACTTTGAAGTTTTTTTACTGATACATACACCGGTTATATTTGGGGTGTGTCTTAAGAAAAACAAGTACCAGTATATGTGTATGCATGATTTTGCCTCCATCACATTATTCACATTGAAGTTATATGTGAACTCATTAGTATGTCTGCAAGCATGGGTAATACCAGAGAAAAAAATATCACTTGTAGGTGAAACTGAAAAGTGTTGTATATATTATTTACTGCATATTGTGAAAACATTTCAGACACAAAATCTAAAAGTAAAGTTGGAAATAGTACCAATGGTTTAAACACTGGAACTAAATCGTAAGTACATGAATTTAGTTATTACATGCAATTAATACAATAAATCTGTTGAAAACAACAGAGTTCCTTTACATCAGGTCTCTTTATCCCCTTATTTACAAGTTATGACAATGTTCTGTACAAGTAACCAGATACGACTTGTCAGGGCTCACACTGTCGCCAAAGTCGCAATTTGCAATAAAAAATATGAAGTGGCGATTAAAATTTGATTTTGGCGATAATGTTTTGCGGTTAGGTGTTGTCTTTTTTATCACACATTTTTAGCAGATAAAATATTCCAGTTGGCGAAAAAAAATGGGAACAGTTTTTTTTATATAAAAATTATCATCCATTTTGGCAGAAAAAAATTGAAAGTCAGTGTGAGCCCTGTGACTTGTCATTGAGATTTTCTTTGACAATTTCATGTAGCTAACTTTTTTGTATTTATCTTGACAGGCGCTCTCTCGAGAATATCAAATTACAAAATTATCATTATTTTGTCCTGAGTATTTTACTTGTCATTTCTAGTATATACTTGCAATTCCTACTTCTTTTTTTTATCTGCATTTAGGTTTCATATAATTATGAATATTTAGCATATGAACTGCATTCCAAAAAGCTTAATTGTCTCTTGTATAGACTACTTTTGGTCCAACTGTTAGGACACAAGAATTATGCAAATGTCGTGCTACTATGAGTTAAAGAAAATAATATAAAATCTTAGAAGGTAGGCCTACATTCAACATGTTGGCTCAGTCAGCTTGTCAGAAATATTAGGTGTTTCCACCCATTAATGAGAAATCATAGCTAAGCCACTGATATGGAAATAAGAATGTCCCAAGCTGTATTTAACACAATATGTTACAAATTGCTCTTTTAGTGAACTTTGCCATAAGGTTTTCTTGGAATAATCACTAGAAAAGATCTAAACTGCTAGATATTTTTTCAGGTCACTATCCGTTAATCATCCACCATAGTGTCATTGTCATTCACTTTGACATCCTTTGTTTACTTTTTTTCAGCAGAAAAACATCCAAATAGGCTTGTGAAATTGGACAAGCCAGCTGTATAAATACTTGAAGAAGATACTCTGATTACCACATGTTTATTATCCAGTGAGACCCATGCATTACGTGTAGTATTGAACATAGATTATACAGATCTAAAGTATGGTACTTTATTATTTCACTTCAAAGTGGAAAATGGTAAATGAATGTGATTGAAGAATTATCAAAAAAAAAAATTACCAAGAAGAATTAAACATTTTGTGCTTACTTTATGGTCAATGTTAATGGGACAATAACACTCTTGCTGGCTTGACAGCTCCAGAAAATAAAAAAATAGCCTTATTCTAAGTACTAGATGTGTAAGTGTCTTACCTGTTGTGTAAATTATCCATTAAATCCTATTTTACTTGTCCAGAGGGTTAAAAAATATTTTTAAATCCAAGTCACATTTGAAAAGGTTTACGTCAGGCTTTTCAAATCATTTAGTTGAATTTTTCCAATTTTTTTTGAATTAGGTGTGTTAAGATGAAATTTGTATCATCAATTAATTGGAATATTGTAAAATAGTACAATTTGTTGACCAGAATAAAGATTGGGACATATTATTCAGTTACAAGAGTGGTATTGAGCCTTTAAAGGTGAATACCAGAATAACCTGGCAAAACTACCAAAAGTAAATTCTGGCCAGCACAGAATACGACAATAATATTATTTCAAAATCTAAACCATTTCTAGTTGTTGAAATTTATGCATAAATTTAAACCAAATAAGTATGCACTTCAGTAATGTATAGTGCTAATGTTATTCACTAGATTGTAGAAATGAAGTGTTTTATATTCTTGCACATGTATGTCATCAATAACTGTATTTCATTTTTTGTTTCATTTTTAGACGCCTCATTGAAATGTGGTCATTTATTAACGTTGTCATGTTCGTCTACAGACTACATTAATTTTATCAACTGATTTGTTTACATTGGTGAGACAAGGAAACCTATTAAATTTCCTTTAATTACCTATCGCCAAACCAAGTTAGGAAGGGATATTGAATTGGACCACTTCCGTCCCTTCTGTGCTGAATTCCTTTCTATGTCATAAACGGTTTAAGTTATATTTATGAAATTGAATTACTTTAAACACTTTCCTATGTAAACACTCTAGTGACACAATTTATCATCAGCGTTGCTTGAAATTTATCATCCTCTGTATCCCCAGTGGTTTCATTCCGTTCTACTCCACTAACCCTTGGGTTAATCTAAGGGGGAGACACGTTTTTATACGCTCACATGGAAATGTGGTCGTATATTGCCGTAGCCCCTGTCCTTCCGTCGGTCCGTCCGTCCATCGTCCACAATTTCTTGTGAACACTCTACAGACTACATTTATCATCTGATTGTTTTGAAATTGATATATGTCGTTTGCATTAGTGAGATGAAGAAGCATATTTAATTTCAAGAACTTCCGTTAATTACATCTAAGAGTTAAGGCCCTTGTTTCACTTTTTTTTTTTTCTTTTTTTTTTTTTAATTGAATCTTGTGAACGCTCTAATACCAACAGTTATCAACCGATCTGTTTGAAATTGATATGCATCATTTAAATTAGTGAAACAAAGAATCCTATTGAATTTCAGCAATTTCCGTTAATTACTTTGCCCTTGTTTCACTTTGTTGTACCTTGTGAATGCTCTAACGACAAACGTTATTATCGACAAACGTTATTATCTGATCTGTATGAAATTTATATGCATCATTTAAATTAGTAAAACAAAGAAGCCTGTAAAACAAAGAAGCCTATTGAGTTCTGGCCGTTGTTTTACATTGTTGAATCTTGTGAATGCTCTAATAACAACAGTTATCATCCGATCTGTTTGAAATTGATATGCATCATTTAAATTAGTGCAACGAAGAAGCCTATTGAAATTCAGCAATTTCTGTTAATTACCCCGTGAGTTATGGCCCTTGTTTCACTTTGTTGTACCTTGTGAATGCTCTAACGACAAAAGTTATCTCCGATCTGTATGAAATTTACATGTATCGTTTAAATTAGTAAACCAAAAAAGCCTATTGTGTTTCAGCAAATTTCCATTAATTACAGCTAGAGTTATGGCCCTTATTTCACTTTGTTTAATCTTGTGAACGCTTGAACGACAAAAGTTATCACCTAATCTGTTTGAAATTCATATACATCATTTAAATTAGTGAAATAAAGAAGCTTATTGAATGTCAGCAATTTCCGTCAATTACTTCTAGAGTTATGGCCCTTATTTTACTTTGTTGTGCCTTGTTCGAGCGACAAAAGTTATCTGATCTGTATGAAATTTATATGCATTATTTTAGCAAAACGAAAAAGCCTGTCAAATTTCAACAATATCTGTAGATTACTTCCAGAGTTACGGCCCTTGTTTTAGTTTATAGAACCCTCAAACGACGAAAATTATAATGTCATCTGTATGAAATTGTCTATTAAATTCCCCTAATTACCTACAAAAGAATAAATATGGGACAACCCTTGTCGACCGCTTGGACGATTTAGCTGCTGTGGGCGTATGTTTTGTTGCCTGGCAACCTATCAAGTTATTCACCCTTGATGGCACCCTTATTAACAACAAATTATAATATTAATGAAGACCGTGCCTTTATGTAGGTTCAAGAGATTTATTGAGAATTATTTGTTCGTTCGCGGAGTTTTACGTCCACCTGATATCGTAGACAAGTTAATGTGAATCAAATTGCCAAGTATAAGTTCAATAATAATAAACATAACAGAATGAAACATTTAAGACAAAAAACGAATAGTAATAATAATAACAAAAGTCAAACATATAGATGTTATACATATTAGACATCAGCTAAACATACTACAGATTTTGATAAGACAATTAAATATAAATGAATTAGAAATATGTACATTACTTACATAAATCATTCAGTAAATGGATATGAAAATGGTTATCTACCCTTATAAAAACGAAGGCGAAACGACAGGTTTGTAAACTGTTTTTGATTGGTTCGTAGACTATAGCTACAATCAAGGCCAGGGCAGATATCGTGGAAACCCTATGGTATAGTGGAGTAGAACGGAATGAGTACACTGTTGATACTGAGGATGGAAATTTAAATTCATTGTTTAGATTAGTGAAAGAGATCAGGTGGCTGAGTGAATAAGGAACTGGCATGCTAACCAAATCCCTGTGTTGGTCAAGATTTTCCTCAGTATTTTCTGGTGTGTTTTCCATTTGTCTAGGTATAATTTCCCTTATAGCACATGTGTATGCCCATCATCATTAACCTAGTTGGTGTAGAAAATAGGACGTTAAACCCCATTTCATTTCAGATTAATGAAACAATGCTGCCGATCAAATTTCAACAATGTTCATTAATTACTTTAAGTTATTGTCCTTGCACACTTTGCAAAATCTTGTGAATGAGAGTCATTATCTGATTAACTTTATGTTCTTTGTTTTGATTATTCTTGTGAATCATAATTACAACAATTTCTGATAATTACTTCTTACTGCTATTCATTATATTGTGGTGTCTCGTCAACACACCATTACAGTAAAAAGATTTTGCTTATGGATGACTTGCAGCTGTTGGTGTATTGTTTCCTGGCAACCTATCTTAAAATACTACAAATCCTGTTTGTCTGCCTTGAAAGTATGATGTGTAAATCATTTCCTAGATAACTGATATTTTAGGTTATCCTTTGTAATAACAGTCTATACTTGGAATTATTAGTATTAAAACCCCAATTATTTGAAATCAGTAGAAAGTAGTAGAATCATTAGTTTTATAGAATAAATGCTCAAATATAAGCAGAATCAAGATATAAAGTAGTACTGTTGTTAGAGATTAATAACTTCTACAATAAGTGGATTTAAATAAATGAAAATTTGTTAGATATTATGCAACTGGAGATTAATTAATCTAATATGTAAAATATATATTTATTTAAAGATACTTTCCCAGAAATATATTTATCGGGTTGTTATTTCCATTAAAATTATGTCAAATTTGGTATATATGGAAAGTATAGACACCCAATCTTACTAGAAAAATACTGGATTAACCGAAAAGCACCATTGGGCAAGTACTGGGCAATACGACTGTTATCTACCAGCTTAATTGTGTGCCAGCTTAAATGAGACAGCAATTGTTATTTCTTGATCAAATGGTTAGGCGGTTTTGGGAACATTGAGGGGTGCCAATGTACAAAATGCACCTGTAATTGACAATATAAATTTATGGTAGTGTTTTCATTATGTTGTATTTAAATCTTGTTCATTTTATTTTGTATATATGTATCTATATAGAAATAGCTAAAGGGCTTTGATTAGTTTTTACAGATCAAGAGTTTGGTTTGATAAACAAACATTAAAAGGCATTAACACATTCCACCTAATTCTTGACAACCAAATCGACATTGTTCAAGTATTATGTCAATGCAACATAGATTTTATTGACATACTAATTATGTCTTTATGTCATTTTGAGATTGTTTTCAGTCAGTAAATCTTTTGGGATAATATGAGGTGTGTTGCTTACTGGTACAGTAAGTTTTTGTCCCAAACATGTTGGTCAATCATTGAAGTACATATAACTAGATGTCTGTTTCAGAAGTTCCTCAGAGAAAAAAAACAGGGCACTATTAAAAAATGACTGTGTTTGTTAGTCACACTTTTTGGGGCACAATAATTCGGCTTCTAATTGAACTAGAATGGTTATTCTTTATCAGTTTTTATTGTCTTTTAAATGATTCCATTACCAGTACTTACAAAGGAAAAAATATGCGACAACCCTTGTGGACTGCTCGGTCGACCTATCTTCAGTGGGTGTATGTTTCGTTGTCTGGCAGCCTACCTTTAATACATTATTCAAGATTAAATTTACAGTCATCAAAATTACTAAAATTATCTGTATGTGCATGAGTTTATGTGATAGACATGTATTAAGAATAATTACATTGTCATGATTATCAGAAATGTTTTGACCAGCTTTTGAAAGCACCACAAGTATACAAAAAGTTTTAAACAGAAGTATTTAGCCATAAACAGGAATAATCCTAGTGTCTTGTTATATGTATTTAGTCCTATTTTGTGTAAATCAAGTAGGTTTAGAATCTCATAATTCTATAAAGATAGTTTTGTATACTTATTATTTAAAGGTGGCAGGGACATAGACGTACGGGCTTGATGACAGCTAGGTGGGGGGTGCAGAATGCGATACGCCCGAAAAAATTTCGGGTTTACAGAGAGCGCCGGTCTTCCATGAGAGGCGAAGAGACCAGAGCTTACCTTGCTGCCCCCCCCCCCTCAGGTGGCTGACTCGAATTCCAATCAATCGTTTACAGTCCACGAAGACGGGACCGTTGGGAGAAAATTTTGAAAATTTAACTGCCACAAATGTGTTTTCCTGCTATTCCAGCCTGTGAATACAGCAACTTCAATTTGGTCCAATATAGCCTACCTGGCTGACTGGAATTCCAAACAACCAATCAATCGTCGCTGGGTTCGGGGGTATACCCTCCTGGAGAAAATTTTGAAAATTTAACCAACGCAAATGCGTTTTCTGCTATTCTAGCACGTGTAAACTCCAAAAGTATCCAATGGTTTTGTAACCGAAATCCCACTCTGAATTCCAACCATCCAATCAGACTGTTGCAGCTGCATTCACAAATAATAATCGATGCCCGAAAAATGTCACACAAAGTAGAGTGACTCCAGGCAACATTTTTTAATCCATAGTCAACTCTGTACAAATTCGTGGCATTCAATTAAAAGAAAAGTAAATTTAGTGTTATATTAGGGCTCGATAACAGTAAGGGAAGCAAAACTAGAAATGCCCGGAAAAATTTCGGGTTTACAGACAGCGGCGCCGGTTTTCTTCGAGAGGCGAAGAAGCGGAACTGACGTTGTATGGACCCCGCAAGAAAATTTTGGAATATTTGAAAGCCGCAAACGCGTTTTCCTGCTATTCCAGCCCGTAAATTAGTGTTTTATTAGATTTCGGGCACTTTAATGTAGATGAAATAAATTTTTGTTTTCACTTTACCCGTCTGCCCGAAAAGTCAGCTTTCCCGAAAGTTAGGGGGGCAGCTGCCCCCCCCCCCCTACCCCCCTGGCTCGTACGCCTATGAGCAGGAATCAAGATGGTTATTTTTTTATGTGAACAATAACTACCAGTAGTACAGTTTTAGATATTCCAAAGATTGCCTTGACTTTTCATATAACTGCTTTAATTATTGTCAAATATTATTTATTATAACTTATTTTGTTACTTTTTAATAAGCATAATTGTTAATAGCATAATTTGTAATAGTATCATTGTGTCCATAAAGAGTGAGTGACATTAATTCCGTCCATATTTCAGGTTTCTTTGAGCTATTGGATTTTTTCCTATATATTGTTATATAACGAGATTATTTATTGAGAAAGATAATGTGTATTGTAGTAATCTTGAATTAGAAGTACCTGCATTTGTGCAAATTAAGTAAGTTTTTCATTTTTTTCCATATCTTAGATATGTATATAATCTACATTATGTTTGTTCATTATGACCCAAACCAGTTTCCAGAAATTACTAATTATTTATGTAACAAAAACAACCGAACCTAGTGTTTTTGACATTAAGACAATTCTTATCATTCAGGAAAAGATTATTTATTGTTTTCATATATATATTATTGTAGCCTTTAAAAATAAAAAGTTAATACTCCGTCCATTTTTATACGCCCACATGGAAATGTGGGTTGTATATTCTCGTCGCCTCCGTCCATTGTCCATTGACACAGAGAGAATTGCTATAAATAGACAAACTACTATTTGTGGGTACCAAGATGCTGAAATTTAATGGTGGTTAATTTTATGGCCCTTGTTTCACTTTGTAGAACCATGTGAATGCTCCAATGACAAAAGTTGTCATCTGATTTGTATGAAATAAATGAGCATTATTCAAATTAGTGAAATCTAAAAGTAAAACCCTTTTGAATGTCTACAATTTCTGATTATAGAGCTCACACCCATGACTATGTCAGAGGTATTGATGTTATACAGTGTAAAGATTTTGCTTTTTATTTACCTGAACATTTACAATGTGACAGTCTTTGTGGACTGCTTGGATGTCTTTAAACTGCTGTGGGTGTTTTGTTGCCTGGCAACCTATTTATATTTCTATTGAAAATTTATACATGTATTGGTTGATTTGAAAAAAAAATGCTAAAATATTTGAGAATTTCTTTTTATACGCCCACATTTTCATTTGGACGTATATTGTCGTCGCCCCTGTTTGTCCGTCCGTCCACAATTTGTTTGTGGACACTCTACAAGTCACGATTTTTATCCGATTTCAACGAAACTTGAAATATAGGTTTATCTCTCTAAGATCTCGGTTCCTTTCGATATTGGCATATATCGGACTGTAACTTCATGGATTATGGCCCCTGTTTGTACGAAAAATCACATTTTTAGCTTGTGGACACTCTAGAGGTCACAATTTTGATCTGATTTGATGAAACTTGAAATGCATGTTTATAACCCAAAGATCTTGGTTCCTTTCGATATTCGCGCATATCAGATCGTAACTTCCTGAATTATGACCCCAGATTGTACGTAAAATCGCGTTTTTGATTTGTGGTCACTCCAGAGGTCACAATATTTATCCGATTTAAAAAAAACGTTTGATTATATCACCGTTACACCGTAATGACAAAATGGCCGCTGTTGTCGGCGAATAGTGTAAAAAATATGGTATATCAAGGTTTTGGACCCTGTAGAGGTCACAATTTGATTTTGATGAATCTTGAAATGCATGTTTCTTTTGATATTTGCGCATATCGAATTGTAACTTCATGAATTATGGCCCTTGATTGTAGGAAAAATCACTTTCTTTTTAGCTTGATCTCTATCCATCTCTCGAAAATGTGGGCGTATCCTGCCTGGCAGCCGCTGGTTTTCTTTATCTTAACTTGGATTGTTGTGTTCATTTCATTAGGAACAAAATACTGGAACTGAGCTTCTGAACATGCTATCTTATACTTTGGGCTTGAAATCCTTGCTGAATTTGCATTATCAACAATGGTTATTGTATGTTTAATGCAACAGCAGAGAATTACTTATCAATATATTTTTACCTTACCTTAAACCAAGTACTGATGTACGGAAATAGTTGATAAACATTATTTTATTTTTCTATTTGAGCTTGTAAATAAGAGTTTTATTTATAAAATGTTTGTATATATTGTTGTCAAATAAAACTTATCTTAACAAAATTTACAGTCAAATTTTTGTATTTTTTTTTTTAAATTATATGTCTACATATGTTTTGCTGCATTTCTGTCCCATGAGTAAGCTTCTATTACGGTACCATAATATGGTCAAATATAGGCTGAATTCCACACTATGCCGACCTGAATTCAAGATTTTGGGGGAAGGTGGGAAGAAATGAAAATGACTGGAAACTTGCCTTCCTGCTATTGCAGCCCATGAGTAGAGAATACTAACATTATTTATGTGGTTAGCAACCGGAATCACCCTCGGTATCCTCAGTGGTCTTATTCCCAGGGGTGCCGGAACCCGGGTACCAGGGTATACAAACGGTACCCTGCCCATTTTTGGGGTATACATGTATACCCATGCCATAATGATGAAAGTTTTCAACCTTGCGACATCAGAAAACCTGGATTAGGTCCACAATGTCTCAGAATTCTCTGAACAATCGACTATTTGCCAAATGGACGAAATAGATATTGTGAAAATGTTACCTGAATTTATTGTGAAATCTGATCAACGCATCAATTATTTCGGTCGATTATAGTCTCATTATAGTATCTCGTCAACACTTGCTCCTGAATATGAGCTCTTGCAAGAATCGTGTCTCTAAATCTACTGTCTCGTTCAAAAAGCTTATTCTATTTTCTTGATGAAGATTGGTGTATTGAAGGTCAAATTAATAAGAATTTTTTATGAGATGAATTGCTCATGATACGAGAATTGTGAATAATCAGGCTTTTGTCTCTTTCATTATCATGTATTTTAACGGCGGGACGATTTACCCAATACTACCTCAATATCACCACATACTACCCAATATTACAACATAATGATGTAAAATGTGCATATCAATTGAATTTATTCAAAAATAATTAGTTATAGTGCGGGAATTGTACTTTAAATGGATTACCGATCTCTGGCTGTTCCATTTGCCTACCTATATCAACCAAAAACTAACCCAATACTACCCAATATTATCAATTAACAACCTAATATTGTCAAATAGCAGCACATTAGTATAATTACTGCAATGAATATTCTATAATTTGCAGAAAAATTGAAATGTTTGCGCAGTTATCTCCCTTTACAACCGATAAAGAGATTTTAGATTGCTATTCAGATTAATCATCTTCTTTTGCGTTGCATTTTGTTGTGTATATTTTAATCATTATATATAATTACCTACTGTATTATTATATAAGATGGCCAGCGGTCTATAAATAACAATTTCAAGCCCTCTAAGTCCTTTAACAACAAAAAAAACTGCATATAGTTATATTTTTTCATGTCAACTATTAAGTCATTGCATATTTACTTTCATTTTTTAAAAATGAACGAAATTGCACATGTTTATTGCAAATGTGTAATGCTCTACTCTTATATACATTCCACCTGACTTAACAATAATCAATGGGGTTAAGATTGTTGATTGGGTAATCAAGTTCTGGTTTATTTAGATTATCAAAGAAACGGACAGAGCTGTAACAGGCTGCAAATGATAGTTTTGATGAACTGAGAAGTGTCGCGTCGAGAATTACACACTGGAAAGAAACATGTGCAATTTCGTTATTTTTAAAATAAAACATTGTGCAGTAAGTAAATACGCAATAACTTAATAGTTGACATGAAAAAATGAATATAAACATTATGCAATTGTTTTGTTAAAGCATTAATTTTAAAATAAATACAAACAATCGACACTAACTAGGTAATTTCGGGACTAACATAATAGTTCAATATTATTCCATTAACTCTCTTGCACGAAGGGGTGTTTAACAGTGAGATGAAACCGGAGGACCCGAGAAAACCCACCTTGTTTGACAGACAACATTATCAAGTGGTAAGAGACAGATGGGTCATTTTGGGAATAAAATATGGTATATTGTCATACTTGTTTTTTTTTTATTTTAAGTTTGTCGTCTTGGAAACCTACTGCAAAGCCAAAGAAGATGATTAAACCGAGTAGCAATCTAAAATCAATTTACCGGTTGTAAAGGGAGATAACTGGGTAAACATTTCAATTTTCTGCAAAATATCGAATATTCGTTGCAGTAATTATACTAATGTGCTGTTATTTGACAATATTAGGTTGTTATTTGATCATACTGGGTACTATTTGATGAGTATTTGGTAGTATTAGGTTATTATAGGCTTGTTTGGTGTGGTATAGGGAGGCAAATTTAATGGAACAGCCAGACATGGGTAACGCATTTGAAGTACATTTCCCGCGATATAACTCTCTATTTTTGAAAAAAATCAAATGGAGGCAGACCACCATTAATTTCCCCATTGACTTCACTGTTAATTCTGGCCTCTTTGCCCACCTCCAACTTTTCCCCAAATTTTTGTTGCGCTGAATGCATTTCACTTCAGACAGTGGAACAAATGGTCATGTCTTTGCACTAAAATTTGTATGAGGTTGACCACCAAAATTTTGAGATACACAAACTTGAAGAAGCATACTAAAAACATGTAACTAGTTGCCGTACATATCGCCGTAGCCAACCTGATAACCCCGTTATCCTTCCGCCTCAAAATCATGAATATTTACCAAAACCTGGCAGAAAATGTTAATTCAAACCCTCTTCGTCCATTCTAGACCAAAAAATCGACAAAAATGGGCATGCAAAAGGGGAGAAAAGAGAGAGAGAGAATTGCTATAAATAGACGAACTATGTCGTGCCTCCAAATGATAAGTCTGATTTGCATCATTATGTTGTAATACTGGGTAGTATGTGGTGGTATTGGGTAAATCGTCCCACCCGTATTTTAAAGTTGCAATTGGAAATTTTCAAGTTATATTTTTAAAATGTATTAAAATAAAGCCTTAAAATAGATGGTATCCATAAACAGTCCTACCTTGTTAAAGAATAATTCTATTAATTCTATAATTCGCTATTGCCAGCTGAGAAATTGGCAAAAATATCATTTTTAACTTCGAATTCCAACGTTGGAAATTGGCTGCCCCATGTTGTCAATAGCAAAACAGGGGAGGTAATTGTGTTGTTATTTCCTGTGTCATAGATTTTATAGGGTGGGAAATAATGCCCATGATCGTATAATAGTGATTTGATAACCTATTGAGCAAAAGACATAGAAATAATTATGTTTTGACTTTCTTAGGAAATTTGAAATTCTCGCTTTAAAGGATTTTATGTTGGAATTTGGAATGCTAGAGGCGTTCTCGGAAATTGACAAATTTCAAAATTTTCTAGAGGCAGGGGGGAGAGACCCCCCCCCCATCTTTTGGTACCCTGGCACCATTCCGGCGCCCCTGCTTATTCCGTTCCACTCCAATAACCCCTGGGTTCATCCATGGGAAGATCTGTGTGTCAGAATCCGTCTTAGTGTCTTGTTATTCGAGTCTAAATCGTCAACAAAGAAAATGCCGACGAACGGGTGAACTTCTCTCCCGTTAGAAATTAAAAGGTCGATAAAATAAAAAGTTATTGATCGATTCGGCTGAAATTCGGTGTGCGGTCATTGCTAGTCATCCTTAACATCCCCTGGAAATTTCAAGTCTCTACTGGTAGAGGTGCGAAAGTGCAATAGCGCCATTCAAACACAAGTGTTTAAAGTGACAATAACAGCTCCAGAAAATAAAAAAATAGCCTTATTCCAAGTACTTGCTTGTCCTACCTGTTGTGTAAATTATCCATTAAATCCTATTTTACTTGTCCAGAGGGTTCAAAAATATTTTAAAATCCAAGTCACATTTGAAAAGCTTTACGTCAGGCTTTTCAAATCATTTAGATGTATTTTTCCAATTTTTTAAATTAGGTGTGTTAAGATGAAATTTATATCATCAATTAATTGGAATATTGTAAAATAGTACAATTTGTTGACCAGAATAAAGATTGGGACATATTCAGTTACAACAAGAGTGGTATTGAACCTTTAAGGTCTTGATATGAAGAAGTCTATTGGTTTTAAAAGATTTCCGATAATTACTGCCAGAGTTATGGCCCTTGAGCTCTATGAGAAATCTTGTATATGCTCTACAAACGAACGCTATCAATTTAAATTTATAGACAGTGTTTAAGTCCCGAGACAACAAACCCTATTGTTTTTCAACAACTTTTGATAATTACTGCCAGATTTATGGCCCTTGACTGAATTTATCATTTGATTGACTTTAAAGCAATAATTTCATATTTTCTAAGAAAAGTCAAAACATAATTATTTCGATGTCTTTTGCTCAATAGGTTGTCAACTCGCTATTATACGATCATAGGTATTATTCTCCCTCTTAAAAATCCTTTGACCCCGGAAATAATAACACAATTACCTCCCTTGTTTTTCTATTCCATTCATGGAATAGCTATCTTCAAACGTTTGAATTTGAAGTTGAAAATGACATTTTTGCCAATTTCTCAACTGGATTATTCTTTAACAAAAAGAGAGAGAGAAATGGGGTTTAACGTCCACTCGACACAAACTAGGTCATTTCGAGACTGACATATGGTTTAATTTTATTTCAATAATTCGCTGCCGTAGGGGTCTTTGGCAGTGGGAGGAAACCGGCGGACCCGAAGAAAACCCACGAGGTTGGACAGGCGACCCTACTCCTTGTCACGTACATCCGGGGATTTGAAACCACGGCAGTTGACTCAATGACAGGCTTTATGATACAGCACGCATATTCTTTAACAAGGTAGGACTGTTTATAGATACCGGTACCAACTATTCTAAGGCTTTATTTTCATAAATTTTAAAAATATAACTTTATGATACAGCACGCATATTCTTTAACAAGGTAGGACTGTTTATAGATACCAGTACCAACTATTCTAAGGCTTTATTTTCGTAAATTTTAAAAATATAACTTAAAAATATGAAATTGCAACTTTAAATTTATACAGTGTTAAAGGTTATGAGATTTCCGATAACTTGAACAGGTAAATTCACAATACTAAATGTTTTGTATACTAAACGTTAGCCTATGGCAGAACTAGAAGCCAAACAAATTCTTATGACTTTCTGTTACTCTTAATCATATTTTAGTGTATAATAAATGTTTCATTACTGACAAAAGAAAGCAAAGCATATGTGACAATTTTTATACGCCCACATTGAAATGTGGTCGTCGCCCCCATCGGTCCGCCCGTCAGTCGGTCCGGCGTCCACAATTGCTTGTGGACGCTCTAGAGGCTAAAGTAAATATCCGATTGACTTTAAATTTATATACAGTGTTTAAGGCCATGAGACGAAGAAGCCTATTGATTTTCAGCGATTTCCGATAATTACTGCCAGAGTTATAGCCCTTGATCACTTCAAAAAATCTTGTGGACACTCTAGAGGCTAAAGTTAATATCTGATTGACTTTAAATTTATACACAGTGTTTAAGGTCATGAGGCGAAGAAGCCCATTGATTGTCAGTGATTTCCGATAATAACTGCCAGAGTAATGGCCATTGATCACTTTGAAAAATCATGTGGATGCTCTAAAGGTCAAAGTTAATATCCGATTGACTTTAAATTTATACCCAGTGTTTAAGGTCATGAGACGAAGAAGCCTATTGATTTTCAATGATTTTTTAAAATAATTCCTGAGTTTTGGCCCTTGATCACTTCAAAAAATCTTGTGGAAATTCTAGAGGTCAAAGTTAATATCCAATTGACTTTAAATTTATGCACAGTGTTTAAGGTCATGAGACAAAGAAGCCTATTGATTTTCAGCTATTCCCGATAATTACAGCTAGAGTTATGGCCCTTGATCCCTTCGAAAAATCTTGTGGACGCTCTAGATTTTAAAGTTAATATCCGATTGACTTTAAATTTATACACAGTGTTGAAGGTCATGTGATGAAGAATCCTGTTGATTTTCAGCGATTTCCGATAATTACAGCTAGAGTTATGGCCCTTGATCACTTCGAAAAATCTTGTGGATGCTCTAGAGGTTAAAGTTAATATCCGATTGACTTTAAATTTATACACAGTGTTTAAGGTCATGAGACGAAAAAGAATCCTATCGATTTTCAGCGATTTCTGATAATTTTTGCCAAAAATCTTGAGGAAGCAGAACTTTATAAAAACCGAAGAAATTCTAATGGTTTTCTGATAATTACTTAATGAGTTATTACTCTTAATCAGATTTTAATGTATTATAAATGTTTCATTACAGAAAAAAGTAAAAATATGCGACAACTCATGTTGACTGCCCGGACGATATAGCTGCTGTGGGCGTATGTTTCATTGCCTGGCAACCTATCTTTGTTAATTCCCGGACAACTGGATTACTGTGGGCATGTTTTGTTGCCTGGTAACCTATTTTATTGATGTTTAAAGGGTTATAACCGTTTATTTAGTGACTATAAATGTGAGAAACTATGTTAAGGCTTGTTATATAAATATTGTGGTATAATTGTTGAAATATTTGGAGATCTCTATAGTGGGACAGCGTAATACTAGTACAGGTACACAATACAGTTTAGTCACTTACCTACAGTCTCACTGTATTTGTTAGTTTATGATAATAAGCTGACTTTGGTTTTTATTGGGGTCATTTTATTTTCTACGAGGGCAGGATGTTACAAAGGCTATTATAGCCTAATCTTTAACCCTTCTTAAATAAAGTCATTATTATTATGGTTGAATACCTACTGAGATTAGATTTATTACAAGCTGTAGTAGTAACTAACAGTACTACATGTAGCGAGGTGTGGGTATCTAGTAACACAAGTGATGACATTCAATTCACTATTAAATATTGAAAGGAAGCAAGATCTCTGGGTTATAAACATGTATTTCAAGTTTAATCAAAATCGGATCAAAATTGGGTCCTCTAAAGCGTCCACAACCTTGATATACCATATATTTACACTATTTGTGTATGAGAGGTGGCCATTTTGTTTGTCAGTTTTGGTCCGATATTCACGAAATTCAAACTCAACCATCCATTAGGGTATAACGGTGATATATTCAAACGATTTTTTAAATCGGATAAAAATTGTTACCTCTAGAGTGACCACAAGCTAAAAACGTGAATTTTCTTATAATTAAGGGTGATAATTCAGGAAGTTACCATCTGATATACGCGAATATTGAAAGGAACCAAGATCTCTGGGTTATAAACATGAATTTAGAGGATCCACAACCTTGATATACCATATATTTACACTATTTGCGTACGAGGTGTGACCATTTCGTCCGGCAGTTTTGGTCCGATATTCACAAAATTCGAACTCAAACCATTAGGGTATAACGGTGATATATTCAAACGATTTTTTAAATCGGATAAAAATTGTTACCTCTAGAGGAACCACAAGCTAAAAAACGCGATTTTGGGTACAGTCAGGGGCCATAATTCAGGAAGTTATGATCCAATATTCGCAAATCTCGACAGGAACCAAGATCTTTGACTTATGAACAGGCATTTCAAGTGTCATCAAAACCAGATGAAAATTCTGACCTCTAAAAGTGATTTTTCGTACAATCAGGGGCGATAATCCATGAAGTTATGGTCCGATATATGTGAATATTGGGAGTTGCCTGGCAACCTAAGTCGTACATGCGGTCAACATGAGTTGTCGCATAATTTTTCTATTATCGGTAATGAAACAAAATACACTTATCACTAAATTCTGATTAAGAGTAACAACTCATTAAGTAATTATCAGAAAATCATTAGAATTTGTTTGGCTTTTAGTTCTGCCCCATGCTAACGCTTAGTATACGAAACATTTAATATCATGAGTTTAGCTGTTCATTTTATAAAAATTCATTGAAAATCAATATACTTGTTCGTCTCAAGACCTTAACTCAGTTTATCAATCTAAAGTCAATCGGATGATAACTCTGGTCTCTTAGAGCATCCACAAAATTTTTCAAGGCGATTAAGGGCCATATCTCTGGTAGTAATTATCGGAAATTGTTGAAAATCAACAGGCTTCTTTGTCTCATGGCCTTAAACACTTTGTATAAATTTAAAGTCAATCGGATATAAATTTTATCCTTTAGTTTTTCAAAGTGATCAAGGGCCCTAACTCTGGCAGTACGAAACAGAAATTGCTGAAAATAAATAGGCTTCTTCGTCTCATGACCTTAAACACTGTGTATAAATTTAAAGTCAATCGGATATTAACTTTAGCATCTAGACCGTCCACAATATTTTCCAAAGTGATCAAGGGCCATAACTCTGGCAGTAATTATCGGAAATCGCTGAAAATCAATAGGCTTCTTCGTCTCATGGCCTTAAACACTGTATATAAATTTAAAGTCAATCGGATATCTACTTTAGCCTCTAGAGCGTCCACAAGATTTTTCAAAGTGATCAAGGGCCATAACTCTGGCAGTAATTATCGGAAATCGTTGAAAATCAATTGGCTTCTTCGTCTCATGACTTTAAATACTGTGTATAAATCTAATATTAATTATAGTCTCTAGAGCGTCCACAAGATATTTCAAAGTGATCAAGGGCCATAACTCTGGCAGTAATTATCAGATATCATTGAAAATCAAAAGGCTTCTTCATCACATGACCTTAAACACTGTGTATAAATTTAAAATTGTGACCTGTAGAGTGGCCACAACCAACTTGTGGACGAATGGACGTCCAGACGGACAGGGGCGACGACAATATACGTCCACATGAAAATGTGAGAGTATAAAAATATGCTACCACCCTTCTTGACTGCTCGGATGACTAAGCTGAGTTGGGCGTATGTTTCATTTCCTGACAACCTATCTTTTGACTAATATTCCTATCTGATATTCAACCTTTATACTATTGTAGTCTGAATGGGATTATAATATCACTCAAATCACTCCCAGAGATGTATATTTTCAATTTTATTTTCTTTATGTTTTTTTTTCTATTTTTTTTTTCCATCAAAATAATTATAATAGAAGTACATTATATACATGTATACATATTTACAAATCATATGGTACAAAAAAGAAGCATAAATGCTTATTATGTGTATGAAAAAAATTACTAATATAATATAAATATACAGCACTTATCTTGATTTAAAGAAGTTCATTTAAGTCAACATATTAAAAAGCTAAATGTCCAACAACTAAAAAAAAACCAACAGGTTTATACCAGGTCATTATATTTTCAAGGCACAGAAATAGATCTTCTTATCCAAAAAATATATATTATATACATGATCAAAGATATAAAAGAAAACTGGATGTTTGCAGAGTGTAATAAACCAATCACAATATGGAATTACAAGTTAATATAATTCATCTATAAAA
Source organism: Patella vulgata (assembly GCF_932274485.2). Classification (NCBI taxonomy): domain Eukaryota; kingdom Metazoa; phylum Mollusca; class Gastropoda; family Patellidae; genus Patella; species Patella vulgata. The sequence goes on from NC_065883.2 coordinate 36,220,540, forward strand.
GTAACTTTAAGTAGAAAATGCTTTTATGTCTATGACATAGTTATTTATCAAGAACAGTTATTTTACTAGTAGAATTTTAAAAATATATGACTTGCATATCATAATATTCTGTATAGAATGAATAAATCAAACAGAACAACTCTGGTAAACAAATGTGCTTTGCATTTACAATTTTACAATGCCCAACCTGCACTATACATACTGTTATTACATGGCTCATGACTTTTTGAACAACCTAAACAAGTGTCTTTGTATTTATCAACACAAAAGAATACCAACAAATTGAGTGTGGAAATGGCTTTGTTAAAAGTGGTTTTAAGTACGAAAACACCTGAATATCAGCTTTCGTTAAATTGTAGCAAAAAAAAACTGAGACAAGCCTACAGTGAGGCTGATGTCCCCCATCCCTATCCCAAAATAAATAGATGACACATAGCATTGTTCTATTTGTAAGAACTGAACCATCAAATGGTTATCTATAACTTTGCCTCAGCAGAAAATGCTTAGTAAAGGCTTTGAATTTTGATGTGGTGAAACTATACACCAGGTTTCATCATTCTCCCTCAATTAGAATCAAAGCTATCTTGTCCCAAAGCATTGACTAATCAAATCGCTTATCTGTGCTTAGTCTTGGTGGAAAATGTTAATAATCCACCTAATAAACACATAAACATAGCACAAACATTCTGAATTAGAATGGTTATTGTGTTCCAAAATCTTGACCTATCAAATTGATGGCCTATAAAGAAAATGCTCTTGATCAAACTTAATGAAACTACACACCAAGATTCATCACTCACACAGTATTAGAATCAAAGTTATTATGTCCTAAACCATTAATCAATAAATTTGCTTATAGAATATAGCCATGTAAAGCATGGAAATATGCACATACAAAAAGATCATTATCGAACTCAGTCAAAACATTTCCCTAATATATCTAATTCAACCAGAACTCACAATGTAATACCACTTCTGAAAAATATGCAAGATATGACCACATTTTGCAAGAGATGGATAGAGAACAAGCCAAAAAAATCAAAAAAAAAAAACCCACATGATTTTTCGTGCAATCATGGTCTGAAATGCACGAATATCAAAAGGAAATGAGATCTTTGGGATAATAACATAAATTTTCAAAATTGGGACAAAAACTGTGACCTCTAGAAGATCCACAATCTTCGTATTACAAGGAGCGGCCATTTTGTCAGGCAGTTTTCCCGAAATCCGAACTCAACCTCCATTATGGTGCAACAGTGATATATTTAAATGATTTTTAAAACTGGATAAACGTTGTGACCTCTTGACGGTCCACAAGCTAAAAATGTGATTTTCCCTACAGTCAGGGGCTATAATCCAGGAAGTTATGGTCTGATATGCGCAAATATAAAAAAGAACTGAGATCTTTTGGTTATAAACATACATTTCAAGTTTCATCAAAATTGAATAAAAAATGTGACCTCTAGAGTGTCCACAAGCTAAAAATATGATTTTTCGTACCATCAGGGGCAATAATCCAATATTGAAAGGAACCAAGAACTTTGGTAGATAAACTTATATTTCAAGTTTCATCAAAATCGGATAAATATTGTGATCTGTCGAGTGTCCACAAATAAAATGTGGACAGACGGACAGACAGGGACAACAACAATATACGGCCACGTGAAAATGTGGACGTATAAAAATTGTGACCTGTAGGCTCTAGGGCAGTGGTACTCAATCTTTGTTTTGCCAACGGCACACCTTGATACTTGAAAGAATAGCAAACTACATAAAGAAAGACACAGCTATGAACTTACCAGTAGACACCAGTGAATATGCAATCAGAATCACGTTTTTTCGCATTTTATTAGTGTGCTGTTCAAAAAGTCGCAGCACACTTAGGAAGATCTTGCGGCACACTGGTTGGGAATCACTGCTCTAGAGGGTCCACAACCTTGGTATTACATACTTTGACACTATATGCGTAGGAGGCGCGGCCATTTTGGGTTAATTTTCACGAAATTTGAACTCAACCGTTGTTAGGGTATCCCCTGCCAAGCAGGATACAACCACATTTTGCAAGAGATGGATAGAGAACAAGCTAAAAACAAAAACGATTTTTTGTACAATCAGGGGCCATAATCCAGAAAGTTATGATCTGAAATGCACAAATATCAAAAGGGACTCAGATTTTTGGAATATAAAGATATATTTTAAGTTTCATCAAAATTGGATAAAAATTGTGACCTCTAAAAGATCCATAACCTTTGAGTTACATACTTCTATACAATTTGCATACAAAGAGCGGCCATTTTGTCGGGCAGTTTTATTTCAATTTTTCCGAAATTCCAATTCAACCTCCATTATGGTGTAATGGTGATCGAAACGGTTTTTAAAATCGGAAAAAAAACTGTGACCTTTAGAGAATCCACAAGCTAAAAATGGGATTTTTTGACCAATCAGGGGCCATAATCCAGGAAGTTACGATCCGATATGTGCGAATATCGACAGGAACCAAGATCGTTGGGTTATAAATATGCATTTCAAGTTTCATCAAAATCAAATCAAAATTGTGACCTCTAGTGTGTCGACTAGCTAAAAACGTGATTTTTTGCACAATCAGGGGCCATAATTCATGAAGTTTTGATCCAATATGCGCGAATATCGAAAGTAACTAAGATCTTTGGGTTATAAACATGCATTTCATGTTTTATCAAAATCAGCACAAAATTGTGACATCCAGAGGGTCCACAACCTTGATATACCAGATGTTTACACTATTTGCGTGTGCGAGGGGCGGCCATTTTGGTCCGATTTTTACGAAATTCGAACTCAACCTTCCTAAAGGTGTAACGGTGATATAATCAAACGTTTTTTTGAAATCAGATAATAATTGTGACCCCCAGAGGCACAACAAGCTAAAAAAAAAAGCGATTTTTCGTACAATCAGGGGCCGCAATTCAGGAAGTTACGATCCGACATGTGCAAATATTGAAAGGAACCAAGATCCTTGGGTTATAACCATGCATTTCAAGTTTCATCAAAATTGGATTAAAATTGTGACCTCTACAGGGTCAAAACCTTGATATACGGCGTAACGGTGATATAATCAAACGTTTTTTTATATCGGATAATAATTGTGATCTCCAGAGGGACCACAAGATAAAAAGATTTTTTGAAGTGATCAAGGGCCATAACTCTGTCAATATGCTTCTTCGTCTCATGACCTTAAACACTGTGTATAAATTTAAAGTCAATCGGATATTAACTTTAGCCTCTAGAGCGTACACAAGATTTTTTGAAATGATCCAGGGCCATAAAGCGATTTTTCGTACAATCAGGGGCCGCAATTCAGGAAGTTACGATCCGACATGTGCAAATATTGAAAGGAACCAAGATCCTTGGGTTATAACCATGCATTTCAAGTTTCATCAAAATTGGATTAAAATTGTGACCTCTACAGGGTCAAAACCTTGATATACGGCGTAACGGTGATATAATCAAACGTTTTTTTATATCGGATAATAATTGTGATCTCCAGAGGGACCACAAGATAAAAAGATTTTTTGAAGTGATCAAGGGCCATAACTCTGTCAATATGCTTCTTCGTCTCATGACCTTAAACACTGTGTATAAATTTAAAGTCAATCGGATATTAACTTTAGCCTCTAGAGCGTACACAAGATTTTTTGAAATGATCCAGGGCCATAACTCTGGCAGTAATTATCGAAAATTGCTGAAAATCAATAGGCTTCTTCGTCTCATGACCTTAAACACTGTGTATAAATTTAAAGTCAATCAGATATTAACTTTAGCCTATAGAGCGCCCACAAGCAATTGTGGACGCCGGACCAGCGGACGGACGGGGGCAACGACAATATACAACCACATTTCAATGTGAGCACATAAAAAGGCGATTTTTTGTACAATCAGGGGCCATAATTCAGGAAGTTATGATTTGATATGCGCAAATATCGAAAGGAACCAAGATCTTTGGGTTATAAAGATTCATCAAAATCGGATTAAAATTGTGACCCCTACTGGGTCCACAACCTTGATATACCATATTTTTACACCATTTTGTCCGACAGTTTTGGTCACATTTTCACGAAATTCAAACTCAACCTTCATTACAGTGGAACGGTGATATACTAAAACATTTATTTGAAATCGGATAAAAATTGTGACCTCTGGAGGGACCACAAGCCAAAAGCGCGATTTTTCGTACAATCAGGGGCCATAATATCGAAAGGAACCAAGATCTTTGGGGTATCAACATGCATTTCAAGTTTCATCAAAATCGGATCAAAACTGTGACCTCGAGAGTGTCCACAAGCTAAAAACGTGATTTTTCGACAATCAAGGGCCATAATCCATGAAGTTACGGTCCGATACATGCCAATATCAAAAGGAACCGAGATCTTAGGGCAATAAACCTATCTTTCAAGTTTCGTTGAAATCGGATAAAAATTGTGACCTGTAGAGTGTCTACAAACAAATTATTGTGGACTGGCGGACAGACAAACAGGGGCGACGGCATAATACGTCCGCATGAAAATGTGGGCATATAAAAACAAGCCAACATTGAGGCGGATGTCTTCTGCCTAAATTCCGAAATAAATATACAACACATTAATTAATTGTAGGTTTATCTTTTTCAAAAGTATCGACTATCTACTAAGTTTCATCACTGTCTATCAGATAGAATCAAAGTCATAGAAATTGCTAGGCTCTGATTAGCCTTAGCAGGAAATGTTAATCATTGAACTCAGTCAAGACATTCACCTAATGAACACCAACATCGAGTTTAAACATTCTACCTCAATTAAAAGCAGAGTTGTTATGTTCCAAAGTCTTGACCAATCAAATTGCTTATTGCTCCTTAGCCTAAGCAGAAAATTCTTATCAAACTTAGTCAATTTAATGATACACGGAGTTTCATAGCTCTGAATTATAACCAAAGTTATCGTGCCCAAAAGCATAAACCAATCAAATTGCTTATCTCAGCTTACCCTAAGCACACAATGCTCATCATCGAACTCCATCGAGGCATTCACCTAATGAATGCCAAAACAAGTTTGAGCATTCTCCCTCAATTACAAGGAGAGTTATTGTGTTTCAAAGTCTCGACAAATCAAATTGCTTATCACTCTGCTTACCCTCAGCAGAGGCAGAAAATGTTCATTATCGAATTTAGTATCAGTGATGGGATTTCAAAATCTTTCTTGTCAGACATTTTACCGAAAATAAAGGGGCATAACTCTTATCGTTATTTAAGCAGACGGATTCATACCACAATTAAAAATCATGTGTCAACAAAATATTCAAATCCTGCACGTAATAAAAATAAGTGAACCTTGCTATTTTTTCATTTTTAATCCCCGTTCGGTAATCAAATTTATGTTGGTAACATTCCTACAAAATAACTCATTTTCGCAATACACTGAATGAAAGCTTGCCGATCCTGCTTCGGTATCAAATTCACAATAGTAGGCTCAATATTCCTGCAAAATTCTGTGTCTTCATTTATACGGCAGCAAATGAATGCACAACTTCTGGAATAAGAATCGTTGTCTTCTTTATACCAGCGGTTGCCAGGCAGGATACGCCCACATTTTCGAGAGATGGATAGAGAACAAGCTAAAAAGAAAGTGATTTTTCCTACAATCAAGGGCCATAATTCAGGAAATTACAATTCGATATGCGCAAATATCGACAGGAACCGAGATCTTTGGGTTATAAACTTACATTTCAAGTTTCAAGAAAATCGGATAAAAATTGTGACCTCTATAGGGTCCACAACCTTGATATACCATATTTTTTTGCTATTTGAGAACGAGGGGCGGCCATTTTGTCTGTCAGTTTGATAGATTAGATTGATAGATTGATGAATTGTCTGATAAAAGAGTAAATCAGTCAATCATGGCAGATTAAGAGGTTAATCAAGGTAAGTGTATATACGGTGTAACATGATAAATACATTGATTACTTAATTACCTAATCAATCTAGCCTGTTATTAACGATAATCGTGTTGAGTGGTAGTTATACACCCAGTTCACTGTATTAATTTTGGAATTTTGAATATTATTCACCATATCTTATGTCTGATTGGGCATATTACTGGTCGGACAATTTTGGACGTTCGAAAAATAGCGTTGGACATGTCCGGAATATACGGGCGAAATCCCATCACTGCAAGGTATTGATGTGATAAAACTATACACCAAGTTTCATCACTCTCACTTAATTAGAACTAAAGTCAGCGTGTCCCAAAGCATCAACCAATCAAATTACTTATCTCTGCTTACCCTAAGTAGAAAATGCTCATCTTCTAACTCCCATCAAGGCATTGACCTAATAAACAAATACACCAAGTTTGAACATTTTAGCTCAACTAGAAGGAGAGTTATTACCCTAAGCAAAAAATGTTCATTATCGAACTTAGTCAAGGTATTGACGTAATGAAACTGTACACCAAGTTTGATCACACTCACTTAATCAGAATTAAAGTTATTGTGTCCCAAAGCATCAACCAATCAAATTACTTATCTCTGCTTACCCTAAGCAGAAAATGCTCATCTTCGAACTCCATCAAGGCATTGACCTAATGAACACCTACACCCACATGGAGAGTTATTGTGTCCCAAAATTTGTGACTGACAGACAGACGGATGAAAAGGCTGGGGACAAAAAATAACCTTATAGAGCTACCATATTGTACCTCAATTTTCACCGGACCTTAAGAATGGAATGTGACACAATTACTTGGCATCATTTTAGGAGTTGCCAAGTAATAAAACAAGCAAACGTAGAGGTTGGTGTCCCCCCCCTACCTTAATCCCTATATAAATAAATGACACTCTTAAAGGGGAAGACCAATGATTTTCAACAAGGCTTCCATAAATCTTAAATATATATTGATAAATAATCCCCTCTGTAACACAAGCAAAGAAGTTTTTGTAAGCGAGAAATTAATTTTTATTAAACCGGAAGTGACATAGTTGGTTCAACACGTTCACTGGTCTCTATAGTAAGCATGCAGATTTGGCACAAGTTTACTGCTGTATTGTGTTCACGCGTCGTCCTTTGGCCAAAAATCTGATCAAATGGGTTGTTTATTAGGATATTATAAACACGAATTTGTGTTTTTTTAACGTTTAGTACACAAAGCCGTCTCGGAAATTCACTCATACTGAACAGTACGCTGTGCCTCAATTCACGCCACATGGCTAATTGTTTACATCACGTGGTTTGATTGACAGCTTGCAAGTGAGAGATGTTTCGTCTGCTTGAATGTTTTTGCGCGTGCTGAGTCTGCTGACATTGTTTTTATTTATTTCAACGAACTTGTGGCACATATATATTCAAATAAATATATGTCAACGTCAAACACCAACGTATTGGAATATAAAATATCTGTTCTATGGGTCTACAGTAATGCCGTATAAACATTCGACCCAAGCCATTCTCAAGAGGAAATGGAAGAAAAAAGGAAAAGCCGTTCACGTCGACATTATGTGCCAAAATGCACTATATTATATGTCTTACATGCCCATAATTTTGATCTGTTTATGTTGGAAAAAGCTGTCAGCAAGCACAGAAACATCGGAGCAGACGAAATACATGCCACTGGCAAGTTGTCAATCAAACCACGTGATGTAAACAATAAGCCATGTGGCGTGAATTGAGGCACAGCGTACTGTTCAGTATGAGTGAATTTACGTGGCGGCTTAGTGTACTAAATGTTAAAAAAACATAAATTCGTGTTTATAATATCCAAATAAACAGCCCATTTCATCAGATTTTTGGCCAAAGGACGACGCGTGAACACAATACAGCTGTAAACTTATGCCAAATCTGTATGCTTACTATAGAGACCGCTGAGCGTGTTGAACCAACTATGTCACTTCCTGTTTTAATAAAAATTAATTTCTCACTTACAAAAACTTTTTTGCTTGTGCTGCAGAGGGGATTATTTATCAATATATATTTAAGATTTATGTCCCCTTTAATTACTTGCACATTAATTTTTTCATAAACCATGAAGCAATTAAATTATTTATCACTCTGCTTAACCTATCCAGAAAATGTTCATTATCAAACTGTAATGACCCTACACCAAGATTCGTCACTCTCACTCAATTTGAATCAGTGTAATTGTTTTCCAGAGCATCAACAAATCATCATTCAACTAATGAACATCTACACCATGTCTCAAACATTCTACCTCAATTATTTAGAAGCAGAGCTATTCTTTTCAATGTTGCAACAAATTAAATAGCTATCTTTGTATGGCCGAAGTAGATCAGAGGTTGCCATGCAAGATACGCCCATATTTTGTAAGAGATGGAACAAACTGATCAAAATACAGATCTATATTTCGTTTCGTTTTTTATACTTTCGATGGCCTCTACTGCATGGAGATCTGACCAATTGTAGTGGGAGGTCATGTCAAGGGTCATACAAGCGGCTTTTGACCCTATGACATCAGACTTTTGATTAACCAATCAGCGTTGATGTTTCTACTGCGATACCCACAGGTCTGTGCACATCACTCCAAGAATTTGTCGCAAAAGACCGTTTCATTGGCTAATCCCTCACATCAAGCATAACTCTTCAAGATCCTAAAGTACTAAAGACAAGTAAAACGAAATTTTGAACTATAAAAAACAAAACGAAATAGGATCTGTGTTTTAACTAGATTGGAGATGGACAGAAAACAAGCTAAACAAGCCAACAGTGAGGCTGATGTCCCCCGCCGAAATCTCAAAATAAATAGATGACACATTAATTAATCGCACATTTATTTTTTTCAAAAGTATCGAGCAATCAAACTGTCAACTAAGTTTCATCACTCTCTATCGGATAGAGATTATCTTGTCCCAAAGCATCGACCAATGAAATTGATTAGCTCTGCTCAGCTTCAGAGTTCGAAATGTTAATGATTGAACTCAGTCAAGACATTCACCTAATGAATATCAAGTTTAACCATTCTACCTCAATTAAAAGCAGAGTTGTTATGTTCCAAAGTCTTGACCAATCAAATTGCTTATCGGTCCTTAGCCTAAGCAGAAAATTCTCACTATCGAACTTAGTCAAGGTAATGATATAATGAATCTATATTTCGAGTTTTATAGCTCTCACTTCATTATAACTAAAGTTATCGTGCCCCAAAGCATCAACCAATCAGATTGCTTATATCTGCTTACCGTAAGCAGACAATGTTCAACATCAAACTCCATCAAGGCATTTACCTAATAGACACCTACGTCAAGTGTGAACATTCTAGCTCAATTAGAATGAGAGTTATTGTGTTCCAAAGTCTCGGCCAATCAAATTGCTGCTTACCCTGAGCAGAAAATGCTCATTATCGAACTTAAACTTAGTCAAGGTATTGATGTAATGAAACTATACACCAAGTTTTATCGCTCTCACTTAATTAGAACTTAAGTTATCGTGTCCCAAAGCATCAACCAATCAAATTGCTTATCTCTGCTTACCCTAAGCAGAAAATGCTCATCTTCGAACTCCATCAAGGCAATGACCTAATAAACAATTACACCAAGTTTGAACATTCTAGCTCAATTAGAAAGAGTTATTGTGTCCCAAAAAGTGTGACGGACAGACAGGCGGACAGACGGACGAACCCACTTTTACACTATTTGCGTACGTGGAGCATGCCATTTTGTCCGGTAATTCAAACTTGAATGTTATTATTGTATAACTGTGATATATTTGAACTGTTTTTAAAATCGGATAAAAATAATGGGCTCTAGAGGTTCCACGCGCTAAAACTGCGATTTTTTGTACAATCCGATATGAGTGAATATTGAAAGGAGCCAAGATCTTTGGGATATAAACATATATTTCAAGTTTTATCAAAATCAGACAAAAATTGTGACCTCTAGCATAGAATCAGGGGCCATAATCCAGGAACTTAGGGTCCAATATGCGCGAATATTGAAAGGAAGCGAGATCTTTAGGACATGAACACATGTTTTAAGTTTCATCAAAATCAAATCAAAATTGTGACCTCTAGAGGGTCCACAACCTTGATTTTACATATTTTAACGCTACTTGCAAACATAGAGCTGCCATTTTGTCCGGCAGTTGTTGTGGTCCGATTTTCACCAAATTCGAACTAGAGTGTAACGGTGGTATATTTGAATGTTTTTTGGGTTTTTTTAAATTGGATAAAAATTGTGACCTCTAGGGGGACCACAAGCTAAAAATGTACAATTACAGGCCATAATCCAGGAAGTTGCGGTTCAATACGCCCGAATATCGAAAGGAACTGAGATCTTTGGGTTATAAACATACATTTCAAGTTTCATCTATATCAGATAAAAATTGTGGCCTCTACAAGGTCCACAACCTTGATATAGCATATATTAACACAATCTGCATATGTGGGGCTGCCATTTTGTCCGGCACTTTCGAAATTGACCGTCATTAGGGTGTAACAGTGATATATTCAAACGTTTTTTTTTTAAATCGGATAAAAATTGTGACCTTGTGATATCGAAAGGAATCAAGATCTTTTGGTTATAAACATGTATTTGAAGTTTCATCAAAATCGAATCAAAATTATGAATTTGAAATTTGAACTCAACCAACATTATGGCAAGCTAAAAGTGAAATCTTTCGTACAATCAAGGGCCATAATGCAGAAAGTTACATTCCGATATGTGCGAATATCGAAAGAAATCAAGATCTTTTGGTTATAAACATGTATTTCAAGTTTCATCAAAATCGGATCAAAATTATGACTTCGAAATTCGAACTCAACCAACATTATGGTGTAACGGTGATATATTGGAATGTTTTTTTTTAAATCGGATAATAATTGTGACCTGTAGAGGAACCACAAACTAAAAACACGATATTTCGTACAATCAGGAGCCATAATTCATGAAGTTACAATCCGATATGCACAAATATCTAAAGGAACCAAGATCTTTGGGTTATAAATATACATTTCAAGTTTTATCAAAATTATGACCCCTAGAGTTTCCACAAGCTAAAAACATGATTTTCTAAACAATCAGAGCCATAGACCATGAAGTTATGGTCCGATACATGCAAATATCGAAAGGAATCCAGAAAATGTGGGCGCATAATAGTATGGATTTTGTGGAACATAACAATGAACACTTTTCTAGTTAAATGCCATTGGTAGACTAACAATCATTTCATTTTCTTCCTCTGATACTCCTGCTTCCCCGTCAGATCCCGACACTGATCCAGATTCTGAATCTCCATCTTTATTCCCAGAACCTGGAACTTTTTTATATGGTTTAGTTCGCACTTTCATGAACTCTTCCTTACTTAAAAGATAAATGCCTCCTGCTGTTAATAATTTACCATGTCTTGTTTTTAGATGTCTTTTATAGGTATTTCTTGTTTTAAATTTCAATGGACAGTCAGTGCACTCAAAAGGCGTTTCTCCTGTATGCCGCCGTAAATGTTCCTATGAAAAGAAATTAACGTGAAATCATGATTGACCAAAAACAACAAAACAAAAGATAGGTTGCCAGGCAATAAAACAAACACCAACAGCAGTTCACAAAGGTTGAGTAGTTCACAAAGTTTCTCGCATATTTTATTCTTTTAGGTAATGGAAGCATTTACAAGATACAGTACCTCTCAAATTTTTCAGACCAAAATGGTGCGAACACAGCGGAAAAAAACACTAAGAAATCACGGTAAATTTTCGCTCAATTTCGATGCGAATTTCCGCCAGGATTCGCTCAAAACACAGTGTTTTCACTTGTCCCTCCATGTAGTTCTTTAGAAGGGGTGTCCATAATGTCTGGCAGTTTTGGTCCAATCTTCACGAAATTCGAACTCAAGCGCCATTACAGTGTAATGGTGATATATTGAAACGTCTTTTTTAAATCAGATAATAATTGTGACCTCTAGACTGACCACAAGCTAAAAACGCGATTTTTTGTATGTATCCAAAGGAACCAAGGTCTTTGGGTTATAAACATGCATTTCAAGTTTCAGTAAAATCAGATAAAAATTGTGACCTCTAGAGTGTCCACAAGCTAAAAATGTGGGCGTATAAAAACATAAACACAAGACACAAACCTTAAAATGGCTAGGATGACGGAATTTTCTGCCACAGTCCTTACATGTAAACCGACTCTGGTTATTATGTATTAACATGTGATAGTTTAGGCTGTGCTGACGTGTAAATGTTGTATTACATATTAAACAAATAAATGGTTTAATCCCTGAAAAATAAACCAACATTATTTGTCATTTTACATACATGGATAATTTCTTCACATAAAATTGATGGAAGAATCTGAATTTCAGTAAGGTTATTCCATATGACTAAATGAACAATCTTAATTATTTGGAAACAGTTTAGAAATAATCACAGAAACTTTGATGCCTAAAGTGTTTCTGAGATTTCAGTGTCAGGGCAATGCTGCTACATAAAATTATTTAAAAATCTGTCCTGTAAGCTGTAATATGCTGTAAGGTGCAATAACTCTGCATAAACTTGATGATGGACTTAATTAGGGTCTCTACAGTAAGAACGCCGTGAAGGTTTGATGAAATATGATTATCGTGTCGTTTTTTGTTGAAAATTGCCACGATAAATAACTTGTGTAGCAGTCGCTATTGTAAACATATCTATATTTCGTTTACCGTTTATTGGAAAGTCAATCCATAATATAAGGTAAACCAAGGTCATGCCGGTTCGTTACTACAAGCGCACGTTGTTAGCGCTACTCAATCCTATGTTGTAAAGTTATGCCGTAAATAAACCATAGCACACTCTCAAGATCTAGTTTTCATAGAACCCAACCGGACAATAAATATACATGGTGTCAGAAGTGATCACTTATTTACTGGTGCAAGTAGATTTGTGTGAAGACAAAAGAATTCTATGAGAGACTATAGGCTACGGTACGGCAACGAAAACTAAAATGGCGGCAAGTTTGGCTCAGGCTGCATTTTAGACAAGGGTCCATCAATCAGTTGGTTGAAGGATGAGGGATTGTATTCCAGATATAAGATTTGGAGACAACAATGCGAACTTTTGTTTACTGGTCCCATGAATAAACTTGAAGAGGATATCAAGTGTAAATATTTGTTGTTTTGGTCCGGTGAGTTCGGGTTAGAACTTTTTAACATTTGGAATCTTTCAGAAGCAGACCAAAAACGTCTTGAAAACTACTGGTTAAAGTTCGAAGAGTTTGTTAAACCCCAGTCTAATGAGTTGATGGCTTCGTGGGAACTTCATGTTATTAAACAAGGCGACTTATCTTTAGAAGAATTTATAGCCAAGTTATGTTTGTTGTTAAAAGAAGCAAATTACCCACCTGAGTATTATGATCGTTTTCTACGAGATTATCTTGTTTTCGGAGTTAATTCTGATAGAGTTAGAAGAGAGTGTTTGAAAATTGGTAATAATATAAACTTTGAGAGAGTTAAAAGTATGGCCAAGGCTGAAGAATCAGCAAACCAACAAATGTCAATAATTGAGAACAAATTGAACGAAAAAGAAACGTCAGTCTTACCAATAAATAAGTTTAAAAAGAAGTCTATGTTTAGTTCTAAACATAAGTCAAATAAACAGTTTTCTTATCAACAAGAGACAAACACAAACTAAATATCATAATATGAAACAAACAGAAAATTGTGGTAGATGTGGTAATAAAGTCCATTCTAAACAGTTTTGTCCTGCAATGAAATACAGTTGTAAACTATGTGGTAAACAAAGACACTTTGCTGATTATTGTTGGAGTACTAAAAATAAGCAGATTAATCAGATCAATTATACAGAAGTTAATGATGGTGGTAATGGAGTATCTAATCAAGATTACAGTTCAGTTTTTCTAGGCCCAATCGAAGTGTTACCAGTTAACGAAGAGCCACAAAATAGTGTTAATATTCTATCATGTAAGGAAAAGGCACTTCTTGAAGTTAAGTTTACTAACTCGGAGAATGATAAATATAATGTTAAATATTTATCAAAAGTTGACACTGGCGCCGAAACTAATATACTACCTTATAGTATATTTAGTAAATTGTTCATAGAAGACTTCAAATTACAGTGTTCTAAGCATAAACTCTTAGCTTTCGGTGGAACAGAAATTAACAGTAAAGGCGTTTGTGAAGTCTTAGTTGAATCTCCAAATGGAAGTTCGAAGTTAGCATGTTTTGAAGTTGTTGATATCAAAAGCCCAGTCATTATTGGTAATGTCTTAGCCCAGGATTTAGATCTTATAAACCTTAATTGGGAAGTTACAGCATCAAATTTGCCCTACAAAACTTCAAGTTCTGAAAAATGTACAGTTAAATTATTTGATGTAAATGGTATCAAGCATCCACTTCCTGTTACAAAAGAGTATCTTTTGAAAGAATACCAAGATGTTTTTACTGGTATTGGTAGTTTTCCTGGAGAGCCTTATCATTTAAATATCAATAATAATATACCTCCTGTACAACATGCCCCGAGACAAGTTCCTGTATATATGCAACAAATGTATCAAGAAGAATTGAATCGTTTAGAGGAACTTGGTACTGTTTGTAAAGTTAATGATGAATACACTGAATGGATTAACTCAACAGTGATAACCCCTAAACCAAATAGTCATAACATAAGAATGTGTTTAGACCATCGTGATTTAAATGTTGCTTTGTTACGTAATCCATATTATGTTAGAACGTTAGAAGATGTTATACCTCGACTTTCTGGTGCTAAATATTTCAGCATCTTAGAAGCAAGTAATGGTTTCTGGCAAGTTAAATTAGACGAGTCAAGTAGTAGACTTTGTACATTTAATACCCCATGGGGAAAATACCGTTGGACTAGACTACCTTTCGGTTTAAGTGTAAGTGGTGACATTTTTCAAAAGAGAATGGATTTTGTTTTTGGTAAATTACCAGGTTTAACTGGTATCGCGGATGATACTTTTGTTTACGGTTCAAATGAACTAAATCATGACAGAAATATTATTAATGTTTTAGATACAGCTCGTGAAAACAATATCAAGTTCAATCCAAGTAAATTTCAATTTAAAGTTCAAGAAGCGTCATTTTTTGGACACAAATGGACTCCAAGTGGTCTTAAAGTGGACGAAAAGAAAGTTAATTCCATTTTAGATATGAAACCACCAAATAACCTAACTGAGTTGCAGTCGTTTCTAGGTTTAATCAACTATTTACACAGGTTTTCTCCTGTATTAGCTCAAGTTTCAGAACCGTTAAGAAACTTACTTAAAAATAATGTTCCCTTTCAGTGGCAACAAGAACATTCTAAATCGTTTGATGAACTGAAACAAATCATAACGAGTGTTCCTGTTTTAACGTTTTACAACCCTGATAAATCTAATGTTATTCAAGCGGATGCTAGCCTAAAGGGATTAGGTTGCGTTTTATTACAAGATGGTCAACCTGTTTGCTATGGAAGTCGATCTTTAACAGACGCAGAATCGCGCTACAGTAACATAGAGAGAGAACTTCTTGGTGTTTCATGGTCATTAAAAAAGTTCCATCATTATGTTTATGGTAAAAAGGTTCAAATCGACACAGATCATAAGCCTCTAGAAAGTATATGGAAAAAATCCATTTGAAGTGCTTCTCCTAGACTACAACGAATGCTGTTACAAATGGCTAGGTACGAGGTTACAGTTTGTTACATTAAGGGCAAAGACAATGTCATTGCAGATGCTTTATCTCGCGTTAGTGCGATGTCGGAACCTAATGATAGTGATGATGTTCAAACTATTAACATTGATACAGTTACCAAAGATGTACCAGCAAGTCCTGCTAAACTCGAAGAAATTAGACAGTGTATAAGTGAAGACCCTGTCCTTTGTTTACTCAAAGAAACTATATTTAAAGGGTGGCCAAAATTCATATCGGTATGTCCTTCTGAACTTAAACAATTCTGGACATACCGTGAGGACTTGTCTGTTGAGAATGGTGTAATTTTTAAAGGTCATCGTATATTAGTTCCTCATAAGTTGCGTAATCAAATGTTAGATATTATACATCAAGGACATTTGGGTACTGAAAAATGTTTGTTAAAGGCCAAAGAATGTTTATTTTGGCCCGGTATTTCAAATGATATAAAAGATCTTACAAGTAATTGTTCTACCTGTTTACAGTTTAGTAAACAACAACCTAAGGAATCTTTACTGCCTCATAGTTTTCCTAGTTACCCCTGGCAAAAGCTAGGCACTGACTTATTTGAGTATAATAGAATTCACTATTTGTTAGTTGCAGATTATTTTAGTAAGTTTCCTTTTGTTCGTAAATTAGACTGTACTACTTCATTATTTGTAATTAATCATCTTAAGTCTATATTTGGTGAATATGGCATTCCCCAAACCATTATGTCTGACAATGGACCCCAATATAATAGTTCTGAATTTAGTAAATTTTGTCTTGAGTGGGGGATAGAGCACATAATAAGTTCTCCTTTATATGCACAGAGCAATGGTTTTATAGAAAGAATGGTGCAAACTGTTAAGAATCTTCTTAAGAAATCTGAATCTGCAAATCAAGATCCCTATATAGCTCTATTAACCTACAGAACCACCCCGATTGACAATACACTTCCTGCTCCATGTGTTCTTTTAAATAATAGAAATTATAGAACTCAAATTCCTTCTTTTGGTAAACTCCAAAGAACTCAGACCAATGAAGACTATTTAGTTTGTTTACAATCTAGACAAGATAAGCAAAAGATTCAATATGACAAGAAGCATAATGTTAATAATAGTAATCTAGATGTAAATCAAAAAGTTGTCATATATGATCAAAATTGTAAATCTTGGAATCCTGGTGTAATAGAAGGAAAGGCTAGTACGCCAAGATCTTTTATTGTGAGCAATGAAAAAGGAAACAAATTTAGACGCAATAGATCATTCTTAAAACCTGTTCCAGATATTAGTATTAATACAAGTAGAAGTGGTCGAATTATTAAGCATACCGACAAACTTGATCTTTAATATGCATATATGTTGTTAATTGGGTCTACATGTATTCAATTGTATTAACATTTAGGCATAATGTTCCATGATTAAATTTCTGTTAATGTATCAATATTAAAATAGTTTATTATGCTTTAAGGGGGAGATGTAAACATATCTATATTTCGTTTACCGTTTATTGGAAAGTCAATCCATAATATACTATTCCAAAAAAGTAAGGGATATTTGATTTTTAAGTGTTATTAAAGTCACCTAATGAAATTGACCAAGAAACAAATGACAAAATGAAATAAAGTTCACATTCATCGATTTATTCCAAATGATCGTTAGACTAAGTAAGGCACAGACTGACCATTATAAGGGTAAAATGATACCCGGGGTCAAACAGCAAAGTTACCACAGCATCACAACCAAGTCAGTAACGGGTAAATCCTCCTCTGTTTGCCAAACAAGCATTGATCCGACGTGGCATACTCCTAATGAGACGTCTAAGGTCATTTTGGTCCAGATTGTCCCATTCCTGTTGCAACGCAGCAGCAAGTTCTTGGACATTGGCAGGACGTTGTTGACGTTGACGTAACCCCTGTCCAAGCATGTCCCAGACATGCTCGATGGGGGAGAGGTCGGGACTCAGTGCTGGCCAAGGTAATGTGGTGATGTTCTGTTGTTGGAGGTAACCTGTAATGATCCTGGCCCTGTGACATCTTGCGTTGTCATCCTGGAAGATGAAACGGCGGCCATGACGTCGTGCGAACGGCACGACATGGACTGCCAAGATGTTGTCCCGGTAGTACTGGCCTGTAACACGCCCTGCAACAACATGTAAAGCCGTTCTTCCAGCAACAGTGATGCCTCCCCACACCATAACAGAACCACCCCCAAATCGATCATGTCTGATGACGTTAACGTCTTGGAAGTGCTCGTTTCGACGACGCCACACCCTCCTACGTCTGTCCAAAAAATCAACAGTGAACCTTGACTCATCTGAAAACATCACATTGCTCCAGCGTCGATTATCCCAGTGTTGACGATCCCTACACCAACGACGTCTTGCCTGAATGTGATGATCTCTCAAACAAGGGATCACGCGAGGACGTCGGGCGCGAAGGTGACCCCTATGCAGTCAATTCCGAATCGTCTGGCCACTCACTCTCACATCAGTGTCTGTTTGAAGACGAGCGCTGATCTGATTTGCTGTGATGACACGATTTCTCAAGGCCAAGGTACGGATAAATCGATCCTGGGCTTGAGTTGTCGCCCTTGGTCGACCTGAGCGTGGTCTGTCCTGTACAGATTGTGTATCACGGTATCTGGACCATAGCCTGCTTATGACAGACTGAGAAACATTCATCGTCCGCGCCACAACCGCCTGTGTTGTGCCGATCTGTAGCATGCCAAGGGCACGTAACCTTTCATTTTGGGTAAGCCGACGCATATCAAAATTTGTTTTCTGGTCACTAAAACAATTAAACTGATGTTTCCACCCTGGAATTCAATGCCACAATGACTGAAACATTCAAAGTCAGAGTCGTGCAAATCTTGGGTTGGACCCCCATGATGATCCCAAGCATCACCTGCATTCCATGCGGTAGCTATTGGTGCATTTGGGCGTCACATGTAACTGGAAATGTTTCTTCTGTTAGGTTCTATAGTGACTTTTTTCGTAGTCATTTGCATATTTTAGTATTATGCCCCCAAAATCAAATATCCCCTACTTTTTTTGAATGGTATATAAGGTAAACCAAGGTCAAGGTTGTGTATTCTGGGTCATGCCGGTTCGTTACTACAAGCGCACGTTGTTAGCGCTACTCAATCCTATGTTGTAAAGTTATGCCGTAAATAAACCATAGCACACTCTCAAGATTTAGTTTTCATAGAACCCAACCGGACAATAAATATACAGCTATCATGTGCCACAATAGTCGTGTGACACTATAGGCCTCGGTGTAATTTTACATGTAAAATTAACGGTGTTTATTTGTCATAAACAATCGATGTCAAAACAAT
Organism: Patella vulgata; assembly: GCF_932274485.2. Taxonomy (NCBI): domain Eukaryota; kingdom Metazoa; phylum Mollusca; class Gastropoda; family Patellidae; genus Patella; species Patella vulgata. The sequence continues at coordinate 36,239,491 of NC_065883.2, forward strand.
ATACTGCCACGATGTTATGAATGTTGAATAGTTTTGTTAATAATACGGACGCGTTTGGTCACGTTGTATAGTGAGAATACGCATGTTCACATATTCTGCACGATATATATGCGGTTATATTTCCGACCAGTCATGTAAAGCTGCATGTCTAGTACATTTTGAAGGACAGTATGCATAAGACTATACATGTATTACACAGTTTAGATATTAGATATTTATGCTGTGTTCAAATTGTTTTGCATATTTACTGTATTACTATTCAGAGTGTATAGTTAATAATTACTCTCAAATCACGGCAAAGATAGACTTTTAAATTGCAAACTATAAAGGTATTTTGTTTAGCGGTCTTACAAAAAGAAATAAGACATAAACAGAACTTGCAACCAGATTCGAAAGTGCTTTCAAGTCAGACATAAGTTTGTACTTACCGTAAAAATGAACTGAACGCGACATAAGTCTCCGATGTAAGAGAATATTAGTTAAAGATACAATATGTAAGATTTAGATAAAGAGCTAACCATTCTTGCTATACTAGTTCGAAAAATAGATAATGTAAAATATATAATTTGGAAATTTCATTCAAATTACTCTATTGCGATCGAAGATATTAGCCTTTGAAGGTTTGACAAGAGATGTGCAATAATTTCAACCACCGTACTGGTCTCGCTCCTCCATTTTTAGCTTAAATCAAAATATGGCTGAGCTGTGGCTGAGCTGTTCTAATCTATTTAATGTCGGAGAAATTAGATGCCATCGAGAGTTGGTTATGGCCTGGATAAGTTAATTAATGTCTAATTAATAATTTAGAAAAGATTTCAGGCCTAAAGAAAGACCTGCGGATTGCGTTACTAGAGAAGTAGCTGGTAGTCTACCAAAAACCGACAAAGAAGAAGAACACCACTTTGTTGAACCATGGAACTCCACTTCTGCTGCATCAATGGTACCAGATTTTAGCCTTGATGTATCAAATTTTTTTTCGACAACCAATGCCGATGAAGAATCGACAACCAATGCATATGAAGAATTGACAACCAATGCCGACGAAGAATTGACAACCAATGTTGAAGAATCGGCAACCAATGATATCGAGGTGTCATTCAACATTACTGACCGTGGGAGTATAAACCAAACCAGAGAGATCGCGGACATGTGAGTAAGTTAATTAAATGTGAGAATTAACTTATTTAAAGATGTTTACCGTGAGAATTACAGTGAGAATTAACTTCTTTAACGATGTTTACCATGCGAATTAAAGTACTTATTTAAAGTACTTTATTTAACTTAAATATATTTCAGATCTTTACCAGAAGACCAGCTTGACACAACAATTATGGGTGATCATTAAATTAGGTATGAAATAGTTTACTGATTACTGCTCAACTAGTTACTGATCACAAAACAACAATTGTCACCCTTTTTAACACTGTTATTTGTGTGTTTCAGAGATCGTCACCCGGGTCTACATGTTGGGTTTGTTCCAGAAAAGGTAGAAGTATACCTTGTTCGGCCACAGTGACACAACGTGGACTGATTTCAGTCCAAATGGTAACCATATTCATGACTGTGACCCGGCATTATGAAGAATACTAAACTTACGGCAAAGGTATGTGTGTTAAAAACTGTGGAATAAAGAGGGTATATGGAATAAATATGATGTAAGCAGGTCGTTTCAGAACGTATTTTAATAATTAATATACTAGTATTATATAAATGTACTATTTTATAATATAAATACTACTTTATAGTGTATTTATAATTATCCTTCTATGTTTCAGGTTAATAGAATTCATTGGGGATGAATTTCTGATTACTGAAGTGATGGTCAGTGGACATCGACATTTAATGTTTGCTACAAAGACACAGTTGGAATTATTAAAATCTTGCAAAATATGGTTCATGGATGGTATGTTTAAGGTCATGAGGAAGCCCTTTTCACAGCTGTGGATCATTCACGGTTTTCTGAAAAAGGGAGACTGAATGAAACTGGTGCCGCTATGCTTCGTCAAGATGACGAGAAGGACTTCTGAAGATTATGAAGAGGTAGGTTAATAATAGCATATATGGTAACTATTTATTTATGCATATTATTTTCATCTCTTATATGGTAACGATTTATGCATATCTTTTATTTTATGCATATTTTAATCTCTTATTTATTGTTTTACATATTGCAATCTTTTGTTATTGCAGGTACTGCTGAAGATAAAAGAGAAATTTCAACCGGTAGTGGAGTATGGCATGCTGGACTTCGAACCAGGTTGCTGGTCTGCTATAAAGAAAGTGTTCCCTGGTATGAAATTAAAGGGCTGTGTTTTCCATTGGATACAATGTGTTTGGAGGAAAGTTCAGAGTGTTGGTCTGGCGGGTTCTTACTACGAAAGGAAGACCGTTTATAACTACATCCGTACTTTGATGGCTCTACCTGTCAACCACATGGGAGTTGCCTTCGACAAGTTGTGTGTGATGGCAAACGCAGACCCTTTAAGGGAACTCGTTTCATATATCAGACAGACCAGGCCCCGAGTTCACAAACCATTCTCAGACTTAACTTAAGTTTACTCAAAATTGTTTGACTTATTTAAAGATACATTATGTAAGATTTAGATAAAGAGCTAGCCATTCTTGCTATAATAGTTCAAAGATAGATAATATAAAATGAATAATTTAAAATATTCTATGAGAGAGAGAGAAATGGGGTTTAACGTCCACTCCACACAAACTAGGTCATTTCGGGACTAACATATGGTTTAATTTTATTTCAACAATTCGCTTGCGCATAGGGGTCTTTAGCAGTGGGAGGAAACTGGAGGACCTGGAGAAAACCCACGAGGTTGGACAGGCGACCCTACTCCTTGTCACGTACAACAGGGGGTTCGAAACCACGCCAATCGACTCAATGACAGACTTTATGATACAGCGCGCACGCTAACCATTCAGCCATCCAACCCCCCAAAATATTCTATGAATGGCATTTAGTAATTGGAACATAATCAAAAACACAAAAGTGTGTTTTTGAATAATTTGAAAGTTTCATTCAAACTACTTTATGGCGAGCGAATATATTAGCCTTTAAAGGTTTGACAAGAGATGAGCAATAATTTCAACCACCATACTGGTTGGTCGAAGCTAACTCTCGCTCCTCCATTTTTAGCTTAAATCAAAATATGGCTGAACTGTTCTAATCTATTTAATATTGGAGAAAACCGATGCCATCGAGAGTTGATTATGGCCTGGGTAAGTTAATTAATGTCTAATTAATAATTTAGAAAACATTTCAGGCCTGAAGAAAGACTTGCAATGGGCAGATTTAGCTCTTGCATAATTTATGTTTAATTAAAATATAGCCCTTTATAAAACTTTTGTTGTTTTAATGTATCAAATAGATCAATGGCAGATGGTGGAAGAGGGAATCAATTTTCGAAATTGTCGAAAAACATACTGCAAAATAAATGAAAAGATGTTTGATGCTTGGGAGAAGTATACGGAGTGGCCTATAACAACAAGTGGTTTTCTGAAGTTAATTTTTGGGATGAAATGACCGTAGATGAAAGATAGACTATAACAACACAATTTTTAAAGGAAAAAAAAGTTACTGATGTATTTAGGCGATGTTTCGAATAGTATTCTCTCAAGTTCCTTGACATGTTGTTATTGTTATTAATGTATGAATAAAATATTAAAAATACCTGTTTTTTAATGTGTGGGATGAAACAACCCGATATAAGTGGGATGAAACGACCCGTGGAAATTTGGGATGAAACAGCATCCGTTGTCTCCAGTCGTTAAGACTACATGCCGCCTCAAATAACCCAATGTTGCCAAAAAGCATGCATTGTTCACCTTACAACAGGTTCCATTGATTTATGGTTTATTTTATAATTTATAATACCGTTTACACCACAATGTATTACGATTCACATTTTGGTATTCCAAGTTGATTATATATGCAAGTTGATTATATATGCAAGTTTATATGCAATATGATATTAATTTGGATGGGTATTATTTTTATATTTGTTTGTGATAAAGGCGGACTGATTACTCTAGAAAAGTTGGGTCTGGTTTTGTGCCCATTTGATGGACACCCCCCCGCGCTGAGCCTCCAGACTATTAAGGGTATTTAACATCTACAATATCAGTAAGGTAAGGTAAGTACTTTCTACATATTGCATACATTTTTAATAATGTACATTATGTAAGCGTTAAAAGATATCAGCTGAAAATGTAGCTGATAAATTCACGACAATGTTTCCTTATATTTGGAGTTGTTTAGTTCCATTGTGTGTACGGAAAATAGATTAACGATTAGTTTTAACATTATTTATGATGCCGAAACATATCAATCCAATTTGTCTTGTACGAGGGACGTTCGTACTATTTAAGAAATGATTTTTTGGCCCGACATACATGTACAAATAATCGTCATCTTATAAAATGCGGATTCAGTTTATCTAAAAGGAATTATTTTTGACCCAATATTAACTATCGCCAATTTTCTAAAACATGGGAAAAAGTCAATCAACAAACAATACAGGTTTACTTTATTACAAAAACATTTTGTCTAACATCATAACGTTAATCAACAAACAATACTATTGTTCTTTATTACAAAAATATAGCTAGTTGATTATAAATAAAACAATATAAACAACCAATGAGTAAAACTGATTTATTCCAATCAATTAAATTATATACGAGTGAAGTATTACATTAACCGTGTACCAGTTCGCTTGTGGACGGGTTAACTGACACCCGTTCAATTTATAAATTCCAAATACAAACTGCTTACCATATTCATGCCATAGATGATAAATATCCTATTTAATAAAACCGTTCCGTTTCCAATAATTATCACAGACATAAATATTAATTTTGATTGTTTTATCCATCAACACACAGAGTAAACATATAACAACCAGATCGTATGAATTGGAGCCTCTTCTGTCTTCAATAGTTATAATATTAATCAGTCTAGAAAGCACATCAAAGAGTGTAGAATAAATTGCCTAACAGACAAATCATGCTTTGTAAGTTGTCAAAGGGGAGTGGGGCTATTTAACGAATGACTTTGTGCACAATATAATGAAATAATTACCACAGGTGTAAGGAATGATTTTATTTGCAGAATATGTCAACTGCAAATATGATGACTAAACATAATTTTGTTCATAAGACGCTCTGCATGCATGAACCTTCAAGTCTGTACCGATTTTAAAAAAATTTAACAATCACACATAATATCCACATTCCTAAAACGAAACAGCAGCTAAATCATCCGGGCAGTCAACAAGAGTTGTCGCATATTTTTACTTTTTTCGGTAATGAAACATTTATAATACACTAAAATCTGATTAAGAGCAACAACTCAGAAAACCATTAGAATTTGTACTACCCCATGCTAACGTTTTGTATACAAAACTTTTAATATAATGGATTTAGCTGTCCAAGTCATAAAAATTCATTGAAAATCAATATACTTGTTCGTCTCAAGATCTTAAACTCTGTGTATCAATCTGAAGTCAATCGGATGATAACTTTAGCCTTTAGAGCGTCCACAAGATTTTTCAAAGTGATCAAGGGCCATAACTATGGCAGTAATTATCGCAAATTGCTGAAAATCAATAGGCTTCTTCATCTCATGACCTTAAACACTGCGTATAAATTTAAAGTCAATCGGATATTAACTTCAAAGTGATCAAGGGCCATAACTCTGGCCGTAATAATCGGAAATTGCAAAAAATCAATAGGCTTCTTTGTCTCATGACCTTAAACACTGTGTATTAATTTAAAGTCAATCAGATATTAACTTTGGCCTCTAGAGCGACCACAAGATTTTTTGAAGTGATCAAGGGCCATAACTCTGGGAGTAATTATCGAAAATCGCTGAAAATCAATAGGATTCGTCTCATGACCTTAAACACTGTGTATAAATTTAAGATCAATCGGATATTAACTTTGGCCTCTAGAGTGTCCACAATATTTTTCAAAGTAATCAAGGGCCGTAACTCTGGCAGTAATTATCGGAAATCAATAGGCTTCTTCGTCTGAAGACCTTAAACACCGTGTCTAAATTTAAAGTCAATCAGATATTAACTTTAGCCTCTAGAGCGTCCACAAGCAATTGTGGACGCTGGACGGACGGGGGCGACAACAATATACTACCACATTTAAATGTGGGCGTATGAAAACACAAGTTTTACCATAACACAGTAATCACAATTACTCATTACAAATTGGTATTACATGTAGCGGGTGGGGTGGGGTGAAATCACGACGAATAACTACTTAGATTGTCATATTGTAAGTGTAACTTTGTTTTCTTTATTTTGACATTCTGCTAATTGAGAAACTATTTGAGTAATAAATACAGGTTATTGAATGGACTGAAGCTACAAGGTAACCGTTTGTTGTTAAAGGGGCATCGATGTTCTGTCAATCGGTTTCTTTTGATGTCACATGTCAATTCTCATTATGGAACCTTGATTGACAGTATATATGCATCCAGACTCTTTGGTGCCGAAATGAAAAAGCCAGCAAGGTATTATCGGACTGATATGTATCCATGTACATGTATTCAACAAAGTTCCATATACTTGTTGACAGTAAATTCTGGCGTTGTGTGATTACATATCAGGAAACGAAGGCATTTAATTCATTTGTGATTTAAACCAGAAAAGATATATTAAATTGAGGTGTGATTTACCGATATTTGATGCCATGTGTGACTTATTTGTCAGTATGTGAAATACTATTTAGATGGATAAAACTACGCCCCGGTAAGACTAGCATATATTGGTGTGCATTTTATAATTTTTTCCGTAATTTGATTGAATTTGTAATGGTCCATCAATGCAAGTCTTACAAATGTCGGACATATTAATGTAGTAATAATGTATCGGTATAGGCATATTTCTGTTTAAAAGAAGACAAAATGACAATGCCCGGTTTTAAATAACAGAATTACCCTGCGATATAACCCTATATACAGTCCATGATATAACAGATCAAAGAAATGTGTACACCAATCTTCACATGTAGACACCTTTTCGAATTTTGCTGTGTTCTATTTTTAGGCTCAAATAACCCAACCATATCAGAAAGCATACAGTTTCACCTTACAATGAGTTCAATTGTTTTAAGGTTTATTATATAAAGAATAATATATTACGGGTCGCTTAATTATTTTTCGCCTTTATTTCAATTTCTTTCAACTTTCAACCACATTTAGGAAAAGAAACTAATCAATTTGAGGTACAAATCTCGTGCATATTCTAATTCTGGTTCGGCATATTCAGTTTCTTTCAACTGATTTCAACAACATAGGAAAAAGTACGAATGAATTTGAGGTATGAGGTGAAGTATGAAACGGCTCGTGTGAGGTACGAATGAACTAAATACGAAACAGCCAGGTTACGAAACAGTCTGCACCCGTTTGAAAAATGTGTTTATTCCTGTTTTAATTTAGAAATAGCCGTCAAAAGTTAGTCATTAATAAAAAGGTGCAACGCATTAACTGATCTATAATAATGTATAGCTCTACATGTACTTCACCGAAAATAAACGATCAGAGGCATGGTTTAATTAAAACACCGAGTCACACCATGTTTTCAACACCAAGGCAGTGCTATTGTGTCACTCGATATTCGCTTGGTGTTCACTGGTAAAAGAGAGAGAGAGAGAAAAAAAGGGTTTAACGTCCACTCGACACAAACTAGGTCATTTCGGGACTAACATATTGTTTAATTTTATTTACATAATTCGCTTGCGCGTAGGGGTCTTTAGCAGTGGGAGGAAACCGGGGAAGCCCGGAGAAAACCCACGAGGTTGGACAGGTGACCTACTCCTTGTCACGTACAACCGGAGAATCAAAACCACGCCAGTTGACTCAATGACAGTCATTATGATACAGAGCGCATGTGCTAACCATTCAGCCATCCAACCACCCGTTCCCTCTGTAAATGACAGAATTCCATGATAAAAAACATGGTAATATTGAGTTTCATCAACCCTTTGTGGCGTTCATACTGTATATACAAACATGAATATTGGTGACTGGCCAAATCTCAGCTAACTGCCTCTAAACATGAGATACACATATTGGTATCTAAATGATTGATGAATTGTCCAACAAAGAATTAAGTCAGCCAATCAAGGTCGATTAAGTAGTTAATCGGAGAGAGAGAGCAAGAGAGACAGAGAGAGGGAGGGTTTAATGTCCACTCTTGGAACTAACATATGGTTTAATTTTATTTCAATAATTCGCTTGCGTGTAGGAGTCTTTAGCAGTGGCAGGAAAATGGAGGATCTGGAGAAAACCCACGAGGTTGGACAGGCGACCCTACTACTTGTCACGTACAACCAGGGAATCAAAACCACGCCAGTTGACTCAATGACAGACCTTTCGAAAGAGCGCGCACGCGATAACCATTCGGCCATCCACCGCCTCCCCAGTAGTTAATGAAGGTAGGTGTATAGACACGATAAACACGTTGATCACGTAATTATCTAATCAATCCAGCAAATTATCAACAATAATCACTGTAACCTTGGTACCGTTTAATCTTGCGTAAATAGCGCTAATTTCTACTCGGTGTACAATTATTCATAAATATTGTTAAATTTCGGCAAATTGTGCTCAATTTGTACTTATATCCAATTTTACTCTCACTGTTTAATTTTGCTTACCAAGCGTCTAATTAACTAGTGTTGAGTTTCTCGACACGTGTTGAATTATAAGCGCCCCGTCTAATTAGCAAGACTGTTCAATAATTAGTTGGACCGTTCAATTTCCCGAGCCGTGAATAAAAATTAGTCAAGGTGTCCAATTACGCAAGGTGTTAAATTTTGTTGTCAGACATCTAATTTCACGTGCGATGTTAAGATATTACGATGTGTTTAGTTGTTGGTCATCGTTCAGTTTTGCAGCACAATGTTGAAATACTGTATTAAGTGTTAGTTTTAGTACTAACCTGTTGCGATACGGTGAAATATTATTTTTCAGGATTCATACGACGGCAGGTATCTGTAATGCCTGTTATTATCCGGGGATTATTTTTCAAGATCACTACGGTGAAACAGATGTTGGATTTTAATGGCGACGGGACGGTCCCGAAGCAAAGTTTTCTTGAGATGCACATACCGTTTCGTCCACAATCATAAAACGTGTATTTATATATCCATTTAAAACAGTATTTCCCACACTGACAACACATCCACAAATGATAAATCTCACGCATCTGATTTACTTGTGTACACGTCGACTCCCTATCCTGATTAAATCCTTTTGTTTAAATGTCTTCGCAATTAAGACTAACAGCATGGATATTGCACCAATCATATATTAAATAATATGGGATCTATAGAAAGTATTTTGGGTTGAAGGGTATTGCGATTATCTTGGGCAATAAACACAGAAGGCTTGTAGAATTAATACACATGTGTCAGAAGCTAACAATATGTGACCCCCCATGGCATACTGAGTTGCAATGAGGAAATTATGAAAATTGAGTTATTGTTATTTTCACATTCTCCGACTCATTACCTTCAATTTGACGTATAGTTTGTTTGAATTGGGCAAAAATTGACTGAGTTGTGACTGCTTAAAGCCACCCAACTCACCAAAGTAATTTTTGAGAAAAATCAAGTTAAAGATTTGGTATGTTTCAAAACAAAATCCCATAGCAACCAGGCCATTTATTTGCTGTTTTGTAGTTGAATATTGTTTTCTAGAGGTTTTCAGGGGTGCTGAAGACGAAAATTGTAGTAACAATTTCATCCGACAATTTCCGCCAACTTTTTTTTTCAAAATGGACGCCAAAATGACAAATTTTCAAGTTTTCATAAGTTATGTGTTTATTAATGTCATTGAATGGGTTTTTGGGGGTGCTACATCAAACAATTGCAGTATAAGAGTAAATCCGATAATACCCGCCATTTTGTTTTTCATAATGGCGACCAAAATGATAATCGTAGTAGTAAAATTAATCCGTCAATATCAACCATTTTGTTTTATCAAAATGGCGACCAAAATGACAATTCTGTTGTTTTTTTTATCACCATATATTTGTAACCGTGTCATTTTATATGTTTTATTAGGCATAAAGGTTGTAGCATCAGGGGTCGACTGGACTGTATCCTCCATCTTGTTTTTCAAAATGGCCACCAAAATGGAAATTATTGGAGTTCTTATACTTGGTACTCGTGTAATATATCATTTTAGAGGTTTTCGGGGATGCTGAATACGAAAAACATGGTGTTGGGTCGATGGAACGAATATTTATCATTTTTCATATTCGATGATTTTATGGTCACCCATCAGTAATGGTCACACCTTGCAGGGTAGGGTATACCAATGAAACGACGGTATTCAACACCTTATGCTATCAAGTATAAGAAAAGAGAACATATACTATGGAGTTTTCGTATGGCACGGTTACGATGCCAGTGTATAGAAAGCTGTAAACAAACGCTATTTACAGTGGATATAATTGCATTACGAGAATTTAATTTATTAATTCATCGGGCATGGGTGACTGTTAAAGGTTCGAGAATGGAAAAGGGCGAGCTCTCAGTTGCAAATGAATTGAATGCACCGACATCTGCAGTTTTTAGAAAAAGCAAGTTAAAGGTGTCGGTATGTTCTAAAACAATATCACACAGCAACCATGCCATTAAATCTTTCGTTATTTTGTCGTTTAATATTAATATTTTCTTCTTTAGGTTTTCAAGGGTGCCGATAACGAAAATCATAGTAAATGCGCTCTTTTCATTGTAAAACATCCACAACACATGCGGCATATTCACATTTCCTGTGATAGCGTTATAATTTAGAACAGTGTATACATTAGTAGTCTAAGTTTGTATATTATAACTTTGGTGAGATTAACTTCAGTTCAGTTAATCTCATCAATTATTTAGCACCTTGGTGCCAGTGGTCAGAAGATTAAAGTTGTTGATTGGGTAATCAAGTTTAGTAGCCTATCTTAATCATCAAAGACCAAACGAGACATTAAATCATCACCGCTTTGATTAGTTGTTCGGAGTAAATAATGAATTGTCGGTGGCCTTATCATTGTTAATTATCAATCAACTAATCATTAATCCGTGAGAAGTGATTACAGATTAGTATTACTCAATGACACGAACGGCTTGTTGATTGATTTACAATGTTTTGATTAACACTCAACGGCTATCTATATACGATCAGAATTAAGTTGTTGGTATCCGAGGAGCTTTTTATTTTGTGTTTTTAACAGTTTTCAAGTGTAAATAATTTAATTAAATCAACCTGTCCATAATATCATATTCATTGTATTGAACGTTAAATCTTTAATAAACAACAGCAACAGTTGTTTTCTGCCACTTCTCAGAGTGAATCGCATGTAGGTATACCATAACATTGCCCAAATCTAATTTCTATCGTCTGCTTGAGCCTCGATGCGGCCACAGAACGAGTCGTGTTGGAAGCATATCAACAAGCGGAGTATGTTTACATTTTTAGGGGTTTTAAAACCCTTTTGTATTTCTTCAAAATGAATTCATCGGCAATACTTATAAACTCAAGATTCTCCACTTTACAACGATGCCAAGCATTTTGCAAGAGGATTGACAGGTCGCCCCGCTGCGAGCAGAGAAAAATATCTAATTCGGCTGAGAATATTCAGAAAAAGACAGATTTAAGAATACGGTACTCTTACAAAACGTCCAAATAAAGGCTTTTTAAAATGTTTTATTGCTATTTTGATCTTTTGAGTCGATAGATAGTATATTTATAGACTCATTATTGTGAAAATCTCAATTTCAATCAAAATCAATATTTTCGCTTATTTTGTCTCTTGTGCAAAATTAATTTTACCGCATTCCGACTCATTTACATGCGGCGGGTCACATATGTCTATTGTGTAAGACAGAATGTGAAAATAAACTAATAATTCCAACTCTTTATTTCTTTTTATTGTTATAGAACAACGACCCTTTTTCGCTGAAGATCAAATAAAACCTTCTAAATACATTTCATGCTAATATGTAACGCATAACTTTGCCAAACTTTATTTCAGAGAAAGCCAATTAAAAAAGGCATTGTATCATATATTTAAGTTTAATTTTTCATAAAGAATGGGGATATCATAAATATGGGCCTCGGTGTAATTTTACATGCAAAATTAACGATATACTGCCACGATGTTATGAATGTTGAATATTTTCGTTAATAATACGGACGCGTTAGTCCACATTGTATAGTGAGAACACGCGTGTTCACATATTCTGCACGATATATATGCGGTTATATTTCCAACCAGTCATGTAAAGCTGCATGTCTAGAACATTTTAAAGGACACGTATGCATAAGTCTATACATGTATTATACAGTTTAGATATTTATGCTGTGTTCAAATTGTTTTGCATATTTACTGTAAAAATGAACTGAACGCAACACAAGTCTCCGATGTAAGAGAATATTAGTTAATTATAACCCCTATCAAATCCACACAAAAATCCAAGGCACTCGTTTTATTTTAGAAAAGAATAACCGTATTTCGACCGAAGAGCCTATTCCACATGAACCCCAAATCAATGATGAACTGTCAACTTGTTATGTAGTCATTCACGTGCAGATTGGTTTGAATAACAGAAATGTCCCCTGTATAAATGATCAAAGGATAAAATTGCACATAGCCACTTTGTTTATCTAAAAGGGGCTCCGGCGCACTTAAAGAAATTATTTTTGACCCAATATTAACCATCGCCATTTTTTTTAAATCATGAGATAAGGTCAATCAACAAACAATACGGGTCTACTTTATTACAAAAATATTGGTGAACTTATCATTTTGTCTAAAATCATAACGCTTATCAACAAACAATACTATTGTTCTTTATTACAAAAACATCGGTGAACTAATCTCTGTCGTTATGGCGAGCCAAGCTAGTTGATTATTAGGTAAATAAAACAATATAAACAACCAATGAGTAAAACTGATTTATTCTAATCAATTTATATACGAGTCAAGTATTACCTTAACTATGTACGAGTTTGCTTTTGAACGGGTTAACTCACACCCTTTCAACTTGTAAATTCCAAATACAAACTGCCTACCGTATTCATACCATAGACACTAATATCCTAATTAAAAAAATGTTCTGTTTCCAATAATTATCAGACACAAATATTAATTCTGATTGTTTTATCCATCAACACACAGAGTGAACACATCTAACAACCAGATCTTATGAATTCGTGCCTCTTCAATAGTTATAAAGCACATCAAACAGTGTAGAATAAATTGCCTAACAGAAAATCATGCTTTATAAGTTGTTAAAGGGGTGTGGGGCAATTTAAGGAATGACGTTTGTGCACAATGCAATGAAATAATTACCACCGGTGTAAGGAATTATTTTGACAGAATATGTCAACTGCAAATATGATGATTAAACATCAGTTTGTTCAGAAGACGCTCTGCATGCGCGAACTTTCAAGTCTGTACCGATTTAAAAAATATAGACAATCCCACATATCCACATTCCTAAAAACAGGAGTTTTACCGTAAGACAGTAATCACAATTACTTTTTACAAATTGGTATTACATGTAACGGGTGGAGTGGGGCTCTGGCCAAATCGCGACAAATAACTTCTTAGTTAGTCATATTGTAAGTGTAACTGTGTTTTCTTTATTTTGACATTCAGCTAAATTAGAAACCATTTGAGTAATAAATGCAGTTTATTGAATGGACTGAAGCTACATGTAAAATCGCAAATACATCGACATCTCTTTTCAAAATTTGTAATTATTACTACTGACAATTAACAATAAAAGTCATTTTGTCCACACAACTACAGCAAGGTAACAGTTTGTTGTTAAAGGGGCGTCTACGTTCTGTCAATCGATTTCTTTTGATGTTATGTGGCAATTCTCATTATGGAACTTTGATTGACAGTATGCATCAACCAGACTCTTTGGTGCCGAAATAAAAAAGTTAGCAAGGTATTATCGGACTGATATACGTGTCCATGGTATTCAGCAATCGTTCAAGCAGAAAATGAACCAAGAATGTTTTACAATCAACAATGCTGATTGTTTGTTAGCCATTTTCTAACATTTCTTCCAAGTTGAAACTATATGCTTCATGATTTTTGCACGAAGCTAAAATTATTGTCACAGGTAAATGCCAAAATTTCTAACGAAGACATTTTAATTTCCAAAGAGCTATTTCTGCCTAGAAAGTATGGCAGCACGAACTCAGTAAAATTTTAAGATTGGCGTCGCCATTCAGTCTGAAGAACAGTTCCGTTCGTCTTTTTAATTCCACCTTACTTGTTGTTCTGTAACCCCTAATCTAAAATGCTCTTTCGATCTCATCTAATATAGTACATGCCACAAAAACATCGAATTAACTTATTTATGATATCCCCATTCTTTATGAAAAATTAAACTTAAATATATGATACGATTCCTTTTTAAATTGGCTTTCTCTGAAATAAAGTTTGGCAAGGTTATGCGTTACATATAAGCATGAACTGTATTTAGTAGGTTTTATTTGATCTTCAGCGAAAAAGGGTCGTTGTTCTATAATAATAAAAAGAAATAAAGAGTTTGAATTATTAGTTTATTTTCACGTTTTGTCTTACACAATAGACATATTGTTAGCTTCTGACACATGTGTATTAATTCTACAAGCCTTCTGTGTTTATTGCCCGAGATAATCGCACTACCCTTCAACCCAAAATGCTTTCTATAGATCCCATATCATGTAATATATGATTGGTGCAATATCCATGCTGTTAGTCTTAATTGCGAAGACATTTAAACAAAAGGATTTAATCAGGGTAGGGAGTCGACGTGTACACATGTAAATCAGATGCGTGAGATTTATCATTCGTGGATGTGTTGTCAATGTGGGAAATACTGTTTTAAATGGATATATAAATATGATTGTGGATGAAACCGTATGTGCATCTCAAGAAAGCTTTGCTTCGGAACCGTCCCGTCGCCATTAAAAATCCAACATCTGTTTCACCGTAGTGATCTTGAAAAATAATCCCCGGATAATAACAGGCATTACAGATACCTGCCGTCGTATGAATCCTGAAAAATAATATTTCACTGTATCGCAACAGGTCAGTACTAAAACTAACACTTAATAGAGTATTTCAACATTGTAATATCTTAACATCGCACGTGAAATTAGATGTTTGACAACAAAATTTAACACCTTGCGTAATTGGACACCTTGACTAATTTTGAATCACGGCTCAGGAAATTGAATGGTCCAACTAATTATTGAACAGTCTTTCTAATAAGATGGGACGCTTATAATTCAAAACGTGTCGAGAAACTAAACACTAGTTAATTAGACACTTGGTAATCAAAATTAAACAGTGAGAGTGAAATTTGATAGAAGTACAAATTGAGCACAATTAGCCGAAATTTAACAATATTTATGAATAATTGTACACCGAGTAGAAATTAGCGCTATTTACGCAAGATTAAACGGTACCAAGGTTACAGTGAATCAGGATCAATAATATATACCCAGCACAGTTAAATAATTTTGGAAATTTGAATATTATTCAACATATCTTGACGTCCGATTGGGCACATTCCTGGTTGGACGTTTCGAAAACAGCATAGGAAATGTCTGGCATATTTGGGCGAAATATCATCCATGGTTGTCGCATATTTTCTTTCTTTTGTCGTAAATAAGAAACATTTACAACACACTAAAATCTGGCTACGAGTAACAACCCATTTGGCTTCTAGTTCTGCCCTATTCTAACATTTAGCATAAAAACATTTAAAGCTCACTGGAAAAGCTTCATAAATCTTTTAAATAATAATGCAAGTTATTATGTCAACATATCCTTGCCATAAGTATAACACGATCCCTAATGTCAATGTTACCTGCCACAGGTAAACTTTCTGCTGTTCTCTGTGAGTAGTCGTAACTTTCCGCAAATAAAACAGCCATGACAACATTTTAGTCCTTCTGCTCATATTCTAGTCTCTATTATTATGTGCAGAATAACTAAAATGATGTCAAGGCTGTTTTATTGGTGGAAAATTATGACTACTCACAGAGAACGGCGGAAATCGCTAACATTGAAAACTTAAATGTCAATCAGATATTAACTTTAATCTCTAGAGAGTCCACAAACAATTGTGGACACCGAACTGATGCACAGGGGCGACAACAATATACGACCACATTTCAATGTGGGTGTATAAAAAGCACACAGTCATAGAAAACTACTCACAGAGAACGGCAGAAATCGTTAACATTGAAAACTTAAATGTCAATCAGATATTAACTTTAACCTCTAGAGAGTCCACAAACAATTGTGGACACCGGACTGATGCACAGGGGCGACAACAATATACGACCACATTTCAATGTGGGTGTATAAAAAGCACACAGTCATAGAAAACTATTAATGTAATGTTATGACTTTTTCCTTTCACTATCAGTTGTGAAGAAAACTGGACAGCATATGAATGTTTGTGTATAACAAAGGACAATTTACCTGCATGACTTCGATAGTGATACATTAGAGTAGCACTTGCGGTAAATGTTTTGTCTTTGCATATTTTACAAACCAATGGAACACGATCATCCTTTTTTCGAGCTTTCAATTCACGGATGCATTTTAAAGCCATCTTCTGAAAGAAACAATAATAAGAATGTGTGTCAACATGCTTCATTTGTACATTATTTATAATTTTAAAAGAAAAACTTGAATTTCCACTTAAATAATTCAGGCACATTCATTCGTACAAAAAAAGGAGAGAGTTAAACCAGTTGCAACAAGAATAGGAATGGCCTTCAAGACTGAATGCAGGACATGTGCTCATTGCTTGTCACATCCAGTCACATTTGTCAGTTTGACAGAGAGCTAGCAAATTTCAAACATTAAAAAATGGTGGAAAAGTCCACGTTTGGTTAATGACATGGTTAATAAAGACAATGAATACCTTGAGCTGATGTAAGTTTACGGAATAATAATTGCATACCAAAAACTAAGTAAAATGTGTTGTCAACACAATAATTATTCAACTGAGATATGCTTCGGAATAACATTTGTGTACCAAAACCTAAGAACAATTTGTATCCTAGAAAACACAAAAAGTTATTCAACTGAGAAATTTTTATTTTAGCATTATAAGTTGATATGTGTATAAAGTTTCATATAGATATATTGAATGGTTTATAAGATATGCCCCTGAATAACAAGAGCATTGCTAACGCTGCAATATACGTCCACATTCCTGCTTTGATTGATATGGTACTTTTTAAAATGAAGAGAATGAAATATGACAAGAGGCAAAGAAGGCTAGGCGTTTGTGTTGCCAAATTTACAGACAAAATATGAACAAAAAAGTGGGTGTGACACTGCCCCAGAGGGTCGGCGCATGCACCAAATTAAATAGTTGCTGTCTTTACAGTATAAGGAATAAATATGCAAAGTTCCAAGATGATCCATTAAGAATTGAAGCCTGTAGACGATAAATACAAAAATTGGGCATGGCTCTGCCCCTTGGGGTTGGATATGGAACAATATAAAGATAGGTTGCCAGGCAACAAAACATACGCCCACAGCAGCTAAATCGTCCGAGCGGTCGACAAGGGTTGTCACATATTTATTCCTTTGTAGGTAATTGGGGGCCTTTACAAGACAGTTCCATACAGATCAGATTATAAATCTTGTCGTTTGAGGGTTTACAAGGTTTTACAAACTTAAAAAAACAAGGGTCTCAACTCTGGAAGTAATCTACAGAAATTGTTAAAATTTGACAGGCTTTTTCGTTTTACTAATTTAAATAATGCATATAAATTTCATACAGATCACATGATCACTTTTTTTTATTCAAACGTTCACAATCGCCATAACTCTAGAAATTATTGACAGAAATTGCTGAAATTCAATAGACCTATTTCACAAATTTAAATGATGTATAAAAATTTCATACATATCGGATGATAACTTTCATTAATTGAGCATTAACAAGGTTTAACAAAGTGAAACAAGGGCAATAACTCTAGAAGTAATTATTGTAAATTACTGAAATTCAATAGGCTTTTTCGATTCACTAATTTAAATCATGCATATAAATCCCACAATGATCGGGTTATTCTATTTGTGGGTTTATATTTGCGAGGATAACATCAGGAAAGGCTTTAACAATATTTATTCATCGGCATGGCGGAACTGTACATCTCAATATCAACTGCGCATGTCTATACAACTTTTACCTATAGCTATCAAAGTATGGAAACACATTAATGACATAATGAATTGACACACACCACATATTTCCCCTATTCGATTAAAGATAGTCATCAACTTAGAAATAAACCTTTCAATTATATCTTGTATGTTTATATACTATGTAAGTAATTATAATACTATTAAGTTTAACATTATTTCATCTCGCATGATTCATCTTGTATGTACATCATTATCATTAGGTTTATCTAGTAAATCCTTCAAATAAGTAGGTGCATGGCGAATTCTTCTAAGATATCTTGGTACATTTTCTACAACATTATAATCATTGTTTGATTTGTTTCTATCCTGTACATTCACATTTTCAAAATTATCATTAAACCACAAATATTAATTATACTGAAAATCTGGTTCTACAATTTCACCATCATATCTAAACTTTACAATATCATTTGTATGCCATTTCTTACCATTACTTACAGTAACAATATCACCATTAATATCAATAATCTCTGTAGGTTCTGAATAATGTGCACTTAATTTATGTCTTACCAGATAATTTCTTAATCCTAATTCTGATCCTATTTCCTACTTTATAATCAACCTTTTTAACACTATACTTATTATCATAATACTGTTTCATTTTAGACTGTTTATTAGATACAAATTCAATCAGTTCATTATTCTTTTTCTCAACATTATTCATACATGGTTTTAACATTGAGAGTTTTGTACGCATATCTCTCCCCGTCATTAAATAAAAAGGAGAACAATTAGTAGTTGAGTGTTTACAAGATCTAATAGTAACTAATACAATTCTAAGAGCATTTGTCCATGATAATTTATCTTTAACATTTGTCTGAATTAAAGATTTAAAAGTACCATTTAGTCTCTCAATAGCTCCATTTGCTTCTGGGTGGTAATTCGGTGTACGAATATGTTTAATGTTCATACTGTGCAAAAAATTAGTAAACTCATGGCTTATGAACTGTGGTCCATTATCTGTAGTCAAAGTTTTGGCAATACCCCATACAGAAAATAATCGTTCTAAAAACTGAATAATTATTGTGGAAGTTATTGAATCAGTCATTAAAGATTCTGGTCACTTAGAATAATAGTCAATGAGATTTACGAGATATCGCGAACCTTGTGGTGCACTTTCAAAAGGTCCCTGAATGTCTATGGCTAAATCAGTCTACGGCCCTTTAGAAGGATTATATGGTTTTAAAGGAGCAACATAACGTTTAGACGATTTATCGCTATCCGCGCACATATAACATGAATTCACAAAATTTTCAACATGTTTATCGATACCTGTCCAGTATGCGACTGAACGAAGATTTTGTTTAGTCTTAACAATACCAGGATGACCAGAATGAGCCAATTCTAGAACTTGACGTTGTAAACTATCAGGAATTACAGTCCGTTCATTACAACCGATACATGAATCACCAAACACAAACAATTCGTCTTTGATAAAATAATAAGGAAGAACATTATCTGGAATTTTCTTCTTATCAGGCCAAGATGTGTTTAAAAAATGTAATACTTGAGATAAAACTTCATCTTTCTTTGTTTCTAAAGCAACTAATTCTGGTGAAACATTGACAGATTCACTGGTCAGCGAATAACACAAATTTACATCATCTACTGAAACATCACTTAGTTCATTATCAACAGTCGGAATAGCTGGAATAGAGCGTAATCTAGACAGTGCATCTGCTATGACGTTGGAAGACCCCTTTTTGTAAACCATAGAAAAATTATACTTTTAACAAAATAGCAGCCCATCTGGCAATGCGAGCAGGTTTATGACCGGAGGAGTTCTCGGATGATTTGCCTTAAAGGTATCTATCCCATTTTTTAACTGCCCATGTGCACGCTAATGCCTCCTTTACGCCGATACTGTATTTCTGTTCGTAGTCGTTAAGCGTTTTTGATGCGAAAGCTACCGGTCGGATGTGTCCATCTTCTTGCATCTGAGATAATTCTGCGCCTAATGCGTAGTTAGAAGCATCGCAGGTAACATAAGTTTCAAGATCTGGTATGTAAAAAGCTAATACTGGGGGCGAAGTGAATAACCTTTTCAGCTGTTTGAAAACAGTGTCCTGTTCACAAGTCCATTCCCATTTCTGATTAATTCGAGTAAGTTTACGGAGTGGTTCTATAACATTAGCAAAATTTGGTATGAAGTGTGAATAGTGGTTGAAAAAACCTAATAAACTTTGAACTTCTTTCACCGTTGAAGGAGCAACAAGATTATTGACTGCATCGATATTTTCTGGGAGCATATGAACACCAGAAGATGATACAGAGCCAATTTATGTGCGAAACTTTGAAGTAGCACTTTGAAGAACTTAGCGTTAGACCATGTTTCTCAAAACGTTTCAATACATCAACAAGACATTTATCATGTTGGTCTTCAGTCTCTCCAACAATCAGGATATCATCAAGAAAAGATTGAATATTCCAGTGCAACCGGTTAGAATGATGTCCATCATCTTTTGAAAAGATCCAGGAATATCTGCTAAACCAAATGGAGAAGTCTTGTATCTGTACAAACCAAATGGAGTTGCAAATGTCGTAAGTTCTTGAGTTTCAAGTTTCAGTGGAAGTTGGTGGTAAGCTTCATTCATATCCAACTTTGTAATGAAATCAGCTTTCTTAATTGAACCTATAAGCGTCTCAATATTCGGTAGAGGATACTTCACAGGAATAATGTTTTTATTGACACTGCGTAGGTCAACACACAACCGAAGTTTATTGTTCTTTCTACGACTAAGTACAACAGGACTATTGACTATAACACTTTAGTCGTTCATAGCTATCTGGGAAGTAGCAGGCTGGACACAAATATTCATACGTAAGGATGCTATCAAATCTAAACCAAGCAATGGATCTCCTGATGAAACAACATAAATTTACAAAGGCAATTTCGATCTTTAAAGCTGACAGGTAAGGTAACAACACCAATGACATCTATGAATGACTGGTTATAACTTCTAAGGTAAGTATCTGGCTGGGTAAGTATAACATCACTGAAATATCTATCATGTATAAACTTATTTATAATTGAGATTGGAGAACCTGTATCTACTTGCATTGTAACTGGAACAGAATTCAGAATAACTTCGCAATCTAATTTCCGCTTGGCACCATTAGTCACTGTCAACACTGTAAATTCATCAGTCATCAGATCAACTGGTGGATGGCTGTCATGTTGAACTGGTTCATAATAATCTGATGAATCCATAAAATTAACTTGTCGGCTTGATGCGCTACAAACTCGAGCAAAATGACCATATTTTGAACAATTACGACACTGTTGGTTTCTAGCTGGGCATTGTTGATACTGGGCTTTGTGTTGAAAACTACCACAACGGAAACAATAGCTTTGTGAATAAGACTGAGCAGGTTGTGACTGATTGCGTTGTTGTGGTTTGATTGGTAATCGATAATGAAATCTGTTTGGTTGAATTGATGGATATCTAGGTCTAGTCTGGCTAAAAGAGAAATTACCTCTTGAACTTGGAAGTGACTGTGGTCTAGGCCTATATGAATCATTTGGAGATTGTGTAGAATAACTTCTGTAACCACGACCACTATTTGTAGCCTGTCTGTGAATTTTCTGAACTTCTAAATTATTTGTCTTGCTTGTAGATTGATTAGTGTGCGAATGATTCAAATCTTTGGTTTCTGCTATTGCTAATTCGACACGGCGTGCGATAACTAAAGCTTTGTCTAAAATCAATTCATCCTCCATCAAAAGTCGTTCTCTGACACTTTTATGATAGACTTTCTCGACAATGACATCACGAATAAGTTCATCTTTAATTACGCCATAATTACAATTTGCGCTTAAATTTCGAAGTACAGCAACATAATCATCAATACTTTCACCTGGAAGCTGAGCTCTCAACATAAATCTAACCCGTTCAGCACTCACATTATATTTATGACCGAAATGTTTTTCTAGTGCATTCATAGCTGTTCTGTACGAATTTCCCTCGTCAACTAAAGATTTATATATAGAAAGACCATATGCACCAATACAGTGAAGTAAAAGTGCTCGTTTACTCGAGTCTGCATAATCATTACCACCTACCGCGAATAGATAGTTCTCGAACAAATCGCGCCAATGCGCCCAGGGAATAGTCGGCTTTTCAGGCGTTGGCAAGAAAAACTGTGGCACAGGAATACTCATTTTCTTACTTATTTTGATGAATGAATGTATCTGCTAACATGTTCACACATCCTCGTCGCCATATTCTATTTGTGGGTTTATATTTGCGAGGATAACATCAGGAAAGGCTTTAACAATATTTATTCATCGGCATGGCGGAACTGTACATCTCAATATCAACTGCACATGTCTATTCAACTTTTACCTATAGCTATCACAAAGTATGGAAACACATTAATGACATAATGAATTGACAAACACCACACGGGTCATAACTTTTGGCGTTAAGGCGTTCACAAGGATCAATAAAGTGAAACAAGGGCCATATCTAGACGTAATAAACAGAAATTGCTGAAATTCAATAGGCTTTTTCGTTTCACTAATTTAAATAATGCATGTAAATTTCAGAAAGATCGGATGATAACTTTTGGAGTTAGAGCGTTCACAAGGTTCAATAAAGTGAAACAATGCCCATAACTCTAGACATAATAAACAGAAATTGTTGAAATTCAATAGGCTTCTTCGTTTCACTAACTTAAATATTGCATATAAATTTCACATAGATCGTATGTTAATTTTTGGCATTAGAGCATTCACAAGGTTCAACAAAGTGAAACAAGGGCAATAACTCTAGACGTAATAAACGGAAATTATTGAAATTAAATAGGCTTCTTCATCTCACTAATGTTAACAATATATATATCAATTTTAACACAATTGGATGATAACTTTTAACGTTAAAGCGTTCACAAGAAATTGTGGACGATGGACGGACTGACGGACGGGGGCGACGGCAATATACGTCCAGATTTCAATGTGGGCGTATAAAAACCATTCAATATTTGGAATTCATCATTTAATGTTTGGTATTTGTAACATGCAGATGCTAAAAGAGGGAATACTCTGGCATACGCAATATGGTTTCAGGCAGCAAACACATTAGCAAAATCACTACTGTGAGTAAAAAGTTAGGGGTCCAGTTGGACCCCTTGTTCCCTTCAAGCGTTGGGCCTGATTTTCATGTGACATAACTCTGCATGTGGGAAGCATATGAATACCAATCTCTTTGCTACGTGTAAAAATGTATTGGAGACAAAGTCACTAAATTTCAGAAAGTTGTACCCAGTAGTTGTTACAAAACACTATAAAATATGTGCATGGGGTCTACGGCGACCCCTGGTGAACCGACAAGGGTTAAACACTGTGAATGAATTATAAACCAATCAGATGATAACTTTAGCCTCTGGAGTGCCAACAAGCAATTGTTGGCGCAGGAATGGCAGATACACCAAGTTTCATCACTTCAATTAGAAGCAGTGTTATTGTGTTGAAACGTCTTGACCTATCAAATTGCTTATTTACGTTATAGTCCGGTAAAAATAATAAATCACCTAGAACAAATTGCAACATCGGGCTCAGTTTTTTTAATTTCGATTTAGTTTTCGGGTCATTTCGATTTAAAGGTGAAAAAAGGTGAAAAAATGAGCTATTCACAACCCATTCAGGCTTTTTATGTTTTAAAATATTTCTTCGCAACTTTCATAAACTTGTAGCAATAATCCATACGAAGAGAATGTATGTGAAAATTACTTTGTAATATGAGCAGTTGCTGAGAAATGGACAATTTTGCATGAGTCACTATTTACGCTAGTTTGCCTGTAAAAGAGTCAATTATTATTGGATTTTTATAAAAGTGACACGTAATAGTTATATACCTTGTTTTCAAGATGTATGGGTTGATACACTGTCTCCTTTTTGAGTGCTGCTCTAAGGCGAAGCCGAGGAGATCTCTGCTCAAAAAAGAGACGGTGTATCAACCCATACACCGAGAAAACAAGGTATATAACTATTACGTGTCACTTTTATAAAAAGCAAACGTCATCCAATCATTTCGTACAATACATGTAGCCATTTCTTGTTGTTTTGCCAACATCCTGGCAGAAATGAATGCGGGAATTCGTCGAAGAATCCTACTTTATAATGTCACAGATATGTATTTCTAAGACCGAGAATATCAGTTCTGCAAGAGATTTCAATGATCACGAAGATTTAGAAGCCCGATCCTTGACAGAACAAGAAATTAAAGCCATGCAGATGAGCCGAATTCTGCCAAACACGAAGAAAAATACCAATTGCATAGGAATATGGTGACACTTCGAGATCAGTACAGAGATTGGATTTAAACTTTTTTGATAAGCAAGGTACATTTGCTAATTTCCGCACAGATCAATTCATTAACTTCGCGAGGTATTGACATCCACTGACAAAAACAAGAACAGCCATTAAATGAAGACGAGTTGGAATTGTAGAGTTCTCAAGTTTGTAGTGTAGTAAATGCCAATGGATTAATTTATACTAGAAATATATTAGGATAAGGTGCTGCGGATGGGCATAAACCGCGACAAAATGTGAAAGTTTTAAGTGTTGAAAATGCCAAGAGATTAATTTATAATAGTAAAATATTTGGATTATGTGCTGCGGATGAGCAGAAGCCGCGACAAAATGTGAAAGTGCGACAAAATGTGAAAGTGCGACTAGATATCAAAATGTAAAGAAATGTGAGACAAAATGTAAGAATCTGACTGAGTGACGCACATTCGAAAAGTGCTGAGACAGTTGAAAATGATGACTCTTTTACCATAACATGTTCAAAACGGGTTGTAGATGTTCAAATAAATATGTAAATCATGATTTTGTTATTTTTGTCCCTTTCAGCTGATACACGGCCACTTTTCAACTGATACACGGCCACTTTTCAAAAATGGACGTGAAAAGTGTCCGTGTATCGGTGTATACCCTCCCAGTTTCATCAAAGAGTCGAGAAAAAGTGTGGGTATAACATTTGATGCGTAATGACACTTTTAACTAGGTCAAACCAATTTAACATTTTCAATATCACCGGAAATGACGTTATTTTGGCAAAAACTGTTTTTATAGCTTTCAAAACAAATAATTGATTCAAATGAGTCGTATTTGTTATTTGTTTATTATTTTGATATTTGATTCAAAGCAACTAATAGAATGAACCCATACGATCATATATATATCACAAAATGGTTTCTACCTTGTTCAGTTGCGGAGAAATAGACGATTTTCAACAGGTCACTTTTCATGGTTTTTGGTCCATAAAAGTGTCAATTATTATTCGATTTTCATAAAATTTTCACCATGTGATATGTAATGCCATTTACGATTTCATTCAAGTAATTTAAGATTTTCATTATCACCGGAAGTAACGTCATTTTGGCAAAAACTGTATTTTTAGCCTTTAAAACAGATATTTTTATTCAAATGAGTCCGATTTGTAATGTTATTAAAATTATGATATTTCATTCCAATCAATATATAGATTGAACCCATACGATCATACAGATACCAAAAAATGGTTTCTAACTTGTACATGCAGAGAAATAGACGATTTTCTACAAGTCACTGTTCAAGGATTTTGGTCTATGAAAGTGGCAAGTATTATTTGATTTACATAAAATTTTCACCATGTGATGCCTTATGCCATTTCTGATTTCATAAAACTAATTTAACATTTTCATTATCACCGGAAGTAATGTAATTTTGTCAGGATCACTTACATGTAACACATGTATACAATGAATTGATATTGCTGGATTTGGTTGATTCTCGTACATTTTATTTGATGTGGGCAATGCTTACATGGAAACCTGTTTAATGGTTTCATCGGTACAGGAAGTGACATATGTTCAAGGGTAACGGGGCACCGGTGAAACCCGTCATTACTGCGTCGCAGTTCTAGTTAGGCTTTCACCTTAGGTGAAAGACTATTGTTATTACTAAGATTAATATCATTATTATTATTATATATTTTTTATTGGGGGAAGCTAGATCTCAGCAACTATAAGAGATAGAGGTCTGAAGTTTGGTTTTCTGTCGGGAAAATGGGTGGTGGTTAGTGCTTAAATGTAAAACGAAATTTGTGCACAAAAATTGAAAATCGGCCATAATTCTGTTCAAAATTGTTGAATTTAAAAATTTTGTCGCTTTCATTTTTTTGGTGAAAATTGGTAAATTTTCAAAATTTTTGAAACTTCAATACTATATGAAGTCATAGGACGAAACTAAAGCTTAAACTATGAATGAAAATCCTCTAATCGCCGGAAGTGGTCAAGAAAAGTACCCAAACTTTGACAAAATTCTGAAAAATGGGTGCCTGTGCGGAAAATGTATCCATTGTGTTTTTGCCGATTAGTTAAAGTTTTATATCGTTTAATAGCCCATTGATTGATTGAATTGTCTATCAGATGGTACTTAAGCGACAAGTTTCTATCAAAAATTGAAAAAGTTATAGGACTTTGAAAAGTAAGGTTTTTTACGTTTTCGAGCGACTTTAGACGTCATTTTCTCGAAAACCACGTCTATTTTATTTTTTTAAACTTTGTCAATCGAGAGTCTAATTTGTAGTCTGTTGTGTGAAAACAAAAAAACAATCTTCCAACACGTTGACCGTTTTATTTTTCACTTGAGTATATCTTAGAAACTACTTGGCGGATTGGTATGATATCTTTGGTTTACAGGGAAGTCAGCATGACTTAGAGATTAAACCTATTTCGAACATTCTGTGACAATGCGAAATGTCCGAAGTTGTCGGTTTTTTTAATGTCGCCTTAATATTTACAATAATCGACAGATTTTAACAGCTGGTACATTTTAACACAGCTGGAGACAGGGCAAATAGCTATGATTTTTGATTTTCGACGAATCTTCGCTTATATTAGGCGCGAAATTTTGAAAATTTACATTTTTACAAAAAACTTTTTTATTAATGAATGTTTTTTGATGGTATTTTACACAAGATTAAATGGTCATCTGACTTGAGCAAAGATAGGTTGCCAGGCAACGAAACATACGCCCACAGCAACTTAATCGTCCGGGCAGTCAACAAGGGTTGTCGCATATTTTTACTTTTTTCGGTAATGAAACATTTATAATACACTAAAATCTGATTAAGAGCAACAACTCACAAAGTAATTATCAGAAAACTATTAGAATTTGTTTGGTTTTATAAAGTTCTGCCCCATGCTAACGTTTTGAATGCAAAGCTTTTAATATCATGGATTTAACTGTTCAAGTCATAAAAATTCATTGAAAATCAATATACTTGTTCGTCTCAAGATCTTAAACTCTGTATATTAATCTGAAGTCAATCGGATGATAACTTTATCCTTTAGAGCGTCACAAGATTTTGCAAAGTGATCAAGGGCCATAACTTTGGCAGTAATTATCGGAAATCGTTGAAAATCAATAGGAATCTTCGTCTCATCACCTCAAACACTGTGTATAAATTTAAACTCAATTGAATATTAACTTTAGCCTCTAGAGCATCCACAAGATTTTTTGAAGTGATCAAGGGCCATAACTCTGGCAGTAATTATCGGAAATCGCTGAAAATCAATAGGCTTCTTCGTCTCATGACCTTAAACACTGTGTATAAATTTAAGGTCAATTGGATATTAACTTTGGCCTCTATAGCGTCCACAAGATTTTTCAAAGTGATCAAGGGCCATAACTCTGGCAGTAATTATTGGAAATCGCTGAAAATTAATAGGCTTCTTCATCTCATGACCTTAAACAATGTGTATAAATTTAAAGTCAATCGGATATTAACTTTGACCTCTAGAGCGTCCACAAATTTTTTGAAGTGATCAAGAGCCATAACTCTGGCAGTAATTATCGGAAATCGCTGAAAATCAATAGGATTCTTCGTCTCATGACCTTAAACACTGTGTATAAATTTAAGATCAATCGGATATTAACTTTGGCCTCTAGAGCGTCCACAAATTTTTTTGAAGTGATCAAGGGCCATAACTCTGGCAGTAATAATCGGAAATCGCTGAAAATCAATAGGCTTCTTCGTCTCAAGACCTTAAACACTGTGTATAAATTTAAAGTCAATCGGATATTAACTTAAGCCTCTAGAGCGTCCACAATTGCTTGTGGACGCCGGACCTCCGGACGGACGAACGGACGGACGGAGGCGAAGACAATATACGACCACATTAAAATGTGGGCGTATAAAAAAGGTGTAAAATTAAGCTATTTACAACCCATTCAGCGTCTTCATTTTTAAAAATATTTCTTCGTAACTTTCTTAATTCTGTAGCAATAATCCATATGAAGAGAATGTATGTGAAAATTAATTTGTAATATGCGTAGTTGTCGAGAAATAGGCAAGTTTGCATGCATTATTTTGCCTGTAAAAGAGTCAATTATCATTCGATTTTCATTTTGTTTTTACCACTTGATGCCTAATGCCAATTTGGACAAGTCAAGCCAATTTATCATTTTTACTATCACCGGAAATGACGTCATTTGGTCAAAAACTGTATTTTTAGCCTTCAAAACAGATATTTTACTCAAATGAATCTGATCTGTAGTGTTTTTAACATTATGATATTTGATTCCAATCAACAAATAGAATTAATCCATTCGATCATACAGATATCACAAAAACGTTTCTAACTTGTACGGTTGCAGAGAAATAGATGATTTTCTTCAAGTCAGTTTTCAATGATTTTGGTCTATAAAAGTGTAAATTATTATTCGATTTTCATAAAATTTTCACCATGTGATGCATTACGCCATTTATGATTTCATAGAATTAATTTAACATTTTCATTACCACCGGAAGTAATGTCATTTGGGCAAAAAGTGTATTTTTAGCTTTCAAAACAAATTTTTTTTTGAAGTGAGTTATATTTATTATTTATTTAACATTATATTTGATTCCAATGGACATATAGATTCGATCAATACGATCATATAGATGTCCAAAAATGGCTTCTAGCATCTTTCTTTGTCGAGAAATAACCAATTTTGTCAGGATGACTTTTACAGATTTTTTTCCCATTTTAATGTCCCATTAGAAAGTTAGCTAACTTATCGGTAAATTAGTAACAAATTTTGTCAGGATCACTTTTTTGACATATGTAACACATGGTAACAAATGTATAGATGCAATTGATATTGCCGGATTTGGTTGATTCTGCGTCTATTTGTGCAATGCTTATGTGGAAATATGTTTAACGGTTTCATTGATACCGGAAGTTACATAAGTTCAAGGGTAACATGGCACCGGTGAAACCCGTCATTACTGCTTCTCAGTTCTAGTTATTATTAGGGTTTCACACTGCTTGTTGGATCGTTATAATTTCTTCGATTTTACCGGAAAAGTGGGTGTGACTTAGAGGATAAAGCTATATTAAACGTTCTGCGACAATGCGAAATGTCCAAAATCACCGAAGCTATCGTTTTTAGAAATATTGCAGTAATTTTAACAATAATTGTTGGATTTTAACTTTCGATACATTTTGGCATAGCCCGAGACAGGGCACATAGCTACGCTACTTTTGATTTTTGATTTTCGGCAAATCTTCACAGATATTAGGCGCCAAATTTCGAAAATTTAAATTTTTACAAAAAACTTTTTTATTTATGAATATTTTTTAGTCATGTTTTACACAAAATTAACGTGTCATCTGACTTGAGCAAAAATCTGAATTTTTTTTGTCTCAGTAATTTTCCTTGGCCACCATTGGCTAATTCAGTTTTTCAGTCCTAGATTAATTATTTATTGTTCGATTTGTATAAAACAAAGTTCATATGCTCTGTTGTCTCAATTGCCATTTTTTTTGTTACCGATAGAGTTATCTGTCGGCACCGGAAGTGGCGTAATTTTACCCAAAACTACAATTTTGACAGTTAGGTACCACTTTTCGAAAGCAAATATTATTTTTTTCAAATCTGGTATAACTGAAAGGGTGCACCCTTTAAAGGCGCACAAAATGTTGGGCCCAGTTTTTTTAATTTCGATTCCGTTTTCGGGCTATTTCAATTAAAAGGTGAAAAAAGGTGTAAAATTAAGCTATTTACAACCCATCCAGCGTTTCATATTTTAAAATATTACTTCGTAACTTTCATAAACTCGTAGCAATAATCTATACGGAGAGAATGTATGTGAAAATTTGTAATATGCGCAGTTGCCGAGAAATGGTCAATTTTGCATGAGTCACTCTTTACGCTATTGTGCCTGTAAAAGAGTCATTTATTATTAGATTTTCATAAAAGTGGCACCATTTGATGCGTAATGTCAATTTTAACTAGGTCAAACCAATTTAACATTTTCAATGTCACCGGAAATGACGTAATTTGGGCAAAAACTGTATTTATAGCCTTCGAAACAAATAATTTATTCAAATGAGTCGTATTTGTTATTTGTTTAAAATTTTGATATTTGATTCAACTCAAATAAAAGAATGAACCCATACGATCATATAGATATCACAAAATGGTTTCTAACTTGTTCATTTGTGGAGAAATAGACAAATTTCAACAGGTCACTTTTCAAGGTTTTTTGTCCACAAAAGTGTCAATTATTATTCGATTTTCATGACATTTTAACTGTGTGATACCTAATGCCATTTACGATTTCATACAAGTAATTTAAGATTTTCATTATCACCGGAAATGACGTCATTTTGGCAAAAACTGTATTTTTAGCCTTCAAAACAGATATTTTATTCAAATGAGTCTGATTTGTAATGTTTTTAAAATTATGATATTTGATTCCAATCAGCAAATAGATTGAACCCATACGATCATACAGATACCAGAAAATGGTTTCTAACTTGTACGGTTGCAGAGAAATAGACGATTTTCTACAAGTCACTTTTCAAGGTTTTTGGTCTATAAAAGTGGCAATTATTATTCGATTTACATAAAATTTTCACCATGTGATGCTTTATGTCATTTCTGATTTCATAAAACTAATTGAACATTTTCATTATCACCGGAAGTACTGTACACTTACATGTAACAAATGTATCAAATGAATTGATATTGCTGGATTTGGTTGATTCGGCGTCCATTTTATTTGATGTGTGCAATGCTTATGTGGAACCCTGTTTAATGGTTTCATTGGTACCGGAAGTGACATGTTTAGGGTAACATGGCACCAGTGAAACCCGTCATTACTGCATCGGAGTTCTAGTTATTATTATGTTTGGTAAAAGCGGCGAAACCCCAAGCAATTTTAGACTTATTTCATTCAGCGTTTGCGATACCGCTACATCATATTTATGGGCCAGGATTTCTGATCGGTACTTTGAATGCATACGGCTTTTGTACCTCTTATTTGAAATTAAAGCAGCAATGATGTAATAATACCGGACTTCATTGTTTTTGTTTCCTTTGTGATCGTAAAATAAAACTACAGGTTAGTTCGTTTCTACAGCTTTACTATTAAACTGCTTACAAGGCTTCTATGTTCCACATTCTCAATAAAGCATTGATGATACAGTACACTTCAAGTGGAAGTACTAAATTTCCCAGAGGTCCGACCTGGGCGGAAATGAAAAATAGCGGACTAGTGAACCCCTCTCTGTGATAATATTTTTAATTTGGCACACAAATCATCCCTTATAACTAACGCATGCTTTTTTGTTAGGCAATTTCCTTTGTTCTGTTTGATGTTCACTCTTTGATCAGTTACTATTAATCTAAGTTCTGTCCGGACAAGATCCCATTCATAAGATCTGGTTGTTAGGTGTTTTATTAAAGGTTCTTCGATATGTTCATTGATAATTATTGGAAAGAAACCGAACCGGATAATTATTTAGGATATTTATCGTCAACTGTATAAATACGGTAAGCAGTTTGTGTGTTGCATTTATAAGTTAAAGTATAAAAAGAAATATTTGAAGGGGCTATTTAAGACATGATATTTTTAAGCCTTATACCTGTAACTGAAACGATTTGAAGTGTTGATCTGTTTTGCAATGTGGGGAATGGGGAATCTGTAAAGTCAAATACGAAACTGAAATAAGTAAACAATCTTCCAGCTTCTATCCAATATGACTTTTAATTTTGGGGACATAAAGTACATGTATATATTGAACGTTGGGAGCCGAATCGTCATTTTAATTGAATTACCGTTAAAGGAGAAAATATTCCTTCCTAGCAATTTATGCTAATTCGTTTATTTCTACGAATATCGTTAAATTGTTGTTCATAATTAAAACGGATAATAAATCAGTATATAAAAAAACAGCATATTTTAAAACATCCACGTGCAAATCGCTACCTTCTATATATGTTTATTGTCGTCCATTTTCAGACATTGTTATCAGAATTCACGAAACATGGTTTCATTGTCTGCTTGTCGGATCAACTAATGACATGGAAAATTGCTATGTGTATGTGCTTTATGGTGTGATTCACGAATTAAATATCGATGTAGATGCACATTATAAATGAATAGAACATAACGGACATTTTAGGATATGAATACAATAATACATTGGTACACTTTAGTTAATAATCAAAACGGAATTTGAAAAGAGTATTATGAATATATGAATTGCTGGTGAACTAAAACGACTAATATACTCGTGATATCGTTCCATTAAATATTTGTTTCTTTCTAATAACGTTGTGGCAATATGGACTAAATTACTCTGACTATTTCAAATCACTATGGACTATAATCCGCCGCGAATTTGATATTTCCACCGACTATAATCCGCCGCGAATTTCATATTTTCGTGGGCGATAATCCACCGCGATTTTTATATTTTCGCGGACTTTTTTCCGCCCAGAACGTCTCTAATTCCGCGGAGTGTATATGGGTAAAACACCGCAATTTTTGAGCGTAAAAAACGCCCACAAGGACTCTTTTCATACTTCCGCTCGAAGTGTACTGTAGCTGCTATGAATATCAGGGTGAGTTCTGCTCAATTTCACACAACACCCTCTTGTATAACCCACTAATTTCTGCACGTTATAGACTGACCTAGGCCTTCATTTCCTTCCCAAATATGGAATAAGCACCCCCATTCTCCCAAAACCAGGGGGAGAACTTTACCTTATTTGGTCTATTAACCAAATGTCATAAACAGTTAGAATTTGATGGATATTTTGACAATGGTAGGGATTTTACCAAAATATCGCTGTTTTTTTTAAATGTATATAAAAATATTATTCATCTTTATTAGTACGTAGGATTTGACTCTACAGAATGTAATATCCAATAATTAGTTAAAGGACCAAGTTATTACATTGACCGGCCTTCTAGAGATACATGGACAGAAGCTCCAGAACTAGACCCGCCAAGTTTGTTAACTAATTCACCCGACGCCAACTTAAAGATTGAAATTCATAGTCAACGATTCGCATGAACCTGAACCAATTGCATACTTGACACTACAGTCCCTGAAATCTTCAATAAAGAAGAATTGTTAGCAGAAGAATTGTACAGTCCATGATTGAAATCCAGGTCTATCAGAAACCAAGTAAAATATTCCTGTTAAAACCTTTACAAAGTGATGATATGTGTATAGATATTCAAGAAATATATGAATTGTTTGACAAGATGATACAAGTAATACATTTTCACCCTCTAAACTCAACCATCCGCGAAAAACTGGATGTTTATGGTTCCAATGGCGGCCATATTTGATTTATACTAATTTTTGGACGCATGATGTACAACGTCACTGTGGCATAATTTGGCAATGTTTTTCTGATTTTTTGGTAGCACTTACCTATCTACCCGTAATACATTTATACCCTCCAAACACATCCATTAACGATATATTGGATTTATGCTAATTGTTGACCGTATGACATTATAAGGAAGTCACCTGGCATTGTTTTTCTAGTTCTTTAGTAGCACTTTCCTATCTACTCGTAATACATAAATACATCCTCCAAACTCAACCATTCCCGAGATATCGGAGTTTTAAGTTTCAATGGCGGCCATATTGGATTTATGCAAATTGTTGGCCGTATGATGGTATGAAGTAACAGGGACGTCATTTTGCTTGGGACGTCATTTTGCTTTGTTTTTCTGAGCCATCTGTACCACTTTCCTATCTACCCGTAATACATTTACACCCTCCAAACTCATCCATTCCCGAGATATTGGAGTTTTAAGGTGCCAATGGCGGCCATATTGGATTTATGCTAATTACTCGAAAACCTATCTTTTTATTTTGGGCGATTTTTGTTTGGGGGACCTTCAGGGAACCCTCTACCAGATTCCATCGAGAAAAATTCTGTTGCAATTTATTCTAGGTATCCACTCCATATGGCTTATCTTTACCCGACTATTACCCTATGCAGAAAATGCTCATCCTCAAACTTTAGTTAAGATATTCACATAATGAACAACTACATCAAGACAACATTGAACTCTGTCAAAAAATTCACCTAATGAACCTCAACACTAACCTTAAGCATTCTTCTTCACTTAAAAGCAGAGTTATGTCCTAAAGTCTTGACCAATGAAATCATTCCCTTCATTTAGAAGCAGAGCTATTATGTCCTAAAATTGGTTATCTCTTTTAAGCCTAAGCAGAAAATGCTCATCATCGAACCATGGACCTTGTATAGATGGGCAGGCAACGCCCACGAAGTTTTTAGAATTCTGTGCCGCGGCAAAAGAGAGACCTGACAATCGTGACTAAAATAAAATTACCTCCCCTCGCGCAATTACCAGTATTAAGTTTAAAAGCAAAGAAACAGAAATCAATTCATAGTATTTTTATTAAGCTTGCTACTCTTTTTTTTTTTAACCCATACATAGATAGACTACTAACTGATGATTGGGGTGTAAATGTATCAACACGTCGTCTTTGTGAATCCGAAAAAAAACACGTCAAGTTTTTCTTAAAAACAAATCTACTAAAACATTCTTTTAATTTTTACTTTTGCACAATTAATCACCATTCTGGACAGTATTATACCTGAACTTTATTTTCATAACTTTAAAATCCTTCATACATACGGGAATTTGGAGTATTAAGCAAAACCCAAATGCTTACAAAACCCA
The DNA here is from genome assembly GCF_932274485.2 of Patella vulgata. Classification (NCBI taxonomy): domain Eukaryota; kingdom Metazoa; phylum Mollusca; class Gastropoda; family Patellidae; genus Patella; species Patella vulgata. Next base: position 36,274,754 of record NC_065883.2, read on the forward strand.
CAAAAATAATGAAATCGATAATTTCACAATTTTCAACTGCTGCATTTGGAAATTTTAAAGTTTTAAACTGGACAAATTCGTCACTACCGGATAGGAATACTTATCGGGTTGAAAAATTACTGTGTAACTATAAGAATACCGTAAATTCCAAGGCGGAGGTCGAGAAATTAATCAGTATAAAATCCCGCAATGTCAAAAACACATCGCTTGATTTCCTGTTGACATTGAGATCTTGTCGTGTCTAGCGCGAGCGGCAGAGAATCCAACAAAAGGGACTCGTTGCCTGTCCATCTATACACGGTCCATGATCGAATTGAGTCAATGCATTCACCTATTGAACAACTGCACCAAATCTGAACATTGTATCTCAATAAGAAGGAGAGTTACTGTGTCTTGGAAAGAAGGTGGGGGACAATTAATGATGTTAGGAGAGTAGCTTACAGTTTCCCACACTGTTGCATCTTTATCACCTATGTTGGTGCTATCTACTGTTGTCTGTAATTTTCTTTTCTTTCGTGGGCTACTTGACTCGTCATCTCCATCACTATATGAAATATTTTCCTCCGGCACCGAGATTCTTCCTTTCTTTGCTGGATTAGACTTAGGCATAGGTGGATAGGGTTCTCATGAAAGTAAATACATTAAAAGCTTAAAAGATATACATTGTACATGCCTCATTTAAAACTATGCAAAGCATGGAAATACGCCCACACAACAGCTTATCTGAAAGGAACACTTGGATATTGATCAAATTCAATAAGGATCCAGGACCCTTCAATTAATCTATTCTTGGTCATGCTCACAAATTTTTCCAGACAAATCATAAATCTCTGTAACATAAAATCTTAAATTGCTGATGATTCAATAGGATTACTCCTCTCACAGACCCAATGCTTAGCAGAACATTGAATATTGATAGGGTTCATCCTCTTATGACCCCAATTATTCAAACCAAATAAGTTGATAGGTAGCCCCTAAAACCAGTGAAGATAGACAAACTCCTAGTAGGTTGATAAGCTAATTTATTTGCAGACGTTTCGGACTTAAGGTGTCCTTCCTCAGTAATGAGTTTGATGGAGCGAATCAGATTATTCAGGAATGGTGAATGTGCCAATTAATGAAATTTAGATTTGATTCTAAAATTAAATTTTTGAGAAATATTATAGATACCGCTCGATTCGCGGTGACATGAGAAGGACGATATGCATATAATAATAGGGTGATTTTTAGAGTGATTAACAAATCAAAAATATATATATAGTTATTTGAACTAAAAAAATAAATATAAACAATAAAGTTCTTAATTTTAACTGGAAAGATTCTCTGCATTATTCAAAACGTAATCTTATATTCTTGGAGTATTGAGTTAAAGTCCAAGTCATGGTAATCAGCGGCTATCACATCATGATCTGAAGGGATCAGTTGTAGAGATGTGCTGGTGCTGGGTGTTGTGACTTGATCTTCGGTGCTGTTTTCTGAGATGTTGGTGATGTTAAAAAGGAAATCTTCGAAATGTACGGATGTGTCGTTGTTGGGTTGAACCGGACTTATGGTGATTGCCGTGGCCTCAGTATTTGAAAAAGATACGGGAGGTCGCACACTCGCCTCAAATGGGGGGACCCATTGACTTGGCTTTTCCAGCACACAAGGTGGAGGTATGTGGTGCTGATTTTTTTCAATCAAACGGTCCGTTGTGTAATTTTTCTTGATTTCTAGGATTTTAGCCGTGCTGAATTCATGGTCTTTCTTCAGATGTCGATACAGGTTGGAACGCCATCTGTAGCGGCGGCCGCATTCTGAACATTGATGAATTGGCATTTTCGATAAATTTTTTTAGTCAGGTGTGCTCATTAATTCCTCCTGGTTGGCTTGTTCCTAAGTATTGAATCAGGCTTTCTTCTTGTCTCAGCCGTTTGTTTAAATTCTGTGATGCGTAGTTAGAATGATGATGTCAGGTTTGTGATTGGATTCCTGGAAATGGTTGCTGACCGGGGTCTCCTTATACCTTCTTATGTCGCTGAGGTGATTAAGAAATCTTTTTTTACAATTATCGCTGGTTTGGCCGATATATTGCTTGCCGCAAAAAGAGCAAATAATAGCGTAAATTACATAAGGGGTTAAGCAATTCAGATGTTCTTTGATTAAAAAAATATTGGAGTTTGTTTTCGATTTTATAAATGTGTTCTCCTTGAAGTGTCGGCATAATGTGCAGTTGCGTCCACATTTTTTACATCCTGCTGGTTTGTGTATGCGGAGGGCTATATCCGATTTGATCAGCATGTCACGTAAATTTTTATTACGTTGGTAGCAAACAACAATTTTTTAGTCCGCTATGAAGTTTGTTTCGACATTTAATTTAATTATATCGAGTTGATTGTTGATGAGTTTGTGGTGGTTGAATCCTGGGATATACTTGGTACTAAATACGATGGTGTCTTGAGTTTTCTTTTCTTTTTGGACTAATAGGTCTGCTCGCGGTTGAGATCTGGCTCGGTCAAAGCATGATGCTATAATATTTAGTAGGTATCCTCTGTTCAAAAAGTGTTTTCGATAAATTTTTAGTGAGTTGTCACGATTTTCGATCGTACTTGAAATGCGGCAAATTCTAAGGGCTTGACTGTATGGGAGGCTTCTTTTCAGGGATTCCGGATGGCAGCTGTTGTAATGTAAATAGAAAAAACTATCTTTGGGTTTTCGGGAGAGGCGGGTTTGAAGGCATTGGTTGTTGTCTAAATACAAAGTGACATCTATACTATTCAAAAAAAGTAGGGGATATTTGATTTTTAAGTGTTATTAAAGTCACCTAATGAAACTGACGAAGAAACAAATGACAAAATGAAATGAAATTCACATTCATCGATTTATTCCAAATGATCGTTAGACTAAGTAAGGCACAGACTGACCATTATAAGGGTAAAATGATACCCGGGGTCAAACAGCAAAGTTACCACAGCATCACAACCAAGTCAGTAACGGGTAAATCCTCCTCTGTTTGCCAAACAAGCATTGATCCGACGTGGCATACTCCTAATGAGACGTCTAAGGTCATTTTGGTCCAGATTGTCCCATTCCTGTTGCAACGCAGCAGCAAGTTCTTGGACATTGGCAGGACGTTGTTGACGTTGACGTAACCTCTGTCCAAGCATGTCCCAGACATGCTCGATGGGGGAGAGGTCGGGACTCAGTGCTGGCCAAGGTAATGTGGTGATGTTCTGTTGTTGGAGGTAACCTGTAACGATCCTGGCCCTGTGACATCTTGCGTTTTCATCCTGGAAGATGAAACGGCGGCCATGACGTCGTGCGAACGGCACAACATGGACTGCCAAGATGTTGTCCCGGTAGTACTGGCCTGTAACACGCCCTGCAACAACATGTAAAGCCGTTCTTCCAACAACAGTGATGCCTCCCCAACACCATAACAGAACTACCCCCAAATCGATCATGTCTGATGACGTTAACGTCTTGGAAGCGCTCGTTTGGACGACGCCACACCCTCCTACGTCTGTCCAAAAAAATCAACAGTGAACCTTGACTCATCTGAAAACATCACATTGCTCCAGCGTCGATTATCCCAGTGTTGACGATCCCTACACCAACGACGTCTTGACTGAATGTGATGATCTCTCAAACAAGGGATCACACGAGGACGTCGGGCGCGAAGGTGACCCCTATGCAGTCGAATCCGAATTGTCTGTCCACTCACTCTCACACCAGTGTCTGTTTGAAGACAAGCGCTGATCTGATTTGCTGTGATGACACGATTTCTCAAGGCCAAGGTACGGATAAATCGATCCTGGGCTTGAGTTGTCGCCCTTGGTCGACCTGAGCGTGGTCTGTCCTGTACAGATTGTGTATCACGGTATCTGGACCATAGCCTGCTTATGACAGACTGAGAAACATTCATCGTCCGCGCCACAACCGCCTGTGTTGTGCCGATCTGTAGCATGCCAAGGGCACGTAACCTTTCATTTTGGGTAAGCCGACGCATATCAAAATTTGTTTTCTGGTCACTAAAACAATTAAACTGATGTTTCCACCCTGGAATTCAATGCCACAATGACTGTAACATTCAAAGTCAGAGTCGTGCAAATCTTGGGTTGGACCCCCATGATGATCCCAAGCATCACCTGCATTCCATGCGGTAGCTATTGGTGCGTTTGGGCGTCACATGTAACTGGAAATGTTTCTTCTGTTAGGTTCTATAGTGACTTTTTTCGTAGTCATTTGCATATTTTAGTATTATGCCCCCAAAATCAAATATCCCCTACTTTTTTTGAATAGTATAGAAAGTTGATACTTTTAAGGCTGTGTTCTAGGGTTAATTTGATGCTTGGTATTGTAGAGTTGGTAACTTCCATGAATCTATTGATTTTCTCTAGTGTGGAAGGCCACAAGAAAAACATATCATCAATATATCTCCATCAGACGAGAGGTTAGATGGGGCTTCTTTTAAGTATATCTTCTTCGAATTGGGTCATGAATATACAAGCATGTTAGGGGCCGCTTTGGTCCCCATTGAAATGCCGTTGGTTTGAAGGTAGAATTTATCATCAAATTTGTAGCAGTTTTTTGTTAAAATTAAATGGAGCGTACCTAATAGCAACCAGGTGGGTGTAGTTTGTTCTAGTCTTTGCTGAAGTTTTTCTCTGCAACTCTTAATGGCTAGATTGAATGGGATGGAGGTGTAGAGCAAGGATACATCAGCTGTACACAGTATAGTATCGGGTGGTAGGGGGCCGATTGCGTTGAGTTTCCTGAGAAAGTCTGTGGTGTCCTTAATATAGGAAATTGACTCTAGCATGTAGAAGATTGGTGTTCTGGGGTGTTTTACTTCAAGCGCTTTGGCGGATCTTTTGTCCAAAGTTCCTTGTTTTTCTGCAAACTTGATCAATTTGTGGATTTCTTTGTTGAACGATTGAGTTTTATAAAACTCACGGTTATTTAGCTGCCGGAGTCCTTCATTGAAATAATCAATACGGTTAAGGATAATGATTTTGCCGCCTTTGTCAGCGGGTTTGATGACAATGTCTGTGTTTTCTTTTAATTTTTTTAGGGCTGTTGTAATCTTTTGGTTGATGATGATTTCATGACTAGTGACATGAATGAATCTCTCTATGGCGTGAGAGTGGTTTATAGATGGGGTACAGTCTGATTCTAAGTAGATAGGGTTTTTGGAGGAGCGAGGGGGGTAATCCTTAAAGAAATGTAGCAAGCGTAAACTTCTTTCCAAAATATTGTTTTCCATAATAGTGCCAATTTCATTTTTGTAGCGAGGGGTTGGTATAAAGTTTAATCCATAGGCAAGGGCTGTGAGGTGGGTATCTGAAAGGGGACTGTGGGCTAAGTTAGTTATTAGTTCGTGGAGTTCTGGCATCGTTTCTTGTTTTCTCTGGAATCTTCTGGGCATTGTTTCGTGTTTTAGGTTTGGACTTTAATTCCGTGATTAGTTTCTCGACGAGGTCTAATAAATTCTTCTTGGATTCTTCTGTGGCGGTGCTTTGATTGATATCTTCCAGAACTTGTTTGATGTCTTTGTTTAGTTCTTCGTAGAAATGTGGCCAATAAGATAATAGGATTTCAGTGAGTTTTTTGGCAAAAGATTGGTGAGTGGTTTCCCACTGGATCAAGAAATGGGTAGGGAAGGTGGGTGTTTGTGGCTTGACTTTGTTCTGATTGAGGCCTTTTGGTATAAAATTATCAGTCATGCACTTGGATAGAAAATCGATGTGATTAGTGCATTTAAATTCGCTGATTCAGAGTCGGCGTTGAGCTCGAAAGTAAGGGACCAAAAGGTCAGGTAGGCATGCGTTAGAAGGTATAGTGGTAGCCGAGAAAAATCTTGAATAATCTTGATCACTCCCAGATGATCATGATTAATCCAATTCACTCACCACCATTCCTGAATAATCTGATTACGTCACAATCAATTCTTATAAATACTGCACGCTTCGCTCCATCAAACTCTTTAATTATGACCCTTTTATTTTAAGCAATAATTAATGCCAGGAACTGTTTTACATCATAAGAAAAACTATCTTTTAGTCTTATATAATTTCAAAAGTTTCCAAATAATCCGTTATGTGTATACTATGTAACAAGATCAATCAACTCGATGTACATTATGTAATACCATTTCATGTCACTATGCAAATAAGTTCCTATATGAATATCATAACAATTAAGGTGTTTTTTCAACATTCACTTTAAGCTCTTTGATGTCCAGATGACATATCTTATGGCTTCACCCATCATCTATGTTTCATGTTTTCATTAATTCCTCTTTACCCTTTATCCGCTGTTGTTACTATACTATGTGCTATCATAATTAATCTTAGCATACTTAATTTGATAACCCAATCAAGCTAGGGTTTCATGATTGTTAACTTATGGTTTCTCTTATCATTGTTCAATGTACGTACATGTATATATAACACTGTCACAATTTTTTCCTCATTTGTAAAATGTATGCTTGATAACGACCAGTGAATTCTTGTTGAAACGTCGTGTGTATATAATATAGTGATTGTTATCCATAGAACTGTGTTGTGTTAAATCCAAAAGTTATGGTCTGAAATGCGCAAATATCAAAAGGGACTTAGATCTTTGGGATATAAAGATATGTTTTAAGTTTCATCAGAATATGATAAAGATAGGTTGCCAGGCAACGAAACATACGCCCACAGCAGCTAAATCGTCCGGGCAGTCAACAAGTGTTGTCGCATATTTTTACTTTTTTTGGTAATGAAACATTTATAATACACTAAAATCTGATTAAGAGTAACAACTCATGAAGTAATTATCAGAAAATCATTAGAATTTGTTTGTTTTTTATAAAGTTCTGCCCCATGCTAACATTTAGTATACAAAACTTTTAATATCATGGAATTAGCTGTTCAAGTCATAAAAATTTACTTGTTCGTACCAAGATCTTAAACTCTGTGTATCAATCTGAAGTCAATCGGATGGTAACTTTAGCCTTTAGAGCGTCACAAGATTTTTCAAAGTGATCAAGGGCCATAACTTTGGCAGTAATTATCGGAAATCTTTGAAAATCAGTAGGATTTTTCGTCTCATGACCTTAAACACTGTATAAATTTAAAGTCAATCAGATATTAACTTTTGCCTCTAGAGCATCCACAAGATTTTTCAAAGTGATCAAGGGCCATAACTCTGGCAGTAATTATCAAAAATCACTGAAAATGAATAGACTTCTTCGTCTCATGACCTTAAACACTGTGTATAATCAGATATTAACTTTAGCCTCTAGAGCGTCCACAAGATTTTTCAAAGTGATCAAGTGCCATAACTATGGCAGTAATTATCGTAAATTGCTGAAAATCAATAGGATTCTTCATCTCCTGACCTTAAACACTGTGTATAAATTTAAAGTCAATCGGATATTAACTTTGACCTCTAGAGCATCCACAAGATTTTTCAAAGCGATCAAGGGCCATACATGTAACTCTGGCAGTAATTATCGAAAATCGCTGAAAATGAATAGACTTCTTCGTCTCATGACCTTAAACACTCTGTATAAATTTAAAGTCAATCAGATATTAACTTTAGCCTCTAGAGCGTCCACAAGATTTTTTGAAGTGATCAAGGGCCATAACTCTGACAGTAATTATCGGAAATCGCTGAAAATCAATAGGCTTCTTCGTGGCCTTAAAACACTGTAAATAAATTTAAAGTCAATCGGATATTAAATTCAGCCTCTAGAGCGTCCACAGACGGACGGATGGACGGGGGCAACGACAATATACTTTTACACAATTTGCGTACAAAGAGCGGCCATTTTGTCGGGCAGTTTTATTTTGATTTTCCCGAAATTCGAATTCAACCTTCATTATGGTGGAATGGTGAAATATTTAAACGTTTTTTTAAAATCGGAAAAAATTTGTGACCTCTAGAGAATCTGCAAAACTAAAAATGCGATTTTTCGAACAATCAGGAGCCATAACCCAGGAAGTTACGTTCATATATCTGCGATTATCAAAAGGAACCAAGACCTTAGTGTGTAATGGTGATATATTCACATGTTTTTTAAATCGGATCAAAATTGTGTCCTCTACATGGACGGCAAGCTAAAAACGTGATTTATGTACGTTCGAGGGCCATAATTCAGAAAGTCCGAATATCGAAAGGAACCAAGATCTTTTGGTTATAAAAATGTATTTCAACTCTCATCAAAATCAGGTCAAAATTGTAAACTCTAGAGGGTCCACATTTTGTCCGGCAGTTTTGGCACGATTTTCACAAAATTCGAACTCAACCAAATTTACAGTGTAACAGTGATATATTTGAACGTTTTTTTTAAATTGGATAAAAACGCAATTTTTCGTACAATCAGGGGCCATAATCATACTATCCGATATGCGCAAATATCACCGAAAGGATCCAAGATCTATGGGTTATAAACTAACATTTCAAGTTTCATCAAAATCAGAAGAAATTTGTGACCTCTAGAGTTTCCACAACCTTGATATACCATATTTTTACGCTATTTGAGAACGAGGGGCGGCCATTTTGTCTGTCAGTTTTGGGCCGATTTTCACGAAATTCGAACTCAACCATCCTTAGAGTGTAACAGTGATATACTAAAACTTTTTTTAAATCGGATAAAAATTGTGAACTCTATAGGGTCCTCAAGCTAAAAACGCTATTTTCCGTACAATCAGGGGCCATAATTCAGGAAGTTACGGTCTGATATGCACGAATATCAAAATGAACCGAGATCTTTGGGTTATAAACTTACTTTTCAAGTTTCATCAAAACCAGAATAAACGTTTTTTTAAATCGGATAAAAATTGTGACCTCTATAATCCATGAAGTTACGGTAAAATACACAGGGGTCTAAATTCACGACAGCATCCACGGCAAATGTTGTAGTATTTAGCGAAATTGCTGTAGAAAAAAAATAATAACTACGGCATATTTAGCCGTGGTAATTTATTTAAGAATATCACGATGGCAATTTGCTGATTTTGACAATGAAATCGCTGTTGTCTACGTGAGTAATCCACGGAATAATCGAAAGTAGGAATTTATGGCGACCCTACTCCTTGTCACATACAACCGGGGAATTGAAACCACGCCAGTTGACTAAATGACAGACTTTATGATACAGCGTGCACACGCTTACCATTCAGCCATCCAGTCCCCCCCCCGCCCAACTCAATTAGAAGAAATGAAATGAAATGGAGTTTAACGTCCTACTGTTCTGCTCCTAACCTGGGCTTATGAAGACGGGCATACGCCATACAGTGTGCTATGAGGGAAATTTTGCCTGGACAGCGGCACTACGGCCTACTCTTATATCGAATTCCAACTGCCAAGGGATCTTTTACGTGCACGCCAATGTGTACACGGGACCTCGGTTTTTCGTCCCATCCGAACGACTAGACAGCTTTCCTTGTCAGCCCCTCCATCCTGCATCACTCAATTAGGAGAGTTATTGTGTTCCATAGTCTCGACCAATCAAATTGCTTATTGCTCTGCTTACCCTGAGCAGAAAATTAATGCCCATTATGGAACTTAGTCAAGGCATTGATGTAATAAAACTATACACCAAATTTCATCACTCTCACTTAATTAAAGCCAAAGTTATCGTGCAGCAAAGCATCAACCAATCAGATTGCTTATCTCTGCTTACCATAAGCAGACAATGTTTATCATCGAACTTTATCAAGGCAATGACCTAATAAACACCTACACCAAGTTTGAAAGTTCTAGCTCTATTAGAAGGGGAGTTATTGTGTTCCAAAGTCTTGGCCAATCAAATCGCTTATCGCTCTGCTTACCCTGAGCAGAAAATGCTCATTATCGAACTTAGTCAAGGTATTGATGTAATGAAACTATACACCAAGTTTCATCACCCTCACTTAATTAGAGCTAAAGTTATTGTGTCCCAAATCATCAACCAATCAAATTGCTTATCTCTGCTTACCCTAAGCAGAAAATGCTCATCTTCGAACTCCATCAAGGCATTGACCTAATGAACACATACACCAAGTTTGAAAATTTTAGCTCAATTAGAAGGAGAGTTGTGTCCCAAAAAGTGTGACGGACAGACAGACAGACGGAGGAACTCATTTTAATAGTCCCCTGCTTTCTTCGAAAGGCGGGGGACAAATATTACATGTTGGCAGAAAAAAAATATGAACATTTTTGTACATAAAAATTATCATCCATTTGGGCAGAAAAAAATTGAAAGACAGTGTAAGCCCTGCTGCAAACGAACCCATATTAAAAGACCCTTGCTTTAAATTTTAAATAATAGCACTTAACATTGAAAATATACTCACTTAGACCATCATGTTTATCTTCATCATCTGAAAGAGAATTGCCAACTACTTCTTCTCCACAAACCATTGGCATATCTATAGTACTGCGCACTGCTGGTAAGCTTAATATAGGCTCAAGTTTACCACTTCGTGAGTATGTGGTTATTTCATTATTAGTCACTTCCTTTTTACTGTTACCATCTTCCTCATCAGCTGTATTCAAAGATATTGTTTCAATTCCACGTTTTTTTCCAAAAATAGTAGTATAACAATGATCATGATGGGGTTGTGTTCTGTTTAGCAAGTCAATAATGAATTGTTCATTTTCCTCAATACGTCTTTCACGATCCCCTGTTGAATAGTCACTGGATTCAGCAACTGGTTTATTTTTTGATGTATAATTTGTATTGCTTTTTTCTGTGTCTGCAGTTGCCAAATTAGAGGATTTGTTTGCAAGTAGTTTTGGGGAGTTTGCTTTGTTTGGTGTAATTGTTTGAATGGTCCTAGATTTTGTAATGTGCATAGCATTTTCCTTTACATCATCTACATTGTTACTAACGAATTTAACAGCCACAATAACTGAATCTGAGTCATCTTCTTGACTACTTTGGCTGATTTTCTTTTTACTAGACTTGAGACATGTGAATTTAATTCCTTTCTTTATTTTTTTCTTATTTGTCGGACTGCCTGATGAACTTGTAGACTGTTGATTAGATCTTGACTTCTTGTTGGCTTCTGAAATATAGATTTGTTTTTAAAACAATATTTTATTCAAAGATAGCCAAGCAAAGCATAGAAATATGCTCATGCAATCATACACAGCAGCTTATCCGAAAAGAAAATATGGATGTTGAACAAATTTGATATGAATACTTTATGTCTTCAAGAAATCTGACCTCTGTCGGGTTCACAGGATTTTCTGTATAGGTAATATATCTCTGGAACAGAAAGTACTAGAATGCTAAAAATCAACATGACTCATGCTCTCTGATCTCAAATACGGTAGCCTCAACCCTGTCGACAAGGTTTAAGGAAAATCGTTCACAAGGGATAACTCTGGTACAAAAGGTTGCGTAATGCTGAATATCCATAGGGTTTTATCCTTCCATGAGCCCAATACTTCACACCAAAATTTGAAAATAATCTGTTAAAAAGCTATCACGTTCACAATCCCAAGCCAATAGTTAACAGACACACCAATGTGACAGTATAATACAACCGTGTAGTGAAATGGGAATCCAAATAAAAACAAGCAAACAGTGAGGCTGATGTCCCCCGCCGAAATCCCAAAATAAATAGATGACACATATTAATTAATAGCACATTTATTTTTAAGCAATCAAACTGATTATCAACTTTACACTAAGTTTCATCACTCTCTATCGGATAGAATCAAAGTTATCTTGTCCCAATGCATCGACCAATGAAATCATTGAACTCAGTCAAGACATTCAACTAATGAATATCTACACCAAGTTTAAAAATTCTACCTTAATTAAAAGCAGAGTTGTTATGTTCCAAAGTCTTGACCAATCAAATTGCTTATCGCTCCTTAGTTTACACAGAAAATTCATATCATCGAACTTAATCAAGGTAATGATATAATGAATCTATACTCTGCGTTTCATCACTTTCACTTAAAGATTCATTATGGGAGATTGTAATAGAGAGTTGGCCATTCTTGCTATAACAGTTCAAAAATAGATGATGAAAGAAGAATATATTGAAAATTTCAGTCAATTACTTTATTCTGAACACAGTTATCACCATTGTAATTTCTGACTAGAAATAGGAGTCAACTCTCTCTTCACCGTCTCCGAGAATGGCCGATCGTTTGATTGACAGGCGTTAACTCCACCTACATAATCTCGATTATCAAGTAATGTTTTCAATGGCTGTGATACAATGGGACTGCAATTCAACTGGGGTGATATTAGCTGTGATTTTTATCAATTTCCATAATTTTTCTAAAAAAAGCGAGTGACAAAAGAGCGTATAATACCTGTAGTGTCTGATGAATATGTATGTAATCCATATAAGGTTACTTATTAATCACGTGATCACTATTTCAATTGTTGTACCCCTCTATTGTTAATTGGAGTTTCGTGTATAAGATTAATAAAACGTGGTTGATTAGATTCGTATGTGTGTGTGTTTAATCTGAGTTAAATCCGATGCAATCATTGAGATATATGGCCGGGGAGATATAACCATATTGACATCCAAACTCTCATTTTAACCACAACTAAACATAATATAAAGGCCGTATGTCGAACTTTCAATCAAATTGACAGACATGCGGCCTCGCTCAACAGCAGCCTCGCTTTGTACGCTCTATCATTTAGCCTCGATCATCACTGCCTTTTATGGAAAATTTCTGGGAGTATGATGTCAACGTAACGGTTAATCTCCGCTTAAGACGCCATTTGAAAATTTAATCAATCAATGAAATCCTATTTGAAATTCTATTTAAATCCAAGCCAAATCCATGTCATCCGTGGGTCTACAGAGTTGATTTTGGGCTTGTTGTGTAAATAAAGATCTAATTTATAATTTCTATGACATCCGAAGCCTAAATAAAGACTTAAAATATGCTGATTTACCTCTAAACTAAAGTTATCGTGCCCCAAAGCATCAATCAATCAGATTGCTTATCTCTGCTTACCGTAAGCAGACAATGTTCATCAAAGAACTCCATCAAGGCATTCACTTAACGAACACCTACACCAAGTTTGAACATTCTAGATCATTTAGAAGGAGAGTAATTGTGTTTCAAAGTCTCGGACAATCAAATTGCTTATCAGTCTGCTTACCCTGAGCAGAAAATGCTCATTATCGAACTTAGTCATGGTATTGATGTGATACAATGAAACTATACACCAAGTTTCATCACTCTCACTTAATTAGAACTAAAGTTATCGTGTCCCAAAGCATCAACCAATCAAATAGCTTATCTCTGCTTACCCAAAGCAGAAAATGCTCATCTTCGAACTCCATTAAGGCATTGACCTAATAAACACCTATACCAAGTTTGAACTTTCTAGCTCAATTAAAGAGAGAGTTATTGTGTCCCGAAAAGTGTGACGGACAGACAGACGGACGGACGGACAAACAGACGGACGAACCCATTTTAATAGTCCCCTGCTTTCTTCGAAAGATGGGGGACAATAAAGAAATATTTTAGAGTACAGTCCTCGAAATTAAGAATTTTCTACTATGACACAAACCAGCGGACGCCAAGAGATGGATAGAGAACAAGCTAAAATTTTCATTCAATCAGGGGCAATAATCCAGGAAGTTATATCTGAAATTTGTGAATATTGAAATGATATATTTTAAGTGAAACAAGAGCCATAACTCTAGAGGTAATTAATGAAAATTGGGGGCATTTACAATACAATTTCATGTAGATCAGAACATAATTTTTGTCGTTTGAGGGTTCACAAGGTTCTACAAACTGAAACAAGGGCCTTCACTCTGGAAGTAATTTACAGAAAATTTTGAAATTTGATATAGCCTACAGTAAACTTTGCATAAGTCGGATCTAAGTGGACTGACCAATTTTATCCGAGTTAAAAGAGCTAAATCGCTAATAATTGGGACCTAGAAATTGACCCAAATGTGTCGCAACGCATATAATAATGTAATCTGATTGTATATAAACTGATTTACATTCAATTGTTTCAGTTTTGACTCTAATTTCCAACTGACAGTGAAATTCTGAACATACTGCCGATCTGACTTAGTGGAAGGAAAAAAGCCGGAATTAGATCAAATGGACCGAACATTTTGATCCGAGTTGAGCAAAGATCTGGCTTAGGAAATCCGTCTTACGCGAAGAAATTTAATCAGAAAAACGTGCAGGATCAAAGGGTCCAAACGATTTTATACGAATCCAAATAATGCAAGGTTTACTTTAAATTTCATACAAATTGGATGATAACTTTTGTCATTCGAATGTTCACAAGGTTCAAAAAGTAAAAAAAGGGCCATAACTCTAGAAATAATAAATGGAAATTGCAAAAAATTCAATAGAACTAAGTTTCACGAATTTAAATGATGCATATAAATTTCATACATATCTGATGATAACTTTCATTAATAGAGCATTAACAAGGTTGAACAAAGTGAAACAAGGGCCATAACTCAGGAAGTATTATTGTAAATTGCTGAAATTTAATAGGCTTTGTGGTTTCACAAATCTAAATGATGTATAAAAATTTCATACAGATTGGCTGATAACTTTTGGCATTAGAGTGATCATAATGTTCAAAAAAAAGTGAAACAAGAGCCATAACTCTAGAGGTAATTAATGAAAATTGGGGGCATTTACAATACAATTTCATGTAGATCAGAACATAATTTTTGTCGTTTGAGGGTTCACAAGGTTCTACAAACTGAAACAAGGGCCTTCACTCTGGAAGTAATTTACAGAAAATTTTGAAATTTGATATAGCCTACAGTAAACTTTGCATAAGTCGGATCTAAGTGGACTGACCAATTTTATCCGAGTTAAAAGAGCTAAATCGCTAATAATTGGGACCTAGAAATTGACCCAAATGTGTCGCAACGCATATAATAATGTAATCTGATTGTATATAAACTGATTTACATTCAATTGTTTCAGTTTTGACTCTAATTTCCAATCAGTTATGTCCAGTGAAATACAGCATGAGATTCAACCAAATGCCAATTTATAGCGTCTGGTTATTCCAGTCTATGCGCATGCTCTCCAGATAAGATATGGCTTTACCGTTTGACATGAGTTGTTGAATATGTTTAGCCTCGTTCTTTCTAGTCACTTGTTACAAGTGACACTGAAACGCACTATGGTACACGATTCGTGTACCAATGGTAAAACGTTTATTTTGTCTTGGATATTGGATATCAGAAGCCTACCCTTTCCCGGTAAGATTAATGGGTAAGACTTTGGATGATATTGAGTTAAGAGACTTAGCTACTCTAAGCAAAGATCTGAGTTAGCCGAAGACCGAAATTCAATCTTAGCTCGATTAGAAATTAACTGCAAGAGCCGGATAATAACTGATTCAAAGGCACATTTCAAGCTTTTGTTCGTATGTGCGAGTAAATAACTTCTGTTTTGGTGTGAGTTAAGCGAAGATCCAAGTTAGCCGAAGACCTAAATTCAATCTTAGCTCCATTAGAAATAAACTGGAATAGCCGGATAATAATTGATTCAAAGGCACATTTCAAGCTTTTGTTCGTATGTACAAGTAGATAACTTCCGTTTTGGTGCGAGTAGATAACTTCCGTTTTGTCGCCATCTTTGAAAAATGTCCTAAATTTTCCCGGTAAGTGTCTCGTACAGCAGACAGCGAGTTTCGAATTTTTCGAAAAAATTCTATTGTTGCGTCGTGTCAAATACGCTGATTTGAGTCAAAATGATAGAGGAAAGTATTTTGGGGCTCTGTGCATGGAATACCAAATCAAGTTTTAGACCATCGGGACGAAACTGACAGTGAAATTCTGAACATACTGCCGATCTGACTTAGTGGAAGGAAAAAAGCCGGAATTAGATCAAATGGACCGAACATTTTGATCCGAGTTGAGCAAAGATCTGGCTTAGGAAATCCGTCTTACGCGAAGAAATTTAATCAGAAAAACGTGCAGGATCAAAGGGTCCAAACGATTTTATACGAATCCAAATTATGCAAGGTTTACTTTAAATTTCATACAAATTGGATGATAACTTTTGTTATTCGAATGTTCACAAGGTTCAAAAAGTAAAAAAAGGGCCATAACTCTAGAAATAATAAATGGAAATTGCAAAAAATTCAATAGAACTAAGTTTCACGAATTTAAATGATGCATATAAATTTCATACATATCTGATGATAACTTTCATTAATAGAGCATTAACAAGGTTGAACAAAGTGAAACAAGGGCCATAACTCAGGAAGTATTATTGTAAATTGCTGAAATTTAATAGGCTTTGTGGTTTCACAAATCTAAATGATGTATAAAAATTTCATACAGATTGGCTGATAACTTTTGGCATTAGAGTGATCATAATGTTCAAAAAAAAGTGAAACAAGAGCCGTAACTCTAGAGGTAATTAATGAAAATTGCTGAGATTCGATTGGCCTTATCGTTTCACTAATTTAAATAATGCATACAAATTTCACAAAGATCGAATGATAATTTTTGGTGTTACAACATTCACATGGTACAACAAGTGAACCAAGAGCCAAGACTCTAGACGTAATAAATAAAAATTGCTGAAATTTAATAGGATTCTTCTTTCTACTAATTTAAATGACACATATCAATTTCATACAGATCGGCTGATAACTTTTGATGTTAGAGCGTTCACAAGGTAAAACAAAGTGAAACAAGGGCCATAGCTCTAGAAGTAATTAACAGAAATTGTTGAAATTTAATATGTTTCTTCGTTTCACTAAATTAATTAATGCATATAAATTTAACATCGGATGATAACTTTTGGTGTTAGAGCGTTCACAAGGTTAAACAAAGTGAAACAAGGGCTATAAGTCCAGAAGTAATAAATGGTAATTGCTGAAATGGACTCAAGATATATTTTAAGTTTCATTATATATGTGCGATTATCGAAAGGTACCAAGATCTTTGTGATATCAACATAAATTTTAAGTTTCATCAAAATGGGATCAAAATTGTGGCCACCAGAGCGTCCACAACCTTGATATACCATATATTTACACTATTTGATTACGAGCGGCGCCCATTTCGTCCTGCAGTTTTGGTCTGATTTTCACAAAATTCGAACCCAACCTTTGTTAGGGTGTAACGGTGATATCTTCAAATGTTTTTTTTTATTAAAAATTGTGACCTCTCGAGGGACCACAAGCTAAAAACGTGATTTTTTGTACAGTCAATGGCCATAATTCAGGAAGTTACAATGCTTGAATATCGAAAGGAACCAAGATCTTTAGATTATAAACATGTATTTCAAGTTTCATCAAAATTGGATCAAAATTTACACTATTTGCGATATTTCATACAATCGGGGGCCATAATTCAGGAAGTTACGGTCAGATATGCGCAAATATTGTAAGGAACCAAGATCTTTGGGTTATAAACATATATTTCAAGTTTCATCATAATCGGATAAAAATAGTGACCTCTAGAGTGTCCACTTTTTTGTACAATCAGCGGCAATAATCCATGAAGTTACGAACCGATACATGCCAATATCGAAAGGACCAGAGATATTTGAGAGATAAACCTATATTTTAAGTTTTGTCAAAATCGGATAAAAATTGTGACCTGTAGAGTGTTCAAAGATAGGTTGCCAGGCAACGAAGCATACACCCACAGCAACTAAATCATCCGGGCAGTCAACAAGGGTTGTCGCATATTTTTACTTTTTTCGGTAATGAAACATTTATAATACACTAAAATCTGATTAAGAGCAACAACTCACAAAGTATTAGAATTTGTTTGGTTTTTATAAAGTTCTGCCCCATGCTAACGTTTTGTATGCAAAGCTTTTAATATCATGGATTTAACTGTTCAAGTCATAACAATTCATTGAAAATCAATATACTTGTTCGTCTCAAGATCTTAAACTCTGTGTATCAATCTGAAGTCAATCGGATGATAACTTTATCCTTTAGAGCGTCACAAGATTTTGCAAAGTGATCAAGGGCCATAACTTTGGCAGTAATTATCGGAAATCGTTGAAAATCAATAGGAATCCTCGTCTCATGACCTCAAACACTGTGTATAAATTTAAACTCAATCGGATATTAACTTTAGCCTCTAGAGCATCCACAAGATTTTTTGAAGTGATCAAGGGCCATAACTCTGGCAGTAATTATCGGAAATCGCTGAAAATCAATAGGCTTCTTCGTCTCATGACCTTAAACACTGTGTATAAATTGAAAGTCAATCGGATATTAACTTTGGCCTCTAGAGCGTCCACAAGATTTTTCAAAGTGATCAAGGGCCATACCTCTGGCAGCAAATATTGGAAATCGCTGAAAATCAATAGGCTTCTTCGTCTCATGACCTTAAACACTTTGTACAAATTTAAAGTCAATCTAATATTAACTTTCGCTTCTAGAGCATCCACAAGATTTTTTGAAGTGATCAAGGGCCATAACTCTGGCAGTAATTATCAGAAATCGCTGAAAACCAACAGGCTTCATCATCTTATGACCTTAAACACTGTGTATCAATTTAATGTCAATCGGATGTTAACTTTAGCCTCTAGAGCATCCAAAAGATTTTTTGAGGTGATCAAGGGCCATAACTCTGGCAGTAATTATCGGAAAATCAATAGGTTTCTTCGTCTCATGACCTTAAACATTGTGTATAAATTTAAAGTCAATCTGATATTAACTTTGGCCTTTAGAGCATCCACAAGATTTTTTGAAGTGATCAAGGGCCATTACTCTGGCAGTGATTATCGGAAATCGCTGAAAATCAATAGGCTTCTTCGTCTCATGACCTTAAACACTTTGTATAAATTTAAAGTCAATCGGATATTAACTTTGGCCTTTAGAGCGTCCACAAGATTTTTTCGAGTGATCAAGGGCCATAACTCTGGCAGTAATTATCGGAAATCGTTGAAAATTAACAGGCTTCTTCGTCTCATGACCTCAAACACTGTGTATACATTTAAGGTCAATTGGATATTAACTTTGACCTCTAGAGCATCCACAAAATTTTTCAAAGCGATCAAAGGCCATACATGTAACTCTGGCAGTAATTATCGGAAATCGCTGAAAATCAATAGGCTTCTTCGTCTCAAGACCTTAAACACTGTGTATAAATTTTTAAAGTCAATCAGAACTGGACCGCCGGACGGACGGACGGGGGCGACGACAATATACGACCACATTTCAATGTGGGCGTATAAAAACAAATTGTGGACGGACGGATGTCTGGACAGACGCGACGACAATATACGTCCACATAAAAGTGTGGGCGTATAATAAATGAAAAATGCCGTGGCGGAATGGAACTGCTACGGCACCACAGCATTTTTTGTACATCAAAATCATTACTTTTTTTTTTTAACTTTTCAAGATGTATAAATTTATTTATTATACATATGATAAACAAAACTAATGTAAGTGGTATTACATATACCATTATAGTTATTATTATTGTAGTTTACAATATTCTGCAAATTAATTTACTAAAAAAAGAAAACAACTGTTTAAAAAGGCTCTCATAGTCTTTTTTTTCATAGTCCTACATGTACTTCACAGCATACTTTGCAGTAAATACGTTTAACAAAATTAGTCGTCGGATTGTAACTCATAACCAATGCTATCTAGTTTCCAGTTATCGATGATTATTTTTCTAATCCCCATTATAATTATGGAATCAAAAATGATAAGAATTAGAGTGAGAAGGCATCGATGTCAGATGAGTGTCAAAAAAAGTGGAAGTAAGCTTCGTGTATCCATACGCGCAAATAGTTTGTGAAATGAATTTAAAATTATTGTTTGTTTGGAACAGATCTATTTTATGTAATTTTGGTTTGGTTTAAAAGAATAGCAAGAAAATAAATATCATGAACTTTTACGGTTCAAGTTTCAACAAAATCAGATAAAAATTGTGACCTCTATAGGGTCCACAAGCTAAAAACGTGATTTTCGTACAAACAGGGGCCATTATCCATGAAGTTTTGATCCGATATAAGCCAATATTGAAAGCAGCCGAGATCTTTTGGAGATAAACCTATATTTCAAGTTTCGTCAAAATCGCATAAGAACTGTGACCTGTAGAGTGTCGGAACGGACAGGGGCGACGACAATATACGTCCACATGAAAATGTAGGCATATAAAAATAAAACCACTGTAATGATAAAGCATGGATAGGCCTACAGCACATGGGTTAAAAGTGTATTCGATAATTGCAATAAGCAAAATATGTATTGACATTATTAACGGTCAGATGACATCCTCCTGGTACTATTCTATAACTGGTACATTAGTCATTATTAGGATCACAAGATCTACGACGGCAAAAAAGATAGGTTGCCAGGCAACGAAACTTATGCCCACAGCAGCTAATTTGTCCGGGCAGTCAACTAGAGTTATTGGATATCGCGAAAAATCAATAGGCTTCTTCGTCTCATGACATTAAACACTGTGTATAAAGTTAATCATACAATATGCAAGAGTTAAAATTGAATATTACATGTCTTTCTTTAGACCGGAAATGTTATCTAAATTATTAATTAGACATTAACTTTCCTTCACGATTTAACATTTAATCGGATAATCAAGACTATACTGTTTATCGTACTGACTTTAGTAATGATGATCAAGGCTAGCTGGAAATTTCAACCGCTTAGTTCTCGGTTCATAGTGGATCAATTTGAATGAAATTTTCCGCAAATTGTCTTTACATTATCTAGTTTTTAACTATCATAGTGAGAACTGTCAACTCGTTATCGAATCTCCCATAATGTATCTTTAAAGTCATCCGGATATTAACTTTAGCCTCTAAAGCGTCAACAAGCAATTGTGGACGATTGGACCGACGGACGTACGGATGGGGGTGACGACAATATACAACGACATTTCAATGTGGGCGCATAAAAAATGAATTGTGCCGTGGCAGATGGGGGTTACGTCGGCTTTTACCACACTTTCTCCATTTGTTGTGATTAATTTCGAGCGCTGAGAACAAGATATTTCATAGATTTTACATACAGTCAATGGAGAGAAAAATAGTTGCCTTAGTTCATTTGATTTGTAATCTTATTTTTAACAAGCCAACAGTGAGGCTGATGTCCCCCGCCGAAATAGGAAAATAATTAGAGAGTTATTGTGTTCCAAAGTCTCAGCAAATCAAATTGCTTATCGCTCTGCTTAATCTGAGCAGAAAATGCTCATTATCGATCTTAGTCAAGGTATTACTGTAATGAAACTATACACCAAGTTTCATCACTCTCACTTAATTAGAACTAAAGTTATAGTGTCCCAAAGCATCAACCAATCAAATTGTTTATCTCTGCTTACCCTAAGCGGAACGGACAGACAAACAGACAGACGGACGAACCCATTTTAATAGTTCCCTGCTTTCTTCGAAAGGCGGGGGACAATAAGCATGAACATTTACTCAATTCGAAGATCAACCAATCAAATTGTTTATCTCTGCTTACCATAAGCGGAACGGACAGACAGACAAACAGACAGACGGACGAACCCATTTTAATAGTTCCCTGCTTTCTTCGAAAGGCGGGGGACAATCAAAGTAGGAGAGTTATTGTTTTCCAAAGTCTCGACCAATCAAATTGCGTATCGCTCTGCTTACCCTGAGCAGAAAATGCTCATTATCAAACTTAGTCAAGGTATTACTGTAATGAAACTATACACCAAGTTTCATCAATCTCACTTAATTAGAACTAAAGTTATCGTGTCCCAAAGCATCAACCAATCAAATTGCTTATCTCTGCTTACCCTAAGCTGAAAATGCTCATCTTCGAACTCCATCAAGGCATTGACCTAATCAACACATACACCAAGTTTGAACATTCTAGCTCAATTAGGAAGAGAGTTATCGTGCCCCAAAGTATCAACCAATCAAATTGCTTATCTCTGCTTACCCTAAGCGGAAAATGCTCATCTTCGAACTCCATCAAGGCATTGACCTAATAAACACATACACCAAGTTTGAACATTCTAGCTCAATTAAAAGTTATCGTGTCCCAAAGCATCAACCAATCAAATTGCTTATCTCTGCTTACCCTAAGCGGAAAATGCTCATCTTCGAACTCCATCAAGGCATTGACCTAATCAACACATACACCAAGTTTGAACATTCTAGCCCAATTAGGAAGAGAGTTATCGTGTCCCAAAGCATCAACCAATCAAATTGCTTATCTCTGCTTACCCTAAGCGGAAAATGCTCATCTTCGAACTCCATCAAGGCACTGACCTAATAAACACATACACCAAGTTTGAACATTCTAGCTCAATTAGGAAGAGAGTTATTGTGTCCCAAAAAGTGTGACGGACAGACAGACGGACAGACAGAAGGACAGACAGACGGACAGACAGACAGACAGACAGACAGACAGACAGACAGACAGACGGACGAACCCATTTTAATAGTCCCCTGCTTTCTTCGAAAGGCGGGGGACAATTAAAAATTTACCTGCAATTCTTTTCTTACGAACATTAACTGGCACAGCTGTGAAGAAAAATGGTTCAAGTCTATCTGGATCTGTAAACAATTACAGAAAAAATGTCTTAGTTACCTTCATAAAGCCTTATTACAAATAAATCACATGGTTTCAGGATGTTGTTTAAAGACCACATAAGATTAAAAATCTTAATTGAATGTACTTATAGCCAATTTGTGACTATATCCATTTTACGACAAGTTCAAACCAATCTGATTAAAATTAATTCAGCTATTGAGGTTTAAGTATCCGAAAGCCAAAAGCGGTTTTCAAATTTTCAATTACAACCTTAATCCGATTGATTGGCTGGTGACGTCACAGGCACTACACATCTATATACATTATCTATACAATACACACCACCAGTTGACAAGTGTGTATGTGTCCAATTAATATGTGACTGGCATAGTCATAATCACCAAATTATCGTCTTGCGTTGTTATAGATTAGACATTTGTGATTGGAATATTTTAGAGTGAATTTAAAATGCCGTATCATGCTGTAGATCCATTTAAGGTGCCACTGTTTAAATAGGCCCCGTGACAACTAAAGACGACCTAAGCAATTAGCGCATTTACCGGTAATTTGGATAACCCTGTAATACTTGATATCCCAAACTATTCTCTATAAGTACAGAAATACAAATGGTGCCAGTCAATTGACGATATATTCATTATTAGCTACATGTATATATAATAATAATAACCATTTCTATACACAAAGAACAACTTTTATTGTAACTCTGTTTGAAATTCACAGCGAATATGGAATTTTCCGATGACCATGCATAGATCACCCTCATTTCTCAGCCAATCAACGCTGGGAATCTTATTGTCATGTACGGTTCCATGCACTATGAGCGTAGTAACTGATGTTAAACTTTGGCGCGAAAATTGCATGGGATTCATGGACATGAATATCAAATACACTTGATCATATGCAGAGTGTCCTGATGCCGTTTGGTGAGTGATTAAACTGTCAATGCAATTGTAAATTACTTTTATTATAAAGAAGATAACCTAATCGCATCACAAAAGTTTATCCCTCGAATAATTTATATTCAGATTTCATATCAAGTCAATTAAATGTTGTTTAAACGCCAGTCAACAAATAAAACGAGGCTACTTGATTACAAAAACACCGGTGAGCAATAATTAATGGGTAAATAATAATTATAAACAATTGTTGAGAGAGAGAGAGAGAGAGAAACGGGGTTTAACGTCCACTTGACACAAACTAGGTCATTTTGGGACTAACATATGGTTTAATTTTATTTACATTATTCGCTTGCGCGTAGGGGTCTTTAGCAGTGGGAGGAAACCGGAGGCCCCGGAGAAAACCCACGAGACTGGACAGGCGACCCTACTCCTTGCCACGTACAACCGGGATACAACTGTTGAGTAAAACTTAATTATTTTATACAATTAATATGTGTGTGTACGATTCTACCATTAGTTCATTCGTGGGTACTACGCACACATTCCACCTAGAGTGATGTCTTTGATCTGGCCGGCGTAAAAAAGATAATTACCTAATCAGCATTCTTAATCCCACTAACAATCCCACTAACAAACACCGAGATGTAAATTAATTTATGACCCCAAGTCTGTATAACTTTACTCAACACTACTTGGCATAATACACAAAGATAGTTAGATGACCCCTCTCAATCTGTCTGTTATTCCATTTAGATGGTTACCAACAAAATTTATTTGTACTATTAATTCTAACGTATATTGAGATATTTTTTCGTATTTCATTTTTACGGTCTATTTCAGAGTAATGAAGTCAAATCCGGCGTACGATGGTAACGGATCTTCATTTACAAATCACTTTTCAATCATAGTTGACTTTTATAATGCATTTTGCATAACCACATCTTTTTACTCCTGTACTCTTGGGAACCTCGTGGTTTTCCTCTGGGTCCTCCGGTTTCCTCCCACTGCTAAAGACCGCTACGCGCAAGTGAATTATTGAAATAAAATTAAACCAAATGTTAGTCCCGAAATGACCTAGTTTGTGTCAAGTGGACGTTAAACCCCATTTCCCTCTCCCCTTTTACTTGGGGAAATTAGATCCACAATACTCTTTTGACGAAAATGTATCTCGAATCGATTGGACTGCACACGATGTTATAGGGTATTATAACATAATTGCTGTCGTGAGAAACGAGATCGACGGTACATTCTGAAACAAATTTCTAAATTGGATCTTAAATTACAATGAATTACGAAACAAATTATTCCCTAGTCAATTGTTTTATTTAATTAGAGGGATTAAGGAATCAGTCAGGCATTAATGAATACACAGGCCGGCTGTATATAGGTAATTAAGAAATAAACATTCTGAATATGGCGTCTGAGGGGATTAAGAGTGTTTTCGATAATTGGCAAAGTAGTTACGGAAGGTCTATTTTTACGACTTTTAGTGAAGATAACTGAATTAATTTCAATCAGATTGGTGTGAACTTGCCGTAAAGTTGATATAGTAACCATTTGCTACATGTATCGTAAAGTTCTCAAGCCCATCTTATGTGTACTTTAAAGTAGCTGATTGAAAGTATCTAGGGTTTTTTGAAAGCTATAAGCACTGACCTCTGTCTGTATAAGTTGACTGCAAATAAATTTTACAAAGTCAAGTTAGTCAATCCCATCTTTTATAAGCTCATGTTTCAGAAAATTAAGATGGGCAGCTAAGAAGAAAAGGGAATAAAGATAGGTTGCCAGGCAACTAAACATACGCCCACAGCAGCTAACTCGTCCGAGCAGTCGACAAGGGTTGTCACATATTTATTCTTTTGTAGGTAATTAGGGCCATAACTCTGGAAGTAATCTACAGAAATTGTTCAAATTCCACAGGCTTTTTCGTTTTACTAATTCAAATAATGCATATAAATTTCATACAGATCGGATGATAACTTTTGTCGTTCGAACGTTCAAAGTTCAACAAAGTAAATCAAGATGTAATTAACATAAATTTGCTGAAACTCAATAGGCTTGTTCGTTTTACTAATTTAAATAATACATATAAATTTCATACAGATCGGATAATAACTTTTGTCGTTAGAGCATTCACAAGGTAAAACAAAGTGAAACAAGGGCCATAACTCACGGCGTAATTAACGTAAATTGCTGAAATTCAATACCCTTCTTCATTTCATTAATCTAAATGATGCATATCAATTTTAAACAGATCGGATGATAACTGTTGTCATTAGAGCGTTCACAAGATTCAACAAAGTGAAACAAGGGCCATAACTCTAGATGTAATTAACGGAAATTGCTGAAACTCAATAGTCTTGTTCGTTTTACTAATTTAAGTGATACATATAAATTTCATACAGATCGGATAATAACTTTTGTCGTTAGAGCATTCACAAGGTAAAACAAAGTGAAACAAGGGCCATAACTCACGGCATAATTAACGGAAATTGCTGAAATTCAATAAGCTTCTTCATTTCACTAATTTAAATGATGCATATCAATTTCAAACAGATCGGATGATAACTGTTGTCATTAGAGTGTTCACAAGATTCAACAAAGTGAAACACGGGCCATAACTCTAGATGTAATTAACGGAAATTGCTGAAATTCGATAGGCTTCTTTGTTTTACTAATTTAAATGATGCATATAAATTTCATACAGATCGGTTGATAACTTTTGTCGTTAGAACGTTCACAAGGTGCAACAAAGTGAAACAAGGGCCATAACTCAAGAAGAAATGAACGGAAACTGCTGAAATTCAATAGGCTTCTTCATTTCACTAATTTAAATGATGCATATCAATTTCATACAGATCGGTTGATAATTTTTGTCATTAGAGCGTTCACAAGATTCAACAAAGTGAAACAAGGGCCATAACTCCAGAAGAAATTAACGGAAGTTATTGAAATTAAATAGGCTTCTTTGTCTCACTAATACAAACAACATATATCAATTTCAAAACAATCGGTTGATAAATATAGTCTGTAGAGTGTTCACAAGAAATTGTGGACGATGGACAGACGGACGGGGCGACGGCAATATACGACCACATTTCCATGTGGGCGTATAAAAAACAATTACCATTTGCCTCATCTATTAATCTGGCAATATGACTTAACAGATGGTCCCTCATCTTGGCTCTGGCACGACTTTCATTTCCAAAACTTGTGTATGTCTCTTTGCACTTCTCAGGCATCAAATAACATTTGAAAGTGAAGTTTTTTGTCATTTCATTTGAGCTAATGTCAGCAAATAAACTAATTACAGCTTTATCAGATAAAGCCTGTATCTGGTCTAGATTTAAAACTTCCAAAGATTGAATACTCCGTTTGGTCAGCTGTAAAACAAGCAAAATAATTACTATTGAATATACCAGTAATCGATCATTTCATAGTTCCGTTAAATGTGACGCAAGGGATTTAACTCTCATGATGTATATTAATATCATTTGACCCATTGGTTGTACAAAGATTAATCAGACAAAGGAATTGAACTATCTTTGAGTTTATTTCAGCAGTTAGTAATAGATTGTACATCAATGATATAAATCAACACATCAAATAGAACTGTAGTCATATAATAAAAGGATACAAATAAGGCAGTTTTACAAAGATTTTGATGAATAACTAGAGTAAACTTTTTGTTGAAGTGTGGCATATAAATAATGTATTAAAATGCATTTAAATATTACAGATGTTACTTAAAATTTGCATTGGGAATGAGCAACAGACTATTTAACATATTAAAATAGATGCTTCCTTGGTTTCTCTATTCTAAAAATATATATTCTAAAAGACAATGTACATTGGCATGAGTTGATATTCAGTATATTGAAAGAACAGATCGAAATATGCCAAGTAACATTCATAAAACTACTTTTATTAACTCAACAGTTCTCTGTATTCTAATATCTCATACACATTCAAGAAGATGAAGGGCTTATTTACATGTATTAATACTTTGACATTGTTTAATCAGCTTTTAATTTACCTTTTTGGGCATCTTACTTTCAAACCGGGGTTCTTTTTCCAATGTAGCTGTGGCCACCTGAGCAAGTACATCAAGGGACATGTATGGACTTTGACTGTCATTATCACTTTCGTATGGATCATGTTTTCTCTGAAGACTGCCTTTTGTATCTTTACGCACAGTATTTCCTTAAACAAATAATTGAAAAGCATTGCAACACCCAAATAGGAAGTTAGCAATTCACAGAAGCTAATATGTACTCAGATTATTAAACATTTACTTAAAGATACAGTATGTAAGATTTAGATAAAGAGTTAGCCATTCTTGCTATTATAGTTCGAAAATAGATAATGCAAAATGAATATATTGAAAATTTCATTCGAATTACTCTACTGTGAGTGAAGATATTAGCCTTTGAAGGTTTGACAAGATGTGTGCATTAATTGCCACCACTGTACTGGTTGTTCGAAGCTAAGCCAAACTTCTCCATTTTTAAATGAAATCAGGACATGGCTGAACTGTTCTAATCTACTTAATATCGCAGATACATGTATACGATGGTATCGAGAGTTGATTATAGTATTGTCATGTTAATAAATGTCTAATTAATAGTTTATATAACATTTCAGGCCTAAAGAAAGACCTGCAACAGGCATATTTAGCTCTTGCATAAGCATGTTTATGAAAACAAATACCAATGTTTAATAAACTACCAGCTTAGATTCAATCCGATTTAAAATATGCACATCAATTTGGTTCATGGGCAAATAAAGATGGTGGCCATCTTGTTAAATAGGGAGTAGTACAGATCAATGGAATTTTCAATTTGTTATATGTTTGTAAATACTGAACGAAATTGAACTATTTTGGAATGACATTCCTATTAGAGATTCATCTTTCACAATATTGTAGTTTGCATAGAGCCTATTAACTTGGCGATGTGTTCGATCCTGGTGTTGACTGAGAATCCCCCTTGTCAGAGGTGCCGAACAGAGATAATGACAAGGGACAGCGCACTGTTGTTTGGATGGGATGAAATACTGAGGTCCTGTGTGCACATGCATGTAAAAGAACCCTTGAAAGGTGGAACTTGAAATAAAAAGTTGCTTTAGTGCCGCTGTTCAGGCAAAATTTCCCTCATAGCACACTGTATGGTGTATGTCCGTCTTCATTAGCTCGATCTGAGGACGTTAAACCCATTTCATTTCGTACTGGCAAAATCAAGAATATAAGATTATAATAGCAAAAATTGCCCATATAGCACACTGTATTGCGTATGCCCGTCTTCATTAGCTCAGTCTGAGCACGATCGTAGGATGTTAAACCCATTTCAATTTGTACTGCCAAATCAAGAATATACATATAACAAGCCAAACAGTGAGGCTGATGTCCCCCGCCGAAATAGGAAAATAATTAGAGGACACATATAAATTTATCACAAATTATCTTTTACAAAGTATTGAACAATCAAACAGTATATCTTTACTTATAGTCTAACAATCAAAGTAGGAGAGTTATTGTTTTCCAAAGTCTCGACCAATCAAATTGCGTATCGCTCTGCTTACCCTGAGCAGAAAATGCTCATTATCAAACTTAGTCAAGGTATTACTGTAATGAAACTATACACCACGTTTCATCAATCTCACTTAATTAGAACTAAAGTTATCGTGTCCCAAAGCATCAACCAATCAAATTGCTTATCTCTGCTTACCCTAAGCGGAAAATGCTCATCTTCGAACTCCATCAAGGCATTGACCTAATCAACACATACACCAAGTTTGAACATTCTAGCTCAATTAGGAAGAGAGTTATCGTGCCCCAAAGTATCAACCAATCAAATTGCTGCTTACCCTGAGCAGAAAATGCTCATTATCAAACTTAGTCAAGGTATTACTGTAATGAAACTATACATCAAGTTTCATCAATCTCACTTAATTAGAACTAAAGTTATCGTGTCCCAAAGCATCAACCAATCAAATTGCTTATCTC
Organism: Patella vulgata; assembly: GCF_932274485.2. Lineage (NCBI taxonomy): Eukaryota > Metazoa > Mollusca > Gastropoda > Patellidae > Patella > Patella vulgata. The sequence goes on from NC_065883.2 coordinate 36,304,128, forward strand.
TGCTTACCCTAAGCGGAAAATGCTCATCTTCGAACTCCATCAAGGCATTGACCTAATCAACACATACACCAAGTTTGAACATTCTAGCTCAATTAGGAAGAGAGTTATCGTGCCCCAAAGTATCAACCAATCAAATTGCTTATCTCTGCTTAGCCTAAGCAGAAAATGCTCATCTTCGAACTCCATCAAGGCATTGACCTAATAAACACATACACCAAGTTTGAACATTCTAGCTCAATTAAAAGTTATCGTGTCCCAAAGCATCAACCAATCAAATTGCTTATCTCTGCTTACCCTAAGCGGAAAATGCTCATCTTCGAACTCCATCAAGGCATTGACCTAATCAACACATACACCAAGTTTGAACATTCTAGCCCAATTAGGAAGAGAGTTATCGTGTCCCAAAGCATCAACCAATCAAATTGCTTATCTCTGCTTACCCTAAGCGGAAAATGCTCATCTTCGAACTCCATCAAGGCATTGACCTAATAAACACATACACCAAGTTTGAACATTCTAGCTCAATTAGGAAGAGAGTTATTGTGTCCCAAAAAGTGTGACGGACAGACAGACGGACGGACAGACGGACAGACAGACGGACGAACCCATTTTAATAGTCCCCTGCTTTCTTCGAAAGGCGGGGGACAATTATTGCAAAATTTAAATTTTATTGTCTTCATTTCACTATCTATTCTCATTGTAAAATCTTCAGAAATTATTTTATGAAATCAACTGAAACTTATATAAACCAGCGGCTGCCAGGCAGGATACGCCCACATTTTCGAGAGATGGATAGAGAACGAGCTAAAAAGAAAGTGATTTTTCCTACAATCAAGGGCCATAATTCAGGAAATTACAATTCGATATGTGCAAATATCGAAAGGAACCAAGATCTGTGGGTTATAAACTTACATTTCAAGTTTCAACAAATCGGATAAAAATTGTGACCTCTATAGGGTCCACAACCTTGATATACCATATTTTTACGCTATTTGAGAACGAGGAGCAGCCATTTTGTCTGTCAGTTTTGGGCCGATTTTCACGAAATTCGAATACAGCCGTCCTTAGGGTGTAACGGTGAAATAATAATACAGCTTTTTAAATCGGATAAAAATTATGACCTCTATAGGGTCCACAAGCTAAAAACTCGATTTTTCGTACAATCAGTCGTCCATAATTCAGGAAGTTACGGTCCGATATATGCGAATATCGAAAGGAACCGAGATCTTTGGGTTATAAACTTACATTTCAAGTTTCAACAAAATCGGATAAAAATTGTTGACCTCTATAGGGTCCACAACCTTGACATACCATATTTTTACGCTATTTGAGAACAAAGGGCGGCCATTTTGTCAGTCATTTTTGGTCCGATTTTCACGAAATTCAAACTCGGCCGTCCTTAGGGTGTAATGGTGATATAATAATACGTTTTTTTAAATCAGATAAAAAATTATGACCTATATAGGGTCCACAAGCTAAAAACGTGATTTTTCGTACAATCAGGGGCCATAATTCAGGAAGTTACAGTCCGATATGCGCGAATATCGAAAGGAACCGAGATCTTTGGGTTATTAGCATACATTTCAAGTTTAAACCATATCGGATAAAAATTGTGACCTCTACAGTGTTCACAAGCTAAAAACGTGATTTTTCGTAAAATCAGGGGCCATAATCCATGAAGTTACAGTCCGATACATGCCAATATCGAAAGGAACCGAGATCCTAGGGTGATAAACCTATATTTCAAGTTTCATTGAAATCCGATAAAAATTGTGACCTGTAGACTGTTCACAAACAATTGTGGACGGACGGACAGGGGCGACGACAATATACGTCCACATGAAAATGTGGGCGTATAAAAATAACTACACTGGTTGTTCGAAGCTAACTCTCGCTCCTCCATTTTTAGCTTAAATCAAAATACGGTTGAACTGTTCTAATCTATTTAATATCGGAGAAATCCGATGCCATCGAGAGTTGATTATGGCCTGGATAAGTTAATTAATGTTTAATTAATAATTTAGATAACATTTCATGCCTAAAGAAAGACCTGCAATAGGCAGATTTAGCTCTTGCATAATGTATGTTTAAAGATACATTCCCGCATACAAACTTTGTGAATTGATGATATATTTGGACTAAAAACATTCAAAGTAACCAATCTATCAAAAATTTGCTTCAATTCCCACTCAAAACTTGGTATTCCCTGGGGATACCTATAGCTATAAGTAAGCTGTTGTTAGATGCAATGTCTGTCAACTTAGTTTCATTGTTGGAGGCCTTAGTAAATTCTTAATTGACTTGTAGAAGTAGCAGATCGTTTAATGGGTCGACATTTCGGGTGGTGTCGACCCATTAAACGATCTTCAACTTCTACACGTCTGTTGTGTATCCTGTTGAGCGGGGATTCTTTAATTTTATTTTACTACTCCGCCCCGCCGGTATCATCTTTTGATCCAGTCTCCACGCAGATGTATCAGCCTGTCCAGCTTTAATTACTCTCTAAGTAAAGGGAGTGTTGCCGTACCCTTTTCCTGTTTCCTAAATTCTTAATTATTTCTGTCAACTTCGTTTTCCGCTGTTTATTTGCTGAGTCTTTGTACATTGACACCTCTCAATGTTTCCAAAACCACCTAACTATTTGACCAAGAAATAACAACCGCTCCCTCACTTAAGCTGGTACACAATAAGCTGGCAGATAACAGTCGGGTTGCTAGTTATTGATACCCTGACAATTTTGCCCAGTGCTTGCCCCATGGGCGTTTTTCGGGTAATCCAGTATTTTTCTAGTAAGATTGGGTGTCTATACTTTCCATATACATGTATACCAAATTTGACATACTTTTATTAGAAATAACCACCCGGTAAATACTTTTCTGGTAAAGTATCTTTAAGTAAGGAACTTTTATATAAGGACTATATAAGCAGTAAATTTAATCAGTCGATCAGTTAAAAAGATGCTGTAGATACCTTTATCTATGGTGGGTTAAACACATATTATGCAAGAGCTAAATCTGCCTATTGCAGGTCTTTCCTTTCTTTAAACTATCAATTATACATTATTAACAAAACAAGACCATAATCAACTCTCGATGGCATAGGATACTCAATATTATAACTAGATTAGAACGGTTCGCCATTTAAAAATTTTATTAAAAAATGGCAAAGCGAGGCTAAGTCTCGAATATACCAGTACCCTGGTTACCACAATGCACACATCTTGCCAAAACTACAAACAGTGATAACTTAACTCAGAATGAAGTAATTTGAATGAAATTTTCAATATTTTCATTTTAAATTAATTATCTATTTTTGAGCTATTATAGCAAGAATGGTCAGCTCTTTATCTAAATCTTACATTATGTATCTTTAAGCAACCGATAAAATTCAATGTTGACAGAAAATATATCTATAATAATCTTCTTTATATTAACAGAAGTTCATGGGTATCATATTTTGTCTTTTATTCAGTTTGCAAGGACTTGTGATAAAATTTTGATAAATCATTGTGGGGATATCATAGTAGAATATAATGGTACAGTGAACTATGATAAGAAAAATATCCAAATTTATCAATAAGCATGCCATCATAATATGTACCGTATGACAATCCTTACCTTAGTTTAACCTATTTATCATAAACTAAATAAAAAGTTATATTTTTTTAATATTCATTTAAAAGGGAGCTTTTAGTACACTGAAATCATTCACACTATAAGCTATCTCCTCACAAAGCTAATTTCAGTACAAAGTCAGTTGGAAATCAGTCACACTAAACCAATCTACTGATTGTTTGCTGGCTGACTGATGGGCCTATATGAAATGTTATAGATAGATATGATAAAAATATACAAATTTAAAAGATTGCAAGCACAGCAAGTCAACAAACCTTGTAAAAGCAAATGATAACTACAAGACTATCTTATTATACGAAACATATGGAAAGCTAGGGGAAAAACTATTCAAATTCAGAAGATCATTAGGGTGCCAATTCAACAAAGGTTTTAAGAACATTGTAAAATAAAGGGCAAATACGACTAGTATTCTATTTTGCAAACAGAATGATCGTCAGCTAAATTTTTTTTTACAAAACCATACATCCCACTCCGGTCGGCATAGTTGACAAAAAAATTTAAAAAAATAAAAACCTCTATAATTTTCTAAAGTCAATTTGAAATTATTACCAGTATCAGATGAGTTATATTTGTCCCTGAATTTGATAATGTCCATTACGGACACGAACATTATTATAGACTTGACATAATACTTATTTCGCCCCTGCTTAATTATTTTTTTTATTTTTAAACGATTTTCTGGCGCCTCTGTTGATTTGTCCAAAAAGTATTGTGAAGTTTGCGTTCTTTCAAGTTTCTATGCTACGGCCAGGGAAAATTGACAATTGGGGTATATAAATTGATATATAATTAAGCTTATAGTTACTAATTTGTAGATGTTGCTCTGTTTTAACAATGTCATGAAAGATAACTTTTGTGTATTGATATAATTCAACCGAAAATATGCTCGTTAATAACCAGCCGAAGATACCCATGTGTTGCTGCTGTACGTTACATTATACCACGTGGTTTATATCAACGAATGCGCGTTCACGATATACCAAATAATATTTAGTTATTTAAATTATCTTTTAATTATAAAATCAAATAAAGTTAGGCATAATAAATGAAGGTGTACAAATCTAATGCAATTTACTGTGGAACGCGACTAGTACTGAACTGTTGGCGCCATGAAGTAGCACACAGAGATTCGCGCCGAAAAGTTACAGCTCCCTGTCTGGTCCGCCATTTTTGCATCGTCTGTCACGAAAACATTGAAAGCTAAGTCGACAATACTGCCCGGATAACAGTCTCGATGTCTATATCGACTGTTATATATGAGAATATCCCCCACTGTATATAACTACCATTGTTGTGAAAGTAACCAAGCATTATTAAAACAATACATATCAAAACTTCAACATTTTGATACAATGTTGTCGCTTGCGTTGTATCGTAGCAGCCGACGTGTTGCTTCACATGCCATTTTCAACCACCAGTTTTGCTGTCTTCAACCCAGAACATATTCTGTTTGAAAGCTACTCTAAAAAGTACAGTAATTCGCGTTCATTACCGTTTTTTGTACGCTCTCTTAAATTCTTTTTTGATGTCTTTTCCTTTTGTCTTTGAGTCGCCATTTTCGTCTTCTTGGGCGACTCGTCTGCTACCGATCAAAAAGGATTACCTTTTTCAGGACGGTACGTCTATTTTTTAGCAGTGGTTATGTTGGTTTTGTATGTTATAAACTTGTGATATTGTATCCTACCATCTTGTGCTCATTTTTAAAATGTCAAGCATCGATTTGAGGCTTTGGATAGAAGTGATATTCCTTAAATTAATTTTCAATTGTTTATCAGTTCAACATTGTGGAATTTAGAACGTACTGTTGAATCTTGGGATGACCTTTATAACCCTAATAAAAGTGCATGCCACAAGCTAGCAGACGAAAATTGTAGATATTGTAATAGTTACATCTATGATTTAAGTTGAATCAGCTTTGTTTTCATAGTTTGGGTAATATAAAACTTTATTTTTATTTTATTTTTTTTTAAATGACATAAGAGTAGATGTGATTAATGCTGCACGCGTCCTCTCTGTGTGTATTCAATATACTTTGGCAGGTGCCCGGATTGTTTAGTCACGTGTCCTACGGAATTAACCGAACCAGAGTCCGATTGCACAGTATTTTAGCGGGAACGGAGAAATTAAAAGGAAAATCTAACGCAGGATTAAATATAGCCCAGCGTTTTCTCCTTGTTATATAATTCATTGTCGATTATCAATTGAAATGTCGAATATTACCGATGATGAATTGATGGAAGAATTTGAAACGTTCGGTATTGAACTTGAAGAAGATGGTAATGTTTCGAACAGATGTAAGTCAAAGTGTTTCTACTTTTGCATCTCTCTTCTACTAAGTTCTAGTAGTAGTACTCTGTGACCTGTCACAACACCTGAAATGGGGGGGGGGGGTCCTCAAGACAAAAATCATTCACAACACCTTTAGTGCCTTTATTTTGGTGTCTAATAATAAACGTGCTTGAGATGATACTGAACAATACAAAATGGATGAAAATCAACTTTGGAAAATATGAAGCAAATATACCATTCAGCAATTATTTAGGCCTAGCACTGCGCAGCTACAGCCGTACAGGATAAACAAAACGTGGGAAATCACAAAGTCTCACAGAGATACCATGGCCCTTATTCACGAAAACTTAAACTAAGATACAATCGAAATTTTAAGAAATACTGCAATTCGATTGGCTGACCAGTAAAATCAATTTGCATATCCAATTTGCATATTGGTCAGCCAATCGAATTGCAGTATTTCTTAAAATTTCGATTGTATCTTATTTTAAGTTTTCTTGAATAAGGCCATTAAGGGCCCTGAATATATACACTAAAACCGTCAAGACTTCAAATTTTGAAAACTATCTTTGTTTTAGCACATCACGTCCATATAATTAAACTTTTTTTATACGCCCACATTTTCATGTCGACGTATTGTGCTGTCGCCCCTGTCCGTCCACAATTTGTTTGTGGACACTCTTACAGGTCACAATTCTTATCCGATTTTGACAAAACTTGAAATATAGGTTTATCTCCAAAAGATCTCGTCTGCTTTCGATATTGGCATGTATCGGATCGAAACTTCATGGATTATGGCCCCTTTTTGTACGAAAAATCCTGTTTTTAGCTTGTGGACCCTATAGATAGGGCTATGAATGCAAAATCGATTTATTAATGGATTTATTTACAAATAAGCCTATTTGATAAAGCTACATTTAAATAGCATAAAACTGTTTACAGATTGAAGATATCTTAAAGGACCTAAGTCCGTAACTCAAAATCCTCCAAAATCTTCGACATCGAAAACACGAATTATTGGTCAATTTAAATCAACATTGATGATGTAAACTTACCGGGAAAAGATGAGCTTCTGATATCCGATATTTAAGATAAAATAATTTTTTTAACATTGGTACACGAATCGTGTACCATAATGCACTTCAGCCCCAGTTGTATTGAGAGACTTGAGGAACAAGGCTAGACACATTGCACCAAATCAAATGGAGTTATGTAGACTAGAATAACTAGACGCTAGAAATTTGCACTCGATTGAGATTGCTGACTTATTTCGCCAAACATAACTGATTTGAAATTGGAGTAAAAACGGAAACCATTAAATGTAAATCAGTTTATATACATTCATATTACAGTATTATATGCGTTGCGACCCACTTTTGTGAATTTCTAGGTCCCAAATGTTAGCGATTTAGCTCCTTTAATCTTTATTAGAAGCCAAGATATGAACATTTATGTTCGGTGAATCGGGGTACTTTTTGTCTAAAATTTTATATAGACTCTTATAGAGAAAGTCTCAAGCAATTGAAAATAGACTGAAAGGTCACAGGGGTCAATGGCACAAAATTCAGGAATTAACAATGGATCAGAAGCACATAATTATGCATAATACCTGGACAAAATATCCGATCTTGCTGAAAATTGGCACAACGCACGCCCAATCGACACTCTAAAGTATGACGAAAATAAAACCATTGGTCGACAACGATGTTGGCCATTTTGAATAAAATAAAAACAAAAAACGCGTAATATTGTTGAAATCGTAACGATATTGGCCATTTTGAAATCCAAGATGGCTGCCACAATTCCAAGATGGCAGCCTCCAGCGTCAACAAACTATTTTATCGCAAACCAAAAAAATAAAATTGAACAAATGTCATCATCCAACATATCAAACTGAAGCAAATCTAAACAGCAATTCAAAAATAACACATTTGCACTTTTACAACCATTACAGTAATAACAGACCAGGCAGTAATAACAGACCAGGCAAATATAACTAAGGATTCAAAAAAAAAATCAAAAAGTATCATGTTTATAAGTATTTTCTGTGATAGAAAGGTTATGCAATGTTGCATTAGCAATTTAGCAAAGGGAGGTAATCGTACATGAGTTCACTCCCCTTAGACCACAAATGTGATTAATTTGACAAAATTTTTTTGAAGGTTCTGACTAATTTGTACAAAACTGATCATCTTTGGTTGCTCAGTGAACATACCAAGAAACATATTCGTTTTAAATTCCATTTTTGTCTGTCAACTCAAAATATTTATAATAACAGTCATTCTATTACTGCATTTTATTAATGATACTGACTCTTGTAAAATTAAGGATGAAGTTAATATTGAGCCGTGATTTTTTCCCTTCCCAAACAAGAAAACCAACAGATTTTACAAATCCACTAGCAAACTAATATTACAAACATGTAACTATAAAGTGCAATAAAAAATTGTGCTGTATAAATAGTGCTGAATCAAAGCATTACACTAATGAATATTTTACTTATATGTTCACTTAAGTATTTACAATATATCCTTTAGTTTTACTGTTTATTTTGGTGCTTTTTTCAGCAACAAAATGTTTTTTTACGTAGTAGGTTTTTGTAGCCCTACTCTCAACCCTCCTCCTTTGAAAGCTCAGGCTTGGAACCGGCCTCGGCAGATTTAAACAGGATAACAGTTGTAAAGACAACACACACAAGAAACCAATTACAATAACACACGATATAAGGAACAATTATGAAGATAAACACACGTCGAATGCTATATAGTAGTATTTTTTCATTCCTTTGTCTTTAAAATGGAATTTGTCTGTCAAAAGATCTATAGGAACTTGAATATTTCTGAAAAAAACAAATAAAAGACTTGATAATTGCTTTTCTCTGAGATTCACAAATACTTGAGGTAAGATCGGTAGATTTTGAGAAATTTTCCCACTCAACAATACTCCCTACATACTTGTCTGAAGCCATAAGGTTTGCAGATACATAATACTGCTACATAAAAGAGGCATAACATTATTGGATATAAAAGTATTGGTCATTTAATTTTTCTTCATAACTTTTGAAATACCGGTAATTCAAAAAGTCTTTGCAAGTCATAATTAGATTTCAAAATATACTATTCAAAAAAAGTAGGGGATATTTGATTTTGGGGGCATTATACTAAAATATGCAAATGACTACGAAAAAAGTCACTATAGAACCTAACAGAAGAAACATTTCCAGTTACATGTGACGCCCAAACGCACCAATAGCTACCGCATGGAATGCAGGTGATGCTTGGGATCATCATGGGGGTCCAACCCAAGATTTGCACGACTCTGACTTTGAATGTTACAGTCATTGTGGCATTGAATTCCAGGGTGGAAACATCAGTTTAATTGTTTTAGTGACCAGAAAACAAATTTTGATATGCGTCGGCTTACCCAAAATGAAAGGTTACGTGCCCTTGGCATGCTACAGATCGGCACAACACAGGCGGTTGTGGCGCGGACGATGAATGTTTCTCAGTCTGTCATAAGCAGGCTATGGTCCAGATACCGTGATACACAATCTGTACAGGACAGACCACGCTCAGGTCGACCAAGGGCGACAACTCAAGCCCAGGATCGATTTATCCGTACCTTGGCCTTGAGAAATCGTGTCATCACAGCAAATCAGATCAGCGCTCGTCTTCAAACAGACACTGGTGTGAGAGTGAGTGGCCAGACGATTCGGAATCGACTGCATAGGGGTCACCTTCGCGCCCGACGTCCTCGCGTGATCCCTTGTTTGAGAGATCATCACATTCAGGCAAGACGTCGTTGGTGTAGGGATCGTCAACACTGGGATAATCGACGCTGGAGCAATGTGATGTTTTCAGATGAGTCAAGGTTCACTGTTGATTTTTTGGACAGACGTAGGAGGGTGTGGCGTCGTCGAAACGAGCGCTTCCAAGACGTTAACGTCATCAGACATGATCGATTTGGGGGTGGTTCTGTTATGGTGTGGGGAGGCATCACTGTTGCTGGAAGAACGGCTTTACATGTTGTTGCAGGGCGTGTTACAGGCCAGTACTACTGGGACAACATCTTGGCAGTCCATGTTGTGCCGTTCGCACGACGTCATGGCCGCCGTTTCATCTTCCAGGATGACAACGCAAGATGTCACAGGGCCAGGATCGTTACAGGTTACCTCCAACAACAGAACATCACCACATTACCTTGGCCAGCACTGAGTCCCGACCTCTCCCCCATCGAGCATGTTTGGGACATGCTTGGACAGAGGTTACGTCAACGTCAACAACGTCCTGCCAATGTCCAAGAACTTGCTGCTGCGTTGCAACAGGAATGGGACAATCTGGACCAAAATGACCTTAGACGTCTCATTAGGAGTATGCCACGTCGGATCAATGCTTGTTTGGCAAACAGAGGAGGATTTACCCGTTACTGACTTGGTTGTGATGCTGTGGTAACTTTGCTGTTTGACCCCGGGTATCATTTTACCCTTATAATGGTCAGTCTGTGCCTTACTTAGTCTAACGATCATTTGGAATAAATCGATGAATGTGAACTTCATTTCATTTTGTCATTTGTTTCTTCGTCAGTTTCATTAGGTGACTTTAATAACACTTAAAAATCAAATATAACTTGAAATATAGGTTTATCCCCAAATGATCTCGGCTGCTTTCGATATTGGCATGTAACGGATCGAAACTTCATGGATTATGGCCCCTGATTGTATGAAAATCACGTTTTTAGCTTGTGGACCCTATAGAGGTCACAACTTTTATCCGATTTTGTTGAAAATTGAAATGTTAGTTTATAACCCAAAGATCTCGGTTCCTTTCGATATTTGCGCATATCTGACCGTAACTTCCTTAATTATGGCCCCTGATTGTACGAAAAATTGCGTTTTTAACTTGTGGACCCTATAGAGGTCATAATTTTATCCGATTTAAAAAAACGTATTATTATATCACTGTTACACCCCAAGGACGGCTGAGTTCGAATTTTGTGAAAATCCACCCAAAACTGACAGACAAAATGGCCGCCCTTCGTTCTCAAATAGCGTAAAAATATGGTATATCAAGGCTGTGGATCCTATAGAGGTCACAATTTTAATCCGATTTTGTTGAAACTTGAAATGTAAGTTTATAACACAAAGATCTCGGTTCCTTTTCATATTTGTGCATATCGAATTGTAATTTCCTGAATTATGGCCCTTGATTGTAGGAAAAATCACTTTCTTTTTAGCTTGTTCTCTATCCATCTCTCGAAAATGTGGGCGTATCCTGCCTGGCAGCCGCTGGTGGTTGATTAAAATCAACAGCTTCAATCTCAATGTACTTAGTGTAGACATGTTCAACTTTTCAGAAAATTTTCCATTCCAATGAAATGAAATTTTTTTCTTGACTGCAATAATATAACGGAATTGTGATATTAATTTCTTTTTCAAATAATGCATAATTTAATTCTTACTTCTATATTCATCAATATGGCTGACTTTATACCATTCATTGATTTTGATTTTAATATTTTGATTTAAACCACTTAAAGTGATTGCCCTAAGCAAGAATGGTCTTGACTGTACTATTATAATCTTTGAGGTGCCAATAGGCTTATTAGTAGAAAGCTCGAAATAAAGATTTATACATTTAACAATGCAGTCAGATCAGTGCCAATCAAGTGTTGACGCTTTTATTTACGGCTTAAAGCTTATTAACTAATTCTATGTTATTGTAAAACTTTTACCCAATGAAATTTATATATTAATTTAACTTCTTACATTTGATTCTATAAATTTTTATCCCTAAATTTATCTTTAATCTGATTTGTTGAAATGATTGTCTTTTTGTCTGTATGCAAATTAGTTTGTTTAAAAGACCCCTACACAGACAGAAGAGATGATGAAAATATACAGGGAGATCAGATGAGATAGGAGAGAAGATTAAGATGTTTAGTAACCCCTTGATATGATCTTGTAAATAAAGTATTTTTAAACTGTATCTAAAGTAATTTTGAAATGGATTTGGAATTGGACTTATAATGCAGTGACCACCTTCACTATAATGCTTCTCCACAAATGAGCTATACACCCCCAATCCTAGCTCATCTACAAATATTACATATGTATCACCTGGGTGCATATTCCAACGCAGAATAGCCCCGAAACACGTGGGTGATAATAATATCAATATCGGGTGAAGCCATAGGCCTACTGATACTATTACCAGTACTAAGTGTAAATCTGCTGCTAACACCTTTACACGTAATATGAAGTAGGTAGATGATTTAGTCTTCTGTCGTACTGATTTTTTTTTTATCAGGCCTAGGCCTATAAAAAATTTCACTTGAATTTATATTGACAATTCAATGATTCTATTTTAAGTAGGCCTACCTGTAAGTAAACTTACCAACATCAACAATTAACCAACAAAACTGACAGTGACAAAGTCAAGACTTCTAGCTAAAAAAAAAAAAAATATTGTAACATGTAGATTACAAAACAATGACAACTTACTGCTGATTGAAGCAGAAGACTGTACCATCCAGGCGTTTTTATTTCTGTTTTGCTGTAAACAGACATACACGTCATAAGCTGGATGAATAGGACTACATAACGGCTCCGGAATTTTGAATGAGACATGCTGGTTTACGTATGTCACCAATAGGGGTGATGATTTTCCGTTTCAGAAAATAGCAAATTCCGTTTTAAGTATTTTTAATTCCGTTATTTTCTGTTTCAGAGCTGACCATATTCTGTTTTTTCGAGATAAAATGTTATTTTATGAATAAATGAATAAAACATCTTAAATTGCCTTTTATTACAAAACGGATCATTTTAAACCAATGATAACAAATGTTGAATTGTGAATGACTTTTAATGTTCAATGACTAGTTATTCTTTAAACCTGTTTCCCGAATTAAATAACAGAAAATTACATCTTGTGAGCTCGTTTCATCTTTTTAGCAGACGAAGCCATTTTTCTCAGCTGCTAGTTGTAGTCGCAATTTATCCAGACATCTTCGTAGTTACTACCGTTTCTTTGAGAATAAGGGCTGGATTCACAAGGCTACGGTATATTTGTGATGTCACGTGGTTAATGCGGATAAACACGAGTCACGAGCCCGGCAGTAAAATAAGAAGTAAATGAAACGATTTTTACTTTTATGAAGTGACAGAAGTTTTTTTTAAAGACATATATACATTACAATGTTTAATTCAAGTTAAACTACAAGTAATTGTATACAGGGATACATGAAAGACAGGTTTTCGTTTCGATTAAAATTATGATTCCTAAATGATGAAATGAAAGTAGCTAAATACTAAAATAGACAGTAACAAAACCACGCGATATCATTCAATATTTCCGATTTTTATGAATAAAAAGATGAAATACTTGGATAACTGCAAAATTGTTTTGAGTTTGTGTTTAGTATCAGCAAATATCGGCTTTTCCGTCTTTTTCCGTGTGAGATTTCAAATTCCGTTTTGAGTGGACAATTCCGCAATTTCCGCGTTTTTTCCGCGATCAAGGAAAATCATCACCCCTACACCAACATGACATTGCAATAACGCAATAGAAACTGTTTTTTAAAGTGGAGAAATGAATTTCCAACATCATTTCGTGAAAATCGGCCCAAAATTGACAGATAAAATGGCCGCCGTTCGTTTTCAAATAGCGTAAAAATATGGTATTTCAAGGTTGTGGACCCTATAGAGGTCACAATTTTAATCCAATTTTGTTGAAACTTGAAATGTATGTTTATAACCCAAAGATCTTGGTTCCTTTCGATATTCGCGCATATCGAACCGTAACTTCCTGAATTATGGCCCCTGATTGTACGAAAAATCGTGTTTTTAGCTTGTGGACCCTATAGAGGTCATAATTTTTATCCGATTTAAAAAAACGTATTATTATATCACCATTACACCATAAGGACGGCTGGGTTCGAATTTCATGAAAATTGGCCCAAAACTGACAGACAAAATGTCCATCCTTCGTTCTCAAATAGCGTAAAAATATGGTATATCAAGTTTGTGGATCCTATGGAGGTAAGTTTAAAACCCCAAGATCTCGGTTCCTTTCGATATTCGCGCATATCGGACCGTAACTTCCTGAATTATGGCCCCTGATTGTACGAAAAATCACGTTTTTTAGCTTGTGGACCCGATAGAGGTCATAATTTTTATCCAATTTAAAAAAACGTATTATTATATCACCATAACACCCTAAGGATAAATGAGTTCGAATTTCGTGAAAATCAGCCCAAAAATGACAGACAAAATGGCTGCCCTTCGTTCTCAAATAGCGTAAAAATTGGGTATATCTAGGTTGTGGACCCTATAGAGGTCACAATTTTTATCCAATTTTGTTGAAACTTGAAATGTAAGTTAATAACCCAAAGATCTCGGTTCCTTTCGATATTCGCGCATATCGGACAGTAACTTCCTGAATTATGGCTCCTGATTGTACAAAAAATCGCGTTTTTAGCTTTTGGACCCATTAGAGGTCATAATTTTTATCCTATTTAAAAAATCGCATTATTATATTACAGTTACGCCCTAAGGACGAATGAGTTCGAATTTCGTGAAAATCGACCCAAAATTGACAGACAAAATGGCCGCTGTTCGTTCTCAATTAGCGTAAAAATATGCTATATCAAGGTTGTGGACCCTATAGAGGTCACAATTTTAATCCGATTTTGTTGAAACTTGAAATGTAAGTTTATAGCCCAAAGATCTCGGTTCCTTTCGATATTTGTGCATATCGGACCGTAACTTCCTGAATTATGGCCCCTGATTGTACGAAAAATCGCTTTCTTTTTAGCTTGTTCTCTATCCATCTCTCGAAAATGTGGGCGTATCCTGCCTGGCAGCCGCTGGTTTTTTTAATATTATCAAATCCCGTAAATGACACCTCATTTGTATTTTGATATGAATTAAATGTATTCCACAGTTGTTTAAATTAAAAAAATAAAAATTTGTATTTAAAACTAGAACTGCGATGCAGTAATGACGGGTTTCACCGGTGCCCCGTTACCCTTGAACATATGTCACTTCCGGTAACGATGAAACCATTAAACAGGTTTCCATTTAAGCATTGCACAAATCACATAAAATGTACGCAGAATCAACCAAATCCGGCAATATCAATTCATTGTATACATTCATTACATGTAAGTGATCCTGACAACATTACATTACTTCCGGTGATAATGAAAATGTTAAATTAGTTTCATGAAATCAGAAATAGCATAAGGCATCACATGGTGAAAATTTTATGTAAATCAAATAATATTTGCCACTTTTATAGACCAAAATCCTTGAAAAGTGACTTGTAGAAAATCGTCTATTTCTCTGCAGCCGTACAAGTTAGAAACCATTTTTTGGTATTTGTATGATCGTGTGGGTTCATTCTATTTGTTGATTGGAATCAAATATCATAATTTTAAAAACAATACAAATCAGACTCATTTGAATAAAATATCTGTTTTGAAGGCTAAAACTACAGTTTTTGCCACAATGACGTTACTTCCGGTAACACTAAAAGTGTTAAATTACTTGTATGGAATCGTAAATGGCATTAGGTATCACACACGGGGAATTTTATGAAAATCGAACAATAATTGACACTTTTATGGACCAAAAACCTTGAAAATTTACCTGTTGAAAATCGTCTATTTCTCTGCAACTGAACAAGTTAGAAACCATTTTGTGATATCTATATGATCGTTTGGGTTCATTCTATTAGTTGATTGGAATCAAATATCAAAATTTTAAACAAATAACAAATAAGACTCATTTGAATAAATTACTGGTTTTGAAGGTTATAAATACAATTTTTGCCCAAATTACGTCATTTCCGGTGACATTGAAAATGTTAAATTGGTTTGACCTTGTTAAAATTGACATTACGCATCAAATGGTGTCACTTTTATGAAAATCGAATAATAATTGACTTTTATACAGGCAAACTAGCGTAAAAAGTGACTCATACAAAATTGCCCATTTCTCGGCAACTGTTCATATTACAAATTAATTTTCACATACATTCTCTTCGTATGGATTATTGCTACTAGTTTATGAAAGTTGCGAAGAAATATTTTAAAATATGAAAAGCCTGAATGGGTTGTGAATAGCTCATTTTTTCACCTTTTTTCACCTTTAAATCGAAAATTCCGAAAACGAAATAAAAATTAAAAAAACTGAGCTCGACGATTTCTGCGCATTAACAGGGCAAACCCTTTCAGTCATACCAGATTTGAAAAAAATAATATTTGCTTTCAAAAAGTGGTACCGAACTCTCAAAATTGCAGTTTTTGCTAAATTTATGTTACTTCCGTTGCCAAAAGGAAAATGTACCGGTAACAAAAAAATGACATTTTGGACCGCGGAACATATGAACTTTGTTTTATCCAAATCAAACAATAAATAATTAATCCAGGACTGGAAAACTGAATTAGCCAATGGGGGCCAAGGAAAAATACGGTGACAAAAAATGTTGACATTTTTTGTCAAATCAGATGACCCTTTAACCCTTGGTAAAATACCACATAAAAATATTCATTAATTAAAAAGTTTTTCGTAAAAATTTAAATTTTCAAAATTTGGCGCCTAATATCTCCAAAGATTCGTCGAGAATAAAAAATCCAAAGAACCTTAGCTATGTGCCTTGTCTCTGGCCATGTCAAAATGTATCAAATATTACAATCAGACAATTATTGATAACATTACGGCAAAATATTGAAAAACGACAACTTCAGTGATTTCGGACATTTCGCATTGTCGCCGAATGTTGGAAATAGATTTTAAATTTAAGTCAAACCCACTTTCCCAGTAAAACCGAAGACATCGAATCGATCCGACAAGTAGTTTCTGAGATATGCTCAAATGGAAAAATAATAATAATAAGAATAATAATCCGAACAAAAACAATAGTGTTTCACACTGGCTACACACTACAAGGAAATAGGAAAGCAACTCGAAAATCTAAGACTCGACTACTGTACTACATAGATCAGAGTATAAATAGAGAGATAATAGCCGTCCCCAAGTTTTATCGCTTTGTCTGTAGGTGTAACTATGGAAGGATAACGTTGCCAATATTATTTTATTGTTCACGGTGCAAACTGCAAATGTCAGTAGTTCACAGTACGTATTTTAGTTTTACAATTTACAATTTCCATTGCTCAACATTACCAATGTCACGGTGTTAAAATACAGAATACACTTTTCAATAATACAAAATACAGTATAATAGTTATTTTGCACATTACACTTCTGCATTCTGCATCTTGCATAATAGAACCTTGCATAGTAGAACATATACCTAATATGGGATGTACGACGAACGTCATTTGCATACGGAAAAAAAACCGGACTATGACGGAAATTAATGATTTACGCGATAAAGCCATAAGGCCGAGGTCATTAGAATGGGACAGTACTCGATTTTGTTAGTCTTCAACATCCAGACTCTATAATGTAATCAGTTCGACGATTAGAGAATTCTGAAAGATAATAGTCTGGTTTAACGAGACTATTCTTATTTGTTCTCATCGGTAAAAAAACAGATATTTCAAGTGAATCAATTACTTGTTAAAAATTAAATTGAATATCTTATTTAATTGACAGGTCTCTAAAACCCTTTTTTTGGGTACCGGTAAGGTTAAAGAATGTTATAGTAACCGAGCGGAATCTCTCGCCCGTATTCCAGCTCTCGGATTCGAAATGAAGTTAGCACACATATTCCTAGTGCCAATAAAAACCTAGATATAATTATCACGAAAATAATTGTTACCTTTATATTAGAAAATAACATTTTAAGGCATATTAATGCAAAGTATATAATAATATGTAATAGACCCCCCCTCCCCCCAAAGAAATTTGCTGAAATAAAGATCTTGGAGCCACCAAAGCTTGTTTAGAAGTTATTGGTTATGTGCGCAGTGAGCCTACCCTAACTCAATTCCCCACATATTTAGTACGTTTACGGTAATATATCTCCAAAAGCCAGCATAGATGGCTTCTGGATTTTTGTATTCTGTAGTTTATTCATCCCTTGACTCTGTAAAATACAAAACATGTTGCCACCAAAGCTGGTTCGGGTGCTTTTTGATGTAACGTGGGCGTACCCCTTGTTTATTGTACCCACGAACCCTGCCTCGAATCCGGTGCTGGGAACTTTCCGGTGGTATAACTCGATACCCCAACATAGAAAGTTAATGAAATTTGGCATGTTCACACCTTATGCATCTGTCGATTTGGTGAAATAAAGATCTTGGAGCCACCAAAACTAGTTTAGAAGTTATTGCGTGTGCAGTGAGTCTACCCTAACACGATTCCCCCATATTTTTAGTATGTTTACGGTAATATATCACAAAAAGCCAGCATAGGAGGCGTCTGGATTTTTGTATTCTAGTAGTTTATTCAACCCTTGACTCTGTGAAATACAAAACAGTTTGCCACCAAAGCTGGTTTGGGTGCTTTTTGATCCAGCGTGGACGTACTCCTTATTTATTGAACCCACGAACCCCGTCTCGAACCCGGGTGCTAGGTACTTTGTGGTGGTATATCTCGATACGCCAACATAGAAAGTAAATGAAATTTGGCATGTTCACACCTTATGCATCTGTCAATTTGGTGAAATAAAGATCTTGGAGCCACCAAAGCTAATTTAGAAGTTATTGTGTGCGCAGCGAGCCTACCTTATCCCGATTCCCTCACATATTTAGTACGTTTACGGTAATATATCTCTAAAAGCCAGCATAGGAGGCTTCTGGATTTTTGTATTCTAGTAGTTATTCATCCTTCGACTCTGTGAAATACAAAACATTTTGCCACCAAAGTCAGTTTGGAGTGCTTTTTGGTGCAGTGTGGACATACCCCTAGTTTATTGCACCAGCGAACCCTGCCTCGAATCCAGGTGCTGGGAACTTTGCGGTGGTATAACTCGATACGCCAACATAGAAAGTAAATTGTCCTGTTCATATCTTATCCATCTGTTGATTTGGTGAAATAAATATCTTGGAGCCACCAAAGCTATTTTATAAGTTATTGCGTGCGCGATGAGCCTACATGTACCCTAACCCGAACCCCCCATGGTTTTAGTATGTTTACGGTGATATTTCTCTAAAAGCAATCTTAAGAAGCTTCTGAAAATTTGTATTCTAGTAATTTATTCATCCCTTGATTCCATGAAACAAAAAAACATTTTGCCACCAAAGCTGGTTTCGGTGCGTTTTGATGCAGCGTGGACATACCCCTTTTCTGCTCAGTTAGCCTAGTGTGCGATATTTTAGTATGTTTACGGAAATAGTATATTTTTTTTTCATGGGGGGGGGGGGGTCTATTACATATATACTATGCATTAATATGTCGTTTTCTAATATAAAGGTAACAATTATATTCGTGATTATATCTAGGTTTTTATTGGCGCTAGGAATATGTGTGCTAACTTCATTTCGTATCCAGGTGACCTTGTGGCTTTATCGCGTAAATCATTAATTTCTGTCATAGTCCGGACTTTTTTCAGTATGCAAATGACGTTCGTCGTAGATCCCATATAAGGTATGTTCTACTATGCAAGGTTCTATTATGCATTTGTCTATTATGCAAAATGCAGAAGTGTAATGTGCAAAATAACTATTCCACTGTATTTTGTATTATTGAAAAGTGTATTCTTTATTTTAACACTGTGGCATTGGTATTGTTGAGCAATGGAAATTGCAAATTGTAAAACTAAAATACATATTTTGAACTACTGACATTTGCAGTTTGCACCGTGAACAAATAAATAATATTGGCAACGTTGTACTTCCATAGTAACCGCTATTGGGCAAGAAAGTGATGAAACTGATAACACGCAGATGTACGAATTAAAGGGGTATTGACAGTGAAATAGTGTATTGTGAGTAATAGTGTTTATTGTCCCCCGCCTTTCGAAGAAAGCAGGGGACTATTAAAATGGGTTCGTCCGTCTGTCTGTCTGTCTGTCTGTCTGTCTGTCCGTCTGTCCGTCCGTCCGTCCGTCCGTCCGTCCGTCCGTCCGTCCGTCCGTCCGTCCGTCCGTCCGTCACACTTTTTGGGACACAATAACTCTCTTCCTAATTGAGCTAGAATGTTCAAACTTGGTGTATGTGTTTATTAGGTCAATGCCTTGATGGAGTTCGAAGATGAGCATTTTCCGCTTAGGGTAAGCAGAGATAAGCAATTTGATTGGTTGATGTTTTGGGACACGATAACTCTCTTCCTAATTGGGCTAGAATGTTCAAACTTGGTGTATGTGTTGATTAGGTCAATGCCTTGATGGAGTTCGAAGATGAGCATTTTCCGCTTAGGGTAAGCAGAGATAAGCAATTTGATTGGTTGATGCTTTGGGACACGATAACTTTTAATTGAGCTAGAATGTTCAAACTTGGTGTATGTGTTTATTAGGTCAATGCCTTGATGGAGTTCGAAGATGAGCATTTTCCGCTTAGGGTAAGCAGAGATAAGCAATTTGATTGGTTGATACTTTGGGGCACGATAACTCTCTTCCTAATTGAGCTAGAATGTTCAAACTTGGTGTATGTGTTGATTAGGTCAATGCCTTGATGGAGTTCGAAGATGAGCATTTTCCGCTTAGGGTAAGCAGAGATAAGCAATTTGATTGGTTGATGCTTTGGGACACGATAACTTTAGTTCTAATTAAGTGAGATTGATGAAACTTGGTGTATAGATTTATTATATGAATACCTTAACTAAGTTCGATAATGAACATTTTTTGCTGAGGGTAAGCAGAGTGATAAGCAATTTGATTGGTAGAAACTTTGGAACACAATAACTCTCCTTCTAATTGAGGTAGAATGTTCAAACTTGGCATAGGTGTCTATTAGGTGAATGTTTAAACTTGATGTATATGTAGATGTTCATTAGGTGAATGTCTTGACTGAGTTCAATAATTAACATTTCGAGCTGAAGCTAAGCAGAGCTAATCGATTTCATTTGTCGATGGTTTGGGACAAGATAATCTTGATTCTATCTGATAGAGAGTGATGAAACTTAGTGAAAAAAATAAATGTGCGATTAATTAATATGTGTCATCTATTTATTTTGCAATTTCGGCGGGGGACATCAGCCTCACTGTTGGCTTGTTTTGGATGTTTGCATCCAAGGGCCACTATTCTGTGTTGGGAAATAATATCTTCAGCCTTGTTGATGTTGAGACTACTATGCAACAAGATGGGTGTCACTTTACCTTGCCCTTAAAATGTTTATACCCCTAAGATCATGGTTCCGTTTGATATTATCGTATGTCGGACTGTAAGATCCTGGTTTATGGTCCCTGATTGTATGAAAAATTGCTTTTTAGCTTGTTCTCTGTCCATGGAATAGCCTGTCATGCAATTTGAAATTTCACACAGCTGATCGGAAATCCCCTACGACGAAGCTAGATAGAATCCTGTATCAGTGATATCCGGACATGGATGAATCAAACCAAATCAAAGCTAACAGAGAGATAGATTTTATTACATAAAACACCCTTTTCGGGCAGCATTACCATGGCCAAAATAGCATGTACCAACCAAATTTTATTTTTTGAGCAATTGCTTTAAAATTTTGCAGAAACAAGCCCCCAAACATTAGAATTTTAAAACAGTTTAAATTTTTAGAATCAGACTTACAATCTATACTTTTTTTTTATTCAATTTTCGTTAATTTATTTTTTGGTCCGAAATCGAAATCTGATCCCAAAAGTGGTTATTTGATTTCAGTACAATGTAAAAAAAATTTTTTCGATGAATTGACATGAAACTTTGTAGAATATAGTGTTGAAAATCGGATCAAGATTTGTGATCCGAATACTTTTGTTTGCTATCCGAATACTATTCGTCGGATAATTCGGAAACGTGAAATTCTTGAACAAAATCACATCAAAAGTTCATATACTCATAATTTCTTACTTATTGCAATGTCTGTGTATGCCGAGTATGAAATCTAACTTTCGATTTGATAATTGTTTGAGCTGCGAAGAAAAAAAACGTGCCTACCTTTAGCCGCAATTATTAAGACTATCCATGATATCCAAAAAAATCAACGAGGTGAATAAATTTGTGTATAACTACTCCTGTAATCCGCGGCCCTCCCACTTATCATTTTTGCTCAATCAACACCAATGAAAAAAGTAAAATAAAAACATCTAACATTTATTCCGCCAAGGTCGTTTGCCTCATTCTGATAATCTACTGCTATTGAACCAATCAGTAAGTGAGAATATACGTGATCTAGGTCGTTATGAATAAATTACATGGCGGGAAGTCTAAACACAGTGTTAACTTGTATCCCGTAAACCCAAGAAGTAGTTGAAATGTGGCCGTATATTGTTACCGCCCCTTTCCGTCCGTCTGTCGGTCCGGCGACCACAAGCTCTAGAGGCTAAAGTTAATATCCGATTGACTTTAAATTTATATACAGTGTTTAAGGCCATGAAACGAAGAATCCTATTGATTTTCAGCGATTTCTGATAATTACTGCTAGATTTATAGCCCTTGATCACTTCAAAAAATCTTGTGGATGCTCTAAAGGCCAAAGTTAATATCCGATTGACTTTAAATTTATACACAGTGTTTAAGGTCATGAGACGAAGAAGCCTGTTGATTTTCAGCGATTTCCAATAATTACTACCAGAAGCCTATTGATTTTCAGCGATTTCCGATAATTACTGCCAGAGTTGTGGCCCTTGATCACTTCAAATAATCTTGTGGCGCTCTACAGGCCAAAGTTAATATCCGATTGACTTTAAATTTATACACAGTGTTTAAGGTCATAAGACGAAGAAGCCTATTGATTTTCATCGATTGGCTGATAATTACTGCCAGAGTTGTGGCCCTTGATCACTTAAAAAATTCTTGTGGACGCTCTACAGGTCAAAGTTAATATCCGATTGACTTTAAATTTATACACAGTGGTTAAGGTCATGAGACGATGAAGCCTATTCATTTTCAGCGATTTCAGATAATTACTGCCAGAGTTATGGCCCTTGATCACTTTGAAAAATCTTATGGATGCTCTAGAGGCTAAAGTCAATATTCGATTGACTTTAAATTTATACACAGTGTTTAAGGTCATGAGACGAAGAAGTCTATTTATTTTCAGTGATTTTCGATAATTACTGCCAGAGTTATGGCCTTTGATCACTTCAAAAAATCTTGTGGACCCTGTAGAGGCCAAAGTTAATATCCGATTGACTTTAAATTTATACACAGTGCTTAAGGTCATGAGACGAAGAAGCCTATTGATTTTCAGCGATTTACGATAATTACTGCCAGAGTTATGGCCCTTGATCACTCTGAAAAATCTTGTGGACACTCTGGAGGCTAAAGTTAATATCTGATTGACTTTAAATTTAGACACAGTGTTTAAGGTCATGAGACAAAGAAGTCTATTCATTTTCAGTGATTTTTGATAATTACTGTCACAGTTATGGCCCTCGATCACTTTAAAAAATCTTGTGACGCTCTAGAGGCTAAAGTTATCATCCGATTGACTTCAAAATGATACACAGAGTTTAAGAGCTTGAGACGAACAAGTATATTGATTTTCAATGAATTTTTATGACTTGAACAGCTAAATCCATGATATTAAAAGTTTTGTATACTAAACGTTAGCTTGGGGCAGAACTTTATAAAAACGAAACAAATTATAATGGTTTTCTGATAATTACTTCATGAGTTGTTACTCTTAATCAGATTTTGGTGTATTATAAACGTTTCATTACCGAAAGAAGTAAAAATATGCGACAACACTTGTTGACTGCCCGGACGATTTAGCTGCTGTGGGTGTATGTTTCGTTGCCTGGCAACCTATCTTATGTAATAATTGATTCATTCAGAAAATTCGGGTGACAAAGAAATTTTTCCGGCAAATAGGCTCAGCCCCCCCTAACCAACCCCAGACCCCCAACTGCCAACTCCCAACTGATATTGGCTCCCTACACTCATATAGGTCCTTACCTTTTGTTCCATCCGATTCTGTTTGTTGAATCAAATATTGTTTAAACTGTTGTTCCCCCTCCCATCCGAACGACTGGGCATTGTCCTTCCAGCCCACTCCCATCCCGTACCACTGACCGGGCGGGAGGGGTGGTGCATGGGGTTGTCTTGTACATGTACATATCTAATCTGTGTAAGTGTAGTAAATGTAAAAATGAAACAAAAAGACTGTTAAAGAAACGAATTTGATAATTATACATGTAGTGACAGTGATTGTGATAACGACCAACTTTGATGACATTTAAAGTTACAATTTCATATTTTCTAAGAAAGTCAAAACATATTTATTTCTATGTCTTTTGCTCAATAGGTTTTCAACTCACTATTATATGATCATACAGTAGGTTATCTTTATCACTTAAAAATCTTCACACCGGAAATAATAATACGTTACACAATTACACCCTATTCTTTACCTATTCCCCAGCATGGAATAGCTATCTTCAAATGTTTGAATTTGAAGTTGAAAATGATATTTTTGCCAATTTCTCAACTGGCAATAGTGAATTATAGGATTAATAGGATTATTCTTTAACAAGGTAGGACTGTTTATACATGTACATTTAGATACCATCTATTTTAGGGCTTTATTTTAATACATTTTAAAAATATGAAATTGTAAGTGCAGAGTAACTGCGTAATTTTGATTTTCAATATTGTTTTACTTACATAAATAATTAGTTTTTTTTCTTGTATCTATATTTGTTAGCAAATTGCACAATTATAGATACAGTTTCAGTTTAAATGTTTGTAATTCGACGTTAATTATCTGAACTAGAGGTGTACAGCTACCTGTAGTAAAAATAATGTAGGGTCTAATTGAAAGGGTATGTGGGCGTGGGTTTATGGTTAACTGGAAAAAATCATGTGGTTTCAATGCGATTCACAACACTACAAAAGTACACAAGAGTCCGGTCTCCATTACTTCATAGACATACATGTATTGCTCAACCAATGTCAACATATATCTCCTTGCTCATCAGGCTAGGCGCTCCGCCCATAATTTCTGGGTAAACACCCGCTCACCAACCCTTGGGCTTGTGTGCTCACACATGGTGTTGTGCGTCATACAGCTTCAGCAGTCAACACACACCTGAAATACTGTTATCAACTTCACAATTGTTAGTATAAATATAGCATTTACTTGAAAATTATCACAATTTTCATCTGGCCCTAAATCGAGTTAGTGCAAACATTTTGCTTGGAACTCTCTGGATTTGTGTTCCTTGTGTTATAAGCTTTCCAAAAATGTATAGTTTGTTTATTAGGGAGGATCATGTAGCGGAATTGTGTTTCTAAGCAAGCTAGAAATTTTGGCTGCAGGCTTAAGGGATTTGAAGCAAACTTTTGACAGATAAGTTATTTTGAATATGATTTTAGTACAAATATATGATAAAATCTCACAGTTTGACATGGGAAGGCATGTTGAATTTTAGGTGCACAATCAAATGATTTAAATTACATGTATTATAATTATTGAGACCATGATATTATTTTCATTGATCCTTAAATGTATTTTTTTGTTTTCTGTTTTAAGTGAAAGAACTTTGTGCATTATATCGTATGACAGCAACAGATATTGTCAATGAATGGATAGCTTTTTCTCAAACCAAAAAAGGAACCCAGTTAATTGCAGAAAATTTAGAAGCCTTTGACAGAGAGGTATTATTTATATATCTTGTCCTTGAATTTAACATTCAAAAATAAGTTTCAGCTGTGCATGCACAGGCCTCGAAATGTTTTTAAAAAAATTGTACGTGTCACAAGCGACAGGTAGCTTTTCTTCATATCTGTCGCTTCAGTAAATAACCTGTCACTCTCAATTATCAAAGACCAATCACATGACACATATCCATACATGTAGGTACACTCACACACTCTTGAATCGTTTAGGTCTTGACGTACATTGCTCCATATAAACAGGCCTGGAAATAACGGTTTTACATGTACCTGACAAAATGTCAGGCACTAATGAAATAGTACCGGACATTTTCAACTTAGTGCCAGACATGTATTAATAATATCAGTGCTGGACAAAATGACAGGCACCAGAGGTTTAGTGCCTGACAAAGTCTGCATCTGTGCCACACATGTCAGTGACAGGTGCTTTATTTCCAGGCTTGCATATAAATATCATAATATGAAACCTTTTTATACACCCACATTTTCATGTGGACGTATATTGTCGTCGCCCCTGTCCGTCCATCCACAATTGTTTGTGGACACTCTACAGGTCACAATTCTTATCCGATTTTGAAATATAAGTTTATCTCCAAAAGATCTCGGCTGCTTTCGATATTGCATGTATCTGATCGAAACTTCATGGATTATGGCCCCTGTTTGTACACAAAATCACGTTTTTAGCTTGTGAACCCTATAGAGGTCACAATTTTGATCCGATTTTGTTGAAACTTGAAATGTAAGTTTATAACCCAAAGATCTCGGTTCCTTTCGATATTCGTGCATATCGGACCGTAACTTCCTGAATTACGGCCCCGATTGTACGAAAAATCGCGTTTTTAGCTTGTGGACCCTATAGATGTCAAAATTTTTATCCGATTTAAAAAACGTATTATTATATCACCGTTAAACCCAAAGGACAGCTGAGTTCGAATTTCGTGAAAATCGGCCCAAAATTGACAGACAATATGGCTGCCGTTCGTTCTCAAATAGCGTAAAAATATGGTATATCAAGGTTGTGGACCCTATAGAGGTCACAATTTTTATCCGATTTTGTTTAAACTTAAAATGTAAATTTATTGCCCAAAGATCTCGGTTTCTTTCGATATTCGCGCATATCAGACCGTAACTTCCTGAAATATGGCCCCTGATTGTACGAAAAATCGCGTTTTTATGTTGTGGACCCTATCGAGGTCATAATTTTTATCCGATTTATAAAAACGTATTATTATACCGTTACACCATAAGGACGGCAGAGTTCGAAGTTTGTGAAAATCTGCCCAAAACCCTATAGCGGTCATAATTCTTATCCGATTGAAAAAATGTTTGAATATATCACCGTTATACCCTAAGGATGGTTGAGTTCGAATTTCGTAAAAATCGAACTAAAACTGAAAAACAAAATGGCCACGCCTCGGTTCCTTTCGATATTTGCGCATATCGAATTGTAATTTCCTGAATTATGGACGTTGATTGTAGGAAAAATCACTTTCTTTTTAGCTTGTTCTCTATCCATCTCTCAAAAATGTGGCCGTATCCTGCCTGGCAGCCGCTGGTTATTTCTTCGACATCAGAATCGTACAATTCTATCATCCGTATCCACACGAATTCCGCCAAGATTTGTACCAAACTTGCGTACTAAATCGAATACTTCGCCATTGAGGTGTAGAATTCAGATTTTAAAATATCTGTAATACATTGATTATCAAAACACGAATCACACCTGTACATGGTACCGTACATGTATTTGCATGGTACCGTATTTACATGTACCGCGTGCGGAGGACAAGTAACGCCCCCTGGAATTCCTTTCTCACATATCCTGTCTATATTTACGCTACAAATTATATTTAAATATGAAATATTTTTCTTATCTAATTATTTGATTTAGTAAATTTTCTTATAAATTATTCATAGCCTTTATTTATGGAAATTGTTTTAAACTTTTTAAATGATTAAATACACCAGGCAACGTGCCGTGTGCATTTCCATTCCAGCTACCACTATATTTTCTGTGGTGTCGTTATGATAGAACTATTTTAGATTACCTGAGGGAGTGTTTTAATTTATTTAGATGTAATACTTCATAATGCTATAAACTAGTGTCAAGCAGATGAAAACAAGCGTAGATGGTTTAAAATTCATTGTTATTAAAATTGTCTACTTCCAAACTGTGTGAGTAACTGTTGCCTACGACAGAGCGAAATGTAAACAGTGCAGATGCTTAATTCTTGCATTTAGAAACGAATAATTAAATGTACGTGACACGAATAATTAAATGTACGTGACGTGGACGTGAGTATTGTGGTCTTACGTCAATTTACTGAACAGTGAACATCAAGTAAAATTTAGTCCACCTGTCGGCGACAAGTAGACAGGCGAATATTTCGAGCCATGAATGCATCATCCTTGAAGATTGTTGCTGTAAATTACCTTTGACTACATGTATCTGTACATCCAACCACCATTTTTTTCTGTTGACACTTTTTGAGGCCTTAAATATTCATAATTCAATCTTTCTGAAATTTTTCATACACAGTTTATTTTACCTACAGGAAGAACCCCCTTTTTATATGCCCACAATGCGAATCATTTTTTATACGCCCACGTGGAAATGTGGATGTATATTGCCCCCGCCCGTATGTCGGTCGGTCAGTCCGTCCGTCTATTGTTTACATTAGTGAGATGAAGAAGCCTATTGAACTATTTAATTTCAATAATTTCCATTTATTATGTCTAGAGTTATGGCCCTTGTTTCACTTTGTTGAACCTTGTGAACGCTCTAATACCAAAAGTTAACATCAGCTCTTTATGAAATTTATATGCAATATTTAAATTAGGGATACCAGCCTATTGAATTTCAGCAATTTCCGTTTATTATGAGTTATGGCCCTTGTTTCACTTTATTGAACCTTGTGAACGCTCTAACGCCAAAAGTTATCTCCCAATCTTTGTAAAATTTATATGCATGATTTAAATTAGTGAAACGAAGAAGGCTATTTAATTTCAGCAATTTCTGTTCATTATGTCTAGAGTTATGGCCCTTGTGTCACTTTATTGAACATTATGAACGCTCTAACATCAAAAGTTATCTGCCGATCTGTATGAAATTTGCCTGCATCATTTAAATTAGTAAAGAGAAGAATCCTATTGAATATTACTTGTATGATCTGTATGAAATTTGCCTGCAACATTTAAATTAGTAAAGAGAAGAATCCTATTGTTTATTACTTCTAGAGTTATGGCCCATGTTTCACTTTGTTCAACCTTGTTTATGCTCGATTGATGAAAGTTATCATCCGATATGTATGAAATTTATATGCATCATTTAAATTTGTGAAACGGAGGTCCGTCAATCATTTCTAGGATTATGATGTATGTGAACCTTACGTGAACGTTTGAATGACAAAACTAATCATCTGATATATACTATTCAAAAAAAGTAGGGGATATTTGATTTTTAAGTGTTATTAAAGTCACCTAATGAAACTGACGAAGAAACAAATGACAAAATGAAATGAAGTTCACATTCATCGATTTATTCCAAATGATCGTTAGACTAAGTAAGGCACAGACTGACCATTATAAGGGTAAAATGATACCCGGGGTCAAACAGCAAAGTTACCACGGCATCACAACCAAGTCAGTAACGGGTAAATCCTCCTCTGTTTGCCAAACAAGCATTGATCCGACGTGGCATACTCCTAATGAGACGTCTAAGGTCATTTTGGTCCAGATTGTCCCATTCCTGTTGCAACGCAGCAGCAAGTTCTTGGACATTGGCAGGACGTTGTTGACGTTGACGTAACCTCTGTCCAAGCATGTCCCAGACATGCTCGATGGGGGAGAGGTCGGGACTCAGTGCTGGCCAAGGTAATGTGGTGATGTTCTGTTGTTGGAGGTAACCTGTAACGATCCTGGCCCTGTGACATCTTGCGTTGTCATCCTGGAAGATGAAACGGCGGCCATGACGTCTTGCGAACGGCACAACATGGACTGCCAAGATGTTGTCCCGGTAGTACTGGCCTGTAACACGCCCTGCAACAACATGTAAAGCCGTTCTTCCAGCAACAGTGATGCCTCCCCACACCATAACAGAACCACCCCCAAATCGATCATGTCTGATGACGTTAACGTCTTGGAAGCGCTCGTTTGGACGACGCCACACCCTCCTACGTCTGTCCAAAAAATCAACAGTGAACCTTGACTCATCTGAAAACATCACATTGCTCCAGCGTCGATTATCCCAGTGTTGACGATCCCTACACCAACGACGTCTTGCCTGAATGTGATGATCTCTCAAACAAGGGATCACGCGAGGACGTCGGGCGCGAAGGTGACCCCAATGCAGTCGATTCCGAATCGTCTGGCCACTCACTCTCACACCAGTGTCTGTTTGAAGACGAGCGCTGATCTGATTTGCTGTGATGACACGATTTCTCAAGGCCAAGGTACGGATAAATCGATCCTGGGCTTGAGTTGTCGCCCTTGGTCGACCTGAGCGTGGTCTGTCCTGTACAGATTGTGTATCACGGTATCTGGACCATAGCCTGCTTATGACAGATTGAGAAACATTCATCGTCCGCGCCACAACCGCCTGTGTTGTGCCGATCTGTAGCATGCCAAGGGCACGTAACCTTTCATTTTGGGTAAGCCGACGCATATCAAAATTTGTTTTCTGGTCACTAAAACAATTAAACTGATGTTTCCACCCTGGAATTCAATGCCAAAATGACTGTAACATTCAAAGTCAGAGTCGTGCAAATCTTGGGTTGGACCCCCATGATGATTCCAAGCATCACCTGCATTCCATGCGGTAGCTATTGGTGCGTTTGGGCGTCACATGTAACTGGAAATGTTTCTTCTGTTAGGTTCTATAGTGACTTTTTTCGTAGTCATTTTCATATTTTAGTATTATGCCCCCAAAATCAAATATCCCCTACTTTTTTTGAATAGTATATATGAAATTTATATGTATTATTTAAATTAGTAAAACGAAAAAGCCTGTCAAATTTCAACAATTTCTGTAGATTACTTCCTGAGTTGAGACCCTTGTTTCAGTTTGTAGAACCTTGTAAACCCTCGAACGACAAAAATTATAATCTGATCTGTATGAAACTGACTTGTAAAGGCCCCCAATTACCTACAAAGGAATAAATATGTGACAACCCTTGTCGACTGCTCGGACGATTAAGCTGCTGTGGGCGTATGTTTCGTTGCCTGGCAACCTATCTTATCAGATATAGTACCGTTTATTTCAACATTTAGTGCCTGAAAATTAAATTGGCAATAATAAATCCTTTCATGGTTACTCTAAAAGGTGAACCTATCTTTTTTATTTTACATTTTAAAACAGGACGTTCATTTCAGTAGTCTGTCTTTTTTCGGTTGGGGGGGTTGGATGGCCGAATGGTTAGCACGTGCGCGCTTTATCATAAAGCCTGTCATTGAGTCAATTGGCGTGGTTTCGAATCCCAGGTTGTACGTGACAAGGAGTAGGGTCGCCTGTCCAACCTCGTGGGTTTTCTCCGGGTCCTCCGGTTTCCTCCCACTGATAAAGACCCCTACGCGCAAGCGAGATATTGAAATAAAATTAAACCATATGTTAGTCCCGAAAAGACATAGTTAAACCCCATTTCTATCTCTCGCTCTCTTTTTTCGGTTGGGCTTATCCAAACATAAAATGCATGGAAATATTGGTCATGCATCTGGAAAACGTAACTACTATGCCACCTGTCTTCACTTTTATCTCTAATGCTTAGTCTGATCGTAATATTCATAATTTCCGATGTTAATGTAAATAACTTTTTTTTACAATGATCAAAACAATGCTCGAAGTTTGACATATATTGCGTAATTAGTCGACCTACTAAAATCAGTTCATTTATCATCCCAAGGTTTGGGGTTTTGTGTGGAATTTTTCACAAGATATTGGAGTTGTACAAAAAGTTCAACTTAATAAATTTTATCAATATTTTCGACTTAGAATTACTTTGATAGAGTGTGATGGTTTGTGGTGTTTTGCACAAGAGTTCCACAAAATATTTGACTTAAAAAAAACAATCAGTTTTTACAAAAATTCTTTTCTGAACCCATGTGGTACTGTACATGTACCTCCTTTCAGGAATTGATTAAAGTGTGAAAAGTTATAAAAGTATTTTCACCACTAATATTTAAATTAAAAGAGCTTAGACCGTGGTTAATTAATTGTTTGTTTTTCATGACCCGCCCGCATGTCCGTTTTCATCTGTAATAATTACGCACTTCCATAATTATTTGGTCAAATTTAATGAGGTCCAAAATTTGTCCTTTAAAACTATATTTGTTTTCCTTTAAATATGAACAATGAATCGACACATTACAATCCACTATTTATCGATGAACATGACACCGTAGGTGATAAGTAAAGTAGGCTGTAGCTACAACATTTACCAAAGACCACATATATACTCTATAAGGCACTTGTCATTTGTAATAAAATTCACAGAAAGATGTAAAAGTCTATTAATTCCTGCTAAATTATTTTATTTACTGACTAGCAACCGCCCCAGAACTGCCTCCATGAGATACCAACTGGTTGACACTGCTTCACGCCTTTCACTGTATTTTATTAACAACACTATTTTAACAGTCTCAAAAGGACACAGAGATACAAATAAATGTAAACAGTTTAAGACAGACGAAATAATAAAAGTATTTATATTATCATGATGATGATGGGTTCAAAGTTGACGACAATTAACATACGGGCTATTGCCATGGCATTGGTACTTTCTTCCCTCACGGCTAGAGAAATGACCTGTTAAATAATCTAACTTATTGTGTATTTAAAAATCGAAGGGTATGCTTTTAATTATTTATGTCAGAACAAATCATCAACCAGTTTGAAACAGGTGATTTTGTAACCTGTCAAAGTAGGGAAGGATAGGCCTAATGAAATGCCAAGAATGAATGAATTAACGGAACCGTTAACTTAGAAGCATATCACTAATAATTTAAACTTATTTATTATGATCAAGTCTTCCGATGCCCAGCTATATTGTGCAACAGATATTTTAATCTATAGATATTTAATAAATCTAAATAAATCGCGGACACTGGTTACCGTTGGGTTTTCAACGACCAAATAACTGACATCCGTTATTTCTGAAATAGAAACAGCATTAAACTAAAAAAAATTTCATCTCAATAATTAATACTTATCGCATGTATATATATTTCACAAGCCCCAGTAACACATGTAACGTTACGTACGTTACAATTTTTAATTGGATTTTCATTTTTACATAAATACCATTTGATTGATGACAATGGTATTTTCTGAATATACTGGCACTAAATTTAGAAGATTTGAAGTTTAAACAAAAAATGGTTGAATTAAATAAACTTATATATCCATTTTGTTTCGTACATGTACGTTACACAAGACAATACAATAAGCTTATTCAACACGAGGTGTAGAGAAAGGGCTTGATATTTGGCAGATTTTCTTGATTTATACACATTGAGTAAGATCTCAACTTAATATCACCCCTGGTTTTGATACGCCCAAATTGAAATGTGGTCGTATATTGTCGTCGTCCCTGTCCGTCCACAATTGCTTTTGGGCGCTCTAGAGGCTAAAGTTAATATCCGATTGACTTTAAATGTATACACAGTCTTTAAGGTCATGAGACAAAGAAGCCTATTGATTTTCAGCGATTTCTGATAATTACTGCCAGAGTTATGGCCCTTGATCACTTCAAACATCCTATTGACTTTGAATTTATACACAGTGTTTAAGGCCATAAGTCGAAGAAGCTTATTGATTTTCATCGATTTCAGATAATTACTGCCAGAGTTATGGCCCTTTATCACTTCAAAAAATCTTGTGGATGCTCTAGACTCGAAAGTTAACCCATTTTTGACAATAGCGAAACAACTCGCACCAAGTGACTCACGGTAGCGAATCAACTCGTGAACCCATCATACTTTGCAACGGCATTAGCGAACAAAAGCGCCATATCAATCAACAGATTTCTATTGTTTTTATTTCATAAATTAATGGTGATTGGGTAATAAAAATAAAGCACCCAATGCCAAGGAATGTTATATTCGCCAATTATCGAATAAAAAAACATACATTTCAACAAAGGATCTTCTAGTATTTACGTAATAGGTCAGAGGTGAAAATTCACACCGTGTCAATGACTTTGGCATTATTCCAATATTTTCACTTTGTCACTTACGGCTAATAATTTTATGATATGAAGAGTGAAATGGAATCAGATTTTTTATGATTTACTGCCAGGTGTATCGAAGATAATGTCGAAGAAATCAACTATTTGTTATTTTTTTTGACATTATGATGTGAAGAATACGGATACTCGATCTGAGATCAAGCGTGTCGCCGCCATCTTGGATACGGTACGCTTTCAAACAGACGATAACACAAAACTTACGACTAATAATTCTAGACTTTGGAAAACTAAATTGAATCAAAACTTTTGGGATTTAATGCAAGCTACACTATAAGATTGGTATCGTTTAATATGGGTTTTTTAGCGCTAATAACTATGCATACAGTTTAATTTCAAAACATTGTTTGATAATTGATAATAACGCTTGAAAATTACAAAAATCGTTTAATTAGTACTGTGACTTAATTTGATGGTACACCGTTTAATTTCTCCGAGAGATGTTTAGAAATGGAGGATCCGTTTACTTATCTAATGGGTTTAATTACTAGCCGAGCACTTTAATTTCTCGAGATGCGTAAATAAATTAACACCTGATGAATTTATCTACAGGGTTTAAATATTAGACGAAGCGTTTAATTTCCCTCAAGTCGTTTATCTGATCGTTTATCCGATAATTTACGTATGAAGTACGAATAAAAAGGTGAATATAAAAAAAATGTACTCCCATAGATGCTCACCATACCATGGTCCAGGGCTTCCACTTCAAAATTTTCACTGTCGGTCATTTTTGATAACGCACGAAAACTTTTCAAAGTAAATTCATATTTCATGTTTTTTATTCATGGTAGGGTATTGTGAATTCACGTGTCTATACCACTATGTCACCATGGGGTGCACAAAAAAAAATATATTTGACTTAAAAATGAAATATTAGTAGGGCTCATGATAATTATTTAATAATTAAATATTCCGTTTTGGCTACTTAAATAACAAAATAGTTGAATTGGCCGGAGAAAACCATTTCAGTAGCTCACACATAATTAACACGTGTTCTATAGAAGACACACTGACCTGGATAATTTTGAGTTGTAATACAATAGCCTTGAAATGAAGATAAATATATAATTATCCATGGCATATATCTCACATTTTTTGGGTTTTAGACCATCTCTTACGGAATTACGGGCCGCAGAATTGTGACGTAAATCCTAATAATGTATAACTAAATGACTAACGGATAACTAACTTCACGGCTAGCGACACTAGCGCCCCCTAGAATATGGTCGTGTATCAGAGTAACCGTATATACACAACATTTCTTCTACACGTGGAATTATCAATATTGCTGCACAATAGAACTGGAATACGTATTTTTCTTAATTGTTCGGTAAGCAAGTTAACTGATCTCTAGATTTTATTTCAACAATTTCCACAAGGCCGTAATACCGCTATAAACATTTTTAAATGCATTTTTCTCCCAACACGTACGTTGTTGAGGACTTATGTAATTTCTATGCTTTTTTTATTTTATATGACAGTTGGTTGGATTCGAAGAGCAATACTTCATATCAATTTTTGGAAGATCATAATATCCTTGTTTACATTGTGCCTGACCGTAATAGCAGTAAACGGCTTTGTTGTTTAAAATTCTTATGACACGTGGACAATACGTGAATGATTAACAATGGGCCGCTTCACGCCGTTGATTAGATTCCCACTTATCAATTAACGTTTATTGTTCTACTACCAGACACTCATCATTAATTATCAACACAACACTCAGTATAATCTGTTGACGACTAT
Source organism: Patella vulgata (assembly GCF_932274485.2). NCBI lineage: Eukaryota > Metazoa > Mollusca > Gastropoda > Patellidae > Patella > Patella vulgata. The sequence goes on from NC_065883.2 coordinate 36,339,730, forward strand.
ACATACAACTCTATAACACCAATCACGAGATTGGCTTCTAGACGACGTGCATTCTTGTATAGTTACACAGTGAAGGTCGATCGTAGCCATGTTTGAAATTGTATTTTTTTTTTAAAAAAAAGACCCTCTTTCCGGCGTGCAAAATAACCGTTAGGTCAGATCTAGGTACGGTTATTTTCCATAGCCGTAGGTCTCGACCGGCATATACGGCCGACGTGGAACCCATGCCGTGGTCGTAGTATTATTATCCATTATCCATTAAAAAAATTATACCATTGGAAACCAGTAAAGCACATCCCAGGTAATGTATTTTCTTTAAATCACAAATGAATGAACATAGCCTTTCACCTGTACACGTCGCTAGAAGACCTGGCAATGTACACGTGACACTGATAATCTCGTGAGACTTTTTCACTGGCGCCAAACAGTCGATCTCTATACAAGCTGTCGCTCATTTTCAGACAAAGCTATAGGAATGGCTTCAAACAGCATAGTGTATTATTATCCATTATCCATTAAAAAAAATAATGATTCCACCATTGACAAATACATCACAAATCGGTAAATCACGTCCAATGTTATTATACCATTGGAAACCAGTAAAGCACATCCCAAGTAATGTATTTTCTTTAAATCACAAATGAATGAACATAGCCTTTCACCTGTACACGTCGCTAGAAGACCTGGCAATGTACATGTGACACTGTGATAATCTCGTGAGACTTTTTCACTGTCGCCAAACAGTCGATCTCTATACAAGCTGTCGCCCATTTTCAGACAAAGCTATAGGAATGGCTTCAAACAGTATCAAAAGGAAACAGGATTCAATGATAACTGCCTTGATGTTACGTAATCACTTTATTGGGGGAAATAAAATGTCGACTGCAGAAGAATGATATCAAACGGTATTGCTAAATCAACATTTACTCTCTCAATAAATGTACTCGTATGGTATTAAAATATAATGTGTGTTGATGGGGCCATACCGATCCCGAAAAAGAAAAGGGTTAAATAAAACAGAACACATACTTAGCTATGATAATTTAATAACAAAAAACAATTGTATTATATGCATGAACACTAAACACTTAAAAACAATAATAACACTATAAAAATAACATGAATACTAAAAATACACAACACTGGAAAATATTTGGTGCAATGTCTATTTTCTGTCTTGTCGCAGGTTTATCTTGTAAATTTTTGTTTTGTGTGTAGTGCGGGCCTAAGATATAAAATTGGAAAACAATCACATAAAGAAATATAATTGCAGCATGCACATTAAAAAGAAATCAAAATTCAAAAACAAATCACTGGTTTATACATATACTATTCAAAAAAAGTAGGGGATATTTGATTTTGGGGGCATAATACTAAAATATGAAAATGACTACGAAAAAAGTCACTATAGAACCTAACAGAAGAAACATTTCCAGTTACATGTGACGCCCAAACGCACCAATAGCTACCGCATGGAATGCAGGTGATGCTTGGGATCATCATGGGGGTCCAACCCAAGATTTGCACGACTCTGACTTTGAATGTTACAGTCATTGTGGCATTGAATTCCAGGGTGGAAACATCAGTTTAATTGTTTTAGTGACCAGAAAACAAATTTTGATATGCGTCGGCTTACCCAAAATGAAAGGTTACGTGCCCTTGGCATGCTACAGATCGGCACAACACAGGCGGTTGTGGCGCGGACGATGAATGTTTCTCAGTCTGTCATAAGCAGGCTATGGTCCAGATACCGTGATACACAATCTGTACAGGACAGACCACGCTCAGGTCGACCAAGGGCGACAACTCAAGCCCAGGATCGATTTATCCGTACCTTGGCCTTGAGAAATCGTGTCATCACAGCAAATCAGATTAGCGCTCGTCTTCAAACAGACACTGGTGTGAGAGTGAGTGGCCAGACGATTCGGAATTGACTGCATAGGGGTCACCTTCGCGCCCGACGTCCTCGCGTGATCCCTTGTTTGAGAGATCATCACATTCAGGCAAGACGTCGTTGGTGTAGGGATCGTCAACACTGGGATAATCGACGCTGGAGCAATGTGATGTTTTCAGATGAGTCAAGGTTCACTGTTGATTTTTTGGACAGACGTAGGAGGGTGTGGCGTCGTCGAAACGAGCGCTTCCAAGACGTTAACGTCATCAGACATGATCGATTTGGGGGTGGTTCTGTTATGGTGTGGGGAGGCATCACTGTTGCTGGAAGAACGGCTTTACATGTTGTTGCAGGGCGTGTTACAGGCCAGTACTACCGGGACAACATCTTGGCAGTCCATGTTGTGCCGTTCGCACGACGTCATGGCCGCCGTTTCATCTTCCAGGATGACAACGCAAGATGTCACAGGGCCAGGATCGTTACAGGTTACCTCCAACAACAGAACATCACCACATTACCTTGGCCAGCACTGAGTCCCGACCTCTCCCCCATCAAGCATGTCTGGGACATGCTTGGACAGAGGTTACGTCAACGTCAACAACGTCATGCCAATGTCCAAGAACTTGCTGCTGCGTTGCAACAGGAATGGGACAATCTGGACCAAAATGACCTTAGACGTCTCATTAGGAGTATGCCACGTCGGATCAGTGCTTGTTTGGCAAACAGAGGAGGATTTACCCGTTACTGACTTGGTTGGGATGCTGTGGTAACTTTGCTGTTTGACCCCGGGTATCATTTTACCCTTATAATGGTCAGTCTGTGCCTTACTTAGTCTAACGATCATTTGGAATAAATCGATGAATGTGAACTTCATTTCATTTTGTCATTTGTTTCTTCGTCAGTTTCATTAGGTGACTTTAATAACACTTAAAAATCAAATATCCCCTACTTTTTTTGAATAGTATATTAAGAACGTTTTAAAGAAATAACGGCATGCACACACAAAAAGAAAAAACAGAATAAAAATAAACAACAACACATGAAAACAATCTCTGGTTTATATATAAGCACGTTTTAAAGAGGCAATAGCACATTTAAAAAAATACAGCACTGGAAAACTGGTTTATTTTTATAGCACATTAAAAAACCACAACATCATAAAAAACAGTCACTGGTTTATATCTATACATAACATTTAACACTACTCTACTGGCAATATTCCTTCTCATACAGTTCAAATTGTTGCTTTAACGTTTTCCAGTTCTCTATACTATAGTCATCCCCTTCTACATGCAATAACTTTGCTAAGCCTAAAATATACAGATCTTTAGTAATTGAAATGTCTATAGGTTGGACCCATTGCGAATACCCTCTTGCATCCGGGTTTGTCAAATACTTGATCTTTTTTTGTGGAAAAATGTAACCAGGTTGTGAACAATTATACAGATTTACCAAGCTTATCAAGGCCAATACCATAAGCTAGAGAAGGAGGTATCTTGTGGCTGTTGACGACATTTGGAGCTTACCCTTAAATATATTCCATACCAATCTTGACAAACTCCATTGTATTTTTTACTTGATATTTTTCAATATTATTCTATATTATACACTTCAATAGCTTATCTACTGATTCAAATAATGTATAATATATTTTGACAATTTTGCATTTATGGCACTTTTGAACATTATAAAGCCGACTCAGTGCTGCTTGCAGGTCTAGCTATTATTTGATATATGATGATTCGCGTTAAATATTTCAACATTTAGTAAATTAACCACCTAAAATATACATTATACTAGAACATGTACTGATGCAATCAACCATGTATTTATTTTAATGTAACGTTTCAACAAGATTTTGTTATATGTACATATATAATATGTGTCACTAATCTGTATATATGTTTCATTAATCTCTTAGTAAATATTTCATTTGTATGTATCATATGTACATGTAATTGTGTGCGATAAGACTTGGGTGGAAGCGGGCGTTAAATAAAGCTATTTCACACACAAACACAAAAGATTTCACAAGTTGTTTTCAAACCAAAACATTTTATTCAAACGAGAGAAGCCATTGTCTCTCCTTGGAAACTTATAATAAGACAGTTTTGTGTCGCCCTTGCCTTGGTCATACGTTTCTTTTTTTTATTTTGATGTCTATACCCTAACCCCAATGTTGAACAATGTCATTAAGTCACTTTTGAAAGATTTTTTCAAGACACAGATATTTATTAACCATTTTAACAGACTGTGGTGTAGGATTTAAATGAGTAGGACGTTAAACCCCATTTCATTTCATTTCATTTCAGGATTTAAATGGTTCATTTACATTATCAATACATACAATTTGCTTTTTGTTATTAAATTAAATAAATATTTGTTTTATTTATAAATCTGTTTCGGTTTCGCGAATGTGGATTTTGATCCGTACCAAACTTTATTTTGAGAAGTGACTCGAAACTTGACTCATAAATATAACACCGGTGTAACAAAAATCGCTCTTCTGCAGTCAACATTTTATTGCCCGCAATCAAATGATTACGTAACATCAAGGCAGTAATCATTGAATCGTATTTCCTTTTGATACCGTGCTATAAAAATAAACCAATTTTCTAGTGTTGTGGTTTTTAAATGTGCTATAAAAATTAACCAGTTTTCCAGTGCTGTATTTTTTTAAATGTGCTATTGCTTCTTTAAAACGTGCTTATATATATATATATATAAACCAGAGATTGTTTTTATGTGTTGTTGTTTTTTTTGTTTTGTTTTTTGTGTGTGCATGCTGTTATTTCTTCTTATGCATAAACCATGATTATTTTCCAATGTTGATGTCTTTTTAATGTGCATGCTGCAATTATTTCTTTAAAACGTTCTTAATATGTATTAACCAGTGATTTTGATTTCTTTTTAATGTGCATGCTGCAATTATATTTCTTTATATGTGATTGTTTTCCAATTATATGAATCAGTCGTTTCCAGTGTTGTGTATTTTTAGTATTCATGTTATTTTTTTAGTGTTATTATTGTTTTTTAGTGTTTAGTGTTCATGCATATAATACAATTGTTTTTTGTTATTAAATTATCATAGCTAAGTATGTGTTCTGTTTTATTTATAAACCCTTTTCTTTTTCGGGATCGGTATAGCCCTATCAACACACATTATATTTTAATATATTGAAAGAGTAAATGTAGATTTAGCAATACCGTTTGATATCGTTCTTCTGCAGTCAACTTTTTATTGCCCCCAATAAAATGATTATGTAACATCAAGGCAGCTATCATTGAATCCTGTTTCCTTTTGATACTGTTTGAAGCCATTCCTATTGCTTTGTCTGAAAATGAGCGACAGCTTGTGTATTGAGATCGACTATTTGGCGCCAGTGAAAAAGTCTCACGAGATTATCACAGTGCCACGTGTACAAGTGAAAGGCTACGTTCATTCATTTGTGATTTAAAGAAAATATGTTACCTGGGATGTACTTTACCGGTTTCCAGTGATGTATTTGTCAATGGTGGAATGGTTTTTTATACGCCCACATTGAAATATGGACGTATATTGCCGTCACCCCCGTATGTCGGTCCGTCCGTCCGTCCATCGTCCACAATTTCTTGTGAACGCTCTAACTCCAAAAGTTACCATCCGATCTTTCTGAAATGTACATGCATTATTTAAATTAGTGAAACGAAGAAGCCTATTGAATTTCAACAATTTCCATTTATTACGTCTAGAGTTATGGCCCTTGTTTCACTTTATTGAACCTTGTGAACGCTCTAACGCCAAAAGTTATCATTCGATCTTTGTGAAATTTATATGCATTATTAAGATTACTGAAACGAAGAAGCCTATTGAATTTCGGCAATTTCCATTTATTATGTCTAGAGTTATGGCCCTTGTTTCACTTTATTGATCCTTGTGAACGCTCTCACGTCAAAAGTTATCATCCGATCTTTCTGAAAATTATATGCATTAATTAGATTGCTGAAACGAAGAAGCCTATTGAATTTCAGCAATTCCCGTTTATTACATCTAGAGTTATGGCCCTTGTTTCACTTTATTGATCCTTGTGAACGCTCTAACGTCAAAAGTTATCATCCGATCTTTCTGAAATTTATATGCATTATTTAGGTTACTGAAACAGAGAAGCCTATTGAATTTCGGCAATCTCCGTTTATTACGTCTAGAGTATGGCCTTTGTTTCACTTTATTGATCCTTGTGAACGCTCTCACGTCAAAAGTTATCATCCAATCTTTCTGAAATTTATATGCATTATTTAGATTGCTGAAACGAAGAAGCCTATTGAATTTCAGCAATTCCTGTTTATTACGTCTAGAGTTATGGCCCTTGTTTCACTTTGTTACACCTTGTTTATGCTCGATTGATAATAGTTATCATCCGATATGTATGAAATTTATATGCATCATTTAAATTTGTGAAACAGGTCTATTGAATTTCAGCAATTTCCGTCAATAATTTATAGAGTTATGGCGATTGTGAACGTTTGAATGACAAATGTGATCTGTATGAAATTTATATGCATAAATTAATAAAACGAAAAAGCCTGTCAAATTTCAATAATTTTTGTAGATTACTTCCAGAGTTAAGACCCTTGCTTCAGTTTGTAGAACCTTGTAAACTCCAAACGACAAAATTTATAATCTGATCTGTATGGAACTGTCTTATAAAGGCTCCCAATTACCTACAAAGGAATAAATATGCGACAACCCTTGACGACCGCTCGGACGATTAAGCTGCTGTGGGCGTATGTTTTGTTGCCTGGCAACCTATCTTTTTTTTGGGAGCAGGTCGTTTCATCCCACGGCCGTTTCACCCCGGGCTGTTTCATCCCAAATTTACACGGGTCGTTTCATCCCACTTATATCGGGTCGCTTCATCCCACAAATTAAATAAAAAGGTATTACTTATTTTTAATATTTTATTCATACATTAATAACAATCAGTGACTTTATGTAGTATTTCATTTACGGCATATAACAATCAGTGACTTTTCTACCAATAAATTATGTGGTATTTCATAGTTTATTTATTATAAAGCATAAAATAAATATAATTATAGTATGTTGGGGATGGTTCTGTCGGTCGATGTCGGGATTGGGCACCAGTACATCGGTTTAACATGAATAGTGTCCAACTTCTTCCTTTGCATACGCTTTAGCTTATTTTCCGAAATCACACCAAACCGCGACACCAATTTCACTAAAATTACATCGCTTACAATTGAGCGATGCTCATAGCACAACATTCAACTTAATACACCGTATAGTTATTTTCATGCATGTTGGTTTCACTATAACAGAATTGCCAGTGATAGAACAGATCAAAGAATAAAATTGCACATAGCCACTATTTCGACACGTGTTATCTTTAGATGTTCAGACTACCTGGCACCTCAAATAACCCAACGTTAAAAGAAAGCATACAGTGTCCACCTTACAATAGGTTCCGTTTTATTTTATAATTTAGCGCACAGTTTAAACCAAAAAGTATTACGATTCGCATTTTGTTATTCTAAATTAATTATGGTTTCGAAATAATATCAATCTAATTTGTCTTATTTAAAAGGGGTTCCTTTATAAAGAAGATAAATGATGTCAGACATCATAAACTAACAAACAATAAGAGAATACTTTATTACAAAAACATCGGTGAACTAATCTAAAATCATAACGGCAATTAACTAACAATACGGATATATTTTACTACAACAACATCGGTGAACTGACCTAATCGGTCTCGATCGATAATCAACAAAAATCAACGAGTAAAACTTATTTATTCCATACATTATTGTTTATTTAACAATGAGTAATAAGTGTTTAACAGTTTATTTAACGATAAGTACAACTCAGTTATAGAGATCGGCTATTGGGCGCCAGTGAAAAAGTCTCACGAGATTATCACAGTGCCACGTGTACATTGCCAGGTCTTCTAGCGACGTGTACAGGTGGAAGGCTATGTTCATTCATTTGTGATTTAAAGAAAATACATTACCTGGGATGTGCTTTACCGGTTTTCAATGGTATAATAACATTGGACGTGATTTACCGATTTGTGAAGTATTTGTCAATGGTGGAATCATATTTTTTTTAATGGATAATGGATAATAATACTACGACCACGGTATGGTGAGCATCTATGGGTGTGCATTTTTTTATATTCACCTTTTTTATTCGTACTTCATACGTAAATAATCTTAATCAAAATAAACGATCGGATAAACGACCTGCGGGAAATTAAACGCTTCATCTAATATTTAAACCCTGTAGATAAATTCATTGGGTGTTAATTTATTTACGCATATCGGGGAAATTAAAGTGCTCGGCTATTAATTAAACCCATTAGATAAGTAAACGAATCCTCCATTTCTAAACACCTCTTGGAGAAATTAAACGGTGTACCATTAAATTAAGCCATAGTACTAATTAAACGATTTTTGTAATTTTCAAGCGTTATTATCAATTATCAAACGATGTTTTGAAATTAAACTGTATGCATAGTTATTAGCGCTCAAAAAACCCATATTAAAAGATACCAATCTTATAGTGCTACATAGAGGAATATTACATTGTCAAAGATTTCAACTATATATTATATTTTCGACGCAATAAAGCAAAGAAGACGACCATTCCCGTCATATCCAAAGAAAGGCAGAAATGTAAAAATGCCGATAGCGATGAAGGACCATCACTTGGGGTGATATTTCTTTTTAAAAGTTATATTTATATTTACTTTGAACACTGCTGCCAACGTTAGGGACTAGATATGTGTTCTATTTTTTAAAAAAATTATTAGGGGATACTTGTTCACGTTATTTTACCATTATGACAGAGAAAAGTCATAATTTTAGTGGAACTGACTTTTCAATGTTATTTATAGTAATATAAATTCTACTTTGTACAATTGAATTTTAAATCATTGGAAAGAACACGATCTGGCTCAGGGTTAAATGGTCAATATCCGATTGACTTTAAATTTATACACAGTGGTTAAGGTCATGAGACAAAGAAGCCTATTGATTTTCAGCGATTTCCTTTAATTACTGCCAGAGTTATGGCTAGTGTTGAAACTATTATTCGGATATTCGTTAACGGATACAAAATAAGGGTTATCCAAATCAGTTTACTATCTGTTTACTATTCGTTACAATATATTCTGACATTCCTTATGCTCTATAGTCTATATTTAGCCATTTTTCCATATGCGCTAGTTTATGGCATACGAGTTTTGACCGTATTTTGACTTCCCACAATGAAATTTATTCATAACGACCAAGGTCACGTATATTCCCACTCACTGATTGGTTCAATAGTAGTAGATTATCAGACCTTGGCGAAATAAATGGCACATGTTTTTATTTTACTTTTTTCATTCGTGTTGAATGAGCAAAATGATAGGTGGGAGGGTGCGGATAACAGGAATAGTTATACTATACAAATTCCTTCACCTCATTGATTTTTTGGCATGTCATAGATAGTCTTAATAATTACGGCTAAAGGTAGGCACGTTTTTTTCCTTGCGGCTCAAACAATTTGCAAATCGAAAGTACGATTTCATACTCAGCATACACAGATACTCATAAACATTGAAACAAGTAAGAAATTATGAGTACTGGTATATGAATTTTTAATGAAATTTCACGTCTCCGAATTTGTAAACTGAATACTTTTGTTTGCTATCCGAATACTATTCGGATAGCAAACAAAAGTATTCAGTTTACAAATCTCGATCTGATTTTCAACACTAGTTATGGCCCTTGATCACTTTGTAAAATCTTGTGGACGCTCTAGGGGCTAAAGTTAATATCGGATTGACTTTAAATTTATACACCGTGTTTAAGGTCATGAGACAATGAAGTTGATTCACTTTCAATGATTTTCGATAATTACTGCTATGGTTATGGCCCTTGATCACTTAAAAAAATCTTGTAAATGCTCTAGAAGCTAAAGTTAATATCCGATTGACTTTAAATTTATACATATTGATTTTCAACGATTTCCGATAATTACTGCCAAAGTTATGGCCCTTGATCACTTTGAAAAATCTTGTGAGGCTCTAGAGGCTAAAGTTATCATCCGATTGACTTCAGATTGATACACAAAGTTTAAGGTCTTAAGACAAACAAGTATATTGATTTTCTATGATTTTTTATGACTTGAACAGCTAAATCCATGATGTTAAAAGTTTTATATACTAAACGTTAGCATTGGGCAGAACTTTATAAAAAAACAAACAAATTCTAATGGTTTTCTGATAATTACTTACTGAGTTGTTACTCTTAATCAGATTTTAATGTATTATAAATGTTTTATTACCGAAAAAAAAAAAAAAATATGCGACAACTCTTGTTGACTGCCTGGATGATTTAGCTGCTGTGGGCGTGTTTCATTGCCTGGCAACCTATCTTTACTTTAAGCAATATTTATTTTTCCTTGATAATTAAAACAAATGAAATAATGTGTTATTTATCAATATACAGATTGCCATAAACTATGAAATAAGGTAACCTATGGTAACTTAACAATTAATTTTATATTATTTTTCAAACTCTGTTCCACATCAATTTAATATGATCGTTAAATAGACATCTGAAGCTGTGATTTAAGTCATAGTTTGGGCACATATCTTCTCTAAATTTAGAGATATTAAATTTTAAAATCGGCATAAAAATACCCAATTTTTGTCATAAATCTAAAAAGTTTTCAGTCTTGCCTGATCCGAATTAAATAATTTTTGGCATGCAAATAGCTAAGCTAGTGTTTAATAAAATTACGGGAGTGTTTTTTCATGGTGGCAATAATAATGCCAAAATTCCAGAAAATAAAAAAATTTCATAGGTTGTTAAGTAAAAAATTGGACAAAATATCCTGAATTAGCAATGAGTATACTTTGCCGCTCCTGTGTGTGTAGTTCATGAAAAATAATATGAGATCGTTATTGGTCCCTTTGACCAACAATCCTGACCCATCTGGCGAAGTGAACGTTTCTTTCTGTTGACGATTTGTGTTTTTAGGGGAAAAGGAGACGGGTACTAAAGTATCACTGAGAAATAGTTTGAAAAGTGCGAATCTTAGACATGGCAACGCCCTTAATCATTGTTCGTTGTCCTCAATATACATGTAATAGCCATGACCAATAAGGACACTTATTTTGAATCCGTTCTTAACAAAAAAAAAATTATTTTAATTCGGTGTGAAATATTTGTACAATGAGAGGATGAACTCTATTGATTTTCGCTATTCTTGGTCAATCTTTTGCAAAATGTGGGCGTATCTTGCACGGCAACCGCTTGTTTTTCTTTTCAGAAACTATCAAAAAGACTAAGTAAAACACCAAAGACCCCACAATTAAAGAAACAGAAACCCACAGTATATAATATAAACACAATTCATAAAAGGTAATGTAAACGGAAACAAGTAACATATACACCAGTTTGTAGAAAATTAAACAGCAGCTTTTAGACATGTAGTTGTCCACATTTCTTGTGAACACTCTACGGACTACAGTACATTTATTATCTGATCATTTTGAAATTTATATCACTTCAATGTGGTGTGCCACAAGGACCGGTTCTGCTCGAGATGACATCATACGAATACACCATCTAAATTGACACTGTTGTGCGAACAGCCTCGGTATGCCCAGTGCCATTGTTCTTTTCTACTCCACTAACCCCTTGCAGTGGTCTGCCCTCTGTTTGCCCCCCCCCCACCCCCCCAATAATTTTGGAAAATAAAAAAAAATTATTTGTGATACGTTTCGGTAATCAATACCTTCTACAGTGATTAAATCCCACACCCCGACTCAGTCATAGACATGCATGTTGTAGAGTCTTGAGTGATTTCTTACCAAGCCCATCCTGCTGTAAACCTACTATAAACAATAACACATGAACCACTTGAGAAGTGCTTTTTACGATCCTCAAAGTTTTTGGGTATATAGGTTCAAAGCGGCGAAAATATCCATTCACTTGATATACTCACTCCGTTCGTTTGACATTTCCCTTTCTCTTCGGATAAGCTGGTGATTTGGCAACGAACAGTATCTGGTCAGCTCTATTTCTGAAATACTGCCCGGCTGCGTTTCCGGCAGTCTATTTCACAAAATATTGTGGCGAAAATATTAATTCACTTTGATTCTCTTACTCCGTTCATTTGACACTTTCCTCTCTGGGGTCGGATAGACTAGTGATCAGACAACAGATGGTATCTGATCAGCTCTATTTATCTCGACAAACGGTGCCTAAACACTGTCAGACAGCATTTCCGAAAGTCTATTTTTCAAAATTTTCTGGGGGAGGACCCCCATTTCCTCCTTAAGGTTTCCCTACTTTGGCGCTCTTTAGTGGGCTTCAACGATTAGTGCCTGAAATACTGCCAGACTGCATTTCCGGCAGCCTGTTTTTCTAAAATTTCTGGGGGAGGCCCCCCCTTACCCATAGTTGAAGCTTGTGCCTTTGCCCCCTTAACCTTGGACTTTGCCCCAGCTTTGCCCCTCCAACCACCGGCCGGTTGGCGCCACCACTGACCCCTTGGTCAATTCGTGAGGTACATGTATTCATGAAATTAATTTATCTGCTCTTGATGAATTCATTGGCCATGTACTGGCATGTAGGTTGATTCTACAACCCAGCAAAAAACAGTTTAGACTTAGTCCAATCTTGAGTTATTTTTTACACTCACCAAAATACGGCAACTTGTGCATTGCATTATAAGAATATTTTCAAGAAATTTAATACCAAAGAAGTGACATACACGCAAAAAAATGTCCTGAAATATTTTGACAAAGTTGACAACAGTGATTTGGGAATCTTTGATGTAACAAAATTCTAGTTCGTGGAATAGAACGGGAGATGTCACCAGGGATACTGAGGATGTTGTGCAGACTACACACAGTTACAGTCTGGCAACTATCTTTTATTCTTTTCAGCTTAAATGATGATGATGAAGCTCAGAAACTGTACAATGCCTATGGAACACCTAAAGCAAAGGTATGTTGATGTCATTTTTATAGCCCACATTTTCATATGGACGTATATTGTCATCGTCCTCTCTGTTCGTCCATCCGTCCACAATTTGTTTGTGGACAATGTACAGGTCACAATTTTTTTCCGATTTTGATGAAACTCGATATATAGATCTATCTCCCAAAGATCTTGGTTCCTTTCAATATTGGCATGTATCGGACCATAACTTCATGGATTATGACCCCTGATTGTACGAAAAATCACATTTTTAGCTTGTGGACCCTAAAGAGGTCACAATTTTTATCCGATTTAAATGAAACTTGAAATTAGTGTTGAAACTACTATTCGGATATCCGTTAACAGATACAAAATAAGGGTTTTCCAAATCATTTTTATACGCCCACATTGAAATGTGGATGTATATTGCCGTCGCCTCCGTCCATCAGTCCATCGTCCACAATTTTTTGTGAACGCTCCAACGCCAAAAGTTATCATCCAATTGTTTTAAAATTGATATATGTTGTTTACATTAGTGAGATGAAGAAGCCTATTTAATTTCAACAATTTCTGTTTATTACGTCTAGAGTTATGGCCCTTGTTTCACTTTCTTGAACCTTGTGAACGCTCTAACGCCAAAAGTTATCATCCGATCTATCTGAAATTTATATGCAATATTTAGATTACTGAAACGAAAAAGCCTATTGAATTTCAACAATTTCTGTTTATTACATCTAGAGTTATGGCCCTTGTTTCACTTTATTGAACCTTATGATTGCTCCAACGCCAAAAGTTATCATTCGATCTTTGCGAAACTTACATGCATTATTTGAACTGGTGAAACAAAGAAGTTTATTGAATTTCAGCAATTTCCGTTTATTATGTCTAGAGTTATGGCCCTTGTTTCACTTTATTGAACCTTGTGAACGCTCCGTCAAAAGTTATCATCCGATCTTTCTGAAATTTATATGCATTATTTAGGTTAGTAAAACGAAGAAGCCTATTGAATTTCAGCAATTTCCATTTATTACGTCTATAGAGTTATGGTCCTTGTTTCACTTTATTGATCCTTGTAAACGCTACAACGCCAAAAGTTATCATCCGATCTTTGTGAAATTTATATGCATTATTTAGATTAGTGAAACGGAGAATCCTATTGAATTTCAGCAATTTCCGTTATTTACGTCTAGAGTTATGGCCCTTGTTTCACTTTATTGATCCTTGTGAATGCTCTAACGCAAAAAGTTATCACCCGATCTTTGTGAAATTTATGTACATAATTTAAATTAGTGAAACGAAAAAGCCTATTGAATTTCAGCAATTTACAATAATTACTTCTAGAGTTATTGCCCTTGTTTCACTTTGTTAAACCTTGTTAATGCCAAGTGATGAAAGTTATCATCCGATCTGTATGAAACTTTTATGCATCATTTAAATTTGTGAAACAGGTCTATTGAATTTCAGCAATTTCCGTCAATAATTTCTAGAGTTATGGCGACTGTGAACGGTTGAAAGACAAAAGTGATCATGTGATCTGTATGAAATTTATATGCATTATTTAAATTAGTAAAACGAAAAAGCCTGTCATATTGTTTCAGTTTGTAGAACCTTATAAACCCTCAAACGACAAAATTTATAATCTGATCTGATTATTACCTACAAAGGAATAAATATGCGACAACCCTTGTCGACCGCTGGGACGATTTAGCTGCTGTGGGCATATGTTTTGTTCCATGGCAACCTATCTTTGATTATACATGTAGCTTCAGTCCATTCAATAACCTGTTTTTATTACTCAAATGGTTTCTCAATTAGCTGAATGCCAAATAAAGAAAACAAAGTTACACTTACAATATGACTACGGTAACTAAGAAGTTATTCGTTGTTAGGATTTTTTGCCGGACCCCCACCCCATTCGCTACATGTAATACCAATTTGTAAGGAGTAATTGTGATTACTGTGTTACGGTAAAACTCGTTTTTTTAGGAATGTGGATATGTGGAATTGTTGATTTTTTTTTTTAAATCTGTACGCATGCAGAGCGTCTTATGAATAAAATGATGTTCATCATATTTGCAGTTGACATATTCTGCCTTACACCCGGTGGTAATCATTTCATTATATTGTGCACAAACGTCATTCCTTAAATAGGTCCACGCCCCTTTAACAACTTACAAAGCATGATTTTTCTGTTAGACAATTTATTCTACATTCTTTGATTTTTGATGTGCTTTCTAGGTTAATTAATATTATAAATATTGAAGAGGACCAATTCATAAGATCTGGTTGTTAGATGGTTACTCGGTGTGTTGATGGATAAAACAATCAAAATTAATATTTTGTGTCTGTGATAATTATTGGAAACGGAACGGTTTTATTATACGCCAACATAGAGGTCATAATTTTTAACAGATTTTGTTGAAACTTGAAATGTAAGTTTATAACCCAAAGATATCGGTTCCTTTCCATATTCGCGCATATCGGACCGTAACTTCCTGAATTATGGCCCCTGATTGTACGAAAAATCGCGTTTTTAGCTTGTGGACCCTATAGAGGTCATAATTTTTATCCGATTTAAAAGAACGTATTATTATATCACCGTTACACCCTAAGGACGACTGAGTTCGAATTTCGTGAAAATCGACCCAAAACTGACCGCCCTTCGTTCTCAAATAGCGTAAAAATATGGTATATCAAGGTTGTGGACCCTATAGAGGTCACAATTTTTATCCAATTTTGTTGAAACTTAAAATGTAAGTTTATAACCCAAAGATCTCGGTTCCTTTCGATATTTGCGCATATCGGAATGTAACTTCCTGAATTATGGCCCCTGATTGTACGAAAAATCGCGTTCTGTTTAGCTTGTTCTCTATCCATCTCTCGAAAATGTGGGCGGATCCTGCCTGGCAGCCGCTGGTTAAAATTGCTAATCAAATTTGGCAGTGCTGCTAATCATCTGTGAAAAATAACCGACAGCCCTGCTAATTGGGTGAAAGCGATTCACTACACATTCTATCAATACCTTGACTAAGTTTGATGATGAGAATTTTCTGCTAAGGCTAAGTAGCGATAAGCTATTTGATTGGTCAAGACTTTGGAACATAACAACTCTGCTTTTAATTTAGAAAGAATGTTTAAACTGGAGTTCAAAGATTAACATTTCCCGCTAAAGCTAAGCAGAGCTTATCAATTTCATTGATCGATGCTTTGGGACAAGATATCTTTAATTCTGACTGAAGAATGATGAAACTTTGTGTAGTTTCTCTACCAGGTACTTCAAAACCTTGACTGAGTTTGAAGTGAACATTTTATGATTAGACTAAGTATAGATAATCAGTTTGATTTCTTGATACTTTTGAAAAAGATAAATGTGCAATTAATTAAAATATGTCATCTATTTATTTTGGGATTTCTGTGGGGGACATCTGCCTCTTTTTTGGCTTGTAATGTTTTTTCGACTTTCCGGCTAATGTCCAAAATGAGTTTGAACGTGAACATTTTATGATTAGACTAAGTACTGATAATCAGTTTGATTGCTCGATACTTTTGAAAAAGATAAATATGCAATTAATTAAAATGTGTCATCTATTTATTTTGGGATTTCTGTGGGGGGACATCAGCCTCACTGTTGGCTTGTAATGTTTTGTCAACTTTCCGGCTACTGTCCAAAATAGAAAAAATCAGAGTTATCTTAGCATATAAATAATTATATCCTGCTTTAAATTTGTTCTATTATGTATACTTTGGATTGCCTCATTCCTCCTTCCTTACTCCACTAAATCCAGGAAATACACTGGATGAATGACATTACCAGGGCGAAAAATATTGGTCAGTTCCTTTTTATATGCCCACTTAAAAATTTGGCCATAATATTTTGTCTCCGGGATATATACTATTCAAAAAAAGTAGGGGATATTTGATTTTGGGGGCATAATACTAAAATATGCAAATGACTACGAAAAAAGTCACTATAGAACCTAACAGAAGAAACATTTCCAGTTACATGTGACGCCCAAACGCACCAATAGCTACCGCATGGAATGCAGGTGATGCTTGGGATCATCATGGGGGTCCAACCCAAGATTTGCACGACTCTGACTTTGAATGTTACAGTCATTGTGGCATTGAATTCCAGGGTGGAAACATCAGTTTAATTGTTTTAGTGACCAGAAAACAAATTTTGATATGCGTCGGCTTACCCAAAATGAAAGGTTACGTGCCCTTGGCATGCTACAGATCGGCACAACACAGGCGGTTGTGGCGCGGACGATGAATGTTTCTCAGTCTGTCATAAGCAGGCTATGGTCCAGATACCGTGATACACAATCTGTACAGGACAGACCACGCTCAGGTCGACCAAGGGCGACAACTCAAGCCCAGGATCGATTTATCCGTACCTTGGCCTTGAGAAATCGTGTCATCACAGCAAATCAGATCAGCGCTCGTCTTCAAACAGACACTGGTGTGAGAGTGAGTGGCCAGATGATTCGGAATCGACTGCATAGGGGTCACCTTCGCGCCCGACGTCCTCGCGTGATCCCTTGTTTGAGAGATATCGCATTCAGGCAAGACATCGTTGGTGTAGGGATCGTCAACACTGGGATAATCGACGCTGGAGCAATGTGACGTTTTCAGATGAGTCAAGGTTCACTGTTGATTTTTTGGACAGACGTAGGAGGGTGTGGCGTCGTCCAAACGAGCGCTTCCAAGACGTTAACGTCATCAGACATGATCGATTTGGGGGTGGTTCTGTTATGGTGTGGGGAGGGATCACTGTTGCTGGAAGAACGGCTTTACATGTTGTTGCAGGGCGTGTTACAGGCCAGTACTACCGGGACAACATCTTGGCAGTCCATGTTGTGCCGTTCGCACGACGTCATGGCCGCCGTTTCATCTTCCAGGATGACAACGCAAGATGTCACAGGGCCAGGATCGTTACAGGTTACCTCCAACAACAGAACATCACCACATTACCTTGGCCAGCACTGAGTCCCGACCTCTCCCCCATCGAGCATGTCTGGGACATGCTTGGACAGAGGTTACGTCAACGTCAACAACGTCCTGCCAATGTCCAAGAACTTGCTGCTGCGTTGCAACAGGAATGGGACAATCTGGACCAAAATGACCTTAGACGTCTCATTAGGAGTATGCCACGTCGGATCAATGCTTGTTTGGCAAACAGAGGAGGATTTACCCGTTACTGACTTGGTTGTGATGCTGTGGTAACTTTGCTGTTTGACCCCGGGTATCATTTTACCCTTATAATGGTCAGTCTGTGCCTTACTTAGTCTAACGATCATTTGGAATAAATCGATGAATGTGAACTTCATTTCATTTTGTCATTTGTTTCTTCGTCAGTTTCATTAGGTGACTTTAATAACACTTAAAAATCAAATATCCCCTACTTTTTTTGAATAGTATATTATCTGCATGGAAAACCTTATGAAATTCGGTTAGCATCCAAGTTTTCTTTATCTCCATGCTTTGTGAGGCTACCTTTGTTTATAAGTATACAACCTCTTTGAAATAATCTTATTGAAATAACATTTCAATCCAATTCATCACTCTATTTGACACAAATCTACATAGTTTAGCCTTTTTAATTCAAAGAATGAAAATTGTTTTATGTCATATTGACTTTTCAATACAGGGTAATACAGCTAAGAAACGACAACATACGCCTGATTCTGGATCTGTGAAAAGATTAACAGGAGTAGATCGTATTCCAGCTGTACCATTTTCACCGGCAAGTTTCTCACCTACAAGGTATTATGTAATGTTATTAAGAGTCATTCCACGAGAAAACCATGCAATATCATGCAGATGTTCGAAGGTGGGGGTCAGCCGTTTAAGTTTATATTCACAGGGTTTGTTCGACCCATCGAGCCTACTCCCCAGATCGGCTGATCTTTGCCATTTTTAGGCCAAATTTTAGATATTTTTGTCGCACTATTACCGCTGTTACATGACCCTGGCGAACTAGGTTTTGGTTGTTCGTGATAGTCGGGGTCTTACCCTATCACATTATCATGGTAACTCGGTTCAAGTTCATTTTCCATAGGTGTCAGGAGACTACACAAGATACGCATCTGAAGATACCCGAAATGTACCCTATCTCCAGATTGCGATAACTCCACTGGAGCAGGGTTTGCGATAAAAATTAAAATCAATTTATTTGCAGCTTGACCAGTTCTAACAACATAAGAAATAAAATCGTTGTCAGCCAGCTTGCAGCAGTATGAAAATTCCCGTCGGAAGTTACCAAAACCTTCAGTTTTGATTGGGATACATCGGCTGATTATTTAGATACCCAATCGCCTATATTGTCATTCAAAGGGTCAATATATCAACTCCAGCTCCCCTTCTACCCGGTTTGCCAAAATATTCAGTCTCGGTGTTGTTTGGTATCCATAAACATCTCAATTGCCCTCTAAATTAATTTACTTTTATAACCAGGATCCAACTTGATTAAATTTGGGGTGTTGATTCTTAACAGCAGTAGATCATTAATAGTTGTATTATTCAAGCGTGTCCGTGTCTGTTGTAGAAGTCGATTCAACACACTAATACCCCAATCTACTGTAGTGCTTGAAAGGGAGGTCACTAAAATCAATTCAATAATTAGAAGAATATGTGGTAAATTTTCATTGTGATGTGCAAAGATCTTTTCCCAAAGCACTAGCGATGACTTTTTGTGATGAAATTTGGTTGAAACCAAATTCTTTAAGACTTTCGATTCCATCAAGGCAAGGTCTTTTGAATACGTGTGATATGACAAACTCTGCTGGAAATGCTCTCCAATCTGGATGATTTCTTCTTTACCATAATTTGGATTTAACATATCCCACTGACTGTGATCAACAATTTTAAAGGCTTGAAATATTCCTGTACTACTGTGACATTATTGTCTAATTTTTTATATGCCCACATTTTCATGTGGACGTATATTGTCGTCGCCCCTGTCCGTCGGTCCACAATTTGTTCGTGGACACAGTACAAGTCACAATTCTTATCCGATTTTGACGAACATTGAAATATAGGTTTATCTCCAAAAGATAAACTTTTCATTGGGTGTTTTATTTTTAGGCAACACAAATAAAATAACTTGTTTCTCGGGCACCGCCCTCACGCAAAATTGGTTGCGCGTGCAGTCTATTTATTAGTCTTGATGAAAAAAAATAAATATGTAACGGCCGCCCGCACATCGACAAGCAAGTCGTAAAAAAAATATCCCGCATGTACCTACATCCGCCATACATGTATATCTATTCAAATGTATTAAAACTGATTCAGATGAACATGCTGTCTTTTTTATCCGAACAATGGCGAAGTTTGGCAGATTTGCCTTTTTTATTGATATCAAAGAACCTCCATTTTGTATCACGTGATATTAATTACCTCCCCTGATAAACTAGAATTTGATTCGTGTTAAAAGTCATTGGCGACAATATTTCAATCATTCGATCGTAATCGGCTCATTATTGCCGGCTTCAGTCGGTCCTTGTTTGGAAAATCCTATTGATAAAATAATGAACCGTAGAACAGGTTAATTAATTATAGCTAAGAGTACGATACGATGACGATAGTCGTCATAATGCATACCTTAGAATCTGGGTCATTATTAGCACATTTACGGTAGTTTCGATAATCCGGAAAATAATAATTGGATTACCGATTTGATGGTTTTACTGACCAGTTGTTAGTTAGATTTAAATAGTCATTCAATATAAACACCAGATAGAACACCGAATATCCTGAGAAACACACCGAATATCCCAAGAAACAGTATTTCCGGCAATCTCCAATACCGATGACACGGTGTGACATGCATTGGTTGGAATTCGGTAAATAATTATAAATAAACCGGCGATACTAGATTTAGTTTTAAATACTGTTTACCATGATTATTATTTTTGATACACCTGGTGAAAGAGGCTTAGTTTTTAAAAATATTGTTGTCTTTATGGAGGGCTATTACATAGTCGTATGGAATTTTATTTTAAACCAATTTCAATTATGTGAATTAAATATGGAAAATTATTTTCCTTTCAGTCAGTGTTCAGTCTCAGTGTTTTAGTAGACTTGATTTTGGGTTTATGTTTTAAGTATGTACAATAAAGTTGAATATACAGAAAGCAAAAACGTAAACAAGTAATGACTTTCTCATTTAAAAAAAAAAAAAAAAAAAGAAAGACCGCCCTCCCGCCCCAACAATTTTCAGCAATAGCCAAATTTTATTTTGCACCATCAATGAGTAAAAAAAAAAAAGAAACCGCCCTCCCTCCCTACAGTTTCAGCTGTCAGTTGCCCGAGAAACAAGACATTTATTTTGTGTGGCCTTATTACTCACCATTAATTTAAAGATGGGTTCCCGCGTACAAACTGGATGATTTAATGGTATATATGGACTAAAAACATATTCAAACTAATTAATTTGTCATAACTTTGCTTCAAATCCTTCTCAAACATTGTAATTGTGAAGGAATGTCCTGCTATAAAAATTCAATCAAACCAGGTCATGTTTACGTCACATGCATACATAAGACCATGTTGTCTTTAATCGCTTACTATTTATTACAAATATCGAATCCTAATTAAATTCTCGAATTATCCACTACCCAGCCAACATCGAAGGCTAGCCTTGACATCGAGAGTTTATTATGGTCTGGATAAGTTAATTTATGTCTAATTGATAATTTAGATAACATTTCAGGCCTAAAGAAAGACTTGTAATAAGCAGATTTTGCTCTTGCATAATGCATGTTTAACCACTCGCCATAATAGGGCCAATTTTGCCATTTTTTCAGATCATTTTTGGTCAATTTTCAGCCACCTACTGTAGCGAGTCGAGGGTTTGGATGGAAATGGTGGTGATTGGTGATGTTGGTGGGGGTCTTCCTGTGCCCCAGTGTGAAGACCATAAATTCACATCTATTCTCTGGGAGTAATGATCAGCAAAATTGTAACATATGGCATCTAAAACAGAAAATATACACCTGCGAAGATTAGCTTTATTTTCTATGATGCGGGGGTAGGTCAAAATATCGAAATGGTTTTATGCACAGCTCGACACCCTCTATCCATATAAAAAATAAAATCTCTGTCACCTCTCTTCAATCAATGCGAAATCATAAGACAAAGTTGGTGAATTTTCCCTATTGTAAATATCCGATTCTCTATGAAATGGCCAACTACTCTCATTCTGGAAAAGCCATCTTTCTCCATTTCTTCACCAAATCATTCGCCCACGCTCGCTGGTAGCAGCTTAAAACCGGCTCGAGCAAAACTAATCTCTTTGATGAGGATTGGTATCCAATACATGATGGCCGGGCCCGAGACCGCAGAAAATTGTGTTTTTTCCTCATTTTTGGCCATAGAATGTGGTACATATCCCGGATATGAGCAATACAATGACATCATAGATTGAAAGAGTACTAAGGACATTAAGGCCCATCCTTAAGCACATTACATAGCAATAAGTGAATTGAGAACCGAATGGGGGCTGATTTCTTGACGAAGTGGGATTTTTGATCTTAATTCGTCGATTTTAGATGGAAAGGTGATATGTGCTGCCCATCGCTACCGCCTGGGTCTCAAATGGAATATTCCAAAAGGATGTAAACAATATGCTGCCCATAATGAAGAAATGGGCTGTCAAAAGAGTCAAGTTCCTACACCGCCTCAGGTTAGTTCTTCAAATAAATGATATGACATAGGGTCAAAAATTCAACTTCATCATAGTATCTTTTTCAGGGCCCAAAATGGATCAGGCCAGTCCCTTTAAAACTGAATTTGTATATGAAGGACATTTCTATCAGGGGCAACCTCTCAAAATATTGTTGATATTTACCCCAACGCACATGGGCCATTGAAAATTTTCTTGTATCGAGTCTCCGAATGATGGACTGGTTGGTAACATGAACCCCTGCAAATACTAAAATAGAAAATAATTTTAGTAAATTATTTTATGTGTTTGGGTTGTTTCAGGTTACTGTTGGAACTGATGCTTACTCCTTCTGTAACAGCTATTGGTAGCGGAACTGACATACAGCCTCCTCCTGTAACAGCTATTGGTAGCGACACCAGTGACAGCAATGGCTTAGAACTACCAATAATAGGCCTAGATCAGGTAATGATGACATAGTAGCAGTAGAATGATGATGGATGTAAGTAGCACTACCAGTGGCTGCAGATGATGTAGCAGTGGGAGAGATGTCATCAGTTCCAACAGTAACCTGAAACAACCAAACCACATAAAATAATTTACTAAACTTATTTTCTAAGTATTTGCAAGGGGTAACATTTGTAAATTTTCTGAAATCAAGTCTATGATTGATCGACTGGCCTGGTCCCAGTTCCCAGCCGATCCATCCATAGACTCGATACAAGAGTCCATATACGTTGGGGTTGATATTAAGAATGTTTTGAGAGGTGGCCCCTGATAGAAATGTCTTCATGTACAAATTCAGTTTTAAAAGGCTCAGCAAGATCCATTTTGGGCTTCGAAAATGATCATATGATGAAGTTGAAGTTTTGACCCTATGCCATATTATTTATTTGAGGAACTACCCTGAGGCGGTGTAGGAACTTGGCTCTTTTGACAGCCCATTTCCTGATTATGGGCAGCATAATATTTCCGGCACATACATAGAATAGAAGAAAAACAAATCTAAAATTAACAATAATTTTTTAATGCTGCCAAAGTTAATAAAAAAAGCAGAGAGCTGGTCTTTAGTAAAGGTATTACAGCTATATCAGACTCAATGCAGCTGGTCTGAGGACTTCTGGAGCCCATCGCTTAACTCCGTCAACTGGAGTATCATCGCACAACTGTTTTCTGCTAATTTGATTGTGGTCGAGCACACGCAAGGTTTCCGTCGATATTTCAAAGACACAATTTCCCCCCTCTTTTTTTCAATAGTATTTTATTTCACTTAGCCGATCCAATATTAATAAGCTGATTCCAAGTGACACAACGCGGTCTTTGTATGACTTCTCCTTAGATGTGGCATCTTGCATCCTTTTGGAATATTCCGTTTGATGCCGCTTCGTCAAGAAATCAGCTCCCGTTCAGTTCTCACATCACTTATTGCTATGTGATGTGCTAAAAGGTGGGCCTCAATGTCCTTGGTACATTTTTTTCAATCGGATGAAGTGATTTTCTTGGTCTATCTAGGATATGTACCTCATTTAATGGCCAAAAATGAGAAAAAAACGCAATTTTGTGCGCTTTCAGGCACAGCTATCTTGGATTGGATACCAAGCCTAATCAACAAGACTAGTTTTGCTCAAGTGGGTTTCAAGCTGCTACCAGTGAGCGCGGCGAATGATTTGGTGAAGAAACGGAGAGAGCTGGCTTACCCTGAATGAAAGTAGTTGGCCATTTCCTAGAGAATAAGGGATTTACAATAGGGAAAATTCACCAACTTTGACTTATGATTTCGCATTGATTGAAAAGAGGTGACAGAGATTTTATTTTTTATATGGATAGAAGGTGTGAAGCTGTGCACAAAACCATTTCGATATTTTGACCTCCTCTTAAATATTGAATATCAGAAGTTAAGGTAAGACGCGGGTCGAAAATGTCTAAAAATATTCCAAATTATGAGTTTTGACATTTTCTGATTTATCATATTACGAAAAAATTAAATTGACAAAATAAAAAATAAGTACCTAATTTCATGTTTTAAAAATGCCTAGGTCAATTAAAATCAATTTTTTTGTAAAGAGAATCGCAAAATATGCCACCGTCTTCGGCTTTCGTGCCGTCGACAGCATTGTTATGGTCGCCATGTTTGATATATCGATGGAAAGAGGAAGTTCCGCTACGTTTTGTGGTCGTAAAATATTCTATTTATAACCGTTACATATTTGGCAATTGCCGGGTCTTCCCGTTAAAAAATATTACGGAAACTGCCTTTTATGGGTTTTTGAATACATAATAAGGGTCAATCGGTTGTGAACTCTTCCGGCGCATGCGCAGTACATTATAATCGTTACGTAGCCTAGTTACGGAGATGCGCGATCATACACGACTCACCATTTAGTTACTATTACTTATAAATGACAATCGCGACTACCGGGACGTTCTTTTACTCATTTTTATATCCTAGTAAAAGTTTACGCATGTTTTACGGGGTTTTTTTTAACAAACAAATTAATTATTTTCCATTACATATATATGAACATTATGGCTGCCAGGAACGTTTCTAAGAAAAAATAAAGATTTTAAACAAGCAACCAATTTTCGAAGGATTTTAGTAGTGAAACAAAATTAAAATCCATTAGTACTATTATACTATAGTAAGTAGTAGCAATACAAGTATTACTATCAGCACTGCTAATATAAATAAGACAAATAAGAGACACATTTTCTATTGATATTATGTATGGCTGCCTGTACAAAAAAAAAAAATATAGACCTAATTTTATTTGATTTTTCTTATAGTAATTTTTTATTAGTTAACTAAATCACACCATGATAGATAGATGTTTAGTAGCTTGTTGTTACAATAACACCAAGTCAATAGAACAAGTTGCCCACTATTTTATTGATTTTAACTTAAAAGCAGAAATATTTTAAAACGAGTTTCAAAAAGAAATTGACACAGAATGTTTGTTGGAAATATATTGGTAAAGATGTGTTTGTTTCCAAAGACTGGTGTTGTAGTGATGGCCGTATAAAAACGGAATCAGAGAAGTGTGTGAAATGTTAACTATTGCTGCTATTCAGCCAAATAATCAATTATCTTAAAACTGTAGAAATTCAGACAAATTGGGTTGCAAAAAAAAACCAGACAAAGCATCAACAATTTTAACTAAAATGGGAGAGAAAGTCTCTGTCAATTTCCAAGATCGCTGATTAGGATGCGTGGTTGCACGAGTGGGTGGGCTGCTGTATGATACAGGCACAGACAACATCAACCCTAGAAAATATCAGAATAAAGCCTACAATTATGACTAATAAAAAAATAAGTTTTTATATGATTCTGTAAGTGTTTAGCACTATCTATAAGCCGGTCTTCTACGGATCGCATGTGTTTGTGTTGTTTTTATTTGAAGATCGCGACAAAATCGGCTTTTTTTTTAGAACGCATATTTTGCACCTTAGGAAAGCCATAAAATGAAAACTATTATACCTAGAACAATGAAATTTGGCATGATATTAGCCCTATACTTACTGTACAGGAATATCTATAAATCATTTATGTATGTTATATTCATATTTCACAATTGGTCTTTGTAAAATGGAAAAAAGTGGAAATTTTCAAGTGATGAAGTTAACCAACACCCATTTGCTAAAATGAAGGTTGTCATTAATTTTGTATAGATAATCCTGTACAATGGTTCTTTTAGAATTCAGAAATAGGTTGTTTTATGATATATATTATGTGTCCCGGGAAAACTACTTTTCCTAAAAATTGTATAATATTTCACCGTTTGCCTCCAATAAAATGTTCATAACTTAGTACCTAATATACCTAGGCATTTCATACTTTGCACATAAACTCATAATAACCATATCCAAACACCTGCCAAGTTTCAATAAAATCCATACAGTAGTTTAGAAAATAGATTTTTCCTGCCACGTCTTACCTTAATCTTTTCCCAGTATGGTCACAACATAAAGTTGATTTAAATTGACAAATAATTCGTGTTTTCAATGTCGAAGACTTTGGATGATACTGAGTTAGAGACTTAGCTACTTTAAATGTTGTGTTTTCTCAGTCAACTGACCGGATTTCATTGCTGTCATGCTTAACGGGAAATCCTAAAAACTCCCATACTTTATTTGTGACTTACATACTCGGTATGGGGGATTTTGATCTCAATACTACTTTAGTCGATTGTGCGACTTGAATTTGGTGAATTCATTATGACAAAATTTCAGCTGGCTGGCTCGTATTGCCACAACAATTTCAGCCAATGAAAACTTTTCTCGTTGTCAGGTCATTCATAGATTACTGAACAGCAAAGGAAATATGTTACAAAGATTTTAATATCAAATATTAATATACATTGAAAATGTGCTGATCAATGTATGTACAAATCGCCATTCTTATACAGTAATATCACAAATCGCATATTATGGAGGTATATAGGCCTATATTATGTTGTTTTTTCCGCATATTATTCAAGTGTGTAATTTGAATGCAACTTAATTTCCAGCACGACTTGCTTAACCAGACTGATATTTTAATTTTGACGAAATAGCTATAATAAGCCACTTCATGAGTCGAAAACGCCTTAACAGTGGCTGAAACTAAAAAAGTTATTTTGCTCATGGACTTATTTACGCATTTAAAGGAATATCAGTCTATTTTTGTGAAATTATCATTTGGATAACGAATCAAGATACGGCCATTGATTGTATCGTGCATCGTGAATTTCTAAAACATCGTGATTCATCGATGAATAGTTGCAGCCCTAGTGTTGAAGATCATTAGACGAAGAAGCCTATTGATTTTCAACGATATCTAATAATTCCAGAGTTATGGCCCTTGATCTCTTTGAAAATTATTGTAGACGCTCTGGAAGCTACAGTTGATATCCGATTGACTTAAAATTCATACACAGTGTTTAAGGTCATGAGATCAAAAAGCCTATTGTTTTTCAACGATTTCCGATAACTTGAACAGCTAAATTCATGATATTAAATATTTTGTATACTAAACAATGGCCTATGGCAGAACTAGAAGCCAAACAAATTCTAAGGATTTCTGATAATTACTTAATACTGTAGGTTGTTAGTCTTAATCAGATTTTACTGTGTTGTAAATGTTTTCATTACCAACTAAAGAATAAATATGTGACACCCCTTGTTGACTGCTTGGGCAACTTAGCTGCTGTGGGTGTACGTTTCGTTGCCTGGCAGCAAAACTTTTCAAGACTTGACTGCCATGTGGGTTTATTTCCACTCTATGCATGGCTATCTTTAATGATGTAATCGGTTAAAAATACATAAACTCTTGTTTTATTTGAAACTATGCTATATGTACAAGATAATATATCTAAAGGAGTCTTGACAAACTTTAAGATGGGAAATATTGCAAATTAATTATCAAAAACATGCTTTTTCAGCACAACTCCTTCAAGAAAATATACAGATCATAAAAATTCTGGTGAAGTGCTTGTAAGTTTTCCAGTTGATAATGTGCCATGGCAGAGAAGTGAACAAGAGTGTATTGTTGGTTTATATAATGAAAGCCAATCTATTACTGCAAACTTTAGATATATGTTCCAAAAATTAACAGATAAAGCTCATGGTAAATATATTCACATATGAAATTTGGATTCAATAAAGCATCTGAAAATAAAACTAAAACATTGAAAATAATTTATCATTGCTAATGTTCTGTCTTTATGTAGAGCGGTTGGGTGGTTGAGTGGGTAAACACATTTTCTTTAGATCATAAGGTCTGTCATTTAAGTCAAAGGAGGGTTGGGTGATCGATTGGTCTAGGGTTAAGGGTTTGATTCCACACATGTACGTCACAAGGAGCAGGGTCGCCTGCCTAACCTAGTGGGTTTTCTCTGGATCCTCCTGTTTCCTCCAAGCCTTGAGATCTGAAAATCATGAGGGATTGACAAAATGTGTCCGACATATATTTTGCGGGAGCTATTTAATGCTTATTGTAACTAGTTTACATTAAAAATGTTTTTAATTAAACATTGATAAATGTAGGTGGAAAAGGTGATTTTGAGATTATAATTATACATTTGATTTTATTAGCTTTTCAAGTAGATCTCATCATTCTTCTGACAAAGCGTGGTTTCGAATCCCCGGTTGTACGTGGCAAGGAGTAGGGTCGCCTGTCCAACCTCGTGGGTTTTCTCCGGGGCCTCCGGTTTCCTCCCACTACTAAAGACCCCTACGCGCAAGCGACTTATGTAAATAAAATTAAACTATGTTAGTCCCGAAATAACCTAGTTTGTGTCGAGTGGACGTTAAACCCAATTTCTCTCTTTTCTGACAAAACTTTTTACAGATTCAAAATCGGACGAAAATTATTTTTTTTATTGGGGCTCAAAGTTGCGATTTTTGACTTTCCGCGAAAGAAAGGTTTAATTCAACGCTTTGAAAAAGACATTTTTATACGCCCACATTTTCATGTGGACGTATATTGTCCTCGCCCCTGTCCGTCCGTCCGTCCACAATTTGTTTGTGGACACTCTACAGGTCACAATTCTTATCCGATTTTGACGAAACTTGAAATATAGGTTAATCTCCAAAAGATCTCGGCTGCTTTTGATATTGGCATGTATTGGATTGAAACTTCATGGATTATGGCCCCTGTTTGTACGAAAAACCACGTTTTTAGCTTGTGGACCCTATAGAGGTCACAATTTTTATCCGATTTTGTTGAAACTTGAAATGTAAGTTTATAACCCAAAGATCTCGGTTCCTTTCGATATTCGCGCATATCAGACCGTAACTTCCTGAATTATGGCCCCTGATTGTACGGAAAATCGCCTTTTTAGCTTGTGGACCCTATAGAAGTCATAATTTTTATCCGATTTAAAAAAACATATTATTATATCACCGTTACACTCTAAGGATAGCTGAGTTCGAATTTCGTGAAAATCGGCCCCAAACTGACAGAGAAAATGTCCGCCCTTCATTCTCAAATAGCGTAAAAATATGGTATATAAAGGTTGTGGACCCTATAGAGGTCACAATTTATATCCGATTTTGTTGAAACTTGAAATGTAAGTTAAAACCCAAAGATCTCGGTTCCTTTCGATATTCACGCATATCGGACCGTAACTTACTGAAATATGGCCCCTGATTGTACGAAAAATCGCGTTTTTAGATTGTGGACCCTATAGACAGGGATAGAAACTAACACTCGCCCGGTCGCCCATGGCGAGTAAAAGTCAGTACAGGCGAATGAAATTCAGAATCAATTATCCCGTGTGGCGACCTGATATTTTGGTAGTTGTAATAATTGATAATTTGTACTTAAAGATACATTATGGGAGATTTTTACAGAGAATTGGCCATTCTTGCTATAACAGTTCAAAAGTAGATGATGAAAGAAGAATATTTTGAAAATTTCAGTCAAATTACTTTATTCTGAACATAGTTATCATCTTTGTAATATTTGACTAGAAATGGTAGTGAAATGTGCCTTCACCGTGGCTGATCGTTTGATTGACAGGCGTTAACTCCACCTACATATCTCGATTATACGTCGATCTAACTGACGTATTCTCATCAGGATGTGCCATATTTGAATTAATTGATAAGTGAAATCCTATTTAAATCCGAGCTGTAGCCGAGCCATCTGTGGGTCTACAGAGTTGATTTTGGGCTTGTTGTTTAAATAAAGATCTAATTTATAATTTCTATAACATCTGAAGCCTAAATTAAGACCTGCAATAATCAGATTTTGCTCTTGCATAATGTATGTTTAATGAACACTGTCTTTAAACTAACTTCTGAAAATCGTCGCCATCACTATTTACATGTTTTTAATCTTTGGCTGTTCCATTTCGCCATACAGGTATTGAAATCTGAGCATGCGAGCTTGCTGATTGGTTGAAATTGTATGATAACGAGGGAGGGTACGGAATCAGCCTCTGTTTACACTTCGATGAATTTAGCGAAGAACATGGTTGTTAAAAGGTTTTATAACAGCGATATATTACGACAATGAAGACGCTCGTAAATACACATGCTCTGCTATAAATAACTTCATCACTCGGTGACAAGTTATGAGATTAAATTTTAAGGACATTACATCATATTATTTTTCACATCACAACTGAATTTATAAAACATAAATGAAATATAAATAGAAATGGGGCCCCTGAAAAAATCTATTGTATTGAAGATTAAACTTCCAAAGGACAAATATGAAATGAAATGTGCCAAATTGAATTTTAATATATATGTCTTCATAACTGATTAATGAATTCATTATTTGATGAAAAAACAGAGGCAACCATGAACAAAGTCTATTTGTTTTTGATTGATTAATGATGAACAAAACAACAGTCTAAATCAGAATTTTTATGTCTGGTGTCAGTTTCTTACTGGGCTAGTAGAATGTTGGCTGGGCAAGTAAGATCTGAAAGCTACTAGCCCATTTCAGGTTAGTTTCTACCCCTGTATAGAGGTCATAATTTTTATCCGATTTAAAAAAACGTATTATTATATCACCGTTACACCCTAAGGACGGCTGAGTTCGAATTTCGTGAAAATCGGCCCAAAACTGACAGACAAAATGGCCACCCTTCGTTCTCAAATAGCGTAAAAATATGGTATATCAAGGTTGTGGACCCTATAGAGGTCACAATTTTTATCCGATTTTGTTGAAACTTGAAATATAAGTTTATAACCCAAAGATCTCGGTTCCATTCGATATTTGTGCATATCGGACCGTAACTTCCTGAATTATGGCCCCTGATCGTATGAAAAATCACGTTTTTAGCTTGTGGACCCTATAGAGGTCATAATTTATATCCGATTTAAAAAAAACGTATTACTATATCACCCTTACACCCAAAGGATGGTTGAGTTCGATTTTCGTGAAAATTGGTCCAAAACTGACAGACAAAATGGCCGCCCTACGTTCACAAATAGCGTAAAAATATGGTATATCAAGGTTGTGGACCCTATAGAGGTCACAATTTTAATCTGATTTTGTTGAAACTTGAAATGTAAGTTTATAACACAAAGATCTCGGTTCCTTTCGATATTTGTGCCTATCGAATTGTAATTTCCTGAATTATAGCCCTTGATTGTAGGAAAAATCACGTTTTTAGCTTGTGGACCCTATAGAGGTCATAATTTATATCCGATTTAAAAAAAACGTATTACTATATCACCCTTACACCCAAAGTATGGTTGAGTTCGAATTTTGTGAAAATAGGTCCACAAATAGCGTAATAATATGGTATATCAAGGGTGTGGACCCCCAAGAGGTCACAATTTTAATCCGAATTTGTTGAAACTTGAAATGTAAGTTTATAACACAAAGATCTCGGTTCCTTTCGATATTTGCGCATATCGAATTATGAATCCTGAATTATGGCCCTCGATTGTAGGAAAAATCCCGTTTTTAGCTTGTCATAATTTTTATCCGATTTAAAAAAAAAGTTTTAGTGTATAACCGTTACACCCTAAGGACGGCCGAGTACGAATTTCGTGAAAATCGGCCCCAAACTGACAGACAAAATGGCCGCCCTTTGTTCTCAAATAGCGTAAAAATATGGTAAATCAAGGATGTGGACCCTATAGAGGTCACAATTTTTATCCAATTTTGTTGAAACTTGAAATGTAAGTTTATAACCCAAAGATCTCGCTTCCTTTCGATATTCGTGCATAGTGAAACGAAGAAACCTATTGAATTTTAGCAATTTCCATTTACATCTAGAGTTATGGCCCTTGTTTCACTTTATTTAACCGTGTGAACGCTCTAAGTCTAAAACCAAAAGTTATCACCTAATCTTTGTAAAACTTATATACATGATTTAAATTAGTGAAACGAAGAAGCCTATTTAATTTCAATAATTTCTGTTCATTACGTCGAGAGTAATCATCCAATCTTTCTGAAATTAGTGAAACAAAGAAGCTTATTTCCTTTATTACTTCTAGAGTTATTGCCCTTGTTTCACTTTGTTCAACCTTGTTAATGCTCGATTGATGAAAGATTCCATCCAATATTTATGAAATTAATATGCATCATTTCAATTTGTGAAACAGGTCTATTGAATTTCAGCAATTTCCGTCAATAATTTCTAGGATTATGGTGGTTGTAAACCTTGTGAATGTTTGAATGACAAAAGTGATCATCTGATCTGTATGAAATTTATATGCATTATTTAATTTGGTAAAACAAAAAAGCCTGTCAAATTTTAACAATTTCTGTAGATTACTTCCAGAGTTGAGACCCTTGTTTCAGTTTGTAGAACCTTGTGAACCCTCAAACGGTAAAAATTATAATTTTATCTGTGTTGAACTGTCTTGTAAAGGCCCCCAATTACCTACAAAGGAATAAATATGCGACAACCCTTGTCAACAGCTCGGACGATTTAACTGCTGTGGGCGTATGTCTCGTTGCCTGGCAACCTATCTTTGTTTAGCCTGTTCTCTATCCATCTCTTGAAAAATGTGGGCATATCCTGCCTGGCAGCCGCTGGTTATCTGATTTTGATAAACTTAAAATATATGTTTATGTCCCAAAGATCTTGGTTCCTTTCATTATTCACGTGTATCAGACCATAATTTCCTGGATTATGGCCCCTCATTGTACGAAAAATGTCTTAAAAACTATTTAAATATATCATTGAGTTAGAATTTCTTAAAAATCAGAATGAAACGGCCGCTCCTTGAACGCAAATAGTGTATCAGACCATAATTTCCTGGATTATGGCCCCTGATTGTATGATAAATATCGGTCACAATTTTTACCTGATTATAAAAACCATTTAAATATATCATCGATACACCATAATGATGGTTAAGTTAGAATTTCTATAAAATCGGAACGAAAGGACCGCTCCTTGAACGCAAATAGTGTAAATGTATGTAATACCAAGGTTGTGGACCCTCTAGAGGTCACAATTTTCATCCAATTTTGATGAAACTTAAAATATGTTTATATCCTGAAGAACTAGGTTCCTGTAGATATTCACACACATCGGACTGTAACTTCCTGGATTATGGCCCCTAATTATAACCAATTGTGTCATAATATGTGGTCACACATTGTTGTCGGTCAGGTGTCCACAATTGCTAAAGTTAATATCCGGTTGACTTCAAATTAATACACAGTGTTTAAGGTCATGAGACTAAGAACCTTATTGATTATTGCCCTTGATCACATTGAAATATCTTAAGGACGTACTAGAGACTAAAAATATCCAATTGACTTTAAATTGATACACAGTGTTTAAGGTCATAAGATGAAAAATCCTATTGATTTTCAACGATTTCTGATAATTACTGCCAGAGTTATGGCCCTTGATCACATTTAACAATTTTGTGAACTGTCTAGAGGCTAAAGTTAATATCCGATTGACTTTAAATTTATACATAGTGTTTAATCCTATTGATTTTCAACCATTTTTTATAATTACTGCCAGAGTTATGGGCCTTGAACTCTAAAAAATCTTGTGGATGCTCTAGAGGCTACAGTTAATATCCGATTGACTTTTAATTTATACACAGTGTTTAAGGTCACGAAATGAAGATGCCTAATGATTTTCAATGATTTCCGATAATTATTTCCAGAGTTATGGCCCTTGATATTAATTGTTTTGTATACTAAATATTAGTATAGGGCAGAACTAGAAGCCAAATTCTAATGATTTCTGATAATTACTTAATGGGTTGTTACTTTCACTCAGATGTTAGTGTGTTGTAAATATGTTCATTACTGACAAAAGAAAAAAATATGTGACAACCCTTGTTGACTAACCTGCTGTGGGTGTAAGTTTGTTGACTGACAAAATTATCTTCTTTTACAGTATTGAATGATATGATTGAAGATATGGCATCACAGTTACAACAGTACAATAAAATAGAGGAATTATCTCATGCAGCTTTACCTACACAGGTATATTTTTCCCAAATATTTTATTACTAGGTGGTTTTGTATGTATAATATTATGCAATACTATGAACTATTGTTTCACACATTGCTCCCAAACGCAAAAAATATCGGCCTGTGTGCACAAAAAAAAAATTGCACGAGATGCACATGAAAAACCCAATATTCACGTGCAGCATTGTGTGTTAGCCCTTTAAAAGCATGTTTTCAACTTAATGTGCAGTACATGAACTGTGAAACGTCAATCTGTCGTAAGTTGTTGTTGGACGTCGCTGCACAGCGTGCGTAAGAGCCCGTGGAGGACACACGCGCTACTGACATCTGTGTCATACTTTGGGTTTTGACCCCTCTGACTTTGTACCGTTCATTACAGATTAAACATCCATAAGTGTACAAATGTGTTGTTATTGATGTGTTCCCATTTGAATATTGTTCACAATAAGAAGCAAAATAAATAAGATATGTTTACAGGATCATTTTGTTATACGAAAAACTAAGTGATGCGTTTTCCATGGCGTTCAGTATATTAGGTCATTAGAGTGTTACTTCACTCTGAAAATATATCTCCTATCTCAAAGTAATGTGACTGATTTTGTTTATGGCCCTTCAGTTGTTCTGTTTATTTCAACAGTCATTGTTCTTATGTCTCTGTCTTTTTGAAAGCTCCATAGAGGAATACAATATTGTACAAATCACATGTGAGTAATATCATTTTTATACGCCCACATTGATATGTGGTTGAATTTTGTCGTTGCTCTCTCAACC
The DNA here is from genome assembly GCF_932274485.2 of Patella vulgata. Taxonomy (NCBI): domain Eukaryota; kingdom Metazoa; phylum Mollusca; class Gastropoda; family Patellidae; genus Patella; species Patella vulgata. The sequence goes on from NC_065883.2 coordinate 36,374,932, forward strand.
CCCCCCCCCTCCATCATTCCTTCCTCCAGAAAGTTAATTTCCAATTGACTTTAAATTTATACACAGTGTTTAAGGGGGTGGACAGTAGAAAATTTCAGGTTTTTTTAAAAATTGAGGTAAAGTTATCATTCTTACACATCTAAGAACACATCCATTGAGTAATACAAAGAGGGCCGAAAAATTTTCCTGGAGGTTCCTGTTGCTATGGAAATGGTGGCCATCTTGAATTTCTGCATATAATTTTAGTCAGAGAGGTTACTGACATGTTCCTTTGTGCAATAGGCAAGTTTCGTTACAAAATAATAATTAGAAAGCAAGTTATACACATTTTAATGTTAACTTCAAATTCTTTCACGTGTCACAGTTGCTATGGCAGCAATATATCAGGAACTATTTTGCAGATTCCAATAGAATTCTCTTATTGCACAAAGTGATTATATAGGAAAATATATTCCAAGTTTCAAGAAAATCTGACAATAACTTTCATAGATATAGCATGACTAAAATTGGTAACTCGAGAAAAAACTGTTTTGAGAAATAGTGTTGAAAATCGGATCGAGATTTGTGATCCAAATACTTTTGTTTGTTATCAGAATACTATTCGGATAATTCAGAAACGTGAAATTCTTGAACAAAATCACATTAAAAGTTCATATACCCATAATTTCTTACTTATTTCAATGTTTATGAGTGTCTGTTTATGCTGAGTATGAAATCTTACTTTCGATTTGCAAATTGTTTGAGCTGCGAAGAAAAAAACGTGCCTACCTTTAGCCTCAATTATTAAGACTATCCATGATATCCAAAAAAATCCTGTAGTCCGCATCCCTCCCACACGAATGAAAAAAGTAAAATAAAAACATTTATTCCGCCAAGGTCGTTTGCCTCATTCTGATAATCTACTGCTATTGAACCAATCAGTAAGTGAGAATATACGTGACCTAGGTCTAGGTCTAAACACAGTGTAAACTTGTATCCCGTAAACCCAAGAAGTAGCTTTCATCTAGCGTAAACCAGCGCAGGGAATGAATGAATATTTTTATACGCCCACATTTTCATGTGGACGTATTATGCCGTCGCCCCTGTCCGTCCGTCCATCCACAATTTGTTTGTGGACACTCTAGAGGTCACAATTCTTATCCGATTTTGACGAAACTTGAAATATAGGTTTATCTCCAAAAGATCTCGGCTGCTTTCGATATTGGCATATATCGGATCAAAACTTCATGGATTATGGCCCCTGTTTGTACGAAAAATCATGTTTTTAGCTTGTGGACCCTATAGAGGTCACAATTTTTATCCGATTTTGTTGAAACTTGAAATGTAAGTTTATAACCCAAAGATCTCGGTTCCTTTCGATATTCGCACATATCGGACCGCAACTTCCTGAATTATGGCCCCTGATGGTACGAAAAATCACGTTTTTAGCTTGTGGACCCTATAGAAGTCATAATTTTTATCCGATTTAAAAACCTGTATTATTATATCACCGTTACACCCTAAGAACGACTGAGTTCGAATTTTGTGAAAATCGACCCAAAATTGACAGACAAAATGGCCGCCGTTCGTTCTCAAATAGTGTAAGAATATGGTATATCAAGGTTGTGGACCCTATAGAGGTCACAATTTTTATCTGATTTTGTTGAAACTTTTTTATCCGATTTTGTTGAAACTTGAAATGTAAGTTTATAACCCAAAGATCTTGGTTCCTTTCGATATTCGCGCATATCGTACCGTAACTTCCTGAATTATGGCCCCTGATTGTACGAAAAATTGCATTTTTAGCTTGTGGACCCTATAGAGGTCATTATTTTTATCCGATTTAAAAAAACGTAATATTATATCACCGTTACACCCTAAGGACAGCTGAGGTCGAATTTCGTGACAATCGGCTCAAAATTGACAGACAAAATGGCCGCCGTTCGTTCTCAAATAGCGTAAAAATATGGTATATCAAGGTTGTGGACCCTATAGAGGTCACAATTTTTATCCACTTTTGTTGAAACTTGAAATGTAAGTTTCATAACACAAAGATCTCAGTTCCTTTCGATATTCGCGCATATTGAATTGTAATTTCCTGAATTATGGCCCTTGATAGTAGGAAAAATCACTTTCTTGTTAGCTTGTTCTCTATCCATCTCTCGAAAATGTGGGCGTATCCTGCCTGGCAGCCGCTGGTTTTATTTAGACTACTATTTTCGTTGCACTGCCTTAATATTTTTATTAGTTACTATCGCTAAATAATACGCATGATATTAACATTTATGCTCAAAGACTGTAACGGATAGTAAAATGATTCGTATAACCCTTATTTTGTATCCGTTAACGGATATCCGAATAGTAGTTTCAACACTATTGAGAAATCAACAACTGAAGTTCAAGTATTTCAGTAGAACAACTTACGCCAATCTGTTCAATTCATTTATTTAATGTTAATAAGCTGACTTTTAATATATATATTTTCTAATGTATATCTTATCAATATACAATATTTTCTTATTTTATTTCTTGTGTGTAAATTTACAACCGAACTTTGATATAGATAGTGTCGTATTCACATTTATCATATGGTGATCCGAGTCCATATTTTATATTAGCTATTGTAGATCCAAATCTATATATTATGATCAACCACTCATCGACACACTTCCGCTGTACAAATGTCTGTCACTGAATAGGGGATTGTCACTCGCTCTCGAGTTCAACTCAATATCGAACCCAAGACCTTGATAATGGCGACGAGGATGGTAAAAGTTTAGTTAAAAGCTCTATGAATCTGTTGCTAAACTTTATATGGTAAAAATATGGTCTCAAAAGCAGTATATTGTGTGTGAAGTCGACGCTCGTTTCGTAGAAATTTCCCACCCATCCTCAACACTTTGAATATTTAGACACACAATATGGCCACTGCTTTGCCTCATTTTCAGAATTTTCCTGTTCGCTCTAATGAACAAACTGCTGGTATTAGATGGAAGAAATGGGTAACAAGGTTTGAAAATTTAATGGTGGCAATGTGTATTAACGATACCAAACGTAAAAGAGCTTTAATGTTATATTATGCGGGTGAAGAAGTAAATACAATATTTGACACTTTACCTGATAGCGGAGATGATTATAAACATTGTAAAGACAGTCTCACAGACTATTTCAACCCACAGAAATATGTTGAATATGATGTTTTCAATTTTCGACAAGCAAGGCAAGACAAAGGTGAGACAATTGACAGTTTTCACACACGCCTACGTGAATTAGTAGTCAACTGTGATTTTGCCAATGTCGACAGAGAAATCAAGTCTCAATTAATTGCCAAATGTTCATCACAGCCCTACGAGATCCTGAACTCACACTCTCAAAACTCCTCATGCAAAGTAGAACTGTTGAATAGGCTGAACAACAAATAAGCCAGGTGGAAGAAAAGATACGCCCACCCACTCTTTCAAAATTAAATGTCAATAAAATTAGTGATTTTACTCGAAAAAAGCAAAGCTTTCAGAAATTTTGTCAAAAGAAACCAGATGAAGAAAAAAGATCTGGTGGACAGAGAACTCAATCCTGCAATCACTGTGGAGGAAGTGGCCTCATGATGGTGGCATGCAAACTGCCCAGCCCGAGGTAAAGAATGTTTAAACTGTGGAATAAGCTATCACTTTGCTAAATGTTGTCGATCTAAAACTGGTATTGGATACAAGTTTCGCAAGCATCAAGGACTGAGACAAAATGGCATCAAGTCAATACCATGCCGAAAAGACATTCCGAAGAAGAAACATCGAGTGACGATAGTTATTTCTACTCTCTCCAGAAGAATCACTCACAACTCCCAACAACTAGGATCAAAGTTGGAAAGTACCACATTCCGATTAATTTTATCATAGATACTGGCACTAATATTAACATAATGGGTAAAACAGTTATGAAAAAGCACCTACAGCCCTCCAACCAACAAGTATGAAGATTTTTCCATACGCATCAAAGAAAACAGTTAGTTTACTTGGGAAGTTTGAAACTACTTTGAGAAACCCTGTGAACAACAGAACAACAGACACTACCTTTTATGTCTCTGAATATAGTAATAAATCACAAAATCTAGGATTGATACAACTACCGTCAATCAACAATATCAACTCGATTCCCTTTATTGACAAACTGGTTGATGAATATAGTGACATATTCCAAGGACTTGGAAAACTTAGAGATTATAAAGTTCATCTACATATAGATAATTCTGTTCCTCCAGTCATTCAACCACATCAACAAGTTCCATTTCATCTGCAAACTAGAGTTGAAGATGAAATAAAGAAGTCATTAGATCAAGACATCATTGAGCCAGCAAATGGTCCTACACCTTGGATTTTCTCCAATTGTGGCATCACCAAAACCGAAAAATCCATCAGAGTTACGTCTATGCATTGATATGAGAGCACCCAACACAGCTATAGAACGTGAACGACACATCACCCCGACAGTAGATGATTTAATAAATGATCTTCACAATGCCAAAATCTTCTCAAAACTAGATCTCAATCAAGGTTATCATCAACTAGAACTCGATGAGGACTCTAGATATATCACAACCTTCTCGACACACATAGGATTGTTTCGTTATAAACAGTTAAATTTTGGAACAACATCAGCTGCAGAAGTGTTTCAGAATGTCATACGTCAAACTCTAGCGCATATTAAAGGTGCTCGTAATATAAGTGATGACATTATTATATTTGGTGCTACACAAGCTGAACTTGATGATGCTCTACAAGCAAAATTCAAACGCCTTCAGGACAAGAACCTGACCCTAAACATCAGAAAATGTGTGTTCAATAAGACCTCACTTGATTTTTATGGTTACCAATTCTCTGCTAATGGTGTTGGTCCTGATCCAAAGAAGAAAGCAGAAATTTATAAATTTGATGTTCCTAAAACTGTGTCAGAACTCTGAAGCTTTCTTGGTATGGTTATTTATTGTTCCCGTTTTATACCTGACTACTCGACCATATCTGCTCCACTCAGGGAACCTCACTTGCAAGAAAACTAAATGGTGTTGGACTGATGAATGTCAACATGCATTCATATCTCTAAAGGAAATGGTACTAGATGCCAAGACTATTGCTTACTTCAATCCCAAACATATCACTGAAGTAATTGCTGATGCTAGCCCAGTCGGTCTTGCTGCTATACTAACTCAACGAGAAACACTTGATAGTCCTCCTAAAGTTGTTGCTTGGGCTTCTCGAGCTCTTACCTCAGTTGAACCAAGATATTCACAAACAGAACGCGAAGCATTAAGTCTAGTATGGGCTTGTGAACACTATCACGTTTTTCTAAATGGCTCCAGCTTTAATCTAATTACGGATCATAAGCCATTAGAGTTTATCTTTAATAACCCTCTCTCGAAACCCCCTGCACGATTATGACTTTCAAGTCATTTACATGAATGGTGAAGATAATCCTGCTGGTCACCCCAATCCGTCTCAAAATTCACTTCGTGAATCGTCAAAGTGTAAGAAGTACATAAACTATGTTATTTCATCTGCTCTTCCCACTGCTATAACAACACAAGAAGTGATTGATGAAACACAAAAAGACCCAACCTTAAAACTCATCTCACAAACAATCCAGGATAATAGATGGTATAACATTACAGAGTGTGCTACAGAATTAGGGGCTGATATAGACTCTATCAAATCATTCAAGAAAATTCACCATTGATAAAAATCTAAAAACAATAGGCATTTCATATGCGAAATACTCGGCTTCCGATTGGTAAACTGTCGCCATGTTGGATACTGTTAAAAAGCTTGGGATTTCCTCTATTTTAAAAGAAATGACGTTTTTTGGAGATAAAAATAGCAAGCAAGAACAGGTTTTGCATACCTAATGAGGTTATTTCGAGAATACGTTATTTGATTAGTCGGTCACATAGGTCAATGGTGAAGTGTCCAATGAGAAGCGGGCAATCCTCTAGGTCAGGTCAATGGGCATGCGCACTAAGCTTGTGTCCCATATCAATCCTGGTTGCTACATTACTGATCCATACGTCATTGTTTATCAATATCTATAAAGTTTTTCAAATAAAATGCCTTTGAAATTGTTTAGATGACTAAATAAGTAGACCTAGTAGTTGTATGGTAGCAATACCATTACCTGGTAGACGTTCCATCACTGATTATAGTTATGGTTGTTTTGAATAACATCTATTCTATCTATCATGGTCTTGAGTGACAATCCATTTATTCATTGACAGACATTTGTACAGCGGAAGTGTGTCGATGAGTGGTTTATCATAATATATAGATTTGGATCTTCAATAGCTAATATAAAATATGGAATCGGATCGACATATGATAAATGTGAATACGACAATCCTCCCCAAATTGAATCAAGAATGTGATGACAGTCTTTAAGATATTATTATAAAACTGGAAAAGTCCTATAAAAATAAAGATAGGTTGCCAGGCAACGAAACATACGCCGACAGCAGCTAAATCGTCTGGGCAGTCAACAAGAGTTGTCGCATATTTTTACTTTTTTCGGTAATGAAACCTTTATAATACAGTAAAATCTGATTAAGAGCAACAACTCACAAAGTAATAATCAGAAAACTATTAGAATTTCTTTGGTTTTTATAAAGTTCTGCCCCATGCTAACGTTTTGTATACAAAGCTTTTAATATCATGGATTTAACTGTTAAAGTCATAAAAATTCATTGAAAATTAATATACTTGTTCGTCTCAAGATCTTAAACTCTGTGTATCAATCTGAAGTCAATCGAATGATAACTTTAGCGTTAAGAGCATCACAAGATTTTGCAAAGTGATCAATGGCCATAACTTTGGCAGTAATTATCAATAGGAATCTTCGTCTCATGACCTCAAACACTGTGTATAAATTTAAACTCAATCGGATATTAACTTCAGCCTCTAGAGCATCCACAAGATTTTTTTAAGTGATCAAGGGCCATAACTCTGGCAGTAATTATCGGAAATCGCTGAAAATCAATAGGCTCTTCGTCTCATGACCTTAAACACTGTGTATAAATTGAAAGTCAGTCGGATATAAACCTTGGCCTCTAGAGCGTCCACAAGATTTTTTAAAGTGATCAAGGCCATAACTCTGGCAGCAAATATTGGAAATCGCTGAAAATCAATAGGCTTCTTCGTCTCATGACCTTAAACACTATGTATAAATTTAAAGTCAATCGAATATTAACTTTGGCCTCTAGAGCGTCCACAAGATTTTTTGAAGTGATCAAGGGCCATAACTCTGGCAGTAATTATCACATAGGCTTCTTCGTCTCATGACCTTAAACACTGTGTATAAATTTAAAGTCAATCGGATATTAACTTTGGCCTTTAGAGCGTCCACAAGATTTTTTGAAGTGATCAAGGGCGATAACTCTGGCAGTAATTATCGGAAATCGTTGAAAATCAATAGGATTCTTTGTACCATGACCGCAAACACTGTGTATAAATTTAAGGTTAATTGGATATTAACTTTGGCCTCTAGAGCGTCCACAAGATTTTTTGAAGTGATCAAGGGCCATAACTCTGGCAGTAATTATCGGAAATCGCTGAAAATCAATAGGCTTCTTCGTCTCAAGACCTTAAACACTGTGTATATAAATTTAAAGTCCATCAGATATTAACTTTAGCCTCTAGAGCGGACAGGGGTGACGACAATATACGACCACATTTCAATGTGGGCGTATAAAAATTTAAATTTCAACCTTTGAAACTTTTAAAAGTCCTTTTACTTTAACACTTAGAATTACCATTACAGAAATTGTTAATTTACACGGTTCATAACTATCATCCTCAATGATATTTCTTGCTATACACAACTTAACATTATAAACTTATAAAGAAATTAAATAAAGAGTTCAATGTTTTGGTTTACATCTCATCAATCAAACATCTTGGTCTTCTATGACGATGGGGATATCTAGATCTATGTTGATTAATTGGGTCACGGTTTAGATCTGAGTCGTTATCAACTATATCTTGTTCATCAGTATCCTCCTCATCTTCAGAAGAATTACATGTATATCTATCAGACTTTAAAAAATGAGCTATTACGAGTAATGTGATGATCATGTCTTTTAGCAGTAATCATACTTCCTTTGACAGATTTAACTTTGTAGGGTTTAGGTTTAAAAACAGTGGAGAATTTGTCTTTTTTTTGACTGACGAATCAAAACAGTATCACCTTCAGAGATTGTGTGATTCTTAGAAGATCGTTTTTTGTCAGCATAATCTTTCATTTTAGATTTCTGAGATTGATCACGTTCCTTGACGTTAGCTGGAGTTTCTTTAGTACGAACTTCTGGAAGTTTTGTTTGAATTGGACGATCAAACATCAGATCAGCTGGTGTGTGATCAGTTGTCGGATGCGGTGTAGCACGATAATTTAGCAAAAATGTGAACAGTTCTTGTTTCCAACTTTTACATTCGACAATTGCTGATCGGATAGCTTTACACAAAGGTTGCATCAGTCTTTCAGCTTCAGCATTGGCTTGAGGCCAAAGAGGTGTGATTTTCTTATGTTTGAATCCGAGATACTGAGCAAAATAAGCAAATTCTTGACCTTGAAAAGGCGGTCCATTATTACTTTTCACAATTTGCGGTATTCCAAATTCAGAAAATATTTTATCTAACACAGGATTTATTGAATCTGCAGATGTGGATTTTACTGTTTCAACTATGGGAAAACGAGAATAGTCATCAATAATCACTAACAAATAATATCCATTTGGAAACTGTCCACACAAGTCAATATAGAAACATTACACCAGGGTCCATCTGGAAGTTCAGACATCACTAATGGTTCAGGATGTACTTTACCCAATTCCGGCCGGTTCGTTTCAAAATGGATCTCAAACATCTTGAAACAGAATGTAGTTTGAGATTATTTTGGGCATAATTCGTGATGTCAGCATATTGTGATACGTATCACGTATCGGTTTGCCGTATGGTCAATACATATCCTATCGAAAATGAACTGTATCGACACAGCCCTAGAAGAAATGCCAGGGTGCTGTATAGGGCTGTGTCGATACAGTTCATTTTCGATACGATGCGGCAAACCGATATGTATCGCGATATGATGACATCACGAATTATGCTCAAGATGTTTGAGATGGGTAAGCATCAGATTTCTTAATCCATTTTGAAACGAACTGGCCGGAATTGGGTCAATTGAGGACCTGTAGGATATGGGTTAATTATAAGCTCCAATCACTTTAATATAACAAGACTTCAACAAAAATAATTCTGGGTAATTTGTTGTGGAGGATGTCGTATTTTAATGTACACTGTATGTGATTACTACAAAAATAACGACGGATACACCATTTGAAAATTTTCCATATTTAATTCACGTAAAATCTTGAAGTTCACGTCCGTAATATTCCAGAATAAATTAATTACTGTCTTCGTTTATTCGATGAAACGTTCGCATTTCATGTCGATGATCTAGAATATTTGCATTTTTCATCTATTGCCAGTATCAGAAAATGCTGTAGCTAAAATAAGCTGATACGGCACCATGGCATTTCTTCATAACACAATTTGTTGTCTTTGTCTATCAGGTAACTATAGTCATGTAACTTGGCAAAAGTTTTTATTCATTCGTCAATTGATAGACACACAGCACAACATACTGAAATTGCTTTAAAATCAAAATTCCGTACGATTATGATTAGTCCGGGAGCTAGGTGGGTTTTGTTCAACATGGAAGGTGCGGAAGGTTTGGCATTTTAGTGGTGTATGACTGTTTTAGGAAACCCCAGAAACCCAATTCTTAAGTTGCGCCAGTGGTGGGTGTGGCAGGAGGAGCCACCAATAGTACCCCCCAAAATGGTTTTATTCAACATGGAAGGTGCAAGTTCCACTTCAATGGCATTTGATAGAGGAATGTGCCCTGAATTAGGAAATATAACTTAAGAATGGAATTTTTGGTGGAAAGGCCACTTAAGAAGAGGTCAAAGGTCACTAATTAGCAATTTTTAGATTTTACTGAAAATGATTTTTCCATTATCTCGTGATCTATTCCAAATATATTGCACAAAACTACATGGACATTTTTGATAGTGCTAGGAGCAAAAATATGAGACATAAAATAGTTTTAGCTAAAAGTATGACATAATCTCAAAAATAACGAAAATATCACTCGAACCCCATCGGTAATTAAAATGTTAATCAACATGAAAGGTGCGAGTGAGAAACCAAGCCTAAATTGTACGGAATGATATCAGAAATCATTATCATCAACTTGAGAATTAAATTTCTGGTGGTCAGTGTACTTAAGAAAAGAATAATGCTGGTCTGCACCGAATGACCCCTAATTAGAAATTTAATTAACATGAAAGGTGCGACATTGGAACAAGGTGTAAAATGTAGGGACTGGTCATAGGATTCACAACCACTAACTTAAGAATGAAATGAAATGAAATGAAATGGAGTGTAACGTCCTACTGTTCTGCTCAACTTAAGAATGAATATTTAGGTGGTAAATGAACTTAAGAACAGCAGATGTGACCAATAACCTTAAAAAATCAGTGACAAGCAGTGCAATATGCCCACAATGCTATGTTTCCTCTTGATCTCTGATAGTAACACTGATACATTAACCCATTTAACCCTGAGCCAATTAAAAGATTAGCTACCCTAACCCTAAGCTAATTAAATCAGCAGGGACCATTTCCTAAGCCAATTAGTGGATTATTTTTAATCCCAATACCCTCTACAAAATTGCAAATAACTAAAAAAATATTTTCTATACATAGAAATACTCTGTTACAAAAATGTACAGATTGTCGTGTTCTTTCCAATGATATAAAATTCAATTTTAAAAGTAGAAAATATATTACTATAAATAACATTGAAAAGTTGCACTGCTTGTCACTGATTTTTTAAGGTTATTGGTCACAACTGCTGTTCTTAAGTTCATTTACCACCTAAATATTCATTCTTAAGTTAATGGTTGTGAATCCTATGATCAGTCCCTACAATTTAAATCCTTGTTCCAATGTCGCACCTTTCACGTTAATTAAATTTCTAATTAGGGGTCATTCGGTGCAGACCAGCATTATTCTCTTCTTAAGTACACTGACCACCAGAAATTTCATTCTTAAGTTGATGATAATAATTTATGATATCATTCCGTACAATTTAGGCTTGATTTCTCACTCGCACCTTTCATGTTGATTAACATTTTAATTACCAATGGGGTTTGAGTGATATTTTCGTTATTTTTGAGGTTATGTCATACTTTTAGCTAAAACTTCATTTATTTTATGTCTCATATTTTGCTCCTAGCACTATCAAATATGTCCATGTAGTTTTGTGCGATATACTTGGAGAGAGAGAGAGAGAAATGGAGTTTAACGTCCACTCGACACAAACTAGGTCATTTCGGGACTAACATGTGGTTTTAATTTTACTTCAATAATTCGCTTGCACGTAGGGGTCTTTAGCAGTGGGAGGAAACCGGAGGACCCGGAGAAAACCCATGAGGTTGGACAGGCGACCCTACTCCTTACGTATCGATATAAATATCGCTGGAACGTATGGATATATCGACACAGCCCTAGTGCTGTATCAGCTTATTTTGGCTACTGCATTTTCTGATACTGGCGATAAACAATAAACACAATTTTGTTTTTTTAGTCAGTATTAATATTAAGATTCGAAAGATTTGCGCAGATTGCATATATATGAGACTCCTCTTAAAAATGCAAAAACTGACGAATTTCTAGCCCTGTATACACACATATTCAATAGTTTACTGAAAAATCAAACCACATCTCTGAAATTAAAACCTGTCTTGTTCTAAGTTTTATCTTAACCATTTCATCTATGACCGATGAGTAGTCAGTATAGGTCGATTTTACTGTCTACATTTGGTTGAAGTCTTGCTGTTAATCATTGGTCGATTTAATGGTTCCTGATTGCAATTTTTTGGTAATAAAATATAGCCGGAATTGATCAAAATAAGATGATTTAAAAGTTGTATTTGATGATTACAGGAAATTGTTAATATATGTGGAAGAATTTGTTGTGATAGTATAGGAAAGTTGAATAATAAATCTGTGTTATTAGAAGGTTCTAGAGATACATCAGCTGGTAAATGTATACCTGTAGATCTGACATCATTATCAGAATATTCCTTATTTCCAGGACAGGTAAGAATTTACATGTCATACAGTTATAGTAATAGATCTACTTAAAGAATGTAAAGTATAGGAAAGTTAAATAATAAATCTGTGTTATTAGAAGATCAGTGTAACCTTTTTCATAGGGTTGATTGACCTAACTAAACTAATAAATTAATATTTTGGAAAACGAGGAGGGGTACGGCAACACTCCCTTAAATAAGTAAAAAAGCTGGACAGTCTGGTACATCTGCGTAGGATCTGGATCAAAAAATGATGCCGGCGGGGCGGAGTAGTAGAATAGATAAAATTAAAGAATCCCCGCCATCCTAGAAGACATCAATGATAATTATTTTATTTAAATCCGCGATAATCGACCTATTCTTTGTTATTTTAAAATATTAAATCTTTACTTATTTTTATAATTATATTAATAACTTTACTTATTTAACAATCTTTAATATAATTTTTAAAAATCCTTTTTGTACATACAAATAAATTTAACGATCCTCGTTTTTAACAATCCTTAATTTTAACGATCCTTTTCTTTCAAACCAATCATTGTACATTAATAATTTTTAAAATCCTGTGACGTCATCTCTTTTGTTTGTATATAAGGCGTCACAGGATTCACAAACAAATCATTCTTGAAAAAGGGTATTGCACCCGAAATGTTGGATTGATATAAAGATCTTTTAAAATTAAAGAATCCCCGCCATCCTAGAAGACATCAATGATAATTATTTTATTTAAATCCGCGATAATCGACCTATTCTTTGTTATTTTAAAATATTAAATCTTTACTTATTTTTATAATTATATTAATAACTTTACTTATTTAACAATCTTTAATTTAATTTTTAAAAATCCTTTTTGTACATAAAAATAAATTTAACGATCCTCGTTTTTAACAATCCTTAATTTTAACGATCCTTTTCTTTCAAACCAATTATTGTACATTAATAATTTTTAAAATCCTGTGACGTCATCTCTTTTGTTTGTATATAAGGCGTCACAGGATTCACAAAAAAATCATTCTTGAAAAAGGGTATTGCACCCGAAAAGTTGGATTGATATAAAGATCTTTTAAATCTACAAGTCTGTTGCTGGTTCTGTTTGGCGGGGATTCTTTAATTTTATCTAAATTAATATTTTATAACCCACATAGATCTTTATGTTTCAACATGTAACCAAGCTAGAGTTGTTGTTTGAGTTTTTTTTTTATACGCCCACATTGAAATGTGGTTGTGAATTTTGTGAAAATCAGACCAAAACTGCCAGACAAAATGGCCACCCCTTCTGCTCAACTAGTGTAAACATCTCGTATATCAAGGTTGTGGACCCTCCAGAGGTCACAATTTTGATCCGATTTTGTTGAAACTTGAAATACATGTTTATAATCCAAAGATCTTGGTTCATTTCGATATTCGCGTGTATCAGATCGAAACTTCCTGAATTATGGCCCTTGATTGTATGAGGGGGGTTGGATGGCCGAATGGTTAGCACGTGCGTGCTGTATCATGTGGCCTGTCATTGAGTCAACTGGCGTGGTTTCGAATCCCCGGTTGTACGTGGCAAGGAGTAGGGACGCCTGTCCAACCTCGTGGGTTTTCTCCGGGTCCTCCAGTTTCCTCCCGCTGCTAAAGACCCCTACGCGCAAGCGAATTATTGAAAGAAAATTAAACCATATGTTAGTCCCGAAATGACCTAGTTTGTGTCAAGTGGACATTAAACCCCATTTCTCTCTCTCTCTCTTTGATTGTATGAAAAATCGTATGTGGACGTATTGTGCCATCGCTCCTGTGTGTGTGTGTCTGTGCGTCGCCTACAGGGTTCAATATATACTGGATTTTCTTCAAACTTTGTATACTTATTCCTTATACGCTAAGGATGATCCCTATTGTTTTTGGTGCATGCCCGACCCCCAGGGGAAGAGCCAAGCCCATTTCTTGTATTTATTTGTTTGTCGTCTACAGGCCTCATTTCTTAACGTATCATCTTGAAACTTTGCATACTTATTCTTAGTACCCTAAGGAACATCCCTATCATTGGGGGTGCATGCCCAACCCCCAGGGACAGTGCCACGCCCATTTTCTTTTTGTGTGTCGCCTACAGCCCACAATTCTTAAGTGATCATCTTGAAACTTTACATACTTATTCCTTAGAATATTCCTTAGAACCAATAGAAACAAAGCCGATTCTATCCAATTTACCAACCCCCAGGGGCAGAGCCATGCCCATTTCTTGTATTTGTTTGTTGTCTACAGGCCGCATTTCTTATACTTATTCCTTATACCCTAAGGCTGACCTATTATTTTTGTAGCATGCCCTACTCCCTCGACAGAGCCATGCCCAATGTTTGTATGTCTTGTGTTTTGCCTACAAGCCGCAAATCTTAACAGATCCTTTTGAAACGTTGCATACCTATTCCTTATACCCTAAGGATGACCCCTATTGTTATTTGGTAATTCACCAACCCCCAGGGGCAGAGCTATACCCATTTTTATAAGCCCACATTTTCATGTGGACGTATATTGTCGTCGCCCCTGTCTGTCCACAATTTGTTTGTGGACACCCTACAGGTCACAATTTTTATCCGATTTTGACGAAACTTGAAATATAGGTCTCTCTCCCAAAGATCTCAGTTCCTTTCGATATTCTCATGTATGGGACCATAACTTCATGGATTATGGCCCCTGATTGTACGAAAAATCAAGTTTTTAGCTTGCGGACACTCTAGAGGTCACAATTTTAATTCGATTTTGATGAAACTTGATATGCATGTTTATAACCCAAATATATTGTTTCCTTTCGATGTTCTAGCATATCAGACCGTAACTTCCTGAATTATGGCCCCTGATTGTACGAAAAATCATGTTTTTACCTTGTGGACCCTATAGAGGTCATAATTTTTATCCGATTTAAAAAACGTATTATTATATCACCGTTACACCCTAAGGATGGCTAAGTTCAAATTTCGTGAAAATCGGCCCAAAACTGACAAACAAAATGGCGCCCTTTGTTCTCAAATACAGTAGAATCTGTATTAAGCAGCCACCCAAGGGAATTTTCACAACTGACCGCTTAACGGGAGTGGCCTCTTAATAAAATCTCGTTGCTTTTTGTGCCAACATAAATTAAATATTACTCTTGGATGCATTGGAAGCGGTAAATTTGGCCGTCGCTGAATCTTGTGCCGAACGAAAATTCTTTACTCAAATCTCGGACATAACTTAACGGGAGTGGCCTCTTAATAAAATCTCGTTGCTTTTTGTGCCGACATAAATTAAATATTACGCTTGGATGCATTGGAAGCGGTAAATTTGGCCGTCGCTGAATCTTGCGCCGGACGAAAATTCTTTACTCAAATCTCGGACATAACTTCTGTAAACTTGTCATTTTGTACCAACCTTCGATACTACTGTCTACCATTGTGATGCATTCGATAATATTTATCCATTTTTGTGAAGAAAATCGATGAATTCATTTTATTTTATCAAAAAAGCACATGAACAAAAAAAATCGCTAATTTTATCTCCTATTTACAGGGGGTGTAACTCTGTATGTAATATTATAGGAGGCGCTAAGAGAGATACTAGATGATCGTGACAAAACTCGGTACTTTTATTTTATTCAATCAGCATCAAATAATGTGTCGTTACGCGTGAAAACAATGATCAGATAATCCCGGGTTGATTGTTATGTTTACATTTCTTTTTACCTGATCAGTGGGGGTCCAGTTAATTAACTACTACTCACGGGATTAGCAGGGGTGTTACAAAGAACGACAAGATGGTATCATTCAACAATGGCCGTTGAATGGGCGATGTTTTGTTGAATTTATTAGTAAAATAGTGACCGCTGGCCGCGTTAGAGGAGTGACCGTTGAATAAAGAGATGAAACAACAGAATTTCTACGGGGGGAATTTATCGTGACCGCTTACAAGGAGATGTCGCTGAATAGGAGTGGCTGCTCATACAGATTCTACTGTAGCGTAAAAATATGGTATATCAAGGTTGTGAACCCTATAGAGGTCACAATTTTAATCCTATTTTGATGAAACTTGAAATGTAAGTTTATAACCCAAAGATCGTGGTTCCTTTAGATATTCGCACATATCAGACCGTAACTTCCTGAATTATGGCCCCTGATTGTACGAAAAATCATGTTTTTAGCTTGTGGACTCTATAGAGGTCATAATTTTTATCCGATTAAAGAAAAAAAACAAAAACGTGTGAATATATCACAGTTATATATTTTGTTTAATAGTTATTGTAGCACAAATTAGAAATTTCCTCGATTCTGATTGGTCGAAAAGTGTGGTCGAATGGACAATAAACCCCCTCTAAATTATCAAGCCGAATTACTGCGTAGAAATATAACAGAATACTTTTTTTCATTTTTGTGCTCAATGATCTTCCTCAACTCTATATTGGCAAATATCTTCAAGGAATTCTGCACACATGACTATCACACCATTTTCAAACATCATCTTTTATGGAATCACATTTCTGGAATACATCAAAAAAAAACAGTAGAAAATCAGTCATAAATTAATTAAAACTGTTTTCAGGTATCCAAATATAGCCTATTCGTAACTAGGCAGTGACAGTGAGAGTAGGCCTAAGTTTTCTTTTTTGGTAGGCTAGCTTCACTCACCAATTTTTATACGCCCACATTGAAATGTGGTTGTATATTGTTGTCGCCCCCATCCGTCCGTCCGTCGGTCAGTCCGTTCGTCCGGTGTACACAATTGCTTGTGGACGCTCTATAGGCTAAAGTTAATATCCGATTGACTTAAGATGTATACTCAGTGTTTAAGGTCATGAGACGAAGAAGCCTATTGATTTTCAGTGATTTTCGATAATTACTGCCAGAGTTATGGCCCTTGATCACTTCAAAAATTCTTGTGGACGCTCTAGAAGTCAAAGTTAATATCCGATTGACTTTAAATTTATGAACAGTGTTTAAGGTCATGAGACAAAGAAGCCTATTGATTTTCAATGATTTTCGATAATTACTGCCAGAGTTATGGTCCTTGATCACTTCAAAAAATCTTGTGGACACTCTAGAGGTCAAAGTTAATATCCGATTGACTTTAAATTTATACACAGTGTTTAAGGTCATGAGACGAAGAAGCCTATTGATTTTCAGCAATTTTCGATAATTACTGCCAGAGTTATGGCCCTTGATCACTTCAAAAAATCTTTTGGACGTTCTAGAAGTCAAAGTTAATATCCGATTGACATTAAATTTATACACAGTGTTTAAGGTCATGAGACGAAGAATCCTATTGATCTTCAACAATATTCGATAATTACTGCCAGAGTTATGTTCCTTGATCACTTCAAAAAATCTTGTGGACGCTCTACAGGCCAAAGTTAATATCCGATTGACTTTAAATTTATACACAGTGTTTAACTCATTGAACCCTAGACCTAATTAAGTAACTACCCCTTAATCTCCCTGAGCCAATTAACTAGACAATAGCTTATCTCCCTGAAGCTAATTAAAGGATTATCCATTAATCTCATATACTGTAGATTATACAAAATAACACAAAAACTATTACTCCAATCAAAAAATGTTTATATTATCAAATGCAGATATAAAATCAGGCATTACAATGGTATAAAATTTAATCAATAATGCAAAATAACAACAGAGTTATTCTTTAATAAAATAACATATAAGTAAAAAAACAGTCACATTACAAGATTATAAATTTTGGCAAGTCAATAATTCTTTCTAGAATGTCTTTTTTAAGTCAATAATTTGAAAAAAAAATAATTAGTCCAAATATATACATAATATTATTATGGGTTTACAAGAATTATCAGTGTGGATTTAGCCATTTTAGTTCATAACAAATTATAAATGATTAGCACTGAGTAAGTTCATCAATCAAGATATGTCAATGGCACTGTTCTGTTTATCACATTTGTTTAGAGCACTCACAATAGCACTGTCATATTTTTAAGATCCATAGTACGCTCTGAATCATGTAGCATACAAATGTACCAAATAATTATCACACTGATTGTACAATTTACCCATTTAGTTCACAATAAATTATAATTGATTAGCACAGTTCAATAATCCTACTGTTCTATTTAGCACAATTTAGGGCACTCACAAGAGTCACAAACTCACAATATACAACTGGCGGTAGTTTTTACTTCGATGTCCATAGCAGTTATATCTCATAACAACCTGTCATGACATCATCATAGGTTGATATATTTGTTCTTATCAACCGCTGATGACGTCATGATAGTTTGATATTTCATATCAACCGCTGATGACGTCATGACAGGTTGATATTTCATATCAACCGCTAATGACGTCATCTCAGGTCAATATATTCGGCTCATATCAACCGCTGATGACGTAGATGATCGAAATAATACATAAAAAAACACAGAAATAAATTTTTATTCTTTTGACAATTAAAATTGCTTATGGTACAGTTTCTAACATTCAGGACCGAAATAGACGGTGTACTTATCGACATACATGTATTTAGATCGGTTATCCATGTCTAAGACATCTTTCAGAATTTTCTTTTCATCCATATTGCATTTATTTCTCCACACACTACAAGACTTGAAAGTATTTATCGCCCAAGAGTTCCTTTGTAAAGTATTTTTGGGTACAGTCCACTTAAAACAGTCGGTCAAATTCTTCTCTGAACATACCGAAAACCTTCAATCATGGTTCACTGTCAGAATTCTAGGAAAAGAATGCCTTTTGGTCCAAATTTTCTGCAGGCTTTGGATAGATCCTCGTCGATATTTGCATTCACATCTATTCCATCGTCAATATGTTGGCTAAAAAGATTGATTATTCGTCTGACTTCGTATTACTATTCATTTTGTTTTTGCTTTCAATTCAATTTCAATAGTCCAAAATGGCGACGTATAAACAAAAACATGCACGTAATTGCACGTGATTACTTCAGTAATTTTCGCTATTTGGCGGAAACTATCGAACAATTGTCCAATCATTGTTGTCTTTTAATGGAAAAGCCCATTAAATTTAAGGGTGAAATGACGTTGTATATGTCGGATATAAACCTACTCTCCCTCGGATTGATATGGTAGAGAACGCTTGGGCTTCGCCCGCACGTTCTCTACCATATCAACCTCGGGTAGGTTAATATCCTACACATAGCACTGTTATAAAAGTTTTTAGGATTCATGGTAAGCTCTAAAGCATGTAGCACACAAATATACCAAACAATTGTCACACTGTAAGTTCGTTTCGGCACGTTTTTTGGATTTTCTGCACTGTCTGCATCTCGCTCTTTTGACCATTCTCATTGGGTAGTGTCCACCTGGCGCTGTGGGTACATCTTCTCCAGATTCAACCCGTTTTCTTTTTCTCCCGTTCCGTTTGTTTCCGATCATTTTCTTAAATAAATTAATTTTAAATTCAAGCAATGATGTTGGAATAATCTTGCCGTTTTTAGTTTTTTTTACGTGGTTTTTTGATTCCTTATATAGCACAAATGCATTGGAAATACACAAGTCAAATAAAAAATAAAACAAATAAAGCCACCATTTTTTTGACATTCTGTACGTTGGATATTCCATACGTAACTGATCTGACCTATCAACTCCAGCAATGTTTGAATTATATTCTTTGATTGCTACTGGGCACTTGACAGTTTTTACCATACCATCTTTTTGCTTTCGTTGTACTTCGACTGTGGATAAAGGTGAATCGGCAGTCGACATAAAATTGACAATCCTCTTGTCTTTCCACATACCGGCTGTCAAATTTGAGGCTTGCATTATCTTATATTCCCCACTTGACCATTTTTTTACGTCTTTGCCCTTCGTTTTCAGATTTTTAAGCCAATTCTTTCGGTTAGTCCTGCCCGTTCCACGGGCGAATATACCAACGTTTTCTAATTCCCTAAATAAGTTTGCACTAGTATAAAAATTGTCGACATTTACAATCATGTTCTGAAGTTGAACTTTTCTTGTCAAGTCTAAAACAACCCGAGATGTTAGACCAATTTCTGCAGTCAGGTTTTCCTTGCCAGTGTACACTTGGAATTCATTTACAAAACCATTGTTCAGGTCCGCCCTCACCCACACCTTTATCCCATATTTCACTGGCTTCGCAGGCATATACTGTTTAAAGCCTATTCTTCCTCTAAACGCCACCATTGCTTCATCAATTGAAGTGTTCTGATGTGGATTATATCGTTTGGAACAATTCTCAAAAATATGATCTAAAATAGGTCTTACATGATGTAACTTATCATGGTTTATTTCACCTCTGGCGGGGTTGGTTGAATTTTCATTTGTGTGGTATATCAAGGTTATGGACCCTATAGAGGTCATAATTTTTATCCGATTTTAAAAACCGTATTATGTCACCGTTACACCCTAAGGACACCTGAGTTCGAATTTCGTGAACATCGGCCCAAAATTGACAGACAAAATGGCCGCCGTTCGTTCTCAAATAGCGTAAAAATATGGTATATCAAGGTTGTGGACCCTACAGAGGTCACAATTTTTATCCGATTTTGTTGAAACTTGAAATGTAAGTTTATAACCGAAAGATCTTGGTTCCTTTCGATATTCGCGCATATCAGACCGTAGCTTCCTGAATTATGGCCCCTGATTGTACGAAAAATCATGTTTTTAGCTTGTGGACCCTATAGATGTCATAATTTTTATCCGATTTTTAAAAAAACCTATTATTATATCACTGTTACACTATAAGGACGGCTGAGTTCGAATTTCATGAAAATCGACCCAAAACTGACAGACAAAATGGCCGCCCTTCGTTCTCAAATAGCGTAAAAATATGGTATATCAAGTTTGTTGATCCTATGGAGGTTACAATTTTTATCCGATTTTGTTGAAACTTGAAATGTAAGTTTATAACACAAAGATCTTGGTTCCTTTCGATATTTGCGCATATCAAATTGTAATTTCCTGAAATATGGCCCTTGATTGTAGGAAAAATCACTTTCTTTTTAGCTTGTTCTCTATCCATCTCTCGAAAATGTGGGCGTATCCTGCCTGGCAGCTGCTGGTTATCTGATTTTGTTGAAACTTGAAATGTAAGTTTATAACCCAAAGATCTCGGTTCCTTTCAATATTTGCGCATATCGAATTGTAATTTCCTGAATTATGGCCCTTGATTGTAGGAAAAATCACATTTTTAGCTTGTGGACCCTATAGAGGTCTTAATTTTTATACGATTTAAAAAAAACGTTTTAGTACATCACCTTTACACCCTAAGGACAGCTGCGTTCGAATTTCGTGAAAATCGTCCCAAAACTGACAGACAAAATGGCCGCCCCTCGTTCTCAAATAGCGAAAAAATATGGTATATCAAGGTTGTGGACCCTATAGAGGTCACAATTTTTTTCCGATTTTCTTGAAACTTGAAATGTAAGTTTATAACCCAAGGAAATCTTCCTTTCGATATTTGCGCATATCAAATTGTAATTTCCTGAATTATGGCCCTTGATTGTAGGAAAAATCACGTTCTTTTTAGCTTGTTCTCGATCCATCTCTCGAAAATGTGGGCATATCCTGCCAGGCAGCCGCTGGTTGATACATTTGTCAATGGTGGAATACTAATTTTATAGGATAATGGATAGTAAATATACTACATGTATGACCACGGTAAGGTGATCATCTATGGGTGTGCATTTTTTTTTATATTCACCTTTTTTTTATTCGTACTTCATATGTAAATAATCGTAATCAAAATGAACCGATCGGATAAATGGCTCACGCGGGAAATTAAAAGGTTCATCTAATAGTTCAACGCCGTAGATAACTTAATCGTGTGTTGATTTCATCTATCTTGGGAAAGTAAACTGCTCGTCAAATAAGTAAACGTCTTAGATAAATAAAACGTGTGTTGATTTTTTAACGCATCTTGGGGAAAGTGAAGGGCTCGTCTAATAAATAAACGCCATAAAGAAGTGAACGGGTTGTCCGTTTATAAACGCCTCTCGGAGAAACTACACCCGTTACCATTAAACTTAGCCATAGTACTAACTAAACCATTTTTATACGCCCACATCCGTCCGTCCATCGACCACAATTTCTTGTGAACACTCTACAGACTACATTTATCATCTGATTGTTTTGAAATTGATATATGTTGTTTGCATTAGTGAGATGATGAAGCCTCTTTAATTTCAATAACTTCCGTTAATTTCTTCTGGAGTTATGGCCCTTGTTTCACATTGTTGCACCTTGTGAACGCTCTAACGACAAGTTATCAACTGATCTGTATGAAATTTATATGTATCATTTAAATTAGTAAAACAAAGAAGCCTATTGAATTTCAGCAATTTCCATTAATTACATCTAGAGTTATGGCCCTTGTTTCACTTTGTTGAATGTTGTGAATGCTCTAATGACAACAGTTATCATCCGATCTGTTTGTAATTGATATGCATCATTTAAATTAGTGCAACGAAGAAGCGTATTAAATTTCAGCAATTTCCGTTAATTACGCCGTGAGTTATGGCCCTTGTTTCACTTTGTTGTACCTTGTGAATGCTCTAACGACAAAAGTTACTATCCTATCTGTATGAAATTTATATGCATCATTTAAATTAGTAAAACAGAGAAGCCTATTGAATTTTAGCGATTTCCGTAAATTACATCTAGAGTTATGGGCTATGGCCCTTGTTTAACTTTGTTGAATCTTGTGAACGTTTGAACTACAAAAGTTATGACCTTATCTGTATGAAATTCATATGCATCATTTAAATTAGTGAAATGAAGAAGTCTATTGAATGTCAGCAATTTCCGTCAATTACTTCTAGAGTTATGGCCCTTGTTTTACTTTGTTGAACCTTGTGAACGTTCGAACGACAAAAGTTATCATCTGATATGTATGAAATTTATATGCATTATTTGAATTAGTAAAACGAAAAAGCCTGTCGAATTTCAACAATTTTTGTAGATTACTTCCAGAGTTACTGCCCTTGTTTTAGTTTTTAGAACCTTGTGAACCCTCAAACGACGAAAATTATAATGTCATCTGTATGAAATTGTCTATTAAATTCCCCTAATTACTTACAAAAGAATAAATATGCGACAACCCTTGTCGACTGCTCGGATGCTTTAGCTGCTGTGGGCGTATGTTTTGTTGCCTGGCAACCTATCTTTGTAATTCTTAAACGATTTTTATCAATTATCGAACGATGTTTTGGAAGTAAACTATATGCATACTTTCCAGCGCTATAAACCCCGTTCTAAACGATACCATTCTTCTAGTGCAATCTGATTGGTTTTTCCTTTGGGGCACGATAACTTTGGTTATAATGAAGTGAGAGTCATGAAACTCTGAATATAGATTCATTATATCATTACCTTGACTAAGTTTGATGGTGAGAATTTTCTGCTTAGGCTAAGGAGCGATAAGCAATTTGATTGGTCCTACTGTTCTGCTCCTATACTGGGCTAATGAAGACGGGCATACGCCATACAGTGTGCTATGAGGGAAATTTTGCCCGGGCAGCGGCACCATCGCCTACTCTTACATCGAACACTCTTACATCGAACTCCAACTGCCAAGGGATCTTTTACGTGCATTCGAATGTTTACACAGGACCTCGGTTTTTCGTCTCATCCAAAGGACTAGACATCTGTCCTTGTCAGGCCCTCCGTCCTGCATCACTGACAAGGGGAAACCACGTCGGAAAATTGAGATGAACTTTCTCGGCCATTGCAGGGATCGAACACCCGACCTCCAGGCTAGCGAGCCAGCGCCTTACCCACCTAGCCACCGTAGCTCCGTTTTAACTGAGGTAGAATGTTTAAACTTGATGTAGGTGAATGTCTTGACTGAGTTCAATGATTAACATTTCGAGCTAAAGCTAAGCAGAGCTAATCAATTTCTTTGGTCGATGCTTTGAGACAAGATAATTTTGATTCTCTTTGCAGATAGAGAGTGATGTAACTTAGTGTATAGTTTGATTGCTCAATACAGTAGAATCTGTATGAGCAGCCACTCCTATTCAGCGACATCTCCTTGTAAGCGGTCACGATAAATTCCCCCCGTAGAAATTCTGTTGTTTCATCTCTTTATTCAACGGTCACTCCTCTAACGCGGCCAGCGGTCACTATTTTACTAATAAATTCAACAAAACATCGCCCATTCAACGGCCATTGTTGAATGATACCATTTTGTCGTTCTTTGTAACACCCCCGCTAATCCCGTGAGAAGTAGTTAATTAACTGGACCCCCACTGATCAGGTAAAAAGAAATGTAAAAATAACAATCAACCCGGGATTATCTGTTAATTAATCTTTTGTTTTATTAAACGACTAACCTGATCATTGTTTTCACGCGTAACAACACATTATTTGATGCTGATTGAATAAAATAAAAGTACCGAGTTTTGTCACGATCATCTAGTATCTCTCTTAGCGCCTCCTATAATATTAGATACAGAGTTACACCCCCTGTAAATAGGTGATAAAATTAGCGATGTTTGTTTGTTCATGTGCTTTTATGATAAAATAAAATGAATTCATCGATTTTCTTCACAAAAATGGATAAATATTATCGAATGCATCACAGTAGTATCGAAGGTTGGTACAAAATGACAAGTTTACAGAAGTTATGTCCGAGATTTGAGTAAAGAATTTTCGTTCGGCGCAAGAATCAGCGACGGTCAAATTTACCGCTTCCAATGCATTCAAGCGTAATATTTAATTTATGTCGGCACAAAAAGCACCAAGATTTTATTAAGAGGCCACTCCCGTTAAGTTATGTCCGAGATTTGAGTAAAGAATTTTCGTTCGGCGCAAGATTCAGCGACAGACAAATTTACCGCTTCCAATGCATCCAAGCGTAATATTTAATTTATGTCAGCACAAAAAGCAACGAGATTTTATTAAGAGGCCACTCCCGTTAAGCGGTCAGTTGTGAAAATTCCCTTGGGTGGCTGCTTAATGCAGATTCTACTGTACTTTTGAAAAAAATATATGTGCAATTAATTAATATTTGTCATCTATTTATTTTGGGATTTCGGCGGGGGACATCGGCCTCACTGTTGGCTTGTTAAAATTACAGATTATTGCACTGGAAGGATTGAATAGCTCTGGACAAAAGTTTGTCGCACAGAAAAAGTTGCAGGTAAGGGCTATGAAGTATTTATTTTCTTAATGTTTCAAAAGATAGCTTCGCTATGTGGGGTAGAAATACTACCTCACAGAGGCTATGTATCGAAAAAAAAAAGATAGCCATTGACGGCAGCTTATCCGAAAGGAACACTTGTATGTTGACAAAAATTGACAATGATTCTTTATTCCTTCAAGAAGTCTAATTTCTCCTGCTCACAGGCTTTTCCTGACACGTGAAATGCTGAAAATTGACAATGCTTCAAACCAAATATAAAAAGTGTTCATCCTAATGCTTCATGCCCATTTATTACATTGACAGTGTTTTCGTTAAAGGGTGGGCAACTCTTGGAACGCTGAATATCAATATAGTCTGGAGGCTCAGTGCGAGGGGTGTCCATCAAATATGGGCACAAAACCAGACCGAACTTTTATAGAGTAAAATTTTGCGTAGATATTTAGGGTCAAGGGTCAAATGGGTTCATTTGCACTGAAAGTCAATGCGCAGCCATTCTTGTATCATGAAAATAAGCTGAAAATAATAGAAAGTAATCACCCTTTCAATAAAAATGTAAACTTGCTAAATTCACCTTTAGTCTTAGTGACCCCAAAGGTCATAAGGTGAAATTTTCCGTTTTAGCACTAGGAAGATGTAAAGCAATAAAATGTCAGCGTAAAATATAAAGATAGGTTGACAGGCAATGAAACATACACCCACAGCAGCTAAAATTGTCCGGGCAGTCAACAAGAGTTGTCGCATAGAATTTGTTTGGTTTTTATAAAGTTCTGCCCCATGCTAACATTTATTATCCGAAACATTTAATATCATGGATTTAGCTGTTCAAGTGATCAAAAGACTTTAAACTCTGTGTATCAATCTGAAGTCAATCTGATGATAACTTTAGCCTATAGAGTGTCACAAGATTTTTTGAAGTGATCAAGGGCCATAACTCTAGAAAATCAATAGGATTCTTCGTCTCATTACCTTAAACACTGTGTATAAATTTAAAATCAATCGGATACTAACTTTTGCCTCTGGAGCTTCCACAAGATTTTGTGCCCATTTGATGGACACCCCCGCGCACTGACCCTCCGGTCTAATAGGTTTTGTCCCTTTTGGACCCCAATGCTTCACACCAAATTTGGTTAAAAACCATTACGAACTAGCCAATGGCAGGAGTGGGGCAACGCGGGTAGGGAAGGTTGCAGAATATCGAGATGGTTTGGCCTCTCATAACCCCAGTGCTTCACACTAACTATAAAAATATGATGTATCTATCACAAAGTTAAGAAGATCAATAATGAAATAAAATTCAAACTAAGGAATATAAATATTAAAATAAAACCTTTTCCTATCTGTTTATACAACAATATCAAGATTGTATTACAATTTTACATACACATTATATTATATTTTGAATTTTCTTTTGTATTTTTAATCAAGAATGTTAGACTTCCTTTACCAGTTGCTGAAGTAGAGGGTGGTGAGTTTGATCAATTAAATATTTATAAGATTAACATAATTCTAGTTTAGTTCAATTGAAGCCGTGGACTATTAAAATGAGTTTGTCTGTCCATACAGCCATCACACTGTTTGGCACACAATAACTATGCTTCTAATTGAGCTAGAATGTTCATTAGGTGAATGCCTTGATGGAGTTCATGCTGAGCAATTTCTGCTAAGGCAAAGCAGACATAAGCAAGTTGATAGGTCAGTGCTTTGGAACAGGATAACTTTGATTCTAATTAAGTAAGAGTGAAGGGACTGAAGAAACTTGTATAGTTTCATTACATCAATACTTTAAATAAGTTAAATGATGATCAATTGATTGGTCGAGGCTTTGGAACACAATTTCTCTCCCTGGTTATAGTTGGTTTATAGTTTCATTACTCCAATACCTTGACTGATATAAGTTTAATATAAGCATTTTCTGCTCAGGTTAATCGTTTGGTTGAAATATTAACCTTGGTTTTTATACGCCCACATTTTCATGTGGACGTATATTGTCGTCGCCCCTGTCCGTCCGTCAGTCCACAATTTGTTTGTGGACACTCTACAGGTCACAATTTTTATCAGTTTTCAACGAAACTTGAAATATAGCTTTATCTCCCTAAGATCTCGGTTCCTTTCGATATTGGCATGTATCCGACCATAACTTCATGGATTATGGCCCCTGATTGTACGAAAAATGCATGTTTTTAGCTTGTCACAATTTTTATCTGATTTAAAAAAAATGTTTAAATATATCACCATTACACACTAAGATCATGGATCCTTTTGATAATCGCGGATACCCGAACTTAACTTCCTGGATTATGGCCCCTTATTGTTTGAAAAATGACATTTTTAGCTTGCGGATTCTCTAGAGATCACAAATTTTTTTCCGATTTTAAATATTTCACCATTCCACCATAGATCTTGGTTCCTTTCGATATTCGCGCATATCGGATAGTAACTTCCTGAATTATGGCCCCTGATTGTAGGTCCTACAATTATTATCCGATTTAAAAAAAAAACGTTCAAATATATCACTGTTACGCCATAATTTTGGTTGAGTTCGAATCTTGAGAAAATCTGACCAAAACTGTCGGACAAAATGGCCGCCCCTCGTACGCAAATAGTGTAAACATCTGGTATATCAAGGTTGTGGACCTCCCAGAGGTCCAAATTTTGATCCGATTTTGATGAAACTTGAAATGCATGTTTGTAACCCAAAGGTATTCGTTCATTTTGATATTCCTGAATTATAGCCCCGGATTGTACGAAAAATCGCATTTTGAGCTTGTGGTCCCTATAAAGGTTACAATTTTTATCCGATTAAAAAATATGTGTGAATATATCATAGTTATACACTAATGAAGGTTGAGTTTGAATTTCGTGAAAATCAGAAAAAACTGACGGACATAATGTATATAAAGGTTGTGGGTCCTCTAGAGGCCACAGTTTTGATCCGATTTGGATGAAACTTTAAATATATGTTTTTATCATAAAGATTATGCCGTCGCCCCTGTCCGTCCGTCCGTCCGTCCACAATTGTTTGTGGACTCTCTACAGGTCAGAATTCTTATCCGATTTCGACAAAACTTGAAATATAGGTTTATCCCCAAAAGATCTCGGCTGCTTTCGATATTGGCATGTATCGGATCGAAACTTCATGGATTATGGCCCCTGTTTGTACGAAAAATCACGTTTTTAGCTTGTGGACCCTATAGAGGTCACAATTTTTATTCGATTTTGTTGAAACTTGAAATGTAAGTTTATAACCCAAAGATCTCAGTTCTTTTCGATATTTGCGCATATCGGACAGTAACTTCCTGAATTATGGCCCCTGATTGTACGAAAAATCACGTTTTTAGCTTGTGGACCCTATAGAAGTCATAATTTTTATCCGATTTAAAAAAACGTTCTCTTATATCACCGTTACACCCTAAGGATGACTGAGTTCGAATTTCGTGAACATCGTCCCAAAATTGATAGACAAAATGGGCCGCTGTTTGTTCACAAATAGCGTAAAAAATATGGTATATCAAGGTTGTGGATCCTATAGAGGTCACAATTTTTATCCGATTTTATTGAAACTTGAAATGTAAGTTTATAACCGAAAGATCTCGGTTCCTTTTGATATTCGCGCATATCGGACTGTAGCTACCTGAATTATGGCCCCTGATTGTACGAAAAATCAAGTTTTTTAGCTTGTGGACCCTATAGATGTCATAATTTTTATCCGATTTTTAAAAAAACCTATTATTATATCACTGTTACACTATAAGGACGGCCCAAAACTGACTGACAAAATGGCCGCCCTTCGTTCTCAAATAGCGTAAAAATATGGTTGTGGATCCTATGGAGGTCACAATTTTTATCCGATTTTGTTGAAACTTGAAATGTAAGTTTATAACACAAAGATCTTGGTTCCTTTCGATATTTGCGCATATCGAATTGTAATTTCCTGAAATATGGCCCTTGATTGTAGGAAAAATCACTTTCTTTTCAGCTTGTTCTCTATCTATCTCTCGAAAATGTGGGCGTATCCTGCCTGGCAGCCGCTGGTTATCCGATTTTATTGAAATTTGAAATGTAAGTTTATAACCCAGAGATCTCGATTCCTTTCGATATTTGCGCATATCGAATTGTAATTTTCGTAATTATGGCCCTTGATTGTAGGAAAAATCACTTCTGTTTTAGCTTGTTCTCTATCCATCTCTCGAAAATGTGGGAGTATCCTGCCTGGCAGCCACTGGTTATTTATTTTGTGACAATCGGCCCAAAACTGACAGACAAAATGGCCGCCCCTCGTTCTCAAATAATGTAAAAATAAGGTATATCAAGGTTGTGGACCCTATAGAGGACACAATTTTTATCCGATTTTGTTGAAACTTAAAATGTAAGTTTATAACCGAAAGATCTTGGTTCCTTTCGATATTTGTGCATATTGAATTGTAATTTCCTGAATTATGGCCCTTGATTGTAGGAAAAATCACTTTCTTTTTAGTTTGTTCTCTATCCATCTCTCGAAAATGTGGGCGTATCCTCCCTCGCAGCTGCTGGTTAAAAATCGTTTAGATATATCACCATTCCACCCTAATTTTTAAACAAAGATTTGATATTGAATGAATGTGGAATAAATTAGGGCTAAATACACAAGATTAAATAATACCCGGTTTACAGTGTAATTTTTGACTGGACTGGTGAAGACAGGCATATTCCATACTGTGTGCTATGAAGGAAATTTTGCCCGGGCAGCAGCACTACAGTGTACTTTTATATCAAATTCCAACTGCCAGGGTATCTTGCGTACACGCAGTCCCCGTTTGTACATGACAAGGAGTAGGGTCGCCTGTCCAACCTCGTGGGTTTCCTCCGTGTCCTCCGGTTTCCTCCCACTGCTAAAGAAATAAAATTAAACCATATGTTAGTCCCGAAATGACCTAGTTTGTGTAGAGTGGACGTTAAACCCCATCTCTCTCTCTCTCACGTACATGCCAATGTAAACTTTCTCGGCCAACACTGGGATCGAACCTGCGACCTCCAGGCTACAGAGCCAGCGTCTTACTTACTTCGCCACCATGGCTCCCAATTTCAGTAAGAGGCATCACTGTTGTCTTGTTTTATTTGATGTGACTATTATTATATTACATTGTTATAAGGGTTGTGTTATGTTCCATTTGCAGGTCAACATATAAATATTGTAGTTGCTGCTGGTCCTTTCACTACTTCGCATACATTAGCCTATGAGCCTTTAGCAGATCTGCTTAAATTACTTCAAAATGATCAACCAAATGTCCTTATTATAGTAAGTATATTTTTTTCTCGTGCAGCATTATAAAATATCTGCTCGTAATAGTATACAACACATCTGATTCCCTCCATTTACTATAAAATATCTACTTCTGTACTTATATACAATACATATTGTATAATTCCCTCTATTATGAAATATCTGCTAGTAATGCATATTATATGAGAAGGGGTCTTTAGCACTGGGAGGCAACTGAAGGACCCAGAGAAATCCCATGAGGTTGGGCAGTTTACACTACTTGCTTGGGATCAAAACCATGTAACTTGACTTAATCAATGACAGGCCTCATGAACTAAAAAGTACTCATGCCAGACCACCCAACTACTCAACCCCCTTGCACATTAAGCCAGGGCTAGAAATTCATGCTAATCTCTGAATCGAATTCGCGCAAGGATTTAGCCGATTGATGGTATCATAAATCAATCCACTTTTTATACGCCCACATTTTCATGTGGACGTATATTGTCGTCGCCCCTGTCCGTCCGTCCACAATTGTTTGTGGACACTCTACAGGTCACAATTCTTATCCGATTTTGACAAAACTTGAAATATAGGTTTATCTCCAAAAGATCTTGGCTCCTTTTGATATTGGCATGTATCAGATTGAAACTTCATGGTGGCTCCTGTTTGTACGAAAAATCACGTTTTTAGCTTGTGGACCCTATAGAGGTCACAATTTTTATACACCAACATTTTCATGTGGACGTATATTGTCGTCGCCCCTCTCCGTCCGGATGTCAGTCCACAATTTGTTTGTGGACACTCTACAGTTCACAATTCTAATTCGATTTTGACGAGAAACTTAGCAGTCACAATTTTTATCCGATTTTGTTGAAACTTGAAATGTATGTTTATAACCCAAAGATCTCGTTTCCTTTCGATATTCACGCATATCGGACCGTAACTTCTGAATTATGGCCCCTGATTGTTCGAAAAATCGCGTTTTCAGCTTGTGGACCCTATAGAGGTCATAATTTTTATCCGATTTAAAAAGACGTTTTATTATATCACCGTTACACCATAAGGACGGCTGAGTTCGAATTTCGTGAAAAATGACCCAAAACTGACAGACAAAATGGCCGCACTTCGTTCTCAAATAACGTAAAAATATGGTATATCAAGGTTGTGTACCCTATAGAAGTCACAATTTTTATCCGATTTTGTTGAAACTTGAAATGTAAGTTTATAAATGAAAGATCTCAATTCTTTTCGATATTTGCGCATATAGAATTGTAATTTCCTGAATTATGGCCCTTGATTGTAGGAAAAATCACTTTCTTCTTAGCTTGTTCTCTATCTATCTCTCGAAAATGTGGGCGTATCCTGCCTGGCAGCCGCTGGTTTTATTATACGCCCACATTTTCATGTGGATGTATTATGCCATCGCCCCTGTCCGGACGTCCGTCCACAATTGTTTGTGGACTCTCTACAGGTCACAATTCTTATTCGATTGTGACGAAACTTGAAATATAGGTTTATCCCCAAAAGATCTCGGCTACTTTCGATATTGGCATGTATCGGATCGAAACTTCATGGATTATGGCCCCTGATTGTACGAAAAATCACGTTTTTAGCTTGTGGACCCTATAGAGGTCACAATTTTTATCCGATTTTGTTGAAACTTGAAATGTAGGTTTATAACCCAAAGATCTCGGTTCCTTTCGATATTCGCGCATATTGGATTGTAACTTCCTGAATTATGGCCCTGATTGTACGAAAAATCGCGTTTTTAGCTTGTGGACCCTATAGAGGTCATAATTTTTATCCGATTTAAAAAAAACGTATTATTATATCACTGTTACACCCTAAGGAAGGCTAAGTTCGAATTTCGTGAAAATCGGCCCAAAATTGACAGACAAAATGTCCGCCTTTCGTTCTCAAATAGCGTAAAAATATGGTATATCAAGGTTGTGGACCTTATAGAGGTCACAATTTTTATCGATATTCGCGCATATCGAATTGTAATTTCCTGAATTATGGCCCTTGATTGTAGGAAAAATCACTTCCTTGTTAGCTTGTTCTCTATCCATCTCTCGAAAATGTGGGCGTATCCTGCCTGGCAGCCGCTGGTTTGCTAATTTTGTGAAAAGATCCGTATTTCGCCATTGATACGTGCATAATTTGCGACAATAACCTAAATAATGGTGGGAATGTTGTCAAGCTCACCACCAAGGGATCGAATGTAATCAATCAGGCTGCTCAGCTTCACCGGTTGGACATTTCAGTCACCCCTCCTAATGCTCATGTGCATGTACAGTGCAGATAGAATTTAACTCACCAGATTGAATTCCAGTCCAGTCAGTGTTACAAAAACAAACTAGGTCACAGCCCGCTTATTTTTAGTTCTCTAAGACACCAGAACTCACGTCAAACCCGCTTATTCGGTATCAAAGCAGTTTGTCCGGTTGTCAAACCTCAATATTTCGAGTGAATCTGGAAATTGTCTATAAAGTTTCTTTAGGATTGATTTTAGTAGTGGTGTCCTCTTTCAGAATCTGCCTGGTGAATTCCGATCACCCTTGAGCGTTTTGCGAAATTCAAGATGGCGTCCAAGACGACCGCCATTTCAAATACCCCCCCCCCCCCCCCAACTCCCATAGTATTTATTCTAGGACGATAATTTTTAGGTCTAAACGTTTGTTACTCGGGTCAAGTAATACACTGAAATCATTCATTATGTTGTGGGGTGAAAAGATGATAGTAAAATCTAAAATGCCAGACAATATGGGCTATTATTTCACCAAACCAAACTATATCTAGAGACAAACTACATATTTCTGGAAAAAGGGGGACTCAAGCTGTTTTGTGAACATTTAAACAAACAAATTCTACCCACAAAACACGAAAATAACCCCCACAAAACTAGGCAATATTCAGTTTAATCCTTTGGTCGTATTTCTGGCTGCAACCTAAGACAGTACAAGTACAAAATACTGTACATTCTAAGCCATCCGTAGTGCATCTACAAGCAAGCGTACTGCATGATGTGTCATTCTTGTATCCGCATCTGATGTGACACATGACGGACCCCGGAGCAAGTTGGCAGGTTGTAGTTTTATTAATTAAGTATCCTTCACCCAGCAATGGCTTGTTGATGAGCTCTTTTTACGTTCCCTGTAAATGCATCATTCATTGAGCAAGACTACCATGTTTGAGTGGAGATGATTACTTTTAGATGTCCATACCCACTAACGTGATTCTTGTCAACTTGTTATGGACAGAGCTCCTTGCAAATCCACGCCTGAAACGAAATGAAATGAAATGGAGTTTAACGTCCTACTGTTCTGCTCCTAACCTGGGCTGATGAAGACGCTGGAGGGTATAGGCATCCGAAACTGAAAATATATCGTCATCATCCACATTTAAACCATGTAGTCTTGCTCCAACGAATGATGCATTCGTATGGAAAGTAAAACGATGTCACCTTCATGCTATTGTGTGGCGTTCACTGGAAGATCGCAATCCACCAGAACTTGATCCAGAACTGTATTGTTGGGTTATGGAGACTAAATTGAGAACATTACAATCCGTCAAATTGCTCCTGTGGCTCATCAAATGCGGATACACGAGTGACACCCAAATAGTACGCTTGCTTGTAGCTGCACTGGGGGGGGGGGGGCTTAGAATGTATAGTATTTTGCAGCTGTGAACTCGCAGGTTGCAACCAGACACGCGACTAAAGGATTAAACTGAATATTACCTAGTTTTGTGGGAGTATTTTTGTATTTTGCGCGTAGAATTTGCTTTTTAAATGATCAAAACACAGATTCTGCCATTCTTTTCAGGGCCGTCCCATGTGGCCCTGGACCCCCTGTTAGGCATGTATGTAGTGTTATCGTATCAATCATATGCTTCCACTATACGACTGGTACAGTGGAATCTCGGGTAAATAGCGTTATTATCTAATCTATGTAGAATTATTCATAAATATCATTGAATTCGGCCTAATAGCATTCAATTTGTCCTTGTATACAACTTAAATCTCAACGTGCAATTTTGATTACCAATCGTTAATTGACTAGTGTTTAGTTTGTCGACACGTGTGTAATTATAAGCGTCCCGCTTAATTTTGACGACTGTTCAATAATTAGTTGGACCGTTCAATTTCCCGAGTTGTGATTAAAATTAGTCAAGGTGTCCAATTACGCCAGGTATTCAATTCTGTTGCCGAACATCCAATTTCACATGCGTTGTTCAGATTTTAACGAAATGTTTATATTGAAGGAGTTGTAATATAGTAATGCTGCCGTGAAAACGTGTACATATATAATGTACAGGCTGGTTTGAATAACAACAAAATGAGTTCGGTAATCTCGGGAAAACATTTACCGGCATTCTGTATCGGTTAGGATTTTTTTCTAACGCACTGTACATGCATATAACGTCGGCCAAAATGTATGCAACAATGAACAACTTACAATTTTTTTTACAACGTATCATTACATCTTCGTCTATAAGTATAACTTAGATGTAATCCATCAATTATTGGCTGCTATAAAAATCCAAGCTTCAGTTAATCTAAATCAATCATTCATAGAGCACTCGATCCACTCCACGGGGCGCTTAACGGTAAGTCACATGGTCAGAAATGCGCCAATATTGGGACTATTTTCTTAGTATGTCTGTGTTAATCGGCGACAAATCTCCGCTATGACAATATACATCTACTTTAAATGTCGCCCAATTCATTTCGGTGGAAGCGGATATTGAATAAAGCCATTTCACACACATGTACATTACATGCGCATGTCATATATTTATACAATGTCCACGAGTGTGTTGGCCTACATGTAATTCTCGCCTTCACTCCGTTATAATTTTCTTATTTTGAGTACAATTTCTGAATGATTCCATTCTTTTGTACGTCCAACTTCCCGAATTCCTACTGCATATACACGTACCCTGTGTAACTGCAATCTATAAGTTTATACATATATGTTTACGTTTAAAATCTAGATATCAGAAGCTCGAAAGTTATACTAGACGGTGAACACGCAAGTTTCTTGATTGAACCTGCATTTGCTTTTGTATTTATAACTGTATGTAAATCGTGATTATAATTATAAACAATGCATTTATATAACTGTACGGCTTGTTTTCAGATCCCATAATTGAACATTGTATCTTTATAATATGTAAATATTGAATAAATATTGTTAGAAAAAAAGGAGAAAAAAACCAAAAAAAACCTGCATCTACATTGCATAATATCGGACCCATATTTATCCTTGCTATTTGGACCAACCCAAAGGACCACACGGACCAATTAAATTACATTATAAGGCTTGACTTATTCATTTTAAAAATATAATACAGACAATATGTTATTTTAATGATTTTAATCATTAACAACATATTGTATCATAATACAAAGAGGCGAACAATTTATAGGTGAGTATATACATAACTTTAGAATATCCGCTGCCGGTAAGTACATATTAGCAAATATATATCTTTATTACATCAACAATTTAATTGTTTTTCTTTGATGTGCTTCATGATGAAACAATGCGACGGGTAAGTACATAACACTTTATTATTTCAAAGAAAACATATGCATTTTAAAACAAACACTATTATCAATTATTAAAACAACAATTAAAACAACACTTTATTATTGATTCGAGTAGTCATATTAATACAAACACAAATATAAACGTATTAAAACATTTCTTTATTATTGGTCCGAGTGGTCCTTTTGTATGGTCCGAGTAGTCTTTTTTGTTTCGTCCGAGTGGTCTATTAGTTGGTCCAAGTGGTCATGCATTCGTACAAAAGAATGGAATCATTCAGAAAGCGTAGACTACTCAAAATAACGGAGTGAAGGCGACAAATAATGTAACACATCGTGGACATTGTATAAATATATGACATGCGCATGTAATGTACACGTGTGTGAAATGGCTTTATTCAATATCCGCTTCCACCGAAATGAATTGGGCGACATTTAAAGTAGATGTATATTGTCACAGCGGTGATTTGTCGCCGATTAACACAGACAGACTAAGAAAATAGTCCCAATATTGGCGCGTTTCTGACCATGTGACTTACCGTTAAGCGCCCCGTGGAGTGGATCGAGTGCTGTATGAATGATTGATTTAGATTAACTGAAGCTGCAAGCTCATCGTATGACGTATATAATTTAAAGTTTGGATTTTATAGCAGCCAATAATTGATGGATTACATCTAAGTTATAGACGAAGATGTAATGATACGTTGTAAGAAAAAATTGTAAGTTGTTCATTGTTGCATACATTTTGGCCGACGTTATATGCATGTATAGTGCGTTAGAAAAAAATCCTAACTGATACAGAATGCCGGTAAATGTTTCCCGAGATTACCGAACTCATTTTGTTGTTATTCAAACCGGCCTGTACATTATACATGTACACGTTTTCCGGCAGCATTACTATATTACAACTCCTTCAATATAAACATTTCGTTAAAATCTGAACAACGCATGTGAAATTGGATGTTCGGCAACAGAATTGAATACCTGGCGTAATTGGACACCTTGACTAATTTTAATCACATCTCGGGAAATTGAACGGTCCAACTAATTATTGAACAGTCGTCAAAATTAAGCGGGACGCTTATAATTACACACGTGTCGACAAACTAAACACTACTCAAATAACGCTTGGTAATCAAAATTACACGTTGAGATTTAAGTTGTATACAAGGACAAATTGAATGCTATTAGGCCAAATTCAATGATATTTATGAATAATTCTACATAGATTAGATAATAACGCTATTTACCCGAGATTCCACGGTACCAGTCGTATAGTGTTCTATGTCCATAAATATATTATCATCCTAGACAAAATAGTATGGAGGTTACACGTGATTATTTGAAATGATATGGAGGCCAGAAAGTCCAATTGGCGGCCATCTTGGATTTATGCTAATTATGAAAAACGCTACAGGGTTTCAGCGAACAATTTTGAGTTGGGAGTCCTTAAGACATTCCTTTACTAGATTCCAGTGAAAGAAATTCTTTTGCAATTTGTTCACGGTACTTGACAAACAGAAATTATATCTCTCCGTCTACCTATAGAGGTCACAGTTTTTATCCGATTTTGTTGAAATTTGAAATGTAAGTTTATAACCCAAAGATCTCGGTTCCTTTCGATATTTGCGCATATCGAATTGTAATTTCCTGACTTATGGCCCTTGATTGTAGGAAAAATAACTTTCTTGTTAGCTTGTTCTCTATCCATCTCTCGAAAATGTGGGCGTATCCTGCCTGGCAGCCGCTGGTTTGCTAATTTTGTGAAAAGATCCGTATTTCGCCATTGATACGTGCATAATTTGCGATAATAACCTAAATAATGGTGGGGATGTTGTCAAGCTCACCACCAAGGGATCGAATGTAATCAATCAGGCTGCTCAGCTTCACCGGTCTACCTATAGAGGTCACAGTTTTTATTCGATTTTGTTGAAATTTGAAATGTAAGTTTATAACCCAAAGATCTCAATTCCTTTCGATATTTGCGCATATCGAATTGTAATTTCCTGACTTATGGCCCTTGATTGTAGGAAAAATCACTTTGGTTTTAGCTTGTTCTCTATCCATCTCTCGAAAATGTGGGCGTATCCTGCCTTGCAGCCACTGGTTTATCATTGTTGTTGTATTTTGGTGTTTTAGTTTAACACATTAAACACAATTTTGTTTTTTAGACAGTGTTATTAATTAAGATTCGGAGGAATCGCGCAGATTCCATATATGAGAATCCTCTTAGATTCTCGCAAAAAATGACGAATTTCTAGCCCTGTAAGCCGGAGTATGTTTATGGTTAAGCAGTTGTGGACATGTTGTAGCAACCCAATTCCACTTTCAGAATATCAATCTCTTTCCATGTTAAAACTGGAAGTTAATGTATGGGTCATTTCATGTCAAGTGGGTCAATTTTCAGAAATTTGGGAAATCGCCCTCGAAAAAATCTGTGTTATTGTACATGTAAAAACTCGAAACTGTGCAAAATTTGTGATCTGTAGCTTAAAAATTGACTGAGATACGGACATTTCAGTTTCATGAGTTACCAATATGGTTTCGAAACAAAATATGTATCAATAATTTACTTGAGTTTCAGATATCTAGTTTTTCCCTTTCTAGTAAAGATATACAGCCCAAATTTGGTAGCGTTAGAGAACTTTGTATGTAGATTACGAATCTGCAATCAGATGACAGGTGAGTGGTAGGGTTCGCATTCTACTTGGCCATGAAAACCGAAAACAATTTGGCGTAATTGTATATTTTCTGGATTTTGTAGTGCTCTAGGAGTTGCAAGGTAATAGATATAGAACCATATATGAGAAACATATATATATATATTGGTCTTCACTAGATTCCCAAAAAAATTGGCAATGAATATGGTTTTAGACAAAAATTTTGAAAATTGCCTCGTATTTTCAAGCCGAAAGAAACCAGTAGATGAGCACCTAAAATTCTGTACTTATAGTTTGTACTAATGTCTCCAACATATGTTAAAGCCATTCTTGTCCATGCCATCTCGATATTTTTTCGATTTTTATACGCCCACATAGAAATGTTGATGTATATTGCCGTCGGTCGTCCCATCCCTGCGCAAAAGTCAAATTAAACGCGAAAATTCGAAGATTTGTCGGATCCCCCATCCCCACGGGAACAACGTAAGAATGAAGGTTCAGAGTATCGGACATCGCTGCCCACTCATTTAACATAGTAGACATTTTGTACGCGAACCTAGCTCCCTAACTAAATATAAATCTTCTTGTAAGATGTTCACAAGCAATAAATGCAGAGAACAATAGTGAAACAACAGTAACTGGTATCTTATTTTTATTAAATTTTAAAATTATATTGTTGCTATGGCAACCGTCCAAAGTTCTTAATATTTTACTAAAAATTAAGCAATTTATAGCATTTAATATTACATTGGTTTTAAATATGCTAAAATGCTTTCTTTAAAATAGGGTGTTTATTGAAAATGGTATAAAATTGCATTGATGGGGGTTTGTTTTTTGTTTTGGTTGCTATAACAACAAAATATTATGTAATATTACTAATATACAAGAGTAAAGATATGTAATTTTAAAAATTCACGAACTTTTCACTTCAAGATCTCAATTCCTTCATATTTTTCTTATGCCTCAATAACAGCCAAAACGGGCAATTTGCTACTGCAGGATGTTTTTCAAAAGTGAACCCCTTTCCGGCCTCTAGAGAGGAGGCACATAAATGTTTTGATTTTATTTGTTGTTATAACTCTTGTCTGATAGCTACTGAGTTCAAAATACAGTAAACCTCGCATAAGTCGGATTCGTATAAGTCGGATGTTTGCTCAACTCGGATAAAATCGTTTGGACCCTTTGATCCTGCATGTTTTTCTTATTAAATTTCTGCACGTAAGTTGGATCTTCGCTCAACTCGGATCAAAATGTTCAGTCCATTTGATCTAATTCCGGCTTTTTTCCTTCGCCTAAGTAAAAATACGTCCCCCTCCGACAAACGCCCTGGCAGACGCCATTGAAATCCAAATACAGGGCAACGCATAAATTTACACAACTCGGCCATATAAGACGAAACGAAATTGATTGTAATTTGGCTAGGCAAAGAAATAATTGACAGAAGATTCTCAGCGTTTCAAAGATTCTAATTTTTCCCCACCCCAGCTTACCTAAATTTCATTTCGTCTTACATGGCCAAACCACGTAAATCCGTGCGCCACCCCACATCTGGACCTCAATGGCGTCCGCCAATGCCAAAGGGGACGCATATTTGGCAGCATGTTGTGTTGCACATACTGACTCTAGCGAGGTAAACAAGGTCTTATTTTCTTCACTCAAATGTTCCTTTAAATTGTTCAGGCGTTCACAGAGACTGACACACGACACAGTAATAGGTTGCCCAGTAAAATTGACTGGGAACCGATTTTATTTCGAGAATGATTCAATAGGACGGTTCCTGAACGTACATTATCTTCACTTAACTCGGATAAAATTGGTGAGTCCACTGACTTAGATCCGACTAATGCAATGTTTGCTGTAACACAATAATCTTGTTGTCATGCTTTTTAAAAAAGAAAAAAAATGTGGTTGCTATGGTAACAACCCAAATCCCTTCACATTTTACTTAAACTTTTACAATCCTTATCATTTGATATTATGTGGGTTTCAAATTTCTCACATAAAAGTGTGGTGATCCTCTTTTTGGTTATGGTTAGTATAATTGAAAATGTTCAAAAAATGCATAATTTCCCATTTTGGTTGCTATGGTAACCAAATTTGATAATATACTCTTAAAAAAAAATGCAAATACCTATGCAGGTAACGATATGATAAATAGCCATGGACATTTGACATGCTTTGAGAGTATGTTCAAAGATGAGGAACTTATCGCCCCAACAGAACCACTGAGCTGCACATGCGACATGCAATAGCGCCATACACGTGGGAGGGGTTCATTGTCAAATTTGACACTTCAAGGAAGGGTTGATGAAAACTGCCGCGTGCTGGTTTATCTATCCATGTTTGCTTTCCTATTGGTTCTTGCATAAGATTTACTGTTTAGCCTATCTTTGCTTTAGGTATTTTTGCTTTAGTGTGTTACGATTAATTTGATCGGGAGACGTGTTCGTCGACATCAACGTCAACCGACAACATTGCCAGAATTGGCCGTGGCACTGCAAGAGGAGTGGGTCAGATTGCCCCAAATCATGATTGGAAGGTTGATTAGGAGCATGCCACGACGAATTGCTGAATGTCTGAGGATTGGTGGAGCAATTACTCATTATTAAAAGACAAAAATCAAAAACGTTCATTTTCACTTTTGACGGTTTATCTCTTTGTGAGTGAAATGGGGCAGTCAGATAAGCCGCCCATATGAACTGTTTATGTTCATGAGTAGGCAATTGGCCTGTTATCAACATAACTGGTTACCTCTAATAAAAACAGCAGTGTATTTCCGCAGTTTTGTATTGTTTCTGAATATCCCCTACTTTTTTTGAAGAGTATATATGGCAGATTAAAAATATTTAATTGTAAAAATTCACGAACTTTTTGACATGTTCACATAATTTCACTTGTATACCTCCATTCCTTCTTATTTTATTAATGTCCCGAAAAATAGGCAATTGTGTGCCGCGGAAAATTGTTCAAAAATGAACATAAATCCATCTCTTGAGAGAAGGCATAGATATTTTTACTTTTTTTTTCTGTTAATCTTACTTGATAGCTACTGATTTTAAAATGCATAACAACCAGGATCAATATTTCAGATATAAGATGGACAAGACCATTTTTGATGAAAAAATTGACCAAAATCACGTTGACAAAATCAAATTTTTGAGAAAACATATATTTTAGAGTTGCTGTTGAAATCGGAGCAATTGTTACAAAAATGTGAAAATTGAAACATAATTAGCCTTAAAGTTATATTTCATGATTTTACATCTACATTTTTGTTGGTTTTGCTATGAAATGAAATATGGCATCACAAAGACACCAAACATGACTTTTTCAAGCGTTGAAAAACCTTTCTTCCGCAAAAAGTAAAAAATCGCAACTTTGAGCCTCAATAAAAAAAAAAAAATTTCATCCGATTTTGAATCTGTAAAAAGTTTTGTGAGAAGAATGATGAGGTCTACTTGAAAAGCTAATAAAATCAAATGTATAATTATAATCTCAAAATCACCTTTCTCACCAAGCGTTGAAAAACCTTTCTTCCGCGATAAGTCAAAAATCGCAACTTTGAGCCTCAATAAAAAAAAAAAAAAATTTCATCCGATTTTGAATCTGTAAAAAGTTTTGTGAGAAGAATTATGAGATCTACTTGAAAGGTAATAAAATCAAATGTATAATTATAATCTCAAAATCACCTTTCTCACCAAGCGTTGAAAAACCTTTCTTCCGCGAAAAGTCAAAAATTGCAACTTTGAGCCTCAATAAAAAATAAAAAAATTCATCCGATTTTGAATCTGTAAAAAGTTTTGTGAGAAGAATTATGAGATCTACTTGAAAAGCTAATAAAATCAAATGTATGATTATAATCTTAAAATCACCTTTTCCACCTACTATAAACACAGTCTCAAAAGGACACAAAGATACTAATAAATGTGAATACTTTAATGAAGATAGACAAAATTATAAAAGTATTTATATTATCACGATGCCATGTGCAGATGGGGTCAAAGTTGAAGACAATTAACATACAGGTTATTGGTACTATCTTAATTCACGGTTAGAGAAACGAACACATGTGTAATAAATTCTTTGGACTGACATGTTAAATAATCTAACTTATGTTGTATTCAGAAATCCAAAGGTATGCTTTTAAATATTTATATCAGAACAAATCATCAACCTGATTGGAACAGGTAATTTCGTAACCTGTCAAAGTAGGGGAAGATAAAGAAATGAAATGCCAAGAATAAATGAATTAACGAACGGTTAACTTAGAAGCGTATCACTAATAATTTTGACCTATTATTATGATCAAGTCTTCCGATGCCTGGCTACTGTGCAACGTACATTTTAATCTATAAATTTTTTATTAAATATGAATAAATCGCGAAAGCCAGTTACTGTTGGGTTTTCAATGACCAAGTAACCGACATTAGTTATTGCAGAAATAGAAACAGCATTAAACTCAAAAAATTTAACTCCATCTCAATAATTCATAATTATTCATGTAGCATGTATATTTCACAAACACAGGTCATGAGAAACAAACAATTAATTAACCGCAGCCTTATTTAAATTAGTGAAACGAAGAAGCCTATTGAATTTCAGCAATTTCCGTTTATTACTTCTAGAGTTATGGTCCTTGTTTCACTTTATTGAACCTTGTGAATGCTCTAATGACAACAGTTATCACCCGATCTTTGTGAAATGTATATGCATGATTTAAATTAGTGAAACGAAGAAGCCTTTTGAATTTCCGTCAATTACTTCTAGAGTTATGGCCCTTGTTTCACTTTGTTGTAGGGTTTATGTGTTTATTACGGCTCAAAAAGCTGATATTCCTAATTTTAGCTTGATCCGACAAACATTTCCTGAGATACAGTCTGTTAGTCGGATCAAGCTAAAATTAGGAATATCAGCGTTTTCATGCATAATAAACACATAAACCAAATTTCAGCAAAGTCGAAGGGGGTACAGTTTAACTCATTGGGTGATAATTGACATGGAATGACCCAAAACACAGATTTTGAAAAAATATTGAGATGGCATGGGGCAAGAATGGTTTTAACATATGTTAGAGACATTAGTACAAACTACAATTCCACAAAGTTTCAGAT
The DNA here is from genome assembly GCF_932274485.2 of Patella vulgata. Taxonomy (NCBI): domain Eukaryota; kingdom Metazoa; phylum Mollusca; class Gastropoda; family Patellidae; genus Patella; species Patella vulgata. The sequence continues at coordinate 36,418,779 of NC_065883.2, forward strand.
TTTTAGGTGATCATTTACCAGGTTCTATCGGCTCGAAAATACGAGGCAATTTCGGAAATTTGTGCCTAAAACCATAATCGAGGCCAGTTGTCTGGGAATCTAGTGAAGACTGTACGTTTTCATATGTTTCTTATGTAGTACTACTGGCAATCTCTGGAAAGGCAAAGTTTGGGGTCTTTATCTATTACATTGTAGCTCCTGGAGCACTAGAAAATACACAATCACGCCAAATTTCTTTTGGTTTTTATGACCAAGTAGCAGGTGAACCCTACCACTCACCTGTACTGATTCGTAATCTACACAAAAATTACTTTTAAGACAAACCAAATGTGAGCTATATATCTTCACTAGAATAAGATATCTGAAACTAAAGTAAATTATTGATACATAATTTTGTTTTGAAAACTCATCGGTAACTCATGAAACTCAAATGCCCGTATCTCAGTCAATTTTTAAGCTACAGACTAGGGTTGGGCGATAAACCGGTTTTTATACGCACACATTTTCATGTGGACGTATTATGCCGTCGCCCCTGTCCGTCCGGACGTCCGTCCATCTACAATTGTTTGTGGACTCTCTACAGGTCACAATTCTTATCCGATTTTGACGAAACTTGAAATATAGGTTTATCCCCAAAAGATCTCGGCTGCTTTCGATATTGGCATGTATCGGATTGAAACGTCATGGATTATGGCCCCTGATTGTACGAAAAATCACGTTTTTAGCTTGTGGACCCTATAGAGGTCACAATTTTTATCCGATTTTTTTGAAACTTGAAATATAAGTTTATAACCCAAAGATCTCGGTTCCTTTCGATATTCGCGCATATCGGACCGTAACTTCCTGAATTATGGCCCCTGACTATATGAAAAATCGCGTTTTTAGCTTGTGGACCCTATAGAGGTCATAATTTTTATCCGATTTTTTTAAAACTTGAAATATAAGTTTATAACCCAAAGATCTCGGTTCCTTTCGATATTCGCGCATATCGGACCGTAACTTCCTGAATTATGGCCCCTGACTATATGAAAAATCGCGTTTTTAGCTTGTGGACCCTATAGAGGTCATAATTTTTATCCGATTTAAAAAAAACTGTATTATTATATCACCGTTACACCCTAAGCACCCTAAAAAAAACGTATTATTATATCACCGGTACACCCTAAGCACGACTGAGTTCGAATTTCGTGAAAATCGGCCCAAAACTGACATATAAAATGGCCGCCCCTTTGTTCTCAAATAGCGTAAAAATAGAGTATATTAAAGTTGTGGACCCTATAGAAGTCACAATTTTTATCCGATTTTGTTGAAACTTGAAATGTAAGTTTATAACACAAAGATCTCGGTTCCTTTCAATATTTGCACATATCGGACTGTAACGTCCTGAATTATGGCCCCTGATTGCACAAAAAGTTGCGTTTTTAGCTTGTGGACCCTATAAAGATCATAATATTTCCTGAATTATGGACCTTGATTGTAGGAAAAATCACTTTCTTCTTAGCTTGTTCTCTGTCCATCTCTCGAAAATGTGGGCGTATCCTGCCTGGCAGCCGCTGGTTCGGTATACTGTGATAAAATCATTGACGATTTTATCATAAAGGCTAGAAAATGTTAAGAAGGAATCTTTCTGCCAACAAGAAACATATCTCTATCTCTCGTAATTTCTCGCAAGAATTCTACTTTGGTTTTCAACTAAATTAACCAATCATAAAAATTCTACTTTGAAAGCCCGTAATTATTTTTATACGCCCACATTTTCATGTGAACGTATATTGCCGTCACCCGTGTTTGTCCGTCCATCCGTCTGTCCACAATTTGTTTGTGGACACTCTACAGGTCACAATTTTTATCCGATTTCAACGAAACTTGAAATATAGCTTTATCTCCCTAAGATCTCGGTTCCTTTCGATATTGGCATGTATCAGACCATAACTTCATGGATTATGGCCCCTGATTGTACGAAAAATTGCGTTTGTAGCTTGTGGACACTCTAGAGGTCACAATTTTGATCCGATTTTGATGAAACTTGAAATGCATGTTTATAACCAAAAGATCTTGGTTCCTTTCGATATTCGCGCATATTGGATCGTAACTTCCTGAATTATGGCACCTAATTGTAAGAAAAATCACGTTTTTAGCTTGTGGACCCTATAGAGGTCATAATTTTTATCCGATTTAAAAAACGTATTATTATATCACCGTTACACACTAAGGACGGCTGAGTTCGAATTTCGTGAAAATCAGCCCAACACTGACAGACAAAATGGCAACCGTTCGTTATCAAATAGCGTAAAAATATGGTATATCAAGGTTGTGGACCCTATAGAGGTCTCAATTTTTATCCGATTTTGTTGAAACTTGAAATGTAAGTTTATAACCCAAAGATCTCGGTTCCTTTCGATATTCGTGCATATCGGACTGTAACGTCCTGAATTATGGCTCCTGATTGCACGAAAAGTCGCGTTTTTAGCTTGTGGACCCTATAGAGATCATAATATTTATCCGATTTAAAAAAACGTTTTAGTAAATCATCGTTGTACCCTGAGTTCGAATTTCGTGAAAATCGGCCCAAAACTGACAAACAAAATGGCTGCCCCTCGTTCCCAAATAACGTAAAAATATGGTATATCAAGGTTGTGGACCCTATAGAGGTTAAAATTTTTATCCAATTTTGTTCAAACTTGAAATGTAAGTTTATAACCCAAAGATCTTGGTTCCTTTCCTTGGTAACTTCCTGAATTATGGCCCCTGATTGTACGAAAAATCATGTTTTTAGCTTGTGTTTCCTCTAGAGGTCACAAGTATTATCCGATTTTTAAAAAAATGTTATACACTAATGATGGTTGAGTTAGAATTTCATGAAAATTGTACGAAAATAGTGTAAAAATATGGTATATCAAGGTTGTGGACCCTTTAGAGGCCACAGTTTTTATCTGATTTAGATGAAACTTTAAATATATGTTTTTATCATAAAGACCTTGGTTCCTTTTCATAATCACAAATATCCAAGCGTAACTTACTGGATTATGGCCCCCGATTGGTCGAAAAATCGCATTTTTTGTCCCCCGCCTTTCGAAGAAAGCAGGGGACTATTAAAATGGGTTCGTCCGTCTGTCTGTCTGTCTGTCTGTCTGTCTGTCCGTCACACTTTTTGGGACACAATAACTCTCTTCCTAATTGAGCTAGAATGTTCAAACTTGGTGTATGTGTTTATTAGGTCAATGCCTTGATGGAGTTCGAAGATGAGCATTTTCCGCTTAGGGTAAGCAGAGATAAGCAATTTGATTGGTTGATGCTTTGGGACACGATAACTCTCTTCCTAATTGGGCTAGAATGTTCAAACTTGGTGTATGTGTTGATTAGGTCAATGCCTTGATGGAGTTCGAAGATGAGCATTTTCCGCTTAGGGTAAGCAGAGATAAGCAATTTGATTGGTTGATGCTTTGGGACACGATAACTTTTAATTGAGCTAGAATGTTCAAACTTGGTGTATGTGTTTATTAGGTCAATGCCTTGATGGAGTTCGAAGATGAGCATTTTCCGCTTAGGGTAAGCAGAGATAAGCAATTTGATTGGTTGATACTTTGGGGCACGATAACTCTCTTCCTAATTGAGCTAGAATTTTCAAACTTGGTGTATGTGTTGATTAGGTCAATGCCTTGATGGAGTTCGAAGATGAGCATTTTCCGCTTAGGGTAAGCAGAGATAAGCAATTTGATTGGTTGATGCTTTGGGACACGATAACTTTAGTTCTAATTAAGTGAGATTGATGAAACTTGGTGTATAGTTTCATTACAGTAATACCTTGACTAAGTTTGATAATGAGCATTTTCTGCTCAGGGTAAGCAGAGCGATACGCAATTTGATTGGTCGAGACTTTGGAAAACAATAACTCTCCTACTTTGATTGTCCCCCGCCTTTCGAAGAAAGCAGGGAACTATTAAAATGGGTTCATAAAAGCATCAATTGAGCAATTCCAATACAATCCAATACAATGAATATAGGCAAGGTAAATAAACAAATAAATGGAAAAAACAAATTGAAAAAGAAACTATTATAAATTAATTAAATATGTAGTATGCAATAAAGAATTGACATTTAATGACAGAAAGAAAACAGTGAACTTTGCACAACTTGCAGCAAGATGGAAAATAGACCCGTTGATACAACCAAACTCTAGATCTGTAGGCATAGAGCATGTTTTCCCCTTAATATGCTATAATTATTCCATCAAAAACATTGTATGCTTAGACTATAAGTAAAGATATACTGTTTGATTGTTCAATACTTTGTAAAAGATAATTTGTGATAAATTTATATGTGTCCTCTAATTATTTTCCTATTTCGGCGGGGGACATCAGCCTCACTGTTGGCTTGTAGCTTGTGGATTCTCTAGAGGTTACAATTTTTTTATACGCCCACATTTTCCTGTGGACGTATATTGTCGTCCCCCCTGTCCGTCCGTCCGTCAGTCAACAAATTGTTTGTGGACACTCTACAGGTCACAATTCTTATCCGATTTTGACGAAACTTGAAATATAGGTTTATCTCCAAAAGATCTCGGCTGCTTTCGATATTGGCATGTATCGGAATGAAACTTCATGGATTATGGCCCCTGTTTGTACGAAAAATTTTGGGATAATCGAAATGAAATTGCCAGACAAAATGGCCGTACTTTGTACGCAAATTGTATAAGTATGTAATACCAAGGTTATGGACCCTCTAAAGGCCACAATTTTTATCCAATTTTGATGAAACTTAAAACATACATTTATATTCCAAAAATCTCAGTCCCTTTTGATATATTCGCATTTCAGACCATAACTTTCTGGATTATGGCCCTGATTGTACAAAAAATCCTTTTTGTTTTTAGCTTGTTCTCTATTAGTAAGTGCAGGGGACTGCACCACACATAATTTACACAGAAACAAATACATGGACAAGACATAATACTCAGAAACCACAAATGAACAATTTAAAAAAAAGTAAATGGATCGGGGGGCTAGCCGTAAGCATCCACTGCGCTGTACAGTCCCGGGCCTGTTGTGACACAGACTTCACTCCAATTTGAAAACAATCGGGAATACAGCCCAAAGAAACCATTGTGTAATGCCAGTATGAGTCATGGTCTGCTATATGCTACAAGAAATACGAATGTAAGCATATTGTAGTAAAATTCAACTATACAAGTAACCACATCGGTGAAATGTATAAAAAAAAGTAGTCTAAAACTGGATGCACTAAATCAATCAAGAAACGTTTAGGTATTCAACGGAATCGAGGTATATTGAATACATTTAGGGCACATGTTCCAGTCGTCACAAAAAACCAAAACAAAACTGAATACAAAGAAACAAATAGGAAATGTAGACTATCTCGAAAGACAAATGTGGGCATATCCTACATAACATATATTTTTTCCAGATTTTTTTGAGGGGGTCGATTTCCCACCCCCTACCCACTTGACATGGATTGACCCGTATGTGTCTTCACTTTTTTTTTTTTTAGCTTGGGCCTATTGTTGATGCCAGAAATACTGAAATAGAGGTATGTAAGACATTCAGAAAATTGATGTAAATATATAAATTTACCTTAGCGCCACCTAAAGAAAAACATGGTGACCCAGTGATTCTCAACCAGCACACGGGAATGCTGCGAGATCTTGCTAATTATGCCATGGAATATTGAACGTCACACTAAGAAAATTTCTCAAACTAAGAAGCCAGATAGTTGACTGAAATTCGAAACACTGCAATAAATTAAGTTCATAGCTGTGTCCTGTTCTTACTCATATTGTAAATACGTCCTTGTCAACTGGTGCCTTCCTTGATGTTCTGAAAGAAGCTCTAGTTTTTCCTTTAATCGAAAAAAGTACTTTAGACAGTAACATCTTCAAAAATTATCGGCCAGTATCTAATCTATCATTTTTATATGTCCACATGAAATTTTTTATAGCATATTCTGTTTTCATCATCTATTTTTTATACGCCCCCATTTTCATGTGGACGTATATTGTTGTCTCCCCTGTCCGTCCACAATTTGTTTGTAGACACTCTACAGGTCACAATTTTTATTAAATGCCCACATTTTCATGTGGACGTATATTATCATCGCCCCTGTCCGTCCGGACATCCGTCCGTCCACAATTGTTTGTGGACACTCTACAGGTCACAATTTTTATACGCCCACATTTTCATGTGGACGTATATTGTCGTCGCCCCTGTCCAGACGCCCGTCTGTCCACAATTTGTTTGTGGACACTCTACAGGTCACAATTCTTATCTGATTTTGACGAAACTTAAAATATAGGTTTATCTCCAAAAGATCTTGACTGCTTTCGATATTGGCATGTATTGGATCGAAACTTCATGGATTATGGCCCCTGTTTGTAAGAAAAATCACGTTTTTAGCTTGTGGACACTATAGAGGTCACAATTTTTATCCAATTTTGTTGAAACTTGAAATGTAAGTTGATAACCCAAAGATCTCGGTTCCTTTTGATATTCGCGCATATCGGACCGTAACTTCCTGAATTATGGCCCCTGATTGTACGAAAAATCACATTTTTAGCTTGTGGACCCTATAGAGGTCATAATTTTTTATCCTATTTAAAAAAAACGTATTATTGTATCACCGTTACACCCTAAGGGCGGCTGAGTTCGAATTTCGGGAAAATCGGCCCAAAATTGACAGACAAAATGGCGTAAAAATATGGTATATCAAGGTTGTGGACCCTATAGAGGTCACAATTTTTATCCGATTTTGTTGAAACTTGAAATGTAAGTTTATAACCCAAAGATCTTGGTTCCTTTTGATATTCGCGCATATCAGACTGTAACTTCCTGAATTATGGCCCCAGACTGTATGAAAAATCGCGTTTTTAGCTTGTGGACCCTATAGAGGTCATAATTTTTATCCGATTTAAAAAACCGTATTATTATGTCACCGTTACACCCTAAGGACGGCTGAGTTCAAATTTCGTGAAAATCGACTCAAAACTAACAGACAAAATGCCCATCCTTCGTTCTCTAATAGCGTAAAAATATGGTATATCAAGGTTGTGGACCCTATAGAGGTCACAATTTTAATCCGATTTTGTTGAAACTTGAAATGTAAATTTATAACCCAAAGATCTTGGTTCCTTTTGATATTCGCTCATATCGGACCGTAACTTCCTGAATTATGGCCCCTGATTGTACGAAAAATCGCGATTTTAGCTATAGAGGTCATAATTTTTATCCGATTTAAGAAACCGTATTATTATATCACTGTTAAACACTAAGGACGGCTGAATTCAATTTTGTGAAAATTATGACTCCTGATTGTACGAAAAATCGCCTTGTTATACACCCACATTGAAATGTGGACGTATATTGCCGTCGCCCCCGTCTGACGGTCGGTCCCCTGTTTCACTTTGATGAACCGTGTGAACGCTCTAATTTATATGCAATATTTAAGTTAGTGAAACGAAGAAGCCTATTGAATTTCAACAATTTCTGTTTACTACATCTAGAGTTGTGGCCCTTGTTTCACTTGACTGCACCATGTGAACGCTGTTAAGTTATCACCCAATCTTTGTGAAATTTATATGCATGATTAAAATTAGTGAAACAAAGAAGTCTATTGAATTTCAGCAATTTCCGTTTATTAGGTCTAGAGTTATGGCCCTTGTTTCACTTTATTGAACCTTGTGAACGCTCTAACATGAAAAGTTATCATTCGATCTGTCTGAAAATTAAATGCATTATTTAAATTAGTGAGACGAAGTAGCCTATTGAATTTCAGCAATTTCCGTTTATTATGTCTAGAGTTATGGCCCTTTGTTTCACTTTATTGATCCTTGTGAACGCCCTAACGCCAAAAGTTATAACCCGATCTTTGTGAAATTTATATGCATGATTTAAATTAGTGAAACGAAAAAGCCTTTTGAATTTCAGCAATTTACAATCATTACTTCTAGAGTTATTACCCCTGTTTCACTTTGTTAAACCTTGTTAATGCTCGATTGATGAAAGTTATCATCCGATATGTATGAAATTTTTATGCATCATTTAAATTTGTGAAACAGGTCTATTGAATTTCAGCTATTTCCGTCAATAATTTCTAGAGTTATGGCGATTGTGAACGTTTGAATTAGTGCTGGCACGATATATCGTTGAATCGATGTATTGCGATTCACCGTCTCACGATACCTGTATTGAATCGCGGGATGCCGAATCGATTTTTCACGATTCTTTTTTGCGTTTTCTCAAATATATTATAAACTTTAAAAACTTTAAATTATACCCTAAACTTTATTTGAAACAATGACACTTAATTATGAAATGTTAATTTTATATTGATGTTGTTTTTATCTGTTTATGATGTATCAATAAAAATCTTATGTTATCTTACTTCGCGAACGATGTCCAGTAGTCTTGACATGTGTGTTACTATAAATAGTGCACGACTGTAATTACTGTTAGTTTCGTACGTTTAGATTAACAACATTTTAACGCCTTTTCGTTTTGTTTCCGAATTTTAAAGTTTGTTATAGCGTTTGTTATAAGGCTTAGTTAATAAAACATACATATTTAAATACATAAAATGACATTTTACTCTAGAATTTTATAAATTTTGAACGTATAATAGATAGTAGATCTTGTAAAAATCAAAATGGCGGAAAACACAGTCGCAATAACAAATCCTTCAGCGAAAAAAAAATCTAAAGTTTGGGAAAACTTTGGGTTTTTAAAAGGTGACACAACGAAAGTTGTTTGTAGAATATGGAAAACTATTCTAAAATATTGTTGTAATACAACCAATTTGAGCACTCACTTGACAAGACACCTTAGTGGCGACTGTCTAAGTTCATCTGTTAAGATTAAGAAGACGGCCAGTTCACCTGCGGTGAAGTTCAAGCTTCATTAAAAACACAATCACATATTTAATTTGTTGTTTTATTAATAAATCTATGACCTAGTTATGAATCGCAATACGTATCGTATCGTGGCACATGAATCGCAATACGTATCGTATCATGACTGCAGTCGCAATACCCAGCACTAGTTCGAATGAAAAAAGTGATCATGTGTTCTGTATGAAATTTATATGCATTATTGAAATTAGTAAAACGAAAAAGCCTGTCAAATTTCAACAATTTCTGTAGATTACTTCCAGAGTTGAGACCCTTGTTTCAGTTTGTAGAACCTTGTAAACCCTCAAACGACAATTTATAATCTGATCTGTATGAAACTGTCTTGTAAAGGCCCCCAATTACCTACAAAGGAATAAATATGCGACAACCCTTGTCGACAGTTCGGACGATTTAGCTGCTGTGGGCGTATGTACGCAAATAGTGTAAATATCTGGTATATCAAGGTTGTGGACCCTCTGAAGGTCACAATTTTGTGCCGATTTTGATGAAACTTGAAATATTAATGCATTTTTATAACCAAAGATCTTGGTTGTTTTTGATATTCGCTCATATTGGATCGAAACTTCATGAATTATGGCCCCTGATTGTATGGAAAATCGCATTTTTATCTTGTGGACACTCTATAGAGGTTACAATTTTGATCTGATTTTGATGAAACTTAAAATGCCTGTTTATAACCCAAAGATTTTGGTTCCTTTTGATATTCGCACATATCGGATCGTAAATTCCTGGATTATGGTCCCTGATTGGTTGAAAAATCAAATTTTTAGCTTATGGATTCTCTAGAGGTCTCAATTTTTTTTTTGATTTTAAAAACTGTTTAGATCACTATTCCACCATAATGAAGGTTGAATTGGAATTTTGGGAAAATCGAAATGAAACTGCCGACAAAATGGCCGCTCTTTGTATGCAAATTGTATATATAAGGATGTAATTCAAAGGTTATGGACCCTCTAGAGGTTACAATTTTTATCCAATTTTGATGAAACTTGAAACATATCTTTATATTCCAAAGATCTAAGTCCCTTGCACATTTGCACATTTCAGACCATAACTTTTGGATTATTGCACCTGATTGTACAAAAAATCCTGTTTGGTTTTAGCTTGTTCTCTATCATCTCTTGCAAAATGTGGGCGTATCCTGCCTGACAGCCGCTGGTTATCTAAACATGTGGAAAAAGCAGTGTCTGTTAGATTTAAAGATCACTTCAAATTTCAGCATTTAGACGAACCCTTTCAATCAGCGTACTAAAAAAATCCATAGTAAGGAAACAGCTTTACTCTGAGTGCACAACAATATCTTAATTAATCTGGATAGTAAAAAAGTGGTATTTCTTGTTCTTCTAGACCTAAGTGCTGCTTTTGACACCATCGACCAAGCACTTCTACTTAAACGTTTACAAGATTATTTTAGAATTACTGGTAATGCCCTGAAATGGTTTGAATCCTATCTCACTCCACGAAAACAGTCCGTTGTCATAAATAAGCAGTCATCAAAACCAGTATACATAGAATATGGAGCCCTGCAAGGATCAGTACTCGGTCCGTTATTATTTACGGCTTATACGGCTTGGTAAACTTCTTAGAGATCACAATTTAGGCTATCATATATACGCAGAAGACACCCAACTATACGTGGCTGTAACACCCGATAACGAAAGTAAACAAATCATTAAGTTGGAGAAGTGTATTGATAATGTAAAAAAACTGGATGAAAAGCAACTTTTTAAATCTAAACGATGATAGAACTGGAATATTAAAAATAGGAACTGATCATAGACTCTCGACAATTATTACAAATTGTGTTAAAGTGGGTGGTGCTGTCATACATCCATGTAACAGCGTACGGAACCTCGGTGTTAAATTTGGTAAAAATTTTGACATAAAAGAACATGTGTCAAATATGTGTAAATCCGCCAATTTTCAACTATATAATATAGGTCGCATAAGAAACTTTATTGATACTGATACTTCTAAAATGCTTGTCAACTCACTTATAACCTCTCGACATGATTATTGTAATTCTTTATTGTTTAATTTGCCTTGTCTTCAGCTAAATAAACTACAAAAAATTCAAAACAAAGCCGCCCAAATCATAACTAGAACTAAACTTTGTGAACATATCACCCCTATTTAACATCAACTGCATTGGCTACCAGTTACTAGCAGAATTGAATTTAAAATACTCTCTCTAACATACTCTATCATTAATATTGAAGATTCACCTGGCTACCTCAAACAGCTAGTCACTCCATATATTCCTACACGCACACTTAGGTCACAAAACAAAAATTTGCTAATGCCCTATCATGCAAAATTCTCATTTGGTGAAAGATCTTTTAGTTTTGTTGCTTTTAAACTATGGAATAAATTACCTTCTGAAGTTAAAGATTACCCTTCCTTGCCTGTTTTTATACGCCCACATTTTCATGTGGACGTATATTGTCATCGCCCCTTGTCCGTCCGTCCACAATTTGTTTGTGGACACTCTACAGGTCACAATTCTTATGCGATTTTGTCGAAACTTGAAGGGGAATCACGTGGCTAAGTGGGTAAGACGCTGGCTCGCTAGTCTGGAGGTCGGGTGTTCGATCCCTGCATTGGCCGAGAAAGTTCATCCAGATTTTCCGGCGTGGTTCCCCCTTGTCAGTGATGCAGGACGGAGGGCCTGACAAGGACAGCTGTCTAGTCCTTCGGATGAGACGAAAAACCGAGGTCCCGTGTATACATTGGAATGCACGTAAAAGATCCCTTGGCAGTTGGAATTCGATATAAGAGTAGGCGATAGAGCCGCTGCCCGGGCAAAATTTCCCTCATAGCACACTATATGGCGTATGCCCGACTTCATTAGCCCAGCATAGGAGCAGAACAGTAGGACGTTAAACCCCATTTAATTTCATTTCATTTCGAAACTTGAAATATAGGTTTATCTCCAAAAGATCTCGGCTGCTTTCGATATTGGCATGTATCGGATCGAAACTTCATGGATTATGGCCCCTGTTTGTACAAAAATCACGTTTTTAGCTTGTAGACCCTATAGAGGTCACAATTTTTATCTGATTTTGTTGAAACTTGAAATGTAGGTTTATAACCCAAAGATCTCAGTTCCTTTCGATATTTGCGCATATCGGACCGTAACTTCCTGAATTATGGCCCCTAATTGTACGAAAAATCGCTTTTTAGCTTGTGGACCCTATAGAGGTCATAATTTTTATCCGATTTAAAAACCCGTATTATTATTTCATCGTTACACCCAAAGGACGACTGAGTTCGAATTTCGTGAAAATCGGCCCAAAATTGACAGACAAAATGGCCGCTGTTCGTTCTCAAATAGCGTAAAAAGATGGTATGTCAAGGTTGTGGACGCTATAGAGGTCACAATTTTTATCCGATTTTGTTGAAACTTAAAATATAAGTTTATAACACAAAGATCTCAGTTCCTTTCGATATTCGCGCATATCGGACCGTAACTTTCTGAATTATGGCCCCTGATTGTACGAAAAATCACGTTTTTAGCTTGTGGACCCTATAGAGGTCATAATTTTTATGATATACCATATGTTTACGCTATTTAAGGGGATCGTTCGCACTTGGTATGACCGTTTTTTATTAAAAATGAAAAAAAATGAAAAATTTTGTTTACATGAAATGTTGTTTGGATAAAGTGTACTAAACTTATTTTCAGTGTTTATTTCTCCCGAAAATGATTATTTTCTACAAATATAATGACTTTTGCATATCTTATAATTAATTTTTATCCGTAATTAATCTTTTGTCTTTGAAATTTGCCTAAATTCACCCCCTCGTAACTTCTATACAAATCAACCGATCGATGCCATCTTGGTATCTATTTATAGCCTGGGAAAAATACTATAAATAAATTGTGACGTATTATGTGTTTGCAATGACAATAGGCGTTTTTACGAGAAAACAAATCGGTTTCGATTACCTATCTCGTTTTGTGCAAAGACATAGGTCTCGAGTTGGTATTTGAATCGGTTCTCGTAAACGCGATGAGTTGCCTCGCAAGATGGCTGAAAACTGAAGAATTGAGGAAAAATGTTAAAAAAATTCACTTTTCTTTATTATGTTCTTGGCGACACCGCCCAAAAATAAAAACGAAAAGTTGTACCAGTTGACTGTCCCGAAATGCCCCGTATTTTTATTAGGAATGTCCATAATATTCATATTTTAACGTAAAATTCAAAAGAAGATCATCTAACGTTGGGCACGTCGTGTCCCTTGTTGGGGACGCCATCTTGGAAATCGAATCGTCAATCCGGCAGGCGAGCAAGTTGGAAGATTTGCATAATCGATTTGGCAAATTGTCGTGGTAAATACGACAATTAGGTGAAACCGATTAGGCTTATTTTTGCCGTAAATGTGTTTGGAAAGGAAATGCAAATTAATTAGCCCTAATCGGTTTCTCGTAAAAACGCCTATAGTACAGGAGTCCTCGATAGTAAAAACAAAGTTTTCTATTGGTCTATTAGATCACGTGGAATTATTAGCCAATGAAAATGCGTAGTACACCATTACATACGGGTATTTTGTAACGTTTGACGCGTGTGCACATGAGCACTACTATTCTTACCGAACCTCCGCAAGTGCTAAGAATGATAAAACTAAAGCTGAATTTTACTGATTTTTGAGCATAAAATGCGTATTAAAAATAGAGAAGCGCAAATAAATTCAAAGGAAGAAGGTATATTCGACGTTGAGCTACTAGTCTTCCCTCAACATTTGGCATAGAAACCCACAAATGTGCCGATAAAGCGAGTGAGTCGAGTGACATTGATGACCTAGATCTAGTTTTCTTTTACTTTAGATAATAATAACAACAATAATTACTACGATTTTGAAGTACATTTTGACAGTTCGAACGGCGATAATGAATTATTAGATGATTCTGACGACGAAGCAGATTTCCAAAATAAAAATTTAGAGTTAGCCACTTCTAAAAAGTTGAAAAAATTTCATATTCTGTCCATTGAAGAGCCGTCTAGACCTAGTTACGGCTAGTAAGTAGTAATGACCTATCAGGCTACAGACTAGTCGATGTAAACTTTCTAAAATCAATAATATCAAAATTAAATAGTCCAAAATGTCAGAATAAATTTGATCAACAGTTATGTTTGACTGATGTGAACTTTCTAATGTCAATAATATCAAAATTGAATCGTCCAAAATTTCAGAATAAATTTGATCAACACTTTTGTTTGATTGAAAATAATTTCAAATTGGTGGACCGGTATTGTAATTTTTGCCAGGAAAATGTTTCCACTGCCAATGAATGCTACTGCTGCTGGGAGTTCTATTAGTGGTATGGCATAAAAATGAATGAACATACAAAATAATATATAAAATTCAGAGAGATATTAATTTTTTTTTATGAAAGCCAAAGAATTTGAAAAATTAAAAAAAAAAAAAAAAAATGCGACTAGCAGTATAAAAGAGGGAGCAGTTTATATTTCCGAAGGGTTTTAGTACCGGCAAATAAAAATAAACTATCAGCATTCAAAAACAGTTCATTTTTCACTTTGCACGATTTAACGAACAATATAATAACATTACAAACAACTGATACGGTAACACGGATACCCTTATCATTTTTTTCTGATTATAGTTTTTATTATGGTTACAGCTAATTTTGGTGGCCATTATAATGTGACTTTATATCATTTTTTCTCCACCAAAGTTCATATTTGCACACAGTGACACATAAACAACATTCAGAATAAATTTGAGCCAAATCCAACTGATAGATCTTGAAAAATAGCGAAACTAAAAAATTACCTATATAAAATCCCCTTTTTCCGTTGCCATGGCAACCAGTTGTCAGATTTTAACGAAAACACAAATTTTATTCTTGTTTCATGTATATGTGTCTTGTGTGAAAATTTAAATATTCTAGCATTGTAAGTTAAAATTTAGTATGAAATGCTTGCAGGAAACTGTGCACAAACTTCAAATGGCATTTTCTCAAAACATGTTTTTGCGCCATTCGCAACTTTTAGTTTCGCTATTTTTCAAAAACTATTAGAGATATCAATTTGAAATTTTCAGAGATGCTTCATGAGGTGATGCATCAAATAGGGCAAAAGTTATGGTTTCTAAAGTAACTAAGGCTGTACTAAATTTTGCTTCGCTAATTTTTGTGGCCATCATAATGTGACTTTATATCATTTTTTCTCCACCAAACTTCTTATTTGCACACAGTAACACATAAACAACATTCAGAATAAATTTGAGCCAAATCCCATTGATAGATCCTGAAAAATAGCGAAACTAAGCACATTACCTATATAAAATCCCTTTTTATACGCCCACATTGAAATGTGGTTGTATATTGTCGTCGCTGCGGTCCGGCGTCCACAATTGCTTGTGGACGCTCTCGAGGCTGAAGTTAATATCCGATTGACTTTAAATTTATATACAGTGTTTAAGGCCATGAGACGAAGAAGCCTATTGATTTTCAGCGATTTCCGATAATTACTGCCAGAGTTATGGCCCTTGATCACTTCAAAAAATCTTGTGGACGCTCTAGAGGCCAAAGTTAATATCCGATTGACTTTAGATTTATACACAGTGTTTAAGGTCATGAGACGAAGAAGCCTATTGATTTTCAGCGATTTCCAATAATTACTGCCAGAGTTATGGGCCTTGACCACTTCAAAAAATCTTGTGGACGCTCTACAGACCAAAGTTAATATCCGATTGACTTTAAATTTATACACAGTGTTTAAGGTCATGAGACGAAGAAGCCTATTGATTTTCAGCGATTTCCAATAATTACTGCCAGAGTTATGGCCCTTGATCACTTCAAAAAATCTTGTGGACGCTCTAGAGGCCAAAGTTATTATCCGATTGACTTTAAATTTATACACAGTGTTTAAGGTCATGAGACGAAGAAGCCTATTGATTTTCAGCGATTTCCAATAATTACTGCCAGAGTTATGGCCCTTGATCACTTCAAAAAATGTTGTGGACGCTGAATTTTCAATGAATTTTTATGACTTGGAGCAGCTAAATTCATGATACAGTATTAAAAGTTTTGTATACAAAACGTTAGCATGGGGCAGAACTTTATAAAAACCAAACAAATTCTATTGGTTTTCTGAGTTGTTGCTCCTAATCAGATTTTAGTGTATTATAAATGTTTCATTTCCGAAAAAAGTAAAAATATGCGACAACTCTTGTTGACTGCCCGGACGATTTAGCACTGTGGGCGTATGTTTCGTTGCCTGGCAACCTATCTTTTCTGTTGCCATGGCAACCGGTTGTCAGATTTTAACGAAACGACAAATTTTATACTTGTCTCTTATATATGTGTCTTGTGTGAAAATTTAAACATCCTAGCTTTATAAGTAAAAAATTTGGTCTGAAGTGCTTACTATCCCCTTAAGAAAGAGGGGCGGCGGCCATTTTGTCTGTCAGTTTTGGGCCGATTTTCACAAAATTCGAACTCAGCCGTCCTTAGGGTGTAACGGTGAAATAATAATACGTTTTTTTAAATCATATAACCAGCAACGGTGAAATAATAATACGTTTTTTTAAATCATATAACCAGCGACTGCCAGGCAGGATACGCCCACATTTTCGAGAGATGGATAGAGAACAAGCTAAAAAGGAAGTGATTTTTCCTACAATCAAGGGCCATAATTGAGAAAATTACAATTCGATATACGCAAATATCGAAAGTTTCAACAAAACCGGATAAAAATTGTGACCTCTATAGGGTCCACAAGCTAAAAACGTGATTTTTCGTACAAACAGGGGCCATAATCCATGAAGTTTCGATCCGATACATGCCAATATCGAAAGCAGCTGAGATCTTTTGGGGATAAACCTATATTTCAAGTTTCGTCAAAATCGGATAATTGTGACCTGTAGAGTGTCCACAAACAAGTTGTGGACAGACGGACAGACGTCCGGACGGTGAGGGGCGACGCCAATATACGTCCAGCAACGGTGAAATAATAATACGTTTTTTTAAATCATATAACCAGCGGCTGCCAGGCAGGATACGCCCACATTTTCGAGAGATGGATAGAGAACAAGCTAAAAAGGAAGTGATTTTTCCTACAATCAAGGGCCATAATTGAGAAAATTACAATTCGATATACGCAAATATCGAAAGTTTCAACAAAACCGGATAAAAATTGTGACCTCTATAGGGTCCACAAGCTAAAAACGTGATTTTTCGTACAAACAGGGGCCATAATCCATGAAGTTTCGATCCGATACATGCCAATATCGAAAGCAGCTGAGATCTTTTGGGGATAAACCTATATTTCAAGTATTGTCAAAATCGGATAAGAATTGTGACCTGTAGAGAGTCCACAAACAATTGTGGACGTCCAGACATACGGACGGACAGGGGCGACGACAATATACGTCCACATGAAAATGTGGGCGTATAAAAATTGTATTATTATATCACCGTTGCCCAAAACTGACCGACAAAATGGCGCTATAAGTTTTGTTCATAAGGTAAGAAATTTTGACACGCCCACATTGAAATGTGGTTGTATATACTGTCGTCGCCCCCATCCGTCTAAAGTTATATCTGATTTACTTTAAATTTATACACAGTGTTTAAGGTCACAAGACGAAAAAGGCTACTGGTTTTTACTGATTTCCAATAATTACTGTCATAGTTTTCGCCCTCGATTAATATCTGATTGACTTGAAATTTATATACACAGTTTAAGTTCATGAGATGGAAATCCTATTAATTTTCAACGATTTCCGATAATTACTGCCTGAGTTATGGCCGTTGATCACATTGAAAAATCTTGTGAACGCTCTAGAGACTAAAACTTCATTTCATTCTTTCATTCACTCTAGAGGCTAAAGTTAATAAAAATTGTTTTAAGGTTATGAGACAATCGCAATAAATTCTAATGTTTTCTGATAATTACTTCATGGGTTATTACTCGTGATCAAATTTTCATGTGTTGTAAATGTTCTCATTACTGACAAAAGAAAAAATATGCGACAACACTTGTTGACTGCCCGGACGACTTAGCTGCTGTTGGCGTATATTTTTCGTTGCCTGGCAACCTATCTTTATTACTATTTTGAACAGAAAGGAAATGTAAATTTTACTTACGAAGAACTATTCAAGAAACAGATAGACGATATTTCGGATGTTACTGAGAGGTAAATAATAGTATATTAGATATTTTTATACTGCGAGGTAAATAACAGTATATTAGATATTTTAATAGGTCCAAATTTGGCGTGCACGTAAAAGATCCCTTGGCAGTTGGAATTCGATATAAGAGTAGGCCGTAGCACCGCTGCCCGGGCAAAATTTCCCTCATAGCACACTGTATGGCATATGCCCATCTTCATTAGCCCAGTTTAGGAGCAAAACAGTAGGATGTTAAACCCCATTCATTTCATTTCTGTGTGTGTCGCTTATAGGCCGCAATTAATGACAGATCCTTTTGAAACTTTGCATACCTATTCTTTATACCACCACAAGTTAAACCCATTTTTGTCACCCGTTTTTCAAAGAAAGCAGGGGACTAATAAAATGGGTCTGTCTGTTCGTCACACTTTTTGGGACACAATAACTCTCCTTCTAATTGAGGTAGAATGTTCAAACTTGGTGTAGGAGTTTATTTTCTGCTCGGGGTAAGCAGAGCGATAAGCAATTTAATTGGTCGAGACTTTGGAACACAATAACTCTCCTTCTAATTGAGGTAGAATGTTCAAATTTGGTGTAGGCATTCATTAGGAGAATCCCTTGATAGAGTTTGATGATGAACATTGTCTGCTTTTGGTAGGCAGAGATAAGCAATCTGATTGGTTGATGCTTTAGGGGCACGATAACTTTGGTTATAATGATGTGACTAAGTTCGATTGTGAGAATTTTCTGCCTGGGCTAGGGAGCAATAAGCATTTTGATTGGTCAAGACATTGGAACATAAAAACTCTGCTTTTAATTGAGGTAGAATGGTTAAACCTGACGTAGATGTTCATTAGGTAAATGTCTTGACTGATTTCAATGAATAACATTTCAAGCTAAAGCTAAGCAGAGCTAATCAATTTCATTGGTCGATGCTTTGGGACAAGATAATCTTGATTCTATCTGATAAAGAGTGATGAAACTTAGTGTGTAGTTTGATTGCTCGATACTTTTGAAAAAAATAAATGTGCAATTAATTAATGTGTCATCTATTTATTTTGGGATTTCGGCGGGGGACATCAGCCTCACTGTTGGCTTGTTTTATTGGTGTCAAGAGTATAATTATTCCTTATACTTATAGCCTAGAGGCGGTAACTATTGATTTTGGTGCATACCCCGACCCCTAGGGGCAGAGCCACGCCCATTCTAATGGTGTTTAGCATCTTAAGGCCACAATTCTGAATGGATTATCATGGAACTTGGTATACTTATTCCTAAGTACAGCAATTATTGATATTGGTGCATGATCAGCTCCACTTTGGCAGTGCCACAGCCACTGTTTGTTAATATTTCTAATGATGAAAGAGGCTAGGTCCAACATTCAAACGCTAAATACTCGGTTCGTCTGGATCAATTTGACTGAAATTTCCTGAAAATTCCCTTTATATTATCTAGTTTTTATACGACCACTACGACCACTTTGGAAATGTGGTCGTATTTTGCTGTCGCCCCCGTCTGTCCGTCCACAATTTCTTGTGAACACACTACAGACTACATTTATCATCTAATTGTTTTGAAATTGATCTGTGTTGTTTACATTAGTGAGATGAAGAAGCCTATTTAATTTCAATAATTTTCGTTAAATTCTTCTTGTGAATGCTCTGACGACAAAAGTTATCATCCAATCTGTATGGAATTTATATGCATCATTTAAATTAGTGAAACGAAAAAGGCTATTGAATTTCAGCAATTTCCGTTAATTATGTCTAGAGTCATGGCCCTTGTTTCCCTTTGTTGAACCTTGTGAACGCTCCAACAAAAGTTATCATCCAATCTGGATGGAATTTATATGCATCATTTAAATTAGTGAAACGAAAAAGCCTATTGAATTTTAGCAATTTCCTTTAATTGCTTCTAGAGTTATGGCCCTTGTTTCACTTTGTTGAACCTTGTGAACGCTCCAACAACAAAAGTTATCATCTGATCTGTATGGAATTTATATGCATCATTTAGATTAATGAAATGAAAAAGCCTATTGAATTTCAGCAATTTCTTTTAATTACCTGTAGTGTTATGAACCTTGTGAATGCTTCGGAGCGACAAAAGTTAGCATCCAATCTGTATGGAATTTATATTTTATATGCATCATTTAGATCAGTGAAACGAAAAAGTCTATTGAATTTCAGCAATTTCCTTGTTTCACTTTGTTGAAACTTGTGAAATCTCTAACAACAAAAGTTATCATCCGATCTGTATGGAATTTATATGCATCATTTAAATTAGTGAAACAAAGAAGCCTATTGAATTTCAGCAATTTCTGTTAATTCAGTCTAGAGTTATGGCCCTTGTTTCACTTTGTTATTGTCCTTGTTTCATTGAACCTTGTGAACGCTCCAACAACAAAAGTTATAATCAGATCTGTATGAAATTTTTATGCATCATTTAGATTAGTAAAACAAAGAATCACATTGAATTTCAGTAATTTTCGTTAATTTGGAGGCAGACCACCATTAATTTCCCCATTGACTTCAATGTTAATTCTGGCCTCTTTGCCCACCTCCAACTTTTCCCCAAATTTTCGTTGGGCTGAATGCATTTCACTACAGACAGAGGAACAAATGGTCATGTCTTTGCACTAAAATTTGTATGAGGTTGCCACTAAAATTTGAGATACACAAACTTGAAGAAGCATACTAAAAACATGTAACTAGTTGCCGTACATATCGCGGTAGCTAACCTGATAACCCTCTTATCCTTCCGCCTCAAAATCATGAATATTTACCAAAACCTGGCAGAAAATGTTAATTCAAACCCTCTTCGTCCATTCTAGACCAAAAAATCAACAAAAATCAGCATGCAAAAGGGGAGAAAAGAGAGAGAGAATTGCTAAAAATAGACAAACTACAATTCATGGGTACCGAGATGATGAAATTTAATGGTGGTCTGCCTCCATTTCTTCTGAAGTTATGGCCCTTGTTTCACTTTGTTGCGCCTTGTAAATGCTTTAACAACAAAAGTTATCTTCGGATCTGTATGAAATTTACACAGATCATTTAATTTAACTAGAGTTACAGCCCTTGTTTAACTTTGCTGAACGAAAGTTATCATCTGATCAGTACGAAATTTATATGCATTATTTAAATTAGCGAAACAAAGAATACTGTTGAATTTCATCATTTTCAAATAATTACTTGTAAAGTTATGGACCTTGTGAATGCTCAAATGATAAAATTTATCATCCCATCTGTATGAAATTTATATGCATTATTTAAATTAGTGAAATCAAGAATCCTATTGAATGTCAGCAATTTCTGTTGATTACTTCTAAATTTATGGCCCTTGTTTTACTTTGTTGAACTTGTGAACATTCAAATGGCAAAAGTTATAATCCAATCTTTATGAAATTTATATGCATTATTTGAATTAATAAAATGATAAAACCGGTCAAATTTCAACAATTTCTGTACATGACTTCCAGAGTTAAGGCCCTTATTTCAGAACCTTGTGAACCCTCAAACGATGAAATTATAATCTGATCTGTATGAAATTGTCTTGTAAATAAATGCCCCCAATTATCTACAAAAGAATAAATGTGCGACAACCCTTGACGACCGCTCGGATGATTTAGCTGCTGTGGGCGTATGTTTCGTTGCCTGGCAACTTATCTTTAACTATTATAGTGAGAACTACCAGCTCTTTATCTAATCTCCCATAATGTATCTTTAAGTTATATTCTGAGTCAATGCAGCAAATCATGTCTGTAGCAATATTCTGGGTCATAGCAGTGAATCAAGTTTGTAGCATTATTCTGGGTTGCTGCAGCAAATGGAATATGTAAGGCTGTGTGGGACTGTATTCTTTGTTGCTGTGTTGCACTGTATTCTGTGTGGCACTGTTGTCAAGTTCATATACTCCTAATCAAACCTGTAACATTATCCCTCCTGTTGATCTTGTGACACAGCATCAATTACTTGACTTAACGTTGTGATTTAAACCTTTCACAATTTTTTGGCTTGATAGGTACAAAATGTTTCTTTTACGCAAAATGTTTCTGTTGCTAATAAATGTACCAAGGTGTGATTTGGCCCACTTTAGCTGTTGCTTTTTTATCTTATGTATTTCCAATCTTGTGTCAAATATGTCTTTAATTTTTGTTGGGGTGGTTTTTCAGAATAAATTGTGAAGTGATTATAATACCATCATATAGAGATATACATCATGACAGTGTTTATCCTCAACCACCATATATAGTTGATCAACTAAAATCTGTAAGTCTTTAATAAGCAACATGTTACTGAAGTGAACAGAAGTATTATATTAAACTCTGTTAATAGATATCCCATTACAGGAAGCATAGTTTAAAGTGAATGCATATCCAACACTACGGTATGATATAATATAATGTATTGCCGTTGTATCAGACTTTTCTTTAACACTAGGAGATCCTTTAGCCTGTTTCACTTGTATCTTGAGGGTAACTTATGTGTGAGTTAAACATGCATTGCGCAAGAGCTAAATCTGCCTATTGCAGGTCTTTCTTTAGGCCTTAAATGTTAGCTAAAGTAGACATTATCTAACTTATCAAGACCACAATACTCTCCGGTGCCATCGTTGACCTGCGATATTTAATGGATTTGAAGACGGTTTGTGATAGATAATTTAACGTAAAAATGGATAATTAAGACTTTGTTTATTATCGTACCAACGCTAGTAATGATGATCGAGGCAAGCCTAAAAGTGAATCTCTAATATGTTGGTTCCGAGGAAGCAATTTGACTGCTATTTTTTTATAGCATATTCTGTTTTCAACACCCCCATTTTCATGTGGACGTATATTGTTGTCTCACCTGTCCGTCCACAATTTGTTTGTAGACACTCTACAGGTCACAATTTTTATTAAACGCCCACATTTTCATGTGGACGTATATTATAATCGCCTCTGTCCGTCCGTCCACAATTGTTTGTGGACACTCTACAGGTCACAATTTTTATACGCCCACATTTTCATGTGGACGTATATTGTCGTCGCCCCTCACCGTCCGGACGTCTGTCCGTCCGTCCACAACTTGTTTGTGGACACTCTACAGGTCACAATTATCCGATTTTGACGAAACTTGAAATATAGGTTTATCACCAAAAGATCTTGGCTGCTGTCGATATTGGCATGTATCGGATCGAAACTTCATGGATTATGGCCCCTGTTTGTACGAAAAATCACGTTTTTAGCTTGTGGACCCTATATAGGTCACAATTTTTATCCAATTTTGTTGAAACTTGAAATGTAAGTTTATAACCCAAAATCTCGGCAGCCGCTGGTTTAAGTTTCATCTAAAATTGGGCCAAAAACTTCGTGCAGGGGTTATATCCAAGAAGCTGAGGTCCAATATAGCCCCTGATTGTTCGAAAAATCGCATTTTTAGCTTGCATATTCTCTAGAGGTCACAATTTTCATGTGGACGTATATTGTCGTCGCCCCTCTCCGTCCGAACGTCTTTCCGTCCGTCCACAATTTGTTTGTGGACACTCTACAGGTCACAATTCTTATCTGATTTTGACGAAACTTGAAATATAGGTTTATCTCCAAAAGATCTTGGCTGCTTTCGATATTGGCATGTATCGGATCGAAACTTCAGGGATTATGGCCCCTGTTTGTACGAAAAATCACGTTTTTAGCTTGTGGACCCTATACAGGTCACAATTTTTATCAAATTTTGTTGAAACTTGAAATGTAAGTTTATAACCCAAAGATCTCGGTTCCTTTCGATATTCGGGCAAATCGGACCGTAACTTCCTGAATTATGGCCCTTGATTGTTGGAAAAATCACTTTCGTTTTAGCTTGTTCTCTATCCATCTCTCGAAAATGTGGGCGTATATCCTGTCTGGCAGCCGCTGGTATAAGTTTCATCTAAAATTGGGCCAAAAACTTCGTGCAGGGGTTATATCCAAGCAGCTGAGGTCCAATATAGCCCCTGATTGTTCGAAAAATCGCATTTTTAGCTTGCATATTCTCTAGAGGTCACAATTTTCATGTGGATGTATATTGTCGTCGCCCCTCTTTTTTCCAAACGCCCAAAATTGTCCGACCGGGAGTATGCCCCATCGGACATCAAGACATGGTGAATAATATTCAAAATTCCGAAATTACTGAGTGTATAACTACCCCTCAACCCCATTATCGTCGATAATACGCTTGATTTATTAGGTAATTAAGTGATCAACGTATTTATCGTGTTATACCGTCTAATAATAAACCTACCTTGATTAACTACTTAATCTGCCTTGATTGACTGACTTAATCCTTTGTCGGACAATTCATAAATCTAATCTTAAACAGAAGTCATTGCTTTCCCTTTGTTGGACTATTCATCAATCCAATAAGAGTGATTATAATTTTAATCCACCTGTTTACCTCATGGTTTCTCAATTGTCAAGCATTTTAATCGCATTGATGTGAGCCGACAGCATCTATAAACTAATAATTATAGATGTCACATATCCTAAGAGTATATAACACCCTAAATCAATGGACAGTCATTTTGTCTACGATATCTTTTACGTCTTTTAAGACTCCATATAGAAATTCTCATCCACAGTGGCACTTTTCCGTGATCTCGAGCGCCGCACGAAAATCGCTTACGATGAAGCTATGTGCCGTGAGTCACGTATGCCAAACGCTGCAGGAAGTTACGTCCTTTTACAAGAAGGTACGGATCGGCAAGCTTTCATTCTATCATATTACGAAAACACGTAATTTTATAGAAATATCACTGACATTAATTTGAATACCACAATTAAATATGAAAAATAGCGAGGTGTTCCCATTTTTATTACGCACAGATTTGAATATTTTTGTGACATTTTATTAAGAAGAAAACGATTCTTATTCCGAAAGTTCTACATTCATTTGCTGCTGTATAAACGAAGACACGTAATTTTACAGGAATATTAGGCTTACTGTTGTATATTTGATGCCGCAGCAGTGGACAGTCATTTTATTTGCCATATCTTTTACGTCTTTAAAGACTACATATAAAAATTCTCATTCACAGTGGAACTTTGCAGCGATCTCGATTGCCGCGTGAAAATCGCTTACAAGGCAGTGCTTACGATGAAGCTATGTGCTTTGAGTCACGTACGCCATACGGTGTAGGAAGCTATGTCTTTTTACAAGTAGGTACGGATCGGCAAGCTTTCATTCTATCATAATACGAAAACACATAATTTTATAGGAATATCACTGACATAAATTTGAATACTGTACGGGAATTAAATATGAAAAATAACGAGGTTCACCTATTTTTATTACTACAGGAGTTGAATATTTTGTTGACACATGATTTTCAATTGTGGTATGAATACGTCAGCTTAAATAACGATAAGAGTTATGCCCCTTTATTTTCGGTAAAATGTCCGATAGGAAAAATTTTGAAATCCCATCACTGGTTGTGGACCCTATGCAGGTCACAATTTTTATCCGATTTTGTTGACACTTGAAATGTAAGTTTATAACCCAAAGATCTTGGTTCCTTTCGATATTCGCGCATATCCGACCGTAACTTCCTTAATTATGGCCCCTGATTGTACGAAAAATCACGTTTTTAGCTTGTGGACCCTATAGAGGTCATAATTTTTATCTGATTTAAAAAATCTTATTATTATATCACCGTTACACCCTAAGGACGGCTGAATTCGAATTTTGTGAAAATTGGCCCAAAACTGATAGAAAAAATGGCCGCCCTTCGTTTTCAAATAGCGTAAAAATATGGTATATCAAGGTTTTGGCCCCTTTAGAGGTCACAATTTTTATCCGATTTTGTTGAAACTTGAAATGTGAGTTTATAACCCAAAGATCTCGGTTCCTTTTGATATTCGGGCATATCGGACTGTAACTTCCTGAATTATGGCCCTTGATTGTTGGAAAAATCACTTTCGTTTTAGCTTGTTCTCTATCCATCTCTCGAAAATGTGGGCGTATCCCGCCTGGCCAAAAATCCTGCCTGCCTGGGCCAAAAACTTCATGCAGGGGTTATATCCATGAAGCTGAGGTCCAATATAGCCCCTGATTGTTCGAAAAATCGCATTTTTAGCTTGCGTATTCTCGAGAGGTCACAATTTTTTTCCAATTTTAAAAACTGTTTAAATACATCACCATTCCATCACAATGAAGGTTGAATTCGTAATTCGGGAAAAACTATGAGATTGATTTTAATAGCATCAGAACGGTAATAAAACGAACATTCTCTCAGTTGGGGATGGAATATTGACAAATTGCCTCATAAAAAAATGAGCATGAATTGTTTTTTAACTTGATTGAAAAATAAATGTCAACATTCCACCCCCGACCGATCTAAAGGTAGTTCAATTATCTTTCTAATGGTATTCAAAATGAAAAAAATATATTAATAATAAGAACTGCTGCTGAGCACTTGAAATTGGGTACCCCCTTTTCAAAACGTGACAAAAAAATTTGTGTGCCTCAATCAAAGAATCAACAAACACATCTGGGTATAGTGTAAAATGTCATTTATTATAAGTAAACAAATAAATGACTGTAACAAAATTAAAATAAAAACATTTATGAGTATATCATTAACATGCAACCCCCCCCCCCCCCCCCAACCTATGAATCCTGTTGGGCTAAATTAGAGCCCCCATTTAAGCCAAAAGCATCCGCAGCTGGACCCCCGCGTAGGATGTCTAGCTCAACAAAGGACACTGACTATACTATGTATTTACACTAATTAGTAATAAACTATGAAAGATAAGGGGTAGCCAAGTAATGTGATATAGTATATTATGACCTAACTATTATGGACACCTACTATTGACAGAAATGCTAAGTCTAGTGTAAATAAGGCTAATACTTCGATACAATGAGATCTCAAACTTTGCATGCAAAATGGTATACAAGATAGAGCAAGACAAAACACTCTGGGCTAAATAACAAGGAAAAGTTGTAACAGCCTACACAGACTGCAGACTTAGCCCTATTAATACAATTCATTGTGATACATAAATAATGGCACTTTAACAATTTGATACAATGGGATCCAACAACTATGCATGAAAAGTGGTATACAAGATCGAACACAATATAATCCATAACACTTAGATAATGATTTAAGGATGAGCACGAACTCAGTTATGCATGCAAAATGATATACAAGGTAGAAAACAAGACACAACACACTGGGCTAAATAACAAGAAATAATTGAAACGGCCTACAAACTTAGCCCTACTAATACATGTCATTTTGATACATAAATAATGACTAACAATCTAATACAATAGGATCCAACAACTATGCATGAAAAGTGGTATGCAAGATAGAACACAATATAATCCATAACGCTAATATAATGATCTAAGGATGAGCTTGATAACAAAAACAGAGACACTGTAGCAGCCTACACTGACAACAATTGACTCCTGTTAAAGGAAGGATTTCCGTTATGATCTAAAGTTGGAGGACGGCAGGCGAATATAAGAACGTACTGCGTTACTGTGCCACCGCCCAAACAGTGTGATTTGAGCTTCCGATTGTCCGTTTAAAAATGCCGTAGTTGCAGCGCCAATGCGGAAGGAATGTAATTTAACACGAGTGGTGTCTAAACCAATGAATGCTACTAAGCGGGTTAGGGAAGTGTTGACAAACTGATAAGATACCGAGGTTCCATCATACCATTGGAACAGCGGACCAGAAGAATGAGGGAACGAACGAACATACCGAAGCAATAAACAGGGGGCACACGATTGAACCAATGATCTACAGAAACATTTAAAATGCAATAACACTGGTTCTATTGACAGCTGATGTTTGAAATGATGCAGCAAGAGTTCCAAAGCAATTAATTTATTTTGGTTGAAACTGTACTGAATGTGAGATATTTGTACCACATGAGATAAATTCGCCTGCGTCTTAACGACTAATTCGCTGATGCGGAAAAATCCTGCAAAAGTTAGCGAAAACAAAGCCTGTAACAAAATTTGTTGTGATCGACAACTAAATACAATTGGTATGGCATTGATAAGTTAAAACAAGATAGGCAACATAATAGGAAGCCGAGACGTAGGAATTGAAGTTGTCAACCGTTTAGCTCCCTTCAAAAGGCTATGGACCAAAAAATTATTGCAGGGGTCAGGAAAACCCACGGATATATGCACAAAGGCAATAACCGAGACGTGCAACGAAATGGTGCTTATCGCCAAACCATTCTCAAATAAGGACGCCAAAAAATTGACGATGACAACGGGCGCAACTGGCAAGTTGGGATTGATATTTGTCACTGAACAGAAATTAATAAACTTATTCCAAGCTCGAGCATAAGATGTGCGAGAACTCGGAGCCAATGTGTGAGCAAGCAAACAGCGAGCTGAAGAAGTCAAAGTGTTAACTTGGTGTGGCAAACGACTTGAGGCTTCGGATCCAACCATGGAGTCCAATTCCTGGCTGTCTGAAATTGAAAACGAGACAGACGATCAGCCACTAAATTTGTTTTTCCTTCAATATGCTTGGCCCTAATGAGAATGTTAAATGTTATAGTGGCTGTAACCAGGCGTCTAATTAATTTCATGATGTGTGCACATTTCGACGACGCTTTGTTTATAACAAAGGTAACACATTGATTATCTGAAAGTATTAATAGTTTATGATTTTGTAAAAGAGGGCCCCAAGTCTCAAGGACCAAAACGATAGGGAATAATTCCATCACATTAATGGACAGATCTTTCATAGCATCAGGCCAAGAATAAGCGAACCATTTGGAATCGAAGACTGCAGCGAACCCGGTTGAAATAGCTGCATCCGTGAATAGTTTCAATGTATCTGAGGCAAGCCAGCTACCATTCAAGAATAAGCAACGGCCATTAAATTTATCCAAAAAAGTGGACCAAACTAAAAGGTCAAGGCGCGTTGCATTTGTGATCCGAATTTTATAATGTGGTTTTGCAACATTTATGGTTGAATCGTATAACCGTCGCAGAAAGGCGCGACTGGGTACGTGACTAAGGTAGCAAAATTAAGCAGACCTAACACAGATTGCAACTGTCGGAGCGTGACTTTACAACATGACTTTAACGCCGATCTTGTCTAACTTGTCATTTGGTAATCGAACTAACATTAACTCTGAATCTACCTCGATACTATAAATGGTCAAAGTGGTCGCAGGTAAAACAGTTTTTGAGGCCTTAATGGGAGTACTTAAATGTTTTGCTAACGAAGTCGAAAGGAACGTATTGAGAGAATCCAAGAGATTAGAAGGATTTGTCGGACCCGCAAAGAAAAAGTCGTCAATCATGTGACTCATGACCGCACCATATTTAGTTTCCATAATCCACTGGAGAGAATTACTAAAACGTATTGAGAGAATCCAAGAGATTAGAAGGATTTGTCGGACCCGCAAAGAAAAAGTCGTCAATCATGTGACTCATGACCGCACCATATTTAGTTTCCATAATCCACTGGAGAGAATTACTAAAACGTTCAAATGTTTGGCAGCTTATACTTAAGCCCATAGGTGAACACATGTCAGCAAAATACAATAATTGGTGATGAAGCAAAACTGTAAAGCCAAGGAGCTCATAATCGCCAGGATAGATAGGTAATAATCTGTATGCATCCTGGATATCCGATTTGGCCATTAAGGCTCCCTGGCCCATTCGTTTAACTATGGCAACCACATCATCTATACTTTCATAAGATACCATGGTATGTTCCTCTGAAATACTAGAATTAATCGAATTGTGTAAGGGAAAAGATAAATCATGGATTAATCGAAACGCGCCCTTTTCTTGTTTGGGAATAACACCTAATGGGGAACAAATTAAATTTGGGAAAGGAGGGACAAGGAATGGACCCATAACTCGATTATGCAGCAACTCATGATTTATTTTCTGAAATAATATATCGTAATTCTGAGAACAAGAAGAATGATTTTTTGCTACAGAAAGATTTCGTGTGCCTGTATATGGAATACGAAATCCATTGGTGAAACCATCTACCAAAAAGGCAAGCTCCCCTGGATTATAGCCTTCTAGGGCAGAAAAAAGTATAATGGGATTAATTGGGGTGGGCACTTTTGCTGGCAGAGGCACTGCCTTTCCGAAAGGAATACCGAGTATTAGACGGATTAGTATACATTGCAGCCCTAGGTTGGTTTGTGGGAACTGGCATAGCATGGGATGGAGGCATAGGGTAAGATGGAGGCGCAGTCGGAAATTGAGGCCGCAGCGGAGATGGCATAGGAGGATTAATCCGTGTATTCGAAAACGACGAACGTTTTCTAAAACATGACATCATAGGATGTTTATGCAGACATAATCTGCACACATGCGGGTATTTACAGAGTGGACGGTTACACCCCTTGGCTGAATTGAAATCATAACATACTAAATTTTGACCCCATGCAGTGGTAGAACCTTTAGCTTCCACTGGGACATTGTTTTTTTTGTGGCGTACACAGTGGAAGCCTTCAGCCACAATTCGGAATGCATCTGATTCCAGGGCAGGTGGTATGTAGCGCGGAGCGTACGAAATTGAACTATCATCCCTTTCAGAAATATTTAATGAAAGTGTACTGGAATTCAATCCAGGTAACAATAAAGAAAAATAAATAAATTTATCTAACAAAATATCGGCTTTAATTTTATCCGACACATGGCTGGAAATTGATGTTGAAGGTATGGGCGCTTGCGATATCAAGGGAGCGCCGTTACCTGTATTAAATAGGTCATCAGCCCGTATTGAAAACACTGACGGGCCGTAGGAAAAGCAAACATTCCACAGGGAAAGCAAAAGTTCCATTTTAATGACAAGAGTGTTGCAGGGAAAGTCAAAGTTCTGCAGAAAAGCACAATTTCCATCGGTAAGCCCAATCAATTGGCTAGCATGAGCTTACGAGAACACAATAAGCCAATCATAAAATTTTTTTACAACTAAGCTTACAACAACAAACTGGGAAGAAAACGGCAACCCATGTGCTAGCTGGTCTTTCAAGGCCTGGGTAGTTCTTGTGATAATGAAGTGGTGGGTGACAGCAATTGATACCATCTCATGAGTCTTAGCAAAGCATCTCTGATGCTTTTCAGAAATAAAATACATTCGACAGAATCCGACAAGTGAATGCCCTGCGAATCATAAATATATGCAACTGGCTGACATAAGCCCGACCTGTGTTTCCAAAAAGTTACGTTAGGGAAATGTTGACACACCAACGACAAACAATAATTAGTTTGAAAAACATGATCATTATATTGTTCGTCAACAACCACGTGACGTTTTATCAGTTGCGATATTATCACACCTTGGGGACAGAACGTAGTTAAAATGTCCAAAGCAAAGTCAACAATGGCATGTGCTAAGATGTCCGGTGACACTGACGAATCACATAAATCGTTCAAACCCAAATGAAGAAATACGATATCTGTATTTAAAAAAGGGTCAAAGCCCTTGTACAATCGCTGGAATCTGTCGTTCAAAACGCACAACCCACCATAACCGAAACACGAAATAGAACACAGATTGAGTGGCAAATGTAAATTAGAATGCACACCGCATAATTGCGGAATTAAACGTTTGATATATGACGAACCAAACAAAGTTACCTTGATAGGAACAACAGGAAATGTATCCGTATCCAAATCTTGCGACGCAAACGTCGTGCCATGCGAAGCACAAACTGCCATATCATAGAGCCGCCATTTTAAAAACGAAACAAAGAAATCGAGCAAATGGTATGCGCACTTAAAAGTTTAAACGACACGAAGCACCACAGAATTAATTACGTACACAAAGTTTTGGAACCGACACTGTATCCACGTTACCTCTGGTCTGGAGTAAACACAACAAGTTTGAAAACTGCGAACTATACTGCCATATCATGGGATCACCATTTGAACAGAACAAAGGAATCGTGCCAGTGCCGTGAAAGGGAACGAGAAAGTTTAACAACACGAAGCCCCACGGAACTAATTACGTAAAATAAAAGTTTGTAAAATAAAAGTTTGCACCGAAAACGTAATAATAAAGTTACCTCTGAAGTAAGCAAAGCAAAGAAGTTGAAATTAAGCACTGCAGACAACACTAATACAAGCACAATTCTTTCCCCAAACAAACATATGCAAAGCAATTAGCTAAAGTGCCGTAGAACCCTTTGTCTCAAGTGTGTAGATCCCGTGACCTAATTAATGGCGTCTTTAGGCTGAAACAAATGATTATGAAGATTCTGATTGGCTGAATCACACAAATGTTATTATGTACCATAATTTGTATTTACCGTAACGTCAAAACACGCAAAATTGACTTTTTCAACATTCTATTTTGAAATTAATAATACAGTAGACTCCGCATATAACGGACGTGCATACAACGGACAATCACTTATAATGGATACAACAGTTTTGTAATAGAAATTTCGTTTATAGCGGACACTGTATAACTGACAATCGTTTATAACAGACGATTTTCATCGGTCCCTAATCGACAAATAAATGTAAAAGTCCATTTTTATAACGGATTCTTGAATACGCAGAACAAAATGATGATATTACTGAACCGCCTCCTACTGTAAAGGATGTCCGACAGGCTGTCGAACTGGACGCGGCAGCCAAGTTCGGTGATGCTCTTCTTCGTGTTTCTGGCGGATTCAAGCAGACCTGCATTACAGATTTTTTCAAATATTTTGAACATTCATAATATGTGAATACATACTGGGCCCGATTCCTAGAAAATTCTTAAGCACGTTCTTGTGCTTAGATTTTAAGTAGACTTCATTGTAAGCACAAGAACTTTATTATGCGTTCCAAGAAAAAACTTAAGCACAACTTCGTTCTTAAACATAGTCAATCTAAGCACAAGTCCCAAGCAAGGTATACGGCTTGCTTACGAACCTTAAGTCTGTTTCCACTTCAAAAAGACAATTACAAGACAGAGAAAATCCTTCTCCAGAAGAAATTAAGAATAGGCCTACTAGGCTATAGAAAATTTTGCTTCTACCCTGAAACCATTTTATTTATTTGCCAATTAGTAAACAATAGGCTACAAACACACGGGCTACTTAAGATCAGGGGCTCTCACAATTATTCAGTTAGTTTGTATGTGTCTGCGTTTTTTTATCTTGTGGCACATTTTATATGTGTATAGGGGACATGTCAAATGCATCTAAATCAACCATATATATATATAACGTCAATGAAGCAGACGACAAATTTATGACGTAATTCGCATACCAAAGTTGTTTTTGTGACGCTAAAGAGCATCGTTGTCTCAGTTTATGGTAAACTTTACCAGTCACAATGTGCTTAGACTTATACTTGACTTGTGCTTATACGTAAGAATGGTCTTGAGAATTTTCTAGGGACGGTATTTTTATAAGTTTCTTACGTAAGAAAAAGTGAAGCATGACTTTGTGCTTACTTTAAGAATTTTCTAGGAACCGGGCCCAGGACTTTTATGTAAATACATGTATGTTCTGTAGATTCTGCATATGATAAATATTGTTATTTTATGGGATGGTGTTACCTTCTGGTCGCTAATTCAGGGTCGATAGCAGATTTTTTGTTTAATGGACAAAACCTGGCAGAAAATGTTAATTCAAACCCTAGACCAAAAAATCAACAAAAATGGGCATGCAAAAGGGGAGAAAAGAGAGAGAGAGAGAGAGAGAGAGAGAGAATTGCTATAAATAGACGAACTACAATTCGTGGGTACCGAGATGATGAAATTTAATGGTGGTCTGCCTCCTATATGGGTTTATAAGTTCATATATCATCAAAATTCTTTTCTTTATAGCTTCACATTTATTTTTGCAACATTATTATAATACAGAATCAAAAAAAAAATAATTACTGCAGAAATGGTGACCCTTTAAAGTTATGTACTGTTTTGTTTACTGGATGGCAGCTCAGGTCCATGGGCCTTTTGTTCTAGAATTGAAGATTCTTTCTTAATTTTGTCGAAATGTGAGTTCTGCGAAAAGATTTAAAGAGTTTCAAACAAGTCACATCAAAAATATTCAAAATATTGGAATATTTTTTAAAAATTGACTTTCTTTTACTTTTTTCTACAAAATGGTCCATTTTTGACACTTTGTATGCCTCAAAATGCTAATATTTCCCTATTTCTGGGAAAGTCTGAGATGAAAGGCATTTATTTCTAGAAACCTTGGCCGGTATACAGGAAGACAAGCTGCAAATTTGTTGCATTGAAGGTAACTGTTAGGAACTATAGTGAAACCTGTAAGCCCACCTCCTAAAAATGTTGGTGTAGTAACAAATCCCACTTGTGTCCACATAAGTAATACTGTTGATGGAATATGGCTAAAAGCCATGTTCTTCTATCCCTGGCTTATATACATACATATAAACACATTTTGTTATAAGAAGTATGAATTATTTATTAAAATAAGGATTGATAAATGTAAAATAAATGCTGTATTTAGGTGACAACCAGGCACTCTAATAATTCATAAAAGGGGTATGAAAAGGCTATTAATTAATATTTTATTGCCCTGTAAGTGCCACATTTTAAAAGATCAACACAAATAATAGATTTACATCCAAAATGTAAAACATTAAGCTGCAAAAAACACATTTACAACATATCCATTTTGGGGTGTGGACTCGTTTAGAAGAAATGTCATAGGATTACATGTTTGACCATAAACAAAAAGTCTTAGAAATCCTTAAAATCTTATATGTAACTATTTGTTTGTGTCAAATAAAATGCTCGGTTACTATTCAAGCACAAAATCAAATTACTGCTAATTTGGAGTCAACAAATGTTCAATTGAATATCCAAATATCATCTTCAAGAAAAGGGGTGAAATTATGATACTTTCTTCCCGTCTAACCTTTATAATGCAGAAAAAGTAAAAATCATACATCAAAATATTTTCCACTTATTTTGAAAAGTAAATAAACACTGAAAATCACAAAATTTTGACTAAAATCAAAATTTCTCCTCCCAAATTTGTCAAATATTTTTGAAATTTTACCATTTCACATTTTTTACTATCAAAATGCCATATATCACATTTTCTGACAATTTGGAGATCATATCATCAAATTTTCATTGGGCTGAAAGCTTTTCACTACAGAGGAACAAATGGTCATGTCTTTGCACTAAAATTTGTATGAGGTTGACCACCAAAATTTTGAGATACACAAACTTGAAGAAGCATACTAAAATCATGTAACTAGTTGCCGTACATATCACTGTAGCTAATCTGATAACCCTCTTATCCTTCCGCCTCAAAATCATGAATATTTACCAAAACCTGGCAGAAAATGTTAATTCAAACCCTCTTCGTCCATTCTAGACCAAAAAGTCAACAAAAATGGGCATGCAAAAGGAGAGAAAAGAGAGAGAGAATTGCTATAAATAGACGAACTACAATATGTGGGTACCAAGATTAGGGTGACCCACCATAAATAAATATCTCCATATATCTCGACAATTACGCCACAATATTTATATATATGCCAAGCCTCAAAATCAGTTTCACACAATTATAGTCACTAAATAAACGATCATGTTGTACTTAATAAGCTATGACCATTAATCATGTATAAATAATAGACTGAAAACTGGTTCCAAGAGTCGTCCATAACATCCAGACACTTTTGAGTAAAAGATAGGTTACGTGCCCTTGTTTTGAAATTAGTCTCGCTTAACCAGTCTATCGACCATTCTACGTCTGATTGACAGGTCGGGATAATCAAGACTACTTTTTTACGAAACGTAACAGAAAGCTAGAACAAGAAATTGGATTTAGAAATAAGCACGTTAGGTAGCTCAACAATCGTTTTAAGAAGCTTGTAAAAGTAAAATGAAACTACTGCTAGTATCATGTTCCTGCCTAACCCGAGTGATTCAGAGATATTATTTGTACTAAACCAAAAGATGCCGCTCTTAACGGTACAGTTAATGATAAAGCGATTTCAAAAATGAAACGAACGTAATTTCTAAATCTGCTGTAATAACCAAGCTTAATTTAACTGCTATTCAAAATCGTCAACAATAAATTTTTTACGGCTGTAATAGTTGATAGATTTGTAGAGAATTGCACGTGCCATGGCTATTTATAGTATCATACTGTCAGAAAGTTGATCTCGGCACGGCGAATGTGCACGCTTCAGTGGTAGTCTCGAACTATCAGCGGTGGACTGTATTTCTGTGAGCACATGGGTCACCCTACCAAGATGATGAAATTTAATGGTGGTCTGCCTCCATAATATGAGACTTTGAGAGGGTATAAACAATGTAGAACTATACCAATTTTAAATTCATTTAGTTATGACACCAAACTACAGAATGAGATCAATAAGGGCGATGAATCGTTCGCCCAATCCCCAAAGGTTCCTCCTACTTCCTAACACAAAACCGGTGATTTGGAACTGCTGTTATGCACCAACTGTGCTAATGAAGACGGGCATACGTCATGAAGTGTGCAATGTCGGGGGATTTTGTACGGATAGGGGCACTATGGCCTACTCTTGGTCACGCCATTGGGTTTTTGTCCCATTAAGACACTGTTCCTTAAAAAAACAATAGTCTGAAACAGTGATGGGATTTCAAAATTTTTCTTGCTGGACATTTTTACCGAAAATAAAGGGACATAACTCTTATCGTTATTTAAGATGGCAGTTTTTAGACCACACACAAAAATCACACTTAAACAAAATATTCAAATTCGTAATAAAAAAAAATAGGTGCAC
Source organism: Patella vulgata (assembly GCF_932274485.2). NCBI lineage: Eukaryota > Metazoa > Mollusca > Gastropoda > Patellidae > Patella > Patella vulgata. Next base: position 36,455,551 of record NC_065883.2, read on the forward strand.
CTCGTTATTTTTCATATTTAATTCCCGAACAGTATTCAAATTTATGTCAGTAACATTCCTACAAAATTCGTAATACGATAGAATGAAAGCGTGCCGACTACTGCCGATCTGTACTGTTTCAAATTCCTACAAAATTACCGTATTTTTCGGGTCATAAGTCACTACATTTTTCAGCAAAAGTCGGTCACTCGTCTTATACCCCGTTACAACTTATGTACAGAGGGTAAGAAAATTATATCCCAAAATTTTTTGGGCAATAAACGTCGCTCTACCACAACGAGCGAATGACACCATCCGCTAAATAATTGTATTGTACTCTAGCACACACTATCGTCTAAAACAATTAAGTACTAACACTATTCCAATCGACATATTCGTCAACATTGCCTAGATTACTTTTTATAAGCCCACATGGAAATGTGGTCGTATATTGCCGTCGGTCTGTCCGTCCATCGTCCACAATTTCTTGTGAACACTCTACATACTACATTTATCAACCGATTGTTTTGAAATTGATATATGTTGTTTGCATTAGTGAGATGAAGAAGCCTATTTAATTTCAATAACTTCCGTTAATTTTTTCTGGAGTTATGGCCCTTGTTTCACTTTGTGAACGCTCTAACGACTCAAGTTATCAACCGATCTGTATGAAATTTATATGCATTATTTAAATTAGTAAAACAAAGAAGCCTATTGAATTTCAGCAATTTCCGTATATTACATCTAGAGTTATGGCCCTTGTTTCACTTTGTTGAATCTTGTGAACGCTCTAATGACAACAGTTATCATCCGATCTGTTTGAAATTGATATGCATCATTTAAATTAGTGAAATGAAGAAGCCTATTGAATTTCAGCAATTTCCGTTCATTTCTTCTGAAGTTATGGCCCTTGTTTCACTTTGTTGCACCTTGTGAACGCTCTCACGACAAAAGTTATCAACTGATCTGTATGAAATTATATGCATCATTTAAATTAATAAAACAAAGAAGCCTATTGAATTTCAGCAATTTCCGTTAATTACATCTAGAGTTATGGCCCTTGTTTCACTTTGTTGAATGTTGTGAACGCTCTAATGACAACAGTTATCATCCGATCTGTTTGAAATTGATATGCATCATTTAGATTAGTGAAATGAAGAAGCCTATTGAATTTCAGCAATTTCCGTTAATCACGCCGTGAGTTATGGCCCTTGTTTCACTTTGTTGTACCTTTTAAATGCTCTAACGACAAAAGTTATTATCCGATCTGTATGAAATTTATATGTATCATTTAAATTAGTAAAACGAACAAGCCTATTGAGTTTCAGTTATCACCTCAATTAGTGAAATGAAGACGAACAAGCCTATTGAATGTCAGCAATTTCCATCAATTACGTCTAGAGTTATGGCCCTTGATTTACTTTGTTGAACTTTGTGAACTTTCGAACAACAAAAGTTATCATCCGATCTGTATAAAATTTATATGCATTATTTGAATAAGTAAAACGAAAAAAGCCTGTTGAATTTGAACAATTTCTGTAGATTGCTTCCAGAGTTACAGCCCTTGTTTTAGTTTTTAGAACCTTGTGAACCTTCAAACAACGAAAATTATAATGTCGTGTGTATGAAATTGTCTATTAAATACCCCTAATTACCTACAAAAGAATAAATATGTGACAACCCTTTTCGACTGCTCGGACGATTGAGCTGCTGTGGGTGTATGTTTTGTTGCCTGGCAACCATTCAAAATATGATCATAAATTCGAGAATTTTCTTCCAACAAGGACAACTTTGCTCTGAAAATTATAAACACGCTTCGAACGACGCAATTTTGATAACTTCTTTCTAAAACCGGCAAGTTCGTAGGTACATATCACTTACAGTTATGCAGCCGAAGCTAGATGTAGAGTAACGGAATCTTCTGAGGTTTTCCGAGTGCTGTAACAGCGAGCTAGCAATGTCTAGTAATTTTATGAATGTGTGTGTGTGTGAAATAGCTTTATTTAACGCTCGCTTCCACCGAAGTGATATCGCAGACGAATTATAATGACTGTCTATTGATCTGGGCGTTATACTCTTACAATATGTGATTTCTATGACTAGTTTATACATATTGTCGGCTCACATCATTGCAATTAAAATGTCCGACAATGCAGAAACCACAAGGTTAACATGAATATTAAAATTATAATGGATTGATGAATAGTCCGACAAAGGGGAAACAATGGCTTCTGTTTAAGATTAGATTGATGAATTGTCCGACAATGGATTAAATCAGTCAATCAAGGCAGATTAAGTAGTTAATCAATGTAGGTTTGTAGACGGTATAACACGATAAATATGTTGATCACTTAATTACCTAATCAGTCCAGCGTATTATCGACGATAATCTGGTTGAGTGGTAGCTATACACTCAGTAAACGATATTAATTTCTGAATTTTGAAAATTATTCAACATGTCTTGATGTCCGATTGGGCATATTCCAGGTTGGAAAATTTTGGGCGTTTGGAAAAAAGATTCAGACAAATCCGGAATATACGGGCAAAATCCCATCACTGGTCTGAAAACCTAATTACCTAATTTTTTTTAATTTTTTTTTTTTTTTTTTTAGCATGTTCATCTAATGTCTGACCCTTGTACCTTGACTATAAATAATATAGTGTTTGGTGTTACTTCCAGTGATATTCTATTTCATATAGGCCAGGAAGAAATTTCTTTGTAAGTTTAATCCTTATTTAGTTAAAAATGAATACAATCAACTTTAACCTTTTTCTCCTAATGGATTATAAGCTACATGATGTGAAAGACACTAAGGGTTCTGAATAGAAAATTGATAGCATCTTTTTATAATACAAAACATTTTAATAGAGAAAACTAGTTATCATATCTATATAAGATTATTTTGCTACAATTATAATTTATTTCAGTATCCCTGGTTCCAGGGATAGATTAGCCAGATTGGCCAAACATCTTCTCTTACAACAGAGGTAACACTACAGATTACTCTTTTATAAAAGCAAATATTGAATAAGATTTTCCAAAAGAATGTAATACCGTTGATCCAAATAGGAATTTTATATAATGATAACAACTGACTATTAAATTTTTTTTCTTAAGATGTAAATTTTTCAATCTAATTAAAACACAGATCCTATTTCGTTTCGTTTTTATAGTTCAAAATTTCGTTTTACTACACTAGGATCTGGAAGAGTTGTTATCATTGATGTGTTCTGAATGGTGTGAGGGATTAGCCAATGAAACGGCCAGCTTCAGACGTGTTTTGCATGGAACTGTGCGTAATCCACTAGTAATTACATCTGTGCTGAATGGTTAATCAAATATCTGATGTCATAGGGTCAAAAACCGCTCGTATGACCTCTGACACAACCTAACCCTACAACCGGTCAGATCTTCATTTAGTGTAGGCCATCGAAAGTGTAAAAAAAACGAAACGAAATGTAGATCTGTATTTTAATCAGATTGTAAACTTTTGTATTTTAATTCTAGTTTTTATCCACTGTACCCACCAGTTAAAGGTATCAATATAGACTATGACCAACTTGAGACATTTGGTAAAATGCTTGTCACTCCACATATTTTATTAGTACCATCAGATCTCAAATATTTCATAAAGGTATGTCCTCAATATTTCCTGATCTCTTAAAAACATAAATTATGCAAGAGCTAAATCTGCCTATTGCAGGTCTTTCTTTAGGCCTGAAATGTTATCTAAATTATTGATTAGACATTAATTAACTTAATTAATTATCTAAACCATAATCAACTCTCGATGGCATTGGATACTGGATATTTTAACTAGATTAGAACGGTTCGCCATTTAAAAATTTTATTTGAAAATGGGAAAGCTAGGCAAAGTCTCGGATATACCAGTGCCCTGGTTACCACAATGCACACATCTTGTCAAAACTGCAAACAGTGATAACTTGGCTCAGAATGAAGTAATTTGAATGTAAATTTTACATTATTTATTCTTGAGCTATTATTACCAGAATGGTCAGCTCTTTATCTAAATCTTACATAATGTATCTTTAACAAAGGATTTGTCAGATTAGACACGTTACTGACTTGATTTTTACTCCATCTGCCTTCATTTCGCAGTAAAGTTTTTGTGGCCTTCATGCCATAGGTTGTTGTTGATTTTCTTGTGTAAGTACATATCCAGCCTACTGCAATGCCATAAATAACAGCATATTGTCGTTGCCCCTGTCCGTCCGGACGTCCTTCCACAGTTGTTTGTGGACACTTTACAGGTCACAATTTTTATACGATTTCAACGAAACTTGAAATATAGGTTTATCTCTAAAAGATCTTGGTTCCTTTCGATATTGGCAAGTATTGGACCGTAACTTCATGGATTATGGCCCCTCATTGTAGGAAAAATCAAATTTTTAGCTTGTGGACCCTTCAGAGGTCATAATTTTTATTTGATTTAAAAAAAAAAACGTTTAGTATATCATCAGGTTTTATACGCCTACATTTTCATGTGGACGTATATTGTCGTCGCCCCTGTTCTTCCGTCCACAATTGTTTGTGATCACTACCGGTCACAATTTTTATCCGATTTCAATGAAACTTGAAATATAGGTTCCTTTCGATATTGGCATGTATCGGACTATAACTTCATGGATTATGGCCCCTGATTGTATGAAAAATCACATTTTTAGCTTATAAACACTGTAGAGGTCACAATTTTTATCCGATTTGGTTTAAACTTGAAATGTATGTTTATAACCCACAGATCTCAGTTCCTTTCGATATTCGCGCATACCGGATCATAACTTCTTGTTTTATGGCCCCTGATTGTACGTAAAATCGCGTTTTTAGCTTGTGGACCCCATAGAGGTCACAATTTTTATTATACGCCCACATTTTGTCGTCGCCCCTGTTTGTCCGTCCGTCCACAATTTGTTTGTAGACAGTCTACAGGTCACAATTTTTATCTGATTTCAACGAAACTTGAAATATAGCTTTATGTCCCTAAGATGTGTCGGACCATAACTTCATGGATTATGGCCCAAGATTGTACGAAAAATCACGTTTTTAGCTTGTGGACACTCTAGAGGTCACAATTTTGATCCAATTTGAAATGCATGTTTATAACCCAAAGATCTTGGTTCCTTTCGATATTCGCGCATATCGGATCGTAACTTCCTGAATTATGGCCCTGGATTGTACAAAAAATCATGTTTTTGTCCTCAGCCTTTCGAAGAAAGCAGGGGACTATAAAAATGGGTTCGTCCGTCTGTCTGTCTGTCTGTTCGGACGTCCGTGTAGACATATTGTCGTCGCCCCTGTTTGTCCGTCGTCCACAATTTGTTTGTAGACAGTCTACAGGTCACAATTTTTATCTGATTTCAACGAAACTTGAAATATAGCTTATGTCCCTAAGATGTGTCGGACCATAACTTCATGGATTATGGCCCAAGATTGTACGAAAAATCACGTTTTTAGCTTGTGGACACTCTATAGAGGTCACAATTTTGATCCAATTTGAAATGCATGTTTATCTTGGTTCCTTTCGATATTCGCGCATATCGGATCGTAACTTCCTGAATTATGGCCCTGGATTGTACAAAAAATCATATTTTTGTCCCCCGCCTTTCGAAGAAAGCAGGGGACTATAAAAATGGGTTCGTCCGTCTGTCTGTCTGTTCGTCCGTCCGTTACACTTTTTGGGACACAATAACTCTCCTTCTAATTGACCTAGAATGTTCAAACTTGGTGTAGGTGTTTATTAGGTCAATGCCTTGATGGAGTTCGAAGATGAGCATTTTCGGCTTAGGGTAAGCAGAGATAAGCAATTTGATTGGTTGATGTTTTGGGACACGATAACTTTAGTTCTAATTAAGTGAGAGAGATGAAACTTGGTGTATAGTTTCATTACATCAATACCTTGACTAAGTTCGATAATGAGCATTTTCTGCTCAGGGTGAGTAGAGCGATAAGCAATTTGATTGGCCAAGACTTTGGAACACAATAACCCTCCTTCTAATTGAGCTAGAATGTTCAAACTTGGTGTAGGTGTTTATTAGGTCAATACCTTGATGGAGTGTGAAGATAAGCATTTTCTGCTTAGGATAAGCAATTTGATTGGTTGATGCTTTGGGACATGATAACTTTAGTTCCAATTAAGTGAGAGTGATGAAACTTGGTGTATAGTTTCATTACATCAATACCTTGACTAAGTTCGATGATGAGCATTTTTTGCTCAGGGTAAGCAGGGCGATAAGCAATTTGATTGGCCGAGACTTTGGAACACAATAACCCTCCTTCTAATTGAGCTAGAATGTTCAAACTTGGTGTAGGTGTTTACTGGGTCAATGCCTTGATGGAGTGTGAAAATAAGCATTTTCTGCTTAGGGTAAGCAAAGATAAGCAATTTGATTGGTTAATGCTTTGGGACACGATAACTTTAGTTCCAATTAAGTGAGAGTGATGAAACTTGGTGTATAGTTTCATTACATCAATACCTTGACTAAGTTCAACTGAATTCAACAACTCTTCTTCTAATTGAGGTAGAATGTTTAAGCTTGATGTAGATGTTCGTCTTGACTGAGTTCAATGATTAACATATCGAGCTAAAGCTAAGCAGAGATAAGGAATTTCCTGCTTTGGGACAAAATAACTTTGATTCTATCTGATAGAGAGTGATGAAACTGAGTGTATAGTTGATAATCAGTTTGATTGCTTGATACTTTGGAAAAAAATAGATGTGCGATTAATTAATATGTGTCATCTATTTCGTGAAAATAAGACCAAAACTGACGGACAAAATGGTCGCCACTTGTAAGCGAATAGCGTAAAAATATGGTATATCAAGGTTGTGGACCCTGTAGAGGTCACAATTTTAATCCGATTTTGATGAAACTTGAATTGCATGTTTATAACCCAAAGATCTTGGTTCCTTTCGATATTTGCGCTGTCGAATCGTAACTTCCTGAATTACGGCCCCTGATAGTATGAAAAATCACCTTCTTTTTTTTTTAGCTTGTGGTCCCTCTGGAGGTTACAATTATTATCAGATTTAAAAAAAACGTTTGATTATATCACTGTTACATCGTAATGAAGGTTGAGTTCGAATGTCATGAAAATCGGACCAAAACTGCCAGACAAAATGGCTGCCGCTTGTACGCGAAAAGTGTAAAAAAAATGGTGTATCAAGGTTGTGAACCCTGTAGAGGTCACAATTTTAATCTGAGTTTGATGAAACTTAAAATGCATGTTTATTACCCAAAAATCTTGGTTCCTTTCAAGATTTGCGCATATCGGATCATTACTTTCTGAATTATAGCCCCTGATTGTACGAAAAATCACCTGTTTTCGCTTGTGGTCCCTCTGAAGGTCACAATTATTATCCGATATCAAAAAACGTTTGATTATATCACCGTTACACCGTAATGAAGGTTGAGTTCGAATTTTCGGAAAATCGAAATGAAACTGCCGATAAAATGCATGTTTATTACCCAAATATCTTGGTTCCTTTCTATTTTCGTGCATATCGAATCGTATCTTCCTGAATTATGGCCACTGATTGAAAGAAAAATTGCGTTTTTAGCTTGTGGTCCCTCTAGAGGTCACAATTATTATCCGTTTTAAAAAAACCTTCGAATATATCACCTTACACCGTAATTTTGTCTGAGGTTGAGTTTCATGAAAATCAGACATAATGGCCGCCCCTCGTACCCAAATAGTGTAAACATCTGGTATATCAAAGTTGAATAATGGACAGAAAATCGCGTTTTTAGCTTGTGGTTCCTCTAGAGGTCACAATTTTATCCGATTTCAATGAAACTTAAAATATAGGTTTATCACACCAAGATCTTGGTTCCTTTCGATATTGGCATGTATTGGCTTGTGGACCCTATAGAAGTCATAATTTTTATCCGATTTAAAAAAACGTATTATTATATCACCGTTACACCCTAAGGACGACTGAGTTCCAATTTCTTGAAAATCGGCCCAAAACGGACAGACAAAATGGCCGCCGTTCGTTCTCAAATAGCGTAAAAATATAGTATATCAAGGTAGTGGACACTATAGAGGTCACAATTTTTATCCGATTTGGTTGAAACTTGAAATATAAGTTAATAACCCAAAGATCTTGGTTCCTTTCGTTATTCGCGTATATCAAACCGTAACTTCTTGAATTATGGCCCCTGATTGTATGAAAAATCACGTTTTTAGCTTGTGGACCCTATAGAGGTCATAATTTTTATCTGATTTAAAAAAACGGATTATTATATCACCGTTACACCCTAAGGACGACTGAGTTCGAATTTCATGAAAATCGGCCCAAAACTGACAGACAAAATGGCCGTTCGTTCTCAAATAGCGTAAAAATATGGTATATCAAGGTTGTGGACGCTATAGAGGTCACAATTTTTATCCGATTTTGTTGAAACTTCAAATGTAAGTTTATAACCCAAAGATCTTGGTTCCTTTCGATATTCGCGCATTATAGGACCATAACTTCCTGAATTATTGCCCCTGATTGTATGAAAAATCACGTTTTTAGCTTGTGGACCTTATATAGGTCATAATTTTTATCCGATTTAAAAAATCGTATTATTATATCACCGTTACACCCTTAGGACGGCTGAGTTCGATTTTCGTGAAAATCGGCCCAAAACTGACAGTTAAAATGGCCGCCCTTTGTTCTCAAATAGCGTAAAAATATGGTATATCAAGGTTGTGGACCCTATAGAGGTCACAATTTTGTTTTAGCTTGTTTTCTATCCATTTCTCGTAAATGTGGGCGTATCCTGCCTGGCAGCCGCTGGTTAATTATTCCAGAGTTATGGCCCTTGTTTCACTTGTGAATGCTCCAATGCCAATATTTTCATCCAATCTGTATGAAATTTATATGTATCAATTAGATTAGTGAAACAACTGTCATTCAGTTTTGACAGTCATGTATTTCAACGCACATAATTGTTTAGAAATTACAATAATTTTTTTTTGAAAAATTGAATATAAATCACTTTATATACATTAATGTGTGCTTTTAGACACATTTACGTCTATTTTTAGGTTTCAAAGAATAGAGCACACACACCCTTTAATATGTTATTTCAATCAACTAGAGGAGTTTTTTGTTTTTTTATACAGGATATTGATGGTTGCTGTGTAGTCAATCCAGGACGTTTAGCCAAGGGACAAATAGGAGGAACTTACAGTCGCATGGTTATTAAAACTGATAGTGCTGTGTCTGGATCAATCATCAAATCAATATCTGCACAAGTTGTTAGAATTTAATACATTCATTGCATTGTTGACTTTGGTCAGATGACTGTTGTAAATATTTTTCATGTAAAAATGTAATAAAATATAACAAGCGGTTGCCCTGCAAGATATATGCCCACATTTTGCAACAGGGTTCCCGCGGTCCTTGAAAATCCTTGAATATCCTTAAATTTAAAATTTCATTTTCAAGGTCTTGAATATCCTTGAATTTCGCGGAAATAGGAAAATATCCTTGAATTTCAGTTGAGATCCGTAATTCTGTTTCAAATGTCTTGAATTCCTTTTAAATATGAGATTATAACGATAGTTGGTAATGTTTTGGTTATTTTTATAAGATGAAAAATTGTAACTTTAGGCTAAAAAATGTCCTTGAAAATCCTTGAATTTGACGTATATTTATCCTTGAATATCCTTGAAAAAATGTTTGACGAAGCCGCGGGAACCCTGTGCAAGAGATGGACAGAGAACAAGCTACGATCAGAGGCCATAATCCAGGAAGCTATGGTCCAATACACGCAAATATCGAAAGGAACCGAGATATGTGGGATGTAAACATATATTTTAAGTTTCATCAAAATCGGATAAAAATTGTGACCTCTAGAGGGTCTACAACCATGGTATTACATACTTTTTTGTCCGGCAGTTTTGGTTCGATTTTCACAAAATTCGAACTCAACCTTCATTAGGGTGTAACGGATATATATTTAACGGTTTTTATATGCCCACATTGAAATGTGGTCATATATTGTCATCGCCCCAGTCTGTCTATGGACGCTCTAGAGGCTAAAGTTAATATTCGATTTACTTTAGATTTATACACAGTGTTTTAGCTCATGAGATGAAGAAGCCTATTGATTTTCACCAATTTCCAATAATTTCTTCCAGAGTTATGGCCCTTGATCAATTTTTAAAAAATCTTGAGGACGCTCTAGAGGCTAAAGTTAATATCTGTTTGACTTTAAATTTATATACAAGTGTTTAAGATCATGAGACGAGGAGGCCTACTGATTTTCAACAATTTCCTATGATTATTGCCAGAGTTATTGCCTTGGATCACCTTGATTGACGTATCTTGTGGACACTCTAGAGGTTCAAGTTAATATCTGATTGACTATAAATTTATGCAGTGTTTAGTTTAAGGTTATAAGATGAAGCCTATTGATTTTCAGCAATTTCTGATAATTACTGCCAGAGTTATGACCCTTGATCACTTTGAAAGTTAATATCTGTTTGACTTTAAATTTATATACAGTGTTTAAGATCATGAGACGAGGAGGCCTACTGATTTTCAACAATTTCCTATGATTATTGCCAGAGTTATTGCCTTTGATCACCTTGATTGACATATCTTGTGGACACTCTAGAGGTTCAAGTTAATATCTGATTGACTATAAATTTATGCAGTGTTTAGTTTAAGGTTATAAGACGAAGCCTATTGATTTTCAGCAATTTCTGATAATTACTGCCAGAGTTATGACCCTTGATCACTTTGAAAAATCTTGTGGCGCTCTAGAGGTTAAAGTTAATATCCGATTGATTTTAAATTTATACACGAAGAAGCCTATTGATTTTCAGCGATTTCAGATAATTACTGCCTTAGTTATGGCCCTTGATCACTTAAATAAAAAACTTGTGGACGTTCTAAAGGCTAAAGTTAATATCTGATTGACTTTAAATTTATACGCAGTGTTTGAGGTCATTTTCAACGATTTCCGATAATTACTGTCAAAGTTATGGCCCTTGATCATTTTGAAAAATCTTGTGACGCTCTAGAGGCTTATGTTATCATCCGATTGACTTCAGATTTATACACAGAGTTTAAGGTCTTGTGACCAATGCTGGAAATAACTTTCGAATGTGTGTCTGACGCCATGTCAGACTGGATGAACATTCTGCCTGACATTTAAAATTTTGGGTCGACATAATATTCTGACATTTGGGTTGGCACAATGTCTATCAAGATCTATTCTGTTGACTAATGTCTTTTGCGATCTACATGAAGTGAGCCAGGGCAATTTTGCTTAGTTTTCGTTTGTTCGAAGAAATTTTGTCACGGATATAAAATGTTACCCGTTAAATTGCCTTGAATGTCATGATACTTGGGGTAGATACATGTCGTTCGGGAAATGCAGGGTGCTATTTTATCTCAGGAATCGAACACGAACACGATGTTTTAGGAATGAATAATTGGGTCATGCTTCCTGCTAATTTAAAATACACACCACCCATTGAGAACTTAACTATTTGTTGTATGATTAAATAAAGTATGATCGAGACTTTGAGTTATTGCTCATTACAAGATAAATCCACAATTTCATCGGCACCCATCATCCGATAATATAGCTTCCTGTCTTTGACAATGTTGACCTAATCATGCGACAATTTCCCGCCTTTTCTATAAAGGGTTGAAAATAGATCTTCTTTTAGGAACTTAGTTGTTTGTTGTATTATTAATTGATAGAGTATTAGTTAGATTATCAGTTAAACATACATTATGCAAGAGCTAAATCTGATTATTGCAGGTCTTTATTTAGGCTTCAGATGTCATAGAAATTATAAATTAGATTTTTATTTACACAACAAGCACAAAATCAACTCTGTAGACCCACGTATGGCTTGGATTTAAACAGGATTTCATTGATTGATTACATTTTTAAATGGCGTCGTAAGCGGAGATTAACCGTTACGTTGACGTCATACTCCCGGAAATTTTAGATCGAGGATAAATGATAGAGTGTACGAAGAGGCCACATGTCAGTCAATTTGATTGAAAGTTCGATACATACGGCCTTGATATTATGTTTAGTTGTGGTTAAAATGAGAGTTTGGATGTCGGTATTATACGCTCTTTTGTCACTTGCGTTTACAAAAAATTATGGAAATTGATAAACATCGCAGCTAACATCACCCCAGTTGAAATGAAATGGGGTTTAACGTCCTACTGTTCTGCTCCTATACTGGGGTAATGAAGACGGGCATACGCCATACAGTGTGCTATGAGGGAAATTTTGCCCGGGCAGCGGCACTATCGCCTACTCTTATATCGAATTCCAACTGCCAAGGGATCTTTTACGTGCATTCCAATGTTTACACGGGACCTCGGTTTTTCGTTTCATCCGAAGGACTAGACAGCTGTCCTTGTCAGGCTAGCAAGCCAGCGCCTTACCCACCTAGCCACCATGGTTCCCACCCCAGTTGAATTGCAGCCCCATTGGATCACTGTTTCCTATTTATTTGTCTGCTTCGGCAGTTACGTAGGCCTACCAGTTACAGTGCAAGAGTACACGCAGGCTAACAAATAGAAGTCGGCTATAATTCTATCATCACTATGGTTACGTCACTTCGTGTCATGTGAGAAGACATGCGCAGATAGGGTCAGTTCAGAAGATGCCGCTGAACAAATAATGTGTCGAAATTTTCACTGTAAAAACTTTTATCTTTTATCAGAACAAAATCTAAAGTACAGACCCTGTACATAGATTTATATATTGACTATATATTATAGACAATATAGATTATAAATTAAGACAGCTAATCTTTTCAGAACCTCTGAAAATGCCGAAAGAGTACGGGAAATTGCTACATAAAAAATCGGCGACAACTTCGCCATTACTACAGGCACCGGTGTGACAGTTTGAGATGGTTCCTGGTGTGTGTTTAGCGCATGCGCAGTTGTAGGAGTCAACTCACACCGTTATGGACAGTGTGTGTTTACTCCCCGTGATAGAATTACCCCTAAGATTTTCTTATGGTCAAATCTGTTTCTACTATTATCTACCAATAGATATTATCTACCAACAGTAATACTACTGGCAGCCGAAGCTGCTTACTGTTTTTAGAATATGATTTTGCAATCTTTCCATTTTCGGACTTGGGCCATGGATTGGGTTTTGTGGGAAGTTCTTCCCTTTATTTAGTAAAAAAAACATATCGTTTGGTAGATGTTTTCTTCTGCTTCTGGATTTTTTTTGATTTTTTTTTAATATGCCTTTATTTATTTACAAATATATACATGTATACAAAATTAAAATAAGTACAATTAACAACATGCATGGACAAACATATAATAATACATTTTATATTTTTTTTTTTATATATAGCTATTTAGCTATTTTTCCCAAAAGTTTATATACAAATCAAACAGATATACAACTGTACATTATCTATTACCAGATATATGATATACAAATATACAATATTTTTTCATAGAAAATAATTTATTATAATATTGGAATTTTGAAACACTACCAACACTGGATTGGTAGATGTCATCGTTGTGGGATTTGTGTTTAGGTGCCAGGCCCGTCTTATCGTGACCTCCCTTACTCCCCTATCCCACTCTGTAGGTTTGATGTCTATTTTTTGCCGGAATAGTGTTAAGATGCCGAGTCCTTTTTTTTTTTTTTTTTCTTTTTTTTAAATCCTTTTATTATATACAAATTATTGAATATATAACAATTACAAATATATAATAAGTTCTAATATATAATAAGTACAAGTATATAATAAATATCCACTATCCTGCCAGTTTGGTATAAATCCCCTATGTAGTTTAGATGCCGAGCCCGTCTGTGATAAATGAAGCCACGAGAATATCAAAGGTCTTAATCGGAGGTGAATTAATTGACAATTTCAAGCCAGTCATCAATTTGTATTGTTTCCACTGATTGTACGTGTGTGTATAACGACTAATCACTAAAAAAAACAACGGCAACAAATCAAGTTTCAAGTTTTTTTATTCTTTGAGTCACGAACGATAGAACTATCAATTTCAAGCCAATCAACTAAGATCCGTTGATCGTGTAACTAAAACAACAGCTAATCACGATAACAAGTATGTTTATTAATGACAAAACTCACTGATCAATGATCAGGAACCATTTCACAATGGCGGAAGTAGATATAGCTGCGTTGTTAACGTAAACAACAGTCTCGGACATGCGCAAGTGCCCAGGAGCAAACACACACCAGGAACCATCTCAAACTGTCACACCGGCTTCATCGAAGTCGAAGAAAACATCAACTCAATGCCAACCCGGCAATTATGATGGTCAACCTGACATTAATAAAACTACAAATTGTGACCTGTTAGGATCAAATATATTTGATTCCTTTGTTGCCAGCAATGTTGTAATTGACCAACCTGGTTTTAACATTGAATCTACAGTCGTAGACAATGCTAGGCCTATAGCTAATAATAGTAACACGACATGTGAAGCTAATAATAGTAACATTCCAGGCACTAGTGAACCTTCCACTTATTTTACTGTAGTCGAGTCATTACAGTTTTTGCCGGTAATGATGAATTTGAAGATAAAATGAATTTGATGTCACAGCATATTGCTAACTTGGGCAAAAATATGGGTATTCAGACCCACGAATCTTCGTCCTCCACCAGTTAAAAAACCAAAAAGGCAGGCACATACAATATCAGACTCGGATATATCTTCCTATGATGATGATGATCAGTCAGTGGCCTGTTCCTCTACAAGGAAACGTAAGTGGTATAAACATCAAGTGAGGATGATGCTATGGTTCTCATCAAACCTGTCACTGGTACCACTGCTACTGCTATTAATATCGACGAAAGGGATGACATCCTTAAAAAATACGAGGATGACAATTATGAAGATGAATCAACTGGTCCACTTTTAAATAGGGGATCACGGTGGCTAAGTGGGTAAGGTGCTGGCTCGCTAGCCTGGAGGTCGGGTGTTCGATCCCTGCATTGGCCGAGAAAGTTCATCCAGATTTTCCGGCGTGGTTCCCCCTTGTCAGTGATGCAGGACGGAGGGCCTGACAAGGACGGCTGTCTAGTCATTCGGATGAGACGAAAAACCGAGGCCCCGTGTACACATTGGCGTGCACGTAAAAGATCCCTTGACAATTGGAATTCGATATAAGAGTAGGCCGTAGTGCCGCTGTCCGGGCAAAATTACCCTCATAGCACACTGTATGGCGTATGCCCGTCTTCATTAGCCCAGTTCGGAGCAAAACAGTAGGACGTTAAACCCTATTTCATTCATTCATTCCACCTTTAAATAGCGATCGACTATCAGCTATCATCACAAAACGAAATACAAGTCGATTTGGTGATATACATTTCAAAGAAAAACTTGAAAAATATCCCAGGCCAGAAAACTGCCCTAATTTATCTTCACCAATTGTAAATCCTGAAATATGGCAAAAACTCTCTAACCCAGTTAAGAGACAAGACATTAGATTATCTAATATCCAAAAAAAAAACATTGTTAAGGCAGCAGTTGCAATTAGTCAGACAGTCGATAATGAAATAAATTCTACAAATGTTCCAAAAATCGACATTGCGCCTTAATGGATGCTATCGGCCTATTAGGCCATGCAAGCCAAGAAATCTCTTACAAACGAAGAGACCTTATAAAACCTTCTCTCCATAGAGACTTTTCCACTTTGTGCTCAAGTCGTGTTCCAATAACAAAAAACTTATTTGGTGACGACCTAAACCAGTCTCTTAAAAACATTAAGGAAACCAACAGACTAGGAGCATCTGTTTCCAAGAAGGAAATACAGCACAGGTCACAACATAGCCAGCCGTTAAACAGAACTTCATACAGAAGTTACAATAACAACAATAACAGAGGTTCTTTTTTAGGCAAAAGATCATACAACTACAGAGCTCGGTCACGTCCTTCAGAGACTCAAACAAAAAGCTCATCATACAAGAAAAGGTTCAACCAAAATCAAAAATAGACAGTTGTTTACAAACTAACACATTTAATGTGAGTAAACGTATTGCTCATGATAACAATGAAATAGATTTATTTGTCAAATCATTATATTTAGAACAAAAAGTTAGTTCTTTTCAAGCAGGTTGTCTTGCTAACTATTTACCTGTATGGAAACAGTTGACATCTGATGAAGAAATACTCGACATGATTGAGGGTGTTTCCATTATGTTTCAGTCAATACTACCTTTTCAAAAATCTAAACCTCATAATGTATTTAGTGAAGATCAGATTTCGATTGTTGACTCAGAAATTACTACTTTGATATCAAAGAGTGTTCTTAAGAAAACTTCAAAGGAGCCTAATGATTATATTTCTCCTATATTTTTGAAGCCCAAACCAGACGGATACAGAATGATTCTAAATTTAAAATGTTTGAATAAACATATAGAATATATCCATTTTAAAATGGATTCTCTACAATCTGTTCTAAGATTAATAGAACCTGATTGTTTTATGGCTTCAATTGATTTAAAGGATGCCTATTACTCTGTTAAAGTTGCAGAGAAATCTCAAAAGTTTTTGAAATTTATCTGGAGAGGTGAATATTATTCATTTACCTGTTTTCCAAATGGTTTATGCTTCTGTCCTAGGAAATTTACAAAGCTTTTAAAGCCACCTTTATCAAAATTAAGAAAAGATAGTAACATATCTTCTGCATATATTGACGACATTTTCCTCATGGGTACTAACTATGATAAATGTTGTGATAATGTTAAGGAAACAGCTACTGTTTTCTGAATTAGGATTTGTTGTTCATCCAAACAAATAAGCTTTTACACCCAAACAAAAAATTAAATTTTGGGGTTTGGGGAATGCAATAGGTTATTAAATTATGACCAGCCTAAAATTCGATTTGTGGCTCATATCATCGGTCTAATAGTTTCTACTTTACCAGGTGTAATGTATGGTCCACTGTTTTATAGATGTCTCGAATTTGATAAGACTAATGCTTTAAAAAAAAGTCTAAGGGAAATTTTAATAGGAAAATGGGAATTTCACAACAGGCAAAAGCTGAATTAAATTGGTGGATTTCCCATATTCATACTTCTTATAATCTCATTATTCGAGACACATACGGTATTATAATATCGACTGACTCATCTTCCTATGGTTGGGGAGCTGCAATGGATGATTTGTCTATAGGAGGTGATTGGTCTTTAACAGAATCTTTACACCATATTAATTTTCTTGAAAGGAAGGCTGTGTACTTAGCCATAAAAAGTTTTAAGGATTATATATGTTAAAATTAAAATCTTAGTAGATAATTCTACAGCTATGTCAGTAATAAGACACATGGGCACCAGTCACTCAGTTGAATTAAATCAGCTAGCAAAAGATATTTGGCTTTGGTGCAAAGAAAACAATATTTGGTTAACAATTGCACATATTCCTGGTGTCACAAATATTCAAGCAGACATAATATCCAGGAAATCGAGACGTAACCTTGAATGGAAAATTAACCAGGCCATTTTACAAAATGCTTTGTGTTCACTTGATTATCAGCCAAACATTGATTTATTTGCATCTAGATTAAATTTCCAATTTGAACCTTATGTATCTTATCAATGTGATCCCTTTTGTTTTGCTGTTGATGCATTTACAATATCGTGGAAAGAATTTAATATTTATGCTTTCCCACCTTTTAGTTTGATATCAATTGTGCTACAAAAAAAATTCAACAGGATACAGCCACAGGAGTTTTAATAGTACCAAATTGGATCACACAGGCATAGTATCCAAAACTAACAGAAATGTTGATAAAGGAGCCAATACTACTGCAGCAGAGCCACGATCTCCTTCTTTGCCCCCAAAATCAACCACATCCACTTTACAAGAAGCTCCAGTTATTAGTTTGCCTGGTTTCGGGGAAACAGAAACAACATTACTCTCGGAATCAGCCATAAATGTTCTACACAAGTCATGGCGTAAAAATACTCACAAACAATATACATCGACGCTGGGAAATGTACTGTTCAAATCATAAAATAGAACCCACAGCAGCCAGCATCACAGATGGAATAAAAATTTTAGCATCACTAGTTGAGTTAAAATTGTCATATAGTGCCGTTAACACTGCCCGGAAGACAGTTGATAACTTGCTGAGCTCTGTGTGATTTTTTACTTTTCAACAATTCTAAAGAGACCTAATTACATCTACACCAACATAGATTACCATGAACCTTCCTATTAAACCCTGATCAATCGTACAAGCTAAACTACCACCATTTCATGGAAGTATACCATATTTTGTTTTGATCATTGTCTATTTCAAGCACTTCCGGACGTCTCCGCAAATGTAAACAATGCAAGCTCTATGGATTTCATCCGTCATTCTCGTATTAACATGCAAGCTCACATATTACCAGATGTCTGGTGATGTATATATCAGCCATAGTGAGTCCTATCCAACATCTATGTATCCTATTTCGATGATCAATGACATAGTTGTGAATAACGCCGCTAGCATAGTATATTGGTTGGAAAGTGTCTACACGGGTCAACATAGGTCACTACCTGGTCTAACATGGAACCGGGCAAGAATCATGCTCTTAGTCCTTGGTGGAATCGAACTCAACCCTGGTCCCACAAAATACCCATGTGCCATGTGTACAAAAGCATGCAGATGGAATCAAAAGGCGCTAGCATGCGATGAATGTGATCAATGGTACCACACAAAGTGTATGGGCATTTCTAACTCCATGTATGACCAACTGGCAAATACCTCAGTGTCATGGTACTGTACAACCTGCAACAGCCCAAACCATTCAACCATACTGTATGATCTTACCGAGAGTAGCTCAATATCTAATCAATTCTCCATCCTGTCAACAGATTCAGCCAGTGTAATTGACACATCATCAAGCTCCATAGGCAGCCCTGCAGCAACATCTTCTCCCAAGCCAACACCACCCAAGCAGGTAAACCGCCCCAAAAAAGGGATACGTATGCTTATAGCGAACTTCCAAAGCATTCGAAATAAAGCTCCAGAACTAAGTGTACTGATTGAGACATCAAAGCCAGACATCATAATAGGCACAGAGACCTGGACAAACAAAGATATGCTCTCGTCAGAATTCTTTCCATCAAATTACTTGGTGTATCGGAGAGACAGAGGCACAGATAATTTTGGAGGTGTTTTGGTAGCAGTTACCAACACGCTCACCTCAACCGAGATCCTCAACAGCAAGACCGTGGAGTTACTGGGTGTGAAGATCGACCTGCCGAATAAAAGATCTCTCCTTGTGTCGTCATTCTACAGACCACCAAGATCAGATGAGCAATACATCTCCAATTACATTTCCGACATCAGGGAACTACGAACTAAACATCATAATGCCATCTTCCATATTGGAGGTGATTATAATCTCCCAGACATACAATGGCCAGATGGGATCATCAACGGCAACTCCTACCCACACAAGTACAGCGAGGAAGTCATAGGAGGCAGCGAGGACCTAGGACTGGAGCAAATGGTACAATGCCCCACAAGAGGTGACAACACGCTTGACCTACTGTTCACGACACACCCCTCATTAGTGGAGAAGATTAAACCATTACCACCAATAGGGAAGAGTGATCATGATATTGTCCTCTGTGATACCGACATCAAGCCTACAAGATCTAAGAGCCCACGGAGGAAGGTGATCCTATGGAAGAATGCGGACGTGGAGACCATCAAGGAGAACTTACAGAACTTCAGCATAGAGTTTGACTCGCAGCACAGAGACAAGGACGTAAATCGTATGTGGTCAAGCTTCAGATCAAAAATTGAACAGCTAATCTCGGCTCACATACCATCCAAGATGACGGTTACCAAACAATCGCATCCATGGATGAACAGAAACCTCAACCGATTAACCAGACGCAAAAAAACGAGCGTACAAGAGAGCCAGAAGAAACAACACAAATAGGGAATGGATACGGTACAACACCCTTAAGGCAAAACCCAAAGAGATATCCGACGAGCACACGACTTCAAGATATTATCAGTGGAGACATGAGACACAACTCAAAACGATTCTGGGCTTACATAAAACACAAAAAGCAAGACTCAAACGGTGTAGCTCCCCTTAAGAACAATGACGGCCTACTATACAGCGAATCCGACATTAAAGCTGAAATCCTGAACAGGCAATTCCACTCTGTCTATACAAAGGAGAACACGACAAGCATCCCAGAGAAAGGCCCCAGTCCTCATCCAACCATGGATCACATCACCGTGGATACTCGTGGGATCCACAAACTACTTAAGGGCCTAAAACCACACAAGGCCAGTGGACCTGATCAAATACCAACAAGATTTTTGCGCGACTACCCTGACGAATTAGCACCGATCCTCACCACCATCTTCCAGACTTCCCTAGACAGCGGCACAATACCAGATGACTGGAGGGAGGCGGCAATAGTCCCGATCTTTAAGAAGGGAGACAGACACCAGCCATCCAACTACAGGCCCGTCTCGTTAACATCGGTGTCTTGCAAGGTGCTAGAGCATATCGTACACAGCCAGATAATGAAGCATTATGACATCAACAGCATCTTAACTGACAAGCAACATGGCTTAAGATCCAAGAGGTCGTGTGAATCTCAGCTAATCATCACCATCGATGCCCTTGCTAAATCACTCGCCAGAGGGGAACAGGTCGACGTGATATTACTTGATTTTGCCAAGGCCTTCGATAAGGTCCCTCACCACCGACTTCTCCAGAAGCTTCAGTTTTATGGAATAAGAGACAACATGTGGCGATGGGTGAGAGACTTCCTGGCCAGGAGGACACAAAGAGTCAACCTTGATGGGTGTACCTCCTCCTACGCAGACGTCGTATCCGGAGTCCCCCAAGGCACAGTGATGGGACCCCTTCTGTTCCTTACGTTCATCAATGACCTGCCCGAATACACCACCTCTGATGTCAGACTCTTCGCTGATGACGCCCTCATGAATAGACACATTCACAGTGAAGAGGATGCCCAGGCACTACAGAAGGACCTATCATCACTTGCCAGATGGGAGCGTGAATGGCAAATGGAATTTCACCCCCAGAAATGCACGGTAATACATGTCACCAACAAGAGAACCGTCACCAAGTACCAATACAACCTGCATGGCCACACCCTAGAGTCAGTTACCAACAGCAAATACCTGGGAGTCACCATCAGCAAAAACCTAAAGTGGGACGAACACATCGGCAACATACGATCCAAAGCCAGCAGGACCCTCGGTTTTATCAATCGCAACCTGAAGGGCTGTAAACAACCAGTGAAGGCCATCGCATATACCACCTTAGTGAGACCCACACTGGAATATGCCTCGTCGATATGGGACCCATACCAACGAAAAAACATCAAGACACTAGAGAGCGTGCAACGGAGAGCAGCTAGATTCGCAACAGGCAATTACTCTGATAGGACCCCAGGCAGCGTAACATCATGCTTCAACACCTACAGTGGGAGTCATTAGAAACACGCCGAGTCAGGTCTAGACTAACCATGTTCTACAAGATCACACATGAGCTGATAGAGATCCCACC
The DNA here is from genome assembly GCF_932274485.2 of Patella vulgata. NCBI lineage: Eukaryota > Metazoa > Mollusca > Gastropoda > Patellidae > Patella > Patella vulgata. The sequence continues at coordinate 36,477,090 of NC_065883.2, forward strand.
GCTAGACTACTTAACACCAGGCGATGGCAGAACTAGAGGAACCAACAAGTACCGTCAACCACCAACTCACAGAGACGTGTACAAGTACTCTTTCTTTCCAAGGACCACCACAGATTGGAACAGAATGGCAAACGAAATAACACAAGCCACCAACATCGAGGAGTTCAGAGCGCAGCTAAGCAAGATCCCAGCTGCACTGCTGACCCCCAATGTGTGAAGTGAACTGCCCCGTTTTTAAACCGTTTTTAACTGTACATACAAGCCAGATGGTTTTTAGCTGTCTTTCGAGATGTGCCAGTGCATATTTACACTCTACTAGAGTCAGGCACTATAGAGGAAGAAGAAGAAGAAGAACTCTTACTTGACTTGGCTAAAGAGGCTGGATAATCAACCACATTAAAAACCAAACTCCCGGTTACGCATGGGCAATGGACTTTACGTCAAATATTGACAACCTTCCCAGACCCTCCGTATGTTGAAGACTAGGAGGTTCTGGGTGACCGAGACTACTTTAAAGGAGCTAAATCGCTAACATTTGGGACCTAGAAATTCACAAAAGTGGGTCGCAACGCATATAATACTGTAATATGAATGTATATAAACTGATTTACATTTAATGGTTTCCGTTTTTACTCAAATTTCAAATCAGTTATGTTCGGCAAAATAAGTCAGCAATCTCAATCGAGTGCAAATTTCTAGCGTCTAGTTATTCTAGTCTACATAACTCCATTTGATTTGGTGCAATGTGTCTAGCCTCGTCCCTCAAGTCTCTCAATACAACTGGGGCTGAAGCGCATTATGGTACACGATTGGTGTACCAATGTTAAAAAAATTATTTTATCTTAAATATCGGATATCAGAAGCTCATCTTTTCCCGGTAAGTTTACATCATCAATGTTGATTTAAATTGACCAATAATTCGTGTTTTCGATGTCGAAGATTTTGGAGGATTTTGAGTTACGGACTTAGGTCCTTTAATACAAGAATAGCTTAATATACCAATATGTATACTTAGCCTACTTAAATCTAAATCAAGTTACTGTCAGGTAGACAGTTTATAGACTTACTGTCAAGTAAACAGTTTATATTCTGTGAAGTACACATTTTTTTGACAATATTAGTTGCATTGTTATCTAATAATACTATTGCAGGACAATTTAGTCTTACTGTTAAGTAAACAGTTTACATTTAATTGTGTTAATTAAGCTATAGTTGAAACTATTTAATAATTTATTTTACTAATCATTAATGTACAATGTAAAATTGAAGTCATTGGTTTAAAAATAATGTAGAGCAATCTATGTGTGTCTTATGTTTCAATTACCTCCCTTTAATTGAAAAATTTTTCTTGTTGACACACTGATGTTCCAGCTCACCTATTTAATATTAAAGCGGAAATTGCAAATTTTTAAGTTATATTTTTAAAATTTATTAAAATAAAGCCTGAAAATAGATGGTATCCATAAACAGTCCCACCTTGTTAAAGAATAATCCTTTTAATCCTATAATTCACTATTGCCAGCTGAGAAATTGGCAAAAATATCATTTTCCTCTTCATTTTCAAACGTTTGAATATCGCTACTCCATGGTGGAGAATAGAAAACAGGGGAGGTAAGTGTGTTATTATTTCCTGTGTAAATGAATCTTAAGTGTGAGAATGACACCTATGATCGTATAATTGGAGGGTCTAGAGCACAAGTGATCTAACAACCAACTAAAATGGTTGGTAGTTAGATCACTTGTGCTCTAGACCCTCCAATTTTGAGTATACAACCTATTGAGCAAAAAACAGAGAAATAATTACGTTTTGACTTTCTTAGAAAATTTGCAATTTCCGCTTTAAGCAACAGATAAATATTTGCTTTGAAGTCTCACATGACACGAAGCGACGTAACCATAGTGATGATAGAATTTAAAAATTAAACGAACTTACCTTAAGGAGGTGAAGTTTAATTATAATTCTACGAACTATGGTAAGGAACGGAGTATTCATGTGCCCTTCCTTTTGTAAGCACAATCCTTTATAGGACCCTCCCATTACCATGACTCCGTTCCTTTTCTGGAATAAATATATACACTGTTGCTTGTTGAAAACTGACACTATCTGCGCATGTCTTCTCACATGAATACTCCGTTCCTTACCATAGTTCGTAGAATTATAATTAAACTTCACCTCCTCAAGGTAAGTTCGTTTAATTTTTAAATTATGCCTCATTGATTTGGTCCATTGCTTTCAAACTTTCGCTTCTTATCTGCATATTAAAAGTCTTATTTTTAATTTGTAGTAAAAATAAATGTGATACGAATTGAATTGCAACCCCGTCTCAAACCGAATAGGCTAACGATACCACAGCCATTGAAAACGTTACTTGATAATCGAGATTATGTAGGTGGAGTTAACGCCTGTCAATCAAACTATCGGTCATTCTCGGAGACGGTGAAGGGAGAGTTGACCAAAAATTACAATGTTGATAACTTTTTTCAGAATAAAGTAATTTGACTGAAATTTTCAATATATTCGTCTTTCATCATCTATTTTTGAACTGTTATAGCAAGAATGACCAACCCTCTATTAAAATCTCCCATAATGTATCTTTGATAAATGTTGAAAACGATACAAATCCTGACCAAGCTCCCATTGTATTTTGACCTTGCAAATCTTAAAATATAAATCCCTTTATAAACTGTTGTGGCTACGCAATCTATGCACACGTTACCGTATAAACACACAGAGATTACTACACCGTAAATACTACATCGGAATAATAATATGATATGGAACGTCTGGGGTATGGATAATTATTTTACTGTAATTTACGAATATGTAAGAAATTATCAGGAAGCCTATTAGTATTTTGTAAATATGCAGGAATAGGTTTCATCAAAATTTGTTAAAAAAAAAAAAAAAAGGTTCTATGCTGAAATACATACAACCGAATTACACCATTCGACTGATGACTGCTTAATGCGTATCGGCATCGGATTTATTGAGAAAATGTCAAAAGTATGAAGCATGACATTGTATAAATTCCACAACAATGTATGTTTCATCTCGTCTATTCCCTTGAATATTGTAGAATCTTCAGTCATGGAGTTGAACCACGATATCAAAACTATTTGATTGCCCAACGGGTATAACCGCCAATATTTGGTTTTCAGTAGTTTTTTTATGGTTATGACCCTGTATCCGTTCGGTGTTAGAATAGTTAGATTTCAAATTATAGAGCTACCCTCACTCGCCAACATTATCTTTATGTCTGGGAATGGAATTCCGAGACTACGACCATGGCCATAGAAACAACCCCACGTGGTTGATTGACTAGACTGTGACATTTTTCAGATAAAAAAGTAATACTATTAGGCGAGTCAAACGACGGCTAAATGATGTCGTGCGTAGAACAAATTGCAACAAAAGTTTTTTTTGGTTTCTATTGACTCATTATGAATATGATGTCCTAAGTAAGAAAAAGAAAGTTTACCAAAATCGGAGTCCAAATAAGGACAGTGGGCGTGGCCAAATCAAAGATGGCGGCTGTCGATCAAAAATTGCAAATATCTCTAAAACTATTGGATTTAGACACCATAAATGTATTGCAGACAGATAGGAAGTCGGTACCTGCGAGTCCAAAAATGGCGACGTTATGTCTCGACGACGTCATGACGTTACTGTGACGTCACAACGGCATATCAAACGTCACATTTCTTCCCAAATTAGACCATTTATTCATGTTAACAGTAAAAACGAATGCTGATTCAGAGAAGAGGATATGCCCATTATGGGTTGATAAACAAGAACAATGTGTTACAATAACGTAGAAGGAAGCTAAAAGTATATGAATATTGCTGCATTGTCGAAAGGTGATACTGTTAGGGTAGGAGTAGGAACACAGATTCATTTCAGTTGTTGACAAAAATAGCCTACATCAATAAAAAGAAATGAAATGGGGTTATACATACGTCCTACTGTTCTGCTCCAACTGGGCTCCATCAGTGTGCTACGAGGCGAGTTTTGCCGTGCAGTGGCGCAAAGGCACTCTTATATCGAAGTCCAACTGCAAAGGGTTCTTTTACTGGAGAAGTGCATTAAAGGTTGAATAGGCGGGGCTGACCAGTTTTGACATTTGGGCCACTCAGAAGTAGGCTATAGAGCGGGAGCCCTCGGGTTAACCTAGCTGAAAAGTGTACCAATTTTCTCCTATATGGTATCAATGTACGTATCATCAGAATGTAAGTCTGCCGGGTTTCTGGTGGTGGGTGTGGTATTCCACGCCCAAAATGCCATGCCCCCCCCCCCCCAACTAGTCTAGATTAGCTCAGAAGTGTACCGCATGAAAATCGCACAGCAATGTACCGTACATCTTCAGGTATTCCAAAAACACTCTGACAGACATTTCTAGTGGTGGGGTACCCCTGACAGAGCTATGTAATAGCCAGACATTTGTAGTGATGGAGTATCGCTGACAAGAGTTATCTAATTTCCAGACCAAAGCTAGGCTAGGTTAGCTCAAATCTGTACCACCTAAAACAGCTTTGGAGTTGTTCAGTACCACGAGAGGAATCATGAATGATCACTGCCAGTTTGTGCGGTGGGTTACCCTTAATAGACGCGCCCAAAATGCCACGCCCTCCAACTAGGATAGATAAGCCGGCACTGTTCCCGTGGTCCCAAAATTTAAAAATTGTGCCAGGATGCGTAGATTACTAATACCTAGCACGTATTGAAGAGGCGATAAACTGCAGTTGCAGGAACATTTTTTTGTTTCAAAAATGCATTTTTAGCCCCATAAAACTTTTTATCCCAAAAATCAATTTCTTGCAACCGCAGTTTATCGCATCTTCCATATGTGATAGGTATAAGTATTCTACGCATCCTGGCTAAAAATTTAATTTTTTAAAACACGGGAACAGTGCTTGCGAAGTTGGCCTAGTTGGAGGCGTGGCATTTTGGGGCGTGTCTGTTAGGGGTAACCCACAGCACAAACTGTCAGGCAGTGGTCATTCATGACTCGTGTGGTGGTACTGAACAACTCCAAAGCTGCTTTAGGTGGTACAGATTTGAACTAATCTAGCCTAGCTTTGGTCTAAATATTAGATAACTCTTGTCAGGGATACTCCACCACTACAAATGTCTGGCAATTACATAGCTCTGTCAAGGGTACCCCACCACTAGAAATGTCTGTCAGAGTGTTTTTGTAATACCTGAAGATGTACGGTACACTGCTGTACGGTTTTCATTTGGTACACTTTTGAGCTAATCTAGCCTAGTTGGGGGGTCATGGCATTTAGGGCGTGGAATACCACACCCACCACCAGAAACCCGGCAGACTTACATTCTGATGATACCAGATATACATACATTGATACCATATAGGAGAAAATTGGTACACTTTTCAGCTAGGCTGACCCCCTGGGCTCCCGGTCTACTAGGTTAATCCCAAAAATCATCATAAGGATTTATATTTTGACATAACTAGGTGTATTCGAGATGTGTTACAAAAAAAAAAACAATTTTGGCTGTAATGCGAACAGCGCTCCCTGGCAGTGCTCCTAAAAGCATCACTTAAAGAATTACGTTTTGGGGGGCCCGTTCATGTGGTCAGACAGGAAGTCAATACCACAGAGTTCAAAAAGATGAAAACTGGTCTACCCGACATTTTACGTTTTGCCACTGGCTCTAGCTGCAAGTCTGTTGGGGTTTATTTTTCCTGATAAGCCATTCTAATGGTACCAGTGCGGTAGTCAAACACCAGGTTAAGCCTTGCGATGGAAATAAAGCAGGGCCCGCAAGAGAGGGAGAAGGGGGTGGGGCATTGCAACTGGAACATTTATTCAGGGTTCCGGAGGTATGCCGCGTAATGGTAATGTTTAAAAAAAAATTTGTTGGTATAAAGTAATAAAAAAACACACTGTTACTTGATTGTAAAGCAGAAGAAAACCGGTAACGTTTCTGAATATGGGTATCTAGTTCCATGGGGAAGATTAGAATCGGATTCTGTCAGTTCACCTTTTTTGGAATTTAAAACTATAAATCACCTGTCCCGGCCTTAGTGTCCTGGAGCCCCAACCCGTTCCGTTTGATGCTATCGTCAACGTCAGTGTATCCGGGCCTAGTTGTGCTGCGGTGGATAATCTAACGACAATTCCTGCTCTGCTGAATAATCTAATCACAATTCCAATTGCTGGGACCATTCTATAGAAAATTCTGCTGCGATAGCTATTGTGCAAGTCTGATTTTGGGGGTTTCCTGGGGTTTCTTAATTAACTTAAATGACAAGAAGACAGTTGTTTTAATCGTTGGTAAAGTATATTATGCGAACCTCAGAGGCAACATGAACTTATATACCTAATTCGTGTGTCCCAGAATACAGTTGAGGTTTCCATGACATGGAATGTATATGGGCCTACGATTGGTCAGCATACAGATTAATTTAAGTGTCACTGCTCAATCCCAATTAACCTGCCAGCCTTAATTGGATTAGCCAGCCTATTGTTTTAATCTAGCAATAGTTCTGCCTCAGAGACTTCACTCAATTACCCTGCCGATTAACTGTCTGTCTTAATCACTTAAGGTAACTCTGTCAAGTTATAAAATTAAGGTTTAACAATGGGTTTAATTACGAGAAAAGCTCATAATATTCTTAATCTCTAACCCTGTTAAAAGAGAATTTTAATAGGAATATATGTGAATTAAAATGACGTAAGTTTGGACTGGTATAATATTCCTCCATGTCGTTTTTGCTTTTGTCCTCAAAAGTTAAATATTAAACATACATACATATATACACGATAAGAATAAAAGAAGAAATACATTTATATACCATGCAAAATAGTGGGTAAAGTACTATAATTCTCACACATGAAGGTCGCTTAAATGTTTTTATACGAGGGATTATTTACAATGGGAAGTAAATAGCCGTGGTGGGCGATAAACAAATACGCTGTATATCGTTTTTTCAAAAATGATCGCAATTTAAAGGCGTGATAGAAGTAAATGCGGAAGCTATTTGGTATAGGATGCGAGTTAGCCGTTAGTTTGTTAATGGCCTGAAAGTTTGGACAGTTAATATTAAGATAAGGTAGAGGGTTATAAGTGACAGAAAGTTTATCGAGTGTAGAAGGGTGAATGATATCATAGTGAGCGGGACATAGTGGAATGTTAATTATAGGAAGAGCAATGCATATAGAACCTGTAGTCAGCTCAAGCATTAAAATAAAAGTATATTACTTCTACGACGTTTTAAAATCAAATACACGACAATAGCTATAACCATAATACATATAAGAATAGTGAGAATGCCAAAATGATCCCATGGACCATTATCGTCCGTACTATTTTCTACCATGTTATTATTGGCGTGATAATAAAATGATGGTAATTTGGAATCAGTCAACGATGCGGACTGTACCTTCTTGGCCAACAACAGCGCAGCTGTAATTGTACGAAGTTTACAAAATAAGAACATACACCCAAGTGTTGTTATAATTGACAAGGTAAGGGAAACGAGGGTAAGGATTGATTTCGTATCCATAAAGGATGTTTGCATTTCAATGTGACTGTCAAGCATGGATTCTGACAGAGATTTGAATATTGTTTCATCATGCTTCGCGCTTTTAACCAAACTCAGGTGTTCACTGTTATCGTTAGCTATGATAGTGGAAATATGATGGTTATAAAGACGAAACTTAGGAAGGTTAGTTATGTTAATGGAAGCAGGAAATGTGGTATCTCCTGCAATAGCGAGAAGTTCTTTGTTAGAAAAGAAGTGTTGCAAAAGACCAAGGTTTACGGGATGAATTTTGGGCACATGTATCAAGATTTTCGGCCAAATAAAATTCTTGGGTAGACAAGGAGCATTGACATGGTAATGAAATTATGCAAAATTGACATCCTTGTAATATTTTCTGATATGTTTTACAATTCAAAGTTAAAAGCGGCGTATTGTAGACAATTACAGAAGTAGGTGATAACTCAATAATGGAACAAAATCGAATCAAAACATTCAGAAGTGTTTTGCTTGTGTGGCAGACGTATGGCTTATATTGGGTTAGTTTCCTGGGGAGATTAGGTACCGAAATATTGTTTACACTGTTACAGATTGGTGGAGTGCTTTGTGAGGCAAGATCTCGGAACCTCTTTCAAGCGAGTATCCCAAAGAAAAATCAGATATGGAACAGATAGTGATACCAGATGAATTGGCGGAAATAATGAAAGTAATGAAGATCAACTCGAAGGCCAACCAATGGAGGATAGACCATAAAGGTAGTAACACTTCCATAGTTTTAACGTGGTGCAGTTTTCATCGTGATTCAGATATATCGAATAGAAAATCTACTAGCAAACAGAACAGAGATTTTCTAAGAGGCCAGCGTTTTAAGGAGATGATTTCTGCAAAAAGATCGAGCGTATCATCAACAAATTCGATTTCTACAAAGGCCGACATCGCTATTCAGACCAGCAAGATATCGTCAACCAAATCTAGTGAATGTCAAACAGATTGTCTTGGACGTTCGGATAAATGTATAATGGCTATTCCGGACACATATACAAAGAGTGTCCAAACCCTTGACATAAAAACCAATACAGATTTGGTCAAACCGGATGTCATGGTAGCTTCAACGCCACAGATCCAAGAAACAGAAAAGGTGTTAAAAAGGCGTGTTAAGAAGGGACAGCTTGAGTACTTAATCCGATGGAAGAATCAACCTGCAACGTCGACAGCAGACCATATCATTAGATTACAACATGACATATCAAAAGCTTTCACAGCTAAACAATATCTTTGCGCGATTTTTGTCGATTTAACAAAGGCCTTTGACCTTGTATGGGTGGATGGTCTCTTACACAAACTCTATAACGCGAAAATCAAAGGCAGAATGTACAAATGGATAGAAGACTTTCTAAACTATAGGCACATTAGAGTACGTGTAGGTAACTGCTTAAGTGACAAATTTAAAATGGAAAACGGAACGCCGCAAGGATCCGTTATCAGCCCAATACTATTTAACATAATGATAAATGACCTTCCTAGCTACGGGGGAAAAGGCACTGAATCCGCACTATTTGCTGACGACAGCTCGTTCTGGAAAGCTTCAAATAACATAGGCATAATCAAAAAATCGCTTCAATATACCCTAAAACAAATCTCAAAGTGGGCAGACGACTGGGGTTTTAAAATCTCAGAAGGGAAAACAGTAGCAATGCTGTTTCACCCGACTGACACTAACAGGAAGATAGACTTAAATCTTAACGGCTTAAAAATTTAATTTAAATCAGAAGCCAAATTTTTAGGAATGATATTTGATTCTAAACTTTCTTGGAAAGCACACATAGACAGCATACAATCACCGGAATTCATTTTACAATCACCGGAATTCAGTTCTAAAATCACTGATTCCTTCCACAAAACTCACTTATTATAAATGTATAATATATTTTGATCTCTCCACAGGCCAGATAAAGGCGCTTTAGGTGAATTTATTTGAAAGACTACCGGAATTCATTTCAAATATATGCACCGATCATGATTATGATAACGTATGGCGCGTCAAAAATGTTGACTGTGGAAACACAAAATCACAAAATAACAATTTAGTTGAATTTAAGAAGCCTCGCTGATTTGTGCCCAAATCGGAGGTAAACGGGAGATAACTCGTGTATGTGATTTTTGTTGACAAGAAACTAATGTATACTTTCGTTGCAATTCGTTGTAATGTATTGTAATAAAAGATTGATTAATAGTTTATTAAAACAGTAATTATATACATGAAACATATTATGGTATATATAGTGCAATAAACAATTTAATATTATAGCTATATTTATGTATTTATAATTGCAAATTGTGCCGATTGTCACTTTCGGTCATCGACATCGACATTAGAAATATATAAATTCTCATTCTCATGTTATCATAGTTTATTATGTTTGTTGGAGGGGTGATTGTATGTGATTGGTTACCTTTTACAATGACAATTAACTGGTGAACAGTCTATATGCCTACTATTGATGGCAGTGTATACACGTTGATTGATAATCATAGCCGGCGATAATGTGCAATGAATAAGGAAAGAAATCTGTTCTTTGTCGGGCCCGTTCTTTGTATAATATTTTAATCATTAAATACCACTTTATGGTTGCGAAATCAAATAATTATTAAAATATACCATATTATTATGTAAGATGGCCAGCAGTCTGATTTTAAATGATCTTGGGTTTTTTTGTGTAAAATAACTATTTCAACCCCTCGATGGGTATCGTCAGGCGGTGGCAACAACAAAACGTTATTACAGATGTCCCCGCTATATTTTTTTTTACATGAAAATCAAATTACTTCCAATAATTTTGCGCAAAAATGCGCTACCCGACGATTAGTTTGTAAAGGAATTCAAATTAACTGTCAAGCATTCTACACACAAAGGCGCTACCTGACGAGGTAACGAGACACTTGGCAGTTAATTTTAATTCCGTTACAAACCTATTATTAAAACTTACAAATATTTAAAAAATGTTGCATAAGAAAAGAAAAAGCAAGATATAACCAAATAATAGTGTGCGAAGGAATTCAAATTAACTGCCAAACATTCTACGCACAAAGGCGCTACACTGACGATGTAACGAGACATTAAATTAAAACTGGACCGAACGCCCGTGGCCAGTAGATTTTTGATCGGGCCAGTAAAAATTTAAAAAGCACAAGTCCGGCTGGCTTGTGGAAAATTTTAAAACTTTCAACCGTTTTTATTCCAAATCACTCGAGAATGAAAGATAAATATACGCCTTTTTTTCAAAATATTATGTGGAAGACACTTTTTCCTTTACAAGGTCATGCGATCTGGCGTGAAACCGCGATGGGGTTCTCGATTGAAACATCAGTCGTGGCTCGAAATGTTCGCCTATCTTGTCGCCGACAGGCGAATTTTACGTCTGACAGGGGCGAATTTTACGTCTGACAGGGGCGAATTTTACGTCTGACAGGGGCGAATTTTACGTCTGACAGGTAGCAAGAAAAACTATTTTATGTTCAGTAAACTTACTTGAGACCACAATACCTACGTCTACGCCATGTACATTTAATAATTATTCATTTCTAAATGCAAGAATAAAACTCGGAAATACCGCGAAAAGCCGCCATTTGCATTGTTTCCATTGCGCACTGTCGTACAGTTATTCGCACAGTTGGAAGTAGCCAATTTTATAACAATAAATTTCACACCATCCACGCTTGTATTCATCTGTTTAACACTAGTTTATAGCATTATGAATTACTGTCTAAATAAATTATAACGCATCCCCAAGTCATGTGACCTACTTATTCTACAATAACGACCCCACAGTAAATATCTGGAATGGAAATGCACACGGCTCGTTGTCTAGTGTATTTAATCATTTAAAAAATTGAAAACAATGTCCATAAATAAAGGCTATAAATAATTTACTAGAAAATTTGACAAAATCAATAATTAGGTCAGGAAATATAAATTATATACATATAATTTGTAGCGTAAAGATAGACATGGATGTGAGAAAGGAATTCCAGGGGGCGTTACCTGTCCTCCGCACGCGGTACATGTAAATATGCAACAACAGGTGTCAAGTCGTGTTTTGATATTAGATTTATTACGGATATTTAAGAATCTGAATTCTACCCCTCAACGGCGAAGTATTCAATTTAGCACGGAAGTTTGGCACCATGATACTTGGAGAAATTTACGTGGATACGGATTATAGAATTGCACGAATCTGGGTGTCGCCGAAGCAAAGCAGATTCGCGGACTTTCAAGAATTTTTAGGCATTCCCATAGGTTTCATATTTTGATATTTATATGGAACAATGTACGTAAAGAGTGTTTGTGTACCTACATGTATGGATATGTGTGATGTGACTGGTCTTTGATAATTTAGAGTTACAAGTTAGTTACTGAAGCGACATGTATGAAGAAAAGCTACCTGTGCAACTAATGTTTTACAATTTGGGTTTCGTGCTAATATTTTCTTTTGTTTTTTGAATTGGCCAATTTCGAATAAATTAATGAACTGCATTTTTATACGCCCACATTTTCATGTGGACGTATATTGTTGTCGCCCCTATCCGTCCGTCCGTCCGTCCACAATTGTTTATGAACAGTCTACAGGTCACAATTTTTATCCGATTTCAATGAAACTTGAAATATAGGTTTATCACCCTACGATCTCGGTTCCTTTCGATATTGGCATCTATCGGACCATAACTTCATGGATTATGGCCCCTGATTGTACGAAAAATCACGTTTTTGGCTTGTGAACACTGTAGAGGATACAATTTTTATCCGATTTTGTTGAAACTTGAAATGTAAGTTTATAACCCAAAGATCTCGGTTCCTTTCGATATTCGCGCATATCGGACCGTAACTTCCTGAATTATGGCCCCTGATTGTACGCAAAAACGCGTTTTTGGCTTGTGGACCCTATAGAGGTCATAATTTTTAACCGATTTAAAAAAAACGTATTATTATATCACCGTTAATCCCTAAGGAGGGTTGAGTTCGAATTTCGTAAAAAACGGCCCAAAACTGACAGACAAAATGGCCGCCGTTCGTTCTCAAATAGCGTAAAAATATGGTATATCAAGGTTGTGGTCCCTATAGAGGTCACAATTTTTATCCGATTTTGTTGAAACTTGAAATGTAAGTTTATAACCCAAAGATCTCGGTTCCTTTCGATATTGGCGCATATCGGACCGTAACTTCCTGAATTATGGCCCCTGATTGTACGCAAAAACGCGTTTTTTGGCTTGTGGACCCTATAGAGGTCATAATTTTTATCCGATTTAAAAAAACGTATTACTATATCACCGTTAAACCCTAAGGACGGTTGAGTTCGAATTTCGTAAAAAACGGCCCAAAACTGACAGACAAAATGGCCGCCGTTCGTTCTCAAATAGCGTAAAAATATGGTATATCAAGGTTGTGGACCCTATAGAGGTCACAAATTTTATCCGATTTTGTTGAAACTTGAATTGTAAGTTTATAACCCAAAGATCTCGGTTCCTGTCAATATTCGCGCATATCGGACCGTAACTTCCTAAATTATGGCCCCTGATTGTACGAAAAATCACGTTTTTAGCTTGTGGACCCTATAGAGGTCATAATTTTTATCCGATTTAAAAAAACGTATTATTATATCACCGTTAAACCCTAAGAACGGTTGAGTTCGAATTTCGTAAAAAAACGGCCCAAAACTGACAGACAAAATGGCCGCCGTTCGTTCTCAAATAGCGTAAAAATATGGTATATCAAGGTTGTGGACCCTATAGAGGTCACAAATTTTATCCGATTTTGTTGAAACTTGAATTGTAAGTTTATAACCCAAAGATCTCGGTTCCTGTCAATATTCGCGCATATCGGACCGTAACTTCCTAAATTATGGCCCCTGATTGTACGAAAAATCACGTTTTTAGCTTGTGGACCCTATAGAGGTCATAATTTTTATCCGATTTAAAAAAACATATTATTATATCACCGTTAAACCCTACGGACGGTTGAGTTCGAATTTCGTAAAAAACGGCCCAAAACTGACAGACAAAATGGCCGCCGTTCGTTCTCAAATAGCGTAAAAATATGGTATATCAAGGTTGTGGACCCTATAGAGGTCACAATTTTTATCCGATTTTGTTGAAACTTGAAATGTAAGTTTATAACCCAAAGATCTCGGTTCCTGTCAATATTCGCGCATATCGGACCGTAACTTCCTAAATTATGGCCCCTGATTGTACGAAAAATCGCGTTTTTAGCTTGTGGACCCTATAGAAGTCATAATTTTTATCCGATTTAAAAAAACGTATTATTATATCACTGTTACACCCTAAGGACGACTGAGTTCGAATTTCGTGAAAATCGGCCCAAAACTGACAAACAAAATGGTCGCCCCTCGTTCTCAAATTGCGTAAAAATATGGTATATCAAGGTTGTGGACCCTATAGAGGTCACAATTTTTATCCGATTTTGTTGAAACTTGAAATGTAAGTTTATAACTCAAAGATCTTGGTTCCTTTTGATATTTGCGCATATCGAATTGTAATTTCCTGAATTATGGCCCTTGATTGTATGAAAAATCACTTTCGATTTAGCTTGTTTTCTATCCATCTCTCGAAAATGTGGGCGTATCCTGCCTGGCAGCCGCTAGTTATACATGTATATACATATTACAGATACAAAGAACTAAAACATTCTTTTCATAAACATTCAATATTGGAAATTTTGCCGTTTCTTAATAAGTCTATACGGTGCGTGATCCACGACTCCACGTGCTGTATTTGATTCTGAGCGGTAAATTTTACCCGCATGTTATTGTTATAAAATCGTTTTTGACTTACTATAAATTGATTTGACAGTTGTATTCAACCTTTCCTTTCAACTTATTTCCGAATCCGAGATGTCACGTGCCCGAGTCTGAAATCGTCAAGTCCATATTTTTTTGAGTCCGAAATGACATGGAATCTTGCTTTCCAGGTCCGCTCTTCATTAACGAGATTCGAAAAATTAACGTGAAAATCCATTATATTTGTATTCAAGAGAATAAAGAATTTATTACAAAAGTTGTATTACTACTTCTGATTTTTTGGGCCAGTGAAATTGGGTCCGGGCTTGTAAAAAATTGTAATCTACTGGCCCGAATGGCTTGTGAATTCAGATCTGAAAGTTATTGACTGGGCCGACTTGGCATTTAATTTTAATTCCGTTACAAACCTATTATTAAAACTTACAAATATTTAAAAATGTTGCACAAGAAAAGAAAAGGCAAGATATAACCAAATAATAGTCTGTAAAGTAATTCAAATTAACTGACAAACATTCTACGCACAAAGGTGCTACCTGACGAGGTAACGAGACACTTGGCAGTTAAATTTTAATTCCGTTACAAACCTATTATTAAAACTTGCAAATATGTTGAAATTGGATTCAGGTGTTTATATGTTTTCAACGCGAATTCCGGTGATTTTATGTGTTTTAAAGTAATTCAATATTAATATTAATGGAAAATATAAGTAAATAGGAAGATTGTACGGGCGAATTCTGATATCTCTAAGTGAATTCCGGTGTTTGTAAGTGAATTCCGGTGTATGGATTTGGTCAAATAATATTGTAAGTTAAAATTAGGACTAAAATGCTGATAAAAGAGGCTTTTTGATGAATTACAAATAGGTTCTACACATACATGTAATTGTTTTAAAACATCTCAAATTTGACGAGTTACGAGATTTTCTCCACATATGTCGAGGAATCTCCCTTTATTGGTCAAAATATCGGATTTACAAATCATATTAAATGTAAATATTGTCATTGTATAAAGTGACAAATAACATACAATCACCACATAATAAACTATCATAAACTATTATTTAAATTGATTTCATTTATTTATTTCAAATCAAGTTACGATGTCGATGACAGAAAGTGACAATCGACACAATTTGCAAGTATTAAATTGTTTATTGCACTTTTATCACACAATAATACTTTCTACAGTAGATATCGCTTGTGTGATATATTTCATAATCTACTGCAATATCTCCTTTACATGAATTTGATTGGTCAGTTGAAAAGGAACTACTTTATTTTCAAAGAACAGTTCATTTCTTATTAAAAGTAACTTCTTTTTTTTTTTTATCAAAAATGAACTATTGTTATTCAATTGACATTGATGGAAACACTGGTTCAATATAAAGGACTTTGCTTTGGTTGAATTGCTGTCAGAATATAATTTATTGTTATTCAATTGACATTGATGGAAACACTGGTTCAATATAAAGGACTTTGCTTTGGTTGAATTGCTGTCAGAATATAATTTATCACTACGCAGTAATGTTCAGTAAAAGTGAAATCTACAGCAAAGAATTATATTTATCTATTTGTGCATGTAAGAAGGGATTGGGTGATAAAGAAAATCTCCTACTCGTCTTTTTTGATATCAAAAAATCAAAAAAGACTGGTAGGAGATTCTCTATATATATACCATAATATGTTTCATGCATATAATTACTGTTTTAATAAACTATTAATCAATCTCTAATTACAATACATTACAACGAATTGCAACGAAAGTATACATAAGTTTCTTGTCAACAAAAATCACATACACGTGTTATCTCCCGTGAACCTCCGATTTGAACAAAAACCAGTGACGCTTCTTAACTTAAACTCATACTAAATTGTTATTTTGTGTTTCCACAGTCAATATTTTTGAAGTTATTGGTTGTTATTTTGGAGTTATTGGGTAACTCGACGTAAATTGTTTTTTAGTGTTATTTTGGAGTTCGGCCTATATTGGGTAATACGACGCGCCCTACGTTATCATAACCATGATGCATATATATGAAATGAATTCCGGTAGTCTTTCAAATAAATATACCCGCAGGGCCTTTATTTGGCCCGTGGGGATATCAAAATAGTAATTCGTTACATTATAATGTATTATACATTTAAAATAAATTAGTTTTGTGGGAGGAATCGGGGGTTTTCGAAGTGAATTCCGGTGATTATATGTGTTTTCCGGTGATTGTAAATGAATTCCGGTGATTAGTCGGGCCCGATAAAGACTGTTTCATTTCATTCCAATTATGGTGTGTCTTCAATGGTTTCAAAGCGCGGACGTTTGTTTTTCATTTTGTAAGCTCACTTCAATGGCTAAACATTGTGTTTTGTTAACCGCAGCTTTCCACACTGATCAGAGTGAAGTTTCGCCAGGCCGCTACAATTACTGATAAGGATGACATCGATGCGACTTAATGAGTCCCAAATATTAACTGTTTTCTTCCGTCAAATTAAATTCTAAAATATTTTTTTTCATTTATTAGAAAAATAAATAAAGACGTTTGAATTATTTGTAGGTAAAAATCATTTCCTATTTAGTGTAAATGGGTATTAAAATAAGTAAAATTCACCATTTAGCCCGAATCAGTAACGTTTTATGTAAACAATGCACGCGCTATTGAGCCAATGACTGACGCTGCGTGATGTGACGTCACGTGTCGAAACAATCATAAGTTACAGAGATATTAGAAGATCTCTGTGAAACAGATTGACAGCTTTCGACAATGAGGGTCAAGGTCATAAAACGTCCGCTCAGCGAAACGACAACTCATCCCAATATAAAAGACAACTCATCCCAATATAAAAGACTACTCATCCCAACTTTAAAACATGGGTTGAGTTATAAGACAAGTTATAAGACAACTCATCCCAACAAATTTAAGTGCTTGTTTTAATAAAATTGCTTTCTTTGAAGACCACTCAGACCAAAACCAATCTGATTTTGTTATCTTAAAGGGACAATAACACCCTGCTGGCTTGACAGCTCCAGAAAATAAATAAGTGTCCTACCGGTTGTGTAAATTATCCATTACATACTATTTTACTTGTCCAGAGGGTTCGAAAATATTTTTAAATCCAAGTCACATTTGAAAAGGTTTACGTTTGGCTTTTCAAATCATTTAGTTGAATTTTTCCAATTTTTTAAATTAGGTGTGTTAAGATGAAATTGGTATCATCAATTAATTGGAATACTGTAAAATAGTACAATTTGTTGACCAGAATAAAGATTGGGACATATTATTCAGTTACAACAAGAGTGGTATTGTTGTTTTAATCAAATTGATATTGTTGTTTTAATCAAATTGATATTGTTGTTGTAATTATTTGATGATTACTCTTTGTATTACTGTTTTAGTACTTTGTTGTTTTAACAGATTGGTAGTTGTGTTTTGTTTTATTTTTTCATCATGAAGCACTTCAAAGACAATTAATTAACAAAACATCGATTAATTAAACTGAGTAGTAGTATTCCAGTATCATTTTTCAAAATGTCTGATAGCTGTATAGTTTGTGAGTCAGTTGTTCGCCCAAGACCGGAGGCTGTTCAGTGCGACGGATGTGAACGATGGCAGCACAGAACTTGTAATACTGGTAAGACTTTAATGTTATTTTTTTAAATTCAACAATATTGTATTAAATTCAACAATATTGGACTACATTTTGGACAACTGGATAACAACCCAAATTAAGATGGTATCGGATGGGAAATTACGAAGGCACCAGCAAAAACAGACAAGAACAACGCAATTCAAATTATTTCAACCGTGGCATTCATACACAGACCAGACTATTAGTACCAACCAGTTACTAAAGAGATGTGGGGGAATTTATGGACCTAACTGAAGGACAAATTTACAAAATGGCTAACCTACTGAATGACATACTGACAAAAGAAAAAACATATTTATAAAAATGTATTAATTGATCATGATATAATAAAATGTATTATTTAATAAATTGTTGATGTAATAAATAATTTAATATTATTATTTTTATAAATTGTTGATCTAATAAATTCTTATATAAATTGTTGATATAATAAATTTTTATATTACTGATTAATTTAATAAATAAAAAAAAAATCAATATTTGTTGCGGTATTTATTTGTAACTTGGAATGATTATTGGGTTTTTTTAAAGTTGGGATGAGTTGTCTTCTAACTTGGGGTGAGTTGTCTTTTGACTGGGAATGAGCTGTCTTCTAACTTGGGATGAGTTGGGGGATCACGTGGCTAAGTGGGTAAGACGCTAGCTCGCTAGCCTGGAGGTCGGGTGTTCGATCCCTGCATTGGCCGAGAAAGTTCATCCAGATTTTCCGGCGTGGTTCTCCCTTGTCAGTGATGCAGGACGGAGGGGCTGACAAGGAAAGCTGTCTAGTCGTTCGGATGGGACGAAAAACCGAGGTCCCCGTGTACACATTGGCGTACACGTAAAAGATCCCTTGGCCAGTTGGAATTCGATATAAGAGTAGGCCGTAGTGCCGCTGTCCGGGCAAAATTTCCCTCATAGCACACTGTATGGCGTATGCCCGTCTTCATTAGCTCATGTTAGGAGCAGAACAGTAGGACGTTAAACTCTATTTCATTTCATGGGATGAGTTGTCTTTTTATTGGGATGAGTTGTCTGGAATGAGTTGTCTTTGGGATGAGTTGTCTGGAATGAGTTGTCTTTGGGATGAGTTGTCAGGTATTCGCTGACTTCAGCCCAATGTTAGTTATCTCCCTTGTAGGTACGTCATTATTTGGCGGGAAATTCTAATAGAGGATGTTTACATTTTATTTCGCTGAAATTATTATTGATTCTACCATTACCAACCTGACGGAGTAAACTCGTTTCTGTAATATACTACTCTGGTGAATTGAGGTGGTAGGTGGTGTAGTGGTGTAGTAGAGTATACACGTAAATTTAACTTTATGAAGTTTATGGCCTGGTAAGTAAGTCATTCCTATTTTGCAAATGCAAAAACTTTTGGCAGTGGATATTTAACCGTATACGGCACTTTACTTTATTTACTAATTTGCCGTACACTTCCGTTTAACATGCGCAGTTCTTTGATACCTGGAATTAACAGTTTTCCCTTGGCAATGCCGTCTGACATAACCCTAACCCAACAGTTCTATTTGTTTTTTGTCTAACATTGCTTCTTTTTCCGTTTCTTAATAAAGGAACGAAATAGCCATACTAAATTAATACTTGAATTTCTATGGTAGAAACTGGAGAATTATTTTTAAAAGAAAATAAGATAATAGGGTATATGTGTGTAATTTCGACCACTTTAGATTTGACGTCATTTATTTCGCCAACAACGCCATTACTCGATTATCCAGGCTTGATTTAGAATTGAAACATCAGACTAAATTCGCCTCTTTTACAAGAAAACGGCATTTAAATGGAGTAACCCCCCCCTTGGTGCATATTCAACCACGTTTGGGGGAAATTCGACCGCCACCAATTTGTAATTTACCGACATGGGGGGAAATTCGACCACATGACCAAATTAATAAAAATTCAAACACTACGCATAATAAATGGCAAGCTGTTTGTTTTGGTATAAATATTTTAAAAATAATACTTGCAGGTCCGTTCTAAGAATTTTCATCCTGTCCCTAATTAAACAATAATTGTTATATAAATAGAACCTTAGGCCACGTGTACTGGTTATTAAAATGTTAATATTATTGCGTACTAAATATGCAGGGATCGGGCCAATCCAACAATGACTCAAGTTATAACCAGAAGTATCAAAGTCAACATCAGTTAATTCGTTTAGGGACAAATTTAATCCATTTCACATAATCAACATCTGGGAATTACGTTCATTTAATCAAAAGGCTATATCTGGGAATGAATAAATTACGAATATATAATTTAACAATTAAAAAAACACATTTCATTAGATTAATATCTTGGAATCAATAAGTTAAAATTCATTTTGAAATTCATAAACACAGTTCATTTCATTGACAAGATACTAATTTATAATTATGGAGAACATTCATGACAATAAAATGGTACATAAATGGGGATAAAATGGTTATAACCAGAAGTATCAAAGTCAACATCAGTTAATTCGTTTAGGGACAAATTTAATCCATTTCATATAATCAACATCTGGGAATTACGTTCATTTAATCAAAAGGCTATATCTGGGAATGAATAAATTACGAATATATATACAATAAATTTCATTTGATTAATATCTTGGAATCAATAAGTTAAAATTCATTTTGAAATTCATAAACACAGTTCATGTCATTGACAAGATACTAATTTATAATTATGGAGAACATTCATGGCAATAAAATGGTACATCAAGATCGAAATCATTTTCGTGTGTTGTTGGGACACAATCTTGGTGCATCCAGCGAAAACATTTATCGCAGCCAATCCAGTCGGGTTCGTCATCTGGACTGTCGTCGTCGTACTCAATAAGACAAATAAAACATTCATTTTCATTAAATGACTTGGACATGGGTTTGCATTTAGATTTTAGTTGTTTTTCTCGGTTTCTTTTCTCTTTTTCCTGTTCTTTTAGAATTTTTTTTTCTTTCCTTTCATCTTTTTCTTTTCTCAACTTTTCTTTTAATGCGTCTGTTTTATTTTGTAACACTTGGTCGGACGTAAGAAGCCTATGACAGGTAATTTGTTTCGATTTATTCTTTTTGGGTACAGATTGTCCACAAGATGGTATGTTGAATATGTTGGACAGCGTTTCTTCCCACGTTGTTGGTATCTCGGTTTCGTCCTCAGATATGATATGATTTAACAGAGATTGTGCGTTTAATTCCTTTGGTTGTTCGTTTGTTGTTATTGGAACTGTTTCGTCATTTTGTATAAAATCATTCATCATGGTTGACATTGCACTGTCGAAAGACAGGTTTACAATGGGGGGATCAGCTGTGTTTATATTTTCCAAATTATCTATTGTCAATTCTGTTGCATTGGTTGGTGTGTATGGCTTGTTATATACTTCGGATGGCATATACAGCTTGTCGGACAAAATGCTGGGATTGAAGGGTGAAATGCCCGTGGACCGAAATGAGCTCAATATGTTTGTTGGTGTCATGGTCTTGTTCCAGGCAGCATTAATGATTCTCGGCCAAGTTGTTTTGTCAATTATGTGATTTGGATGGTCAGCCATGAATTCCGTACATAATCTGTTGTAACTGTTTTGCAGAGGTCCGAATATGGCTGAAGGTGGTGAGTGGTATGTGGGGGTAGGGCCAATATGTATATATCATTTGCCCTGGCCTTGACGAGTAACTCTGTTACTTCGTGGGAGCCATGCGAATCTAAAATTAATAATTGAGGCCGATCTGGACCGCAGTGTTTAAGAAACACATTATTGAACCACTCCTGGCCTAGGATATCATTCATCCAGGCCCTCTCCTGGTAAGTCCAAATAGTGCCATTAGGTGCGTCTAGGGTAGCAAACCCGTTCAAACATCTGTTTGTTTTGCCTTTCACTATAAACATTGGTGGCATGCATGCACCTGCTGCGTTTATGCAGCCTAAAACAGTTATGTTTTCTCTGTTGTTTGTGGTTCTTCCAGGTAAATTTTTTGTCCCCTTCCTGGCAATTACCTTGACCGGGTCATGCTCGTACGACATGCCCGTCTCGTCACAATTCCATATTCTGCCTGGATGTTCCTTCAGGTCGATGTCAGAAATTATTTTACCAAGGTCTTGGAAATATTTATGGACAACTACTTTATTTAGCATCCGAGACCTAGATGTGGATAACTTCTCT
This sequence comes from Patella vulgata, assembly GCF_932274485.2. Lineage (NCBI taxonomy): Eukaryota > Metazoa > Mollusca > Gastropoda > Patellidae > Patella > Patella vulgata. The sequence continues at coordinate 36,499,189 of NC_065883.2, forward strand.
GGCTTCTGTAAGGTTACCTCTGGGAAGCGGCTTTTAAACCCCCTCCACCAGGCATTACCCGGAATACCTTTGTTAAATGGTGTTTGTGTATTTGTTAATTTAACATAACGTGCAACTTTCAGCAGGAGTTGTCTTTTTGTCACCCCGAAACCCTTCTCAGAAGCATCTAAAACTTTTTTGACTATTTCCTCTTCAATTTTCCGGGGGAGGGCAGTGGGTTTACCCGGCACAGCATTCGGGCAAATCCTTCCTGACACATGGTCAATTATTGTGGTTTTGGGTATATTAAATTTTTTGCTAGCCTTTCGGTATGATAGGCCATTCCTGACAGATTTTACGGCGTCTTCTAAAGTTTTTGAGTCATATCTCATATAAATATTTTTAGATTTGCGGGGCATCCTGAAATGTAAAATAAATGTTTATTGTCCCCCGCCTTTCGAAGAAAGCAGGGGACTATTAAAATGGGTTCGTCCGTCTGTCTGTCTGTCTGTCTGTCTGTCTGTCCGTCTGTCTGTCCGTCACACTTTTTGGGACACAATAACTCTCTTCCTAATTGAGCTAGAATGTTCAAACTTGGTGTATGTGTTTATTAGGTCAATGCCTTGATGGAGTTCGAAGATGAGCATTTTCCGCTTAGGGTAAGCAGAGATAAGCAATTTGATTGGTTGATGCTTTGGGACACGATAACTCTCTTCCTAATTGGGCTAGAATGTTCAAACTTGGTGTATGTGTTGATTAGGTCAATGCCTTGATGGAGTTCGAAGATGAGCATTTTCCGCTTAGGGTAAGCAGAGATAAGCAATTTGATTGGTTGATGCTTTGGGACACGATAACTTTTAATTGAGCTAGAATGTTCAAACTTGGTGTATGTGTTTATTAGGTCAATGCCTTGATGGAGTTCGAAGATGAGCATTTTCCGCTTAGGGTTAGCAGAGATAAGCAATTTGATTGGTTGATACTTTGGGGCACGATAACTCTCTTCCTAATTGAGCTAGAATGTTCAAACTTGGTGTATGTGTTGATTAGGTCAATGCCTTGATGGAGTTCGAAGATGAGCATTTTCCGCTTAGGGTAAGCAGAGATAAGCAATTTGATTGGTTGATGCTTTGGGACACGATAACTTTAGTTCTAATTAAGTGAGATTGATGAAACTTGGTGTATAGATTTATTATATGAATACCTTAACTAAGTTCGATAATGAACATTTTTTGCTGAGGGTAAGCAGAGTGATAAGCAATTTGATTGGTAGAAACTTTGGAACACAATAACTCTCCTTCTAATTGAGGTAGAATGTTCAAACTTGGCATAGGTGTCTATTAGGTGAATGTTTAAACTTGATGTATATGTAGATGTTCATTAGGTGAATGTCTTGACTGAGTTCAATAATTAACATTTCGAGCTGAAGCTAAGCAGAGCTAATCGATTTCATTTGTCGATGGTTTGGGACAAGATAATCTTGATTCTATCTGATAGAGAGTGATGAAACTTAGTGAAAAAAATAAATGTGCGATTAATTAATATGTGTCATCTATTTATTTTGCAATTTCGGCGGGGGACATCAGCCTCACTGTTGGCTTGTTTATTACTTTATTAGGTAATATTATTAACCTTTGCCTATTACATATAAATTTTATTAATAGCTAACACATAGATTATTAATAAATGTCCATAATTTTCTAATTCATTTAAGGATTATTTTCCTCAAAAGTGGACTAATAAGAAATGAATATTTTACATTTTAGCCTACATGTATAACGATTATTTCCCCAGACACTGTATAATCAATAAAAAGACCCTAATATTTACCTGCTGATATATATTAATTATGATTGGTCGTTGTACTTTATAGTGGGCGTTGAAAAAACTTGACAAACACTGTATATTCAAATATAGGCTATTCAATCAAAATACACTAGGCCCTATAATTATAAATTTATTATTATTGTTATTATTAATTATCTATTATCGGTAAAAAAAAAAGTAACATTTAATGAATAAAATACGTGATCAGAAGGCCGGTCGAATTTCCCCCACCCCCAAAAGTAAGTTGGTCATAATTCGACCACTTGACCATTTTTGTCATAAAACTGAATTAAATGTTTGTTTTTGATTAAAAATTATTCAGGTTACATCCCACTTAATAATCTAAACCTTACAAATCAATAAAAAGACCCTAATATTTACCTGCTGATGTATGATTGGTCGTTGTACTTGATGGTGGGCGTTGAAAAAACTTGACAGTACGCGATGCTCCTTCACGATAGGCCAGACGTCAAACTTCGCGGTAAACAAAGACAACGATTTCTGATTGGATGCATATATCATGTGACAAATAACGTGACCGGAACAATAACAAAGCGCATTATCCAGGCGGAAAAGCAAATGTCGGTCGACATATCGCTACAGACACGCTTTTTGTAAGCGGTCGAAATTAGACCATAGGTCGAAATTACACACATATACCCTAAATGTAAATTGTAGAAAAGCATTTAGAATATTATTCTATTTTGGTCGAGGGTGCATTTCTGCGAATTTTGGTTTTTAATTAAGTACTAAGACTGTCAGTGGTTTATGTTTTTCCCGTAAAATCGTGCTTCGATCTGCGCCGAACTTGAAAGACGAGTTACCAAAATGGCGGAATATAGGCCTATCTGTACTTTCCGCCATTTTGAATCAGAAACGATGTACGGTAAAATAGCAGAAGTAGATACTTTGCCGTATACGGTTAAATATCCACTTCGAAAACTTTTTTAAATTTTTGAATCTGACTAAAATTGAATATTTACTAGTTTTCCACCCCCCCCCCCCCTCCCATTTAAGCAACCAAAAAATTTTTCAAAATCGAATAAGAAGAATGTTATTGCACTTTTATGGGAGCAGGTCGTTTCATCCCACGAACGTTTCACCCCAGGCTGTTTCATCCGTTTTGTTTCATCCCAAATTTATACGGGTCGTTTCATCCCACTTATATCGGGTCACTTCATCCCACTACAAATTAAAAAACAGGTATTACTTATTTTTAATATTTTATTCACACATTAATAACAATCAGTGACTTTTCTTCCAATAAATTATGTGGTATTTCATTTACGGCTGATAACAATCAGTGACTTTTCTACCAATAAATTATGTGGTATTTCATTATAGTTTATTTATTATATAACATAAAATAAATATAATTATAGTTTATTTATTATAAAACATAAATATAATCATAGTATATTGGGGATGGTTCTGTTGGTCGATGCTTTTATCTATATCTATTTGCCACTCTTTTCAACAGCATGGGATTGGGCACCCGTACATCGGTTAAACATGAATAGTGTCCAACTTCTTCCTTTGCATACACTTTAGCTTATTTTCCGAAATAACACCAATTCGCGACACCAATTTCACTAAAATTACATCACTTACAATTGAGCGATGCTCATAGAAAAAACTCGGTGAACTAATCTAAAATCATAACGGCAATTAACTAACAATACAGATACTTTACTACAAAAACATCGGTGAACTGACCTAATTGGTCGCGATCGATAATCAATAAAAATCGACGAGTAAAACTTATATATTCCATACATTATTGTTTATTTAACAATAAGTAAGTGTTTAACAGTTTATTTAACGATAAGTACAACTCAGTTAATTGACTGCTATTATAATAACAAGGGGATGAAACAGCCCAATAAAATATTAGGTTGGGATGAAACAGCCCGGGGTGAAACGGTTGTGGGATGAACTGACCTGCCCCGCATCCCACTTTTATGACCCCAAATTGATCGATGTCAGTACAATTGTTAGAAATGGTTCCACTACTGATGTCTTCCGCCTTACTTCTACGCCTACAGAGTTCCTTTTTGCAAGTTTTTTTAGTCAAATGACTACAAAAAGGTTACTGGCCTATAGCTCCCTTAATTTACACATAAACTGACCCAAAACAGTACTGCACATAGCTTAACATATAATAAATCAATTCCCATTGAAATAAAGGTTAAGCCTTACCGCATAATTATATGATTTGATGAAACCCAACTTCTCTAAGCGAAATTTCAACTAGCCGGTGTCATGGCGGCTTGCGTAATACATGTACGTCATTACAAGTAACATCGCTATGCAAATGTAGAACGCATAACCACAAAGAAAAACTGTTCAGTAACTATTTTAGAGGTCCAGTCTTCACTATTTGTCATAGAATTACTTATTCCAATACAAACTGTTATGATATGTGTTGACAATTGTGCGTTTGAACCTATTTGAACTTGGGTAAGGAGTCTTAGACTGTATCAATTGTAACGTTAAACAATTTGCAAAAAAAGTGACCGAAGACAATTTCTCAGCCACCATATTGAAGATATATGCATCAAATTTTCAGGAAACATCCTTCCAACCATTAACTATTTATTGGAATTTTTAAATTTGGGCTATATAATTTATTTCCTTTGATATACATGTAGGGGTCTTTCTATGAAAAAATACGTTTACTAAGTTTCAGTGACGAGCGCTATTTTTGCCTTTCCTGATAATTTTATTTTTTCAAAATACAAGAAATAAATAAGTCGTTAATACGTTTCTGAATGTCCAAACCACGCTTGACACAAACTCTGTTTTTGTCTCAACACGAAAAGCGCAAAGTCATCGATGTTGGTCTTCATACAACTTCCCTATGTCGCTGAACAAAAACAACACATTTTATGGTCAATTTTTTTTTGACATTGATAACAAGCGGTTGCCATTCAAGATACGCCACATTTTGTAAGGGATGGACAGAGAACAAGATCAAAAAAGAAGTGATTTTTCGTACAATTAAGGGCCATAATTTAGGAATTTACGACCCGATATGCATGAATATTGAAAGGAACCAAGATCTTTGTGTTGCAAACATGTATTTCAAGTTTCATCAAAATCGGATCAAAATTGTGTCCTCTCTCTAGAGGGTCCAAAACCTTGATATATATTTACAATATTTGCGTAGGAGGGTCAGCCATTTTGTCCGGCAGTTTTGGTCCGATTTGTACAAAATTCAGACTCAACCATCATAAGGGTGTAACCAGTGATATATTGAAACATTTTTTTAAATCGGATAAAAATTGTGACATCTAGAAATCTCACATCCTAAAAACGTGATTTTTCCTACAATCAGGGGGCCATAATTCAGGAAGTTACGATCCAATATGCTCAAATATCGAAAGCAACCAAGATCTTTGGCTAAAAACATGCATTTTAAGTTCCATCAAAATCAGATCAAAATTGTGACCTCCAGAGGGTCAACAACCTTAACATACCAGATGTTTACACTATTTGCGTACAAGGGGCGGCCATTTTGTCGGGCAGTTTTGGTCCGATTTTCGAACTCAACCTTCATTACTGTGTAACAGTGATATATTCAAACAGTGTTTTAAATCAGATTATTATTGTAACCTCTAGAGCGAACCCAAGCTAAAAATGTGATTTTCCGTACAATCAGGGGCCATAATTCATGACATTATGGTCCGATATGCGCGAATATCAAAAGTGATCAAGATCTGTGGGTTATAAACATGCATTTCAAGTTTCATCAAAATCAGATGAGAATTGTGACCTCCAGAGGGTCCACAACCCTGATACACTATATTTTAACACTATTTGCGAACGAAGGGCGGCCATTTTGTCAGTTTTGGTCCGATTTTTACAAAATTCGAATTCAACCATCCTTAGGGTGTAACAGTGATATATTGTAACAATTTGTAACGGTTTTTTAAATCGGATAAAAATTGTGACCTCTATGAGGTCCACAAGCTAAAAACGCGATTTTTCGTACAATCAGGGGCCATAATTCAGGAAGTTATGGTCCGATATGCGCAAATATCTAAAGGAACCGAGACCTGTGGGTTATAAACATGCATTTCAAGTTTCATCAAAATCAGATGAAAATTGTAACCTCCAGAGGGTCCACAACCCTGATACACAATATTTTGACACTATTTGCGATCGAAGGGCGGCCATTGTGTCCGTCAGTTTCGGTCCGATTTTTACGAAATTCGAACTCAACCATCCTTTGGGTGTACAGTCCTGGGTCTGTAGTGACACAGACTTCACTCAAATTTGAAAACAATCAGGAATACAACCCAAAGAAACCATTGTGTAATGCCAGCATGAGTCATGGTCTGCTATATGCTACAAGAAATAAAATTCAATTAAACAAGTAACCACATTGGTGAAATGTATAAAAAAATAGTCTAAATCTAAATCAGTCAAGAAACGTTTCAGTATTCAGTGGAATCGAGATATATCAAATACATGATGTAGGGTACATGTTCCATCGGTCACAAAAACAAAACTGAATACAAAGAAGCGAATAGGGAATGTAGACTGTCTTGAAAGACAGCCGTCTGCTGACTGAGTGGCATGACGTTATTTTAGGAATGACGTCATAACTTAGAAGGTGATAAAAAATCACAAAAGGGCGATAATCCAGATAAAATAACGTTAAAAGCTTAATAAACTATAAGTTTTAGCGACTAATCGGAATTATTAAGTTAAGTAATTGTACAATTTATAATATATTAATATAATATCCCACACAAGAAATGCAAAAAAGGTACATGTATGCTGAAGAAATCGTACTATGTAAGTGTATTTATAAAGGCATAACAATAAGGGGGATAAATCAGACAGGGTTAGGTAACTACAGAAAATTTAATATAAAATTTGACTTGTATCATTATCCAATATGTAGTCAGTTATATACTTATAAGAAATGTCAAACTTGGTATGTTGAAGAAATGGAAGTTTTTAAATTTCTTTAAATGCTTAATTGTGTGCCGTCTTTGGCAGTGCATTAAACTAAAGAGATTTTATTTGAGAAAGAAATAGTTCTTTATTAGTACATATTGTCAAAAATCGTAATGCCTGTGAATAGAAAACACTATGTACATGTAGCGTGGTACATGTATCTGGTATGTTACTATAGATTGACGGGTATTTTACTACTTCAAAACCAAATTTGTCCGTTTTGTCGAAAATACTGACATTAAATTTATTGTTAATTATATTGATGTCCAGGTCAAGAACAGATGCATTTATAGTGCGATAATTTTCTTTATTTAATATTGTAGCCGAAAATGGAAATTTCTTGGATTCTGATTGGTCGAAAAGTGGCGTCGAATAAGTATAATAGTCCTCTAAATTTCCTGGGCGACTCACTGCTAACGAATATTTCTGGTTTGCTAGACTCTGTTTCAGTGTTTGCAGTGGCCAAAAATTCTACACCTCAAAACTTTATTCTAGGAAATCTTCATGAATTTTTTCTTGTATGTCATCAACAATGAAATTCAACCATTGGCTTATTGAAACACACACCTGAAACACACATAAAAAACAATGTTACTGAGTGTATTTGAAAGATAATAAGTAAATTTAATTTCAAGGTTGGTCTGACAATAATGGTTGCTATGGTCATTCTATCGTAATCAAACTGGTCAAAGTCAAAGATTTTCAACAAGTGAATAAAAATACTACAATTTATTGAACTCCGTATGGACCGTAATATATTTTTAAAAATATACAAGTCGGGCTGATACTGATATGAATAGGACAGAGACTAATTTTCATACACAGGCCAGGGTTTTTTGCGAAGAAAAGAAATCACATTCACAGCGTCGAAATGATAACGTAAACAAGCATAGCAACCACATGCGAACGCTACACAGCATATATCTACACGGTCACACAAGTGTATGGACATTTATCAAACATGATATGCAATTTATTTCGAACCTAGTCACTGCTGGAGTTCAAAATCATTTAAAAAGTACATAAAATACACTTACGATTTCTGTTTTGATCGTTAAAATTATCGCAGAGTGACCTCTCCAAACAGACATAATTAACCAGCCACTTAGTGAACCAAATAGAATGGAAATCAGTGTTTATCTTATTACATCACAGATATTTTCATGTCGTCAAAATTGTTTTCCTTGGTATTTACTTCATTAAAACCAAAAAAAGACCGTCAACTATCGCGAAAGAAAGAATTCCAAGAAAAATGTTTAATATTTTGGGCTACAATATCGATAAACACCGACTGTTTAGAATTATCGGACTGCTATTGTCCATTCGATACCGCTTAAAATTTTTCATTAGAGGCCTCTAATGATTTAAGCGGTATCAAATGGACAATAACTGTCCTCTAAATTCTAAACAGTCAGTGTTTATCTCCTAATTAGTTCAGGAGGATATATTTCACTTTTATATTTGTTGAAATTTCTGTTATCATTGATAGCCATGATAGGTGTTATGTCATCAATTTATCGGAAGGTAAAGTTTAGACTTTTAGCTACTTTGTAATCTGTTTTTCTTTTATGGTCTTGAAAATCAAATTCATATTTATATAAATGTGCATTTGCCATAAATGGGGCGGGGTCAGTTCCCATTGGTAAACCAATAGTTTGCTGTATTATCTGATCCCCAACCTCAAATATGGCATTGTCAATAAGGAAATGTATGATGTTTTGAAATTTTTCTTTATCAAAAACTACAGTTTTGAAATTTTTATACGCCCACATTTTCATGTGGATGTATATTGTCATCGCCCCTGTCTGTCCGTGAACAGTCTACAGGTCACAATTTTTACCTCGGTTCCTTTCGATATTGGCATGGATAAAAATTGTGACGTCTATAGGGTCCACAACCTTGATATACCATATTTTTACGCTATTTGAGAACGAACAGTGGCCATTTTGTCTGTCAGTTTTGGGCCGATTTTCACGAAATTTGAACTCAACCATCCTTAGGGTGTAACGGTGATATATAATAATACGGTATTTTAAATCGGATAAAAAATATGACCTCTATAGGGCCCACAAGTTAAAAACGCGATTTTTCGTACAATCAGGGGCCATAATTCAGGAAGTTAAGGTCCGATATGCGAGAATATCAAAAGGAAGCGAGATCTTTGGGTTATAAACTTACATTTCAAGTTTCAACAAAATCGGATAAAAATTGTGACCTCTATAGGGTCAACAACCTTGATATACCATATTTTTACGCTTTTCGAGAACGAAGGGCGGCCATTTTGTCTGACAGTTTTGGATCGATTTTCATGAAATTTGAACTCAACCATCCTTAGGGTGTAACGGTGATATAATAATACGTTTTTTTAGTTTCCTGTGAGTATATACTCATGGAACTTGGCTTTAAAGGGAGAGTTGGGAGGTAAAAATTTGTATACGACTGTAGGTGAATATTTAGGAATAGTACCTGGTATAGATTTAATTACTGATCGGTCTCTAAAGATTCTGTTCAATCCAATGTCATGTATATGTTTATCTGTAAAAAGGGTTTTACAAAACGTGTCCGTTTTTTTCTTATGCCCGTTATGAGGCTGTATTGAATGCTTAGGTGAAAATTTACTTTTTATCAAATCAGTTATAACATCGTAATATTGAGGAAGAAAACGTTCATTAAGTTGATTAGAATAGATGATATCCTGTATGAGGACACCAAGTTTCTTAGCTGTAGATCTTTTTCAAAGTTCAAAGTGTGTACAATTTGTCGAGCTAGGTTGAGTACACAAGCTGCCAGGACAATTCATCGGAAGTATGGCATTGACATACAGAATACAATTCATTCAAAATATTTTCTGGGTCTTTTTGAAATTTCGATATTTTTTATAAAACGTTTTTTATTTTGAAAATTATGATCAAGTTTTTTGTAACAATTTCTTGTAATCAAAGTGTTATCATCACGGTTACTATAATCAATGTTTTTAAATCTATCATTGTGACCATAAGGGAAAATGGTCTGTAATTTTATTATCCAAGTTTCTTCTGCGTGAGTTCTTTTTTTGTGTAACTGCAGGATCAATTTTGCCATTACTGAGGTGGGGGGTTGGATGGCTGAAGGGTTAGCGTGCGCGCGCTGTATCATAAAGTCTGTCATTGAGTCGACTGGCGTGGTTTCGAATCCGCGGTTGTACGTGGCAAGGAGTAGGGTCGCCTGTCCAACCTCGTGGGTTTTCTCCGGGTTCTCCGGTTTCCTCCCACTGCTAAAGACCCCTACGCGCAAGCGAATTATGTAAATAAAATTAAACCATATGTTAGTCCCGAAATGACCTAGTTTGTGTCGAGTGGACGTTAAACCCCATTTCTCTCTCGCTCTCATTACTGAAGTGTCCTGAACCAGGAAGTTTTTCAATTATTTGTACTCTGTATCCAAAATCCTTAGAGGGATTTTGTATAAAATGTTGATATAGTAGTTTGTGTGCGTGCTCAGATTTTCCTGCGGATCTATGATTATTAAACATTGTTTTACAAGATTTACTTGTTTCCCCAACACACTGTAATCTGCAGTAATTGCAGGTCAATAAATATACTATATTTTGCGTATTACAATTAAAGGACCTAAGTCCGTAACTCAAAATTCTCCAAAATCTTTGTAATCGAAAACACGAATTATTGGTCAATTCAGGGATAGAACTTTATTTGAAAACACACAAGCAAAATTTTGCTTGTTGATTTCAAATGTACAAGCAAAAATAGGATTTTGAAGAAATTCAAGGGGCAATTTTTTTCTTTAATGAAAAAAAAAGAAAAAAAAGTTTGTGTTCATTCGGCCGTACATATTTTTATAGCTACCCTTGAAAATTCGTTTTTTCTCATTCAAGCGTACATGTATACCTTCTTGAGGATGCATTATATAATACAAGGTTAGTAAATTAAACTATAAAACATAAGTACTATGTCAAAAAGTGTCCATTGATTTAGCAATTTTTCGGATCACGGACAGCTATGCATGACACGTATATCTGACGCTGAAGTGAATGATAATTAAATCAGTCTACCGGAACTCTCGGCATTATTTATAGTTCGGCTTTATTAAAATTTATTTCAATCTGAAAATCAATGATTCCTTTAGAAAATCAAAGTATCGGTATAAACAATTTGTCAAGATTTATAGAAATTGAAAAGAAATGGATAATGCTAACGGGTGGAAAAGTGAACAAGAAGTCACGTGACCTAAACACAGCTCCTTATACATTCTGAACATCTGAGACACGCTACCTGCGGAGAAGTATCTCAGACACAGTCAGTAGCCATGATATCCATATCACGTGATCTACACATCACAGATCATGACATTGGCGTCAAGAGGTCAACATTTTAACAATAGGTTTATCTTCAGCATTGTGTCCGTTGCACCCATAAAGACTATATAATTCGTACAATCCCAACATGTTCTCTCTTCTTCCAATGATTTTTCACAAAAATAACATCTACAACTCATAGAATTGACGTTGTCTTCAATGACAGCGTCTGCGAGGGTTGTTCATAGAGGCTGCCATATTGCACTATTTTGTGCGTCGGTCGGGTCTATTTCAGATATACACAATCAATTCTGTTGATGTTTTAAGCGTTGGGATTGACTAATAGTTAATGTGTTTCAGTTCTAAAACAAATATTTTAAACTTTAACGCACATTTAGAAAATAGCCAAATTCTGGCTGGGATTACTGAGCAAAATGGCCATTCACTGTATACGTGCGAAAAAAAAGCTAGCCACCAATTAATTTTCGTACGTTGGTTACGTACGCTCCTTATATTATAGTATTTATTCATCATTAAGCAATAAAATGTAAATAACATCAAAAGGTAAACATTTTTTCAATATTTGTGTTAAATATCATCCAGAAAAATCAAAACCGCGATATATCCCCGTGGCAGTACATGTTTTTTTTACTATAATAAACTGTTTGTGTCTGTGAAAGCAACGTATATTTTTGACCGAAGTCGGAATTTGTTTGATGGAATATAACGACAATAATGAAAGGACAGATAGTCGAACACTAAAAGAGGTCATTTATGATATGTGTGTATTGTTTTTATTGAATAGGGTAAACTCCTAGCTGATAAAATATAAGATTTTTACCTCGATCAGTTCGGGGGAAAAAACGCATGCACAGATGCCACAAAACGCCGGAGATAGACATCGCTTTATTTACATTTTGCAAGGAACTTCGGACGGAAAATAATCTATAGAATTTCCGTTTTTGTCATAATTATCGTCTTGATTTTGCGTAAAAGAAGAAATCATCTTATTCAGTAACAATAAGTGAAAAAATGTTACACGCATTTTTTTTCGTGTGACATATTTTGTGACACGCAGTCTACAAAATCAACACGCATTTTGCGTGTTTGCGTCCGTCAAATTCGATCCCTGGTCAATTTAAATCAACATTGATGATGTAAACTTACCGGGAAAAGATGAGCTTCTGATATCCGATATTTAAGATAAAATTATTTTTTTTAATATTGGTACACGAATCGTGTACCATAATGCGCTTATTGAGAGAATCGAGGGACGAGGCTAGACACATTGCACCAAATCAAATGGAGTTATGTAGACTAGAATAACTAGACGCTAGAAATTTGCACTCGATTGAGATTGCTGACTTATTTCGCCGAACATAACTGATTTGAAATTGGAGTAAAAACGGAAACCATTAAATGTAAATCAGTTTATATACATTCATATTACAGTATTATATGCGTTGCGACCCACTTTTGTGAATTTCTAGGTCGCAAATGTTATTGATTTAGCTCCTTTAAGGTTTTGATCTGTAGAAATATGGTACAGTATAGCTGAATAGGAATGGCTGCTCATACAGATTCTACTGTACCAGTAACGGAGCTACCAAATGTGTGGGCTTCATTGTAATCAGTACATAATTTACACTGTCTATAGTTACAAGCACCAAAAGACAGACTACAGAATTCACAATTTATATTCGAATACGAACGGTGTTGTTCTTGTAAAATTTATTTTTCAAGTAACCATGATTTACATGTATATAATACATTGTATAGGCTATCGTTTCTCTAAATAAGTCTTGTCTAAATACCCTAAGTAACAGTTAGTCTTTCTATAAATTAAAAGTCAAGTTAGCACTAAATGGTGAAAGTTCACTAAAAGTTCACTTACTACTAATTCGTGAACTACTGTGATATAATAGTTTTCTGTAAACTAAAAGTCAAGTTATCACTATCTGTTGAACTACTGTGAGATAATAGTATTTCTGTAAACTAAAAGTCAAGTTGTCACTAAAAGTCAAATTACCACTAACTGGTGAACTACTTGAGATAATGGTATTTCTGTAAACCAAAAGTCAAGTTAACACTAACTGGCGAAGTTCTGTCTTAGCTGTCACAGATGAACTTAAACCACTCATTTGTCACTTGGTTTATTATCGTCCTGTCAAGATCTTAGTTTTGTTATTTCTACAAGAATATTTATTATTCATCCAAGGTCTCCTCTTCAGTACTGGACTTTTTGGACCTCTTCTATGTCCTTCCCTGGTATATGAAGATGTAGGATATTTTTAAGGAATTAATAGCAATAATTTCGTCCTCAGGCAAAACAGTTTTCTTTATGGGAAATTTCAATGTTTTAGCAATAGTTCCATTCCCGGATATTTCAGGTTTCTTGGTAGAAGCTTTATTCTGTGGGATTTCTATATCATTATCGGATTCTTCATCTGAACTAATAATATCAAGTTCCTCTATATGTCGATGGTGTCATCTATTTCAAGCTCATCAAGCGATCGCTCTTAATATTTTTTCGAGTGTACCCTGTTCCATCGCAATAAACAAACGCGAAAGCTTGGTAACACGCAAAACATTATCTGGGAGTTGATAATATTCCCGATGAACTCTCATATCATGGTCCACATAATTAACGAGCAGCTCAATCTGGTTTTCTTTTAATGCCAGCATCTGTGCCACAGTTGGTACTTGCTTACGTAACTTAGTTAATCTCATGGTTTCAGGGTTCTTAACTTAAGCCAACAGAACATGCTTTCTCATGGCTGTCACTGCCCCTTATGTGTCCAAGGCTTTAATAACTGGATCCAGGAAACAAAAACTTGTTTTCTGCGGGAATTTCAAGTTCAGATCTTTTATCCAACAGAAGAGATATCCGTTCTATCATTTGAGTTGTTAATAAAAACAGGAACTGTTCCGCCTCGTTTCCCAACTACTTCCACAACTTCAAAAATCTTACACAGATGCTTTTCTATTTCACTTGAGTGGATGGTATCCCCAACGTTAGTGATCTGTTTTTTATGGAAATATGCAGTCTTCATCTCTGGAGGTCACATTTTTCATCTGATTTTGATGAAACTTGAAATGCATGTTTATAACCCACAGATCTCGGTTCCTTTCTATATTCGCGCATATCGGACCATAACTTCCTGAATTATGGCCTTTTTAGCTTGTGGACCCGATAGAGGTCACAATAATTATCCGATTTAAAAAAAAACATTTGAATATATCACCGTTACACCCTAAGGATGGTAGAGTTCGAATTTTGTATATGAAAGTTGTGGACCTTCTAAAGGCCACAATTTTGATCCGATTTTGATGAAACTTGAAATGCAAGTTTATATCCCAAAAATCTTGGTTCCTTTCAATATTCGCGCATATCGGATCGTAACTTCCTGAATTATGGTCTCTGATTGTACGCAAAATTACGTTTTTAGCTTGTGGTCCCTCTTGAGGTCAGGGGGGTTGGATGGCTGAATGGTTAGCGTGCACGCGCTGTATCATAAAGTCTGTCATTGAGTCGACTGGCGTGGTTTCGAATCCCCGGTTGTACGTGGCAAGGAGTAGGGTCGCCTGTCCAACCTCGTGGGTTTTCTCCGGGGCCTCCGGTTTCCTCCCACTGCTAAAGACCCCTACGCGCAAGCGAATTATGTAAATAAAAATTAAACCATATGTTAGTCCCGAAATGACCTAGTTTGTGTCGAGTGGACGTTAAACCCCATTTCTCTCTCTCTCTCCTCTTGAGGTCACAATTATTATTCGATTTAAAGAAAAAAATGTTCAAATATATCACCGTTACACCATAATTTTTGTTGAGTTCGAATTCCGTGAAAATCGGTCCAAAACTGTCGACAAAATGGCCACCCCTTGTACACAAATAGTGTAAACATCTGGTAAATCAAGGTTGTGGACCCTCTAGAGGTCACAATTTTGATCCGATTTCGATGAAACTTGAAATACATGTTTATAACCCAACGATATTGGTTCCTTTTGTTATTCGCGCATATCGGATCGTAACTTCCTGAATTATGGCCCTTGATTGAACAAAAAATCACGTTTTTAGCTTGTGGTCCCTGTAGAGGTCACAATTTTTATCCGATTTAAAAAAAAAAACAATGTGTGAATATATCACCATTACACACTAAGATCTTGGTTCCTTTTGATAATCGCGGATACCTGAACTTAACTTCTTGGATTATGGCCCCTGATTGCCCGAAAAATCGCATTTTTAGCGTGCGCATTCTCTAGAGGTCACAATTTTTTTTCGATTTTAAAAACCGTTTAAATACATCCCCATTCCATCATAATGAAGGTTGAATTTGTATTTCGGGAAAATTGAAATGAAACTTCCCGACAAAATGGCTGTTCTTTGTGCGCAAATTGTGTAGAAGTGTGTAATACAAAGGTTGTGGACCCTCTAGAGGTCACAATTTTTATCCGATTTTGATGAAACTTAAAACATATCTTTATATCCTTAATATCTCTACCCCTTTTGATATTTGCACATTTCAGGCCATAAGTTTCTGGGTTATTGCCCCTGATTGTACGAAAAATTATGTTTGTTTTTAGCTTGTTCTCTATCCATCTCTTGCAAAATATGGGCGTATCCTGCCTGGCAGCCGCTGGTTGAGGTTTTAATGGGCATCGGTGCTTATACCTTGCCTGACATGATACCCGTAACAGTACGAGCATGGGCCATAATCATTAGGATTAACACTTTGTTTTGATGGCTGGTATCCGAGGATCAATTGTGTTTGTGGTTACCCAGGTTTATTAATTTCCATAGCATTACTCCGTGTTTTAAGGTTTGTTTCTGCTTTAAGTTTAACAACCTCTGGTTCATCTGAATGGTTTGACATTAAGTGGCGTAACTTTGATTCACCCTTCGAGCAAAAGTAACAGTAATGATTTCTGTCCCATTTACGGACATTATCATCATTATTTATTCTCCATCATCAGGATTATCACATACATCATTGCCGTAGCTTTAAGAGCTAATGTTTACCGTATTGTCTAAAGAAGCAATTTCTTTATTGAAACATGGTCTGAGATGTAGCCTATTGACTGTTGACATATGTGCAGGTCCAGAAATATCCTCAGTCATAATCGTTAGCAAAAGAAGTATCTGGTGAAGGATATTGTATATTATGCGTTTGTTCCTTTAATTGCGCTGTATTTTGGGATGGTTTGTGTTCTGCTGTCCAAACCACATCATCTCTTATTATAATTTGATGAAGGAGTTAATTCATTTAACGCAAGTACTGGTAAGTCAAACCACCGGACGTTATCTACAGATATCTTACTGATAATCGAAGATGGAGCTGTATCTGTATCTGTAAAGATGTCGTCAATAACAGACAAATGGACTGACAGCAGGGTATCATTTTAACGATTGTTGGCGCCGTATTTGTCACTATGTCAATAGCAGTTAAAGATGGAGCTGTATCTGTACATACATGTATGTCCCTTATACATGTAATTGAGCTGGCGGCAAATTGACTGGCAACCAGCACTAGGGGTACCATCAAGATTCATCAAATAATGCCCAGTTTGTGCTACCGTTTAGTTTGACATGGGTTGTCTAGTTTATGAAACTAAATGGTCATAAACTGGATGACCAATATCAAAACTAAACTAAATGGTCATAAACTAGATGACCGATGTCAAAACTAAATGGTGTTTCTTAAACTAAACGGTAGCACAAACTGGGCGTTATTTGATGAATCTTGATGGTATTTAATACTTTCTGCATGGCAATCTATTAACTGAATATGTGTATTAGATTATAGATGGTACATGTACATGTAAGCTCAAGTTTCTTTCCTTTTTTCATCAAATCCGAATTATACCCGGTCCCTAGTGCAGGTATCTTTAATCTTTTGAGATGTATCTGACTTCCTGTCAATAGCAGTCGAAGATGGAGCTGTATCTGTAAATATGTCGCTAATAACTGACGATGGAGCTGGTGGTAGAGTGGTTCATACTCAATTTTTTAAACAACAAACAGACACTATTTCGGGATTATTTTAACATTATATGATAAGACTTACCATAAAAACTTCATTCATCAACAATGGAAGTCTGACCACGTTTGATTTTTGAGGATATAACCATTAAGAAATAATGTTATAAATGCTTCAAAATCTACCCGGCTTCCATAATGAAGGCAGATAACTCTTGGTGAGAATAAGAGTTGTGTCCCTTGGTAGCCGTAAAACTGAAACGTACTCCCCTGAAACGAAATTCATTTATCGCAGTCGGACAACATCGTTTATTTCCTTGCTGTGAAGTAACGGAATACACTCAATGAGATGATTGAATTTGACACGTGTGCGCATGCACAAACGCTTAGTTATTTTTACAATATACCCACACCTTCAAATGTCTTAATATTAACTGTTTATAATGTTTATAAATTAAAATTTGGGGTAAATACAATGTTCATACAAGATAATTTATATTAACAAAAATTCAAAATTAGGACCATATTGTCATGTCAGCTATTATACCACAGAAATACAAGTTCCCCAAAGATGATTTAAGTTGATATTAAAGGAGCTAAATCGCTAACATTTGGGACCTAGAAATTGACACAAGTGGGTCGCAACTCATATAATACTGTAATATGAATGTATATAAACTGATATACATTCAATGGTTTCTGTTTTTACTCTTATTTCAAATCAGTTATGTTCCGCGAAATAAGCCCACAGTCTCAATCGAATGCAAATTTCTAACGCCTGGTTATTCCAGTCTACATACGCCGTTTGGTTTGGTGCAATATGTCTAGCCTCGTTCCTCGAGTCTCTTGCTAGAACTGGGGCTGAAACGCATTATGGTACACGATTCGTGTACCAATGGCAAAATGTTTATTTGTCTTAAATATTGGATATCAGAAGCCCATCTTTTTAAAATAAGATCACAGCATCAATGTTGATTTAAATTGACAAATAATTTGTGTTTTCAATGTTGAAGATTTTGAATTTTGTAGTTTCGTCAGTATAAAGGGTGGTATTTTTCGCCGACTTTAAGGTTTCCAAAACATGTTTTAAACATACACCAACGCGCTCACATGATATTCTTTGAACTGTAGATTTTGAAGGAGTGTAATTAGATTTTAGTCCCGCGACAGCCAAACTTGCGGTTATAACCGCTGCTACGTTACCATTCGAAACGTTTAGATATTTAAGTTCCATGACAAAATTATGACATTCTGCTGTGTATGTTTGATTTTCGACATCATACAAAATTACCTCGTTCTTCCTAAAAGGTTTGGACTTGCAACCATTTTTTTTTACCTGCCAATTGTTTTTTATTTTCATTATTAGCCTTCATGCGAATCAATTCTTTTTTAGTCTTCTGAAGTCGATTTTTTAACTGGGCGATTGTGCTTTTATGACACATTGACAATCGCCGCAAATACCTATTTTTCCAATTTAAATCACCCAAGGTCGCATCGACAGATGTCTGAGTATCTCTATTTATTAAATTAATTTCACTAATATCTGTCGATGGAGTCTCGTCCACTATCCCGGGAAAAAATGGGGTGTCAAGAAAATCGTCGTATGACTTCATACATTTGGACTTAGCCTTACTTTTACCCAATTTCCTAGTCTTTGTCTTCAGTCTGACCAGTCTATTGTGAATGTAATTGTCACCAAACGTCACACAGTCGTCATGTAAAGCAGTTATGATAGACCGATGCTCCGTAGTTGTCGGAAATTTATTAACAATGCCTTGTATAAGCCTATTTATGATTTTTGCCATGGGTAGTTTGGTTATAGTGCTCAAATCATAGGGGTACTTGTCCAATCCAATGCTGGATATCAAATCATCGGTGGACGTCATCTTGCAGGGCTCAGTCTCAGATCAAGGCTTATGGCTAAAGAATAATTGAATAAGATACTATGATTATGAAAATAATTTACACCAAGTTACCGAAAAGTGTCTGGAAAATAAAGACTACCAATAAAGAATTTGTTCCGGTTATTTTCCGGTCTCAAATAGTTCCGCGTATTTAGAGCTAGCAAATATTTATTTCCTAAAGTAAACGAAGTTTGTAACCACTAAATAAAACTAAAACTGCGAAGCAGTAATGACGGGTTTCACCGGTGCCACGTTACCCTAAACAGATGTCACTTCCGGTACCAATGAAACCATTCACCAGGTTTCCACATTAGCAGGTTTCCACACATCAAATAAAATGGACGCCGAATTAACCAAATCCAGCAATATCAATTCATTTTATACATTTGTTACATGTAAGTGTACAGTACTTCCGGTGATAATGAAAATGTTCAATTAGTTTTATGAAATCAGAAATGGCATAAGGCATCACATGGTCAAAATTTTATGTAAATCAAATAATAATTGCCACTTTTATAGACCAAAAACCTTGAAAAGTGACTTGTAGAAAACCGTCTATTTCTCTGCAACCGTACAAGTTAGAAACTATTTTCTGGTATCTGTATGATCGTATGGGATCAATCTATTTGTTCATTGGAATCAAATATCATAATTTTAAAACATTACAAATCAGACTCATTTGAATAAAATATCTGTTTTGAAGGCTAAAAATACAGTTTTTGCCAAAATGACGTTACTTCCGGTGATAATGAAAATCTTAAATTACTTGTATGAAATCGTAAATGGCATTAGGTATCACACAGTGAAAATTTTATGAAAATCGAATAATAATTGACACTTTTATAGACCAAAAACCTTGAAAAGTGACCTGTTGAAAATCGCCTATTTCTCCGCAACTGAACAAGTTAGAAACCATTTTGTGATATCTAGATGATCCCATGGGTTCATTCTATTAGTTGATTAGAATCAAATATCAAAATTTTAAACAAATAACAAATACGACTCATCTGAATAAATTATTTGTTTCGAAAGCTATAAATATAGTTTTTGCCCAAATTACGTCATTTCCGATGATATTGAAAATGTTAAATTGGTTTGACCATGTCACAATTGACATTACACATCAAATGGTATCACTTTTATGATAATCCAATAATAATTAACTCTTTTACAGGCAAAATAGCGTAAAAAGTGACACTTGCAAAATTGACCATTTCTCGGCAACTGCTCATATTACAAACTAATTTTGAGATAGATTCTCTTCGTATGAATTAATGCTACAAGTTTATGAAAATCACAAAGAAATATTTTAAAATATGAAATGCCTGAATGGGTTGTAAATACATGTAGCTCAATTTTACACCATTTTCACCTTTAACTCGAAATGGCGCAAAAATGAAATCGAAATTAAAAAAACTGCTCCCGACTTTTTTTGCTCCTTTACATGGCGCAACTTCTTACTTTTTACTTATTTTTAAAAAATAATATTTGCTTTTGAAAAGACGTTCCTAACTGCCAAAATTGTAGTTTTGGTCAAAATTACGTCATTTCCGCTGCTGACAGAAAGCTTTATCGGTAATAAAAAAGTTGAGACTTTGCACCATTGAGCATATGAACTTTGTTTTATACAAATCGAGCAATAAATAATTAACCTAGAACCCATAAACTGAATTAGCCAATAGCGGGCAAGGTGAATTATCGATACAAAATTTTTTCATATTTTTGCTCAAATCACATGACCCTTTAATTATAGGTAAAGCGCCATAAAAAAAATATTCATAAATAAAAAAGTTTTTTGTCAAAATTTAAATTTTTAAAATTTGCCGCCTAATATCTTCAAAGATTAATTGATAATCAAAAATCTAAACAATCGTAGCTATTTGCCATGTCAAAATGTATCAAATGTTAAAATCCGACAATTATTGTTAATATTACGGCAATATTTAAAAAAACAACAACTTTGTTGATTTCGGACATTTCGCAGTGTCACAGAAAGTTCGAAATAGTTTTAATCTCTAAGTCACACCCACTTTTCCAGTAAAACCGAAGACATCGAGTTGATCCGACAAATAGTTTCTGGGATATGCTCAAGTGGAAAGAAAAAAATAATAATAAGAAGAAGTGTGAAACCCTAATTAAATCCCAAAATGTTGTAATGAGTTTATCTTGCCACACTCATGGATTAAAAAGTTAGAAATGAAACGAAGCTATTACAGCCAGCTCTGAACCCAAATCACTCAACGCCCAAATCAAAAATTAAATCAAAGAGTGCAATAGGAATTTTTGCTCATGTTTGCTATTAAATAAACACGAAAGTCAAAGCGCGTAATGAGTGTATTTTTACTTGGCTTTATATACCAATTCATGTTTGTATAATGCCACGTGGAATGCTATTTATGACGTATATTTGCTGAGACATCGAAACTCACGTGCGCGAGACTACATTCCACTCATTTCAGAAAATCTCACGGACGGTGCATGTTTATATAAGGACAAATAATTGACCATTGAACCACTCTACTGGTGGCATATTGACTGACAACGAGGTATCTTTAATTGTTAGCAATGTATCTGTCAACATGTCAATAGCAGCCGAAGATGGAGCTGTATCTGTAAATATGTTGCTAATATCTGGCCATGGAGCTGTAGTAATATTAGGTGTTGTGTTCTCTGGTTTTATTTCATTTTGATGTTGTCAACGGTGTACTTCACTGTGTAAGTGCACTTATTAACTCTAATTATTTCTGCCTCATACCGTCTTGTGGCCAGATCGCCATTACCGGGTCGCCAATTTTATATACTGTGGATTTAAACCTTTTTGTTTTCATTTTATAAAGTTGGTTGTGGTTCCTCACCATCTGTTATATAAAGACAGCACACAAGAAAACAAATGAAAATAATGTCTACCATGAAGGTTACAAATAGAAAAAGTTCATAAAATTGTGTAAAGTAGCTTGCCAATATTCTGAATGCTAGCGAACACAAAAAGTAAACGATTAGAAAAATATTCTTGTCCATAGCATCGTGACCCGAAAAGACAAAAAATATACATTACCATAACGATCATTGCCAATATGATACCACTCGCCATTAAAAAAATCAAATGAAATAACCTTGCAGATGTTATTTATGTTGCGAATTTTATTCATAATCATATGATATTATCACATGCAACATGCAGAGTTTGGATTTTTATCAAACACAAAAGTCACAACTCTTCATAACATACATGTACATAATTGAGGATATAAATGGCTTATATTATCGACTCTTTATTACATTAAACTTGAATTAACGCTCGTACCACGTGAAAATTCTAGAGAAACCCGCCATTTTGTTGAATGGCTGGAGATGGGTAGTTCGGAGCTTCTGATTGGATAGCGTGGGTCAAGTCAGCCAATGGGAGAGCGGGTTCTAAATTGTGATTAAAATCTGTGTCAAGGTTCATGCACTTGCATTCTACAGTACAGAGCGTATAGATAGGGTATATAAGGCCACTTAAAGTCAGTCATAGTCGAACGGTCGGGGGTGCGAACCTCAGCTGGAATATTATTTATTTCACTCTGTGGTAAGCATCTCAAGGGGAGACTTTGTCTTCGGTGATCAGCAAGTTCTGCAGGAATAACCCATTATTCCGCTCGGGGCAGGTTCGATCTCCGGGGTAGAGTTTTACCTTTAGTCCTTAAGGCTAAGACGGGCGTTCCAAACTATAGGGAAATTGTTGGTTTATTAGTAGAATTATGAGTTACTAGTTATTTCACGGGTTCCGTTTGGGTGACGTAAGATTTGTTGTCTTCTTCTGTGCGAATATTATCAGTTCGGGCTGAGGCAGGCATAAAGTTGTGATGTATATATATTTATTAGTAGAATTATGAGTTACTAGTTATTTCACGGGTTCTGTTTAAGTGACGTAAGATTCGTTGTCTTCTTCTGTGCGAATATTATCAGTTCGGGCTGCGGCAGGCATAAAGTTGTGATGTATATATATTTATTAGTAGAATTATGAGTCACTAGTTATTTCACGGGTTCCGTTTGGGTGACGTAAGATTCGTTGTCTTCTTCTGTGCGAATATTATCAGTTCGGGCTGAGGCAGGCATAAAGTTGTGATATATATATATTTATTAGTACAATTATGAGTTACTAGTTATTTATGGGTTCCGTTGGGTTGATATAAGATTTGTTTGCTTTCCTCTGGATGAATATTATAAGTTCAGGCTGAGGCAGGCAAAGGTTATGATATTTATAATTTATTGTAAAGTTACGAGTGTTTAATTATTTGAGGCTTCCGTTTGGGTGATGTAAGATTTGTGACGTCCCTCTGGATGAATATTATTAGTTCAGACTGAGGCAGGCGTCAATTGTTGTCAATATCTTTCCTAAGTTTGATCCATTCGGCTGTTTCATTCGGAAGATATAGAATTTTGTGTAGACGGGACCCTCAGTTTCTTGTTTGCTAAAGAGACATAGTTGATGAACTTAGCAGAGTTCTTTTATTTCAGCTGGTTCACCATTGGAGGGGAGAAGACCAACAGTTACGAACGCACGTTTCGGTCTTTCAGTTTTTGTATTTTCCGAAATAAAACTTTGAAACTTTATAAATGTGTTCTCTTTTCCTTCAGTTCCCTGACATCCTGTATACGAACCTGGACTTCCGGTTTGCATTAAGGTCGGTCACACCCACCGCTCGAGTGCAAATCGATAACACCCCGTCCTGTTACATTTTATTGAAATTGTCTGATACGCTCAAGGTTTTACTTACATTTATGAAAACAAACATTAAATTAGTGATCTAAAATATTGCTGAGATCGGAAACACCCGTGGAATGTGGCAATACCTGGAAATCGGCACCGTGTCTGATTCCAAAGGGATGCTACTCCATCACAATACGGGTACAGACCACAGTTAATAACTGACTTTGACAAAAGAAAATGGTGCTTGTTGTTCAGTGTGTATTTTTAGATTTATAAGTGTTATTTAAAATGCAGATGCAATTTTTGAAAATTGAATTAACACAGTCCATTATAGTTGACAGCATTTAGTGTTCCATAATGCTTGGGAAGAAAATATATTTGTACCTGTTAAATAAAGGTATTAATTTAATTTTATAGGATTGTGTATGTATGAATGATAAGTGTGATATTAAAATATATACATTAATAAATCATAAATACATGAACATACAGTTTGGTATGCATAATAATAGTGCTGTGCTGGCTATATAAACTTTTAATTGACATTTTTTTTAAATCTTTTGTATTTTTAGTAGTATGGTAGACCAGGGGAGTGCCAGCTTGGGAAGAAAAAAGTATATTTCATGTTGATTTATTTAATACAGTTAGCTACATTGATTATATTGTATCATTATTGATTATGTTTAGTTCAAATTATTATTTAATTTTCTGTGCTGGTATTTCAAACCTCAGAAAATAAACTATTCAAGGTATGTGTCATGTGCTTGTATGGCTGTGTTGATACATAAATAAGCTTCATCTAGCTCTTTTCGTTTCTCAGATATGGAGTAGGGCTGAAAATGGAAGCAAAATGGCCGATTTCGCGAAAAGGGAGGTCTGCGAATTGGCGTTACTAAACGGACAGTAACTCTGTCAATTCTGCTCCAATTTTAAAAAAAATTGGTGTTGTTACAATGCTGAGATGTGTAGCTTTGGGAAAATAACAAGGTTATCGACAACAAATTAATATTTAAAAATAGCTGCTTGTAGCAGTTCCAGTTTACGTAATTATTTAATCTTCTGTACGGTTATTGCAAACATTAGAAAATAAACTCCTCAAGCTATGTGTAATGTGTTTGCATGATTGTGTTGATGTGTAAATAAGCTTTATTATGACTTTTGGTTTCTGAGATATGAAGTGGGGTTGAAAATTGAAGAAAAATAGCCAATTTCACAAACAAGGGGTCTGCCAGTTCGTGTTACTAAATATATAGGCATTAACTCAGTTAATTCTGCTCCGATTTATAATACTGAGATGTACAGCTTTTGGAAAATAACAAGCTTCTGAAGAAGAAAATAATATTTAAAAAAAGCTACCAGTCGCTATTATGAGGAACCAAAACTATATATGGCATAAAAGAATAAAGGACATAACATATACCCAAATGTTTGGATTAAAAAAAAAAAAACGGAGTATTAATTGGCATTGGTGCTTCCTGGTTTAGGAGAAGAAGGTTTGAAACACGGATGGAGTTGTGATAGTTATGTTGATATTGTTCGAGGACATCCATGTGATGATTAATTTAAATTTGATTTACTTCAGAATTCATAATTAAATATCACAACCACCAATTAATTTTATGTCCTGCGTCACTGGTCACTGTACAATACACAGTATACTACAAACTCTAAAATATGATGCATGTTTTCAGAAATAGAACAAAAAAAATACTTTTTTATTTTAACTTACTGTTCAAAATGGAGTTAGCTGCTTTCTGGATTGACTGTCACATGACAAAATGTGTGTGCAGTCCATTACAATTAACTGAGGGCATCAGAGTAGGCCTTTATCACACGACTTTGTGTGCTGAAGGTCACCTTTAATGTCGGTCCCCTTTGAATTTAAGCAAATAATTTATATACTCTACGGTAACTGTCCTCAATTATGAGGCCCGACACTCAATGCAAGTGTGTATGGCCACACACGTATAACAAGAGATTGCATATTCGATATGTGAATGAAAAGGGAAAGGCGGTAATATAAATAAATGTATATGAAGAAACTTAATGCATATTTGTATTATCCATTCTAATTGCGTGCAATAAGAAGTTATCTACCATTAGGCCACAAAATCCTCTGCTTTGTTTATAAATTATACTGGTACATTGTGTATTTTATAACTTAAGATGGGGGGTGGGGGATATGCCTACTATGCATCTAGTATTTATAAAGATCATGCTCGAAATATGTCTGCATATGTTACAGAGTGTAAGACGTGGCATGTTACACACCCTAGAATACTGTTGGTAACTGCCTGTAAGACCTGTATCCGTTACTAATCATATGTTGCAATGTGTATGTCTTGTGCATTATTATACACCATGTGTATCTGTTGCTGACATACAGACAGGACATGCATATGTTACTCCATTTATCTGTTACCGACCGTAACCTTCATCTATTACTAAGACCCACATCGTGTACGTGATATGGATTGTAAAACATGTGTATCTGTTACTGTTAGACACCATGTTTATCTGTTACTGTTAAACATGGCATGTATATATTTATAAGTCACCTTGTGTATCTGTTACTGACTGTAAGACACAGCATTTATTCAAAGCGCTGTTCGTCACTCTGAGAATTGACTGTCACTTGTGTAACCATTAATTGACATAAACGAGGACACCTTAAATTTAGCCGATACACACAACAATTTTTCTTGATAAAAACGCTAAACACACCGATACACCCCGACAGTACAGAACCGCTTTATTGAGGTATGAATTATAATCAAGAGATTTTTACAGATTTATCTATTTTGGGGCTTCTGAGCATGCCTGGACGTCCTCGATTCAGGCCATGTCCGCAAATAGGTTTAAATCTTAATTTGTGGCCTCGATAAGGAAAATCCACAAACACACACACACACATACTGAGCCTCCAGACTAGCATTCAGGGAATTAATAAAATAAATATTTCTTGTGCATTATCATATTTTATGGCACCTTAACTTACTGTTTAATACTATGAAGTATGACACACGTCTCCTAATCATTAAAGTTTGACAATAAATGGCTTTGATAGTGCAGTAAACTGAATTTGTCTCATATTAGATATTTATAGTTATAGTATATGGACAATGCAAGCTGACATTGGATTCTCCCTCAATCAAGTGAAATGATAAACAAGTCCGTTTTTGCGGCATGGGGTAATTTTCTTCTAATTAAAATGTTTTGAGAGGAATTTGAAGCAAACTTTTGATAAATTAGTTTGAATATGTGTTTTGTTTAAATATATCAACAAATCACACAGTTTGTATGTGGGAAGGCATCTTGAAGAACTTATTTTAGCTAGCACTTTGTGTATTTTCATAACTTATTTTTTTTACTATCCTCTTACAGAATTATTACTCTATACTAGGTTATAGATAATAAAAAAAAGGATATTTATCATGGCTATGCAGACAGAAAAAACTACAACAGTTGCTGAAGTACAAGAGGAAGAAGAAACATTTGGGCCTTTGCCTATTTCAAAATTAGAGGTAACTATTAAATCAAACTTACTGGAAATTAAATATTATTTCTCCATGTAAGATCAGTTAGAAAAATAGTATTGAATGAATTTAGTCCTCATTTCGAGTGGATATTGGTCTAGCATGTCTATTTCTAGAACACAGCCATTCAGCCAAACACATAAGACAATAAAAAAATAGATCGGGAGCCCAGAGGGTCAACCTAGCTGAAAAATGTACCAATTTTCGCCTATATGGTATCAATGCATGCATATCTGATACCTTAAAAATGTCAGTCTGCCAGTTAACAGGTGGTGGGTGTGGCTGGGATTCTGGGCATGAATTCTTGAGCTAGATTACATGTAGCTCAAAAGTGTACCTCATGAAAACAGCACAGCAGTGTACCTTACATCTTCAAGTATTACAAAAACACTCAGACATTTCTAGTGGTGAGGTACCCCTAGATAACAAACCTTAATCTCTCAACCCTCCGTGTTTCGAGATAAGACATGAGGCCATTACCTTCAACGTAGCACATGCGGGAGCGATTCGCACCCGGCATTTGTAAACAAAATTGACAATATTTTTAATAAAAACAACAATTGATTATTGTTATTTATAATATTTCTGCCAGACCCAACTACAATTAAGCATATAATCCTACCTGAAACGGGTACAAATCGTCGTTTTTAAAATCGAGGCGTTAAGCCGTTACTAAGACCGCCATCTTTTTAAATGATACGCTGTCAACATGAAGGCAGGGCTTAATATAAGGCTTTTATAACAGCCAATCAATAGGGCAATCTAAAGCTCTGTAACTATGAATGGATTTTGATGGCGGTGAATGTCAAACAAAAACAATGCTTCATTAATTTAAACGCGAATATTTGGAGTTAGGTGACAGTTGTGCCACTACATTGGCCTCTGTAAGTTTAAATAATCATAATAGCATAAACTTATCTTATTTTAAAGATGTTACATGCATTAATAAAGAAATTGAGTTTGCCACTTGGAACTAAAGGCATCCAATCGTAGCTAAAAACAAACACATCAGTATATCTGTAGAAGGCTACTACAGTCTATAGTGACTTGCAGAAGCAATCCTGTTGCGTTGTCTCCCTAAGTCAAACACGCGTTCAGTTTGTGAATAGGTTTATTACGTTTATTACATCATTACGTTGCATTGAAATACAGGTTTATTTATTATTCGTTAATAACACACACACATTGTAGAAGGCTTAAACAATTCAATGTACAGAACAGTTCAACAAACGAACTTGGGGTTCAACAAACGAACGCGGTTTCACTGAAGTTATAAAAATAACAGTGAACTAGACCTGCAAGCAGCACTGAACCGGCTTTCAGGAATCAGATAGGAAGTGTGTCATACAATAGCCCATTCATCGAGCTACCAAACGATACTTTAGGTGTTTTGATCAGGTGACACCCGACCGTGAAATCACGATTTTTGCAAGAGCACCGATTTTTACTGGGTTTTTTTTAATATCGAATATTTTTATGACTACGGTTTCATCGGTGCCACGTTACCCTAAACATATGTCACTTCCGGTACCAATGAAACCATTAAACAGGTTTCAAATAAAATGGACGCCAAATCAACCAAATCCAGCAATATCAATTGAGATCTACTCAAAACAAAAGAAGAATAATAATAATAAGAATTTTAACAAAAACAATAGTGTTTCACACAAGCTACGCAGTGTGAAACCCTAATAATTTTAACAAAAACAATAGTGTTTCACACAAGCTACGCAGTGTGAAACCCTAATAATAATCTTAACAAAAACAATAGTGTTTCACACAAGCTATGCAGTGTGAAACCCTAATAATAATAATAACTAGAACTGCGATGCAGTAATGACGGGTTTCACCGGTGCCACGTTACCCTAGACATGTCACTTCTGGTACCAATGAAACCATTAAAAAGGTTTCCACATAAGCATTGCACACATCAAATAAAATGGACGCCGAATCAACCAAATCCAACAATATCAATTAATTTTATACATGTTACATGTAAGTGTACAGTACTTCCGGTGATAATGAAAATGTTCAATTAGTTTTATGAAATCAGAAATGGCATAAGGCATCACATGGTGAAAATTTCATGTAAATCGAATAATAATTGCCACTTTTATAGACTAAAAACCTTGAAAAGTGACTTGTATAAAACTGTCTATTGCTCTGCAACCGTACAAGTTTGTATGATCATATGGGTTCAATCTATTTGTTGATTGGAATCAAATATCATAATTTTAAAACATTACAAATCAGGCTCATTTGAATAAAATATCTGTTTTGAAAGCTAAAAATATATTTTTTGCCAAAATGACATTACTTCCGGTGATATTGACAATCTTAAACTACTTGTATGAAATTGTAAATGGCATTAGGTATCACACAGTGAAAATTTTATGAAAATCGAATAATAATTGACACTTTTATGGACCAAAAACCTTGAAAAGTGACCTGTTGAAAATTGCCTATTTCTCCGCAACTGAACAAGTTAGAAACAATTTTGTGAAATCTATATGACCTCATGAATTTTATTAATATGTGAATGTAAACCAAAAGTTAAAATTATTAATACATATTAAATAATTCTTGGTTGAAAAAAATATTGATTTTAAAAGTTAAAAATGCATTTTTTGACAAAATGGTGTCTTTTCCGGTGTCAATTTTAAATTGTAATCAATTTGATACGACGCATACTTGCTTTTTGAACCAAATGGTGTCACTTTTGTGAAAATCCAATAATAATTGACTATTTTACAGGCAAAATAACGAAAACTTTGACTTATGCAAAATTGCCCATTTCTAGGTAACTGCTTATATTACAAACAAATTTTAACATACATTTTCTTCGTATGGATTATAACTACAAGTTTATAAAAGTTACGTAGAAATATTTTACAAATCTGACAAGCCTGAATGGGTTGTAAATAGGTCAATTTTACACCTTTTTTCACCTCTTAATCAAATTTGCTCGAAAATGAAATCGAAATTAAAAAAAACGATCCCAACATTTCGTGCGCCTTTAAAGGGCACACTCTTTTAGTTATATCAGTTTTTAAAAGAAATAATATTTGCTTTCGAAAAATGGTACCTAACTGTCAAAATTGTAGTTTTTGGTAAAATTAAGCCACTTCCGGTGCAGACAGATATCTCTATTGGTAACAAAAAAAAAATGACAATTGAGACAACGGAGTATATGAACTTTGGTTTATACAAATCGAGCAATAAATAATTAATCTAAGAATGAAAAACTGAATTAGCCAATGGCGGCTAAGGAAAATTACTGAGACCCCAAAATTTCACACTTTTGCCCAAGTCAGATGACTCGTTAATTTTGTGTAAAACACGACTAAAAAATATTTATAAATAATGTTTTTTGTAAAAATTTAAATTTTCAAATTTCAAACGACAAAAGCCATAGATGAATGCTCGAAATTGAAAAATGTGAGATAGCCATTGTCTCGGAAAAGATTCAGGCTTTCCAAAAATGTGAATTGTTTTAAAATAGGTAAAGAATTGGCGAAACCACGGCCGCTTTTTGATTTATTGCTACCGTTCAAAATTCGGCCACTTCCGGTCTGCGCAGAAGTTTCAAAAATACTTTATCAAGTAACCACCACATGGTTTTCCAATAGAAAATTTGATTCCAGATCGATATCTGTTTCCGATTTTGGAGATATAGGCTCCCGCGGTAAATAATATAAATAATAACTAGACCTGCAAGTAGCACTGAACCGGCTTTCAGGAATCAGACAGGAAGTGTGTCATACAATAGCCCATTTATCAAGCTACCAAACGATACTTTAGATGTTTTGATCCGGTCACACCTGACGGTGAAATCTCGATTGTTGCAAGAGCACCGATTTTTTTACTGTCTTTTTTTTTTTAAATATCGAATATATATTTGACTACTTCCTGTTTACGGATCATTATCAGGATAGATTTAAAAAGTGGTATGGGAATTTAACTTCCTGTACCAGAAGTTTCAGAAAGATCCATTGGACAGTTTTACCTCCCTTATACCATTAGAAGCAGATTTTTTTCAAAGATTGTGGTCCATTTGGACCATTTATACTATATTGAGGCTTTTAAATTTGGATTCACACCATAGACCACCGTTAGGACTCTAAGTAACAGAAGTTTTAGAAAGGAAATAAGAGAAGTTTTCGAAATAAAAGCGTGTGAATAGGCTCCAAAAAGGAAAATAATAGATTTTCACCGTTAATTATATATTGCCTAACCCGCTAATTTTTACCATTTAGATGTCACAAGATCGTCCATTGTTCGAACTATCCAATGACACTTTAGTTGATTTGATTCGATGAAATCTTACGTGGTAATCACTTTTTTCGCACGATCACCATTTTTTTACTTTTTATGATTTTTTTCTCAAAATATCGGATATTTTTTCGACTACTTCCGGTTTTGGATCATTGTCGGGATAGTTTTAACAAGTTGTTTGGTTACCTAACCTTCTGTACAAGAAGTTTCAGAAAAATCCATTCAGCTGTTTTCCAAACAAAGAAAAATAGAAGAGCATTTTCAGTAATTTAATAATTTTTCAAATTTTTTCCAAGATTGAGGCTCTTTTTCGACCACTTATATTATTTCAATGCTTTTATTTTTGGATTCACGCTATAGTCCATTAATGGGGCTATCCAGCGATACTTTAGTTCTTTTGGTCCGCTAACATCTGATGGAGAAAACAAGTTTTTCGCAAGAGCGCTATTTTTTTAAAACCTATTTTTCTTCATTTTTTGAATACTTCCGGTATGGAGATTATAGTTGGGATAGTTTTAATAACCAGATTGGCTTATCAAATAGCCACAGGGCTATGTAATGAAATATTACATTGTCTGATCAGATAAAATGCCCCTGGGAAATCCTATGTTCAAAAGTGTCAAAAATATCAAAATGTCAAAATATCGAAAATTAAATTTCAATAACTCAATACATATTATACATGGTTAGAATCGTAATTAGGACAGCTATCTGAAT
This sequence comes from Patella vulgata, assembly GCF_932274485.2. Classification (NCBI taxonomy): domain Eukaryota; kingdom Metazoa; phylum Mollusca; class Gastropoda; family Patellidae; genus Patella; species Patella vulgata. The sequence goes on from NC_065883.2 coordinate 36,531,350, forward strand.
GTATAACTTTAAAATAAAGAAATAATAGAGCATTTCTAAAATTTGACGATTTTTCAACTTTTTTTCGATTTTCAGTCCGTTATTTTACCTATTCCAGACACTTCAAAGTCTTATTGGATGGATTCATGCACACGACTACCGGGGGGACTCTCGATAGGGAAAGTGTAAGAAAAATCCTTGGAGCAGTTTTCGAGATATAGTCGTCCAAAAACACTCCAAATCAGAAAATACTTGATAGTCAAATCCCCGGGCTACCCACTGATACCTTAATTTCTTTAATCATGTTTTTCTCAAAAGCACCCATTTTTTGCGTTTTCTTCAAAATATTGGACAATTTTTCGACCACTTCCGGTTTAAGAATCCTTGTTGAAGTTGGATTTGGACGATAACTTCCTGTTCCCGAAAGGTCGATTCGGCCGTAAAACGAAACTCGGGCTCACAAAATGGGCAGAAAATAAAGGGTGATAACTCTGAATGAAAGTTTTATTACTGGAATCGGATTGCCTTCAAGTACCCAAAAATGTAGGTCAAATTTGAAAATTTTGAAAAATTACAAATATTGTCTCCTAAACAACGTATTTTCAAATTTCGAACGACAAATGCTATAGATGAATGTTCGAAATTGAAAAATGTGAGATAGCCATTGTCTCGCAAAAGATTCAGGGTTTTCAAAAATGTGAATTGTTTTAAAATAGGTAAAGAATTGGCGAAACCACGGCCGCTTTTTGATTTATTGCTACCGTTCAAAATTCGGCCACTTCCGGTCTGCGCAGAAGTTTCAAAAATAGTTTATCAAGTAGCCACCACATGTTTTCCCGATAGAAAATTTGGTTCCAGATCGATATCTGTTTTCGATCATGGAGAAATAGGCTCCCGCGGAAAAAAATAATAATAATAATAATTTTAGTAAAAACAATAGTCTTTCAGACAAAAGTCTGAAAGCCTAATTACAATACTATTACAATGAACAATATAAATCAAAGATATAAAATTAACTGATTACCAAAGCTTTTGGTCTAATGGAATATGAAATTACACTGTCCTAAGATTATCAAAACCCTGCGTCTGCCTCATTTGGCAAGTTGCCAAGTCTTACAGAAAACCATGTACGGGACAGCCATAACTTTTAAGTACCTAAAATCATGTACATTAGCAATACATGAATTTGACGTAAAAATGCTCTACAACTTCTTATAACATATTCACAACAACGTAAAATCCACTTACAACTTGTGACAGGACTTAGGGACGTTAATTCATTGTTGTGTTTTCTTTTTCTGCTCTATCGGTAGCCATTATGACTTGGTACATGGTTACGCATAGTACAAATTATGCACTAGGATTCTGCAGCGTCTAATTTATGGAAACTGATCAAATGTTCATGCATTTATGGACTTCTGCCGTAACAATGGGGTATCTCTGACAGACCCCTTCCACAAATAAATTCCCTTTCAGCATTGCAATTGCTCTACGGTAAGTGGGAAAATCTGCTGGAGAAACTTGTAGAACACCAGGGAAAATCAGAATCTGAGTCTTCACTCCATGGATCATCGTCTGACAGGTCTTGGTCGAAATTGGTTTCACCAGTTCCCACCAAAGTATCTGTCTCATCTAGAATAATTGTCTTGTCACTGTTAATGCCGGGATCATCAGCACTACCTTTGTTTACATCGATGTTGTTAGCCTTACCCGAGGCCGAAACTAAACATTTTGGAGCTAAAGGTCCATCAAACCATGTTGGTTGCAAGAAGTCTGCCTTATATGACCAACCATAATCAGTAGGGAACTGACATTGATCAGGAGATGCTGTATGGGCATGGCTCCACAAAACAGTGACGAAGTGAGCGCTCTGCAACTTCTTCTCAAGTTCTTGACATGATGGTGGCAACAAGGCACAGTCAATCTTCTTAACATTGGCCAGTGCGTTGGCATGAAAGAAACAAAAGCAATAAATGAGAGTGGTATGGGTTAGGGTTAGGGTTACGGTTCATATGTGACTTAATCTGCTTTTGGTACCGTATAGTTTACCTTTTCTACACTCTTAAAATGGTTAGACAATTAGGATGGAAAAGACAGATGTCATTCCATAATGTTAGTGATTAACTATGTACATGTACCTTATCCACCTTTGCCTGACATTTGCATCAGTTTTCTGTAGCGTGCTTCATCCACATCTTGGTCTTTGGATTGGCAATAAACTTTGCAGATCTAGACATACTCTGATGCAATATCCAACTATCCAAGTTGACATCACCACCAACGACGCCAATACTATTGAATAATCTGATGAAGCGTCCGATTTTATCCTTCACAAGTACGTCCAGAGGTTTGACTTTTCTTTTCCTGAAATGATAAAATGTAAATTAAGAAGTCGTAATTTCCATGTAGTTGTTCACAACAACTATCAAAATTCATGTAATATTAAATGTAGAAAGTGAGTACTGTATATTTCTTCGCCTGATTACCGTTACAAGAATTCTACCTGTAAAAGGAAGATGTAAAATCACATCCTGTGAAGGCATGGTATCCTGGTAGAGCTCATGAGATTCCTGGTTTGCACTCTTCAAGGACATCTATGATGTTAGACAAATTTATGTATCTTCTGCTGTTACCGTTTCCACAGTCCATAATAACTTTGGTCACAGACCTCGCCTCAGATCGTTTTTATACACCCACATAGAAATGTGGACGTATATTGCCGTCGCCCCTGTCCGTACGTAGGTACGTACGTCTGTCCGTCGTCCACAATTTCTTGTGAACGCTCTTACGCCAAAAGTTATCATCCAATTGTTTTAAAATTGATATATGTTGTTTACATTAGTGAGATGAAGAAGCCTATTTAATTTCCGTTTATAACGTCTAGAGTTATGACCCTTGTTTCACTTTGTTGAACCTTGTGAATGCTCTAATGCCAAAAGTTAACATCCGATCTTTGTGAAATTTATATGCAATAATTAAATTAGGGAAATGAAGAAGCCTATTGAATTTCAGCAATTTCCGTTTATTACTTCTAGAGTTATGGCCCTTGTTTCACTTTGTTGTGAACGCTCTAACCCCAAAAGTTATCATCCTATCTTTCTGAAATTTATATGCCTTATTTAAATTAGTGAAACGAAGAAGCCTATTTAATTTCAATAATTTCCATTTATTACTTTTAGAGGTATGGACCTTGTTGCACTTTGCTTAACCTTGTGAACGCTCTTACCCCAAAAATTATCATCCTATCTTTCTGAAATTTATGTGCATTATTTAAATTAGTGAAACAAAGAAGCCTATTGAATTTCAGCCATTTCTGTGTATTACGTCTAGAGTTATGGCCCTTGTTTCACTTTATTGAACCTTGTGAACGCTCTAACACCAAAAGTTATCATCCGATCTTTCTGAAATTTATATGCATTATTTAAATAAGTAAAACAAAGAAGCTGATTGAATTTCAGCAATTTCTGTTTATTACGTCTAGAGTTATGGCCCTTGTTTCACTTTATTGAACTTTGTGAATGCTCTAACATTAAAAGTTATCTGCCGATCTGTATGAAATTTACATGCGTCATTTAAATTAGTAAAGAGAAGAATCCTATTAAATTTCAGCAATTTCCGTTTTTTACTTCTAGAGTTATTGCCCTTGTTTAACTTTGTTCAACCTTGCCCCCAATTACCTACAAAGGAATAAATATGCGACAACCCTCGTCGACCGCTCCGACAATTTAGCCACTGTGGGTGTATGTTCCGTTGCCTGGCAACCAATCTTTGTCCAAGCACTCCAATGAGTATAACCAGTACATCAGTGTCAGATGCTCGAACAACGACAGTATTTGCAGTGATGTTATGGAGATGGAATGCAATCAGTGTGTCTGCTTCCTCATGGTTAACCTGCATGTGAGGGGGTTTGGCGATGATGATCTTTTGGCAGTCATCTGAAATGTACTTGAAGCATTCACAACCAATAGGAGAAAAAAGCGTTTTTCCATTGAGGATGTCCAAATAGTGATCTTTTCCCCATTCCCATAAAAGAAACCTTCCAAGCTCATTTTTATACGCCCACATTGAATTGTGGTCATATAATGTCGTCGGTCCGTCCGTCGCTCTAGAGGCTAAAGTTAATATCCGATTGACTTTAAATGTACATGTATATACAGTGTTTAAGGCCATGAGACGAAGAAGCCTATTGATTTTCAGCGATTTCCGATAATTACTGCCAGAGTTATGGCCATTAATCACTTTGAAAAATCTTGTGGACGCTCTAAAGGCTAAAGTTAATATCCGATTGACTTTTAATTTATACACAATGTTTTTAAGGTCATGAGACGAAGAAGTCTATTGATTTTTATGCCTCCACATTTTCATGTGGACCTATATTGTCGTCGCCCCTGTCCGTCCGAACATCCGTCCACAATTTGTTTGTGGACTCTCTACAGGTCACAATTCTTGTCTGGTTTGTCCCCAAAAGATCTCGACTGCTTTCGATATTGGCATGTATCAGATCGAAACTTCATGGATTTGTACGAAAAATCACATTTTTAGCTTGTGGACCCTATATCCGATTTTGTTGAAACATGAAATGTAAGTTTATAACCCAAAGATCTCTGTTCCTTTCGATATTCGCGCATATCGGACAGACAAAATTGACAGACAAAATGGCCGCCGTTCGTTCTCAAATAGCGTAAAAATATGGTATATCAAGGTTGTGGACCCTATAGAGGTCACAATTTTTATCCGATTTTGTTGAAACTTGAAATTTATAACCCAAAGATCTCGTTTCCTTTCCATATTCGCGCATATCGGACCATAACTTCCTGAATTATGGCCCCTGATTGTACAAAAAATCGCGTTTTTAGCTTGTGGACCCTATAGAAGTCATATTTTTTATCTGATTTAAAAAAAACGTATTATTATATCACCGTTACACCCTAAGGATGGCTGAGTTCGAATTTCGTGAAAATCGGCCCAAAATTGACAGACAAAATGGTCGCCGTTCGTTCTAAAATAGCGTAAAAATATGGTATATCAAGGTTGTGGACCCTATATAGGTCACAATTTTTATCCGATTTTTTTAAAACTTGAAATATAAGTTTATAACCCAAAGATCTCGGTTCCTTTCGATATTCGCGCATATCGGACCATAACTTCCTGAATTATGGCCCCTGATTGTACGACAAAATTGTGTATTTAGCTTGTGGACCCTATAGAAGTCATAATTTTTATCCGATTTAAAAAAACGTATTATTATATCATCGTTACACCCTAAGGACGACTGAATTCGAATTTCGTGAAAATTGGCTCAAAATTGACAGACAAAATGGCCGCCGTTCGTTCTCAAATAGCGTAAAAATATGGTATATGAAGGTTGTGGACCCTATAGAGGTCACAATTTTTATCCGATTTTGTTGAAACTTGAAATGTAAGTTTATAACCCAAAGATCTCGGTTCTTTTCGATATTCGCGCATATTGGACCATAACTTCCTGAATTATGGCCCCTGATTGTACGAAAAATCGTGTTTTTAGCTTGTGGACCCTATAGAGGTCATAATTTTTATCCGATTGAAAAAAATGTATTATTATATCACCGTTACACCCTAAGGAGAACTGAGTTCGAATTACGTGAAAATCGGCCCAAAATTGAGACAAAATGGCCGCCGTTCGTTCTCAAATAGCGTAAAAATATGGTATATGAAGGTTGTGGACCCTATAGAGGTCACAATTTTGATCCGATTTTGTTGAAACTTGAAATGTAAGTTTATAACACAAAGATCTCAGTTCCTTTCGATATTCGCACATATTGATTTGTAATTTCCTGAATTATGGCCCTTGATTGTAGGAAAAATCACTTTCTTGTTAGCTTGTTCTCTATCCATCTCTCGAAAACGTGGGCGTATCCTGCCTGGCAGCCGCTGGTCAGCGATTTCCGATAATTACTGCCAGAGTTATGGCACTTGATCACTTCAAAAAATCTTGTGGATGCTCTAGACGCTAAAGTTAATATCCGATTGACTTTAAATTTATATACAATGTTTAAGGTCATGAGACAAAGAAGCCTATTGATTTTCTGCTATTTCCGATAATTACTGCCAGAGTTATGGCCCTTGATCACTTCAAAAAATCTTGTGGACACTAGAGGCCAAAGTTATTATCCGATTGACTTTAAATTTACACACAGTGTTTAAGGTCACGAGATGAAGAATCCTATTGATTTTCCTAGTTATGGAACCGTAAGCTGCACCGACTTTGGTAATAGACAAAACAGAGTGAATCGACAGCCCTCCATCAAAAATTCTGGCGTCAACACCTTGGATATTTGTTACCATTTTATATTTCATTCTCTTCATTTTAAAAAGTACCATATCAATTAAAGCAGGAATGTGGACGTATATTGCAGCGTTAACAATGCTTGTTTATTAGCTTATACCCACTTGACTAGTACAAAAAAGTCTGTTGAGTATTAGTATTTATGGTATCAGTGAGGCCAAGGTTGATAGAATACAGAGAGTTAATTTTTATACGTCCACATTGAAATTTGGTCATATATTGTTGTCCGTCCGTCCAGACATCCCTCGTTCTGGCATCGACAAGTTCCGATAATTACTGGCAGAGTCATGGCCCTTGATCACTTTGAAAAATCTTGTGGACGCTCTAGAGGCTAAAGTTAATATCCAATTGATTTTAAATTTATACAGTGTTTAAGATCATGAGACAAAGAAGCCTGTCGATTTTCAACAATTTCAGATAATTACTGCCAGAGTTATAGCCCTTGGTCACTTTGAAATATCTTCTGGACACTCTATACGCTGAAGTTGATATTCGATTGACTTTAAAAATATACACAGTATTTAGGGTCATGAGACGAAGAAGCCTATTGATTTTCACCTATTTCCGATAATTACTGCCAGAGTTATGGCCCTTGACCTCTTTAAAAAATCTTGTAGAAGTTCTAGAGTCTAAAGTTAATATCCGATTTACTTTAAATTTATACAGTGTTTAAGGTCATCAGTCAAAGAAGCCTTTTGATTTTCAATGATTTCCGATATTTACTGCCAGAGTTATGACCCTTGATCTCTTTGAAAATAAATAAATTAAAAAAAAGTTAACACCCCCAAGGCGCCATACTTGTTTCCAATTTGTGAAATAAATATGGCGGACATGAAGGCTTATGACCTTGAAAGGTTAGCCGATCTCACTTCCAGTTTGTTTCTTGTCAGCCAGCTGTACACATCCGGTGTTATTCTCTACGCACACTTCACTGATTGCTCTATTTTTCCCCAACAGTATACCAAATTATTGAAGATTGCAAAATGTCTGATCAGGTTAGCCTGTAAATAATTATATGAACTGCGTCTACTACTCTATTGCCTAAGCTTTACTCTAAAACAAAAGATGCAAAAAGATGGCTTACCCCAACCTGAAATTTTCAACCAAAACAAATCACCTACACAAACTATTGTCTTCTCCATATTATTGTTATTATCCGTTCGTGCGTCCGTCCACAATTTGTTTGTGGACACTCTACAGGTCACAATTCTTATCCGATTTTAACGAAACTTGAAATATAGGTGTATATCCAAAAGTTCTCGGCTGCTTTCGATATTAGCATGTATCGGATCGAAACTTCATGAATTATGGCCCCTGTTTGTACGAAAAATCACGTTTTTGGCTTGTGGACCCTATAGAGGTCACAATTTTTATCCGATTTTGTTGAAACTTGAAATGTAAGTTTATAACCCAAAGATCTCGGTTCCTTTCGATATTCGCGCATATCGGACCATAACTTCCTGAATTATGGCCCCTGATTGTACGAAAAATCACGTTTTTAGCTTGTGGACCCTATAGAGGTCATAATTTTTATCCGATTTAAAAAAAACCTATTATTTTATCACCGTTACACCCTAAGGACAACTGAGTTAGAATTTCATGAAAATCGGCCCAAAATTGACAAACAAAATGGCCGCCGTTCGTTCTCAAATAGCGTAAAAATATGTTATATCAAGGTTGTGGACCCTATAGAGGTCACAATTTTTATCCGATTTTGTTGAAACTTGAAATGTTAGTTTATAACCCAAAGATCTTGGTTCCTTTCGATATTCGCTCATATCAGACCGTAACTTCCTGAATTATGGCCCCTGATTGTACGAAAAATCGCGTTTTTAGCTTGTGGACCCTATAGAGGTCATAATTTTTATCCGATTTAAAAAACGTATTATTATATCACCGTTACACCCTAAGGACGGCTGAGTTTGACTTTCATGAAAATCGGCCCAAAACTGACAGACAAAATGGCCGCCCTTTGTTCTCAAATAGCGTAAAAACATGGTATATCAAGGCTGTGGACCCTATAGAGGTCACAATTTTAATCCGATTTTGTTGAAACTTGAAATGTAAGTTTATAACACAAAGATCTTGGTTCCTTTCGATATTTGCGCATATCGAATTGTAATTTCCTGAATTATGGCCCTTGATTGTAGGAAAAATCACTTTCTTTTTAGCTTGTTCTCTATCCATCTCTCGAAAATGTGGGCGTATCCTGCCTGGCAGCCGCTGGTTTCTTGGTGTGTCTGTCTGTTTTTTTTGCCTATAGGCTGCAATTCTTAATGGATTGTCTTGAAAACTATGAACATATATATTCCTTATACCCAAAGGATGACTGTTACTATTTTTGGTGCATGTCCAACCCCCAGGGGCACAGCACCACCAGATTTTAGTGTTATCGTCCACAGGCTGCAATTCTGAACTTTTGGTGCATGCCCGACACCTGTCACGCTACAGAAAGATCCATTCAGGATTGGGGCCCCTAGGTATGCACCAAAATTAATAGCGGTCCTCCTAAAGGTATAAGGAATAAGTATGAAAAGTTTTCAAGATGATCAAAACACACAGACACACAAAGAAAAAATAGGCGAGGCTCTGCCCCTGGGGGTTAGTCATGCACAAAAAAACAATAGCGATCATTCTTTGGGTATAAGGAATAAGTACATGTATGCACAACTTCAAGACAATCCATTAAGAATCGTGGCTAGTAGGCAACAAACTGACACATGCAAAAATTGGGCACATCCTTAGTGTATAAGGAAAAACTAGTATACATAGTTTCAAGACGACGCGTTAAGAATTGCGGCTTGTAGTTTCGGGGTTCTAGAGATAGTGAAACTACATAAAGCCGTACTTTAACTTTCTAAGCTGACAAAACACGTTTTCACCTGTTTTTAAAGCACAACTAAATTGAAACGATACTCCCCGGATCCCAAAAGCGTCTTTATTCTTATTCTATGTTAAGAGTTGATCTAAAATGACAAATATGAGGGGTCTAAGTCTTTCAGAAATAATTTCAATCTGATCGTCAAAACCCATTATTCCAATTCGTGAAGCATATTATTTTGAAGGCAAAATAAAATTGGAACAATACAATGTACATCCAAAATGATTACATATTTGTAATCTACGTAAAAAGTCACTCTGAATAGACATGTTTGAGGGGTATAGGTCATTTAGAAAAAAGTCAACAATTTGGATAACAGCCATTAAAATTTAATTACCGCACAGATTTCAAGTGCCAATTAAAATTATAAGCCGTCAAATGCACAAGATGGACTTTAATGTATGTTGTAGTTGGGTATTTGAAGTTTTATTATCAATTTTTTTTCAGAATTTTAACCTCCGTCCCACATGGCCAAAGTTTAGGGTGAAAATGGGTATATTTTGTACGTTTTCAGTGTGCAATGAATTTCGAGACTGAATATTTGGAAAAGTAAATATCCCATTGACTTAGAATCTTTTGTAAATTGTTATAAGTTATAAGGCAAACTGACATTAACTACATGTATGCCAATTATGGAGTTTATGTATACAATAGTGATTTTGCCAGAGGCTGTGGAAATCCTGAAAATAAAAGTGAATAGTTCATTTTGGAGGCAAAATAAAATTAGAACAATACAAGGTACATCCAAATTGATTACATATTTGTAATTTACACAAAAAAAGTCACTCTAAATAGACACGTTTGAGGGGTATTGGTCATTTAGAAGTTATTTTAAAATCAATGTGAAAAGTCAACAATTTGGATAACAGCCATTAAAACTTCATCACCACACAGATTTCAAGTGCCAATTAAAAATATAAGCCATAAAATACACAAGGTGGACTTTAATGTATGTTATAGTAGGGTATTTGAAGTTTTATTATCAAACTTTTTTAGAATTTTAACTCTGTCCCACATGGCCAAAGTTTAAGGTAAAAATAGGTATATTTTGTACGTTTTCAGTGTGCATTGAATTTCGAGACTGAATATTTGGAAAAGTATATATCCCATCGACGTACAATCTTTTGTAAATTGATAGAACACAAGCTGACATTAACTATGCCAATTTTGCAGTTGATGTATACAATAGTGACTTTGCCAGAGGCTGTACAAATCCTGAAAATAAAAGTGAATAGTTCATTTGTTCCACATTTTGCCACCAGGTGGTGAAAACAGTATGCATTGGACAATGATTGTGATGCTAAATTCATAATCTTCACCAAAAGTTGTCTTAGATTACAAAAATAGAGAGTCCTACTCCTATCAGAAATGTGAGTTTAAAGCATCCGAAAACCTGAAAAAAAATTACTGAATTTATGATCCGTTTTAGTACCCTAATTTCAAATGGCCATATCTCGGCGAGTTTTTAACCTAGAGAGGTAAAATTTCGGATTTCCTAGTTTAAGGCCATATACTATAAGTCATAACATATATTTTTTTATAGTTTTTTTGGAGGGGGTCATGTTCCCACCATTGGTCCAGTTGACATGGATGGAATGACCCTATGCTGCAATATATGTAAGATATTCACAAGAAGACGTGGCAATAATAAGAAGCCTATTGATTTTCAATGATTTCCGATAATTACTGCCAGAGTTATAGCCCTTGATCACTTTGAAATATCTTGTGGACACTCTAGAATGCTGAAGTTAATATTCGATTGACTTTAAATTTATACACAAATAGGCAGGCCTGCAGCCAAAATTTCTAGCTTGCTTAGAAACACAGTTCCGCTACATGGTCCTCCCATATAAACAAACTATACATTTTTGGAAAGCTTATAACACCTGGAACACAAATCCAGTGAGTTCCAAGCAAAAAGTTTGCTCTAACTTGATTTAGGGCCACATGAAAATTGTGATAATTGTGAAGTAAATGCTATATTTATACTAACAATTGTGAAGTTGACATAAAATTAAATATTGGTGAAAACACCCAATGCCTTCATCCGCCGCAAAAAATATGCTTTGTGTTTTCGGCCCCTTACAACATCCCCCCCAGCTTATACAAAAAGAGGGGATCACGTGGCTAAGTGGGTGAGACGCTAGCTCGGGTGTTCGATCCCTGCATTGGCCGAGAAAGTTCATCCAGATTTTCCGGCGTGGTTCTCCCTTGTCAGTGATGCAGGACGGAGGGGCTGACAAGAAAAGCTGTCTAATCGTTCGGATGGGACGAAAAACCGAGGTCCCGTGTACACATTGGCGTGCAAGTAAAAGATCCCTTGGCAGTTGGAATTCGATATAAGAGTAGGCCGTAGTGCCGCTGTCCGGGCAAAATTTCCCTCGTAGCACACTGTATGGCGTATGCCCGTCTTTATTAGCCCAGGTTAGGAGCAGAACAGTAGGACGTTAAACTCCATTTCATTTCATTTAGACAAAAAGAGACTCAAGTTGGTGATGTAAAATGTCAATTTATTATATTAAATGACTGAAACATGACTATTCCAATTGGCAACAATTAATAGTTACCCTAACATCATGTTCCTTGCTCAACAACAGTTGGGCTTCATTCAGACTAAAAACATGCAATATGAAAAACAAACAACATATAATGAAAGGAACATTAATATAATTAAATCATTCTAAAACTAAGAAGAACATGGTCATAGAAGGTTGTGAAAACACAATATCAAACCCCTGGTGGTGTGAGATGGTGGAGGAGGGCTAAGCACCTCAAATGTGCACCACAGTAACTCTTTAGATAATACTACGTTACAAAAACCACTTTAACAGTACCTCACTGCTTGAGAAAATTCCCAGGAATGCATTCACCGGAAGTTGAGATTCCCGCGGACTGGAATGTCGGTCAAATGCCCATATGTATAACCTCATTGCATCAACACAAGTTTGATTACGTACGTAATCTCTATTTGTGTTTCAGCCCCTTACAACATCCCCCCCAGCTTATACAAAAAGAGACTCAAGTTGGTGGTGTAAAATGTCAATTTATTATATTAAATCACTGAAACATGACTAATCCAATTGGCAACAATTGATAGTTACCCTAACATCATGTTGGGCTTAATTCAGATTAAAATAGGCCAGACACATCACAAGTGATGTCGTGCCCAACTACAGAGACAATAACACCACCAACTATCTGCTATATCATATATGGCCATAATTAGAAGAATCAGCTTCTTCCCAATCTACAAGAATACTAATGAGCTAGCCCCCATGTACAATCTGTGATCATAATTGACATAATCACAATTTAATGATACAGCTATACTACGACATGCTGACATACATACAAAATACAACACTAAAAGCCCTCATGTTAATAATACAACTGGCAATTATCCTTGCAATAATACATACTAGTAGACTGTGCAGTACCATCGATATCAGAGTACTAATGTAAATAGACTAGAAACAATAACAAGAATACAATTGTAATTATACCATGCTATACTAGTATCAATAATACCCATGGTAATTACCATTACCATGACACAAAATTCAGAAGCCATAACACAATTGGTAGCTATGACTACACTTATGCAAGTATAAATTATAATAAATACATATGTAACTATTTAGCCAACGTTACTTACAATTACAAAATTACAACTGTAACTATTGGTTACTAGTCACAAAAATACATGTGTAACTAGCCTACACAAATTACTAGAATTACAAACATATAGTGTAACTAGCCTACATTAGTTACTAGAATTACAAAAAAATACAAGTGTAATTGTACTATGATCCGCGTCATCAAGAGAACAAAAATTCAAAGTTCCACTGGCAAACAAAGGAAAGGAATTTTGCCAGGAATTTGTTCATAACTCGGAGCACACGCTCACAATATAAAAACACAGACAAGCCTGTCTGACAGTACAATTTTTTCTATCTAAAGTGTTCGCGTTGCGAGCACAAGCCTATTGTCCGCCGCCATATTTTGGCACCCGATCATTGTGACAAAACAAAACATAATCCGAATGCCAAGGCAAACAAAGAAAAGTAAATTGATTAGAAATCGAAACACACGAACAACTTACAAAAAACAGATAAGCCACAGTAAAAAACTAAGCACCGCAAATGTGCAACACAGTAACTCTTTAGATAATACTACGTTATAAAAAACACTTTCACAGTAGCTCACTGCTTGAGAAAATTCCCTGGAATGCATTCACAGGAATAACTAGAAGCTGCCCATCAAGCCCCCCACCCCCAATTCCTGCACCACTGACAAGGGGGAACTGTCTAGGTCAACACAGGGATCAAAACCCGAACCTCCTGATTAGTGAGCTACAGACAAGGGGAAACCACACCAGACTAGGATCAAACCCTGAGCCACCCGATAAGTGAGCCAGCCCTTTACTGAGTCACTGCGGCTCCCTTGCACACTGATGACATTTACATACTAGCTGTACACGTACAATGCCCCCCTCCCCAACTATCATGTATGACGTATGCTCATCATCATTATACGGGTTGGTGCAGAACAGTAAGACGTTAAACTCCATTTGATTTTTTTTTCTCTTCATTACAATATTGTCACTCCCTTTACAATATTATTTAGTTTTGGCCATATCTATTTTAGTGAGAAAACTAAATATCTGTGGATGCTATGTTTCAGGTTAAATATTTGTTAGACCTTTAGCCTCAAATCCTATGTGAAAAAAAGTTGAACTTATATAGGCCCTAGTCTGTAGTTAAATCCTATTCAGTTTATCAAATAAATTCTTTAAACAAAATACTGTTATCAATAATTATTGATATTTTCCATAAAGGGAGATAACTCCTTTAACCATAAATGGATTTCCAAAGTTCTGTATGTTCCCCTGTCCTTTATGGTTTCTGCATTTTGCTTTAAATCAAAATTTAACCAATAGCATATTCTTTGCATTGGATGAAGGCATCAGGTGTTTTCGCCAATATTTAATTTTATGTCAACTTCACAATTGTTAGTATAAATATAGCATTTACTTCACAGTTATCACAATTTTCATCTGGCCCTAAAATGTATAGTTTATTAGGTAGGAGCTTGTAGCAGAACTTCATGCTAGAAATTTTGGCTGCCGGCATAAGTGTTTAAGGTCATTAGATGAAGAAGTGTATTGATTTTCAACAATTTCCGATAATTACTGCCAGAGTTATGGTCCTTAATCACTTTGAAATATCTTGTGGACGCTCTAGACGCTAAAGGTAATATATACAGTGTTTAAGCCTGTCAAATGTCAACAATTTCCAATGATTATGGAAATTGATATTGGATGTTTTGTATGCTAAATGTTAGAATAGGACAGAACTAGAAGCCAGATGGGTTGTTACTCGTAGTCAGATTTTAGTGTGTATTAAATGTTTTCATTTCTGACGAAAGAATAAAATATGCGACAACCCTTGTTGACTCCCAGGACGACTTAGCTGCTGTGGGCGTATGTTTCGTTGCCTGGCAAGTTATCTTTTAATAGCTTATTCCCAATTGACTAGAATTGAAATATTTAATTAGGTCATTTCTTTTAGGGTAATGGTGTGAGTAATAATGATTTAAAGAAATTGGAGGAAGTTGGATTCTTCACTGTTGAAGCAGTCGCTTTCGCACCGAAGAAAAGTCTGTTGAGTATTAAAGGTATCAGTGAGGCCAAGGCTGATAAAATTTTGGTAAATATGAAATGTATTTTTCCAAGGAATATTTCAACTCAAGGCAATTACTTTGTAAAAAAATGCCAATCAATTTAAAAATTGAATACTTAGCAATTTTGACCAACTGATTAGCAGCAAGAAGTGTACTATTCTTGCAATCCATAGTTTTTATACGCCCATGTCTGGACGCCCGGATGTCACAATTGATGAAATTTAAAATGTATAATTATATCTAGAGCTGGGCAATATTGGTAAAATCAAATATCGCGATATTTCCCCCCAAAAATGACGATATATCACTATATGATATATCACGATATTTTAGTTTTATTATAAAAAGCTAACGATATATCGCGATATATCACAATATCCCGATATTTTAGTTTTATTATAAAAGATGTGATTATATAAAAGTGTTAAAATCAGGTCATTCCCTCCCCCCTTAGGGTACATTATCCCTGTTTCAAAAGCACAGACCGAGAATTAAGTTCAAGGGTTACTCGTGCAATGTTTTTTTAGGCTTTATTACTACTGTTCGATCAGCTTGAGCTTCGCAATGTTCCGCAATCTTTCAAAATGTTGAATAACATGTGGGTACCGTATGAGTAGACTCAAAGAACCAGACATAATTTCTCCTATTCGGTACACTACAACGGCGCGTAACTCTGGAGTTTGTCTAAATCTGGAATATCTAGACACAATTTAGTTTTATTTACAAATAACATTTTACTTTTATTTAAATCGGCTTCAGTTTAAAAATTGGCAAAAAAAACCACCCAAACACACACACAAAATGATAGTTAACTAACAAACGGCATCATACATTAAATGATAATAACTGTTTCCCAACAGTGCCAATGATAAATCGACTAAAGACGGCGAAGAGAAGATATTACGCAATGACTTACTTGGCTGGTTATTTGAGTGTTGCACAGCATTAGCGACGGGTTTGACCTTATAATGACAAATTCCAACGGCAAGAGGGGAATTATGAATTTATTTATCAAGTTTAATAATCGAGAAAACTACTAGACTAGTCATGTATTTAGTAGTCATCGATCGTGACGTAATGCCGTAAATTGTTCCATGTCAATCCAATCCCAAATGCAGCACATAATATCGTGATTATATTGTGTAAAATACCGGTATATTGATAGAAAAACACACAATACGATATATCATTATCATCGATTTTTTAGGTGGTTTATAAAATATTGGAATTCAAATTTGAATATCGCGATTTATCGAATTACCGAAAATATCATTCAGCCCTAATTATAACCAAAAGACTCAGCTGGAGTCAATTTTGCTACATATTAGACTTTAACTACCTTTGTTTATTACTCCAGATTGGACGCCCGGATGTCACAATTGATGAAACTTAAAATCTATAATTATATCCAAAAGACTCGGATGGAGTCAATTTTGCTACATATTAGACTTTAACTACCTTTGTTTATTACTCCTGATTGGACGCCCGGATGTCACAATTGGTGAAACTTAAAATCTATAATTATATCCAAAAGACTCGGATGGAGTCAATTTGCTACATATTAGACTTTAACTACCTTTGTTTATTACTCCTGATTGGACGCCCGGATGTCACAATTGATGAAACTTAAAATGTATAATTATATCCAAAAGACTCGGATGGAGTCAATTTTGCTACATATTAGACTTTAACTACCTTTGTTTATTACTCCTGATTGTACGAAAATCACCTACAAACTTGTGAAATCAGACTGTAACTTCCTGTTAAAATTGACTCTCCCCCTTATGCAAATAGTGGCAAAAGATATGATAGATATATACCAAGGACTTGAAGTTTGTGGGCCTTCAAAAGGCCACAGTTTTGTCCAATTCAGATGGAACTTGAAAAGTATTAAAAGATCTTAGATGAGTTTGATTTTGGGTGCCCATCAGACCGCAGCTGCTTTGATTATTGTCGTCGCCCGTGTCCTTATGTCCTCAATTTGTTTGTGGACACTCTACAGGTCACAGTTCTTAACCGATTTTGACAAAACTTGAAATATAGGTTTATCTCAAAGATCTTGGTTCCTTTCCATATTGGCATGTATCGGATCCAAACTTCATGGGTTATGGCCCATGATTGTACATAAAAGAATGTAATACCATGCAACGGCTTGGGACCTTGGTACTTGGGATATAGCACGGGGCAGTGGGGCTCTGGCACACTGGATACGATCTTCTGGTTTTATTTCTTGCTCCCCGGGTCGACCGTGTTGTCTATCATCTTTTTTCTATCATGTTGGAGAAATCAAACAACAACCAATGTTTAATGTTTATAATATATTAAACTCGACAGTTAAACTTAATAATTATACCAAATTGAATAGGGAGACATTAATAAGTACTGATGAGTACGTAAAACATTGTGGAAGACTCCATAATTCTTGGGAGTGTATACTTTTATATATCTTGCGCGCTATTCTTCCATCTTGTAAATTCTGGCCTCTTTGCCCACCTCCAACTTTTCACCAAATTTTCGTTGGGCTGAATGCTTTTCACTACAGACAGGAACAAATGTTCATGTCTTTGCACTAAAATTTGTATGAGGTTGACCACCAAAATTTTGAGATACACAAACTTTAAGAAGCATACTAAAAACACGTAACTAGTTGCCGTACATATCACCTTAGCCAACATGATAACCCTGTTATCCTTCCGCCTCAAAATCATGAATATTTACCAAAACCTGGTAGAAAATGTTAATTCAAAAGGGGAGAAAAGAGACAGAGAGAGAATTGCTATAAATAGACGAACTACAATTTGTGGGTACCGAGATGGTGAAATTTAATGGTGGTCTGCCTCCCAAAAGGGAGGTAATAAAATACGGATTGGCTTTGGAATGTGAACAACAATCATTACGTACCAAGGTTGTTTATATCCCAAAGATCTCAGTTCCTATTAACGCTTTTTATACGCCCACATTTTCATGTAGATGTATATTGTCGTTGCCCCTGTCTGTCAGTCTGTCCACAATTTGTTTGTGGACACTCTACAAGTCACAATTGGGGGGTTGGATAGCCGAATGGTTAGCACATGCGCGCTGTATCTTACGGTCTGTCATTGAGTCAACTCGCGGGGGTTTGATTCCTCGGTTGTACGTGACGTGTCCAACCTGGTGGGTTTTCTCTGGTTCCTCTGGTTTCTTCCCACTGCTAAAGACCCCTTTGCGCAAGCGAATTATTGAAATGAAATTAAATGACCTAGTTAGTGTCGAGTGGACGTTAAACCCCATTTCTTTTTCTCTCTCTCCCTATCTCAGGTCAAAATTCTTATCCGATTTTGACGGAACTTGAAATATAGGGTTATCTCCAAAAGATCTCTGTTCCTTTCAATATTGGCATGTATCAGATCGAAACTTATCCGATTTTGACGAAACTCGAAATATAGGGTTATCTCCAAAAGATCTCGGTTCCTTCAATATTGGCATGTATCAGATCGAAACTTCATGGATTATGGCCCTTGATTGTGTGAAAAATCATGTTTTTAGCTTGTGGTTCCTCTAGAGTCACAATTATTATCCGATTGAAAATACTGTTTGAATATATCACCATTACACCCTAATGACGGTTGAGTTCGAATTTCGTGAAAATCGGACCAAAACTGCCGGATAAAATGGCCGCCCCAGCCATCCTAATGCAAATAATGTAAAGAAAAATATGGTATTTCAAGGTTGTGGACATTCTAGAGGTCACAATTTTAATCTGATATTGATGAAACTTGAAATACATGTTTATAACGCAAAGATCTTAGTTCCTTTCGATATTCGGGCATGTCAGATTGTAACTTCCTGAATTACGACCCTTGATTGTATGAAAAATCGTGTTTTAAGCTTGTGGTCCCTCTAGAGGTCACAATTAGTATCCGATTTAAAAAAAACGTGTGAATACATCACCATTAAACCGACAAAATGGCCATCCCTCATATAACACAAATGGTGTAAATATGTGGTATATCAAGGTTGTAGACCCTCTAGAGGTCATATTTTTTTTCCGATTTTGATACAACTTCCTGAATTATGGCCCTTGATTGTATGAAAAATCACGTTTTAAGCTTGTGGTTCCTCTAGAGGTAACAATTTTTATCCGATTTAAAAACAAAAACATTTAAATATATCACCGTTACGCCCTAATGATGTTTGAGTTCGTATTTCATGAAAATCAGACCAAAACTGCTGGACAAAATGGCCGCCCTCGTACGCAAGTAGTGTAAATATATACAGTGTTTAAGCCTATTGATTTTTAACGATTTCTAATAATTACTGCCAGAGTTATGGCCCTTGATCACTTTGAAATATCTTGTGGACGCTCTAGAGGCTAAAGTTATATCTGATTGACTTTGAATTTATACACAGTGTTTAAGGTCATCAGACGAAGAATCCTTTTGATTTTCAATAATTTCCGATAATTACTGCCAGAGTTATGGCCCGTGATCACTTTGAAAAATCTTGTGGATGCTTTAGAAACCATAGTTACATGTATCATCTGATTGATTATATATTTATATACCATGTTTACGCCTATATATAATCGTTTCGATTGACTTTAGATTGATACACAGAATTTAAGGTCTTGAGACGAATAAGTATGTTGATATTTTCAATAATTTTTGTTAACTTGAACAGCTAAATCTTGATATTAAATGTTTTGTATACTAAACATTAGCATGGGCCAAACAAATTCTAATGATTTTCTGATAATTACTGGGGGATCACATGGCTAAGTGGGTAAGACGCTAGCCTGGGGGTCGGGTGTTCGATCCCTGCATTGGCCAAGAAAGTTCATCCAGATTTTCCGGCGTGGTTCTCCCTTGTCAGTGATGCAGGACGGAGGGGCTGACAAGGAAAGCTGTCTAGTCGTTCGGATGGGACAAAAAACTGAGGTCCCGTGTACACATTGGCGTGCACGTAAAAGATCCCTTGGCAGTTGGAATTCGATATAAGAGTAGGCCGTAGTGCCGCTGTCCGGGCAAAATTTCCCTCATAGCACACTGTATGGCGTATGCCCGTCTTCATTAGCCCAGGTTAGGAGCAGAACAGTAGGACGTTAAACTCCATTTCATTTCATTTTCTGATAATTACTTCATGAGTTGTTACTCATAATCAGACTTTACTGTATTATAAATGTTTCATTACCGAACAATTTAGCTGCTGTGGGTGTATGTTTCGTTGCCTGGCAACCTATCTTTACCAGATTTTTACAAATTTGGTGTGAAGCTTTAGGTTCATGATCATGAGAGGATGGACCCTAATGATATTAATCATTCCTCGGCCTTCCGCTCAAGAGTTACCCTCAGCCCTTTTATGAAATCCTTGTGATTGTGATAGAGCTTACAGTTTTTAACAGACTTGTTTCTATAAAGCAAACCCATTAATTATTAAATTTACAGGCAGAAGCAGCTAAATTGGTACCAATGGGATTTACAACAGCGACTGAATTTCATCAAAAAAGATCTGAAATAATACAAGTAACATCAGGTTCTAAAGAATTAGATAAACTATTACAAGGCAAGTTAAATATCCATCAGTTCTGTAACATTACTTTTATTCACAGGGAATGGGCAACCAATATCCCTTTTCATCATTTAATACGGGTAGACTTATATCCTAATTTAAAAAAAAGTTATTTTTTTCTGGTGGTTACAGGTGGTATTGAGACTGGCTCTATAACTGAAATATTTGGTGAGTTTAGAACAGGGAAAACACAATTATGTCACACATTAGCAGTAACATGTCAGGTGAGTTTTTAATTCTGTATAAATCTGTGTCAGATTAAAGACCTTTATTCTATAACTACATGCAAATACAAGCAAATATCATTGAATACAGCCATTGAATAACCTATGGTTGTATTCAATGGCTTGTACGTATACTACTTTTGTCCAGAATGACGTCACTTTCAGAATTACGTCAAACTGTAATGACATCAACACTAGCAGCCACAATTTTTGTAAAAAAAAAAAGAAAGAAGAAAGGGCGGAACCTATGATGAATTTTTATACCCTCGTATGGAAATGTGGACGTAACCTATGATGAATTTTTATACGCCCACATTGTGGACACTCTACAGGTCACAATTTTTATTTGATTTCAACGAAACTTGAAATATAGCTTTATCTTGGCATGTATCAGACTGTAACTTCATGGGGGGGGTGGATGGCTGAATGGTTAGCGTGCACGGGCTGTATCATAAAGTCTGTCATTGAGTCGACTGGCGTGGTTTCGAATCCCTGGTTGTACACGACAAGGAGTAGGGTCGCCTGTCCAACCTTGTGGGTTTTCTCCGGGTCCTCCTGTTTCCTCCCACTGCTAAATGACCTAGTTTGTGTCAAGTGGACGTTAAACCCCATTTCTATCTCTCTCTCTCTGTAACTTCATGGATTATGGCTCCTGATTGTACGAAAAATCACATTTTACTTTGTGGACCCTATAGAGGTCACAATTTTTATCCAATTTAAAAAAACGTTTTAGTATTTCAATGTAGGAAAAATATCGTTTTTAGCTTGTGGACCCTATAGAGGTCATAATTTTTATCCAATTAAAAAAAAAGATTTTAATATATCACCGTTACACACTAAGATTGGTTGAGTTCGAATTTCGTGAAATTGGCCCAAAACTGACAGACAAAATGGACGTCCCTCATTCTGAAATAGCTTAAAAATATAGTATATCAAGGTTGTTGTGGACCCTCTAGAGGTCACAATTTTCTTCTGATTTTGATGAAGCTTGAACTGTAAGTTTATAATCCAAAGATCTCAGTTCCTTTCGGTATTCGCGCATATCGGACCGTAACTTCCTGAATTATGGCCCCGGATTGTACAAAAAATCTCGTTTTTAGCTTGTGGACCCTATAGCGGTCATAATTTTTATCCGATTGTAACAGATACCGATATGGGACCTAATTTTCTATTGGGAAACCATGTGGTGGCTACTTGATAAACTATTTTTGAAACTTGTGCGCAGACTGGAAGTGGCCGAATTTTGTGCGGTGCCAAAAAATTTAAAAAATGCCGTAGCTTCGTCAATTCTGTACCAATTTTCATACAAATGACATTTTCAGAAACCCTGAGTCTTTTGTCGGACGATAGCAGTTGAAAATTTCGAAACTTCGTTGGTGACTTCTAGCGTTCGAAAAATGAAAAATTTCGTTTAACAGACCATTTTTGTTATTTTTCAAAATTTTCAAATTTGACCTACATTTTTGGATACCTGAAGACCATCTGATTCTAGAAATATAAGTTTCATTCTGAGTTATCGCCCTTGATTTTTCGAATTTTCTGCCCATTTCCCATCTCTTATATTTTTGGGAAAGGATAAATCGATATTTCTGAAAGTCCTGGAACATAAAGCTATATAGTCAGACCGCTGGATAAAACAATTTCAACAACGGTCCAGAAACCGAAAGTAGTCGAAATAATGTCTGATATTTCGGAAAAAAATCAAAAAATGGGTGTTTTGGGGAAAAACTCGATTTCTCCGTCCAATATCAATGGATTAAACGAATTAAGCTTTCGTTGAGTGGCCCGAGGAATGGCCTGTCGTATGATGCCCAATTTATACGGATACTCTAGTATTTTCCGTTTTTGGAGCCTTTTTAGACGTCTTTTTCTCGAAAACGACAACTCCGATTTTTCTGAAACTTTTTTAACGCAGAGTCCTATGGGTGGGCTATGGCGTGAGTCCAACAATAAAAGCATTGAAATAACATAAGTTGTCCAAAAAGAGCCTCAATCTTGGAAAAAAGTTGAAAAATCCTTAGATTACTGAAAATGATCTTCTAATTTTCTTTCTTTGGAAAACAGCTGAATGGATTATTCTGAAACTTCTTGTACAGAAGGTAAGGTAACCAAACAACATGTTAAAGCTATCCCGACAATGATCAAAAAACCGGAAGTAGTCGAAAAAATTTCGGATATTTTGAGAAAAAAAAACCGTAAAAATTAAAAAAAATGGAGATCTTGCGAAAAAAGTGATTACTACGCCAGATTTCACCGAATCAAAACAACTAAAGTGTCATTGGATAGTTCAAACAATGGACAATCTTATGAGATCTAAATGGTAAAAATTCGCGGGTTAGGCAATATATAATGGAACGCTGAAAATCTATTATTTTCCTTTTTGGAGCCTATTCAGACGCTTTTATTTCGAAAACTTCTCTTATTTCTTTTCTTAAACTTCTGTTACTTAGAGTCCTAACGGTGGTCTATGGTGTGAATCCAAATTTAAAAGCCTCAATATAGTATAAATGGTCCAAAAGGGCCACAATCTTTGAAAAGAAGTCGAAAAATCGTTATATCTGTAAATCTGCTTCTAATGGTATAAGGGAGGTAAAACTGTCCAATGGATCTTTCTGAAACTTCTGGTACAGGAAATTAAGTTCCCATACCAATTGTTAAATCTATCCCGATAATGATCCGTAAACAGGAAGTAGTCAAATAAATATTCGATATTTAAAAAAAAAAAAGACAGTAAAAAAAATCTGTGCTCTTGCAACAATCGGGATTTCACCGTCGGGGGTGACCGGATCAAAACATCTAAAGTATCGTTTGGTAGCTCGATAAATGGGCTATTGTATGACACACTTCCTGTCTGATTCCTGAAAGCCGGTTCAGTGCTGCTTGCAGGTCTAGTTATTATTATTATTATTTACCGCGGGAGCCTATTTCTCCATGATCGGAAACAGATATCGATCTGGAACCAAATTTTCTATCGAGAAACCATGTGGTGGTTACTTGATAAAGTATTTTTGATGTTCTGCGCAGACCGGAAGTGGCCGAAATTTGAACGGTAGCAATAAATCAAAAAGCGGCAGTGGTTTCGCCAATTCTTTACCTATTTTAAAACAATTCACATTTTTAGAAACCCTGAATCTTTTCCGAGACAATGGCTATCTCACATTTTTCAATTTCGAACATTCATCTATGGCTTTTGTCGTTCGAACTTTGAAAATTTAAATTTTTACAAAAAAACTTTTTTATTTATGAATATTTTTTAGTCGTGTTTTACAAAATTAACGAGTCATCTGACTTGGGCAAAAATGTGAATATTTTTTGTCTCAGTAATTTTCCTTGGCCGCCATTGGCTAATTCAGTTTTTCAGTCCTAGATTAATTATTTATTGCTAGATTTGTATAAAACAAAGTTCATATACTCCGTTGTCTCAATTGTCATTTTTTTTGTTACCGATAGAGATATCTGTCGGCGCCGGAAGTGGCTTAATTTTACCAAAAACTACAATTTTGACAGTTAGGTACCATTTTTCGAAAGCAAATATTTTTTTTTAAAAAAAACTGATATAACTAAAAGAGTGTGCCCTTTAAAGGCGCACAAAATGTTGGGATCAGTTTTTTTAATTTCGATTTCATTTTCGAGCAAATTCGATTAAGAGGTGAAAAAAGGTGTAAAATTGACCTATTTACAACCCATTCAGGCTTTTCAGATTTTAAAATATTTCTACGTAAATTTTATAAACTTGTAGCTATAATCCATACGAAGAAAATGTATGTTAAAATTAGTTTATAATATAAGCAGTTACCTAGAAATGGGCAATTTTGCATAAGTCACTGTTTTCGTTATTTTGCCTGTAAAATAGTCAATTATTATTGGATTTTCACAAAAGTGACACCATTTGATTCAAAAAGCAAGTATGCGTCATATCAAATTGATTAAAATTTAAAATTGACACCGGAAGTGACGCCATTTTGTCAAAAAATGCATTTCTAACTTTTGAAATCAATATTTTGTTCAACCAAGAATTATTTAATATGTATTAATAATTTTAACTTTTGGTTTACATTCACATATTAATAAAATTCATAAGGTCATAGATTTCACAAAATTGTTTCTAACTTGTTCAGTTGCGGAGAAATAGGCGATTTTTTGCCGAAAATCAAAAGTAGCGTAACTATGTGCCCCGTCTCCGGCTATGCCAAAATGTATCGAAAGTTAAAATCCTATGATTATTGTTAAAATTACTGCAATATTTCTAAAAACGATAGCTTCGGTGATTTCGGACATTTCGCATTGTTGCAGAACGTTCAAAATAGCTTTATCCTCTAAGTCACACCCACTTTTCCAGTAAAACCGAAGAAATCGTAACGATCCGACAAGCAGTTGCTGAGATCTACTCAAAACAAAAGAAGTGTGAAACCCTAATAATTTTAACAAAAACAAAAGTGTTTCACACAAGCTACGCAGTGTGAAACCCTAATAATAATCTTAACAAAAACAATAGTGTTTCACACAAGCTATGCAGTGTGAAACCATAATAATAATAATAACTAGAACTGCGATGCAGTAATGACGGGTTTCACCGGTGCCACGTTACCCTAGACATGTCACTTCCGGTACCAATGAAACCATTAAACAGGTTTCCACATAAGCATTGCACACATCAAATAAAATGGACGCCGAATCAACCAAATCCAACAATATCAATTAATTTTATACATGTTACATGTAAGTGTACAGTACTTCCGGTGATAATAAAAATGTTCAATTAGTTTTATGATATTAGAAATGGCGTAAGGCATCACATGGTGGAAATTTCATGTAAATCAAATAATAATTGCCACTTTTATAGACCAAAAACCTTGAAAAGTGACTTGTAGAAAATCGTCTATTTCTCTGCAACCGTACAAGTTAGAAACCATTTTCTGGTATCTGTATGATCGCATGGGTTCAATCTATTTGCTGATTGGAATCAAATATCATAATTTTAAAAACATTACAAATCAGACTCATTTGAATAAAATATCTGTTTTGAAGGCTAAAAATACAGTTTTTGCCAAAATGACGTTACTTCCGGTGATAATGAAAATCTTAAATTACTTGTATGAAATCGTAAATGGCATTAGGTATCACTCAGTGAAAATTTTATGAAAATCGAATAATAATTGACACTTTTGTGGACCAAAAACTTTTTTATTTATAAATATTTTTTATTCGTGTTTTACGCGAAATTAACGAGTCATCTGACTTGAGCAAAAATCTGAATTTTTTTTGTCTCAGTAATTTTCCTTGGCCGCCATTGACTAATTCAGTTTTTCAGTCCTACATTAATTATTTAATTATTTATTGTTCCATTTGTTCAAAACAAAGTGCATATGCTCCGTTGTCTCAATTGCCATTTTTTTTGTTACCGATAGAGTTATCTGTCGGCACCGGAAGTGGCGTAATTTTACCAAAAACTACAATTTTGATAGTTAGGTACCACTTTTCGAAAGCAAATATTATTTTTTTCAAATCTGGTATAACTGAAAGGGTGCGCCCTTTACAGGCGCACAAAATGTTGGGCCCAGTTTTTTTAATTTCGATTCCGTTTTCGGGCTATTTCGATTAAAAGGTGAAAAAAGGTGTAAAATTAGTCTATTTACAACCCATCCAGCGTTTTCGTATTTTAAAATATTACTTCGTAATTTTCATAAACTCGTAGCAATAATCTATATGGAGAGAATGTATGTGAAAATTAATTTGTAATATGCGCAGTTGCCGGGAAATGGTCAATTTTGCATGAGTCACTCTTTACGCTATTGTACCTGTAAAAGAGTCAATTATTATTGGATTTTCATAAAAGTGACACCATTTGATGCATAATGTCAATTGTGACTAGTTCAACTCAATTTAAAATTTTCAATGTCACCGGAAATGACGAAATTTGGGCAAAAACTGTATTTATAGCTATCGAAACAAATAATTTTTTCAAATGAGTCGTATTTAGTGTTTGTTTAAGATTTTGATATTTGATTCTAATCAACTAAAAGAATGAACCCATATGATCATATAGATATCACAAAATGGTTTCTAACTTGTTCAGTTGCGTAGAAATAGGCAATTTTCAACAGGTCACTTTTCAAGGTTTTTTGTCCACAAAAGTGTCAATTATTATGAAATTTTCATGAAATTTTCACCGTGTGATATGTAATGCCATTTACGATTTCATTCAAGTAATTTAAGATTTTCATTATCACCGGAAGTAACGTCATTTTGGCAAAAACTGTATTTTTAGCCTTCAAAACAGATATTTTATTCAAATGAGTCTGATTTGTAATGTTTTTAAAATTATGATATTTGATTCCAATCAGCAAATAGATTGAACCCATGCGATCATGGCACCGGTGAAACCCGCCATTACTGCATCGCAGTTCTAGTTGAACCTTGTGAACACTCTATTGCCAAAAATTATCACCCGGTCTTTGTGAAATTTATATACATGATTTAAATTAGTGAAACGAAGAAGCCTATTGAATTTCAGCAATTTTTGTCAATTACTTCTAGAGTTATGGCCCTTATTTCACTTTGCACCTTGTAAACGCTCTAACATCAAAAGTTATCTGCTGATCTGTATGAAATTTACATGCGTCATTTAAAGTAGTCAAGAGAAGAATCCTATTGAATTTCAGCAATTTCCATTTATTACTTCTAGAGTTATGGCCCTTGTTGCACTTTGTGAACGCGCTAACACCGAAAGTTACCTGGCGATCTGTGTGAAATTTATATGTGCCATTTAAGTTAGTAAAAAGAACAATCCTATTGAATTTCAGCAATTTCCGTTTATTACGTCTAGAATTATGGCTCGTTTCACTTTATTGAACCTTGTGAACACTCTTACGGCGAAAGTTATCATCCAATCTTTGTGTAATTTAAATGCATTATTTAAATTAGTGAAACCACGAAGCCTATTGAATTTCAGCAATTTACAATAATTACTTCTAGAGTTGTGGCCCTTGTTTGATGAAAGTTATCATCTGACATGTATGAAATTTATATGCATCATTTAAATTTGTGAAACAGAGGTCTATTGAATTTCAGCAATTTCTGTCAATAATTTCTAGAATTGTGGCGAGTGTGAACCTTGTGAACGTTTGAATGACAAAGTGATCATCCGATCTGTAGGAAATTTAAATTAGTAAAACGAAAAAGCCTGTCAAATTTTTAAAATTTCTGTAAACGACTTCCAGAGTTGAGGCCCTTGTTTCATTTTGTAGAACCTTGTGAACCCTCAAACGACAAAAATTATAATCTGATCTGTATGGAACTATCTTGCAAAGGCCCCCAATTACCTACAAAGGAATAAATATGCGACAACCCTTGTCGACCGCTTGGACGATTTATCTGCTGTGGGTGCATGTTTCATTGCCTGGCAACCTATCTTTATTACAGATGCCACGACCCTTATTGACTTACTTGGTCAATGCAGGTTAGTAAGCCAACATCATACCCACTGAGCCACCCAGATTTTAGTGTGGTGGTGTATGTTTCATTGCCTGGCAACCTATCTTTTAATATTATATTTTAGTTACCAATAGATATGGGTGGAGGAGAAGGTAAAGCAATGTATATAGATACCGAAGGAACTTTTCGACCGGAAAGATTATTGGCAGTTGCAGAGAGGTAAAAAATATTTAGTTTGTTTTCAATGAGAAATTCTGTTAGTCGAAACTTTGGGAAACAATAACCCGGTTTCTAATGTTCAAACTTGTGAAAATGTCCATAGGCGAATGTTTTGACTTATTTCGATGATGAGCATTTCTGCTTAGGCTACCGACAAGCAATTTGATTGGCTTATATTTTAGAACACAATAATATCAATACCTTGATAAATTGAATAATGAACAGGTTAAGCAATCTGATTTCTATCTGCATTTTCTAAAGATAGGCAAGTAATAAATTAATGTCATTAATTTATTATTAAATCAGCCTCACTGTTGGCTGGTTCTTTTTTATACCCCCACATTTTCATGTTGACGTATATTATCGTGGCCCCTGTCCGTCCGGACATCCATCCACAATTTCTTTGTGGACAATCTACAGGTCACAATTCTTATCCGATTTTGACGAAATTTAAAATATAGATTTATCTCCAAAAGATCTCGTTTCATTTCGATATTGGCATGTATCGGACCATAACTTTCTGAATTATGGCCCCTGATTGTACGAAAAATCGCGTTTTTAGCTTGTGAACACTCTAGAGGTCACAATTTTGATCTGATTTTGATGAAACTTGAAATGCATGTTTATAACCCAAAGATCTTGGTTCCATTTGTTATTCACACATATCGGATCATAACTTCCTGAATTACGACCCCTGATTGTACGAAAAATCACGATTTTAGCTTGTCCCTCAAGAGGTCACAATTATTATCCAATTTCAAAAAAACTGACAGACAAAATGGCCGCCCATTATACACTAATAGTGTAAAAATAGGTATATCAAGGTTGTGGACTCTCTAGAGGTCACAATTTTCACCCAATTTTGATGAAACTTGAAATGCATGTTTATAACCCAAGGATCTTGGTTCCTTTCGATATTCGCGTATATCGGACCGTAAGTTCCTGAATTATGATCCCTGATTGTACAACAAATCACGCTTTTTAGCTTGTGGACCCTATGGAGTTTACAATTTTATTCAGATTTTAAAAAAAACGTTTGAATATAACACCGTTACACCATATTGTTGGTTGAGTTTGAATTTCCTGAAAATCAAAAATCAGACCAAAACTGCCGGACAAAATGGCCGTCCCTCATACGCAAACAGTGTAAAAATATGGTATATCAAGGTTGTGGACCCCCTAGAGCTCACAATTTTGATCCAATTTTGATGAAACTTGAAATGCAGGTTTATAACCCAAAGATCTTGGTTCCTTTCCATATTTGCGCATATCAGACCGTAACTTCCTGAATTATAGCTCTTGACTGTATGAAAAATCACGTTTTTAGATTGTGGTCCCTCTAGAGGTCACAATTAGTATCCGATTTTAAAAAAAACGTGTGAATATACACATAGCACCGTTACATCGTAATGATTGCGGAGTTCAAATTTCATGAAAATCAGACCAAAACTGACGGACAACATGGCCGCCCCTCGTACGCTAATAGTGTAAAAAATATGGTATATCAAGGTTATGGACCCTATTGAGCTCACAATTTTTATACGCCCACATTTTCATGTGGACGTATATTGTCGTCGCCCCTGTCCGTCCTTCCACAATTTGTTTGTTCGGCAACAGAATTGAATATCTGGCATAATTGGACACCTTGACTAATTTTAATCACAACTCAGGAAATTGAACGGTCCAACTAATTATTGAACAGTCGTGAAAATTATGCAGGACGCTTATAATTACACACGTGTCGACAAACTAAACACTAGTTAATTAACGCTTGGTGATCAAAATTGCACGTTGAGATTTAAGTTGTATACAAGGACAAATTGAATGCTATTAGGCCAAATTCAATGATATTTATGAATAATTCTACATAGATTAGATAATAACGCTATTTACCCGAGATTCCACGGTACCAGTCGTATAGTTTGTGGTTCATGATTATCGCACCACCATCTTGTGCCATCACAAAGATAATATTTAGCAATTGGCAATCATCATCTAATGATTGCATAGAGCAATACAATTCCACATATTTTAGCCATAGTGTAGCGTTTTCTGACTGTAATCCATGAAAAGTGGGAATGGTAGAGCGAACTGGATTCATTGTCCTGTTCTGACTGTTACTTTGTGTTGATATAGATGATTGTGATGCACTTTGCACCACCGTATTTGTACTTGTCATAGATGACGTAGAGGCAGTAGCACTATGTGTTAGAATATTGTTTTTATAGTTGTCTCGTGTCTGTTATTCATTAGATATGGGTTATCGGGAGGTGATGTACTAGATAATGTTGCCTATGCTAGAGCCTATAACAGTGATCACCAATCTCAACTTTTAATTCAAGCTGCTGCAATGATGTCAGAATCAAGGTAAATCTTTTCTATTAACATAAATTTCAGCTTAACAGATTGAAGATTGAGATTTCCAATTAGTTTCCAATTTCCATTTCACATTACCTCAACATCGTAATGCATTGGCATAATGGTTATGTACTGGAAAAATATCAGCACATAAATTAACAGGAGAGTTTACACATGAAAAGCTTTGCACTATAACAATTTTTATTTGATTTTCATACACCCCACCATTTCAGTGTGGATGTGTGAGTATTATGCTGTCACCCATGTCCATACGTCCTTTCTTCAGTCTGTTAAAAACTGGATTTTCATGTGGACGTATTATGCCGTCGTCCCTGTCCGTCCACAATTTGTTTGTGGACACTCTACAGGTCACAATTGTCATCCGATTTTGATGAAACTTACAATATAGGTCTATTTCCCAAAGATCTCGCTTCCTTTAGATATTGGCATGTATCGGACCATCACTTCATGGATTATGGCCCCTAATTGTACGAAAAATCACGTTTTTAGCTTATGGACACTCTAGAGGTCACAATTTTGATGAAAATTGAAATGCATGTTTATAACCCAAACGGTTCCTTTCGATATTTGCGCATATCGCATCGTAACTTCCTAAATTATGGCCATTGACTGTACGAAAAATCGGGTTTTTAGCTTTAGAGGTCACAATTATTAACCGATTTAAAAAATCGTGTGAATAGATCACCGTTAAACCGACAAAATGGCCATCCCTCATATAACACAAATGGTGTAAATATGTGGTAAATCAAGGTTGTAGACCCTCTAGAGGTCATAATTTTTTTCCGATTTTGATACAACTTCCTGAATTATGGCCCTTGATTGTATGAAAAATCACGTTTTAAGCTTGTGGTCCCTCTAGAGGTAACAATTTTTATCCGATTTAAAAAAAACAACATTTTATTCAATTTAAAAAACCGTTTGAATATATCACCGTTACACACTAATTATGGTTGAGTTCGAATGTCCAGCCCTCGCACGCTTATAGTGTAAAATATGTGTATAAAATATAAAAAAAATCATAACACCTCGGTAAATGCTATTTATAACTGGTTTATTGACCTAATTTCAACCGATATGTCACGTGTCATTGAAATTCAGAATTGGAGATTCTATCAGGAGAAATTATATTAACGCGCGATTCGCAAACTATGCCGAGATCATCTTTCGCCACGAGGGTTATTTTTACAAAAGCAGCTTACCGAACCTGTTCAGATAAATAACAGATTTGGATCCAGTTTGGAATGACCCACCATAGGGTTGTACCTACATATGTTGGCCCATGTCCAACCCCCAGGGGCAGAGCCACGCCCAATTTTTGTGTTTTTATAAGCCCACATGGAAATGTGGTCGTATATTGCCGTCGCCCCTGTCCGTCGTCCATAAATTCTTGTGAACACTCTACAGACTACATTTATCAACCGATTGTTTTGAAATTGATATATGTTGTTTGCATTAGTAAGATGAAGAAGCCTATTTAATTTCAATAACTTCTGTTAATTTCTTCTGGAGTTATGGTCCTTGTTTCACTTTGTTGCACCTTGTGAACGCTCTAACGACAAAAGTTATCAACCAATCTGTATGAAATTTATATGCATCATTTAAATTAGTAAAACAAAGAAGCCTATTGAATTTCAGCAATTTTCATTTATTACATCTAGAGTTATGGCCCTTGTTTCACTTTGTTGAATGTTATGAACGCTCTAATGACAACAGTTATCATCCGATCTGTTTGAAATGAAGAAGCCTATTGAATTTCAGCAATTTCCGTTAATTACGCCGTGAGTTATGGCGTTTGTTTCACTTTGTTGTACCTTGTAAATGCTCTAACTACAAAAGTTATTATCCGATCTGTATGAAATTTATATTTATATGTATCATTTAAATTAGTAAAACGAACAAACCTATTGAGTTTCAGTTATCACCTAAATTAGTGAAATGAAGACGAACAAGCCTATTGAATGTCAGTAATTTCCGTCAATTACATCTAGAGTTGTGGCCCTTGATTTAATTTGTTGAACTTTGTGAACTTTCGAACAACAAAAGTTATCATCCGATCTGTATGAAATTTATATGCATTATTTGAATTAGTAAAAGGGAAAAAAACCTGTCGAATTTGAACAATTTCTGTAGATTGCTTCCAGAGTTACGGCCCTTGTTTTAGTTTTTAGAACCTTGTGAACCTTCAAACAACGAAAATTATAATGTCATCTGTATGAAATTGTCTATTAAATTCCCCTAATTACCTACAAAAAAATAAATATGCTGTGGGCGTATGTTTTGTTGCCTGGCAACCTATCTTTTGCCTAGAGGCTGGAATTCTAAATGAATCAATTTGGAACTTAGCATATTTATACCTTATACTATAAGGATAGTAACTATTTATTTTGGTGCATGTCCCGACCCCAAGGGACAGAGCCATGCCAAATTGGTATACTTATTCCTTTTACCCTAAGGACGGCAACTATTGATTTTGGTGCATTTCCCCCCCACCCCCCTCCCCCCCTTAACCACACACACACGTACATGTATATAGTGTAAATGTAGGACTTTGACTGGATCCTCCTAATCAAGGACTTGATTAATATTGCATGTAGCTGAAAACCACCGATATGTCTGAACTTTTTTCCATCAAACGATTATAAAAAGATATAAATTATACCTCAATTTATATATTTTAGACATTTGACTTTTTACGGAAGAAATGCGGACACACAGGAGTTTGCAAAAAATTGGGGAAATGCTAGTTACACCTTAATCGAGGACACGCATGGTGTAAGTTGCGAATGCCTCCAAACGAGGTCATTTGCTCTATACTACCATACTGTGGACTTGACACTTATTGTGGTCTTTAGTCTGTAAATAAGTACGTTTTTGTCCCCCCCCCCCCCCTTTGACCACACATGGGAAAAAATACAATATAACTGTTTAAAATTGATGTATGCACAATATCGCGATGTGATCAACCGAGGACACATATTATGTTTTAAAACCGACAATTGGGGACTTTGTGTATGGTGAACAGTGAACACTGACAACCGAGTACACACACACACTCACATCCGAGGATGTTACAAGTGTATATCAATAATATAAATTGAGTGTATTCAACTCTCTATATCCGAGAACAGGCCCCCTTTGACCACAGGGGCAGCCCACTGAAAGAACATATTTTTATTGATTCAGCCACTGAAAACTTTTCATTTTCTAAATCAATCTGACTGAGGTCATACAGACTGTATGTGAACAATCGGAGACTTGTGGTC
Organism: Patella vulgata; assembly: GCF_932274485.2. Lineage (NCBI taxonomy): Eukaryota > Metazoa > Mollusca > Gastropoda > Patellidae > Patella > Patella vulgata. Next base: position 36,565,283 of record NC_065883.2, read on the forward strand.
TTGACACTTATTGTGGTGTTTAACCTGTAAATAACTACATTTTTGTCCCCCGTTTGACCACACATGGGAAAAAAGACAATATAACCGTTTATAATTGATTGTGTGGTGCAATATCCCTATAGAACAGTTTTTTTTTTTTATTAATGTGGCCAATACCGACAAATGGGGACTTTGTGTATGGTAAACACCAACAACCGAGTACACACATACTCACATCCGAGGACGTTATAAGTGTATATCAATAATATAAATTTGGTGGGTTCAACATTCTATATCCGAGGGGGGTTGGATGGCTGAATGGTTAGCGTGCGCGCGCTGTATCATAAAGTCTGTCATGGAGTCGACTGGCGTGGTTTCGAATCCCCGGTTGTACGTGACAAGGAGTAGGGTCACCTGTCCAACCTCGTGGGTTTTCTCCGGGTCCTCCGGTTTCCTCCCACTGCTAAAGACCCCTACGCGCAAGCGAATTATTGAAATAAAATTAAAACCATATGTTAGTCCCGAAATGACCTAGTTTGTGTCGAGTGGACGTTAAACCCCATTTCTCTCTCTCTCTCTTCTATATCCGTGAACAGGCCCCCTTTGACCACAATACACTGTAACATTGGTACTGTTTAATTTCTACTCTGTTCCCAATTATTCATAAATATTGTTGAATTTCGGTGAATAATAATTCGGCCACAAAATAATAAAGTAAAACTTTTTTGATAATTATCAGGTGGTGACAAAAATGCTTCCCTTCAACGATGGGTCAAAAACGTCTTGGTATACTGGCACTTCTCTGCATTGAAAGTGATTTACTTCATAGAATTAACTTTAAAAAACTGACGAATTTGCATTCACAAAAGCACGCAAAGTCGTAATCTAGCTAGGCAGTGAATGGGAATATGTAGGCTACTTATAGTAAATACAGTACTGTCTGTTGCTAAATTTTACTTAATTCCTTTTGTCAATGAGCCCAACATATCTGTATTTTCAGGCCACCTATCAAAATGTGCCTTAGGGCCAGCAGAGCCTTAATCCGGCACTGCACACAGAGTAAACACATGTAACAACCAGGCCCTGAGTTCACAAAGCATTCTCAGACTTAAGTTGAGAATTTACTCAAAATTGTTTGCCTTATTTTAACTAAAATATAGCCCTTTATAAAACTTTTGTTGTTTTAATGTATCAAATACATCATTAAGAAACTATGTGCAAAGTTTTGTGTTTCTGCATCAAAGATATTTCTCATAAACAGTGATTGAAAATTGAGCAAATTCTCAACTTAAGTCTGAGAATGCTTTGTGAACTCGGGGCCAGATCTTATGAATTCGAGCCTCTTCAATAGTTATAAAGCACATCAAAAAGTGTAGAATAAATTGCCTAACAGAAAAATCATGCTTTATAAGTTGTTAAAGGGGCATGGGGCTATTTAAGGAATGACGTTTGTGCACAATACAAAGAAATAATTACCACCGGTGTAAGGAATATTTTTATACGCCCACATTTTCATGTGGACGTATATTGTCGTCGCCCCTGTCCGTCTGGACATCCGTCCACAATTGTTTGTGAACAGTCTACAGGTCACAATTTTTATCCGATTTCAATGAAACTTGAAACATAGGTTTATCACCCTAAGATCTTGGTTCCTTTCGATATTGGCATGTATCGGACTGTAACTTCCTGAATTATGACCCCTGATTGTACGAGAAATCGCATTTTTAGCTTGTGGACCCTATAGAGGTCATAATTTTTATCCGATTTAAAAAAATGTATAATTGGCATGTATCGGACTGTAACTTCCTGAATTATGGCCCCTGATTGTACGAGAAATCGCATTTTTAGCTTGTGGACCCTATAGAGGTCATAATTTTTATCCGATTTAAAAAAACGTATAATTATATCATCGTTAAACCCTAAGGACAGCTGAGTTCGAATTTCATGAAAATCGGCCAAAAAATGACAAACAAAATGGCCACCCTTCGTTCTCAAATAGTGTAAAAAAATATGGTATATCAAGGTTGTGGACCCTATAGAGGTCACAATTGTAATCCGATTATGTTGAAACTTCAAATATAAATTTAAAACCCAAAGATCTCGGTTCCTTTCGATATTCGCGCATATCGGACCGTAACTTCCTGAATTATGGCCCCAGATTGTACGAAAAATCGCGTTTTTAGCTTGTGGACCCTATAGAGGTCATAATTTTTATCCGATTTAAAAAAAACCTATTATTATATCACCGTTACATCCTGAGGACACCTGAGTTCAAATTTCGTGAAAATCAGCCCAAAATTGACAGACAAAATGGCCGCCGTTCGTTCTCTATTAGCGTAAAAATATGGTATATCAAGGTTGTGGACCCTATAGAGGTCACAATTTTTATCCGATTTCGTTGAAACTTGAAATGTAGGTTTATAATCCAAAGATCTCGGTTCCTTTAGATATTCGTGCATATCGGACCGTAACTTCCTGAATTATAGCTTGTTCTCTATCCATCTCTCGAAAATGTGGGCGTATCCTGCCTGGCAGCCGCTGGTTTTGAAGAGTATATATGTTTATTGCACTACAATCACGGATGAATTTGACTTTTGTGGATATCAAACTCTATCTTCCCGACACGTTAAACTGGAACCTACTAGTTAAGTGATGGAAATGCATGTAATACATATGTAGCAAGGTTGTTACTCTTAATCAGATTTTAGTGTATTATACATGTTTCATTACCGACAATAGAAACAAAATGTGACAACTCTTGTTGATTGCCCGGACGATTTAGCTGCTGTGGGTGTATGTTTCGTTGTCTGGCAACCTATCTTTAACAGGTGTTTTTCAATTGGGGTTATGACAGGAGAAACATTGATAATTAGCGTTTTGCAACAAATCGTTACAGAGCTATGCCCCCCTGGTGTCATGAGCGAACAAATTCTGCTGATATTCAGCATTCCACGGCCTTCCGTTCACACCCACAATGCAGTGTCTAACCCTAATAATTTATATTTATTTATAGATATTCATTATTAATAGTTGATAGTGCTACAGCTTTATATAGAACCGATTATTCTGGTAGAGGTGAGTTATCAGCCAGGCAGATGCATTTAGCAAGATTTTTACGGATGTTGCTACGTTTAGCAGATGAGGTGAGATTTTCATGATTATCGTCATTGTCAGAATAATTTATTGCAAATGAAAATGTCGTCAAAATCATGAATTTGCATCAAGATATATTTAAAAATAAATGTTTTGTAAACAAACTCATTTGGTAAACTTGCACATCTATAACTAAGTACAAAAATGATTTGTTAAAATTTCAACCCAACAGTTTGGTGTAGCAGTAGTGATTACTAATCAGGTAGTAGCTCAAGTTGATGGAGCTGCCATGTTTTCAGCTGATCCTAAAAAACCTATTGGAGGAAACATTATAGCTCATGCTTCCACGACCAGGTGAGTTAGAATAATGTTTAAATTATGGTTTCTACCAACTGTACTTCTTCAGCTTAAAAGGATAAAGAAATTTTTTGGACCAGGAAATGGTGGGCAATTTTAATTAGGAGGTGGTGTTAAATATGAATTTTTTCGGGGCCCAGTCCAAAAGTTGTAGTTGTATTTTTTTGTCCCCCGCCTTTCGAAGAAAGCAGGGTACTATTATGTTCAAACTTGGTGTAGGTATTTATTAGGTCAATGCCTCGATAGAGTTCGAAGATGAGCATTTTCTGCTTAGGGTAAGCAGAAATAAGCAATTTGATTGGCTGATGCTTTCAGACACAATAACTTTAGTTCTAATTAAGTGAGAGGGATAAAATAAAACCGAGTACGAACAATCCAAACCATTAGACAAAATTCGAAGTCCTAAAAAAACGGTATAGGCAAAATAGTGTAATCAGCATATGGACTGTTCACCATGTACAAAATACACGACAAACAGTGTAACAGGTGTCCGGAAGAGTAAGCTTACCCTGCCTGGCACCACACCCGCCATAGCTGCATCCAAACTATTAGGCGAAATCTCGGTAAAATAGCGTGATTGGCCAATAGACTATCGGTATGCAAAATGCACGTGATGATCAGTGTTAACGATGTAGTAGACATACATAATCAGGGAGATTGTATACGCGTCAATTAAATATATCTAGAATAATAGCCGAGAGAGACATGTTATATTTACCAATCAAGTCAATATGACGCCCATAAAACTTTTTAAAGGTTTTAATAAGTTTAGTTCGCAAGTATCCCTGTAGTTGAAGCTTAGATGACAAATGCCTCGATCTACTTAAAAAATCAGAATAAAATGAACAAGCTCTCGCGTAACGAATTAGTTGAGACACAAACACTCCATAAGCTGGTGATATTGGAATGTTACTACTAATAAATGGAAAGTTAACAATCGAAAAGTCAAAGTCATCACGTTTATCGTACAATTTAACACTAAGTTTATGGCAATTGTCAAAATCGAGACGCAGATCCAAGTAGGAAGCGTAATTGTCACTGTCAGTAGTGTTTTTAATTTCGAGCTCATCAGGATATATGAATTTCCCCTCCATTGAAACTTGGTGTATAGTTTCATTACATCAGTATCTTGACCAAGTTCGATAATGAGCATTTTCTGCCCAGGGTAAGCAGAGCGATAAGCAATTTGATTGGCTGAGACTTTGGAACACAATAACTCTCCTTCTAATTGAGCTAGAAGGTTCAAACTTGGTGTACATGTAGGTGTTCAATGCCTTGACAGATGAGCATTTTCTGTTTAGGGAAGCAGAGATAAGCAATTTGATTGGTTGATGCTTTGGGACGTGATAACTTCAGTTCTAATAAAGTGAGAGTGAGGACACTTGGTGTATAGTTTTATTACATCAATACCTTGACTAAGTTCGATAATGAGCATCTTCTGCTCAGGATAAGCAGAGCAATTTGATTGGTCGAGACTTTGAAACACAATAACTCTCATTCTAATTGAGCTAGAATGTTCACACTTGTATAGCACTGGTACATTCAGTAAAACTGCTCAATGGCGCACAAATTAATGTTTAAAATCACTCAAAACACTCCTTAAAATTTAAAAGCAGAACTGAGTTTAAAAAGTTAATGATTAATAGCACTATAAAAACATTAAAATCACTGATTAAAAGCCATATTAAAATAGTGTGTTTTGAGATTCTTCTTAAAACTTGAGGCAGAACAACTTTGTTTAAAGGAAAGGGGCAATTTATTCCATTCTTGAGGGGAGGCGAAACAGAAAGCTCTTTCTCAAAATTTTGTGTTTGTTTTGTGTGCTTTGAGTTGTAGTTGATTTGATGACCTGAGGGAAGGTTAGGGCATAGGCGTACGAGGAAATTTTTGACAGGGGGGGGCGGGGGTGGTTGGTGCCCCAAAAATGTAGTTAGGTTCTTAGTATGTTACATAATAATATTAAATTCGCTGTTAAATTGGACACATTGAAGAACACAATATTTTTGTATACAACTTTTACAAAGTACAATTGTGTGCCCAAATTTTCCCAGCATTTGGTGTTGAGGCAGTTATAGGTGAGGGTGTTGATTTTGAAACATATTCTGTAATTTATAGGTAGCCAGTGTAGATCTGCAAGGATTGGAGTTATGTGTTCTCTCATGTTGGTTCTTGTGATAATTCGGGCTGCTTTATTTTGAATAGACTGTAGTTGGTGGATGAGATATGAAGGCATTAATGAGCAATTTTGTAGTATCAGTGTCCCAAAAGTTTATCACATCAATATCTTGACTAAGTTCGATAATTAGCATTTTCTGCTCAGGATAAGCAGAGCGATAAGCAATTTGATTGGTCGAGACTTTGGAACACAATAACCCTCCTTCTAATTGAGCTAGAATGTTCAGACTTAATTAAGTGAGAGTGATGAAACTCTGACTATAGATTCATTATATCATTACCTTGACTAAGATCAGAAATTTGAATTGTTTGTGGTTTAGAACACTATAACTCTGATTCTAAAGACTGACATATACCTAATTTGATTGCTCAATGCTTTATAAAAGAATAAATGTGCTAGTAATTTGTGAGGGTCACCTATTTATTTGGGATTGAGGCATGGGACATCCGACTAGCTGTTGGTTTGTATTTACATTATATTATGCATATAACGTATAGAATATATTTTACAGGTTATATCTAAGAAAAGGCAGGGGAGAGACACGAATCTGTAAAATATATGATTCACCTTGTTTACCAGAGGCTGAGGCTATGTTTGCTATTAATGCAGATGGTATTGGAGATGCTAAAGATTGAAAAAATTTATTTATATAGTTTTACTGTATAAATAATATATAATATAGTGCTTTACACTAACAGTGTTGTTGGAAATAAAAATTAGGGCAGGAACCCCTAAACAATTTTCAAATTAAATAAATGATCCAGACTGTTATTCACAATGAGCTGAGAATGAACTGTAAAAGAAATGTAGGCCTATATAGTGAGTACTTTGTTTCTGAATATCTAGCATATTTTGCTTGTACATAATATATACACGAACAACTATCAATGGTTTATGTATGGAAGGGTATAGCTGCCAATATTAAATGCTCTGCTAAAATGTCTTTTCTATTGATTACGTGTAAAAAGTACCATGTACAAAATCTTAATACCAGTAATGATAAAGTCAAATTACCTCTAAGACCAAAGTTAAATGTAAAATATCAAATGCAATGTGTCAAATGTTTAATGGAAAATGCTGTTTTACATTTCCTTCATTACATTTTACATTTGACCTCTGCCGCATCTCATTTGTCCTTCATGCTTTCTACATAGCATCTTATGCAGAGCACTAAGTTTGATATACAAATGTAGGATATCATGTGACTTCCCATATACGGAAACGAGGCAAGCTCAAGCTGGCACACTATAAACCCGCACACTATAACAGTAAGTGCAGGACGACCGCACTACACGTGAAACAAAAATCTACAAGATAAACCTGCGGACCAGATAGAAAATATCCATTGCAACAAATAAACAAATATCAAATCAAGTGAATGGATCCGGGGGCCAGCCATAAGCGTCCAGTGCGCTGTACAGTCCCGCGCTATGGCAGGGTATCAGGTTCAAAATGTGATCTGCCGTAGAAAGTATAAAATAAAAAGCAAAAGAGAAAATTCTTATCCAAAATGGACATTTTCATGTGGGAAACATATACCGCTCGTGCTTTTCAACCTAATAAGTCCACCTTTTCAACTGTAAGTCGTAAATATTCTACTTTCAACAACAGAATTTCTACTTTCAATAATCAACTTAACATTCGACTTTCAACTTCAGATTTTCTACTCGACATTTTCTCCATGCATATTACGGAAATAAATTTGATCACATGACTATTTCTGCATGTCATTAAAATACAGTATTTTTCCAGAAAAATAAACGATCCCAGGGAAAAATAACTCTAGTTGTAAGCCTAAGATAAGATTGAATCAGACTAGCAATTATTTGCCTATTGTAATCAGTTTGGGTTCCAGCCCCGAGGACCTTTGTAAACTTTGCTGTTTGGTGATGTCTTCATTTCCGAGCTTGAAAAGGACGCCCTTGTGTGTATCATGGCCTCTCATATTTGCAGATAACATAAATGGCTTGTGTGTTGACGGTTGTGCATATTTCTTGGTCAGGAAAGTTGTAGGCACCATCGCCATTGTAAATCATTTGACAGGCCAGAGTGAACAGGGAGACCTATGATTGGTCAGCAATGTATCAGATTCCATACTGGGGGGGTGGGGATGAAAAAACTGTTGTAGTGTTACATAATCAGATTATTTCAACTTACTTATCCTGTGGAAATACAGCTATATAGGAGATATTTTGAAATTCATGGGCACTGCATGTTTCAACATTTTAGATTTGAGCACAATTTGGCACTTGAAACTATGTTAACAGAGAAAAACTGTGTGGTTTTCGATGAAAGTGTTAAAAGTCTAATATTGCATCATGATTACTGTTTTAAATTATTTTCGTGTTTGATTTAAATTGAATTCAGCTCATCTTTTTGAAGAATGCATTTATGTTCAAAAATAAAAATGTTCTGTGGAATTCAAAATTCATGTGCTTTTAAATTTCTGTCTGAAATTCCGCAGTTTTCTGATGTATTATAGTGTTTGCAGAATGCCGCACAGCTCATCTGAAAATGCGTAGATTTTCATAATCTTTGGCCAGGGCATTGCATATATGTTTGTTTATTAGATAACAACAGATTTGTTTAAACTGTGAGTTATAAATAGACAATTTTTCCCTTAATTTTTTTCTCCTCTCTTCCTGCATTTTTGGGTTGACTTTTTGGTCTAGAATTAGAGAAAAGGGATCAAATTTGCAATTTCATAGCAGTTTTTGGTAATACTGATGATATCACAGCGGAGAGATAGGGGATGTAAACTATTTCTGCAGAGCAATCATTGTGTCAAAAGTAAGATTTTCACCCCAGTCAACTTCAAATCCCTGGAGCAAAAAATCTAAACGGTCAACCCCCTACAAATTTATGATGAGAATATTGCCAAATGTGGTCCCCTTTGTGCCTATAAAGATTGGAACCAACGGAATGTTGAGCAAACAGCTACAGCCTGAGATGTTACAGCCATTTAACATTGAAGTCAATGGGCAAATAATTGCTAGTCTGAGTCCATCTTATCTTAGTCTTACAACTAGAGTTATCTTTCCCTGGGATCGTTTATTTTTAAATATCGTATTTTAATGACATGCAGAAATAGTCACGTGATCAAATTTAGTTCCGTAATATGCATGGAGAAAATCTCGAGTAGAAAATCTGAAGTTTAAAGTCGAATGTCAAAAGTTGATTATTGAAAGTAGAAATTCTATTGTTGAAAGTAGAATATTTACGACTTAAAGTTGAAAAGGTGGACGTATTAAGTTGAAAAGCTCGAGCGGTATGTGTTTCCCACACGAAAATGTCTTTTTTGGATAAGAATTTTCTCTTTTGCTTTTTATTTTCTACTTTCTACTACAGATCGCATTTTGAACCTGATACCGCGCCTGTATTGACACAGACTTCACTCAAGTTTGAAAACAATCAGGAATACAAAAAAGATGTAACAGAAATAATGCAACCAATCTTGACAGGGGTCGTCTCCTCAATGGCGATAGCTGCCAGTTGACGTCATGAGTTTGAACGTCAAACAATTTTAACAATAAGGGCAATAATCCGGATAGAATCTCGGAAAACGCTAAAATAATAAGTGTAGTGAGCAAACAGGAGCAAAACCCGACGAGAACGTTCTGCAGTACGAAGGGTTAAAACTCTACTCTAATAGTAAGTGCAGGAGGACGTAAAACAAAAATCTACAAACCTGCGGACAAGACAGAAAATAGACATTTAAACAAATATCAAATCAAGTGAAAGGATCCGGGGGCCAGTACGAAGTGTTAAAACTCTACTCTAATAGTAAGAGCAGGAGGACCGCACTACACGTAAAACAACGAGAGCATCGCTAACGCTGCAATATACATCCACATTCCAGCTTTGATTGATATGGTACTTTTTATACGCCCACATTTAAATGTGGTCGTATATTGTCGTCGCCCCCGTCCGGCCGGCGGTCCGGCGTCCACAATTGCCTGTGGACGCTCTAGAGCCTAAAGTTAATATCCGATTGACTTTAAATTTATACACAGTGTTTAAGGTCATGAGACGAAGAAGCCTATTGATTTTCAGCGATTTCCGATAATTACTGCCAGAGTTATGGCCCGTGATCACTAAAAAAAATCTTGTGGACGCTCTAGAGGCCAAAGTTAATATTCGATTGATTTTAAATTCATACACAGTGTTTAAGGTCATAAGACGAAGAGGCCTATTGATTTTTAGCAATTTCCGATAATTACTGCCAGAGTTATGGCCCTTGATCACTTTGAATAATCTTGTGGACGCTCTAGAGGCCAAAGTTAATATCCGATTGACTTTAAATTTATACACAGTGTTAAAGGTCATGAGACGAAAAAGCCTATTTATTTTCAAAGATTTACGATAATTAATGCCAGAGTTATGGCCCTTGATCACTTTGAAAAATCTTGTGGGCGCTCTAAATGCCAAAGTTAATATTCGATTGACTTTAAATTTATACAGTGTTTAATGTCATGAGACGAAGAAGCCTATTGATTTTCACCGATTTTCGATAATTACTGCCAGAGTTATGGCCCTTAATCACTTTGAAAAATCTTGTGGACGCTCTAGGGGCCAAAGTTAATATCCGATTGACCTTAAATTTATACACAGTGTTAAGGATCATGAGACGAAGTATCTTATTGATTTTCAACGATTTCCGATAATTACTGCCAAAGTTATGGCCCTTGATCACTTTGCAAAATCTTGTGACGCTCTAAAGGCTAAAGTTATCATCCGATTGACTTCAGATTGATACACAGAGTTTAAGATCTTGAGAGGAACAAGTATATTGATTTTCAATGAATTTTTATGACTTGGAACAGCTAAATCCATGATATTAAAAGTTTTGTATACAAAACGTTAGCATGGGGCAGAACTTTATAAAAACCAAACAAATTCTAATGGTTTTCTCAGTTGTTGCTCTTAATCAGATTTTAGTGTATTATAAATGTTTCATTACCGTAAAAAGTAAAAAATATGCGACAACTCTTGTTGACTGCCCAGACGATTTAGCTGCTGTGGGCGTATTTTTCGTTGCCTGGCAACCTATCTTTTTAAAATGAAGAGAATGAAATATGAAATGGCTGTAAAGAAGGCTAGGCGTTGGGTTTGTTTTGCCAAATTTACAGACAAAATACTAACAAAAAAATGGGTATAAATCTGCCCCAGAAGGTTGGGGCAAGCATCAAAAAAAATAGTTGCTGTCTTTACGGTATAAGGAATAAATATGCAAAGTTCCAAGATGATCCATTCAGAATTGCAGTCTGTAGACGATAAATACAAAAAATGGGCGTAGCTCTGCCCCTGGGGGTTGGATATGAAAACAATATAAATAGGTGCCACCCAGTTATTGAAATGACAACATCTATAGTTGCCGTCCTTAGGGTATAAGGAATAAGTATACCAAGTTCCAAGATAATCCAAAAGGGCAGGGTGTGGGGGGTGGAAGAGGGGGTCGTGCACCAACATCGATAGTTGCCATCCTTAGGGTATAAGGAATAAGTATACCAAGTTCCAAGATAATCCATTCAGAATTGTGGCCTTTGGGCGCTAAAGGAAAAAATTGGGTATGGCTCTGGGCATTCACCAAAATCAATAGTTGATGCCCTTAGGCTATAAGGAACACATATACCAAGTTGATCCATTCAGAATTCCAGCCTGTAAACGATAAACACAAAAATTGGGGGTGGCTCTGCCCCTGGGGGTCGGGACATGCAGTTGTCGCCCTTGGGCTATAAGGAATACATATCCCAAGTTCAAAGACAAACCATTAAGAATCAGGGCCTGTAGGCAACTCACAGAGACACAAAGAAAAATGGGTGTGGCTCTGTCCCTGGGGGTTGGGCAATCAACAAAAAACAACAGGGACATCCTTAGGGTATAAGGAATAGGTATGCAAAGTTTCAAAAGGATCTGTCAAGAATTGCGGCCTGTAGGCGACACAAGAGACCCACAAACATTGGGTGTGGCTGCCCCAGGGGATCGGGCATGCACCCAAAATAATAGAGGTCAGCCTTAGGGTATAAGGAACAAGTATAAAAAGTTTTCAAGATGATCGATTAAGCATTGCAGGCTGTAAGTGACATACAGACACACAAAAAGAAAATGGGAGTGGCTCTGTCCCTGGGGGCTGGGCATTCACCACAAACCATAGAGATGTTCCTTAGGATAGAAGGAGTAAGTATGCAAAGTTTCAAGGCGATACGTTAAGAAATGTGGTCTGTAGACGACAAACAAACAAATACAAGAAGTGGGCGTGGCGCTGCCACTGGGGGTCGGGCATGCACCAAAAACAATAGGGATCATCCTTAGGGTATAAGGAATTCATATGAAATTTTTTCAAGATGATCGATTAAGAATTGTGGCCTGTAGGCGACGCAGACACACAAAAAGAAAATGGGCGTGGCTCTGTCCCTGGAGGTTGGGCATGCTCCCCAAAACATAGGGATGTTCCTTAGGGTACAAAGAATAAGTATGCAAAGTTTCGAGATGATACGTTAAGAAATGCGGCCTGTAGACGACAAACGTACAAATATAAGAAATGGGTGTGGCTCTGCCCCTGGGAATCGGGCATGTACCAAAAAACAATAGGGATCAATATAATTAACAATAAATTTAATGTCGGTATTTTCGACAAAACGGACAAATTTGGTTTTGAAGTAGTAAAATACCCGTCAATCTATAGTAACATACCAGATACCACGCTATATAGTGTTTTCTATTCACATGCATTACGATTTTTGACAATATATATGTAACAATAAAGAACTATTTCTCTCCCGAATAAAATCTCTTTACTTTAAATGCACTGCCAATGGCGCTACACAATTACGCATTGTACATATAAGATATAGAGGAGTGACCACACCCTTAGTAATACTACTGGGAGGGTAATAAATTTACCGTTCACGAGCGAGGGCTGGCAGACAAGCGTTAGCACGATAGCGAGGCAGGCATGACGTAATAGCTAAGGGAAAAACGTGAGCGCTAGTTTCATTTTGTAAAATCAAATTTAACATAATAAATTTTTAATTTACACACTTGAATAATATATTAAAAGGCGTTAACTACATATTAAAGTTGGCTAAGGCTTTAATCTTAAAACGGAATAAATGATAACAATAAACAATACAAAGTAATACAATAAATGCATAGGAAGGCCCAAAAGCCTGAGGCAGTGTCGCAAGGCCTCCAGGAAAATAAGGTATGTAAGCGGGCGGCCATCTTGGAGGAGGAAGAGTGGATCATTAGGATTACCCGGCGTGAGTAAGATTAGCTTAAGGGCGGAGACAGGACACAAAGGGTGGGCTGAGCCAAGAAAGGGTAAGGGGATCTTAACTTGACATTGGCGATATTGAACAGTTTTAGTTTTTTGAAGATGCACCAACAGGTAATTACCATAGAAACTGACGTGTTTCCGACACAAGGATGAGGTAGGATGAAAAGCACCCACAACTAGGAAATTATTTGGCCGCAAAAAAACAAAAAATCCAAGAAGGCATGCTCCCCAAAAAACTAAATTGTTATGCGAACGGATACCTAAAATATGCAGAAACTTTAATAAAAGCGAGGGTGTGATCGGTGACTTACATGATTGGGCCATACCGAGGTAACGTTTGGCGCCATTAAGCATATGGCACGCCCCCCAAGAGTTAACAGGGTCTGGTGAATTTACAGACTTATGTAATATAGTGACAATATTCAAATAGGAGCGAATTGAACTATAGGCCAATGACTTATTATTAACTAAATACGCTATATAAAGTTCAACAGTTTTGTCACTAGCAGGAACAGCAGTAAATAAATTTCATCCTGGTACAAAAAGTCAAATAGCAGTTAAGATGGGTGGCGTAAGTTTGTTGGGTTGTTTGAGCCCAAGCACAACATTTTATATTTAAAGAAGTTTCTTCGAGATCACTCAGACACGATCTGTCGCGGCCATCTGGAAGAGTAAAAGGCATAACTCAAATGACATAAAAGTTCATTGGTACTAAAAGTAAAATTGTAAGAGCTTAAATAGTCATATAGTCTCTCGAGTTGTCCGGGCTGATGCAATCGTGAGGCAGCATCCGCGATTACATTTTTATAGCCGGGTAGCCATAGAGCAGTGATATCAAAATTATAAAAAGCTGCTATCCAAAATAACAAGCGGAGAAAGCCAACCAGAGGTTTATTCTTGGAACTGCCTTTGTTAAGCACACTCTTGGTGGTCTGATTATCAGTATATACCACAACATGTTTGTTCTGCCACAGACATCCTCCATCTTAGCGCGGCGAGAATAACTGACAAAGTTTCTTTCACATTGATGTGGGCAGCCGCGAAATTTGGGAGGTCAATGCACCAATTCACATAATAATAGTCTCCCTTAAAACAACCACCCCCTCCGCAAAACGAGGCATCCGTATGGAGAGAGGTGATGGGTTGCAAATCCAAGAATTTTACAGAACTGTTGAAGACAGCCATAAATGAGATCCACCAATGTAAGTCCAAAAAGAATTCCTGCGACAACACAACTTTATAATTTCTGTTGGAGTTAACTTGAAGCATATCTAAGAGTCGGCGTAAAAAGGTGCGCCCTCCTTTAATTATCTGGCTCGCCCAGTTTAATTTTCCACACAAGGACTGCAGTTGTTTGATACTGGCACGTTTACGCACTTTAAATGAACACAACATATCACAAAATTCCGTTTGTTTTTCAGGGGGCATGGAAAGACTTAAATTATGCGTGTCTATGGCTATACCCAAAAATGTAAGTTTCTTGCACGGTGTGACTAATTTTGACCAACTGATCGAGTAACCAAGGTCTCTTAAAGTACGAACTAATAAGTTAAAGCCACGTTCACATTCGATTTTCGATTACGAGGAAGTCGTCTAAATATGCGATACACGTTATATTATAGCGCACTTTCATTATTTCACAAACCGCTTCACTTAAACGCTGAAATATTTTGGGGCTTCTGGAATGTCCGAATGGTAGTTTGGTGTCATATAAATAAGTGGGCGCACAGTCACCGGTGAAGTGCCACTTTGGTAGTCGGAACTATGGCAGCGAACAGAACGATACGCGTTTTTAAGGTCAACCTTTGCGAGAAACCAATCGGGGCGGATCACTTTAATAGCTGCACGTTTATCCATATATTGACAACTGGTGTCCGATGTATAGGAATTTAAAGAACATTCAATAGGGCGGCTAGCATCGTGAATAAGGCGTAGGTCGCCACTTGGCTTTGGTACAACGCCTAGTGAACTTATTATGGTAGGGTGGGGTTTTGCGACGACGTAATTACCATTAACAATCTCCTTTTTAAGCAGGGTTTCAACTTCCGAGCGATTTTTAAGTGCAGAGGAATAGTTTTCGCAATCAACTGGTAAGTAAGGACCATATTTTGTAGTAAGGTGAAAGCCTAGTTGAATACCATCTAAGAGGTTTTGTCTCTCTGTAAATGTTGCCGGAAGGAGGCTTTTCCAAGCCTGCCAACGGAGGGAGTTGTTCCCGTAATTCACTAGATAAGCTGTCCTAAAAAAGGACTTGTAGCAGATGTCCCAGATGCTGTTACACCACGACCGGACGGGTTTGTATGGCCATCGATTGCAGAATGAGAAGGTGACATACATATAGCACAATTGTGTCGCATTTTACAGTCTGGTCTCAAACAAGAATTGTTGTTGAAGTTTCTACAGATTTCCTTGCCATCGGGCATAAACGGACCCCTTCGCCGATCAAAGGTGGCGCGATGGGTGCCAAACTGTTTTCTTGGGTAAGAGGTCGGCTGGTCAGACATGGTGCGAATACTACCGTAATCGCGTTTTGGTGTAAGGTGAAAATCCCTCAGGTCTTGAAGAGGAGTGCCCCATTCAAAATTCTCTTCACTTTGGCGGTCGCGATATTCCTTATCATAGAGTAATACTGTTACCCAAATATATTTGGAAGCGAGACGGAATATGTCTCCAGTGTATTTAAGGTACGCTTGGACATTGAAGGTTTTGTCGTGTTTCACTTTCGTGAGTTCTTGAAGGATTTTAGCATTGGCAAAACCCCATTCTTCAATGGTAACCTTGTCTAAGGTTTTACGGCGCCCAAAACGAAACTCTACATCGGAGCTTATATTGTAAGATTTGTAGTTGATGGCAGGGTCGTCCCACAAAAAATTAATTGTCTGTAATGCTTTAGATTTGGCCTTGGTTTCATTGGCAGCGAGAATATCTAAAATAGACTGCTCACCTAATCCATTATCATTCGGTCGACCAGGAATACCGGAGTGATTGCTTCTTATATTAGGCCTTGATGCTAAGCTAAAAATTGATGTGTTAATATCGTTAACATCATGTTCAGGATTTCCTCTTCTGGAGCCAGGAGGTTGAGATGACATACCAGGGGTACATGAAGCTTCGGCCTCTCGGGCCTGTGGGCAAGCGCCGTTGTATTCGGCAATACGACTTTTTTCTGTGTCAATCTGTTTTTTAAGTTCGGCTATTTGGCGTTGGCGCTTCAACTGATCTAATTCTCGAGCAAGTTGTTTAATCTCACGCTCTTCAGTTACTGAGTTATCGCAGGGTGGGTAATTATCTAGGCTCTCTTTGCTTGTACCTTCCGTAGGGCAAGACCTACTAATTGTAGTAGGCGAGATGTCGTCTCGAAGCACACCAGGGGTGGCGCCATTTTTATTTGGTTCAGCGATGTCAAAGCCTTCACCGGACTGATTTTCGGTTTCATTGTCGCTATCAGCCAGAATATCTTTGATAAAACCCTTCAATTCTCTGCCACTTTCTGACATGGTAGCTGGAAGGATGAACCACTATACAATTATAATAAACACTTCAAACTAATAAATTTACCGTTCACGTGCGAGGGCTGGCAGACAAGCGTTAGCACGATAGCGAGGCAGGCATGACGTAATACTATTACTAATAGCTAAGGGAAAAACGTGGGCGCTAGTTTCATTTTGTAAAATCAAATTTAACATAATAAATTTTTAAAACATACCAGATACCACGCTATATAGTAATTTCTATTTACATGCATTACGATTTTTGACAATATATATGTAACAATAAAGAACTATTTCTCTCCCGAATAAAATCTCTTTACTTTAAATGCACTGCCAATGGCGCTACACAATTACGCATTTTAAAAGAAATTTCAAAACTTCCATTACTTCAACATACCATGTTTGACATTTCTTGTAAGCATATAACCGACTACATACTGGATAATAATGATCCAATTTAAAGGAGCTAAATCGCTAATATTTGGGACCTAGAAATTGACAAAAGTGGGTCGCAACGCATATAATACTGTAATATGAATGTATATAAACTGATTTACATTCTGTTTGAATGGCATTTAGTAATTGAACACATTAAAATAAACACAACAGTTCTATGGATAACAATTACTATATTTAATTAAAGCTACGTTTCAACAATGATTCTCTTGTCGTTACATTCAATGGTTTCCGTTTTTACTCCAATTTCAAATCAGTTATGTTCGGCGAAATAAGCCAGCAGTCTCAAGGGAGTGCAAATTTCTAGCGTCTGGTTATTCCAGTCTACATACGCCGTTTGATTTGGTGCAATGTGTCTAGCCTCGTCCCTCGAGTATTTCGATACAACTGGGGCTGAAGCGCATTATGGTACACGATTCGTGTACCAATGGTAAAATGTTTATTTTGTCTTAAATATTGGATATCAAAAGCCCATCTTTTTCCGGTAAGATCACAACATGAATGTTGATTTAATTTGACAAATAATTCGTGTTTTCAATGTTGAAGATTTTGGATGATATTGAGTTAGAGACTTAGCTACTTTAAATTTTATTTTAGATTTTCTGTAGTTACCTAACCCTGTCTGAATTACCTCCCTTATGCCTTTATAAATACACTTACATAGTACGATTTCTTCAACTTATGTGGGGTATTATATTAATATATTATATAATGTACAATTACATAACTTAATAATTCCGATTAGTCCCTAGAACTTCTGGTTTTTAAGCTTTTAACGTTATTTTATCTGGATTATCGCCCTTATTATTGTGATTTTTTTATCACCTTCTAAGATATGACGTCATTCTCAGTCAGCAGACGGCTGTCCCTCGAGACAGTCTACATTTCCTATTTGCTTCTTTGTATTCAGTTTTGTTTTTGGGGTTTTTTTGTGACGATGGAACATGTACCCTATATGTATTGAATACTGAAGCGTTTCTTGATTGAATTTTAAAGTTTAGACTACTTTTTTTATACATTTCACCGATGTGGTTACTTGTATAGTTGAATTTTACTACATGACATAGGCCTATGCTTACATTCGTATTTCGTGTAGCATATCATATAGCAGATCATGACTCATGCTGGCATTACACAATGGTTCTTTGGGTTGTATTCCTAATTGTTTTCAAATTTGAGTGAAGTCTGTGTCTCTACAGACCCGGGACTGTACAGCGTAGTGTACGCTTACGGCTAGCCCCCGGATCCATTCACTTTTTTTGAATTGTCTGTACAGTATGTTTGTCCCCCTGCACTTACTATTAGGGTATAAGGAATAGGTATGTAAAGATTCAATTCAAAGGCAAAATTCGAAATTGTGACATTTTCAAATACCATAAATTGGACCATGATCCCGGCTATCCAAGAAATGTATTCATATTCGAAATAGGAGACGTATTCTCCAAACTACGGCCTATTGTTTTCATTTTTATACGCCCACATTTTCATGTGGACGTATATTGTCGCCCCTGGACGTCCGTCCGTCCACAATTTGTTTGTGGACACTCTACAGGTCACAATTCTTATATCCGATTTTGACGAAACTTGAAATATAGGTTTATCTCCAAAAGATCTCGGTTCCTTTCGATATTGGCATGTATTGGATCGAAACTTCATGGATTATGGGCCCTGTTTGTACGAAAAATCACGTTTTTAGCTTGTGGACACTATAGAGGTCACAATTTTTATCCGATTTTGTTGAAACTTGAAATGTAAGTTTATAACCCAAAGATTTCGGTTCCTTTCGATATTCGCGCATATCGGACTGTAACTTCCTGAATTATGGCCCCTGATTGTACGAAAAATTGCGTTTTAGCTTGTGGACCCTATAGAGGTCATAATTTTATTCCGATTTAAAAAAAAAAGTATTATTATATCACCGTTACACCCTAAGGACGGCTGAGTTCGAATTTCGTGAAAATCAACCCAAAACTGACAGACAAAATGGCAGCCGTTCGTTCTCAAATAGCGTAAAAATATGGTATATCAAGGTTGTGGACCCTATAGAGGTCACAATTTTTATCCGATTTTGTTTAAACTTGAAATGTAAATTTATAACCCAAAGATCTCGGTACCTTTCGATATTTGCGCATATCGGACTGTAACTTCCTGAATTATGGCCCATGATTGTACGAAAAATCGCGTTTTTAGCTTGTGGACCCTATAGAGGTCATAATTTTTATCCGATTTTGTTGAAACTTGAAATTTAAGTTTATAACACAAAGATCTCAGTTCCTATCGATATTCGCGCATATTGAATTGTAATTTCCTGAATTATGGCCCTTGATAGTAGGAAAAAATCACTTTCTTGTTAGCTTGTTCTCTATCCATCTCTCGAAAATGTGGGCGTATCCTGCCTGGCAGCCGCTGGTCATTTCCGTTATCGTCGATTTTTCACTTTTTCTCATATTCAGTTAAAAATGGTGACCACCAATTGACCTAAATCAAAATTCTAATCCGATAGATTTTTAGGCATTCCTTCAAGGATTCAGAAAATGTAACTCTCACGTCTAGCTGTAAATTGGCAAACGGCAGGCCGTGTCAAGAACAAACGACCTGAACGAATACAGGTATCGCCTTGAAATTTTCAGGGCACCTAGGTACCAACGTGAAAAGTTCCTCCTCGCCGGAATTTGGTAGTCAATGTACCTTTGGTTCCAGCGTGGCGCATGCGCGAAGTGAAAAGAAGTTGCGGTGGATTTTGGGTGGATTTCAGAGTGGTTTGGTGAATTCGGGTGGATCCGTAAGGTCGGGTGGATCTAAGATGGCGGCCATAATACAATAACAAGTGTTGAAGAATTTGGTCCGATTGCCTTCAAATTGGCATAGAATGTACCTTGGGATTCTAACTATCACATATTAAAAATAAAATGGTGTGGGATTCTGAGAACGTTGAAAATAAATTCGAAGCCCACCCCCACCCATCATCACTGTTTTTTTGCTTAAAAAATTGACATATTTTATCGATATTTTATTGTTCTTGATATCTGAGCATTTTCTCCTTTTAATATGTGATAAATATCATCGCGGCACAGTCAACCGCTAGAAATTCCAGAGATTGGGACCACCGGAAGGATGCCTCAGCAGTCAAAAAGAGAGAAATGAGGTTTAACGTCCACTCGACACAAACTAGGTCATTTCGGGACTAACATATGGTTTAATTTTATTTCACTAATTCGCTTGCGCGTAGGGGTCTTTAGCAGTGGGAGGAAACCGGAGGACCCGGAGAAAACCCACGAGGTTGGACAGGCGACCCTACTCCTTGCCACGTACAACCGGGGATTCGAAACCACGCCAGTCGACTCAATGACAGACTTTATGATACAGCCCGCGCACGCTAACCATTCAGCCACCCCCCCCCCTCCCCTCCCTAAGCGTCGATGAAGAGCGAGGCCTGACGCATTAAGGACTTGTTTTTCTCGGAGGACTGGCTCGGTCGTGGGAAAGGGTTCGTCCCCGTAGGCGTATCTTACGGTGTGTGGCGAGTTGCGGCCGATTCGTAGTGCTTCGTCTCGGCTGTAGTCTTCGGACTGGCTGCTCTGATCGGCGCTAGGGCGAACGTAGTTCAGCTCTGAACGTAGGTCTCATTTTACACTCGACCTCTACGTTCAGGGACTGTCCTATTGAATCCTTGTCGAAAATCTAATCGCTTCCCAGTCAATTTTACTGGGCAACTTTTTACTGCTAGCCGGTCGAGTGTCAGTCCCTGTGAACGCCTGAACAATATAAATGAACATCTTAGGGAGAAAATAAGACCTTGCTTACCTGGCTAGAGTCAGTATGAGCGACGTATTTTTTAACAGCATGTTGTGTCGCTCATACTGACTCTAGCCGGGTAAGCAAGGTCTTATTTTCTCCCTAAGATGTTCATTTATATTGTTCAGGCGTTCACAGGGACTGACACTCGACCGGCTAGCAGTAAAAAGTTGCCCAGTAAAATTGACTGGGAAGCGATTAGATTTTCGACAAGGATTCAATAGGACAGTCCCTGAACGTAGAGGTCGAGTGTAAAATGAGACCTACGTTCAGAGCTGAACTAGGGCGAACGTAGCTCCAGGCTGAGGAACGACCCGTTATTCCCCGCACCCCTACCCCTGGTGTCGTCGCGGCTGACTTGACTGCCCTTCGTAAGCTTAGGTCTTCGACGATGGAGTGGCAGGAATTGGGTAACAGTTTAGAGGGTTGGCGACTCTGGTCTCGAAACACCCCTTATAGGCCGTGGTGTGAAATTTCTAGCTAATCTGCTTCTGTTTTTCCGTGCCAGCAAGTTTCGGGTGAAAAAAAGTACAAGTACATCATCTAATTATACCCATACTTTTTCTAGACTCTTTGATGAAAATGGGAGGGTATACACCGATACATGACCACTTTTCACGGCCACTTTTGTTCAAAAGTGGCCGTGTATCAGTTGAAAAGTGGCCGTGTGTCAGTTGAAAAGGGACAAAAATAACAAAATCATGATTTACATATTTATTTGAACATCTACAACCCGTTTTGAACATGCTATGGTAAAAGAGTCATCATTTTCAACCGTCTCAGCACTTTTCGAATGTGCGTCACTCTCAGTCATATTCTTACATTTTGTCTCACATTTTTTTACATTTTGATATCTAGTCGCACTTTCACATTTTGTCGCGGCTTATTCTCATCCGCAGCACATAATCCAAATATTTTACTATTATAAATTAATCTCTTGGCATTTTCAACACTAAAAACATTCACATTTTGTCGCGGTTTATGCTCATCCGCAGCACGTAATCCAAATATATTACTAGTATAAATTAATCCATTGGCATTTTCTACACTACAAACGTGAGAACTCTACAATTCCAACTCGTCTTCATTTAATGGCTGTTCTTGTTTTTGTCTGCCAGTGGTGTTGGATTCTGTGTTTGTGGTGGATGTTCTGCCATTATATTATTGGCGATTGATGGGGATTAAACAAAAATAAAGACAGGAAAAACATCTGCCACTTTTAATGAAGGAAAAGAAAACATTACAGGAAGTTGTAACAGTTAGCTCCCTTTGAGCAAGTTCGTACCACATTATATTTGAAGAAGATTAAACGTAACCAATATTAAAGATGAGTTTACTACCCAAAAAGTGGATGTCAATACCTCGCGAAGTTAATGAATTGATCTGTGCGGAAATTAGGAAATGTACCTTGCTTATCAAAAAAGTTAAATCCAATCTTTTGTACTGATCTCGAAGTGTCACCATATTCTTATGCAATTGGTATTTTTCCTCGTGTTTGGCAGAATTCGACTCATCTGCATGGCTTTAATTTCTTGTTCTGTGAAGGATCGGGCTTCTAAATCTTCGCAATCATTGAAATCTCTTGCAGAACTGATATTCTCGGTCTTAGAAATATATATCTGTGACATTTTAAAGTAGGATTCTTCGACAAATTCCCGCATTCAATCTGCCATCCACTACAATTGACGCAGCCAGGGCGACCTTCGGTTGTAGACCACGGTCGCGACTACAGTCTGAACCAGCACCCAAATGCAAATGGCCCTAGCCATTGACTATTCAATATGGTGGCGACCATGTCAGTTGTTCCGCCTGCTATATTTTCTTCTATTTACTCATGTATTTTTAAAAACTGGTTAATTTTCCAAGCTTAAAATAGATTACAAATAGGATTAGTCGATATCAGAATATTTTTCATTGGAATTATGTCACCCAACCAAATCATTTCACACGTACAGTTTGTTGTCGTGTGCCTATATACATTCGAATAAGAAGATCCTAATCTGTCAAATTCATCAAAAAGACGAAAAAAAATCATATTTTACATCTATACTACAATGCCCATTCACTAACTTTCAGGTGTTAACATGGACCCTATAATACCGACCAAGGTGTAAATAACGCAACGGCAATCGGCAATTTTATTATATTTTTCAGAAAATCTTCTCAAGTGTCAGTTTTGTCAGCCATCTTTGAATTATCCCGACCGTGCTTTATCGCATGGGACGGCTGGTCACGACCACTGGTTGAACTAAATGTCATTCACATGCAGATGGTTCGACTATAGTACGAAAATCCGTGCAACCGAAGGTCGCCCAGGATGTTGGCAAACAAGAAGAAATGGCTATTGTACAAAATAATTGGATGACGTTTGCTTTACTCAACCAATCAATATCCCTGTTATGAACATTTTCCCTGACCTGATTTAAACCGTGAAATGCACGTGCGGTGTACTGGCATCATTTACCTGAGTAGAAATAAGCGTTTGCGATGAGATAATTCGCTTCGCCTCGGAGCCCCACTCAAAAAAGAGACGGTGTATCAACCCATACACCTTGAAAACAAGGTATATAAAGCAAGGCTGACACTTGCACGATTCCGTGGCACGACTCCACGACTCGAGTCGTGCCAGTGCGCAAACTAGTCGTGAAGTGTGCGTAAACCCGTCGTGACTGCGTGCCATGTCGGGACGAGAATTTTGAAATGTTCAAAATTTTGGTCACAACAAAATTTAGCAACCGGGTCGTGAACTATGCGTGAACTCGGCGGGAGGATGCGTGGCAGTGCGCGCCATGTCACGAACTGCCACGAATAGTTTACGACTACTGCGCGACAGTGGCGTTCGCGTCGGTGCAGGTGTATATATAGGGCTTCCTGGACACAGCTCGCCATTCCAGAGATCGTCAGCGAAGAGACAACTTATCACAGAGACATCATGCCACTGCCATCAGAACAATGCTGTGGAAGCCCTTGTAGTTGTAATAGTAAGAGCCAGCATTGGGTGGCTTCTTCATGGCGATGTGCTTGCCGTCCACAGCCCCCAGACAGTTGTGGTAGTTCCATCTGGAGCTGAAAGTGGCAGTAACTTCCTTTCACTCCTTTTCAGTTTTAGGGCAGCGCAACACTTCGTCCTTGTAGACCGCGATGATGGCTTTACACATCTCGGGTATGAACTTGCAGATGGTACTTGCTTCAACCCTGAAGCTGTACTGCAGACTTGGATAGGAATTTCTAGTGGCTAGGAAGCGGAAGGTGACAGCTCGCTTGAGTCCAACTTGAAGCGGTTCCCTCATGAAGGTGGACTGCTTCTGGTCAACCATTCCCTGGCCCACACTTTCCTTTGTGTCTTTCTTCGAGGTGGGGTTGCCTTTTCTTGCTCTTCTGCCTCTTCCAGCCTTTTCTGCTGCACTTGAACAATGGCTAGAGCAGCTGCCAGGTATAGGCATCTTCTCTTCCCTGCAATGATTGTTTCTCTGACATTCAGCATGTTGTCTCTTCCAAAAGTCGTGCAAGTGTCAGCCTGGCTTAACTATTACTTCTTCTAGTATTACTTTGTATTGCCAAACAACTTTTCTGTTATCCAATCTTTGACGTTTGGCAAAAAAGGGAAAGTAAATACCGGCTTACTTATCAATGTGCAATGGTATTTGAATTTCGCGGTGATTTGGTTTTAACAGATCACATGACATAATTCGCTTATCAGACACACACGACGAAAAGTTCAACAGGTCGTTTTTCCGACGTGGTTTCCCCTTGTCAGTGATGCAGGATGGAGGGCCTGACAAGGACAGCTGTCTAGTCCTTCGGATGAGACGAAAAACCGAGGTCCCGTGTAAACATTGGAATGCACGTAAAAGATCCCTTGGCAGTTGGAATTCGATATAAGAGTAGGCGATAGTGCCGCTGCCCGGGCAAAATTTCCCTCATAGCACACTGTATGGCGTATGCCCGTCTTCATTAGCCCAGTATAGGAGCAGAACAGTAGGACGTTAAACCCCATTTCATTTCATTTCAACAGGTCGTGTGGCGAAAGGCCACCTGCAGTTTGTTTACGTTTTGTTAGTAACGGTGCATGGCGGAAGGATAGCTAAAACTGCATACTTTGTGTACATTTTGTTAAATACACTGAGCTAAAACCGTTCACTGGTTAATTTGTTAAGGGGATCATATCTTAACATTTTCCCATTTTCTTGCAAATGCAAGCTGATGAAGATATTCTCCTAAATGCATGACAACCCAGACCAAGGACTACTCGGCCCAAGACCGGGTAGACTAATCACCGGAATTCATTTACAATCACCGGAATATATTTACAATCACCGGAATTCACTTCAAAAATCTCCGATTCCTCCCACAAAACTCACTTATTTTAAATGTATAATACATTTTGATCTCTCCACAGGCCAGATATAAAGGCGCTGTAGGTGAATTTATTTGAAAGACTACCGGAATTCATTTCAAATATATGCATCATGATTATGATAACGTAGGGCGCGTCGTATTACCAAATAGGCCGAACTTACAGCAGATACATTCTAGTATTAATATTAATGCAAAATATAAGTAAATACAATTGTCTTGGGGCGAATTCCGATTTTCTCAAAGTGAATTCCGGTGTTTTAAAGTAATTTTTAATTAAAGTAGCTAAGTCTCTAACTCAATATCATCCAAAATCTTCAACATTGAAAACACAAATTATTTGTCAATTTAAATCAACATTGATGCTGTGATCTTACCGGAAAAAGATGGGCTTCTGATATCCAATATTTAAGACAAAATAAACATTTTACCATTGGTACACGAATCGTGTACCATAATGCGTTTCAGCCCCAGTTCTAGCAAGAGACTCGAGGAACGAGGCTAGACATATTGCACCAAACCAAACGGCGTATGTAGATTGGAATAACCAGGCGCTAGAAATTTGCATTCGATTGAGACTGCTGGCTTATTTCGCGGAACATAACTGATTTGAAATTAGAGTAAAAACGGAAACCATTGAATGTATATCAGTTTGTGTCAATTTCTAGGTCCCAAATGTTAGCGATTTAGCTCCTTTAATGTAAAATATTAGTAAATACGAAGGTCTAAAAGTGCGAATTCAGATATTTTGTAAGTGAATTCCGGTGTTTTAAAGTAATTTATTATTAGTGTAAAATATTTGTGATCGAGTACGAAGGTCTGAAGTGCGAATTCAGATATTTGAAAGTGAATTCCGGAGTTTATATGTTTTCAATGTGAATTCAGGTGATTTTCGGTGTTTAAAAGTAATTTATTATTAATGTAAAATATTAGTAAATACGAAGGTCTTAAGTGCGATTTCCGATATGTTGAAAGTGAATTCCGATGTTTATATGTTTTCAAAGTGAATCCCGGTGATTTAAAGTAATTTATTATTAATGTAAAATATTAGTAAATACGAAGGTCTTCAGTGCGAAGTCAGATATGTTGAAAGTGAATTCTGGTGTTTATATGTTTTCAATGTGAATTCCGGTGTTTATGTGTTTTCAATGTGAATTCCGGTGATTTTAAAGTAATTCAATATTAATATTAATGGAAAATATAAGTAAATAGGAAGATTGTACGGGCGAATTCTGATATCTCCAAAGTGAATTCCGGTGAATGGGTTTGGTCAAATAATATTGTAAGTTAAAATTAGGACTGAAATGCTGATAAAAGAGGCTTTTTGATGAATTACAAATAGGTTCTACACATAATTGTTTTAAAACATCTCAAATTTGACGAGTTACGAGATTTTCTCCACATATGTCGAGTAATCTCCCTTTAATGGACAAAATATCGGATTTACAAATCATATTAAATGTAAATATTGTCATTGTGTAAAGTGACAAATCACATACAATCACAACATAATAAACTATCATAACATGAGAATACTCTGAACAAAGACAATTACATGTAATTGTCAGCGGAACTTATTTAAATTGATTTCATTTATTTATTTCAAAACAATTTACGATGTCGATGACAGAAAGTGACAATCGACACAATTTGCAAGTATAAATAAATAAATATAGCTATAATATTAAATTGTTTATTGCACTATATATACCATAATATGTTTCATGCATATAATTACTGTTTTAATAAACTATTAATCAATCTCTAATTACAATACATTACAACGAATTGCAACGAAAGTATACATAAGTTTCTTGCCAACAAAAATCACATACACGAGTTATCTCCCGTGAACCTCCGATTTGGACAAAACCAGTCACGCTTCTTATAGACTTATACTCATAGTAAATTGTTATTTTGTGTTTCCACAGTCAATATTTTTGAAGTTATTGGTTGTTATTTTGGAGTTATTGGGTAACTCGACGCAAATTGTTTTTTAGTGTTATTTTGGAGTTCGGCCTATTGGGTAATTACGCGCCAGGTACGTTACCATAACCATGATGCATATATTTGAAATGAATTCCGGTAGTCTTTCAAATAAATACCTCCACAGGGCCTTTATTTGGCCTGTGGAGATATCAAAATAGTAATTCGTTACATTATAATGTATTATACATTTAAAATAAATTAGTTTTGTGGGAGGAATCGGGGGTTTTCGAAGTGAATTCCGGTGATTATATGTGAATTCCGGTGATTGTAAATGAATTCCGGTGATTAGTCGGGCCCCCAAGACCACTCAGACCAATAGCAGTCCACTCAATCAAAGACAGAAGACCACTATGGTAAAGACTGTGTCACCGTGGAGGTGAAATACTATGTGCAGTACTCATACCCAAGTTGTTATGGAGAAATAGAACCGAAATAGATGAGTTGGTACATGATAAGTGCACTTTCTTTTTTTTTTGAAAAAAATATGTATGAATTATTTCTGTACCAGACTGAGCTTGCATGAGTCTCCTGGTTGAAAATGTCGCTACGGCCCTTGAATCACCAGTCAAAAAGGGGGCATATTCTGGCGCATTACTCCCTGGTTGACTTACTGTAGCTGCGGAAGTTTAAACCCCTATTGTTAAACTCTATTGAACAAATGACAGGGTTAGGGTGACTAAAGATCAAGCATCAAACAAAATTTTCAATGTGAATGTAAATCAAGCTGCATTACAGATATATGTACTTGTTACAAGTGAAAACTTTCTTGTATGGATTTGTGTATATTGTTCGAATATAAAAGTGACAGCCAAACATATGCTGACAGTGACATTGATTTTAATAGTGATGATGATATTGATGAAATTATGTGATTCTTTATAAGTAGGCCTACACCTGTATAAATGTATTTTTGTAAGCTATATTTAAATATTACATATTTTAAACATGTTTTACTTAAATGTACTGTACATGTAAATAAATTTTCATATTATATATTGTCACTTTATGCTGACTATATGTTTTTATTTTAGTTTTTTATTCTAATTCATTTCCGACGGTTTCCCCTTGTCAGTGGTGCAGGCGGGGGGGGGGGGGCTGACAAGGTACAAGGACTGCAGTCTAGTCGAGGTCCCGTGTATACATTGGTGTGCACGTAAAAAGATCCCTTGGCAGTTGGAATTTGATATAAGCGTAGGCCATAGTGCTGTGCCCGTTCAAAATGTCCATCATAGCACACTGTATGGCGTATGCCCATCTTTATTGGCCTAGTACGTGTATGGGAGCAGAACAATAGGACGTTAAACCCCATTTCATTTCTAATTCATTTTACTATACTATTCAAAAAAAGTAGGGGATATTTGATTTTTAAGTGTTATTAAAGTCACCTAATGAAACTGACGAAGAAACAAATGACAAAATGAAATGAAGTTCACATTCATCGATTTATTCCAAATGATCGTTAGACTAAGTAAGGCACAGACTGACCATTATAAGGGTAAAATGATACCCGGGGTCAAACAGCAAAGTTACCACAGCATCACAACCAAGTCAGTAACGGGTAAATCCTCCTCTGTTTGCCAAACAAGCATTGATCCGACGTGGCATACTCCTAATGAGACGTCTAAGGTCATTTTGGTCCAGATTGTCCCATTCCTGTTGCAACGCAGCAGCAAGTTCTTGGACATTGGCAGGACGTTGTTGACGTTGACGTAACCTCTGTCCAAGCATGTCCCAGACATGCTCGATGGGGGAGAGGTCGGGACTCAGTGCTGGCCAAGGTAATGTGGTGATGTTCTGTTGTTGGAGGTAACCTGTAACGATCCTGGCCCTGTGACATCTTGCGTTGTCATCCTGGAAGATGAAACGGCGGCCATGACGTCGTGCGAACGGCACAACATGGACTGCCAAGATGTTGTCCCGGTAGTACTGGCCTGTAACACGCCCTGCAACAACATGTAAAGCCGTTCTTCCAGCAACAGTGATGCCTCCCCACACCATAACAGAACCACCCCCAAGTCGATCATGTCTGATGACGTTAACGTCTTGGAAGCGCTCGTTTCGACGACGCCACACCCTCCTACGTCTGCCCAAAAAATCAACAGTGAACCTTGACTCATCTGAAAACATCACATTGCTCCAGCGTCGATTATCCCAGTGTTGACGATCCCTACACCAACGACGTCTTGCCTGAATGTGATGATCTCTCAAACAAGGGATCACGCGAGGACGTCGGGCGCGAAGGTGACCCCTATGCAGTCGATTCCGAATCGTCTGGCCACTCACTCTCACACCAGTGTCTGTTTGAAGACGAGCGCTGATCTGATTTGCTGTGATGACACGATTTCTCAAGGCCAAGGTACGGATAAATCGATCCTGGGCTTGAGTTGTCGCCCTTGGTCGACCTGAGCGTGGTCTGTCCTGTACAGATTGTGTATCACGGTATCTGGACCATAGCCTGCTTATGACAGACTGAGAAACATTCATCGTCCGCGCCACAACCGCCTGTGTTGTGCCGATCTGTAGCATGCCAAGGGCACGTAACCTTTCATTTTGGGTAAGCCGACGCATATCAAAATTTGTTTTCTGGTCACTAAAACAATTAAACTGATGTTTCCACCCTGGAATTCAATGCCACAATGACTGTAACATTTAAAGTCAGAGTCGTGCAAATCTTGTGTTGGACCCCCATGATGATCCCAAGCATCACCTGCATTCCATGCGGTAGCTATTGGTGCGTTTGGGCGTCACGTGTAACTGGAAATGTTTCTTCTGTTAGGTTCTATAGTGACTTTTTTCGTAGTCATTTGCATATTTTAGTATTATGCCCCCAAAATCAAATATCCCCTACTTTTTTTGAATAGTATAGAACCATTTTACTTAGGTAACGGTTTGTTTTTCTCTTATGTACTTTTATTTACTGGTTGGTATATATCTTTTAATTTTGTAAAGTGTATATATGTACATGTATTGTGTGAATATAAGAACCTGAACAGCACATTAAAAACTATTCTCCAGTATTAATACACTTTATAAATGATGATGTTATTATTATTATTAAATACATTTTTCATTAATACTAGTGGTGTATGGTATTGTTGTGTACGAGGAAATTTATATAATTGCATTTGTTTATTTTTTTTTTTATTTTTTATTTTAAATAAATGTACATATCTTATACTCTCTTATAGGGGAGTAGGGGTAGCCGAATGGGTAGCATATGGGCGCTGTATCATATGGTCTGTCATTGAGTCTACTGGCGTGGATCAGATTCCACGGTTGTACGTGAAAAGGAGAAGGGTCGCCTGTCCAGCCTAATGGGTTTTCTCTGGGTCCCCTGGTTTCCTCCCACTGCTAAAGACCACTACACGCAAGCGAATTATTGGAATAAAATTGAATCATGTGTTAGTTCCGAAATTACCTAGTTTGTGTTGAGTGGAAGTTACCCCCCCCTCTCTCTCTCTCTCTCTCTCTCTCTCTCTCTCTCTCTCTACTCTTATATATTGTTTTCTTTTTTTAAAAAAAATAGTATAATTGATGAAGGTGAATTATTATTAATTGTATCGTTCAGATCACATGGTATTAGTATTTTTGTTTTTTCTTAACATTTAATATATAATTATCGTACGTAACTAACGTACGAAAATTAATTGGTGGCTAGCTTTTTTTTCGCACGTATACAGTAATCCCAGCCAGAATTTGGCTATTTTCTAAATTTGCGATAAAGTTTAAAATATTTGTTTTAGAACTGAAATAAATTAACTATTAGTCAATCCCAACGCTAAAAACATCAACAGAATTGATTG
Organism: Patella vulgata; assembly: GCF_932274485.2. Classification (NCBI taxonomy): domain Eukaryota; kingdom Metazoa; phylum Mollusca; class Gastropoda; family Patellidae; genus Patella; species Patella vulgata. The sequence goes on from NC_065883.2 coordinate 36,596,057, forward strand.
TGTATATCTGAAATAGACACGACCGACGCACAAAATAGTGCCAAGATGGCAGCCTCTATAAACAACCATTCGCAGACGTTGTCATTGAAGACGACGTCAATTCTATGAGTTGTAGATGTTATTTTTATGAAAAATCATTGGAAGAAGAGACAACATGTTGGGACTGGACGAATTATATAGTCTTTATGGCTGCAAAGGAAACAATGCTGAAGATAAACCTATTGTTTACAATGTAACGTGGTGTTGACCTCATGACCCATTGACGTCAATGTCATGACCTGTGATGTGTAGATCACGTGATATGGATATCATGGCTATTGACTGTGTCCTGAGCACTGATCTATCTATTATATAGATCAGTGGTCCTGAGATACTTCTCCGCAGGTAGCGTGTCTCAGATGTTCAGAATCTATAATTATAATACCGAACCAGTATTTCAATCATGCCAAAATGGTTTTCATCAGTATTAAGTATATATTTCTCTTGGATATTGTTTGAATGTTTCACTGGAATAGTTTTGAAAAAATACTTGTTTCCAGAAAATAACAGATTCATTCATTCATAGGCGCTATTTCCCTATTATTGGCCACATTTATGCCACATATCAGGGGTTAGTCGTCTTCACCGTGTCAATGCAACATTTAACTGGTGGTATTATCCAGTAATCCCGGCATATTTGCAGAGAAATTCTCTCTGACAAATGTAAACAAGCCAACGTGTTGCTCCCCGTAAAAGGTATTCCCTGGTCTATTTATGACTATTGACCCGTGACCCTATGACGATCTTTACTTTTATGGTTTCTGATTGGCTTAAAATTGATTTTTTCACCCGATTATGGCTACACTTGACAAATATAGTTCGAGACGTAATTCGAGTGGAAGACGTATTGTGCAAGGCATCGGAAAAAGAAATGTATGCGACAGTGACGGCCTACTGGTTTACTTATGTAACAAAGCGTCAGATTTTCACCCGGAATTTGCTGGAACGAGAGAGAGAGAGAGAAATTGTGTTTAACGTCCACTCGACACACGAGATAAATCACAGCCTATTAGCAAATAGTCCTACAGAATACCAATCTGATTAAAATACAGATCTATATTTCGTTTCGTTTTTTTTTATATACTTTCGATGGCCTACACTTACATGAAGATCTGACAAGTTATAGCGATATGTCACGTCAGGGGTCAAAAGACCGACTTATGACCCTATGATGTCAGACATTTGATTAACCAATCAGCATTGATGTTACTAGTGGATTACCCACAGTTCCGTGCAGAACACGCCTAAAGCTCGCCGTAACAGACCGTTTCATTGGCTTATCCCTGACACCATTCAGATCACGAGTTAAATAACAAGTCTTCCACTTCCAGGTGTAGAAACAACAAGTAAAATGAAATTTTGAACTATAAAAACGAAACGAAATAGGATCTGTGTTTTAACCATAGAGGGTTTTTTTTTGGGGGGGGGGGCCTTTCCCATTTTCTATAGGATAAAATTCTATAGTATTCTACAGAATTTTGGGGGCCCGTAGGAAATAACGGCCGCAAATATTCTACAGTTTCTGTGGCGCACAACCTATAGTTTTTCCTACAGATTTATGGCAAAATTTCTATAGGAAAATACTATAGCCGTCTATAGTTTTTTTATTGCACTTTCTGTAGGAAATTCTATAGTTATGTATCGGAATGAATACTGTAGTATTGTAGTTTGGAAATTGGGCCACTATAGTTTTCTGTAGGAGTGGGTACTATAGAATTCTATAGACTTTTTATTAAATCTTATTTTGGGAATAAATATAGTTGGCCTACTAAATTGATAAGCTTATTTTTTCTCTCATGGATTAATCCGAATTCTGTTGATGATTCACCAGTCGGAACCATGAAAAGTTCTTTTCTTGGTAAAACTGAAATATAGGGAAAAGAATAGGTAATAAAGTTAAATAGATATTAAAATCACATAAATCTTATCTAATTAAAGTAATTTAATATTATTGTTAAGAAAGTAATAAAGTATACTTATCTTTGGTAAAACTGAAATATAGGGAAAAGAATAGGTAATAAATAGAGAATCTCCTACCAGTCTTTTTTCATATCAAGAAATATCAACACAAGTTGATAAAGTAACGAGTGTTGATATTTCTTGATATAAAAAAAGACGAGTAGGAGATTTTTTTTATCACCCAATCCCTTCTTACATGCACAAATAGATAAATATAATTCTTTGCTGTAGATTTCACTTTTACTGAACATTACGGCGTAGTGATACATCATTTTTTGACAGCAATTCAACCATTGCAAAGTCCTTTATATTGACCCAGTGTTTCCATCAAGGTCAATTGAATAACAGTAGTTCATTTTTAATTTAAAAAAAAAGAGTTACTTTTAATAAGAAATGAACTGTTCTTTGAAAATAAAAAAAGTTGTTCCTTTTCAACTGACCAATCAAATTCATGTAAAGCATATCTCCTAAGGAGATATCGCAGTAGATCATGAAATATATCACACAAGCGATATCTACTGTAGAATGTATTATTGGGTGATAAAGTTAAATAAATAACAAAATCACAAAAATCTTATCTGATTAAAGTAATTTAATATTATTGTTAAGAAAGTAATAAAGTATACTTATCTTTCTATCTTTAATCGAATCTCTGAAAAAACACAACCATTCTCTTCAGTTTCTTGTTAATACTAAAATATTAAGTTGTTATACACTGAATTTTTGAATTTAAAATTCAGACAATGGCCAAACAGATTTCAAGAGAGTACATTGGCTGTTAATTATAGTTTGTCGACAGGTATGCACGGTTGACCTAGTGGCTTTAACAAATTATATAATTTGAGTACAGAATCTGCTATAGTCATTAAAATCTAACTAGCAGGATCACCTAACAGTCAGACTGTGTTCAAATAAACTTTGTCTGAAGAATAATTTATTATCTGATATTTTTGTTGTGAACATCTACATTTACTGGCCTTTTTTGGAGGGTGGGGTGGGGAATTCCTTTGAGTGTCAACATGTATCACTATTTCATTCATATTATAAACACTATTTTATTCTTTATATTTTATTTTTCGTGGTAAGCTTATTTTAGTTTGTCATTTCCCTTATGAAAAAGTCCTATAGAAAAAGTACAGGTTTCTATAGAAGTTTGTGGGATTCTATAGAATGCTGCAGGGAAACAAATTCATTCTGTAGTTTTTTTCAAATGACTATAGATTCAAAAACATGTACTATAGTTTTGTGTAGGATTGATAGATGAATATTTTCGAAGTGTAATTTCCTACAGAATTCTATAGAATACTGTAAGAAACTATTGGAAAAAAAAATAAACCTACAGATTCATTGGTGCTGCTATAGTTTTCTATAGAACTAACCTGTATCCTCGAGTCATTTGAGTAATCCTTCAGTTTTCTACAGTGTTAGTGGTAAAAACTATAGTTTGCTATAAAACTAACTTGTATTCTCATGTCAGCTGGCGTTCTTATAGATTTGGTGGTAAAAACTATAGTTTTCTATAGAACTAACTTATTGTTTCAAGTCAGTTGTGTGATCCTATAGTTTTCTATGACATTCTGACATTTTTTTCTATAGATTTTGTGGAGAAAAATATAATGCATGAGCCTTCTATAGTTTTCTGTAGAATTTATATGTATACTGGACTTAAACCATTTTAACAAATAGCCTACTATAGTTTCCTACATAATAATGTAGAAACAATGTTCTATACTACAGATTTCATAAATTGGCGATGTCTTTTATTCATACTATAGTTTACAACAGAATTTAGTGAGGCACTTGTGTGAATTATGTAAACTTTTCCAACATAATTTTCCTGGATACGGTTTTCCTTAATTTATTGTGATACCAAATGACAAACTAAAATAAGCTTACCACGAAAAATAAAATATTAAGTATAAAATAGTGTATATAATATGAATGAAATAGTGATACATGTTGACACTCAAAGGAATTCCCCACCCACCCTCCAAAAAATGCCAGTAAATGTAGATCTTCACAACAAAAATATCAGATAATAAATTATTCTTCAGATAAGTCAATCACAGCAGTCTGACTGTTATTTGATCCTGCTAGTTAGATCTTAATGACTATAGCAGATTCTCTACTCAAATAATATAATTTGTTCAAGTCACCAGGTCAGCCGTTTATACCTGTCAACAAATTATAATTAACAGCCAATGTACTCTCTTGAAATCTGTTTGGCCATTGGTAGGGTGGCCCATGTACTCACAGAAATACAGTCCACCGCTGATAGTTCGAGACTACCACTGAAGCGTGCACATTCGCCGTGCCGAGACCAACTTTCTGACAGTATGATACTATAAATAGCCATGGCACGTGCAATTCTCTACAAATCTATCAACTATTACAGCCGTAAAAAATTTATTGTTGACGATTTTGGATAGCAGTTAAATTAAGCTTCTTGGTTATTACAGCAGATTTAGAAATTACGTTCGTTTCATTTTTTAAATCGCTTTATCATTAACTGTACCGTTAAGAGCGGCATCTTTTGGTTTAGTACAAATACTATATCTGAATCACTCGGGTTAGGCAGGAACATGATACTAGCAGTAGTTTCATTTTACTTTTACAAGCTTCTTAAAACGATTGTTGAGCTACCTAACGTGCTTATTTCTAAATTCAATTTCTTGTTCTAGCTTTCTGTTACGTTTCGTAAAAAAGTAGTCTTGATTATCCCGACCTGTCAATCAGACGTAGAATGGTCGATAGACTGGTTAAGCGAGACTAATTTCAAAACAAGGGCACGTAACCTATCTTTTACTCAAAAGTGTCTGGATGTTATGGACGACTCTTGGAACCAGTTTTCAGTCTATTATTTATACATGATTAATGGTCATAGCTTATAAAGTACAACATGATCGTTTATTTAGTGACTATAATTGTGTGAAACTGATTTGAGGCTTGGCATATATATAAATATTGTGGCGTAATTGTCGAGATATATGGAGATATTTATTTATGGTGGGTCACCCTACCATTGGCTGAATTTTAAATTAAAAAATTCAGTGTATAACAATTTAATATGTTAGTATTAACAAGAAACTGAAGAGAATGGTGCTATTTTTTTCACAGATTCGATTAAAGATAGAAAGATAAGTATACTTTATTACTTTCTTAACAATAATATTAAAATACTTTAATTAGATAAGATTTATGTGATTTTGTTATTTATTTAACTTTATTACCTATTCTTTTCCTTATATTTCAGTTATACCAAGAAAAAAAACTTTTCATGGTTCTGGCTGGTGAATCATCAACAGAATTCAGATTTATCCATGAGAGAAAAAATAAGCTTATCAGTTTAGAAGAATCCATGAGAGAAAAATAAGCTTATCAATTTAGAAGAAATCATGGGCCAACTATAGTTTTATTCCCAAAATAAGATTTAATAAAAAAAAGTCTATAGAATTCTATAGTACCCATTCCTACAGAAAACTATAGTGGTCCAATTTTCAAACTACAGACTACTACAGTATTCATTCCTATACATAACTGTAGAATTTCCTACAGAAAGTGCAATAAAAAAAACCCTATAGAATACTATAATATTTTCCTATAGAAATTTTGCCATAAATCTGTAGGAAAAACTATAGGATGTGCGCTACAGAAATTATAGAATATTTTGGGCCGTTATTTCCTACAGGCCCCCAAAATTCTGTAGAATACTATAGAATTTTATCCTATAGAAAATGGGACACGCCCCCCACCCCCACCCCAAAACTCTATAGTTTTTCTATAGAATTATATACAATACTACACTGGTATTCTGTAGGACTTTTTGCTAAGGGTTGGTACCACAAAATCCTTGTGTACGCCGCTTCCTCGTGGTTTCTGAAACAATAGGCGTTTCTGTGCGTTTTACATTAAGAGTGTCAGGATTCGGGTCCCTTTGATTAATTAGGAAGTCTGTTTAAAGGCTCAATACCACTCTTGTTGTGACTGAATAATATGTCCGAATCTTTATTCTGGTCAACAAATTGTACTATTTTAGAACATTTCAATTAATTGATGATACAAATTTCATCTTAACACACCTTATTTAAAATTTTTGAAAAATTCAACATAATGGTTTGAAACGTCTAACGTAAACCTTTTCAATTGAAACTTCGATTTAAAAATATTTTCGAACCCTCTGGACAAGTAAAATAGGATGTAATGGATAATTTACACAACAGGTAGGACACTTGAACATCTAGTACTTAGATAGAGATATTATTTATTTTCTGGAGCTTTCAAGCCAGCAAGAGTGTTATTGTCCCTTTAAGGAATTATTAAATGTAGTTACATCCCACTTCTACTCGTTGCCACTGGCAACCTTTGATAAAACTGTCCTGTTTATTTGCAATACATGCCTAAAAGTATCCGTGTATCAGAACTGTACAGAAAGAGTACTGTTCATTTCTGATACACGGATACTTTTACACCGTTTTAGATACCTATCAAGCAATAAGTAGCGGACGTTTAGTCCGACCCAGATCGCAATTGATAACGACGTCTCTATACAATGTACATGAAACAACTAGTCAAAATCATAGTAACAAAACAAAATGGGGGAACTACATGTCAGTTCAAAAACATATACAATGACATTAAATTAACATAACAACATATTACAAAAATCAATTATTATACATACCAATTGGCATCTATTTCATAATTTGGTTTGATTTATATTAATATGCAAAATATATAAATTAGAATATTAAATAATTATTTTAATTAATTGTGATGATAGAAGGCCCAGTTCTCTTGCTGGACACTTCACAGGCATTGAAAATAAGCAGGATGAAAAAAAAGTCATAAACTTTATTACAAATAAATTTCAACGGAAGAACCATCCGCCGATGCATACTTTCACCAGGAATGACCCACGTTTCGCATTTCCTTTACACTACATTTAATAATATCGCAGTCCTCTACGCCATAGACACGTTCTTCTGTCGATGTGGTCTAAACAAACACGTGATTGTTTTACGCTCAGAGTATCATAGCAAGACGCACGTGTAAATACTACTCAGGTTGTCTCTCCACTGCGAAATCATTCTACCATGAAATGTAACGTGAGGCTCAGGAAGGGATAAATAATGAAAAAACAGAAAGTATTTGTCACTTTTAGGTTGAAACGACTCGATAATAAATACGATTTTTCACATTTTGCTTCACAATACTCGATAGAAATGTGATGTAAGTAACTTATTAGCACCTTTCCTCGGTGTATCGGTGAATATCAGGACAGTTTTGGTCGGGAGCCGCCTCGGCTCCGCCTCGCCTTGGCCCCTCGACCAAAACTGTCCTAATATTCACCGATACACCTCGGAAAGTGTGCTAATAACTACTACTTGCCTCCCTTTAACTGTGTGGAGATGAGTCTGTTAATTATATGCATGACGTGAGTTTGGCGCGTGCTGTAGAATGAAGGGGAGACGAAGACATGTTGTGGAGCGGTTAGCCATATGATAGGGTGACCCACCATAAATAAATATCTCGACAATTACGCCACAATATTTATATATATGCCTAGCCTCAAATCAGTTTCACACAATTATAGTCACTAAATAAACGATCATGTTGTACTTAATAAGCTATGACCATTAATCATCTATAAATAATAGACTGAAAACTGGTTCCAAGTGTCGTCCATAACATCCAGACACTTTTGAGTAAAAGATAGGTTACGTGCTCTTGTTTTGAAATTAGTCTCGCTTAACCAGTCTATCGACTCAAAGAGAGTGCGGGGTAGTCAGAAATCAGTTCGAGACACGCAACTGAAGCGTGCAAATTTAGCCGTGTCGAGACCAACTTTCTGTAGAGTGCACGGGTCACCCTACATATGAAACTCCTACAGACTTATAATAATATGTAGATATATGCTGCTACGTAATGCCTTATTTGGAGATGAATAAAGTTTCAAGTTTATGATGAACATAATTAGTATACTTTCCTCTGAATTACCGCCTTGCCTATAGATGTAAGTATTGCAGGCACAGTGGTTCCACTGTGAGGAGTCCTATAGGCAAGAACTTTTTTTTTTTTTTTTTTAACTACTAACACTTAACCCAGCCCCGCTCTCCAGTTGCCATTATGAACGTCTGCACAAGAGGTTATGATGATGCGTCGAGTTTGTTCTGATCGTTATTGATTTGTGTAAGACATTCATGCAATATACCCGGAAGAAAGGGGTTGATAACGTTTTATTCTGCCTTTAGAGTTTAGAGGTAAGGAGATGACGTCATCTGATATGTAAGCGGGCTTCATGACCTACTGGTGCCCTTTTACGTGTGCTGTTCTCCAGTGTTTAAGACCAAGTGATGTTATGTAGTCAAGACACTTCCCTCTTCCGGCAAGGGCCGGTAACTCAGCGAATAGTATACTTTCCTCTGAATTACCGCCTTGCCTATAGATGTAAGTATTGTAGGCACAGTGGTTCCACTCCGGAGTATCAAAAACTAAAACAATGACAAAAAACAAAAATATGAACTTTATTAACATGATCTGAAACACTGGACATTAAACCCAACCCTCATCCCACAACATACTTCGCCCCACAACACACTTCATCCCACCACATATTTTCCCATTTAAACCATATTAATTATTAATATCGTAAAGTTATCCACATAACAATCCTAAACTTGTTCACCCCAATGATTTTTAGTCTATTTCGGATGACTACATCAAACCTAAATTGCTAAGCATTATCCGTTTCCCTTTTGTATTCAAATGTAGTCCGTCTACCAAATGGCGTCTTGTAATATTTTTATGACTTACGAACTTAAATCCCAAACGTTTACATTGACATTCTAGATAAAAATTAAATTTGGTTATCTGTTCATTAAATCTGCTAATAGACGTCCTAATTATGCTCGAAATTACGATTGTGATATTGAACGTTGTATGATTATACTTTAATAAAGCCAACAATTTATTTACTTCCTTCTTACAATGACACAGATCTTTGAACCCTCTTAAATCGTTAATACCAACATGGACAAAAAGGTAAATTGGTTTTCCATGTGACGACAAAACATTATGCAATTTCTCAGCTAAACCTGAAATCCGTATACCACTGTAAGAGAGCACTTTAAACTTTTCTAACGCTACCTCATCTAAGCCACGAATAATAGAGTCTCCAACTATTGTCACGGAATGGTCATAATAATAGGCGAAAGACTTTAAACATTTAGGCCCAATATGGCATACTACGAAGTCCTGCGGTAAACCTTTTTTGTCACGTAGAAATCCCTTTTTCGAGGGATACTTTAGAATAAATTTACCGCCATGAATCCCCAATAAGAATATACTACTGCACAAAGCGGTGAGTTTTGGCCACCAAAACGGCCTCGGAAAGAACACTGGCCAAATCACTGAGCCTATCAAGTTCTTTTGTTCAAAAAATTTTAAAACCGATGGGATCATACAAAAAGGGGGGAAGATGTAACAAACTTCTTCTGTAGAAATATTTTGAGAAAACATGTCAACACCAGAAGTGTTAGGAGTTATAAAAGGAGTAAAATGGCGCGCTACCAAAGCATTTGAATCAAGTGCCATCAAGTCAACTGTGTGTGGAGTTTGCCTACTATGCTGAACTCTAAACCAAGCTATATCCGAAAGCATAACATCTTCTTTGCGGAATACCCGTGAGTAACTATCTGCAGTATTTAGTTTAGATTGGACATATTGAAACGTTAACTGTACACGATGATCTCTGATAAAGACAAATATATCTTTCAAGATGCTATTTAACGCAGCCGATCTTGACCCTTGTTTGTTCTATGCAAAAATAAATGACTGCGAATCAGAATTTACTGTAAGTCTTGAATCCAAACAAAGTGCATCTAATTATCTCAGTGATAACAAAACAGCCTTAGCTTCCTTTAGGACTATAGGTAACTCTATTTCCTCATCCTTCCAGTAATCTCCAAAATGTTTAGTAACACCCCCCGACTTAAAATTACAAGCCCACTTAAACTGTGATGAATCCGTGTAGATATTCAATAATGTGTGTTTTTCTTCCTTCCAAGGGAGAAAACCCTCCCAAAAGTCAAGAAAACGCCAAAATTCTAATTCTTCTACTAACTCTCCCTGAACTTTACAAACATTGCGACCAGATTTAAAACACGATGAAATTGCGACCGAACACGCAGTAGTAAATAATTTGGCCCCCGGAACTGCCAGCATAAAAGATATGCAAACTCCTAGGAATTTTTGAAGATCAACAAGAGTGCAGCTGGAACTGGCCAGGATATTTTCCCTTAAATTTATGAACTTATCTTTTTTCTTTTGTGGCAATATAAAAGCTTGTTTCTCAGTGTCAATTATGAAACCCAAATATACCAGAGAAGTGGATGGTTGCAATTTAGATTTACTCAAACCAATACAGTAGCCTAACCTGATCACAACTTGACAAGTCGCGAACAAGGCCACAGTTGATTTTAACAAACTATCATTCGTGGGGTACCCTACTGCTTCCCCAATTAGCCTATCATCAATATAAATCAAATTACAAATATTCAAGGACCGTAAATATGAGGCAACAGCCAGATTCAATGAATGATATATATAGGCGGAATTTTTCCACCCAAACGGTAATGTGTTACATACATAAAATTGACCTTTCCATGAGAACCCAAAATACTGTTTTGATATTTCATTTACAAACACATGGTCGTATCCAGACTTATCGTCTAATTTAGACATAAACGAATTTTTATTAATAAGCCGCGGGACGTCGTTTAAAGAATCGAGAGAAAAGGGCGAATCTATCATCCAACAATTTAACAGCCTAAGATCAATACATAATCTTGGTTTGGACGGTTCTACAGTTAAAGGGGAAACTACACATGGCTTTGTCTCCACTTTTGAGATCACCCCAGATATCAGACGGTTTTGTATCTCAGAGTCAATAAAATCCGCAAAGCTGTCACATGATTTTGAATTTAGTAGTTGAATAGGCGGTGGCGTAACAGAATTATATGTCACTACGCGGTTTGAATCAAAGTCAAACAAACTATTGGTCATTCTTGGGGCAAAACCTCGCTATATGGCCATATCCTTGGCAATTGAAACATTTACCCTTCAGAGCACCTTGGAAACGAGACGGGTTTACATTCATGCTAAAACGCGATGGAGCGCCCTGTTGACGCATATAACCCGGGTTCTGAAACTGCTGCATTGGAGTAACTGATTTTAGGAAACTTTGTTCTTTTTTCAAAATTTTCTTTTCATTCGCGGTGGAAAGCATTGCCACTACCATACTTCCAACATGCGGACTATATTTTAAATGATGGAACCTCTGGATGATGAATGAATAAGAATCTGCTTCCGGATGAGACGACTTCCTGGCACGTTGCTCCAGAATCAAAAGCTTTTGTAAAAGTACATCAGGGTTAAAGTCATATGATCGGCAACCATATTCTTTTACCTGCGCAAGCGCGACTTCTATCGATCCCTCTGTTATATCCTTCTGTTGATCTGCTACCAACTTCTTCAGCTCTTCTACTTCTTGTACTAAAGATTTCGCCTGAAATAATAGTAATATTTATTTAGACACCCTACAAACTTTTCAAAGCAGTCCAACTAAATATGCAATGACTTATCTTTGTTATCTGCGTGTAGTCTTTCAGATGTCGTCCGCGACCTAGACACATTCCACAAACGGATATAATGTTCAAGCATGCCTTTGGACTTCCAGCTCAGATGTTTCATAAATCTCCTCGTCTGACACGCCAAGCATTTTAAGGGTAATAGCACATCCAGACCTTGCCCCGTGAGGAGTCTCTCCCCCCCATAAGCCTGCTGCAATCAGATGCTTTTTCAAACGACCGTTCATACAAGACGACGAAACCCCCTTGTCAGAATCGAACCCCTTGATAGACCGACACGCTCTAAATAAATGACCTCTCCTCACGTCTAGATTTTTTGAATCGCAAAAGGATATATAACCCAATATCTCTGTCACCGGACACAGTGACTTATCGTCGTTCCGTGCTACTACATACACACGGGGTTCTGCTTTTATTGTTTTTCCCCTTGTCATTTGTATCAAAAGCCCATCATTATCTAATCTTTTAATTTGTTCAGTTCGCAATTCCGCGAGGTCACCCGCTCTATCTCCCGTGTGGCATATCAATTTAAAGAAGGCCTTGTCTCGTCTCAGCAGATAAAGATCTCTTACGTTCTTTGCATACAAAGTCCTGAACTCCAAAAACCTACATAATTTCTGTATTTTTGACAAAAACAAAGGTGTAGCTTGTTTTGGGGAAACCATGGCTCGCGTTTGTTCAATCCGGACTGCCTCAAGGTGACGCTTAATACACATGGAAGCCATAGGGTTGCCAGTCAAAAGTGCCTCTTGCCATTCTGAACCTTTCCCGTGATCCCGGAAAATGGCTCGTAGCTTTCCAATCAGGCTGTCCACAGATCCTGCCGCTAAACGTAGGGGATAGGTGCAATTCAAATCGTTTGAATCCTTTGCAGAACAATTATCTGTATGCACTCTAGTTTTACCACCAGAATCTTTGTGAATAAGAAACAAGCGCATAAAATATGGGGTGACATTTTCCAAATCTTGGTTATATAATTTTAAAAACTTCTCCAACTCCTTTTCTAAAACCGATTTTTGATTCACATACTTCGGACAACCCATTAGCATATCCAATTCTAGCATCCTTTTTCTAGTACTCCGCAAATCGAATTCATTCTGAAAATAAAAGAACTAATAAACTACTCCATACACTCAAAACTATACATGCCCCACCCCACTCTTTCTTTATTACAAATCACTTACTCTCACCGACGTTTGAGTTATCCAAATCATCTTGCAACTCTTATCAACATTCAACGAAATTAACCCATCTCTGTTAAAGGACGATATATACTTCACATCTCATCCAAACAGATACTAATATGAAACGAAATGGGGATTAATGTCCTACTCCGAACTGGGCTCCAGGGATCTTTTACGTGCACGGCAATGTGTACACAGTCTTTCGTCCCGTCCCAAGGACTAGACAGCTGTACCCATCAGGTCCCCCGTCCTGCACCGCTGACAAAGGGGGAACACGTCGGAAAATCCGGATGAACTTGCCCGGCCAATACAGGGATCGAACACCGACTTCCACAGACATTAATAACTTTTACTTAAATTTCATTCTACCGTATTCATAAGATCGAAGTCGTTTTTAACTTAATCTACTCTGTCCCCCATTTCAATTCAAATGATTCGTACTCAAACTTTTACGCCTTTCGATGCATATTTGCCACGCATATGCGTCCGGGGTAGAGATGACGGGAGGGGCGGGGGGGGGGGACCACATTGCTCTGGTTAGGAACAGACAAATGACTTAGTCCCAATATTGTATAAATGAAACATATACATATGTTGCCTTGCCGGAATTTTACTTACAAGTAACACCCCCTCCCCCATTATGACTAGTACAAAGGCTAAAACTTCCATACAGTTAAACTCCTTGGCCATTAACCGATCTCTATGTCATAAGAAGCTTCTTTGCACTTTCAGACAGATTAGCTCCTTTAATTTGTTCCCCGACATGTACGCCCCCTTAATTTCCTTCCACACGGGTAAGCCCCCTTAATTTCCTCCCACAAAGGTAAGCCCCCTTAACTTTCTGCCACACAGTTAAGCACCCTACATTTGCACCCACACCTGTAAGCCCCTTTAATATGCATCCACATAGATAAGCCCCTTTAATTTGTTTCCACACAGGTAAGCCCCTTTAATTTGTTTCCACACAGGTAAGTCCCCTTAATTTGCTCCCACACAGGTAAGCTCCCTTAATTTGCTACCACACAGGTAAGCTCCCTTAATTTGCTCCCACACAGGTAAACCCCATTAATTGCTTCTACACAGGTAAGTCCCCTCAACTTACTTCCACACAGGTAAGCCCCCCCCCCTCAAACTTGCTTCCACACAGGTAAGCCCCCCTCAAACTTGCTTCCACACAGGTAAGTCCCCCTTAAAATTACTTCCACACAGGTAAGCCCCCTCAACTTGCTTCCACACAGGTAAGCCCCCTCAACTGCTTCCACACAGGTAAGCCCCCTCAACTTGCTTCCACACAGGTAAGCCCCCCTCCCCCACCCCAACCTGCTTCCCCACAGGTAAGCCCCCTTATTTGTCCCCACATAGGTAAGCCATTTTAAAGATACATTATGGGAGATTATATAAGGGCTAGCAGTTCCCACTATAATATATAGTTAAAATCTAGATAATGTAAATGATATTTGCCGAAAAATTTCCGTCAAATCGATCCTCGATCCACCCTAAAGCGAGAATTAGCGATTGAATTTTCGACCTAGCCTCGATCATCATTAATTTGAAAAACTCCTTAACTCGCTCCCACATAGGTGAGCATCCTTAACTGGCTTCCACATAGGTAAGCCTCCTTAACTGGCTTCCACATAGGTAAGCCCCCTTAACTGGCTTCCACATAGGTAAGCCTCCTTAACTCGCTTCCACATAGGTAAGCCTCCTTAACTCGCTTCCACATAGGCAAGCCTCCTTAACTCGCTTCCACATAGGTAAGCCTCCTTAACTCGCTTCGCCATAGACAAGCCTCTTTAATTCGCTTTGCCATAGGCAAGCCTCTGCAATTCACTTCCAGACAGGTGTTCCCCTTTAATTCGCCACACGGGTAGGAACCTTAACTTTGCTTCTACACAAGTAGCGCCCCCCAATTTTTTTTTTTTTTTTTACACGTAAACTGTCATTTGTACTTAAACCAGTTCAGTCATTTTGCTACTTAATTACCCCCAAAGTGGAATAAATTAAGACAACCTAAATATGTTCCATATCAGATAGCGGAACAACAAGGCTGAACACGACTCACCCGAGTTATTAAAGAAAGCATTCAGTTTACTATTTGACTCATTAAAAATTGATTAAGATGACCTTAGAGTATGCTTTATGTTAGGTCATAGAACAACAAGGCAGAACAACCCACCCGAGTTGTTAAAGAAAGCATTCAATTTACTACTTTTCGACATAGTAGAGATTAATGAAGACGATTTTAGTGTTATGTTCCATATTAGATTTGCGGAACAACACAGCTGAACAACAAAATTATTAATGAAGACAGACATTTATTACCGGATTGGGGTTGATGACAAATTTTAATGAACCACATCTAAACACAAACCACGCGACATGTGTGCACGTGCGTGACCTATATCAACGTCTTCCTTCACACACCTTCAAACTGACATACACATAATATGCGATTTCTATCCCTTCTAAGCAACAACCAACTCTAAAACCCAAATCAACATACCTTGTCGTTTTTTGACTTTTTAGAAATCGGCCACCGAACGGAATCTCTCACCCGTATTCTCTAACCGTATTCCAGCACCCGGATTCGAGATCAAGTTAGCAGACATATTCTCTCACCGTATTCCAGCACGCGGATTCGAGATCAAATTAGCAGACATAATATTCTTTCACCGTAATCCAGCACCTGCATTCGAGATCAAGTTAGCAGACATATTCTCCCGCCGTATTCCATTTCCAGCACTCGGATTCGAGATCAAGTAAGCGCACGTATTCCTAGCGCCAAGAAAAACCTAGATATAATTATCACGAAAATAATTGTTACCTTTATATTAGAAAATAAAATTTTAAAAACATATTAATGCAAAATATTGTGTAATAGATCCCCCGATCCCACCCCACACCCCCAAAATGTACTATTACCGTAAACATACTAAAATATCGCACACTAGGCTAACTGAGCATGCAAAAAAGAGGTACGTCCATTTTGCATCAAAAAGTACCCCAACCAGCATAGGTGGGAAAATGTTTTTTGTTTCACGGAATCAAGAGATGAATAAACTACTAGAATACAAAATTTCAGAAGGCTCCTATGCTGGCGTTTCGAGATATTACCGTAAACATACTAAACATATGGGGGAATCGGGTTGAGGTAGGCTGACTGCGCACGTATTAACTTCTAAACTAGCTTTGGTGGCTTCAAAATCTTTATTCCACCAACTAGACAGGTGCATAAGGCATGAACATGCCAAATTTCATTAACTTTCTATGTTGGCCTATCGAGTTATACCACCGCAAAGTTCCTAGCACCCGGATTCGAGGTGTAGTTTGTGGGTTCAATAAACAACGAGCACGCCCACGTTGCGTCAAAAAACGACCCAAACCAGCTTTGGGGGGAAAATGTTTTTTATTTCACCGAATCAAGGGACGAATAAACTACTAGAATACAAAATATTTAAGAAGGTTCCTATGCTGGCGTTTCGAGATATATTACAGTAAACATACTAAACATATTGGAGAATCGGGTTAGGGTAGGCTCACTACGCACGTTATAACTTCTAAACTAGCTTTGGTGGCTTCAATATTTTTATTTCACCAACTGGACAGTTGCATAGGCCATGAACAAGCCAAATTTCATTAACTTTCTATGTTGGCGTATCGAGTTATACCACCGCAAAGTTCCAAGCACTCGGATTCGAGGCGGAGTTTGTGGGTTCAATAAACAACGGGTACACCCACGCTGCATCAAAAAACGACCCAAACCAGCTTTGGTGGGATAAAGGTTTTTTATTTCATGGAAATAAGGGATGAATAAACTATTAGAATACAAAATTTCAGAAGGTTCCTATGCTGGCGTTTCGAGATATATTACCGTAAACATACTAAACATATGGGGGAATGGGGTTGGGGTAGGCTGACTGCGCACACAATAACTTCTAAACTAGCTTTGGTGGCTTCAATATCTTTATTTCACCAACGGAACAGGTGCATAAGGCATGAACATGCCAAATTTCTTTAACTTTCTATGTTGGCGTATGAAGTTATACCACCGCAAAGTTCCTACAACCCGGATTCGAGGTGGAGTTTGTGGGTTCAATAAACAAGGGGTACGCCCACGCTGCATCAAAAAACGACCCAAACCAGCTTTGGTGGGAAAATGTTTTTTATTTCACGAAATCTAGGGATGAATAAACTATTAGAATACAAAATTTCAGAAGGCTCCTATGTTGGCGTTTCGAGATATATTACCGTAAACATACTAAACATATGGGGGAATCGGCTTGGGGTAGGCTGACTGCGCACGCAATAACTTCTAAACTAGCTTTGGTGGCTTCAATATTTTTTTTCACTAACTCAACAGATGAATAAGGTATGTACATGCCGAATTTCATTAAGTTTCTATGTTGGCGTATCGAGTTATACCACCGCAAAGTTCCTAGCACCCGGATTCGAGGTGGAGTTTGTGGGTTCAATAAACAACGGGTACGCCCACTTTGCATCAAAAAACGACCCAAACAAGCTTTGGTGGGAAAATGTTTTTTATTTCACGGAATCAAGGGATGAATAAACTACTAGAATACAAAATTTCAGAAGGTTCCTATGCTGGCGTTTCGAGAAATATTACCGTAAACATACTAAACATATGGGGAGAATCAGGTTAGGGTAGGCTCACTACGCACGTAATAACTTCTAAACTAGCATTGGTGGCTTGAATATTTTTATTTCATCAACTGGACAGTTGCATAGGCCATGAACATGTCAAATTTCATTAATTTTCTATGTTGGCGTATCGAGTTATACCACCGCAAAGTTCCTAGCACCCGGATTCGAGGTGGAGTTTGTGGGTTCAATAAACAACGGGTACGCCCACGTTGCATCAAAAAACGACCCAAACCAGCTTTGGTGGGAAAATGTTTTTTATTTCACGGAATCAAGGGATGAATAAACTACTAGAATACAAAATTTCAGAAGGTTCCTATGCTGGCGTTTTGAGATATATTACCGTAAACATAATAAACATATTGGAAAATCGGGTTAGGGTAGGCTAACTGCACACGCCATAACTTCTAAACTAGCTTTGGTGGCTTCAATATTTTTATTTCACCAACTTGACAGCGGCATAGGCCATGAACATGCCAAATTTCATTAACTTTCTATGTTGGCGTATCGAGTTATACCACCACAAAGTTCCTAGCACCCGGATTCGAGGTGGAGTTTGTGGGTTCAATAAACAACGGGGACGCCCACGCTGCGTCAATAAAACGACCCAAAACAGCTTTGGTGGTAAAAAAAAAATTTTATTTCACGGAATCAAGAATGAATAAACTACTAGAATACAAAATTTCAGAAGGTTCCTATGCTGGCGTTTCGAGATATATTACCGTAAACATACTAAACATATTGGAGAATTGGGTAAAGGTAGGCTCACTACGCACGTAATAACTTCTAAACTAGCTTTGGTGGCTTCAATATCTTTATTTCACCAACTGGACAGGTGCATAAGGCATGAACATGCCAAATTTCATTAACTTTCTATTTTGGTCAATCGAGTTATACCACCGTAAAGTTCCTAGCACCCGGATTCGAGGTGGAGTTTGTTGGTTCAATAAACAACGGGCACGCCCACGCTGCGTCAAAAACGACCCAAACCAGCTTTGGTGGTAAAATGTTTTTTTATTTCACGGAATCAAGAATGAGCGTGTGCGTACCCCTTGTGCGTAGTGAGCCTACCCTAACCTGATTCTCCCCATATGTTTAGTATGTTTACGGTAATATATCTCGAAACGCCAGCATAGGAACCTTCCGAAATTTTGTATTCTAATAGTTTATTCATCCCTTATTTCCATGAAATAAAAAACCTTTATCCCACCAAAGCTGGTTTGGGTCGTTTTTTGATGCAGCGTGGGTGTACCCGTTGTTTATTGAACCCACAAACTCCGCCTCGAATCCGAGTGCTAGGAACTTTGCGGTGGTATAACTCGATACGCCAACATAGAAAGTTAATGAAATTCAGCATGTTCATGGCCTAAGCAACTGTCCAGTTGATGAAATAAAAATATTGAAGCCACCAAAGCTAGTTTAGAAGTTATAACGTGCTTAGTGAGCCTACCCTAACCCGGTTCTCCAATATGTTTAGTATGTTTACGGTAATATATCTCGAAACGCCAGCATAGGAACCTTCCGAAATTTTGTATTCTAATAGTTTATTCATCCCTTGATTCCGTGAAATAAAAAACATTTTCCCACCAAAGCTGGTTTGGGTCGTTTTTTGAAGCAGTGTGGGTGTACCCGTTGTTTATTGAACCCACAAACTCCGCCTCGAATCCGGGTGCTAGGAACTTTGCGGTGGTATAACTCGATACGCCAACATAGAAAGTTAATTAAATTTGGCATGTTCATGGCCTATGCAACTGTTCAGTTGGTGAAATAAAAATATTGAAGCCACCAAAGCTAGTTTAGAAGTTATTGCGTGCGCAATTAGCCTACCCTAACCCGATTCTCCAATATGTTTAGTATGTTTACGGTAATATATCTCGAAACGCCAGAATAGGAACCTTCTGAAATTTTGTATTCTAGTAGTTTATTCATCCCTTGATTCCGTGAAATAAAAAACATTTTCCCACCAAAGCTGGTTTGGGTTGTTTTTCGATGCAACGTGGGCGTACCCGTTGTTTATTGAACCCACAAGCTCCACCTCGAATCCGGGTGCTAGGAACTTTGCGGTGGTATAACTCGATACGCCAACATAGAAAGTTAATGAAATTCGGCATGTACATACCTTATTCATCTGTCAATTTAGTGGGGAAAAAAATATTGAAGCCACCAAAGCTAGTTTAGAAGTTATAACGTGCGTATTGAGCCTACCCTAACCTGATTCTCCCCACGGTAATATATCTCGAAACGCCAGCATAGGAGCCTTCTGAAATTTTGTATTCTAGTACATGTAGTTTATTCATATAACGGTAACAATTATTTTCGTGATAATTATATCTAGGTTTTTCTTGGCGCTAGAGTGCTGGAAATGGAATACGGTGGGAGAATATGTCTGCTAATTTGATCTCGAATCCGCGTGCTGGGATACGGTGAGAGAATATGTCTGCCAACTTGATCTCGAATTATGTCTGCTAACTAGATCTCGAATCCGGGTGCTGGAATACGGGTGAGAGATTCCGCTCGGTAAATCGGCCCAACTTCAGAGTCCTCAGGGTTCTCTTTCCTCTTCAAGTCAGTTTTCGGTGTTTTCAGGTGTAATACAAGAATAGCTGCAACAACTAATTGAAGATATTTCTCTCTTTTGTCTTCTATATTTAAAATTTCTATGGCTTCTTCAATGTCAAAATTTATATCAGACGCGAACCGTTTTAGATCAGTAATATTCAAGGTTTCAATATTCACGTCAGACGTGATATTGGCTAATTTATTGGGGGGCGAACCATTCTTTCTGAATGCCTTGAGAACATCTATCTGTGATGGGTTGGTTTCCCCGTTCCATGTGGTTCTCGACATTATCACAGATCGTGCGCCTGACTTGTTGCCGATCCCAGTGTTTAAGACCAAGTGATGTTATGGACTAAGACTAGTAATTATTTCCCCTTATTTCATGATGGACGAATGTAGTGCGAGTTATAAATAGACAATTTTTCCCTTAATTTTAATGTAGTGCGAGTTATAAATAGACAATTTTTCCCTTAATTTTTTTCTCCCCTCTTCCTGCATTTTTGGGTTGACTTTTTGATCTAGAATTGGAGAAAAGGGATCAAATTTGCAATTTCATAGCAGTTTTGGGTAATACTGATGATATTACAGCGGAGGGATAGGGGGTGTAAAGTGTCTTTCTGCAGAGCAATCATTGTGTCGGAAGTGAGATTTTCACCCCTGTCAACTTCAAATCCGTGTAGCAAAAAATCTAAATGGTCAACCCCCTACAAAACTATGATGAGGAGATTGCCAAATGTTGTCCCCATTGTGCCTATAAAGATTGGAACCAACGGAATGTTGAGCAAAATGCTACAGCCTGTGATGTTACAGTCATTTAACATTGAAGTCAATGGGCAAATAATTGCTAGTCTGAGTCCTTATGTAGTCAAGATACTTCCCTCTTCCGGCAAGGGCCGGTAACTCAGCGAATAGTGAAGTCCTATTTGTGAATGTGATGAACGACACACCCGGCCGGTGACAAAGAGTCTCTTCAATTTGATCAAAGTGTCAGTGGCCGAATCTCTCATAGCAGCTCCTTCAGAAGTTACGGGTCTTCTATATTTAATTGTTCGCATGATTGTGGCGATAGGAAGTGTTTGACTTCGGCGTATGTCCAAGAGCATGCAAAGTCACGGTGCATTTGGAGTTAGTATGCGACTGGAACATATTAGCTGGTATCCAAAATTTCAGTACCACTTAACGCCTTCTTGTTGGATATTATGTTGGTTAACAAGCATAAAAGTTTCCAAGACCAAGTGGGACCATGGACCTTATAATAGTATCTACGTTACTGGGCAAAATTCTTATTTTTAAAACAAATATTAACATTTTTAAAAAATTATTTTGTTTTGTGATATTTTCAAGTACCAATGCATGTACTGTTCAACAATCATGAATAAGCCACCTGTATTTGATTTGACCCAAATTATCCCACAGTTTTGCCCAGTTTATTTAGAAAGAAGAAGCGAGAAATTTTGTTTAAAATAAGTTTAATTTTATTGGCATATTATTCAATAAAATATAAACATCCGACGGCTCGCAGATTTATGTATAGGTGTTTTAAGCCATTATACTCATAATGGAGCAGTACGCATGCCAGGTAACTACAGACGCCGCGAAGGGACATAACTCGTTAACAACTTTCGTTTGGTCGTGATTGACTCGTCTCAAATTACTGTGACGTGTCTCAAATTACAGCGCGGCACACATCTCTGGTAAGGTTATTAAGCCGTTGCCAGTCCATGTATTATAAGGTCCATGGTTGGACGAAATCTTTGCATAGTGTTAATTTAACACTATTAGTGATAACGGAATATCAGTTTTGTAAATATAAAATTTATTTTCACCAGGAACAAGAATATAAAACAGGAACATAACTCAAACAGGAACTAAACTACATCAGAAATATAACATTAACATTAACAAGACAACCATTCGGCCGATCATGTTTTGCGTCACTTACCGATTCTTCAAATCGTTGCTACGATCAACCATATCAAAGATCTCTGTGTTAAAATTATAGAATGGCAACATACAGATATAATGAATTTCTAATAGGGTTTTCAGTCCAAAAATTGTTAAATGCCATTCATGGTATTGACAAACATATGATGAAGCAAAATCCCATCAAAGGTTACATTTTACTTCTTTTGCTTGACATAATCTGCGCGTAATACAGGTTTATATTTCTTCGAAGTTGTAATTTACGGTAGGCTGATTGTTGCCCGCCACCATCTTAAGGTGTTCGCGAAATCTAAATGATGGTTCTGTTTATAATCCGACTGACAAGCCGAGAGAAAAGTTTTAGCGTTGTTAATTATTTTGATTTTGTTTTCTTAATTAAATGTTAAATAACAAATTTTAGTACACATTAGCGTGGATTAGGCCATAGGAAAATCGATATTTTCATAAAAATTCAAATCGCGCACCGTTATTTTAAAAAAGAAATAACCTTGTAATTATCACATGTACTAACTTTAATCAGTAGAGCATATTACAGAATAAATTTAACTCTGTGTTTTAGTCACATAAGAAATATTTACATATTGTCGGTGGGCGATCAAAACCACGTATATCAATTTTGGCGCCAAAAACGTTTTTTACATGGTTAGAATCGTAAATTAATGGCGCGTCGAATGCTCTATTCGCGGTAGTTGTAATCCAGTTAGAACTCAAGTTATAGGCATGTGACTAAACATCGTATTCTGATTCGTGAAATTTTCTACAAACCAAAATGTCGTATCTTATATACGCCAATTTGTCATAAAACATCTTTCAAAGTCACGTGGTTTTTAAGAACCAAAAAGTCGTATCTCCTAATTGACATCAACGCAGGCTACAGGCTAACAAGGTAAGAATTTAATTTCAAATTACTAAGTCTTAAGTTTTGTCTAACACAGCCTGTCCATTTTGACATAATAGTAGTATTTTGAATCTAAATGATAGAGGAATTCACGTTAGAAAGAGATACAACGTGTAAAACTGTGTCCCAAATCTAGATGAAAAAAAAAGAAAACAATAGTCTTGAACTTTTAGACACTCAAACGAACCAGCTTACTTAAGAATTTAATTTCACATTACTAAGTCTTAAGTTTTGTCAAACTGTTTTATTATTATTCTTATTTGTTTCAGGTGCCCAGTACAATGACGTATTCGAATCTTCTTTGTCAAGGGGGGAACGTATGCTTCAAATCTTCTTAAATTCGAATAACCTATTTACACAGATTATTTTTTAGGGTAATTTACCTTGTACACAGGATATTTTTTTTATTGGCCGGGGGGGGGGGGGGGGGGGGGTGCGGGGTGCGGAGCAAATCGTGAAAAATCGGGGTGTCAGTGGTGGATTATGAAGCTTATCTGCATATAACACCCAATTTCATCAGCTATAGCTGACATAATACAAGGCAAATAACCTGAGCCATAATAACCAAGACATAATTCAAGGTAAGTAATCCAAGGCTACCCAGGGTCATAGCATCTACTATACAATTCCAGGTAAGTTTTCTGGTAGGTAAATAGCCTTGGATCGGTTCTGGTAGGTAAATATAGCCTTGGATAGGGATGATACTGACTACGCAACCTAAGATAAGATATCAAGTGTCGTGATATTTACTCCATAAACAGGAGTTATAAACAAAACCCAATGTACGTTTAGCCAGGAGCATGGAATCTATTAGAGAAAAGCTATCGAATTAGACTTTTCAAAAAATGTTGTGAAGACTTGTTCTAGGTACATCTTGTCTGACGATGATCGGCAGTAATTGGACGGCAATTTAGGTAAAGAGTCTAGAAATCTTTTAGCGGTTTTAACAATCCAACAAACAGTCGAACCATCTGTACACCATTTTTTCTCCGAAAGCAAAATTCGATAAAACATATTCTTGCAGACCTGTGGTCTGTCATTGTTTTTAATTAAGTGGTAATGGTAAGTAGTTTGCTCTCTGTATGTCTTTTCTTCCGTTTCGCATACGGTTCTATCCTTGACATTACATTTCTTTACAAGATTTACTATGTCTACCTCTGCCATCTGGCACATCTAGTCAAGCATCTAGTCGGAGATTTACTATAAATAATGGACGACTTAACGACATTTCAAAACCCTCTACAGACCCCTTAGTAATATGTAGCTGTGATCATGAGTTAGATTGGCTGTCTTCTTATCTGGCCCCAGCACCACGTGCAGTTACTAACACGTACCTTGCTCCAACACCACCTCATGCAACCAGTACTTACCATGTTTCAACATCATATCCAGGCCCAAGAACTTACCAGTCCTCAGTGCAACTTCGTGAAACCAGTACTTACCTGCCCCAGCACCACCTCCAATAACCAATAATTACTTCGCCCCAGAACCATCACCACTAATCAGTATTCATCCCGCTCCGGCAACACATCAAGTAAATGGTACTTACATACCTTTAGCACCCCCCCACCCCAGTAACCAGTACTTACATTCCTTTACCACCTCTAATAAACAGTAGTCACATCCCTCAGATTCACCTCTGGTAACCAGCACTTACCTCGCTCAAGCACCACCTATAGTAACAAATACTTTACATCCCTTCGGCATCACCTCTGGTAACCAATACTTACCTCGCTCAAGCACCACCTCTAGTAACCGATACTTACATCCCTTCAGCATCACCTTCGGTAACTAGTACTTGCCTCGCTCAGGCACAAGCTCTAGTAACCTGTACTTACAACCCTCCAGCATCACCTTAGGTAACTAGTACATACCTTGCTCAAAGACCACCTCTAGTAACCGGTACTTACAAACCCCCAGCATCACTTCCAGAAACTAGTACATACCTCGCTCAAGCACCACCTCTAGTAACCGGCACTTACAATCCCCAGCATCACTTCCAGGAACTAGTTCTTACCTCGCCCAAGCAGACAAATTCTACACTCTTCGTCATCGTTGGGGAGTCGGTCCTTGCTTCCACACAAACTACAAATATTTACAATGCTTCAGCATCAACACAGTCTAATCATCTGTTGACAGTTACAGGATTGCCATCGTCAGACATTTCAGCCACAGTCGAGTCGGTCGCAATTTCAATTGAAGAAAACAAAGCAATAGAATCCGCTGAAGAATCAATATCAGCTCAGATACTAAAAAGAGCTAAAAAGGGTGCTCTGATCCAGCAGTTTGGCTTAAGAATAACAACCAACTATTACGTATGCATGGTAAACCATACATGGGTTTAGCTCATAATGTTGGACATTACAAATATGCTGCTAAGAGATCAGGAAATATGCTGCTAAGAGATCAGGAAAAACACTTACACTATCGTCCTGTACATCAAAGTGTAAAGCTCCAAATCCTAGCAAATTATGTTCAAAATTTACAGAGGATGACAGACGTAGTCTATTTGAAGCATTCTGGAAGATGAGTTGGGACCAAAAAGAGGTATACATAGTAAATCTTGTAAAGAAATGTAATGTCAAGGATAGAACCGTATGCGAAACGGAAGAAAAGACATACTGAAAGTAAACTACTTACCATTACCACTTAATTAAAAACAATGACAGACTACAGGTCTGCAAGAATATGTTCTTATCGACGTTTGCTCTCGGAGAAAAAATGGTGTACAGTTGGTTCGACCGTTCCAAAAACGGTACAACACCTGACTCGACCGAAAAGAGAAAATAAATCCAAGAATAGAGAATCGTCTACATATTTAACCGCTAAAAGATTTCTAGACTCTTTATCTAAATTGCCGTCCCATTACTGCCGATCATCGTCAGACAAGATGTACCTAGAACAAGTCTTCACAACATTTTTTGAAAAGTCTAATTGATAGCTTCTCTCTAATAGATTCCATGCTCTTGGCTAAACGTACATTGGGTTTTGTTTATAACTCCTGTTTATGGAGTAAATATCACGACACTTGATATCTTATCTTAGGTTGCGTAGTCAGTATCATCCCTATCCAAGGCTATATTTACCTACCAGAACCGATCCAAGGCTATTTACCTTCCAGACAACTTACCTGAAATTGTGTAGTAGATGCTATGACCCTGGGTACCTTGAATTATGTCGTGGATATTGTAGGCTTGGATTACTTACCTTGAATTATGTCTTGGATATTATGGCTCAGGGTTATTTGCCTTGAATTATGTCAGCTACAGCTGATGAAATTGAGTGTTATATTCGGGTGCAGATAAGCTTCCAATCCATACTGACACCCCGATTTTTCCCGATTTGCTCCGCACCCCCCCCCCCCCCCTCCCGGCCGATAAAAAAATATCCTGCCTCCGCCACTGTACTAGGTAAATTACCCTAAAAAATAACCTGTGTAAATAGGTTATTAAGAACAAAACGTCGTATATACTCAGAACAGGCTTATAGTTTGTGAACAGAACGTCGTATATCACATACGCCGCCATTTCACAAGACAAAATGTCGTATATAGCCACAGCACATAAACCCCTAAAATTATCCCAAAAATAACCTTCCCATATTAAATTTTCCATAATTTAGTTCATAAATTAGAAATATAATCACATTCAATAAAAAATCCGGGACCGCAGACAGTTTTTTGTTTCCCCTGTATACTTAATAAAATCCGATATACGAGGTTTTGATCGCCCACCGACGATATACAACAAATGGTCTACGGCCCCGCTGTGCTTGTGCATGCTTGTGCAACCATATACATGTAATATAACAAATAGTTGCGTACTATGGGCCAGAAACTGAGTATGACGTCATCTTGGAATTGTGATGTCATATCTAAAGCGAAATCCGTCAATCAAGGCGCAATTGTCCAAGGAACCACAATGCCTAATTTTATGTCAATCGTACATGAATTGGCGGAGCCTTAGGCTTTTTTTTCGAAAGCGCCACCAACAAGAACATGATCAGTAGCGGTAAGGGGCCAATTACTGACCCTAAAATGATATTGTGTGCGCAATTTGCGATTTTTTAAAATTTAAATCACAGAGTGTGCTGGAGAAAAACACAAAATATATAATATATTTGAAGCTTCTTAATCGTTAAATAGTTGGATTTTACGCATAGAGTCGATATCTATAATTGTTTACGGTTGCTATGGAAACCAGGAGAAATAACTATTATAGCCCGTTTTGAAAATCGCCTAAGAACCGACTTCATAATGTCGATAAAATTACCTTTCCAACTGTACCAAATAACCTTTGTTCTACCATAGGTAGGGGTATCGGAAAAAATATGGGTTTAAACCGCTAGTCTAAGTTGTCGTCTCCTCAATGGCGATAGTCTGCCAGTTGACGTAGTCATGAGTTAGAACGTCAAACAATTTTAACAATAAGGGCGATAATCCGGATAGAATCTCGGGAAAACGCTAAAATAATAAGATATTTACCACACGATATTGAGGCAATCAACATGGCAAACTCTAATAAATTCGCTGGACGACCGTGCCTGCAATAAAATCATGTGATTGGTATGGCTAATCCAAGCCTTAATTGAAAAATAACATAAAAAGAAAGTATAGTCTATATTTAGTAATTAGGTTACTGTCGGACAGCGACACATTTCTTTCGACATAACGAGAATTTTTCTTTCTCTAAAGTACGTAATAATGAATGTGCTAGGAAATAATTGATAGATTCAAACATACTTTCCAGTGATATATAACACGATAACTGGAATTTCGTATTAAGACCCGTATTTTAACATTTTAAACCTTCGCCATAGCCCCACGCCCTCTCACTAAATTTTAGTACAGGCTAATTAAATTTAATCCGTTCAAAAAAAAAAAAAAAAGTCATTGTGCCCAACAAATAATGAATATACGTATATTTAAAGAGAGGAATGAGTCCTTAGAAAAAAGTCCTACAGAATACAAGTGTAGTATTGTATAGAATTCTATAGAAAATCTTTAGATTTTTTTGGGTGCGTGTCCCATTTTCTATAAGATAAAATTCTATAGTATTCTACAGAATTTTGGGGGGCCTGTAGGAAATAACGGCCCCAAATATTCTATAATTTCTGTAGCGCACATCCTATAGTTTTTCCTACATATTTATGGCAAAATTTCTGTAGGAAAATACTATAGTATTCTATTGGGGTTTTTTTATTGCACTTTCTGTAGGAAATTCTACAGTTATGTTTAGGAATGAATACTGTAGTATTCTGTAGTTTGGAAATTGGGCCACTATAGTTTTCTGTAGGAATGGGTACTATAGAATTCTATAGACTTTTTTTTATTAAATCTTATTTTGGGAATAAATATAGTTGGCCCATGATTTCTTCTAAATTGTGGCCCATGATTTCTTCTAAATTGATAAGCTTATTTTTCTCTCATGGATTCTTCTAAATTGATAAGCTTATTTTTTCTCTCATGGATTAATCTGAATTCTATTGATGATTCACGAGCCAGAACCATGAAAAGTTTTTTTTTCTTGGTATAACTGAAATATAAGGAAAAGATAAGTTCTTTTCTTGGTAAAACTGAAATATAGGGAAAAGAATAGGTAATAAAGTTAAATAACAAAATCACATAAATCTTATCTAATTAAAGTAATTTAATATTATTGTTAAGAAAGTAATAAAGTATACGTATCTTTCTATCTTTAATCGAATCTGTGAAAAAACAGCACCATTCTCTTCAGTTTCTTGTTAATACTAACATATTAAGTTATTATACACTGAATTTATTTTTTAATTTAAAATTCAGCCAATGGCCAAACAGATTTCAAGAGTGTACATTGGCTGTTAATTATAGTTTGTCGACGGGTATGCACGGCTGACCTGGTGACTTCATCAAATTATATAATTTGAGTACAGAATCTGCTATAGTCATTAAAATCTAACTAGCAGGATCACCTAACAGTCAGACTGTGTTCTTAATAAACTTTCTCTTTATTTCATTGACTTTTCTGAAGAATAATTTATTATCTGATATTTTTGTTGTGAATATCTACACTTACTGGCATTTTTTGGAGGGTGGGTGGGGAATTCCTTTGAGTGTCAACATGTATCACTATTTCATTCATATTATATACACTATTTTATACTTAATATTTTATGTTTCGTGCTAAGCTTATTTTAGTTTTTTTAGTTTGTCATTTGGTATCACAATAAATTAAGGAAAACTGCATCCAGGAAAATTATGTTGGAATAGTTTACGTAATTCACGCAAGTGCATCACTAAATTCTGTTGTAAACTATAGTATGAATAAAAAGACATCGCCAATTTATGAAATCTGTAGTATAGAACATTGTTTGTACATTATTATGTAGGGAACTATAGTAGGCTATATGTTAAAATGGTTTAAGTACAGTATACATATACATTCTACAGAAAAAAGGCTCATGCATTATATTTTTCTCCACGAAATCTATAGAAAAAAATTTTTTTTATACGTCCACAAAATTTTCAAATACATGTCATGACTCCCTTTTACAAAATACAATCTATTATTAGAAGTGTGTTCACGTCCTCGGTCCATAGGTTCAGGCTTATATGACCATACACACTTGCATCAAGTGTCGGTCCCCATAGTCGAGGACAGTTAATGTAAAGTATATGCCACTTTCCATTTTAAGTGATTGATACAGGATGTTTTTTTATTGTCGTTAAGAAACATTTCTGTTTTTGATATAGAAGACAGAAAATAATCAGCGCTTGTAAATTATGTACCCGAATTCAATGGTCCTCGATAATGGGGACCGACGACTAATGCGTGTGTGTGATCAGGATCTATTTCATACACATAAACCTATCAATCGAGGTCCATTGACACACACGTAAATTTAATGATAGGCAGTTGAAATCATTTGTTAATGTTTATCGCATTTCATAATACCAGTTATCTGATACATTTATTTATATACTTCTTTCTTTGTCCACTACTGGTTGAGGCAAATATCCCTTCACGTGTCCAAAAAACAATATATTAATAGACTTGTGTTTGAGTCCTCAATTCATAGGTTCGTGCTTATCAGGTCATTCACGCTTGCATTAAGTGTCGGTCCCCATAATCGAGGACATTATGGCACGTTCCAATATACTTCATTGATAAAGTCTCTTATGGTCAGTAACAAATACATGTTACGATAATCGTGTCTTACAGTTAGAAATATATGTCACATATTACAGGCAATAAAACACTAGCCATGTCCAAGAGTCAGTAAAATGCCATGTGTCGTAAATGCAGACACATTTTGTGTCGTCCATGTAATGTCGTTTCGTATCTTTAGTTATATAAACATGTTGTTTCGTACATTTATTAATGGATACATTTCGTGTCGTACATTTAATAATAGATACATGTCATGTCGTACATTTAGTAATAGATACATGCCATACACTTAGTAACAGATACATGTCATAGTTTTAGTAATAGATACATATCGTGTTGTACATTTAGTAATAGATGCATATTGCGTTGTACATTTAGTAATAGATAAATATCTTGTTGTACATTTAGTAATAGATGCATATTGCGTTGTAAATTTAGTAATAGATACATATCGTGTCATGCATTTAGTAATAGATACATATTGTGTCGTACTGTTATTAACAGATACATGTTGTGTTGCACGGATAGTAACGGATACAAGTACACGGGGTGTCTTACAATCATATAACTCAGGTACCATCTTACAATCATTAGTAACAGGTACATGCCGTGTCCTACGGTCAGTGACAAGTATTCATAGTGTAACAGGCTCACATGCTGTCTTATCAATATGGTTTGTCTTACAGTCAGTAACAGTTACACACGGTCTATTCCAGTAACAGATGCACTGGAATAATCAGTAATTTATTCACATCGTGTATAGATTAATGTCAGTAACAGGTACACGGGATATCTTTAATCAGTAATAGATACTAGATACACCGAGGATCTTTAATCAGTAATAGATACACCTCGTGTATAGATAGCTGTCAGTAACAGATACACAGGGTATCTTTGATCAGATACATCTACACCTCGTGCATAACTGCTAGTAATAGACAGACATCGTCTATAGCGGTCAATAACAGATACACGGGGGTGTCTTACATTCAGTAACACAAACATGTTTTGGGTTTTGATAATAGAAGGATACCGTGTCTTAAATTTAGCAACTGATACACAAGGCGTCTTACAGTAAGCAACTGATACACAAGACGTCTTACAGTAAGATACAAGGTGCGTCATAAATCAGATACATATCGTGTATAACTGTCAGTAACAGAAACGAGTGTCTTCAAGTAACAGATACACAAGCAAGGTGTTTTATCAATATATACATGCCGAGTCTTGAAGTTAGTAGCATAATATTATAACATGGTGGCTTACAGTAAAGGATACATAGGGCATCGTAATTCATAGATTTACGTCGTGTATAGCCGCCAGTAACAGATACACAGGTGGTCTTACAATCAGCAGCATACACATTAGGTGCTTTGCGTCAAAGCCAGTAACAGATACATGTGGTGTATTTCAGAAACATATGCATGTAGTGTCCTACAAGAACATACACATGTGGTAGTGTCTTACAGGAACATATTATATATATATATATATGTGTTATCGTACAATCAGTAATAGATACATGACGTGTATAACTTTTGGTAGTGTTGTTTTATAAGGCATAATTGTTACAAAAGTAGAAACGGGTCTTACAATCAGTAACGGCTGCCAGCAGTATCTTAGAATTCTTAACAGTCACATGTCATGTCACAGTTACAATCAATAGCAGATGCAGACATGTGTCGTTATTTATAAACAGATGCACAGTATACCTAAGTATGCCCCTCTTTGAAAGAATTTTGAAGTCATCGATTACACATTTACACGTCCTCTATTTGACTGGTTCCTACATTTTAAGTTATAACATTCTGGTATAATTTGTAAACAAAACGAGAGGATTCTGTGGTCTAAGGGGAGACAACGCATTGTTGCACTCAATTAGAATGTACAGTACCAACACCAATAAGTTAAGCAAAATTTTTGAATAACATACGATAACTCTTTGTTCATAATATGTCCAAAATTCAATCTATTATTAGACGTGTGTCTAGGTCCTCGATTCATACGCTCAGGCTTATATGCTCATACACATTTGCATCAAGTTTCGGTCCCCATAATCGAGGACAGTTACTGTAAAGTATACGCCACGTTCTATCCTAACATTTATTGATTTTCATATTACCAGTTATTCAATTTCCCTTCAAGTGTCCAAAATACAATATATTATTAGTCGCATGTTTGAGTCCTCGATTTATAGGTTCATACTTATCTGGTCATACACACTATCATTAAGTGTCGGTCCCCATAATCGAGGACAGTTAATGTAAGTGATTGGTACATGGTTTTTCTTATAGTCAGTAACAAATACATATCGTTTTATGTTACATTATGAAGACCATAATCAGGTGTCTTAAATTACATGCTTAAAACAAAAGGTCATCGATAAGGGGGGCCGACATCTAATGCAGGTGTGTGTCCTCAATAGACGGTGTTGATAAAGGGTCCTCGGTTTCCGAGCGTGAGTCACGTGTGACATGCGCAAAATCATCTTTGTATGTCCTCTCTTATAGAAGAAAAATTATCATTCTTAAAAACAGTCGGAGGGGATATAGTGTAGCAAATATGGATAAAGAATTGAATTTATATTCTAAAATTGTTAATCATTTCATCGGAATATTGTTTTAAACGATGTCCTCAGTTTGGTATATATATACCGATGTCCTCGAAAAGGACCATAAATGTGTGTGTGTGTGTGTGTGTGTGTGGTGTGTGTGTGTGTGTGTGTGTGTGTGTGGGTGTGTGTGTCTGTGTGTCGCCTACAGGCCACAATTCTTAAGTGATCATCTTCAAACTTTACATACTTATTCCTTATACCCTAAGGATGATCCCTATTGTTTTTGGTGCATGCCCGACCCCCAGCGGCAGAGCCACGCCCATTTTTGTATTTCTTTGTTTGTCATCTACAGGCCGCATTTCTTTACGTATCATATTGAAACTTTGCATACTTATTCTTTGTACCCTAAGGAACATCCCTATCGTTTGGGGTGCATTCCCAACCCCCAGGGGCAGAGCCGCGCCCATTTTCTTTTTGTGTGTCTGTGTGTCGCCTACAGGCCACAATTCTTAAGTTATCATCTTGAATCTTTACATACTTATTCCTTATAACCTAAGGATGATCCCGATTGTTTTTGGTGCATGCCCGATCCCCAGGGGCAGAGTCACGCCCATTTCTTGTACTTGTTTGTTTGTCGTCTACAGGCCGCATTTCTTAACGCATCATCTCGAAACTTTGCATACTTATTCTTTGTACCTTAAGGAACACCCAAATCGTTTGGGGTGCATGCCCAGCCCCCAGGGGCAGAGCCACGCCCATTTTCTTTTTGTGTGTCTGTGTGTCGCCTACAGGCCACAATTCTTAATCGATCGTCTTGAAAAATTTTCATATGAATTCCTTATACCCCAGTGGCAGAGTCATGCCCATTTCTTGTATTCATTGTTTGTCACGACCCCCAGGGGCAGAGCCACGCCCAATTTTTATGTTTATCGTTTACAGGCCGGAATTCTGAATGGATCAACTTGGTATTTGGCATATGTATTCCTTATAGCCTAAGGGCATTAACTATTGATTTTGGTGAATGCCCCGACGCCCAGGGGCAGAGCAACGCCTAATTTTTGCCTTTAACGCCCAAAGGCCACAATACTGAATGAATTATCTTGGAACTTGGTATACTTATTCCTTATACCCTAAGGACGGCAACTATTGATGTTGTCATTTCAATAACAGGATGGTACCTATTTATATTGTTTCCATATCCAACCCCCATGGGCAGAGCCACGCCCAGTTTTTGTATTTATCGTCTACAGACTGCAATTCTGAATGGATCATATTGGAATTTTGCATATTTATTCCGTATACCATAAAGACAGCAACTATTTATTTTGATGCTTGCCCCGACCTCGTGGGGCAGTGTCACGTCCACTTTATTGTTAGTATTTTGTCTGTAAATTTAGCAAAACAAACCCGACGCCTAGCCTTCTTTGTCTCTGATCATATTACAGCCATTTCATATTTCATTCTCTTAATTTTGAAAAGTACCATATCAATCAAAGCTGGATTGTGGACGTATATTACAGCGTTAGCGATGCTCTTGTTTCTCCATAGTTTTCTACAGAATGTCATAGAAAACTATAGGATTACACAACTGACTTTGGGCAATAAGTTAGTTCTATAGAAAACTGTAGTTTTTACCACCAAATCTATAAGAACGCCAGCTGACATGAGAATACAAGTTAGTTTTATAGCAAAATATAGTTTTTACAACAAACGCTATAGAAAACTGAAGGATTACTCAATGACTCGAGGATACAAGCTAGTTCTATAGAAAACTATAGCAGCACCAATGAATCTGTAGGTTTATTTTTTTCCAATAGTTTCTTACAGTATTCTATAGAATTCTGTAGAAAATTACACTTGGAAAATATTCATCTATCAATCCTACACAAAACTATAGTTCATCTTTTTGAATCTATAGTCATGTGAAAAAAACTACAGAATGAATTCGTTTTCCTGCAGCATTCTATAGAATCCCACAAACTTCTTGTTCTGTCTCGCTGACAGAGACGACCGCGCACGTGTTCTCAAACGTACTTTATGCTCAGTCTCAACTCAAATGGCCGTTCCGTCAGCTGCCCAGATAGCTTACGCGCACCTTTCTAATGATGAAAAAACACAACACAGTATTAGGTGCTAAACCATATTATTATTTTCTTCAAGTAAGTAGCAGTAAAAAGATTATGCGACGAAAACCCTGGTCACTTCGCTCAGCTCCTCGTGTTTATATTTT
Source organism: Patella vulgata (assembly GCF_932274485.2). Lineage (NCBI taxonomy): Eukaryota > Metazoa > Mollusca > Gastropoda > Patellidae > Patella > Patella vulgata. The sequence continues at coordinate 36,630,878 of NC_065883.2, forward strand.
TTTTTCTTTTCGGTGATAATGCGCAGACGCGAAGTAAAATAGACTCGATTAACTACACTCAAAAGAATGATCGGCTCGCTCAGTGACCAAAATTACCGTACACGACAAAAATAAACATGAACACGCGAATATACTATAGTCTCAATGAACAGCACACTCCCCACTTAAAAGATGAAGTCTTTTACCATTGTTCACATTTCTCCTAAAGGTTTATCGTTATCGATTCGGCACAAAAATACAAGTTCACAAATGGGTCTCTTATAGGTTTTGTATTGTCCATTTAAACGCGGTTGGAAGGGATTCTCATCTCGGTAAATGGTGACCTCAGCTACTCTTGCTACTCCATCTGGATCCAGCTTGACACCAGTAACTCTTCCCTTGCTCCATTCACCTCGTACGACATCTTTATCTTTGACTAAAACTATGTCGTTAACTTGTATATTGCTCGTGGTATTCTGACATTTTCTTCGTGGTTGAAGACTCTGTATATACTCTCGTCTCTAACGGATCCAAAATTGGTCCACCAGGTACTGAACTCTTCTCCATTGCGTACGACAGTATAGGTCTGGTTTGGTAAATTCTCCTGGTGCTGGTAGATAGGGTCTCGTTTTAAGAGTAAGTAGGTTGCCGGGAGCTAAAATCTCAGGATTCTCAGGATCTGTTGATATGGCTGTTATTGGTCGTGCGTTTACAATGGCTGCTGCTTCTGCCATCAGCGTTACCAAAAGGTCGTGGGTTAGCTGCTGCTTACCAATACCAAGAAGCATGCCTTCTAATACCCTTCTCAGCGTACCAATTTGGCGTTCCCACACGCCACCAAAGTGTGAGGCGTGGGGTGGGTTAAATCTCCACTCACATTCCTTTGAAGTCAGGAATTCTTCACAGATTCGTCTTTAATCTCACTTAAGGCTTCTCGTAACTCAGTTCTGGCTCCGACGAAGTTGGTTCCGCAATCTGACCATAAAAGTGCTACAGGTCCCCGGACTGCTATAAATCGGCGAAGGGCGTTGATGAATGCTGATGTGTCCATAGCATCTACAATCTCTATATGTATGGCTCGACTCACAAGGCAAGTGAACATAATGCCCCATCTCTTGCTATTTGCTGATCCTCCACGGGTTTTCTGGTCATGACTTCCCAAGGACCGAATGCATCCATAACAACGTTGGTGAAAGGAGGCATGTTCTCGAATCTTTGCTCTGGTAGATTGGACATCTTGGGTGACTCTAAGGGTCTTCGTAAGAAGTTACAGCGAATGCAGTTTCTAATTTGATGATTGGCTCTCTCTGCTCCACTGATAATCCAGAATCCAGCTTGCCTCACTGCTCCATGTGTGATGGACCGGCCTTGGTGGTGGTTCATGTCGTGGTAATGCTGGATTAATAAGGGCGTTATCAGACTCTTCTTGGGTATAATCCAAGGATGTTTCTCTTGATTGGAATAGTTTGCTCTACTCAGACGTCCTCCAATTCTCAAAGTACCATGGTTGTCGATAAAGGGGTCTAAACTTCTAAGTTGAAGGGTTTTCAGATCAGTTTTCTTCATGGACTTCTCAGGATGTTTCAGGATCTTAAGCTCATCAGGAAAGGTCTCTTGTTGAATATGTCTGACGACTGCGGTCTCGGCTTCTTGTATTAAAGAAGGATTGATCTCTACCACGGGCTTCTCATTGTTCATATATCTAGTGAACAGTTTAAGACAACAAACTGCTCCCAGAAGCTTCTCCCAGCTGTTGTACGAACTGATTAGCGTACAGAATGAACAGGTCTTTTCTACAAGGGTTGTTCTACAGGATCTAATCTCAGCGTCTTCTTCGCTCAAAGAACTGGTGTAGTCCTCAAAGCTTGGTGTTTTCAAAGATTCCCATAAATGCTCTGGTCCTCTTAACCAATCGCTCTTAAGAAGTTTATGGATTCCACAACCTCTGCTCACTAGATCGGCTGGATTCAACTTGGTCTCAATGTATCTCCATTGTTTGTGGCTGTTAAACTTCTAATGATCTGAACTCTGTTTGCTACGTAGATATAGAACCTCTTGGTTTGGTTGGTGATGTATCCCAGTACTACCTTGGAGTCTGAATAGTAGATCTCCTCATCGATTGTATACTCAAGATCTCGTTTAATGTCTCTCACTGTGTTGACAAGTAGTACGGCTGCGGACAGCTCCATTCTTGGTATCGTAACCTGTTTGAGTGGTTTAACTTTGGCACATCCTTTAAGAAAGGATACCCAAATGCTCTTCTCTGAATTGATCACTCGAAGATATACGACTGCTCCAATCTGATCTTGGCTTGCGTCGCAATAACCATGAATCTCGACTCGTTCGACTTTACCAAAGCTGGCTGGTTTAAGACATCTCTGTACTCGTACTTCTCCAATAGATGACAGGTCTCTGTTCCATATGCCCCATTCCGACTGGAATTCGTTAGGTAGTGGATCGTCCCATGCAATATTTCCTCTGTGTTCGTTACCCAACTCAATTAGGCTCTGAAGTATTCTCTTACCAACTATTGTGTATGGTGCCAGGAATTCTAGCGGATCATATATAGAGTGGATTATTGATAGGACTCCTCTTCTCGTGTAGGGATTTTGTTTGTCGATCACTTGGAACGTTAACTCGTCTCGCTCTAGGTCCCACTGAACTCCTAATGACCTCTGGACTGGTAATATATCAGACGAAAAATCTAGGTTCTTCAGTCCCTTTGCTCGATCTTCTTCTGGTAGGGCATCCATAACCATGGGGCTGTTGGAGGCTACCTTGTGAAGCTTAATGTTTGACTCGTTCAATACGGCTTGTGAAGTCTTAATCAACCCAATGGCTTCTTGTGGTGTTGAACAAGAATACACACCATCGTCCACATAAAACTCCTCGTGGATAAACTTGTTTGCTGCTAACTCGTATTTATCCTTGACATCATCAGCCGCTCTTCGTAGACCGTACGTTGCGATCGCTGGGCTTGGTCCATTACCAAACAAGTGAACGTTCATTTGGTACTCGATCACCGGCTTTTTACGGTCGTTGTTCTCAAACCATAGAAAGGATAGGTAACTTCTATGTTCCGAGTTCACGTAAAATGAGTGGAACATTTGCTCGACGTCGCAGGTAAATGCGATCTCCTCTTGTCGAAATCTATGCAGCCTTACAATTAATCTGTTCATAAGATCAGGACCAGTTAATAACTCAGAGTTGAGGGAAGTGCTCTTGTACTCAGCGAATGAATCAAAAACTACTCGGATTTGGTTCTTCTTCTGTGGATGGTATACTCCAAAGTGAGGGAGATACCAAACTCTTCCGTCTTCAACAGTGTTCGTAGAAGGTGAGGCGTGGCTTTTCTTAAACAGCTTTGTCATAAGCTCGAAATAATCGGTCTCAAGTTGTGGATTTCGGTTGAAATTTCTCAATAGACTCTGGAACCTTTTTTCAGCTTGAATACGGTTGTTGGGCATATAAACATCAGAATTCCGAAAAGGAAGAGGTGCTTCCCAATTCCCCAACTGGTTCTTATGGAAGCTCTTGTCCATAAAAGACAGGAATTGTCGATCCTCATGACTCAAACCAATCTCATTATCTCTCGGTGATGTATAAAACTCATGAAAACTCAAACTCAGGTAGTCGTCTTTTGGCGATTGTTTACATATGAAGGAATTCTCACAAGGCTCATACTTGGTTTCAAATCCAACAGACGTTCTTCTAGCTATGATGTGGACGTTTCCTCCTTGGCGATCTAAGCACAGAACTCCACTCACTGTCCATCCTAAATCAAGACGCTGTGCCCATGTGCTCCTATAGGCCCATTTATTGACTCTCGTACTTTCAATAACTCAGGTGCGTCACGACCAATAATAAGAAGGAAGGGTACTTTATTGTCAATTGGTGGAAGATAATCAGCTATACACTGAAGATGTGGTATTTGTCTAACAAGCTCAGGATTTGGAATCTCGTTGGTACCATCAGGAACGTTACTGGATTCAGTTATGCTCGGAAGTGGAAAATCGTCTCCTTGTATTGTGCGTACACAAAGATTTTCTACTCTGCGACCTACACATAATTCCTTACCATGACAGGTCTCGAGTGTGAACTCGTGCTCATCCCCGTACAGTTGTAGGCCCTCAAATAACTCAGTTGATCCTAATGAGTGGTTGGACTGGTCGTCTATAATGACATATCCTCGCACTCCTCTCTCAGGATTGCTCAATTCGTAAATGTCGACAAGGATTAATTTACCACAGGTTTTACCTCTCATGTTGACAGTCCCATCACCACAAATTTTGGTACATGCTGATTTTACAGCCTCCCCACTATAAGGTGCCAACTCTTTCTTCTTCGTCTCATCTCTGTCATCTTTATGAAGAACTAATAGGTGACGTCTGTTACATTTAGGACAAGATATATCTCTCCTGGTACAGTGAATGGCAAAATGTTTCCCCTCTAAACAACGGAAACATATCTCAAGCTCTTTTAATAACTGCAGTTTCTCGTCGTAACTTTTCTCTCGGAAGGTTCGACACTCAGAAAGATGGTGGTTGGTGTTGTGGATCGGACATTGGCTGTTCGACTTTTCTTGTTTAGGCTCTAAGTTAAGGCCAGTCTTGAGACTAGTGGTGTGTGTACTGGGCTTATTGTCTTTAAAACCATGCTTATAAGGATTAGGCTTCGAACTCAGGTTGTTGTCAGGTCTCGAACTTGTGTATCTCGAACCTTTGTGCTCACTCTCTTGACTCGGTAATTTAGCAATAGATGGATGGTTCTGTCTTAGTGAAAGGTTATGAATCAGCTTAACAAAGGATTTGAATGGTGGGTAATCATCACTTCTATTATCGACCATGTGTTTGGTAACTTTACTGTCCCATTTCTCTTTAATGGATTTAGGTATTTTCTCAACTAAGGTTTTCATGAAATACGAAGTATTCAGGATGTCATAAAATGTCTGAAGAGCCTCTTTATCTTCGTAACGAAAGTTAGCAGCCTTCAGTAAAGTCTCAATCAAATTATTCGCTACCTCAGCAGTATGCCCAACTCTTTCTTCTAGTGCTGACCAAAGGTCATTTAGTTTGACCTGGGGATCGGGATGTATTCGTCTGCGAAATTGATTTACAAGCTCGTTAGGTTTGCTACTGGTGTACTTCAGTAAGTACGTAATCTCTTGATTAGGTGTAGCCTCAGCTTCACATATTAAGGTTTTAAATGCTTGCCTCCAAGGAAGAAACAAGGCGGGATCTCCACTAAACACGTCAGGCTCACATTTAGGTAGTGCAAGTAAAGCAGGTAATCTCTTACTAATGTCATTAGAGTGCTCGGGTGGCCTAGTGTTAAACAAGTTGCTTTGTTGATTAGTGATCTCAAATAGTCTAGGGTCACCATGCGTTGGCATACTAGGTGTGTATCTCAGTGTTAGCTCATGGTTAGGTTGAAATATGGGGGTGTTTGACGATTGCTCGTTATGTATATCACGAGGTGACTCTTTAGGCCTAGTCAAACATTGCTCAGTAGGCCCCTCAAACCTGGGTTGAAATACAGGTGCTGTTGGTAACAACTCAGTAAGGTTCTCATTTCTGTAGATCTCGGTAGGCCTGGATAGGGATAGCTCTGAGGGCTGCTCGAAAGGTAACTTGTTATGCCTGGTGTGGGCTTGCTCAATATATTGAACAGAGCTCGATAATTCTGAACTACGAGTATGACGACTAGTCATAGACTTGTATGGGGAATGGTGACTTGAGGTTGCATCGTGCGAGTCATCTTTCTCTACTGCAGAGTTGTTGGAAATTGCAGGGGTTGCCATGACTCAACGGCAGTTTATAGTTTATATTTAAACTGTAATGTATTTTACTAACGGCTGTCGATTCTGTCTGTTTACTCACGGTTATTAAACAGGAAACTCGGCAAACGTTTTATTCCCCCCTCCGTATGGTTGTAGCCACTGCAGTCATTTTCTCACACTCACAGCTCTCAAACTCAGGAAAATTTGTAAAGTTTGTTCACAGCTCACGCACAGGCCAAGTTGGTGAAACAATCCTTTTCTTCTCAGCTCTTTTTAAAACCAGGGAGGTCTTTTTATTCACAACTCATGGAACTAGGGAATTCTGCAATCTTTTTACTGTTCTGTCTCGCTGACAGAGACGACCGCGCACGTGTTCTCAAACGTACTTTATGCTCAGTCTCAACTCAAATGGCCGTTCCGTCAGCTGCCCAGATAGCTTACGCGCACCTTTCTAATGATGAAAAAACACAACACAGTATTAGGTGCTAAACCATATTATTATTTTCTTCAAGTAAGTAGCGGTAAAAAGATTATGCGACGAAAACCCTGGTCACTTCGCTCATCTCCTCGTGTTTATATTTTTTTTCTTTTCGGTGATAATGCGCAGACGCGAAGTAAAATAGACTCGATTAACTACACTCAAAAAAATGATCGGCTCGCTCAGTGACCAGAATTACCGTACACGACAGAAATAAACATGAACACGCGAATATACTATAGTCTCAATGAACAGCACACTTCTATGGAAACCTGGGGCCTTATTCAAAGGATATCTTAAGTCTAAGATAGTCACTTAACTACTAGATTTCACTTAAAAATACGTAACTTCCTGTAAGTTAAGGGTAATTGGTATTCAAAGGCAATGTTAAAGTAGCTAAGTCCGTAACTCAATATCATCCAAAATCTTCGACATTGAAAACACGATTTTTTTGCAATTTAAATCAGCATTGGTGTTGTGATCTTACCTGGAAAAGATGGGCTTCTGATATCCAATATTTAAGACAAAATAAACATTTTACCATTGGTACACGAATCGTGTACCATAATGCGTTTCAGCGCCATTTGTAACAAGGTGCTCAAAGAATGAGGCTAGACATATTCCACAAGTCATGTCAAACGGTGATATCATGTTCTTATTTGGAGAGCATGCGCAATAAATAATATCGGTGTTGACTGGAATAACCAGACGCTAGAAACTGACTTGCGGTCGAGACTTCTGGTGTATTTCGCCAAACATAACTGATGACAATTCACAGTAAAACGGGCACGATTGATTATAAAACAGTTTATATAAATTCATATTACATTAGTATATGTGTTGCTACCCATTTGTGCCAATTTCTAGGTCCAAAATATTAGCGATTTATCCCCTTTAAGTATAAAATTTTCCTTTAAGTTAAGCTGCCTTAACTTTTAAGTGTTTAGTGATTAAGCGGTATTCAAAAGCCAGTTTAAGTGAGAAAAATCCACTTAACTGTAAGTGACCTATGGGAGATACCTTAAAGTTAAGCGAGATTATGATGACTTCTTTTAACCGGAGCACACAGTGTAGTAGCAGGCCCGTAATGGCGATTTTAAAAGTTAGGGGATTGAGATTGAAACAAGGACAATGTCGCCGAGCGTAGCTGGCTTCAAACCTTTTTTTTCATCGTCAGCTTTGATGTTGTAGTGACATAATAGTGTAATAGGTTACTACCACAGAAATGATCGAGAATATATTTTTTTCCGATCATTATTATCCTTTTCATATTGCTTATTCATGTTTTCCAGGAATGTCCTATAATAAACTTTGATACGTTAAATTCATTCGTAAAATTTGACACTGTGTTACTATTCGAATGTAGGTTAGCTGACGTGCCATAAAACCTCATTTCATTTCATTTCATTTCCATTGTAGATTTCGACAAACATTTATACTACCATGAGAAACAAGGCATGATTTATTTTTTACAATTTTCTCCCATATACTTATTTGAAGTTAGCTGCGAATTGGTAGTAGTATTGTTTGCAACATGTTCTTTTCTTCGTTTGTAAATAAATTTACAAAAATATGATGATAATTGCTGGTCGCAGTGTGCCACCATTGTTTTATAATTAATATCTTGTACATATTACTTATTGCGTTTTAATCGGTATTCTTCAAGTAGAAAATAACGCCACGTGGTTCTCTCGTATACACAATGTACCATCAAAGCCGCAAGGCGTTTGCAATTCTAAAGTGTAGGCACTGACCTAATTTCTATGAATTTCTCAAATGATAGATTAATAAACAGCATAGAATGATGTGTTCAGCCTAACTTTAAAGCCAAAAGGCCGCGTGTATTGCTAAGACGTTGTTTTATATTCGTTATACATTTTTAAAATAATAAAGTTTACAATATCCGCCATTATACTACCACTATTCCATAACTGCAATTGAAATCTATTAAAATTGAATTTTCTATGAAAATATATTAGCTTAGTATGATTATAGTGGTGCTTTTAAGGGGACATAACTTGCGTGCGAAGTTAGAAATTCGTGATTTTTGGCAGTGGCGGTTATTCCATAAGTTGGAAATTAATGCTTTTTGGCGATTGCCGGTATTCCATAATTTAAGTGTACAGTTAAGTTTTTCACATAGTCAAGGAGATGTAACATACAGCATTTGAATACCGATTTAAGGCAACACACTTGGTTAAGTGGAAAAATTAAGTATTTTTACTTAACTTTAAGAAAACCTTTGAATACGGACCCTGTAGTTTTTCTATAGGACTTTTTAATAAGGGATATGACCGTGCTTTTCACTGATATGTAAAATGATATCTGGAATTTCGTATTATGACCCGTATATGGATATTGCATACCCCCCTCCCCTCTTCACGTTATCATGGTGATATAGTTAAGTACCATCCAAACTTGATTGTTTTTCAAGGTAAGTGAATTTGTTATAGTGTGCCATGTTGATTTCCTCTTATTGTGTGCTTGCTTACAGTGTGCCAGGTTAATCTCGGCCTCGTTTCCGTATATATGTTAATGAGTCACGTGATATCTATATTTGCATATCATAGTGCTCTGCGTAAGATGCTATGTAGAAAGCGTGAAGGACAAATGAGATGTGGCAGGGCGCAAATGTAAAATGTAATGAGAGAAATGTAAAATGAAGACACTTCAAAAACAGCCTTTTCCAATAAAACATTTGTCATTTGAAATATTACAATTGACTTTTTACATTTAACTTTGGCCTTAGATAAACAAACAGACACTATTTCGGGATTATTTTAACATTATATGATAAGACTTACCACAAAAACTTCATTTATCAACAATGGAAGTCTGACCACCTCTGATTTTTGAGGATATAACCATTTAAAAATAATGTTATAAATGCTTCAAAATCTACCCGGCTTCCATAATCAAGGCAGATAACTCTTGGTGAGAATAAGAGTTATGTCCCTTGGTAGCCGTAAAACTGAAACGTACTCCCCTGAAACGAAATTCATTTATCGCAGTCGGACAACATCGTTTATTTCCTTGCTGTGAAGTAACGGAATACACTCGAAGAGACGATTGAATTTGACATGTGTGCGCATGCGCAAACGCTTAGTTATTTTAACAATATACCCACGCCTTCAAATGTCTTAATATTAACTGTTTATAATGTTTATAAATTAAAATACAAGTTTAGCTGGATATGAAAAGGTCAACGTTTGACACGAATTGCTTAAATATTAGCCTAATGCATGTTTTAAAAAAGAACAGTGATTTCATTTCTGTATACCCACAGACACTGGGTCTGTTTATAATGGCATGTTATACAGCGGGAGCGAAAGAGAGAGGGAGAGAGACGTCTATAAATCTAATAATGTAACAGTTTAATGCTAGTCCCAAAGATAAATAAATATTGTGCAGTATGATGTTTGTAATGAAAAATAAATTGTCGGATAAAGTACGAGGAAAATATAATGGCATGTAATGCGGAGAGGGAGGGATAAAGATTTTTTGTCCCACGGATAAATAACTATATAGTGCCGTATGATGTTTGTTATGAAAAAAGAACACATTGTAGGATAAAGTATGGGGACGATATTCTATAAGTATTACAAATAAAATAACGATCGAGATTCAGGGAAATTTGAATTCGCATTTGGTATAGTGGGGAGGGGTAAATACAACATAAAAGATAATTTATATTAACAAAAAAAAAATCAAAATTAGGACCACGTTATTAGCCGTCATGCGAATCATTTATTTTTTAGTCTTCCGAAGTCCATATTTTAACTGGACGATTGTGCTTATATGACACTTTGACAATCGCCGCAAATACCTATTTTTCCTATTTAAATCAGCCAAGGTCGCATCGGCAGATGTCTGAGTCTCTCTATTTATTAAATTAATTTCACTAGTATCTGCCGATGGAGTCTCGTCCACTATCCCGGGAAAAAATGGGGTGTCAAGAAAATCGTCGTATGACTTTATACATTTTTGGGCCTAGCCTTACTTTTACCAACTTCCTAGTCTTTGTCTTCAGTCTGACCAGTCTATTGTGAATGTAATTGTCACCAAACGTCACACAGTCGTCATGTAAAGCAGTTATGTTAGACCGATGCTCCGTCCGTAGTTGTCGGAAATTTATTAAAAATGCCTAGTATAAGCCTATTTGTGATTTTTGCCATGGGTAGTTTTGTTATAGTGCTCAAATCATAGGGGTACTTGTCCAATCCAATGCTGGATAGCAAATCATCGGTGGACGTCATCTAGCAGGGCTCAGATCTAGAAAAAAAACTAAGTCCGTCGATCAAGGTTTATGGCTACAGAATAATTAAAGAAGATACTATGATAGGGTGACCCATGTACTCACAGAAATACAGTCCACCGCTGATAGTTCGAGACTACCACTGAAGCGTGCACATTCGCCGTGCCGAGACCAACTTTCTGACAGTATGATACTGTAAATAGCCATGGCACGTGCAATTCTCTACAAATCTATCAACTATTACAGCCGTAAAAAATTTATTGTTGACGATTTTGAATAGCAGTTAAATTAAGCTTCTTGGTTATTACAGCAGATTTAGAAATTACGTTCGTTTCATTTTTTAAATCGCTTTATCATTAACTGTACCGTTAAGAGCGGCATCTTTTGGTTTAGTACAAATAATATCTCTGAATCACTCTGGTTAGGCAGGAACATGATACTAGCAGTAGTTTCATTTTACGTTTACAAGCTTCTTAAAACGATTGTTGAGCTACCTAACGTGCTTATTTCTAAATTCAATTTCTTGTTCTAGCTTTCTGTTACGTTTCGTAAAGAAGTAGTCTTGATTATCCCGACCTGTCAATCAGACGTAGAATGGTCGATAGACTGGTTAAGCAAGACTAATTTCAAAACAAGGACACGTAACCTATCTTTTACTCAAAAGTGTCTGGATGTTACGGACGACTCTTTGAACCAGTTTTCAGTCTATTATTTATACATGATTAATGGTTATAGCTTATTAAGTACAACATGATCGTTTATTTAGTGACTATAATTGTGTGAAACTGATTTGAGGCTTGGCATATATATAAATATTGTGGCGTAATTGTCGAGATATATGGAGATATTTATTTATGGTGGGTCACCCTAACTATGATTATGAAAATAATTTACACCAAGTTACCGAAAAGTGTCTTGGAAATAAAGACTACCAATAAAAAATTTGTTTCGGTTATTTTCCGGTCTCAAATAGTTCTGCGTATTTAGAGCTAGCAAATATTAAATTTTATTTCCTAAAGTAAATAGAGCGCCACGTAAACGAAGGTTGTAACCACTAAATAAAATTAAATCTCAAAATGTTGTAATGGGTTTATCTTGATAACGCTTATGGATTAAAAAGTTAGAAAAAAAAGGAAACTATTACAGCTAGCTCTGTACCGAAATAGCCCAAATCGCCAAAATCAAAAATTAAATCAAAGAGTGCAATAGAAGTTTTTGTTCACGTTCGCTATTAAATAAACACGAAAGTCGAAGCGCGTAATGAGTGTATTTTTACATGGCTTTATGTACCAATTCATGTTTATATAATACCACGTGGAATGCTATTTGCTGCGACATCGAAACTCACGTGCGCGAGACTACATTCAGCTCACTTCAGAAAATCTCACGGACGGTGCAGTCAGGCAGATACCTGTGCGTGTTTATATAAGGACAAATAATTGACCACTGAACCACTCTACCTTAGAGGTATTTTGACTTTATCATTACCGGTATTAGGACTTTGTACATTGTACTTTTTACATATAATCAATGAAAAGACCTTTTAGCAGGTATACTTCCATATTTAGGTGCCTGTAATTTTAACTGCATACAATTTGGTCATATTTCTGATCTGTGCATGACTAGCTGACACTCTGCGGATCATTGGCAGAGAATTTCTTTGAAACTCATATATTGAGGCAATTGTTGATAGACTGCTAATGAAAAACCGTTTTTTGGTAAATGTTAATGCTGTAGTAACTGTATTAGACTAATCTTAATAAAGCTGCTGCTGATTATTTCAATTTTTCGTACAATATCTTAATTTTTCACTACCATTCCATGCTTAAATGTTTTCAGATTGATTAATTAATAAACCATAATACCAATATTAGATAATCTCCTGGCTTAGATTCAATCAAATTTAAAAAAAATGCCTATCAAGAGATTATACCCAACAATGGAAGATGAACTGAATTGAACCATGTTTAGGCTGATTTTCCTTTTTGAGATTCAACTTTCACAATATTCTAGTTTGCAAGGGATTCCAAAATCCCTTAAATGATGATCAGCTACTTTAGGCTTCGATATTTGTAATAAATAGTCAGCGATAAAGGCAACATCGTCTTTTGTATGTATGTGTCACGTGACACAAACATGACCTCTTTTGGTCGATTTTTTATAGCCGGGTGTTCCCTGACAATTGCAATGTTTTGAGAAGGATTTGAAGCAAAATTATGATAAATTAATTAGTTTGAATATGTTTTTAGTCCAAATATATACTGATCGCCATGGAAAACGCATCACTTAGTTTTTCGTATAACAAAATGATTCTGTTAACATATCTTATTTATTTTGCTTCTTATTGTGAACAATATTCAAATGGGAACACATCAATAACATCACATTTGTACACTTATGGAAGTTTAATCTGTAATCAACGGTACAAAGTCAGAGGGGTCAAAACCAAAAGTACGACACAGATGTCAGTAGCGCGTGTGTCCTTCATAACTCTTTCAAAGATTGACCTATTGATATGGAATATGGCTCAAAATGTTCGCAATAACATTCTACAGCTGCTGTTATATGACACATGTTGGTGAATGAATCATATATTTTCCAAATCAACAGATTATTCTGAAAAAAGCAACGTTTTGGCATTTTTTTTCAAGATTTATTTTAAAAGTTTACTACCAAATCATGTTCAGGGTAAATTTAGCCAAATTTTGTGTCTGGTCTTCTTAAGTTATTCATTTGGCATAAATAAATACGGTCAGTGACCCAGTCTGTACAGCTGCGGTGGCCGCAAACTCAACAAAAGTCTTGAGTAGACTGTCAATTTTAAAATGTTGTGCCTCGGCGAGGTAGGGTACTAACCATGTGAACGTTTATTTAGGGTTGTCGCAATCACACCGATATTTTGGGACCGGTTGTTTCTGAAGAAAAATTTGTCACTGAAGACGATTTTGATAGTGTGTCACTTCTGTGACGTCATTTTCGGTTGAATCCGTCTGATTTCCAAAATGGTTGCCAAAATTTGACGAAAAATGAATTTCTTGTTAGGATGGATGAGTATCACGCAAGGTAAAACTTGTGATATATCATATATAGGGTTTCCGTAGTCATTGTACTTGCAATTGATCTATAAAATTAGTTTCCCAAAATCCAAGATGGCGAAAATTCAAAATGGCAGTCAAAATTTGCCTAAAATGATCGATGCCTCGGATAATCGTCATTTTACAGTTGGATATGCCCTGTAATGCCGCTTAAGGGGTTTTAGATGTCACAAAACTTAAATACAACATCTAAAAAAAGGATTTCCAAAATCCAAGATGGCTAAAATCCAAGAGTGCGGCAAGATTTTCCCTAAAATGAATGATTTTTCAGATAATCGTCATTTTTCGGTTTTGTACGGCTTGTAATATGCCATGTATGGGGTTTTCAGGATCACTAAACTTAAATATTACCTCAAAAAAAGATTTTGGATATCGTAGATTATTGCTTAAGAACAAAACGGGACAATTGTCAGTCTTTCTCTTGGCTTGGCTTATTATAAAAATGTGTAGTAGTTTTTTAGGGGAGGATGGAATTAATTATACCAGATCTCGTAAATCAGAAAACAAGATTTAATAATATTCCAGCAAAACTGTAAGGAATTTTAATATATCTTTGCAAATATATCTAGTTGTTAAGAATTTATCTATTCTGTTTGTTCAGAAATTGGCCGAAATAGTGGCTCAGTGGGTAAGGCTCAACGAGGTCCGGAATTCGATCCCTGTGTCTGGACAAATTTTACCTCATTTCACACTGTATGACGAATAGCCATCTTCATTGACTAAGTTAGAACAGTAGGACGTTAACCCACATTGCATTTCATTTCTGGTCCACAAATGGTAATATGATAGATTTTTACTTTGAAGAGTCTGGCAACCTTTTGTGGTATCATCTAGAATCTATCCAGATGGTATCATGGATTCATAGTTGTCAATTGTGAAAGTGTAAAGTGTAAAATGTATTTCACAACAAGTTCTTAGTTTAAAAATGATAATTACAGAGATAATTTGAAATACATTTGTTAATGTCACAACCACCCACCTCATTGGAATTACTGTGATAATCGCAACTACTGTTTTTCTTCAGCAATGGACACTAGCCAAAGTACAAGAAGAAACAGGAGATCTCGTCAGCGACAATGATGATATCCTTTTAATATCATAGGCCTGCCTAAAGCGAAAGAAGAAATTGGTCGACATTACTTTTGTGATGCCTAGTCGTTAACGCATTTCAAATTATCTTCGCAACGATTCTTTTTAAACTTTCAACTTGTTGTGAAATGGATCTGTGGATACGTTATCTAGACTATACCACAAAAGTTGCCAGGCATAGAGTCTTTGATGAAAAACCGGTTCGGTTGTACCATATAACGAAAAAATGCGAAAAGTACCGAAAAATGCAGACAAAATACCGAAAAAACTTTTTTGAAACTAATTACCGAAAAAATCTGAAAAACCCCAAATATCGAAAAATCAATAAATAACGAAAAAAACGACACTAATTACCGAAAAAACCCTAAGCCACACACAAAAATTGCTAGGTGGGTCAGACTAGACCATGCATAAAAATTGTTGGGAACTGTAGGTTACGCATTAAAATTGTTGACACTCTAGCTAGGTGGGTAATGGGTCAAGCAAGATCAGGCATAAATATAGTGGTACACTTTCAGTCAGGGGCGGATTGGGGCCGGGAACCGGTCCGGGCTCCCTTGTCGGACCATTTGATTAACCAGTTAGGAATATTGAATAAGTAGGAATATTTTCATTGTAAAATGTCCCATTTTTGTTGCCGGGAGACTAGTTGATTCCTCCTGTGATGGAATTTGGAATCCCCATTGCAGGATTCCGAATTCCGGCCCACACCCAGCACACCCGGCCCAGAAAGTCTATTATACCAGCCCATTCCAGACTCCAGTGATAGCGTGGCGGCCCGTTAAAGACACCGGCCACATCATCGTAGTTCCATGGCCGGTCCAATACCCCCCTCCCCACCATATAATGTTCAGCAGAAAAAGGTTTTTTTAGACGAATTGGACATTGGCCATTGATCACAATATGTCCCGCATAAGACTAGTTGGGCATTGTAGGTGGGTCATGGGGTCAGGCATTTAGTAATTGAAGCATAATCAAATAACACACTATTTATGGATAACAAATTCTATAGTTTAATTCACTGCGACGTTTCAACGAGATTTCACAAGTCCTTACCAAGCATATAACATTAATAAACAAGCCAACAGTGAGGCTGATGACCCCGTCGAAATCCCTAAATAAATATATGACCCATATTAATTAATCGCACATTTATTTTTTTCAAAAGTATCGAGCAATCAAACTGATTATCAACTATACACTAAGTTTCATCACTCTCTATCAGATAGAATCAAAGTTATCTTGTCCCAAAGCATCGATCATTGAAATTGCTTAGCTCTGCTTAGCTTTAGCCCGAAATGTTAATTACTGAACTGAGTCAAGACATTCAGTTAATGAACATTTACATTAAGTTTCAGCATTCTACCTTAATTAAAAGCAGAGTTATTGCGTTCCAAAGTCCTGACTAATCAAATTGCTTATCGCTCTTTAGCCTAAGCAGAAAATTCTCACGATCGAACTTAGTCAAGCTAATATCGCCCTCACTTCATTATAACCAAAGTTATCATGCCCCAAAGCATCAACCAATCAGATAGCTTATCTCTGCTTACCCTAAACAGACAATGTTCATCGTCGAACTCCATCAAGGCATTCAATTCTACCTCAATTAGAATGAGAGTTATTGTGTTCTAAAGTCTCGGCCAATCAAATTGCTTATCGTTCTGCTTACCCTGAGCAGAAAACTCTCATTATCGAACTTAGTCAAGGTATTGATGTAATGAAACTATACACCAAGTTTTATCACTCTCACTTAATTAGAACTAAAGTACTATCGTGTCCCAATGCATCAACCAATCAAATTGCTTATCTCTGCTTACCCTAAGCAAAAAATTCTCATCTTCGAACTCCATCAAGGCATTGACCTAATAAACACCTACACCAAGTTTGAACATTCTTGCTCAATTAGAAAGAGACTTATTGTGTCCCAAAAAGTGTGACGGACGGACAGACGAACCCATTTTAATAGTCATCTGCTTTCTTCGAAAGGCGGGGGACAATAAAATGAAAAGAATATGGCTATATATATACAAGAGCGGTGCTGACCCTCCAAAGGGATGCAAAGTCAGCTAGTATGGGCATTGTAGTGTTCCAAGCCGTTAGATAATCAAATGCACATATACAGGTATAAACTGTAATTGGTATAGATAAGCACAAGAACAAAAGAGCAAACAATTATTCAAGCGGTATAATGAACCACGAGCAATAGGCCATAACAGTAAAAACATGATAACGACATGTAAAATCTTGTTGAAACGTCACAGTGAAATAAACTATAGTAATTGTTATCCACAAATAGTGTGTTATTTGCTTAAAAAGACATATTACAAGCTACATTAAACAGAAAATCGATCATTTTACGGAAATTCTGGCCGCCATTATGAATATTCACCATCTTGGATTTTTTTAAACACTCTGTGTTTTGGTTAATTTTAATGTCAGCAATCCCTTTCAATTGGATATTACATGTAATATCAAACTGTGAAATAACTATTATCTGACAAATTGGCCATTTGAGCAACTTTTGGCCGCCATTTTGAATTTATGCCATCTTGGATTTTGGACACTCATATTAGAGATTATTTTTTTATGATCAATGTTTCTGATATCTAGTAAATCACTTTAGTTGACCAAATAGATAATTTGGCTTATATGGGTCTGAACAAGATTTTTTTTAGTAAAATTATGAACAGACATCATGAAAAAAAAACCGAAAATATTGCTGTTTTCAGATCAGTCTTTTATTTTGAAACCGAAAGCATTTCTTAAGCAACATGAGTCATATACCAGCAGATTTAGAATTGTATTATGAACATTTTGAGCCATTTTACATATCCATAGGTGAACCTGTTGAGGAGTTGTGGAGGTTTCCCTGACTTGCACTATTTCAAATAAAAAAATGGCGGCCATTTTTAAAGATGGCCGCCAAACTCACATTTGGCAAAGTGACCCGGATGTCCATCAACCAATTTTGGACACTTTAGACCTAAGGCTAACTGAAAATCATGGTTAAATTTATTCATCAAATTGGTAATGAAAATCTGTCTGTCACATGGACTACTTACGCACGCTGTGCAGCGACGTCGCATGGAATTTACCAATGTTTGAAAGAAGGCCTGGGGCAAATTGTTCCATTCTTGGACAAGAGCAGCTTCTAAAGCAGCAATGGTGTGCATCTATGGTCACGATACAGACGGCGCCCAATCTCATCCCAGACATGTTCTATCGGTGCCATGTCCGGAGACATGGCTGGCCAGTCCAAGACATTGATGTTGTTAGCAGCCAGGTAGTTCATACTAAAACGGGCGGTATGCGGGCGTGCATTATCCTGTTGGAAGTGCTTAAGTTGTGGGTGCGCTCGAAACATCGGAACAACAATTGGTTGCAAGGCATTATCACGGTAGGCTACAGCATTAACGCGTCCCCTGCAATTGTGTAGGGTGGTCCGGTGATGAAATGTGAAGCCTCCCCACACCATTACACTTCCCCCACCCCATCGATTCGTTTCGAAGACGCGACAGTCTGCAAGACGTCTCCACACACGTTGACGGCCATCAGCGTGATAAAGATGAAAGCGACTCTCATCACTGAAGAGCACTCTTCTCCATGTCTGGTGTCCTTGAGCCCATATCAAACGCCGCTGAAGGTGATGATCCCTGAGGATAGCTCCAACATAAGGTCGTCTTGCACGGAGTCCTACTTCTCTTAGATGACGTCTTACGGTGTTGGCACTTACTGGTCCTTGTCTTCCGACGACTGCTGCACCTGTTCGAGTCGCTGGACGGAATCTGTCACGCAGATGAGTGACCCGGATGTAGCGGTCTTGAGCCTGGGTTGTAAGGCGTTGTGGACCAGGACGTTGACGGTCACGTGTTGATTCAGTAACTCGAACACGTTCCACCAACCTTACAATAGTGGACTGATGACAATTGAAGTGTCTGACAATAGCACGTGTAGACATGCCAGCCCTGGACATTCCCATGGCTTCATTCCGTTGATTTTCAGTAAGTCTCGGCATCTCTAGCTCGATTCCTTCACACGTCCAACAACAACTTACGACAGATTGACGTTTCACAGTTCATGTACTGCACATTAAGTTGAAAACATGCTTTTAAAGGGCTAACACACAATGCTGCACGTGAATATTGGGTTTTTCATGTGCATCTCGTGCAATTTGTTTTTGTGCACACGGGCCGATATTTTTTCCGTTTGGGAGCATTGTGTGAAACAATAGTTCATAGTATTGCATAATATTATACATACAAAACCACCTAGTAATAAAATATTTGGGAAAAAAAGTGATGCGTTTTCCATGGCGCTCAGTATATCATCAAATCACCCAGTTTGTACCCTGGAATGTATCTTTAATTTTACATTCATTCTGCTATTATTGTCTTGAATAATTTTATGTTGTGTGTTAAGAATTATTTCATAGTAAATATTACTTGTAAATAATTAACTTAGATATAAGTTATCGTTTTCATCTTTTATATTGTAATGTAGTCATTACTGGTCCTTACCATATTACTACTGTCAACTTTCTCTGTCTTACAGTGTACTATTCCTAGTGAAGACTACACTTATCATCTGATCTTTTCAAAACTGATATTTAATTTTATATGCCCAGAATGTAAAGTAGAAATGTATTTCGTCGGCACCCTTGTCCGTCAATCTGTCACACTTTTTTGGACATAATAACTTTGTGACAGTTGACGTAAAATGTTCAAACTTTTTGTAGTTGTTCACTTTTTGTTTATGCTTGCCCGAGTTCAATGATCAGAATTTTCTGTCACAACAAATCATTCAGCCGTAGATGAGTACACTATCAAATTCTGTAGGACCAAACCCAAACTATTGTAGTTAATCGTAATATCGGGGGTTTGGCGGCCGAATATGCGCGTTGCATCATAAAGGCCTGTCATTGAGTCAAGTGCTGTGATTTCGACCCCCCACTTGTACGTGACAAGGGTCGCCTGTCCAACCTTATGGGTTTTCTGCCGGTCCTCCGGTTTCCTCCCATTGCTATAGAAACCTACGCGCAAGCGAATTATTGAAATGAAATTCAACCATATGTTAGTCCGAAATGACCCTGGTTTATGTCCAGCAGATGTAAACCATCTCTCTCTCTCTCTCTCTCTCTCTCTCTTGATCCACGGTGGTTAAGATGCTGGCTCGCTAGCCTGGATGTCGAGTGTTCGATTCCTGCATTGGCCGAGAAAGTTCATCCAGATTTTCCGACGTGGTTTCCCCTTGTCAGTGGTGCAGAACGGCGAGGGCCTGACTAGGACAGCCGCCTAGTCCTTTGGATGAGACGAAAAACCGAGGTCCAGAGTATAGGAGCAAAACAGTAGGACGTTAATCCCCATTTCATTTCATTTCCTCTCTCTCTCAAACACACAGTTTATCACCACCAGAAGAAAACCGGAAAACTTCACTTGAGGCCATTAAAATACTGGGGCTGTATTCAAAGGATATCTTAAGTCTAAGATAGTCACTTAACTACTAGATTTCACTTAAAAATAAATACGTAACTTCCTGTAAGTTAAGGGTAAGTGGTATTCAAAGGCAATGTTAAGTATAAAATTTTCCTTTAAATTAAACTGCCTTAACTTTTAAGTGTTTAGTCTTTAAGCGGTATTCAAGGGCCAGTTTAAGTGAGAAAAATCCACTTAACTTTAAGTGGCCTATGGGAGGTACCTTAAAGTTAAGCGAGATTATGATGACTTCTTTTAACCGGAGCACACAGTGTAGTAGCAGGCCCGTAATGGCGATTTTAAAAGTTAGGGGATTGAGATTGAAACAAGGACAATGTCGCCGAGCGTAGCTGGCTTCAAACCTTTTTTTTATCGTCGGCTTTGATGTTGTAGTGAAATAATAGTGTATAAGGTTACTACCACAGAAATGATCGAGAATATATTTTTTTACGATCATTTTTATCCTTTTCATATTGCTTATTCATGTTTTCCACGAATGTCTTATAATAAACATTGATGCGTTAAATTCATTCGTAAAATTTGACACTGTGTTACTATTCGAATGTAGATTAGCTTACGTGCCATAAAACCTCATTTCATTTCCATTGTAGATTTCGACAAACATTAAAATTTATACTACCATGAGAAACAAGGCATGATTTACTTTTTACAATTTCTCCCATATACATATTTAAAGTTAGCTGCGAATTGGTAGAATATTGTTTGCAACATGGTCTTTTCATCGTTTGTAAATAAATTTACAAAAATATGATACTAATTGCTGGTCGCAGTGTGCCACCAATGTTTTACAATTAATTTCTTGTATACATATTACTTATTGCGTTTTAATCGGTATTCTTCAAGTAGAAAATAACGTCACGTGCTTCTTTAGTATACACAATGTACCATCAAAGCCGCAAGGTGTTTGGAATTCTAAAGTGTAGGCACTGACATAATTTCTATGAATTTCTCAAATGATAGATTGATAAACAGCATTAAATGATATGTTCAGCCTAACTTTAAAGCCAAAAGGCCGCGTGTATTGCTAAGATGTTGTTTTATATTCATTATACATTTTTAAAATAATAAAGTTTACAATATCTGCCATTATGCTACCACTATTCCATATATTAGCAATAAACTATAACACATACTTATGGAAGAACAATTACTGATTTATTTGGGCGACGTTTCGAAGAGTATTCTCTCAACGTTTTCAAGCAAGTACAGTAACAAGTGTGTAGAGCAATTATATATAGACAAGCAATAACAACAATTCAGAAACCATGCATGACAACAACAAGATCAAAGGATTAAAAAACAACATGATCAAAGGCAATATACATATGACGGATTATAGGGGTAAATAATTTTAATTGGACAACCAATCATGACAAATGAGAAACCATACATGATGTGATTGGCTAGGTGAGGGTACATCAAGGGAATAATAAAGGACTGATAATAGGGGTAAACATACCATTAAACCTAATACTAATATTTTGTAAACCATTTAATCCCTATGTAGCTCACTACTCCTCTGATGTTTTCGTAACATGTATGGCTTCTTTTTGATATTCGCGCATATCGGACCGTAACTTCCTGAATTATGGCCCCTGATTGTACGAAAAATCGCGTTTTTAGCTTGTAGGCGCTATAGAGGTCATAATTTTTATCTGATTTAAAAAACCGTATTATTATATCACCGTTACACCCTAAGGACGGCTGAGTTCGAATTTGGTGAAAATCGGCCTAGTTCTCAAATAGCGAAAAAATATGGTATATCAAGGTTGTGGACCCTATAGATGTCACAATTTTTATCCGATTTTGTTGCAACTTGAAATGTAAGTTTATAACCCAAAGATCTCGGTTCATTTCGATATTTGCGCATATCGAATTGTAATTTCCTGAATTATTATGGCCCTTGATTGTAGGAAAAATCGCATTTTTAGCTTGTGGACCCCATAGAGGTCATAATTTTTATCCGATTTTAAAAAAAAAACGTTTTAGTATATCACCGTTACACCCTAAGGACAGCTGCGTTCGAATTTCGTGAAAATCGTCCCAAAACTGACAGACAAAATGGCCGCCCCTCGTTCTCAAATAGCAAAAAAATATGGTATATCAAGGTTGTGGACCATATAGAGGTCACAATTTTTATCCGATTTATAACCCAAAGATCTCGGTTCTTTTCGATATTTGCGGATATCGAATTGTAATTTTCTGAATTATAGTCCTTGATTGTAGGAAAAATCACTTCCTTTTTAGCTTGTTCTCTATCCATCGCTCGAAAATGTGGGCGTATCCTGCCTGGCTGGATCTATATTCCGTTTCATTTTTTATACGCCCACATCATCATGGATTACGGCCCCTGTTTGTACGAAAAATCACGTTTTTAGCTTGTGGACCCTATAGAGGTCACAATTTTTATCCGATTTTGTTGAAACTTGAAATGTAGGTTTATAACCTAAAGATCTCGGTTCTTTTTGATATTCGCGCATATCGGACCGTAACTTCCTGAATTATGGCCCCTGATTGTACGAAAAATCGCGTTTTTAGCTTGTAGGCGCTATAGAGGTCATAATTTTTATCTGATTTAAAAAACCGTATTATTGTATCACCGTTACACCCTAAGGACGGCTGAGTTCGAATTTGGTGAAAATCGGCCCAAAATTAACAGACAAAATGGCCGCCGTTCGTTCTCATATAGCGTAAAAATATGGTATATCAAGGTTGTGGACCCTATAGAGGTCACAATTTTTATCCAATTTTGTTGAAACTTGAAATGTAATCAAAGATCTCGTTTCCTTACGGTATCCGCGCATATCGGACCGTAACTTCTTGAATTATGGCCTCTGATTGTACGAAAAATCGCGTTTTAGCTTGTGGACCCTATAGAGGTCATAATTTTTATCCAATTTAAAAAAAAAAACGTATTATTATATCACCGTTACATCCTAAGGACGGCTGAGTTCGAATTTCGTGAAAATCGGCCCAAAACTGACAGACAAAAGGGCCGCCCTTCGTTTTCAAATAGCGTAAAAAATATGGTATATCAAGGTTGTGGACCCTATAGAGGTCACAATTTTTATCCGATTTTGTTGAAACTTGAAATGTATGTTTATAACCCAAAGATCTCGGTTCCTTTCGATATTTGCGCATATCGAATTGTAATTTCCTGAATTATGGCCCTTGATTGTAGGAAAAATCACTTTCTTTTTAGCTTGTGGACCCTATAGAGGTCATAATTTTTATCCGATTAAAAAAAACCGTTTTAGTATATCACCGTTACATCGTTAGCTTGTGGACCCTATAGAGGTCATAATTTTTATCCAATTTAAAAAAAAAACGTATTATTATATCACCGTTACACCCTAAGTACAGCTGCGTTCGAATTTCGTGAAAATCGGCCCAAAACTGACAGACAAAATGGCCGCCCCTCGTTCTCAAATAGCGAAAAAATATGGTATATCAAGGTTGTGGACCCTATAGAGGTCACAATTTTTATCCGATTTTGTTGCAACTTGAAATGTAAGTTTATAACCCAAAGATCTCGGTTCATTTCGATATTTGCGCATATCGAATTGTAATTTCCTGAATTATTATGGCCCTTGATTGTAGGAAAAATCGCTTTTAGCTTGTGGTACCTCTGGAGGTCACAATTTTTATCCGATTTACAAAAAACGTTTTAGTATATCACCGATACACCCTAATGATGGTTGAGTTCGAATTTCGTGAAAATCGGACCAAAACTGTCGGACAATAAGGCCGCCCCTCTAACGCAAATAGTGTAAACATCTGGTATATCAAGTTTGTGGACCTAGAGGTCACAATTTTGATCCGATTTTGATGTAACTTGAAATGCATGTTCATAACCCAAAGATTTTGGTTCCCTACGATATTCACGCATATCGGATCGTAACTTCCTGAATTGTGGGCCTTGATTGTACGAAAAGTCGCATTTTGAGCTTGTGGTCCCTATAGAGGTCACAATTTTTATCCGATTTTTATCACAGTTATACACTAATGATGGTTGTGTTTGAATTTCGTGAAAATCAGAAAAAAACTGACGGACATAATGGCCGCCTTTTGTACGCAAATAGTGTAAAAAATATGGTTTACCAAGGTTGTGGACCCTCTAAAGGCCACAGTTTTTATCCGATTTGGATGAAACTTTAAATGTATGTTTTTATCATACATATCTTGGTTCCTGTTGATAATCACACTTATCCGAACGTAACTTCCTTGATTATGGTCCCTGATTGGTCGAAATATCTCATTTTTAACTTGTGGATTCTCTAGAGGTCACAATTTTTTCCCGATTTTAAAAACCGTTTAGATATATCACCGTTCCACCATAATGAGAGTTGAATTGGAATTTCGGGAAAATCGAAATGAAACTGACCGACAAAATGGCCGTTCTTTGTACGCAAATTGTGTATAAGTATGTAATACAAAGGTTGTGGACCCTCTAGAGTTCATGATTTTTATCCGATTTTGATAAGACTAAAAACATATCTTTATATTCCAAAAATCTCAGTACCTTTTGATATGGCCCCTGATTGTTCAAAAAATCGTTTTTATACGCCCACATTGAAACGAAGAAGCCTATTGAATTTCAGCAATTTCCGTTTATTACGTCTAGAGTTATGGCCCTTGTTTCACATTATTGAACCTTGTGAACGATCTAACGCCAAAAGTTATCACCCGATCTTTGTGAAATTTATATGCATGATTTAAATTAGTGAAACGAAGAAGCCTATTGAATTTCATTAATTTACAATAATTACTTCTACAGTTATGACCCTTGTTTCACTTTGTTAAACCATGTTAATGCTCGATTTATGAAAGTTATCATCCGATCTGTATGAAATTTATGCGCATCATTTAAATTTGTGAAACATTGGTCTATTGAATTTCAGCAATGTGATCTGTATGAAATTTATATGCATTATTCAAATTAGTAAAACGAAAAAGCCTGTCAAATTTCAACAATTTCTGTAGATTAGTTGAGACCCTGTAATACCATGAGTCTTTCTGTCTGACGTGGAGAGCGGACGTTGTCAAACCGGTCGCCACATCCTACGTACGACCCATGCATCTTTTCTTACTACATATATACTATTCAAAAAAAGTAGGGGATATTTGATTTTGGGGGCATAATACTAAAATATGCAAATGACTACGAAAAAAGTCACTATAGAACCTAACAGAAGAAACATTTCCAGTTACATGTGACGCCCAAACGCACCAATAGCTACCGCATGGAATGCAGGTGATGCTTGGGATCATCATGGGGGTCCAACCCAAGATTTGCACGACTCTGACTTTGAATGTTACAGTCATTGTGGCATTGAATTCCAGGGTGGAAACATCAGTTTAATTGTTTTAGTGACCAGAAAACAAATTTTGATATGCGTCGGCTTACCCAAAATGAAAGGTTACGTGCCCTTGGCATGCTACAGATCGGCACAACACAGGCGGTTGTGGCGCGGACGATGAATGTTTCTCATTCTGTCATAAGCAGGCTATGGTCCAGATACCGTGATACACAATCTGTACAGGACAGACCACGCTCAGGTCGACCAAGGGCGACAACTCAATCCCAGGATCGATTTATCCGTACCTTGGCCTTGAAAAATCGTGTCATCACAGCAAATCAGATCAGCGCTCGTCTTCAAACAGACACTGGTGTGAGAGTGAGTGGCCAGACGATTCGGAATCGACTGCAAAGGGGTCACCTTCGCGCCCGACGTCCTCGCGTGATCCCTTGTTTGAGAGATCATCACATTCAGGCAAGACGTCGTTGGTGTAGGGATCGTCAACACTGGGATAATCGACAGCGGAGCAATGTGATGTTTTCAGATGAGTCAAGGTTCACTGTTGATTTTTTGGACAGACGTAGGAGGGTGTGGCGTCGTCGAAACGAGCGCTTCCAAGACGTTAACGTCATCAGACATGATCGATTTGGGGGCGGTTCTGTTATGGTGTGGGGAGGCATCACTGTTGCTCGAAGAACGGCTTTACATGTTGTTGCAGGGCGTGTTACAGGCCAGTACTATCGGGACAACATCTTGGCAGTCCATGTTGTGCCGTTCGCACGACGTCATGGCCGCCGTTTCATCTTCCAGGATGACAACGCAAGATGTCACAGGGCCAGGATCGTTACAGGTTACCTCCAACAACAGAACATCACCACCTTACCTTGGCCAGCACTGAGTCCCGACCTCTCCCCCATCGAGCATGTCTGGGACATGCTTGGACAGAGGTTACGTCAACGTCAACAACGTCCTGCCAATGTCCAAGAACTTGCTGCTGCGTTGCAACAGGAATGGGACAATCTGGACCAAAATGACCTTAGACGTCTCATTAGGAGTATGCCACGTCGGATCAATGCTTGTTTGGCAAACAGAGGAGGATTTACCCGTTACTGACTTGGTTGTGATGCTGTGGTAACTTTGCTGTTTGACCCCGGGTATCATTTTACCCTTATAATGGTCAGTCTGTGCCTTACTTAGTCTAACGATCATTTGGAATAAATCGATGAATGTGAACTTCATTTCATTTTGTCATTTGTTTCTTCGTCAGTTTCATTAGGTGACTTTAATAACACTTAAAAATCAAATATCCCCTACTTTTTTTGAATAGTATATTTCTGTAGCCTTGTGATCGTCTAGAATTTGTCTCTAGCTGTCTTTACTTCTGCTTCACGTTGTGTATTTACTTCTTCCAGTTTCTTAAGACGTTTGTCTTACCAGGAATAATAATGCATAGTTCGCTTCTACATTTTATATAGCATATAACTGAATACAAGTATACAAGCATAGCACAAATTACAATACTATATAGCTAAAACCACTTCTCCACCTATCCAGCCTCTCGGCTGTCTAGGAACTCAGATGTACCCTCGATCTCTGGAATCTAATGCAAGTCTGACTTACAGGGTTCCCCGGTTTCTTTTAAAGGTAAATGAATATCATGCACAATAAAGCGTGATCATGGCCCTGAACTTGTGTAATTAACAAAATGATTGGTTACTTAAAATCAAATGATGCAATTAGAATAATTCCACTCACGTGTAATTCTGGTGGTAAATAATTGACATATGTTTTCGATAAAGAGCTCTTTTTTATATGTCAACTGTCAATTACAGACTAAGTTGATTTAGTGCACACTATATATGTGAATATGTTTGAAATTACTAACTTGCCAAAGATATTAATTAATGAAATATAAAGGCATCTTATTTCTCTATTCCTTGTCTGATATAAAACACAAATTTATATGGAAAGCAATCACTGGGTTTATTTCACACTACGTTTCAACAAGTTCCTCTTGTCGTATTGAGAACGACAAGAGGAACTTGTTGAAACGTAGTGTGAAATAAACCCAGTGATTGCTTTCCATATAAACTTGTGTTTTATATCATATGTTCAGTTACTAAATGCCGTATAAGGATTTTATTCCTTGTCTATAAATTTAAAAACAATGTCGCAACGACGATAATGCTACAACCCTTGTTTCAGTTTGTAGAACCTTGTAAACTCTCAAACGACAAAATTTATAATCTTATCTGAATGGAACTGGCTTGTAAAGGCCCCCAATTACCTACAAAGGAATAAATATGCGACAACCCTTGTCGACCGCCCGAACGATTTAGCTGCCGTGGGCGTATGTTTCGTTGCCTGGCATCCTATCTTTGTTTTTAGCTTTTTCTCTATCCATCTCTTGCAAAATGTGGGCGTATCCTGCCTGGCAGCCGCTGGTTTATACTTTCGATGGCCTACCCTACATGAAGATCTGACAAGTTGTACTATAAGGTCGTGTCAGGGGTCGTATGCGCGGCCTTTGACCCTATGACGTCAGACATTGATTAATCAATCAGCGTTGACGTTTCTAGTGGTTTACCATAGTTCTGTGCATGGCAGCCAAGAAGTCACTTTAACAGACCGTTTGATTGGCTTAACCCTCACTTCAACCAAAACGCCAGTAATATAAGAAATCTTTCTGATCCTAGTGTAGTAAACACAAGTAAAACGAAATTTTGAACTATAACAAGAGGTTGCCGTGCAAGATACGCCCACATTTTGCAAGAGATGGACAGAGAACAAGCTCAAAAAAGAAGTGATTTTTCGTACAATCAAGGGCCATAATTCAGGAAGTTACGATCCGATATGCATGAATATTGAAATTAAAGGAACCAAGATCTTTGGGTTATAAACATGTATTTCAAGTTTCATCAAAATCAGTTCAAAACTGTGTTCTCTCTCTAGAGGGTCCAAAACCTTGATATACCATATATTTACAATATTTGCGTACGAGGGGCAGCCATTTTGTCCGGCAGTTTTGGTCCGATTTGTACGAAATTCGGACTCAACCACCATAAGGGTGTAACAGTGATATATTAAAACGTTGTTTTTTTTTTAAATCGGATAAAAATTATGACCTCTATAGGGTCTACAAGCTAAAAACGCGATTTTTCGTAAATCAGGGGCCAGAATTCAGGAAGTTACGGTCCGCTATCCGCGAATATTGTCGAAAGGAACTGAGATCTTTGGGTTATAAACTTACATTTCAAGTTTCAACAAAATCGGATAACAATTGTGACCTCTATAGCAGGCCCGGTGGAGTGGGGGGGGCTAGGGGGGGGGGGGGCGGCAATTTTGTCCGTCAGTTTCGGTCCGATTTTTACGAAATTCGAACTTACACCGTTACACCCTTAGGACGGTTGAGTTCGAATTTCGTGAATATCGGCCCAAAACTGACAGGCAAAATGGCCGCCCCTCGTTTTCAAATAGCGTAAAAATATGGTATATCAAGGTTGTTGACCCTATAGAGGTCACCAATTTTATCTGATTTTTTTGAACTTGAAATGTAAGTTTATAACCCGAAGATCTCGGTTTCTTTCGATATTTGCGCATATCGAATTGTAATTTCCTGAATTATGGCCCTTGATTGTAGGAAAAATCACTTTCTTTTTAGCTTGTTCTCTATCCATCTCTCGAAAATGTGGGCGTATCCTGCATGGCAACCGCTGGTTTAAATCGGATAAAAATTATGACCTGTCTAGGGTCCATAAGCTAAAAACGCGATTTTTCGTACTATCAGGGGCCATAATTCAGGAAGTTATGGTCCGATGCGGGAATATCGAAAGAAACTGACATCTTTCGGTTATAAACATATATTTCAAGTTTAAATCAAATCGGATAAAAATTGTGACCTGTACAGTGTTCACAAGCTAAAAACGTGATTTTTCGTACAATCAACATTATACAAGTAGAATATAGGAAGAACACTATAATTACACACAAAATAAAATAGAATGCAGTTGCAAGTTAAAAATAATAAGTATGTCATCAGTTGAATATTATGGTTCCTTATTTTGCACACTGAAGGAACCATAATATTCAACTGATGACATACTTATTATTTTTAACTTGCAACTGCATTCTATTTTATTTTGTGTGTAATTATAGTGTTCTTCCTATATTCTACTTGTATAATGTTTATGTTTTGTAGTTTGGGAGTTTGGGAGTGACTTTTCAAACTATACTTTAAAATGGCATTACATTTCTAATGATTTTAAATTTATCCTGATATTACATGTATATATGTCTTTGTAGCTTAGGAGGGACCTGTGGAAGATTAGTTTATTTGCAAACTAAATACGTTGCCTCATTAAATAAAGTTATTATTATTATTATTATAATCCATGAAGTTACGATACATGCCAATATCGAAAGGAACCGAGATCTTAGGGTGATAAATCTATATTTATCAAGTTTCAAGTTTCATTGAAATCGGATAAAAATTGTGACCTAGAGTGTTCACAAACAATTGTGGACGGACGGACGGACGGACGGAGAGGGTCGACGACAATATACGTCCACATGAAAATGTGGGCGAAAAAAACGAAACAAAATAGGATCTGTGTTTTAATCAGATTGTTATGTCATACACATAAATATAGTGTTGTTGATCAATAATTGTAAGAGAGTTGATAATAACTGCTGATTACACTTTTAATATTGATAAACTATTGATTACTTTACTGCTTATAGTCCGATTGGGTTTGTTACATAATTCATATCCGTCGGCTTTTCGGGTAGAAATCGTGGAGTAAGCTTTATTTTGAAGGTTTTGATGTTTAATGATAAAAGACCAATGTTGACATTTTTTCTGCGTAGGTCTTCATAGTATGGGAGGCCATTAGGTGAGGGTAGCCATTTTGCGCTAATATTCCAACTTATTTTTATTTTTACCTTATTTATAATGTTATCGACATATCAACTGTGATTTGGCAATGTATTAATATTGGCAGGGGTCGTGACAATATTTCAGATTTTTTTCGATCACTTTATGAAGATATTTCAAGATGGCGGCCATTTTTGGCGGGAAAATCGGACGACGTGCTTATTTCGATTAAGTAGTAGTGTTTAGTGTCAATAGACATGTTTTCAGGGTCACAGATTCAATTTCTGCCAGTTACAACTGTGTAACATGATCACATGAAGACTTGTTTTGCATATTTCCAAGATGGTGGCCATTTTTGGGCGGGAAAATGGGACGATGTGCTGATATTGATTAAGTGGTCGTCTTTGGTATCAATATACATGTATATCTTTTCAGGGGCATAGATTCCATTTCTTCCAGTTACAAATGTATAAAATGATCACCTGTTCATCTATTTTGCATATTTCCAAGATGGTGTCCATTTTTGGCAGGAAAATGGGACGGTGTTCTGATATTGATTAAGTAGTCGTCTTTGATGTAAATATATATGTTTTCGGGTCGCAGATTCCATTTCTGCCGTTTACAACGGAGTAATATGATAACATGTTCACATATTTAACATATTTCTAATATGGCTGCAATCTGTGGCGGGAAAATGGGACGATGTGCTGATTTTGATTAAGTAGTCGTGTTTAGTGTCAGTATGTTTTCTGGACGCAGATTCGATTTCTGCCATTAACAACTAGGTGAAATGATGGTATGTTCACTCATTCAGCATATTACCAAGATGGCTGCTGTTTGTGGCAGGGCGTTTTCTAAACCCATTACTGAAACGGTTTCTGAATCCAATTCTGCTATGTATAAGCTTGCGGCATTTTCCTGGAGGTCATTGCCGTGTTTTACCCATTAGGTAGCCTATATTATCCAACGATGAACATTCCTCATCCGAGTTGACCGCTGAGCTAGTATCGATTTTCCAGGCAAAAAGTTCCATTTACTTGGTCGATCAGTCTGATTTTAAGACTCGGTGGCGCCATCGAGACTTTCAGTTTATGTTGTCTGTCGGTTATAGATACAAAATTAATCATGGTTAAAAATGTGAGACTTACAACTTTTGAAAAGATAATTAATAAATTAAAAAGTAGAACAGAAATGTATGATATTAGATATAAAGCGGTATACAAAGAAATAAAAACAAGGACTGCAAATGAAATAGTAACACTTGCTATAAAAACCAGCGGCTGTCAGGCAGGATACGCCCACATTTTGCAAGAGATGGATAGAGAACAAGCTAAAAACAAACGCGATTTTTTGTTTTGTACAATTGGGTGCAATAATCCAGAAAGTTATGGCCTGATATGTGCAAATATCAAAGGGACAGAGATCGTTGGAATATAAAGATATGTTTTAAGTTTCATCAAAATCGGATAAAAATTGTGACCTATAGAGGGTCCTCATCCTTCGTATTACACACTTCTACACAATTTGCATACAAAGAGCGGCCATTTTATCGGGCAGTTGCATTTCGATTTTCCCGAAATACGACTTAACCTTCATTATGGTGGAATGGTGATGTATTTAAACGGTTTTTAAAATCGGAAAAAATTGTGAACTCTTGAGAATCCGCAAGGTAAAAATGCGATTTTTCGAACAATCAGGGGCCATCCTCCAGGAAGTTACGATCCGATATGCGCGAATATTGAAAGGAACCGAGATCTTTGGGTTATAAACTTGCATTTCAAGTTTCTCATCAAAATCGGATCAAAATTGTGGCCTCTAGGGGGTCTACAACTTTGATATACCAGATGTTTACACTATTTGTGTCAAGGGGCGGCCATTTTGTCTGGCAATTTTGGTCCGATTTTCATGAAACTCAACCACAGACAAAATTAAGGTGTAACGGTGATATGTTCGAACTTTTTTTTAAATCGTATAATAAGTGTGACCTCTAGAGGGACCATAAGCTAAAAACGCGATTTTTCGTACAATCAGGGGCCATAATTCAGGAAGTTACGATTCGATATGCACGAAAATAGAAAGGAACCAAGATATTTGGGTTATACACATGTATTTGCATTTCACATTTCATCAAAATCAGATGAAAATTGTGACCTCCAGAGGGTCCACAACCCTGTTACACAATATTTTAACACTATTTGCTAACGAGGGGCGGCCATTTTGTCCGTCAGTTTCGGTCCGATTTTTACGAAATTCAAACTCAACCACCCTTAGACTGTAACGGTGATATATTCAAACGTTTTTTAAAACGGATAAAAATTGTGACCTATGTGGTCCACAAGCTAAAAACGTGATTTTTCGTACAATCATGGGCCATAATTCAGGAAGTTATGGTCCGATATGCTCGAATATCGAAAGGAACCGAGATCTGTGGGTTATAAACATGCATTTCAAGTTTCATCAAAATCAGATGAAAATTGTGACCTCCAGAGGGTCCACAGCCCTGATACGCAATATTTTGACACTATTTGCGAATGAAGGCCGGCCATTTTGTCCGTCAGTTTCGGTCCGATTTTTACGAAATTCGAACTCAACCATCCTTAGGGTGTAACGGTGATATAAATCGGATAAAAATTGTGACCTCTATGGGCTCCACAAGCTAAAAATGCGATTTTTCGTACAATCAGGGGCCATAATTCAGGAAGTTATGGTCCGATATGCGAAAGGAACCGAGAACTGTGGGTTATAAACATACATTTCAAGTTTAAACCAAATCGGATAAAAATTGTGACCTCTGCAGTGTTCACAAGCTAAACACGTGATTTTTCGTACAATCAGGGGCCATAATCCATGAAGTTACAGTCCGATACATGCCAATATCGAAAGGGACCGAGATCTTAGAGTGATAACCCTATAATATTTCAAGTTTCATTGAAATCGGATAAGAATTGTGACCTGTAGAGTGTTCACAAACAATTGTGGACGGACGGACGGACAGGGGCGACGACAATATACGTCCACATGAAAATGTGGGCGTATAAAAACTTCGTGGCATAGATTATATTATCAACTGACATAAAGTTGCGTATGGAAGGAGTCGTCCAAAGGAATGCTGTTGCAAACAAACTATATCACCAATTAAACGACGACGTGACCATTGAAAGAACTGGTGGCAGTGATGTAAAGTAGCCGGCTACGTCGTTGTGTATATGGTGACATACTTTATGTTTCTAACGTAACAGCATTCCACATGCTCGTTCCACATTCAGCTTGGAAGTCAGTTGATAACATAATCTATATCACGAGGGCTTCTTAGGAAGTACATGTATTTCATTTACAGCCACGACCCCATTAGCTTCAACCACGTTGCCGTCCGGCTGGAACGAAGCTCTTAGCCACATGCTTGCTACGCTGTTACGACCTTTTGTATATATAGGATAGGAAAGGTACTGAGCCTCGTCCATCAGTTCCAGTCTAGCATCCTAAGAGGAAACGTCAAGAAACTCAAAATGTTCTTGATTGCTTGACGTTTGGTTGCTCTCTGTTTTGAAAGTGAATGAGGGCGGAGTGAGCATTGCGCAGTCACTATAGGCGCGGCGAAAAGGCAGCTTACGCCTGGTAGGCACGTCACGGGAGTGTGGTGAGAACGTACCTCAATCTGACTGCTAACCGCGAGAGCATGGTGGGAACACGGTGCGCGTAGCCAGAGCTTGGCCATGAGAGTATTAAGATCTTGAGCGCGCTGGGCGTAGAAAGCGCTTGATGTGGCCGTGGCAGGATATGATGGGCGCGTGTCAACGTGGCGCAAGCCCCACGCTCCCGTTACGCTCTCTTTATGCCAGGAGACCAAGTGAATAGCCTTTTCTTTCCCAGGAAAATCGATATAAGCTCAGTCGACATCTCGAATCAGTAATTTTCAACGTTGGATAATATACCAAATTGGTCCGACACGGTACCGCCTTTCAGGAATGTGTTACAAACTAATAGCCTATGTAGCAAAATTGGACGCAGCCAAAAACGTGTTAATAACAAAGACAGGTAATAATACTTAAGAAAACGTTCTCTCGACTTGAAAATATGCTAAATTGATCATTTTACGCAGTTGTATATGGCAGAAATCGAATCTGCACCACCGCAAACATATATATTGACACCAAAGACAACTACTTAAACAAAATCAGCAAATCGTCCAATTTTTCCGCCACAAGTGGCAGCAATATTGGCAATATGCTAAATATGTGAACATGTGATCATTTTACATAGTTGTAAATGTCAGAAATGAAATCTGCGCCCCCGTAAACATATATACTCAGCCAAATTAAAAACTTGACATTGATGAATTTCAACAATTTATTTTTTTCTGGTATGTCAAAAAAATTTTAAAGTGTTTCTAACGATAGTTAGTAGTAAGAAGCCTTTAATTTAATAAAATTGTAAAAGTCACGTGGATCACGTGACTTTTGAGCATATAAAGATGAAAAACCCGAAAAACACGTGCAAACACAAACTCGTGAGGTCAATCGATGCAAGTTTGCTTAAACTGAACACGCACACGTAACTTGAACTGGAAAAACAAATTAAAATTGTTATTTTCATCTTTGTTAGAAAATGCCGCGCCTTTCACTCCGGGAAGATCAAGCAATACGATTACGTCATCTTAGAAACAGATTTGTCACTGCAACCTCCACAAGTAGAGAGATGTTTGGTGGAAGGGTAACTGCACAAACGGTTCGAAATCGCTTGCAGGCTGCTGGTCTTCGAGCTCGGAGACCCTATAATGGACCAATATTGACACCTCTTCATCGCCGTAACCGACTTGTGTGGGCCACAAGACATAAGATTTACTCAAAGACAGTGGTATTCGGTTGTCTTTAGTGACGAATCTCGATTCACTTTGAGATTTGCCGATAGCAGGGTCCGAGTGTACCGCAGACGAGGTGAACGTTACGCTCAAGTATGCGTCAGAGAAGTTGACCGATTTGGTGGCGGCAGCGTCATGGTTTGGGGTTCTTTTTGTGCACATGGACGTTCTCCTCTTGTTGTTGTCCAAGGGAACTTATATGCTGTCCAGTACAGGGATCAGATTTTGCAACCTGTTCTTCTTCCGTTTATGCAGAGACATGGGCCTGGACTAACTTTTCAACAAGACAATGCTCGACCCCATACAGCAATTGCTACCCAGAATTTTTTAAGAAATGCCGGTGTCCAAGTTCTGGATTGGCCGTCGCTTAACCCCGACCTTAATCCTATTGAACACATCTGGGACGAACTAAGTCGACGTGTTCGTCAGCAAGTGAATCCACCACTGACGTTGCAGGACCTTCAACATGCTCTTGCTGAGCAGTGGCGACGTCTTCCTCGGGTAGTGTTTACTAATGTTCTGAGATCCATGAAAAGACGTTGTGTGGCAGTACGAGACGCTAGAGGAGACCACAACCGTTACTAAACACTTTATTCCGATTGTTCTCCAAGTCTGTGAATTTCATTTTGGGGGGTACTGTGACATCACGAACGTTATCAATGTCAAGGAATTTCGTCGAGACATATTCTTGCTTTCTGTTGATGTCAAGGTCGTCTGTGCACAACATAACACTAAAATAGTTGCCTTAAACCAAAAAATTAAAAATCTAGTCCCAAAAATCCCGAGTGTCAAGTTTTTAATTTGGCTGAGTATATATTGATACCAAACACTACTACTTAATCAAAATCTGGACATGTCCCAATTCCCGCGAACAAAAAATGGCTGCCATCTTGGAAATATGCTAAGTATGTGACCATGTGATCAATTTACAAGGTTGTACATGTCAGAAATTAAATTGAATCTACGACCCCGAAAACATATATATTGACACCAAACTGTACTACTTAATCAAGATCTTCACATCGACAATCAGGGGCCATAATTCAGGAAGTTACGATTCGATATGCACGAAAATAGAAAGGAACCAAGATATTTGGGTTATACACATGCATTTGCATTTCACATTTCATCAAAATCAGATGAAAATTGTGACCTCCAGAGGGTCCACAACCCTGTTACACAATATTTTAACACTATTTGCTAACGAGGGGCGGCCATTTTGTCCGTCAGTTTCGGTCCGATTTTTACGAAATTCAAACTCAACCACCCTTAGGCTGTAACGGTGATATATTCAAACGTTTTTTAAAACGGATAAAAATTGTGACCTATGTGGTCCACAAGCTAAAAACGTGATTTTTCGTACAATCAGGGGCCATAATTCAGGAAGTTATGGTCCGATATGCTCGAATATCGAAAGGAACCGAGATCTGTGGGTTATAAACATGCATTTCAAGTTTCATCAAAATCAGATGAAAATTGTGACCTCCAGAGGGTCCACAGCCCTGATACGCAATATTTTGACACTATTTGCGAATGAAGGCCGGCCATTTTGTCCGTCAGTTTCGGTCCGATTTTTACGAAATTCGAACTCAACCATCCTTAGGGTGTAACGGTGATATAAATCGGATAAAAATTGTGACCTCTGTGGGCTCCACAAGCTAAAAATGCGATTTTTCGTACAATCAGGGGCCATAATTCAGGAAGTTATGGTCCGATATGCGAAAGGAACCGAGAACTGTGGGTTATAAACATACATTTCAAGTTTAAACCAAATCGGATAAAAATTGTGACCTCTGCAGTGTTCACAAGCTAAACACGTGATTTTTCGTACAATCAGGGGCTATAATCCATGAAGTTACAGTCCGATACATGCCAATATCGAAAGGGACCGAGATCTTAGAGTGATAACCCTATAATATTTCAAGTTTCATTGAAATCGGATAAGAATTGTGACCTGTAGAGTGTTCACAAACAATTGTGGACGGACGGACAGGGGCGACGACAATATACGTCCCCATGAAAATGTGGGCGTATAAAAACTTCGTGGCATAGATTATATTATCAACTGACATAAAGTTGCGTATGGAAGGAGTCGTCCAAAGGAATGCTGTTGCAAACAAACTATATCACCAATTAAACGACGACGTGACCATTGAAAGAACTGGTGGCAGTGATGTAAAGTAGCCGGCTACGTCGTTGTGTATGTGGTGACATACTTTATGTTTCTAACGCAACAGCATTCCACATGCTCGTTCCACATTCAGCTTGGAAGTCAGTTGATAACATAATCTATATCACGAGGGCTTCTTAGGAAGTACATGTATTTCATTTACAGCCACGACCCCATTAGCTTCAACCACGTTGCCGTCCGGCTGGAACGAAGCTCTTAGCCACATGCTTGCTACGCTGTTACGACCTTTTGTATATATAGGATAGGAAAGGTACTGAGCCTCGTCCATCAGTTCCAGTCTAGCATCCTAAGAGGAAAAGTCAAGAAACTCAAAATGTTCTTGATTGCTTGACGTTTGGTTGCTCTCTGTTTTGAAAGTGAATGAGGGCGGAGTGAGCATTGCGCAGTCACTATAGGCGCGGCGAAAAGGCAGCTTACGCCTGGTAGGCACGTCACGGGAGTGTGGTGAGAACGTACCTCAATCTGACTGCTAACCGCGAGAGCATGGTGGGAACACGGTGCGCGTAGCCAGAGCTTGGCCATGAGAGTATTAAGATCTTGAGCGCGCTGGGCGTAGAAAGCGCTTGATGTGGCCGTGGCAGGATATGATGGGCGCGTGTCAACGTGGCGCAAGCCCCACGCTCCCGTTACGCTCTCTTTATGCCAGGAGACCAAGTGAATAGCCTTTTCTTTCCCAGGAAAATCGATATAAGCTCAGTCGACATCTCGAATCAGTAATTTTCAACGTTGGATAATATACCAAATTGGTCCGACACGGTACCGCCTTTCAGGAATGTGTTACAAACTAAAAGCCTATGTAGCAAAATTGGACGCAGCCAAAAACGTGTTAATAACAAAGACAGGTAATAATACTTAAGAAAACGTTCTCCCGACTTGAAAATATGCTACATTGATCATTTTACGCAGTTGTATATGGCAGAAATCGAATCTGCACCACCGCAAACATATATATTGACACCAAAGACAACTACTTAAACAAAATCAGCAAATCTTCCAATTTTTCCGCCACAAGTGGCAGCAATATTGGCAATATGCTAAATATGTGAACATGTGATCATTTTACATATTTGTAAATGTCAGAAATGAAATCTGCGCCCCCGTAAACATATATACTCAGCCAAATTAAAAACTTGACATTGATGAATTTCAACAATTTATTTTTTTCTGGTATGTCAAAAATTTTTTAAAGTGTTTCTAACGATAGTTAGTAGTAAGAAGCCTTTAATTTAATAAAATTGTAAAAGTCACGTGGATCACGTGACTTTTGAGCATATAAAGATGAAAAACCCGAAAAACACGTGCAAACACAAACTCGTGAGGTCAATCGATGCAAGTTTGCTTAAACTGAACACGCACCCGTAACTTGAACTGGAAAAACAAATTAAAATTGTTATTTTCATCTTTGTTAGAAAATGCCGCGCCTTTCACTCCGGGAAGATCAAGCAATACGATTACGTCATCTTAGAAACAGATTTGTCACTGCAACCTCCACAAGTAGAGAGATGTTTGGTGGAAGGATAACTGCACAAACGGTTCGAAATCGCTTGCAGGCTGCTGGTCTTCGAGCTCGGAGACCCTATAATGGACCAATATTGACACCTCTTCATCGCCGTAACCGACTTGTGTGGGCCACAAGACACATAAGATTTACTCAAAGACAGTGGTATTCGGTTGTCTTTAGTGACGAATCTCGATTCACTTTGAGATTTGCCGATGGCAGGGTCCGAGTGTACCGCAGACGAGGTGAACGTTACGCTCAAGTATGCGTCAGAGAAGTTGACCGATTTGGTGGCGGCAGCGTCATGGTTTGGGGTTCTTTTCGTGCACATGGACGTTCTCCTCTTGTTGTTGTCCAAGGGAACTTAAATGCTGTCCAGTACAGGGATCAGATTTTGCAACCTGTTCTTCTTCCGTTTATGCAGAGACATGGGCCTGGACTAACGTTTCAACAAGACAATGCTCGACCCCATACAGCAATTGCTACCCAGAATTTTTTAAGAAATGCCGGTGTCCAAGTCCTGGATTGGCCGTCGCTTAACCCCGACCTTAACCCTATTGAACACATCTGGGACGAACTAAGTCGACGTGTTCGTCAGCAAGTGAATCCACCACTGACGTTGCAGGACCTTCAACATGCTCTTGCTGAGCAGTGGCGACGTCTTCCTCGGGTAGTGTTTACTAATGTTCTGAGATCCATGAAAAGACGTTGTGTGGCAGTACGAGACGCTAGAGGAGACCACAACCGTTACTAAACACTTTATTCCGATTGTTCTCCAAGTCTGTGAATTTCATTTTGGGGGGTACTGTGACATCACGAACGTTACCAATGTCAAGGAATTTCGTCGA
This sequence comes from Patella vulgata, assembly GCF_932274485.2. NCBI lineage: Eukaryota > Metazoa > Mollusca > Gastropoda > Patellidae > Patella > Patella vulgata. The sequence continues at coordinate 36,670,613 of NC_065883.2, forward strand.
GACATATTCTTGCTTTCTGTTGATGTCAAGGTCGTCTGTGCACAACATAACACTAAAATAGTTGCCTTAAACCAAATATTAAAAATTTAGTCCCAAAAATCCCGAGTGTCAAGTTTTTAATTTGGCTGAGTATATATTGATACCAAACACTACTACTTAATCAAAATCTGGACATGTCCCAATTCCCGCGAACAAAAAATGGCTGCCATCTTGGAAATATGCTAAGTATGTGACCATGTGATCAATTTACAAGGTTGTACATGTCAGAAATTAAATTGAATCTACGACCCCGAAAACATATATATTGACACCAAACTGTACTACTTAATCAAGATCTTCACATCGACCCATTTTCCCGGCAAAAATGGCAGCCATCTTAAAAATATGCTATTTATGTGAACATGTGATCATTTATAAGTTTGTAAATGTCAGAAATGGAATCTGCGACCCCGAAAACATATATATTGACACTAAACACTACTCTTAAACAAAATCTTTACATAGTCCCATTTTCCCACTAAAAATGGCCGCCATCTTGGAGTGATGGGAAAAAATTTGAAATATAGTCATGACCCCTGTCAATACTAATACAGTTCAAAATCACAGTTGATATGTCGATAACATTATAAATAGGGTGAAAATAAAAGAAAATATTGGAATATTATCGAAAATGGCTACCCTCAGATAATGGTCTCCTATATCATGAAGACATATTCAGAGAAAATGTCAACATTGTTTTTTTGTCCCCCGCCTTGCTGGGGACTATTGAAATCCGTCTGTCCGTCCGTCACACTTTTTGGGACACAATAACGCTCTTTCTAATTGAGCTAGAATGTTCAAACTTGGTGCAGGTGTTTATTAGATCAATGCCTTGATGGAGTTCGAAGATGAGTATTTTCTGCTTAGGGTAAGCAGAGATAAGCAATTTGATTGGTTGATGCTTTGGGACATTTATTCCATAAATAAGCATTTTCTGCTTATGGGTAAGCAGAGCGATAAGCAATTTGATTGGTCGAGACTTTGGAACACAACTCTCCTTCTAATTGAGGTAGAATGTTCATACTTGGCGTGGGCGTTCATTAGTTGAATGCCTTGATGGAGTTCGATGATAAACATTGTCTGCGTACTGTCAGCAGAGATAAGCAATCTGATTGGTTGATGCTTTGGGGCACGATAACTTTGGTTTTAATTAAGTGAGAGTGATGAAACTCTGAGTATAGATTCATTATATCATTACCTTGACTAAGTTTGTTGATGAGAATTTTCTGTTTAGGCTAAGGATCGATAAGCAATTTGATTGGTCTAGACTTTGGAACATAACAACTCTGCTTTTAATTGAGGTAGAATGTTTAAACTTGATGTAGATGTTCATTAGGTGAATGTCTTGTCTGAGTTCAATGATTAACATTTCGAGCTAAAGCTAAGCAGAGCTAAGCAATTTCATTTGTCGATGCTTTGGGACAAGATAACTTTGATTCTATCTGATAGAGACTGATGAAACTTAGTGTATAGGTGATAGTTTGTTTGATTGCTTGATACTTTTGAAAAAAATAAATGCACGATAAACGTGATGACTTCGACTTTCCGATTGTTAACTTTCCATTTATTAGTAGTAACATTCCAATATCACCAGCTTATGGAGTGTTTGTGTCTCAGCTAATTCGTTACGCGAGAGCTTGTTCCTTTTATTCTGATTTTTTAAGTAGATCGAGGCATTTGTCATCTAATCTTCAACTACAAGGATACTTGCGCACTAAACTTATTAAAACCTTCAAAAAGTTTTATGGCTGTCATATTGATTTGATTGGTAAATATAACGTGTCTCTCTCGGCTATTATTCTAGATATATTTAATTGACACGTATACTATTACTATCTCCTTGATAATGTCTACTACATCGTTAACACAGTTCATCGCGTGCATTTTGCATACCGATAGTTCATTTGCCAATCACGCTATTTTACCGACATTTCGCCTAATAGTTTGGATGCAGCTATGGCGGGTGTGGCGCCAGGCAGGGTAAGCTTACTCTTCCGGACACCTGTTACCACTGTTTGTCGTGTATTTTGTACACGAGGAGCAGTCCATTTCCTGATTACACTATTTTGCTTGAATACACTATTTTGCCTATAACGTTTTTAGGACTTCGAATTCTGTCTTATGGTTTGGGGTTTGGATTGTTCGTACTTGGTTTTATTTTATTAATGAATATGTGGCATCTATTTATTTTGGGATTTCGGGCTCACTGTTGGCTTTTTGTCATTAAACATCGAAACCTTCAAAATAAAGCTTATTCCACGATTTCTTCGCAAAAAGCCGACGGATGTATATTAAGGATCGGACTATTAATCGCAAAGGCCAATCACTTGGGGACGCCATTAGGCCTGGCGGAAAATATCGATATTGCCAATAATCGTTGATAAGCTTTTTCAAACGAAGATGATCGAGTTTCTTTCTACACCTCCCTTATGAAAAAGTCCTATAGAAAAAGTATAGGTTTCTATAGAAGTTTGTGGGATTCTATAGAATGCTATAGAATTCTACAGGAAAACGAATTCATTGTGTATTTTGTTTTACATGACTATAGATTCAAAAACATGTACTATAGTTTTGTGTAGGATTGGTAGATGGATATTTTCCAAGTTTAATTTCCTATAGAATTCTATAGAATACTGTAAGAAACTATTGTAAAAAAAATAAACCTACAGATTCATTGGTGCTGCTATATATTTCTATAGAACTAACTTGTATCCTCGAGTCAGTTGAGTAATCCTTCAGTTTTCTATAGCCTTTGTGCTAAAAACTATAGTTTGCTATAAAACTAACTTGCATTCTCATGTAAGCTGTGATTCCTATAGATTTGGTGGTAAAAACTATAGTTTTCTATAGAACTAACTTATTGTCTCAAGTCAGTAGTATATTCCTATAGTTTTCTCTGACATTCTGCAGAAAACTAAAGGGAAAAACAATTTTTATAGATTTTGTGGAGAAAAAGATAATGCATGAGCCTTCTATAGTTTTCTGTAGAATTTATATGTATACTGTACTTAAACCATTTTAACAAATAGCCTACTAAAGTTTCCCACATAATATTGTAGAAACAAGGTTCTATACTACAAATTTCATAAATTGGCGATGTCTTTTATTCATACTATAGTTTACAATAGAATTTAGTGATGCATTTGTGTGAATTATGTAAACTTTTCCAACATAATTTTCCTGGATGCAGTTTTCCTTAATTTATTGTGATACCAAATGCCAAATTAAAATAAGTTTACCACGAAAAATAAAATATTAAGTATAAAATAGTGTATATAATATGAATGAAATAGTGATACATGTTGACACTCAAAGGAATTCCCCACCCTCCAAAAAATGCCAGTAAATGTAGATGTTTACAACAAAAATATCAGATAATAAATTATTCTTCAGATAAGTCAATGAAATAAAGACAAAGTTTATTTGAACACAGTCTGACTGTTAGGTGATCCTGCTAGTTAGATTCTGTAATCAAATTATACAATTGTTGAAGCCACTAGGTCAATCGTGCATACCTGTCGACAAACTATAATTAACAGCCAATGTACTCTCTTGAAATCTGTTTGGCCATTGTCTGAATTTTAAATTCAAAAATTCAGTGTATAACACAGATTCGATTAAAGATAGAAAGATAAGTATACTTTATTACTTTCTTAACAATAATATTAAATTACTTTAATTAGATAAGATTTATGTGATTTTATTATTTATTTAACTTTATTACCTATTCTTTTCCCTGTATTTCAGTTTTACCAAGAAAAGAACTTTTCATGGTTCTGGCTGGTGAATCATCAACAGAATTCAGATTAATCCATGAGAGAAAAAATAAGCTTATCAATTTAGAAAAATCCATGAGGGAAAAATAAGCTTATCAATTTAGAAGAAATCATGGGCCAACTATATTTATTCCCAAAATAAGATTTAATAAAAAAAAATCTGTAGAATTCTATAGTACCCATTCCTACAAAAAAACTATAGTGGCCCAATTTCCAAACTACAGAATACTACAGTATTCATTCCTATATATAACTGTAGAATTTCCTACAGAAAGTGCAATAACAAACCTCTAGAATACTATAGTATTTTCCTATAGAAATTTTGCCATAAATCTTTAGGAAAAACTATAGGATGTGCGCTACAGAAACTGTAGAATATTTGGGGCCATTATTTCCTACAGGCCCCCCAACATTCTGTAGAACACTATAGAATTTTATCCTATAGAAAATGGGACACGCCCCGCAAAAAAACTCTATAGATTTTCTATAGAATCTACACTGGTATTCTGCAAGACTTTTGCTAAGGGCTTGGTTTTGCTATGGAATGCCGGTAGCACGATTTATCCAAATCCACCCAGTTCTACCCAAATCCACCATTATTTCAACTGATGTCACAAAAATTTATAACGATATTTGATAATATATCGTTCTTTCTGTCAAATTGTCATTTTTAATTTAAAATCGTACGGTAACTTTGGAGTCGTAACCAAGGGACATAACTCCTCTAATACACAAATCTAACCAAAACAACCATTATTTCAACTCATATCACAATAATTTATATCGATTTGTGATAACCTATCGTTCCTTTTGCCAAATTGTCAGTTAAATTATCGCGTTTTTGTGTCAAAATGTGATTTCTAAGGAAATTTGGAAGTCGTAACAAAGGGACATAACTCGTGTCAAACACAAATGGTCTCAGGCTAGCAATTATTTGCCCATTGACTTCAATATTAAATGGCTGTAACATCACAGGCTGTAGCTTTTTGCTCAACATTCCGTTGGTTCCAATCTTTATAGGCACAATGGGGACCACATTTGTCAATCTCCTCATTATGATTTTGTAGGGAGTTGACCATTTAGAGTTTTTGCTACGGGGATTTGAAGTTGACTGGGGTGAAAATCTCACTTCCGACACAATGATTGCTCTGCAGAAAGACACTTTACACCCCCTATCCCTCCGCTGTAATATCATCAGTATTACCCCAAACTGCTATGAAATTGCAAATTTGATCCCTTTTCTCCAATTCTAGACCAAAAGGTCAACCAAAAAATGCAGGAAGAGGGGAGAAAAAATTATGGGAAAAATTGTCTATTTATAACTCGCCCATCATGAAATAAGGGGAAATAATTACTAGTCTGAGCCCTATATGGAGGCAGACCACCATTAATTTCCCCGTTGACTTCAATGTTAATTCTGGCCTCTTTGCCCATCTCCAACTTTTCCAAAAATTTTCGTTAGGCTGAATGCTTTTCACTACAGACAGAGGAACAAATGGTCGTGTATTTGCACTAAAATTTGTATGAGGTTGACCACCAAAATTTTGAGATACACAAACTTGAAGAAGCATACTAAAAACATGTAACTAGTTGCCGTACATGTCAACGTAACCAACCTGATAACCCCATTATCCTTCCGCCTCAAAATCATGAATATTTACCAAAACCTGGTAGAAAATGTTAATTCAAACCCTCTTCATCCATTCTAGACCAAAAAATTAACAAAAAATCGGCATGCAAAAGGGGAGAAAAGAGACAGAGAGAGAATTGCTATAAATAGACGAACTACAATTAGACCAAAAAATTAACAAAAATCCGCATGCAAAAGGGGAGAAAAGAGACAGGGAGAGAATTGCTATAAATAGACGAACTACAATTTGTGGGTACCGAGATGGTGAAATTTAATGGTGGTCTGCCTCCTATATGGTTTTATAAGTTCATATCATCAAACTTATTTTCTTTATAGCATCACATTTATTTTTGCAACATTATTATAATATAGAATCACAAAAAAAAATAATTATTTCAGAAATGATGACCCTTTAAAGTTAAGTACTGTTTTGTATACCGGATTGCAGCTCAGGTTCATTGGCCTTTTGTTCTAGAATTGAAGATTCTTTCTTAATTTTGTCAAAATGTGAGTTCTTCGAAAAGATTTAAGGAGTTTCAAACAAGTCACATCAAAATTTTTCAAATTATTGGAATATTTTTCAAAAATGGACTTTCTTTTACCTTTTTCTACAAAATGGTCCATTTTTGGGCACTTTGTATGCCTCAAAATACCAATATTTCCCTATTTCTTGGAAAGTCTGAGATGAAAGGCATTTATTTCCAGAAACGTTGGCCAGTATACAAGAAGACAAGCTGCAAATTGAAGGTAACTGTAAGGAACTATAGTGAAACTTGTAAGCCCACCCCCTTAAAATGTTGCTGTGGTAACAAATCCAACTTGTGTCCACATTTTCCCACCAAAGCTGGTTTTGGTCGTTTTTTGATGCAGTGTTGAGGTACCCGTTGTTTATTGAACACACAAACTCCATCTCGAATCCGGGTGCTAGGAACTTTGCGGTTCTATAACTCGATACGCCAACATAGAAAGTTAATGAAATTCGGCATGTGCATACCTTATGCATCTGTCGATTTAGTGAAATAAAGATATTGAAGCCAGCAAAGCTACTTTAGAAGTTATTGCGCGCGCAGTGAGCCTACCCCAGCCCGATTCCCCCATATGTTTAGTATGTTTACGGTAATATATCTCGAAACGCCAACATAGGAGCCTTCTGAAAGTTTGTATTCTAGTAGTTTATTCATCTCTTGATTCCGTGAGACAAAAAAAAATTTTTTCCACCAAATCTGGTTTGGGTGCATTTTGATGCAAAATGGACGTACCCCTTTTTTGCATGCTCAGTTAGCCTAGTGTGCGATATTTTAGTATGTTTACGGTAATAGTATATTTTGGAGTGTGGGGTGGCGTCGGGGGATCTATTACATATATACTTTGCATTAATATGTTTTAAAATTTTATTTTCTAATATAAAGGTAATAATTATTTTCGTGGTAAGTATATCTAGGTTTTTCTTGGCGCAAGGAATATGTGGGCTAATTTAATCTCGAATCCGGGTGCTGGAATACGGGTGAGAGAATATGTGTGCTAACTTGATCTCAATCCGGGTGCTGGAATACGGGTGGGAGATTCCGCTCGGTGTTCAAATCTAAGATGTCGAAACATGCAGTGCCTATTAATTTTAAAATATCTCCTAGCTGTATTTCCATAAGATAATTACTAGTCTGAGTCCAAATCTACCCAAATTCACCATCATTTCGACAGTTTAAAATAGTTTAAAATCATAGCCTTTTTGGCAGAGTACGGAAGGGAAATAACTCGGGGACCGCATAACTCTATCCATAATTTTGAATGATATATGCCTCAACAGGGTGCGTTCCTCTTAAGCAAAAGTCATTTTACAATACATATATATGCATAGACCTAGTCATGCTTGCTTTGTAGGGCAAAAGTTGGCTCGTGGAAGGAGGGTAAAGAATAGTGGAGGGGGGGGGGCTTAATCATTGCTTAATATTAGCAGCTTTATCGGAAGAATTAACCACACTACTTCAAGGAAAATATAAAATTTTAATAGCATATTAGCTGTGATAGAACATTTATGTGAACAAAAATTATAATTCATATTAGCAAAAGACCAAACAACTATAAACAAATATATACATATCAAAATACACGATCAGTGCCGGATTTAGATGAAGAGAGGACCTAGGCTATTACAGTTATAGTCCCGTTTACACTTGGCCGCGATTAGATAACAAACTTTAATCTCTCAACCCTCCGTGTTTCGAGTTAAGAACTGAGGCCATGACCTATAACGTTGCAGCTCCGGGAGTGATTCACACCCGGCATTTTTAAACAAAATTGACAATAGTTTTAATCAAAACAACGATTGATTATTGTTATTTATAATATTTCTACAACACCCAACTACAATTAAGCATATAATCCTACCTGAAACGGGTACAAATCGTCGTTTTTAAAAACGAGGCGTTAAGCCGTTACTAAGACCGCCATCTTTTTAAATGATACGCTGTCATCATGAAGGCGGGGCTAAATATAAGGCTTTTATGACAGCCAATCAAAAGGACAATCGAAAGCACTGTAACCAGTTTTACTCTGTGCTGCAACGATGAATTGATTTCGATGGCGGTGAACGTCGGACAAAAACAACGCTTCATTAATTTAAACGCGAATATTTGGAGTTAGGCGACAGTTGTGCCACTACATTGGCCTCTGTAAGTTTAATTAATCATAATAGCATAAACTTATCTTATTCTAAAGATGTTACATGCATTAATAAAGAAACTGAGTTTGCCACTTGGAACTAAAGGCATCCAATCGTAGCTAAAAACAAACACATCAGTATATCTCAACGTTTTTAGCTACGTTCTCGTAGCTAGGCCGCGATAAGCGTGCCGTTTTGGGCACGGTACCAGTCCGCGATAAATTTCAAGAAATTAACCGGTCTCAGAACCGTACCAAGCACGCTAAATGTGGAACTCTTCACAGACAAGTTAATTTCATCCCTATACAAATTACCCAGATGAAAACAATTATGATGGTTGATTTAGTTTGGGCAGCCATTTTGACAGAACTGATGACAGAGCTGTCAAAAGTTTGCGGGGAAAAAAGGTCAAGGTTCATTTGGCGCATGCGCAGTAATCCGTGCTCATACCGGTTAGCGTTTATACTATGAAAATTTAAAGCGAGCCGGTCCTGGTACCGTTTCTAGACCACCTCACTTCAGTGGGCCGGATTGGCACAGTACCAGGCGCGGCACGCTTACGTTTGACCCGTTTACACTACAAAAAAGCGAAGCTTGCCGTACCTGGTACCGTGCCTGGTACGCTTAAAATTTGTAATGTAAACGGGATTTATGATACCCCTACAAATCTCCCACCCCTAGAGGAAGATGGAAGAGTGTTTTATTTTAAACAAAATTGAGTAAAGCCGAGGATGGTAGCGGGTGTTTAAGACGAAAGAGCGTGTAAGCAAGACCAATGACAGTGTCAAAAATATTACACACCTTGACCGGAAGCCCCGTAGATTTTGTGGCCCTAGGCTTAAGTCTGCCAAGTCTATAGGTAAATCCGGCACTGTACATCATAAAATACACACACAGAATATTGCTCCCACGCAAGAAAGTGAACTATTTTTTAAAACTCGCGTTCTGTCGGCTCGATTCCGCTTCACCTGACCTGGCTTTTTACCGGATGAAGTCTTGGGACTCATTACTTTAAACTTTTTGTTAGCGGAAAAACATGTAGAGTGTCAACAAACAAATTGTGGACGGACAGGGGCGACGGCGTCATACGCCCACGTGAAAATATGGGCGTACAAAAACTCCAGCATCCTATGACATCGAGAGTTGATGATGGTCTTGTCATGTTCGTAAGTGTCTGGTTAATAATTTATATAACATTTGAAGCGGAAAGAAAGACCTGCAATAGGCATACCTAGTCCACGAATAATGCCTCCTGTTAGAACATGTATCTACATATAGATATGCATGTTTACAGACATGTATTATATATACATTTAGTTGTTGTTTTTTTCTTCTTTTTATCTTTTATTAGCCATTGTCATTATATTCGTTATGTATTTAAACATACATTATGCAAGAGGTAAATCTGCCTATTGTAGGTCTTTCTTTGGGCCTGAAATGTTATATAAACTATTAATTAGACATTAATTAACGTATCCAGACCATAATCAACTCTAGATGTCAACGCTAGCCTGCGATAATTGTTGGATTATGATCCAATTTTCGGCCTAACTTTCCTTCTCGATTTAACGATTAAATGGGTAATCGAGGCTATGATTTTTGTCGTACCGACTTTAGTAATGATGACCGAGGCTATGCGGAACTTTCGATCGCTTATTTCTCGGTTCATAGTTGATCAATTTGACTGAAATTTTCAGCAAATTGGCTTTACATTATCTAGTTTTTAACTATTATAGTGAGAACTGCCAACTCGTTATCTAATCTCCCATAATGTATCTTTAATGTTTTGTTTGTATTTGTATGTTGCCTCTAATGGGGTGTTTAAATACAGTACATTAAAGATACATTATGTAAGATTTAGATAACGAGCTAGCCATTCCTGCTATAATAGTTCGAAAATAGATAATGTAAAATAAATAATTTGAAAATTCCATCCAAATTACTCTATTGCAAGCGAAGATATTAGCCTTTGAAGGTTTGACAAGACTTGGGCAATAAGTTCAATCAACGTACTGGTTGTTCGAAGCTAGGTCTCGCTCCTCCATTTTTATCTTAAATCAAAATATGGCTGAACTGTCCTACTCTATTTAATATCGGAGAAATCCGATTCCAATTGAGAGTTGATTATGGCCTGGATAAGTTAAATGTCTAGTTAAACATACATTATGCAAGAGCTAAATCTGCCTATTTCAGGTCTTTCTTTAGGCCTGAAATGTTATCTAAATTATTAATTAGACATTAATTAACCTATCCAGGCCATAATCAACTCTAGATGGCAGCGCTAGCCTGCGATCTTTAGTGTATTGTAAGCCGATGTACTGCATAACTTTCCTTCTCGATTAAACGATTAAATGGATAATCGATTCGAGACTCCGCTGTTTATCGTACTGACTTTAGTAATGATGACCGAGGCTTATGGGAAGTTCAGTCGCTTAGTTCTCGGTTCATAGTGGATCAATTTGAATGAAATTTTCACCAAATTGCCTTTACATTATCCAGTTTTTAACTATTATAGTGAGAACTGCCAACTCGTTACCGAATCTCCCATAATGTGTCTTTAATAATTTAGAAAACATTTCAGGCCTAAAGAAAGACCTGCAATAGGTAGACACAGCTCTTGTATAATAAACTGTATGTTTAAAATCGTATCTTATTCTTATCCTGAATGTTTTCATATCCTGTAACTTCGGGCCTCCCAAATTGGGCCCCGCATTTTCTACAACCGGACCTGCGAGTGTCAAAGTCGATCATAATGTATGCTTGCCAATTTGCTCTCCGTAGTTTCTGTTCGTATGGCCCTGTACCATTTGATAAACTGCGAAACCTCTTAGTTGCATACAGAAGTCCATTTAGAAGCTCTGGAAACTGTCAATGTATCACTCTCCTGGTCATTGTACATACAACTCGCTGTATATTGCATCATTGTATTCACGTGCCCGTGGTCAAATAGTACTTTTCATACATTTTGACTTCACTTTTGGGTCTTAGATAGCCTTTTTTAGTACAACCAAAATAGCCAGAAGCAGTATCATCCACAGAATGAATGTGTACCAGCACTATTACATCAGATGTAAACCACCAGTTAACTTTTAGAAACATTTGCTTTTATTTCACTATGGTCGGATGGTGGGTTATTCCTTTGTAGGTAATTGGGGGGCCTTTACAAGACAGTTCCATACAGATCAGATTAAAAATTTTGTCGTTTGAGGGTTCACAAGGTTCTACAAACTGAAACAAGGGCCTCAACTCTGTAAATAGTCTACAGAAATTGTTGAAATTTGACAGGCTTTTTCGTTTTAGTAATATTAATAATGCATATAAATTTCATACAGATCGGATGATCACTTTTGTCATTCAAACGTTCACAAAGTAAAACAAGGGCCATAACTCTAGAAATTATTGACGGAAATTGCCGAAATTCAATGGACCGGCTTCACAAATTTAAATGATGCATATAAATTTCATACATATCGGATGATAACTTTCATCAATCGAGCATTAACAAGGCAGAACAAAGTGAAACAAGGTCTAGAAGTGATTATTGTAAATTGTTGAAATTCAACAGGCTTTGTGGTTTCACTAATTTAACTACTGCATCTAAATTTCACAAAGATCGGAAGATCTTTTGGCGTTAGAGCGTTCACAAGGTTCAATAAAGTGAAACGAGCCATAATTCTAGACGTAATAAACGGAAATTGCTGAAATTCAATAGGATTGTTCTTTTTACTAACTTAAATGGCACATATAAATTTCATACAGATCGGCCGATAACCTCAGAGGTTAGAGCGTTCACATAAAGCAACAAGGGCCATAACTCTAGAAGTAATAAACGGAAATTACTGAAATTCAATAGGATTGTTCTCTTTACTAATTTAAATGACGCATGTAAATTTCATGCAACAAAATGAAACAAGAAGTGATTGACGGAAATTGCTGAAATTCAATAGGCTTCTTCGTTTCACTAATTTAAATCATGCATATAAATTTCACAAAGATCGGGTGATAACTATTGGCGTTAGAGCGTTCACAATGTTCAATAAAATGAAACAAGGGCCATAACTCTAGACGTAATAACGGGAAATTGCTGAAATTCAATAGGCTTCTTCGTTTCACTAATTTAAATAATGCATATAAATTTCAGAAAGATCGGATGATAACTTTTAGCGTTAGAGCGTTCACAAGGTTCAATAAAGTGAAACAAGGGCCATAACTCTAGACGTAATGAACGGAAATTGCTGAAATTCAATAGGCTTCTTCGTTTCACTAATTTAAATAATGCATATTAATTTAAGAAAGATCGGAAGATAACTTTTGGCGTAATAGCGTTCAGAAGGTTCAACAAAGTGAAACAGGGGCCATAACTCTTAGACGTAATGAACAGAAGTTATTGAAATTAAATAGGCGTCTTCATCTCACTAATTTAAACCACATATATCAATTTTAAAACAATCGGATAATAACTTTTGGAGTTAGAGCGTTCACAAGAAACTGTGGAGGACGTATAAAAATTGTCGACCATAAAAAAAATAAATATATATATTGTTTGTCAATTTTACAGCACACCTGAAAACACTTGCTCTGAGCTACGGGGAAGTCATTAAGTTCATAGAAGTGAGTATTGATACACCCCTGAAGACATCATCGTTGATGTCATTATTGAGATAGGCCATAATAAACAACCCTTCCCGATCATTTACTTGAGATTTCCAGCCTGTTGAACAAGGTACCCTCCTGTAATCATGGAAGGGGTGAATGCGACCGAAATGCATAAAAGTATGACCAATGTGTATTGGAAGGAAGCCCCTCAATAATCTACTGTTGCAAAATGGTCACCTGAGTTTAAGTGGCGGTCGCAGCTCCTTGGACGATGACCTACGTAGTATGGCAGCCCAGGCCCTCGAACTCCAACGAAGGAGATACCAATGTTCACCTTTATAGCAAGTTGCGAGTATTTCCTTGAATAATAAAAGTGGACGTGTGTCAGTCAGCATATATCAGGGGCCTGACCACATTAGCCCCCTTAAACTGGCCCTTAAAAACATGATGTATGAGGTGTTTTAATTATGGAAACAGTAATGACAGACAATATTGGGGGTAACACCACCCTGACAGACATACCCTAAAGGGGAGTCTCTATGGGTCTAGATCCAATATTGGAGATACCAATTAAAAATTTGTCAGATTAAGGGTCATTTGATAGTAAATCATCTACTATGAACGACAGACATTTTAAACAGTGCTTGCCCCCTGTCAGGCGCCCTCTAGTGGGTAATATTTATGTTTGTGCCAGACTCAATGTTTGAGATACCACAACAAATTGATTTCTATATTACCTTAGTGTACTTTGAATAAGTTACAGTAGTTGACAGATATTTTAAATGGTGCTTACCCCCTGACAGACGCCCAGGCAAGAAATCGAAAACTAGGCGAAGGAAAACATACAAAAAACACACATTAATCGGGATTAAATAAATCCCCTCAAAGATTTGGGAGAAAATGTCCCGAGTCCCTTTTTAATTTTGGCTTATATTTTTGAATTTCTAGCGCTTCTCGTAGAATTCTATTTTTCCATGTTGACAAGTTTCTGGCTAGTATGTCTGTATTCTCCCATTTTATTTTATGCTTTGGGTTTTGGTAGATGTGTTCTTCTTCTTCTTCTGGGGTTTTACGTCAACTTCCACCTAAGGGATAGATGTGTTCTGCTATTGCTGATTTATTATTTTCTTGTTTTATAACTGCCGTGTGATGTTCTTTTGTTCCTACTGATTTCTTGCCTGTGCGGTTAACCCTTTTCATCTTGTAGTTATGGTTTCACCTGCTAATTGGTGTTCAATTGTTATCTATATATACTATTCAAAAAAAGTAGGGGATATTTGATTTTGGGGGCATAATACTAAAATATGCAAATGACTACGAAAAAAGTCACTATAGAACCTAACAGAAGAAACATTTCCAGTTACATGTGACGCCCAAACGCACCAATAGCTACCGCATGGAATGCAGGTGATGCTTGGGATCATCATGGGGGTCCAACCCAAGATTTGCACGACTCTGACTTTGAATGTTACAGTCATTGTGGCATTGAATTCAAGGGTGGAAACATCAGTTTAATTGTTTTAGTGACCAGAAAACAAATTTTGATATGCGTCGGCTTACCCAAAATGAAAGGTTACGTGCCCTTGGCATGCTACAGATCGGCACAACACAGGCGGTTGTGGCGCGGACGATGAATGTTTCTCAGTCTGTCATAAGCAGGCTATGGTCCAGATACCGTGATACACAATCTGTACAGGACAGACCACGCTCAGGTCGACCAAGGGCGACAACTCAAGCCCAGGATCGATTTATCCGTACCTTGGCCTTGAGAAATCGTGTCATCACAGCAAATCAGATCAGCGCTCGTCTTCAAACAGACACTGGTGTGAGAGTGAGTGGCCAGACGATTCGGAATCGACTGCATAGGGGTCACCTTCGCGCCCGACGTCCTCGCGTGATCCCTTGTTTGAGAGATCATCACATTCAGGCAAGACGTCGTTGGTGTAGGGATCGTCAACACTGGGATAATCGACGCTGAAGCAATGTGATGTTTTCAGATGAGTCAAGGTTCACTGTTGATTTTTTGGACAGACGTAGGAGGGTGGCAGTCCATGTTGTGCCGTTCGCACGACGTCATGGCCGCCGTTTCATCTTCCAGGATGACAACGCAAGATGTCACAGGGCCAGGATCGTTACAGGTTACCTCCAACAACAGAACATCACCACATTACCTTGGCCAGCACTGAGTCCCGACCTCTCCCCCATCGAGCATGTCTGGGACATGCTTGGACAGAGGTTACGTCAACGTTAACAACGTCCTGCCAATGTCCAAGAACTTGCTGCTGCGTTGCAACAGGAATGGGACAATCTGGACCAAAATGACCTTAGACGTCTCATTAGGAGTATGCCACGTCGGATCAATGCTTGTTTGGCAAACAGAGGAGGATTTACCCGTTACTGACTTGGTTGTGATGCTGTGGTAACTTTGCTGTTTGACCCCGGGTATCATTTTACCCTTATAATGGTCAGTCTGTGCCTTACTTAGTCTAACGATCATTTGGAATAAATCGATGAATGTGAACTTCATTTCATTTTGTCATTTGTTTCTTCGTCAGTTTCATTAGGTGACTTTAATAACACTTAAAAATCAAATATCCCCTACTTTTTTTGAATAGTATATTACTATCTCTCATCTCGTTAATATCTTATAATTATTAGTTTGATCTGCTAAATTCAAATAATTACTAAAATTATCAATACATTATGGTTTCTTTCCCCTAGTTTTCGATTTCTTGCCTGTGCGGTTAACCCTTTTCATCTTGTAGTTATGGTTTTACCTGCTAATTAAGAGTTTAATTGTTATCTATATTGCTATCTCTCATCTCGTTAATCTCTTATAATTATTAGTTTGGTCTGCTAAACTCAAATAATTTCTAATTGTTATCAATACATTACAATCGTTCAATTTGTTAATCCTTTGTAATTGTTTATCCATATTATTACTTCTCTCATCTTGTTAATTCTTAATTAATGATTAATCTGTTACATGGTTTCCAATTGTTAACTATATTGCACCACATTTTTGTTATAAATCATTATTTGCTTGATAACGATATCTGTATGTGTATCGAAACGTAGCATGTTAATAAATTCAGAAGTAGTATATGCATATAAGTGTTTTTAATTCTACACTGGTATTCTGTAGGACTTTTTGCTAAGGGAGGGATAGGCAGTCTTTTTTCAAATCAACAACCAGTGGTGGGTCGTATATTTCATATTAAGACGGAAGATGCCATATGGGGGCTACCATGGACTACATAAATAACCCTAGGTGTGCGATAGCTTTTAAAGTAAAAGGGGCCTTTCAAATGTTTCCATTACGGGAGACATCACATATACATGTATGCCTAATTTAGCTAATCAGCTTGTTTCATCATGAGCCCTTGGAATGTGCGCTATGGCGAATTGCTTAAGAGATCACGTGGGAAAATGGCGGCAGAGGATTGGTTGAAAATGTCAACATAAGTTGCCCCAATGAAAATGGCAGCCATGGTTGTGAATATTTGTACACTCTAGTGAATTAAAAGGAATACTCATTCACCTATTTCAACGTTGATATATTTGTCTAAAGAATGAGACCATAACAGGTACGTTACTGGGCCTTATTCAGCGCATTTGTTTGCTGGTGTGCATCTAACTGAATGAAACGATTAATTGTGGTAGTCCTATCTGTCAGTTATCGCGTGCCAGCATATTCAACAGTAAAAAAAGGAGTAACTTCCGAATGTATATCGGAAGAATAAATGGTCTATTACTCAGCCTTGAAACTACATTAATTATCTGTTTTGGTACACAGGGCGAGGGGGAATGATTTCACCCGAAATGCATTCTGAATAATTAGTATTAGGCATACTTTCACTGCTGTAGTACTAGTAGTTCATAGTACCGCCGATGCTGGTTTTGTATTAAACTGCTAAACTAGCTAAGCGCTAGGGTCTAGCCATGATTTGTAGGTCTACTGTAGACAGTATATTAAAATACATTGTTACCTACCGGTATATCTTCGGGTGAATAAATAGACGTGAATTTGCTATGCATTAATTAATCTTGAAATTAATTGCTTCCAAATTATGACCAGATAAGCTTCAGACTCGTACATGTAGTTCATAAATACCGGTAGTCCGGACTATATAATGACTTTTGTTGACATAATACATACCACTTTTTTAAAGCAAATATTTTTTTTCAAATACGAATAATGACTATTGCTTACTTCAAACAAGTATTTGTTTTAGAGACTAAAAATACAGTTTTTCCGGTGATGATGAAAATCTTAATTACTTGTTGTATGAAATCGTAAATGGCATTTTAGGTATCACACAGTGAAAATTTTATGAAAATCGAATAATAATTGACACTTCTATGGACCCCAAACCATGAAAAGTGGCCTGTTGAAAATCGTCTATTTCTCCGCAACTGAACAAATTAGAAACCATTTTATCTACATATGATTGTATGGGTTCATTCTATTAGTTGATTGGAATCAAATATATCAAACTTTTAAACAAATACGACTCATTTGAATAAATTATTTGTTTCTAATGCTATAAATACAGTTTTTGGCCAAATTATGCCATTTCCGGTGACATTAAAAATGTTAAATTGGTTTGACCTTGTCAAAATGGACATTAGGCCTATGCATCAAATGGTGTCACTTTTATGAAAATCCACTAATAATTGACTCTTTTATTTTACAGGCAAAATAGCATAAAATGTGACTCATGCAAAATTGCCCATTTCTCAAAAACTGCTGAGATTACAAGCTAATTTTCACATACATTCTCTTCGTATGGATTATTGCTACACATGTATGAAAGTTGCGAAGAAATATTTTAAAATATGAAAAGCCTGAATGGGTTGTGAATAGCTCATTTTTTCACCCGTTTTCACCTTTAAATCGGAATGACCCGAAAATGAAAGCGAAATTAAAAAAACTGAGTCCGATCTTTTCTGTGCCTTTAACAGGACACACACTTTCAAATCATACCAGATTTGAAAAAAAAATATATTTGCTTTCAAAAGTGGTACTGAACTGTCAAAATTGTATTTTTTTCTAAATTTACGTCACTTCCGTTACCGAAATGTAACTTTACCGGTAACAAAAAAAAATGACATTGTGTATGGCTAAATTTTTAAAAAGGTCATCTCAAGGTCATGTGGGCGACAAGGTCAATTTCAAGGTCAAAGTAAAGTTTTTTTTGGTAAAAACATGTTACAAAAGATTAGTTTTCTAAAGGTGTGGTTCAATATCCCATACGTTTCTCCTTAAAAAATAATATTTTTATATTTTAGGTGTAATTTTAGTGTTTTGTTTTTTTTATAAACGTGGGGCATCAGCCATTATGGGGCTACAAAGAGTGTTAAAATGGACACAAAAATTATTTTTGAAATTGAAATTCATCACCCAATAATACATTCTACAGTAGATATCGCTTGTGTGATATATTTTATAATCTACTGCGATTGAAAAGGAACTACCTTTTTTTATTTTCAAAGAACAGTTCATTTCTTATTAAAAGTAACTTTTTTTATTATTAAAAATGAACTATTGTTATTCAATTGACCTTGATGGAAACACTGGGTCAATATAAAGGACTTTGCAATGGTTGACTTGCTGTCAAAAAATGATGTATCACTACGCCGTTATGTTCAGTAAAAGTGAAATCTACAGCACAGAATTATATTTATCTATTTGTGCATGTAAGAAGGGATTGGTTGTTAAATAAAATCTCCTACTGGTCTTTTTTGGTATAAAAAAAAAACTGGTAGGAGATTCTCTATATATCCAAAAGCCTTTACTCTCCCATGAATGTTTTTGTATTTTAGAGACATTATGTAGGTAGTCTTGCAATATCACAAAAGAAAGTAAAGGTTTTTTTGGTAAAAACATGTTACAAAAGATTAGTTTTTTAAAGGTGTGGTTCAATATCCCATACGTTTCTCCTTAAAAAATAATATTTTTATGTTTTAGGTGTAATTTTAGTGTTTTGTTTTTTTTATAAACGTATGGCATCAGCCATTATGGGGCTACAAAGAGTGTTAAAATGGACACAAAAATTATTTTTGAAATTGAAATTTATCACCCAATAATACATTCTACAGTAGATATCGCTTGTGTGATATATTTTATAATCTACTGCGATTGAAAAGGAACTACTTTTTTTTATTTTCAAAGAACTGTTCATTTCTTATTAAAAGTAACTTTTTTGTCCCCCGCCTTTCGAAGAAAGCAGGGGACTATTAAAATGGGTTCGTCCGTCTGTCTGTCTGTCCGTCACACTTTTTGGGACACAATAACTCTCCTTCTAATTGACCTAGAATGTTCAAACTTGGTGTAGGTGTTTATTAGGTCAATGCCTTGATGGAGTTCGAAGATGAGCATTTTCGGCTTAGGGTAAGCAGAGATAAGCAATTTGATTGGTTGATGCTTTGGGACACGATAACTTTAGTTCTAATTAAGTGAGAGAGATGAAACTTGGTGTATAGTTTCATTACATCAATACCTTGACTAAGTTCGATAATGAGCATTTTCTGCTCAGGGTAAGCAGAGCGATAAGCAATTTGATTGGCCGAGACTTTGGAACACAATAACCCTCCTTCTAATTGAGCTAGAATGTAGGTGTTTATTAGGTCAATGCCTTGATGGAGTGTGAAGATCAGTATTTTCTGCTTAGGTTAAGCAGAGATAAGCAATTTGATTGATTGATGCTTTGGAACGCGATAAATTGGTGTATAGTTTCATTACATCAATACCTTGACTAAGTTCGATGATGAAAATTTTCTGTTTAGGCTAACGAGCAATAAGCATTTTGATTGGTCAAACTCTTCTTCTAATTGAGGTAGAATGTTTAAACTTGATGTAGATGTTCGTCTTGACTGAGTTCAACAACTCTTCTTCTAATTGAGGTAGAATGTTTAAACTTGATGTAGATGTTCGTCTTGACTGAGTTCAATGATTAACATATCGAGCTAAAGCTAAGCAGAGATAAGCAATTTCCTGCTTTGGGACAAGATAACTTTGATTCTATCTGATAGAGAGTGATGAAACTTAGTGTATAGTTGATAATCAGTTTGATTGCTTGATACTTTGGAAAAAAATAGATGTGTCATCTATTTATTTGGGGATTTCGGCAGGGGACATCAGCCTCACTGTTGGCTTGTTATTATTAAAAATGATCTATTGTTATTCAATTGACCTTGATGGAAACACTGGGTCAATATAAAGGACTTTGCAATGGTTGACTTACTGTCAAAACATGATGTATCACTACGCTGTTACAGTTCCTCCCAAATTTTTGGGACCGAAATCACCGCGACGCGGTGAAAAAAAACTTCGGAATTCTCTTAGATTTCACGGTGAAATTTCGCTTGATTCCGCAGCGATTTTTCTCTAAGATTCGCTAGGAATTCACCGTGTTTCTCTAGGAATTCGCCGTGTTTCTCTAGGAATTCTGACACCGTGTTTCGATAAGAATACATCATGTTTTGCCGTGCTTCCCGCAAGAAATTCGAGAGCCTACCTTAAGCTAGGGTCGAACTAATATTGTCTATAATAAATTAAAGGAGTTGTAATATAGTAATGCTCCCAGGAAACGTGTACATGTATAATGTACAGGCAGGTTTGAATAACAAATGAGTTAGGTAATCTCGGGAAGACATTTACCGGCATTCTGTATCGGTTAGGATTTTTTCTCCAACGCACTTTATACATACATAACGCCGGCCAAAATGTATGCAAACTATGAACAACTTACAATTTTTTAAACATATCAATTCATCTTCGTTTATAACTTAGATGTAATCCGTCAATTTGGGGCTGCTATCAAATCCAAACTTAAAATTATATACGATGAGCTTTTACACATTACTTTATTACTCGCAGCTTCGGTTAATCTAAATCAATCATTCATACAGCACGTACAGTAAATCACTCAGCGGGTCGCTTAACGGTATGTTACGTGGTCAGAAACGCGCTAAACGATTGGAACTACATGTATATTCTTACGCTGTTTTACTCGGCGAATAATATCCGCTGTGACAATATACATCTACTTTATGTCACCCAATTCATTTCGGTGGGAGCAGATATTGAATAAAGCCATTTCACACACACATACGTGTACATTACATGCGCCTCATATATTTATACAATATCCACGAGTGTGTTAATTCTCGTCTTCACCCCGTTATAGTTTACTTATTTTGAGTACACTTTCTGAATGATTCCATTCTTTTGTACGTCCAACTTGTCGATTTCCTACTACATATACATGTACCCTGCAGTCCATGCGAAATGATATTTTTTTTACTGGACATTTGGGCAGGTATTAATCCAACTATTGCTGGACCGAATGAGATTTTACTGGTCCAAAAAAGTTCATACCAAAAATATGCATAAAATAAGTAATAATGGCCTAAAACTCGAAAAACAACAAACAGTATTTTCGTTCTATTGTTACTTAATATTATCTAT
The DNA here is from genome assembly GCF_932274485.2 of Patella vulgata. NCBI lineage: Eukaryota > Metazoa > Mollusca > Gastropoda > Patellidae > Patella > Patella vulgata. The sequence goes on from NC_065883.2 coordinate 36,691,786, forward strand.
GATACACGTAAATCATTATTATTTTCTATCAACAATAGCTTGGACTTATAATTAAATTTTTATCGCGCCAATATTTACAATCGTTTTTCTGTTCTATAAATAGACCGCGTAAAGAAAATATAATCCCTTAGATGACAATCGAGTCTACCTGAAGCCAGTGTTATTAATACAATATTAGTCTGGATTAACCTAGCCTACTACTTACTAGACTAGCTCGATATACGGTACTACGTACTCGAGATAAGATTTTGTTTACATTTTAAACAATAGTGAAATTAACACAGTAAATTAAGCGAGAATTCAACAGTCCGTGCACGAAGTGCCGTCAGTCAGTGCCAATACGGCGATGATTTAATATTTGTAAGTTGAGTGTCCGTTAACCCGTCCACAAGCAAACCCGTCCACGGTTAAGGTAATACCGGTACTTGACTTGTATATTATTTAATTGATTAGAATAGATCAATTTTACTCATTGGTTGTTTATATTGTTTTATTTACCTAATAATCAACTAGCTTGGCTCGCCATCCCGACAGCGGTTAGTTCGAGTTCAAATTCTTTATTCCTTTAAGCCAAAGACTCATCAGGTATAACATATAGTACAAACAAATAAATAAATACAATATGTACAAAAACAATATAGTTCACCGATGTTTTTGTAATAAAGAACAATAGTATTGTTTGTTGATTAGCATTATGATTTTAGACAAAATGGTAAGTTCACCAATGTTTTTGTAATAAAGTAGACCCGTATTGTTTGTTAATTGACTTTATCCAATGATTTAACAAATTGGCGATGGTTAATATTGGCTCAAAAATAATTCCTTAAATTGCGCCGGAGCCCCTTTTAGATTAATTGAATTCGCATAAAAACAACAAAGAGTGGCTACATGCGATTTTATTCTTTGATACACGGGACATTTACAGTTGACAGTTACCATTGGTTTGGGGTTCATGAAGAATAGGCTTTTCTATCAAGCCTACCGTTATTCTTTTCTAAAATAAAATGAGTGCCTTGGATTTTTGTGTGGATTTGATAGCGGTTATACTTTACTAATATTCTCTGACATCGGAGACTTGTGTCGCGTTCATTTCATTTTCGCGGTAAGTACGAGCTTCTTATGTCTGATTTGAAAGCGCTTTCGACTCCCGTTGCAAGTTCTATTTATCACTTTTGTGACTTCGCAGTGTTCCCCCTCCCACCCATATTATTTTAATACGTCATAATACATTATTATCATATACCGGTGACAGTCAAGATTTGCTAAATACTTTTCGCCAAGTAGTTGTTGTTGTTCTTAGCGTTTAACGTCCGCTTCCACCGAAGGTGATATCGCAGACAAGTTCATTTTAATGATCTTAGCGCACGCGCAGGGGTCTTTGCTGTGGGAGGAAACCGGAGTACCCGGAGTAAACCCACGAGGTTGAGAAGGCGCCCCTATCTCCAAGCCACATACGCTCACACCTGGGATCGAAACCACAGCCGCAAGCCAGAGGTGACCGGCCAACTAGAGGTCGAAGCGTGACACTCTAGACCACTAAATTAAATAAATTACATTTTTCGTCAACATGCTTACATCGGGATGATATCGGCACTCAAGCGATTCACCGTGAAACACCATAATTCACCGCGAAACACCCTATTTCGCGGTGATTTGGCTAGCTGCCGTTTCACTAGCGATTCTCCAAGATTCCAACGTGAAATAGAGTGTTTTTCAGCGGTGTTCGGCGATTATAGTCCCAAACTCCAGCACTGTAGTGTATGTTCAGTAAAAGCGAAATCTACAGCAAAGAATTATATTTATCTATTTGTGCATGTAAGAAGGGATTGGGTGATCAATAAAATCTCCTACTGGTCTTTTCTGATATCAAAAAATATCAACACTCGTTGATAAAGTAAAAAAAAACTCGGCAGAGCCTCGTTTTTTGTTACTTTATCAACTTGTGTTGATATTTTTTGATATCAAAAAAGACTGGTAGGAGATCCTCTATATATATCCAAAAGCCTTTACTCTCCCATGAAGGTTTTTGTATTTTAGAGACATTATGTAGGTAGTCTTGCAATATCACAAAAGAAAATTATGGGATACCCAAGGCTTTTGGAGAAAATGACCATTGAAAAAGCTTGAAAATTCATTTTCGTGCACTTTTGAGCCACGACACTTTGGTAAGCCAAAGGTATCCCACAGGTTTTTCACTAATTTTCATCTCTACTCATAGGCTCAGTTAACAAGAACCACCCAAATAAGCTATGGGTAACCATGTACTTTGTTGTAATTTTTTCAGTGGAGGTACATGTACATGTACATGTAGTATGCCGTCACCCCTGTCTGTGTGTGTGTGTATGTACATTTATGTCTGTCTGTGGGTCGCCTACAGGGTGCAATTCTTACTTGATTTTCTTCAAACTTTGTATTCTTATTCCTTTACCCTAAGAATGATCCCTATTGTTTTTGGTTTATGCCCTAACCCCAGGGGCAGAGCCAGGCCCATTTTTTGTATTTGTTTGTTTGTCGTCTACAGACCGCATTTCTTAACGCATCATTTTGAAACTTTGCATATTTATTCTTTGTACCCTAAGGAACATCCATATTGTTTGGGGTGCATGCCCAACCCCCAGGGGTAGAACCACGCCCATTTTCTTTTTGTGTGTTTGTGTGTCATCTGCAGGCCACAATTCTTAAGGGATCATCTTGAATCTTTATATACTTATTCCTTATACCCTAAGGATGATCCCTATTGTTTTTGGTGCATGCCAGATCCCCAGGGGCAGAGCCACGCCCATTTCTTGTATGTGTTTTGTTTTTTGTCGTCTACAGACCGCATTTCCTAACGTATCATCTCGAAACTTTGCATACTTATTTTTTGTACCCCAAGAAACATCCCTATCATTTGGGATGCATGCCCAACCCCCAGGGGCAGAGCCACGCCCATTTTGTGTGTCTTTGTGTCGCCTACAGGCCACAATTCTTAATCGATCGTCTTGAAAAAATTCCATATGAATTCCTTATACCCTAAAGATGATCCCTGTTGTTTTTGGTGCATGCCCGACCCCCAGTGGCAGAGCCACTCCCATTTCTTGTATTTATTTGTTTGTCATCTATAGACTGCATTTCTTAACTAGTGTTGAAAATCGGATCGAGATTTGTGATCCGAATACTTTTGTTGGCTATCCGAATACTATTCGGATAATTTGGAGACGTGAAATTCTTGAACACAATTACATCAAAAGTTCATATACCGGTACTCATATTTTTGTACTTGTTTCAATGTTTATGAGTGTCTGTATGCCGAGTATGAAATCATACTTTTGATTTGCAAATTGTTTGAGCCGCAAAGAAAAAAACGTGCCTACCTTTAGCCGTAATTATTAAGACTATCTATGACACCGGTCTGACATCCCAAAAAATCAATGAGGTGAAGGAATTTGTATAGTATAACTACTCCTGTTATCTGCACCCTCCCACTTATCATTTTGCTCAATCAACACGAATGAAAAAAGTAAAATAAAACCATGTTCCATTTATTCTGGCAAGGTCATTTGCCTCATTCTGATAATCTACTACTATTGAACCAATCAGTGAGTGGGAATATACGTGACCTAGGTCGTTATGAATAAATTTCATTGTGGGAAGTCAAAACACGGTCTAAACTCGTATGCCGTAAACTAGCGCAGGGAATGAATGAATATTTTTTTTATTTAGACCACTGTTTTCGTTGTACTGCATTATTAATTTTATTAGTTACTATCACTAAATAATACGCATAATGTTGACATTTATGCTCATGGAGCTGCGTACGTGATCAATTGCATTGGGGAAAATTTCAAAGTGATCAGACGTAAAAATGGCTAAATATAGAGCATACGGAATGTCAGAATATATTGTAACGAATAGTAAACGGATAGTAAAATGATTCGGATAACCCTTATTTTGTATCCGTTAACGGATATCCGCTTGGTACTTGGCATATGTATTCCTTATTGCCTAAGGGCATCAACTATTGATTTTGGTGACCCTCAGGGCAGAACCACGCCCAAATTTTGCCTTTAGCGCCCAAAGGCCACAATTCTGAATGGATTATCTTGGAGCTTGCCTTATACCCTAAGGATGGCAACTATTGATGTTGTCATTTCAGTAACAGGATGGTACCTATTTATATTGTTTCCATATCCAACCCCCACGGGCAGAGTCACACCCATTTTTTGTATTTATCGTCTACAGGCTGCATTCTGAATGGATCATCTTGGAACTTTGCACATTTTTATACGCCCACATGAACGTACATGTATATTGTCATCGCCCCTGTCCGTCCTCCGTCCACAATTTGTTTGTGGACACTCTACAGGTCACAATTCTTATCCGATTTTGACGAAACTTGAAATATAGGTTTATCTCCAAAAGATCTCGACTGCTTTCAATATTGGCATGTATCGGATCGAAACTTCATGAATTATGACCCCTGTTTGTACGAAAAATCACGTTTTTAGCTTGTGGACCATATAGAGGTCAGAATTTTTATCCGATTTTGTTGAAACTTGAAATGTAAGTTTATAGCCCAAAAATCTCGGTTCCTTTTGATATTCGCGCATATCGGACCGTAACTTCCTGAATTATGTCCCCAGATTGTACGAAAAATCGCGTTTTTAGCTTGTGGACCCTATAGAGGTCACAATTTTTATCTGATTTTGTTGAAACTTGAAATGTAAGTTTATAACCCAAAGATCTCGGTTCCTTTCGATATTTGCGCATATTGAAGGGTAACTTCCTGAATTATGGCCCCTGATTGTACGAAAAATCGCGTTTTTAGCTTGTAGACCCTATAGAGGTCATAATTTTTATCCGATTTAAAAAAACGTATTATTATATCACCGTTCCACACTAAGGACGGCTGAGTTCGAATTTAGTAAAAATCGGCCCAAAATTGACAGACAAAATAGCCGCCATTCATTCCCAAATAGTTTAAAAATATGGTATATCAAGGTTGTGGACCCTATAGAGGTCACAATTTTTATCCGATTTTGTTGAAACTTGAAATGTAAGTTTATAACCCAAAGATCTCGGTTGCTTTCGATATTTGCGTACATCGGACCGTAACTTCCTGAATTATGGCCCCTGATTGTACGAAAAATCGCGTTTTTAGCTTGTGGACCCTATAGAGGTCATAATTTTTATCCGATTTAACACCCCAAGGACGGCTGAGTTCGAATTTTGTGAAAATCGGCCCAAAAGTGACAGACAAAATGGCCGCCATTCGTTCTCAAATAGCGTAAAAATATGGTATATCAAGGTTGTGGACCCTATAGAGGTCACAATTTTAATCCAGTTTTGTTGAAACTTGAAATGTAAGTTTATAACCCAAAGATCTCGGTTCCTTTCGATATTCGCGTCGATCGGACTGTAACTACCTGAATTATGGCCCCTGATTGTACGAAAAGTCACGTTTCTGGTTTGTGGTCCCTCCAGAGGTCACAATTTTTATCCAATTCAAAAAAATGTTTTAATATATCACCGTTACACCGTAATAAAGGTTGAGTTCGAATTTCGTGAAAATCGGACCAAAACTGACGGACAAAATGGCCGCCGTTCATTCTCAAATAGCGTAATTGTAATTTCCTGAATTATGGCCCAAGTTTTGACTGTAGAAAAAATCACTTTCTTTTTTTCCTTTTCTCTATCCATCTCTCGAAAATGTGGGCGTATCCTGCCTGGCAGCCGCTGGTTTGCTTATACTGTAAAGACAGCAACTATTTATGTTGATGCTTGCCTCGACCTCCTGGGGCAGTGTCACACCCACTTTTTTGTTAGTATTTTGTCTGTAAATTTGGCAAAACAAACCCAACGCCTAGCCTTCTTTGCCTCTGATCATATTACAGCCATTTCATATTTCATTCTCTTCATTTTAAAAAGTACCATATCAATCAAAGCTGGAATGTTGACTTATATTGCAGCGTTAGCGATGCTCTCGTTTTTATTTGTCCCCCGCCTTTTGAAGAAAGCAACAGACTATTAAAATGGGTTCGTCCGTCTGTCTGTCTGTCTGTCTGTCCTTCATACTTTTTGGGACACAATAACTCTCTTTCTAATTGAGCTAGAATGTTCAAACTTGGTGTAGGTGTTTATTAGATCAATACCTTGATGGAGTTCGAAGATGATCATTTTCTGCTTAGGGTAAGCAGAGATAAGGAATTTGATTGGTTGATGCTTTGGGACACGATAATTACGTGAGAGTGATGAAACTTGGTGTACAGTTTCATTACATCAATACCTTGACTATGTTCGATAATGAGCATTTTCTGCTCAGGGTAAGCAGAGCGATAAGCAATTTGATTGGCCGGGACTTTGGAACACAATAACTCTCCTTCTAATTGAGCTAGAATGTTCAAACTTGGTGTAGGAGTTTATTAGGTCAATGCCTTGATGGAGTTCGAAGATGAGCATCTTCTGCTTTGGTTAACCAGAGATAAGCAATTTGATTGGTTGATGCTTTGGGATACGATAACTGTAGTTCCAATTAAGTGAGAGTGATGAAACTTAGTATATAGTTTCATTACATCAATACCTTGACTAAGTTCGATAATGATCATTTTCTGCTCAGGGTAAGCAGAGCGATAAGCAATTTTATTGGTCGAGACTTTGGAACACGATACCTCTTTTTCTAATTGAGGTAGAATGTACAAACTTGGTGTAGGCGTTCATTAGGTGAATGCCTTGATGGAGTTCGATGATGAACATTGTCTTCTTACAGTAAGAAGAGATAAGCAATCTGATTGGTTGATGCTTTTGGGCACAATAACTTTGGTTATAATGAAGTGAAAGCGATGAAACTCTGAATATAGATTCATTATATCATTACCTTGACTAAGTTCGATGGTGTGAATTTTCTGCTTAGTCTGCTTTTGTGCCTGACAAAGCCTTGATCCGTGCCTGACATTGTCTGTGACACGTGCCTTATTTCCAGGCTTTGTGATAAGCAGTTTGATTGGTCAAGACTTTGGAACACGACAAATCTGCTTTTAATTAAGCTAGAATATTTAAACTTGTTGTAGATGTTCATTAGGTGAATGTCTTGACTAATTCTATCTGATAGAGTGATGAAACTTTATTAGTGTATAGTTTGATTGCTTGATACTTATGAAAAAAATAGATGTGCGATTAATTAATATGTGTCATCTATTTATTTTGGGATTTTGGCGGGGGACATCAGCCTCACTGTTGGCTTGTTATATACACATTTTGAAAATTATGTCGTTTTTATTGAAGGCTATATCATAATTGTACGGAATTTTATTTTAAAGCAATTTCAATTATGGTTGTCACGTGACAATTGTGCTGCATGTCTATCATCGACGAATGAATAAAAACTTTTGCAAGTTACGTGATAAACAAAAAACTACAGATTGTGTTATGAAGAAATGTCATGGTGCCTGATCAGTCGATCACGAATGTTTAATCAAATAAACGAAGATAGTAATTTATTCAGGAGTATTACTGACGTGAACTTGAAAGCTGGTACGTGAATTAAATAAGAATAATTTTCAAAATTCCTAATTTTCGTTATTTTTGTGGTAATCACATACATCAGAATACGACATTCTCCATAACAAATTACCAAGAATTATTTTTGTGGAATTCTCGTTATATTAAAGGTAATAGAAGCTTATAATTAACTCATTTCCTACTGGGACCTCATGTGACCCAATTCTGGCCGGTTCGTTTCAAAATGGATTAAGAACCCTGGTCAAGAGTCTGAGTACTCTGCGCATGTCCGATAGATGACTCAAAATGATTCTTGACACATATTTTCTGTGAATTCCGATTCATACGACGGACTACATTATTATACAGTACTATCTCCTTTCAAATTAGTTCTATCAGACTGGAAACGATATTCGCGTTTCATGTCCCTCACAACCCCTGAAATGACACACCACTGTACTGTACGTTTTTTTTGTGTAAACAATATTTTATTTCAGAAATTTATGAAAAGGGATCAGGGAACAGGCAAAGCCTATATCACCCCTATATCACCGCCATATTGGACCAACTGTTTGTTAGATGAATCGGAAACTGTCCAAAATGAATCTTGTGACCAACAAAACCAAAAAGTGATATAGTACATGGGTCATTTCTCCCACAGTATTTGTCGAGCTCAATTTCAGGCCATTTTTGGCTGCCATCTTGGATTTTTGGCTCTCCTGAATTTAGCCCATATTTTTTAGAGGTAGGAAACTACAAATATCTTCACTAAAGGCCCCTTCTATCAGAAACCATTGTCAAACTTTAATTTGTTCCCCGAGAAATGGTCATGGATTTAGGCAGTGTTTCTGCTAGCTTAAAAAAATTACCGGTACATCGTAGAGGTAAATGTATTCAAATAAATAAACCCTTCATTGAAACATGTTGTGAGAATTCGAACACATTGTAAAAATAAGCCAGGCTGATCTCGTCGTGGATTGTATTGTGAATCTCGAGAATTGCGCGTCTTTGATTGACGCTCCATATGAATTCCAGGTAGATATTAAAATAATAATTGGATCATAGATGTGATGGTTTCACAGACCAGTTGTTAGTTCAATTTAAATCTTCATTGAATATAATCCACTGATAGAACACCGAATCTGAGAAACAGTCATTAATAACATATTTTTCGGATAAAATCTCGGAATACCGATGACACGTGACATCGCTGAAATTAGGTCAATGAATCGGCGAAGTTAGCTTTAGTTTTAAATACTGTTTAACGTTATGATTTTTTACTTTATACTACATGCTGACAGAAGCTTTGTTTTATAAATGTTGTCGATATTATTAAAGGCTATGACATAGTCAAAAAAAAAAATGATTTTAAAGAAATTTCAGTTGTGGTTGTCACGTGATCATTGTGTCGTTTGTCTATCTTGTCGAATGAATAAAAACTAAGAGGTGACAGCAGAAAACTAGGGTGCTATGATAAACGATTACGCAGAGACGTATATTAAGTTTTGCCGATGGAAACCCATTTTTCTCTGCTGGAACTACCAAAGATATAACGATATTTCTTTTGCGTTTGATACATGTATCACCACCTCCGTTAAAGGACGAAATATTCGTCTACTTTGGCGCCATTTTGTGAAGATCATGCAGACATTGAGCAGCGATCTTCAAGACGGAAGAAATCATCATACCGATGTTACTATAAATAGCACCACTTTTCGACACCCACGGTCAGCACAAGATTTTTGACAAGAGTTATGAATGGAAAGATAAAGTTCCATTAATGAGTTAATTTTGTTGATGTTTACGATTTTCCGTATCATTGTTTACCGGTCCCATGGACCGCCGGGAAGATAATTTACCGGTACACGTTAAAATTTACCGGTATAAAACCGGAAAATACCAGTTATCGGAAACTCTGCTAGGGGTTGGATTGGCTGTTAAAATGGCCAATTTTAAAGGCTTTTAAGCGCTTTATGTCTATAGAGAAATAGGACTTATAAGTGAAGTTATTGATCTAATTGACTTGGAATTTGAATCTGAAATATGATGTCTATTTTAAATGCTTTCAAAAAATAAAATATTCTTTGGGTTGAAATCCAAAAATTCATTCCTGTCTACATAGGTGTGCCAAAAATGTCATTAATAAAAGTATGAGTCTTCTTTCTACTGTATGTGATGTTGAAATTTAAATTTGGTTTGGCTTATTCAGTAACTTTTTTTGTTGATGCAGAATACAATGCCGGTATAAAGTTAAGAACCATTACATACAACTATGCGTACATGTTGCTGCAAGGCTTTACAAGTAATTTACAACTCCATTTTGTTAATTGGATTGGATTGTGATTGAACACCTCCCACCTTGTCTAGATTATTGATCTGATTTGAACCTCATAGTGGCAGACAGATTTTCTGAGGTCACCACTCAACGAGTTTTATTAGAATATGAAGGGAAGTAAAATACTGGAGAGATAGTAAAAATACAAAGTATTTAAAAAATCAATAGTAAGGATGATTGTATCCTGTTTCCAAGTGAGTGTAATATTGACTTCTCATGATGAGTCGCTGAAGGTTGGCTGTATGACCAGTTAACTTTATTTTATAAATCCACATGGATGAATACCCTTTTCAGGAAAGAATAGTTATGCTTCTTGTTAACTTTAATTTTTTTTAAACTGAAAAAACTAAGCCGTTGACAAATTGAAACTGAAATGATATCTTCGGAATGTTTTAAAAATATGATAAGAGATTGTTATAGTACTTCACATCCCCAATCTATTCAATGTGATTTAATTGTCTTTAGCCCTCCAAGCTTATGTTGTCACTTATTTTTATACACCCACAATTGATGTGGACATATTGTTGTTGCCCCCGTCCAGACATCCGTCCACAATTTGTTTGGGTTTTTATCCGATTTTGACAAAGCTTAAAATATACATGTAGGCTTATCTCCTAAAGATTCTTTTCAATATTGGCATATCTCAGACCGTAACTTCATGGCCCCTGATTGTACGAAAAATCACATTTTGTGGACAATCTAGAGGTCACAATATTTATCTGATATTGATGAAACTTAAAATATATGTTTACAACCCAAAGATCTGGGTTCCTTTTAATATTTGCACATATTGTACTGTAACTTCCTGGATTATAGCCCCTGATTGTACGAAAAATCATGAGTTTAGCTTGTGATCCCTCTAGAAGTCAAAGTTTTCATCTGATTTTAAAAACCGTTCAAATATATGACCAAACGTTACATCCTATTGATGGTTGTAGGCGAATTTCATGAAAATCGGACTAAAACCGCCCAATAAAATGGCCGCTCCTCATGCGCAAATAGTGTAAAAGTATGTAATACATGTACCAAGGTTGTGGACCCTCTAGAGCCTACTAGAGGTCACAATTTGTATCTGATTTTGATGAAACTTAAAATATATGTTCATAAGCCAAAGCATGATTTTACGAAAAATCACGTTTTTAGCTTGTGCGTATCAGACATGTCCGCATCAGTTCCCCAAAATATCTTTAAAACAAAATGTTCTATTTAGTGAAGGATTCTATGAAATAAGGTCGAGTTTTCATACGCCCACATTTTCATGTGGACGTATATTGTCGGTGACCCTGTCCGTCCGTCCATCCACAATTGTTTGTGAACACTCTACAGGTCACAATTTTTATCCGATTTCAGTGAAACTTGAAATAAGGTTTATCACCCCAAGATCTCGGTTCCTTTCGATATTGGCATGTATGGGACTGTAGCTTCATGGATTATGGCCCCTGATTGTACAAGTGTTTAATTTCTCAATCACTGTTAAAAAATAAACACTGTTCAAAAATCAATCATTATACATCATTGATCATTTGGGTTGTTTATTTTTTAACAGTGATTGAGAAATGAAACACTTGTAGTTGTAAATTGGACACTCATTATCAAAATTAATCAGTCAGCTTTAAACTGGACACAAGTACAAATTAGATGATATTTGGTGATTTTAAACAGTTTTTACAAATTTTTAAACAAAGATTTGATATTCACAGGCTGGGCTTTTTGCTCAACATTCCGTTGGTTCCAATCTTTATAGGCACAATGGGGACCACATTTGGCAATCTCCTCATCATAATTTTGTACGGGGTTGACCGTTTAGATTTTTTTCTACGGGGATTTGAAGTTGACTGGGGTGAAAATCTCACTTCCAACACAATGATTGCTCTGCAGAAAGACACTTTACACCCCCTAGCCCTCCGCTCTAATATCATCAGTATTACCCAAAACTGCTAGGAAATTGCAAATTTGATCCCTTTTCTCCAATTCTAGACCAAAAATATAGGTCTATCTCCCAAAGATCTTGGTTCCTTCAGATATTGGCATGTATCGGACCATAACTTCATGGATTATGGACCCTGATTGTACGAAAAATCACGTTTTTAGCTTGTGAACACTCTAGAGGTCACAATTTTTATCCTATTTTGATGAAACTTGAAATGCCTGTTTATAACCCAAAGATCATGGTTTCTTTTGATATTCGTGCATATCAGATTGTAACTTCCTGAATTATGGCTCTTGATTGTACCAGAATTGCGTTTTTAGCTTGTGGTCCCTCTAGAGATCACAATTTTTATCCGATTTAAAAATATGTTGGAATATTTCACCGTTACACCCTAATGACGACTGAGTTCGAATTTCGTGGAAATAAGACCAAAACTGCTGGACAAAATGGCTGCCTCTCGTACGCAAATAGTGTATCATATATGGTATATCAAGGTTGTGGACCCTCTAGAAGTCACAATTTTGATCCAATTTGGATGAAACTTGAAATATATCTTTATAACCCAGAGATCTTCAAAGATCTTGGTTCCTGTCAATATTCCCAAATATCAGATCGTAACTTCCTGTTTTAGCTTGTTCTCTATCCATCTCTTGCAAAATGTGGGTGTAAACCTGCCTGGCAGCCGCTGGTTGACATTAGAAATGTAATAAGATTAGGAAAAAATTGTACGTTTATATATAAAGACAATGTTGGTTTTTAGATTTTAGAGCTTTGCAACGTTTCAGTTCCTCTACTACTGTGGGATCAAGGATGTCTTGTTACCATGGTCATATACTTTTGGGGAAAACATCTTTTCTCGGGTTTTTTTGTTGCTATTTTATCAGTTGAAGTATTAGACCACTATACGTTTTACTAAACATTATAAAAGACATTGTTTAATATGTAATTTATAAATTCAATGTTTCAGGGGACTATTAAAATGGGTTCATCTGCCTGTTGGTCAGTCGGTCGGTCTGCGTGTCTGTCTGTCCGTCACACTTTTTGGGACACAATAACTCTCCTTCTAATTGAGCTAGAATGTTCAAACTTGGTGTAGGTGTTTATTAGTTCGATACCTTGATGGAGTTAGAAGATGAGCATTTTCTGCTTAGGGTAAGCAGAGATAAGCAATTTGATTGGTTGATGCTTTGGGACACGATAACTTTAATTCTAATTAAGTGAGAGTGATCAAACTTGGTGTATAGTTTCATTACATCAATACCTTGACTAAGTTTGATAATGAACTTTTTCTGCTCAGGGTAAGTAGTGCAATAAGCAATTTTATTGGTCGAGACTTTGGGACACAATAAGTCTTTCTAATTGAACTAGAATTTTCAGATTTGGTGTAGGTGTTTATTATGTCAATAATGCCTTGATGGAGTTCGAAGATGAGGATTTTCAGCTTATGGTAAGCAGAGATAAGCAATTTGATTGGTTGATGCTTTGGGACACGATAACTTTAGTTCTAATTGAGAGTGATGAAACTTAGTGTATAGTTTCATCACACCAGTACCTTGACTAAGTTCGATAATGAACATTTTCTGATCAGGATAGGCAGAGCGACAAGCAGTTTGATTGGTCGATGCCTTGATGGATTTCAAAGATGAGCATTCTCTGCTTAGGGTAAGCAGACATAAACAATTTGATTGGTTGATGCTTTGTGACACGATAACTTCAGTTCTAATTAAGTGAAAGTGATGAAACTTGGTGTATAGTTTCATCACATCAATACATAAGTTCGATAATGAACATTTTCTCCTGAGGCTAAGCAGAGCAATAAGCAATTTGATTGGTCAAGACTTTGGAACATAACAACTCTGCTTTTAATTGAGGTAGAATTTTTAAACTTGATGTTGATGTTCGTTAGGTTGATTCTATCTGATAGAGAGTGATGAAACTTAGTGTATAGTTGATAATCAGTTTGATTGCTCGATACTTTTGAAAAAGATAAACGTGCAATTAATTAATATGTATCATCTATTTATTTGGGGATTTTGGCGGGGGACATCAGCCTCACTGTTGTTTTGTTTTACATGTACTTATTATTGCTCAGTTTTGTCTATACAATGTATGGTCCATACATGTACATGTGGGACTTTGTTTTGATTAATGGTAGTTGAGATCAGCTATACATCTTTGCTATTGTACCCTGAAGGGGAGGTCATCCTAGATGGTAATGCTGATTTTACAGGGTAAGGTGATTTTCATCTTGCATATGTTAGGAAGTATGTATAGGTAATCAGTGACAAGATCATATCTGTTTCTTCAAGTAAAAGATATTTATCTTAACAGACTATATATATATATACATCTCTGTATATAATGTAAACATGGTTGGATATATACAAGATTAAAGTACATGTACATGTATAGGCAGATTTAAAGCTAAATATTCTTTTAGACTGTAAGCTTACACATTTTCTATGATTTTTGTGATTTGTTGATTCAGTGTACACTGTACATGTACTATTGTGTTTTCTCTCGTGGAGTTTTGTAATTTACCGATTGACTATCAAGTAACACAACAGTCCTGGGGGGGGGGGGGCATGGTGGCTCAGTCAGTAAGACATTGTCTTGCTAACCTGGAGTTCTCGTGGTCAGTGGCAGCGTCAAGGGGGGGGGGGAACATTTTCCCCCTCATAAATCTGGTCTGCCCTCTGTTTGCCCCCCCCCCCAATAATTTTGGATTTGTTGATTCAGTGTACTACTGTGTTTTATCTCGTGGAGTTTTGTAATTTACCGATTGACTATCAAGTAACACAACAGTCCTGGGGGTGGGGGGGGGGTCATGGTGGCTCAGTCAGTAAGACATTGTGTTGCTAACCTGGAGTTCTCGTGGTCAGTGGCGGCGTCAAGGGGGGGGGGGGGCATTTGCCCCCTCATAAATCTGGTCTGCCCTCTGTTTGCCCCCCCCCCCCCAATAATTTTGGAAAATAAAAAAAAATTAAATCCCACATCCCCACTCAGTCATAGACTTGTATGTTGTAGAGTCTTGAGTGATTTCTTACCAAGCCCATCCTGCTGTAAACCTACTATAAACAATAACACATGAACCACTTGAGAAGTGCTTTTTACGATCCTCAAAGTTTTTGGGTAAAAAGGTTCAAAGTGGCGAGAATATGCATTCACTTGATACACTCACTCGGTTCGTTTGACGTTTACCTCTCTATTCGGATAAGCTGGTGATTTGGCGACGAACAGTATCTGGTCAGCTCTATTTCTGAAATACTGCCCGGTTGCATTTCCGGCAGTCTATTTCACAAAATATTGTGGTGAAAACATTCATTCACTTTGATTCACTCACTCTGTTTGTTTGACACTTTCCTTTCTGGGCGGATAAACTAGTGATTTGGCGACAGGTGGTATTTGGTAAGCTCTATTTATCTCGACGATCAGTGCCTGAAATACTGCTTGACTGGATTTCCGGCAGTCTACTTTTCAAATTTTTGGGGGCTTCGTTGAGGTTTGCAAGTACGTTCATTTGATACTTTCCTCTCTGTGGTCGGATAGACTAGTGATCGGGCAACAGACGGTATCTGATCAGCTCTATTTATCTCGACAATCGGTTCCTAAATACTGTCAGACAGCATTTCCGACATGTACGTGACAAGGAGTAGGGTTGCCTGTCCGACCTCGTGGGTTTTCTCCGGGTCCTCCGGTTTCCTCCCTCTGCTAAAGACCCCTATGCGCAAACGAATTATTGAAATAGAATTAAACAATGTGTTAGTCCCAAAATGACCTAGTTTGTGTCGAGTGGACATTAAACCCCTCTCTCTCTCACTCTCTCTCTCTGTACGAAAAAATCGCGCTTTTAGCTTGTGGTCCCTCTAGAGGTCACAATTTCTATCTGATTTAAAAAATTAAACAATGTGTTAGTCCCAAAATGACCTAGTTTGTATCGAGTGGACATTAAACCCCTCTCTCTCTCACTCTCTCTCTCTGTACGAAAAATCGCGCTTTTAGCTTGTGGTCCCTCTGGAGGTCACAATTTCTATCTGATTTAAAAAACCTTTTTACTACATCACCGTTACACCCTAATGATGGTTGAGTTTGAATTTCTTGAAAATCGCACCAAAACTGTCGGACAAAATGGCCGCCTCTTGTACGCAAATAGTGTTAACATCTGGTATATCAAGATTGTGGACCTCCTAGTAGAAGTCACAATTTTGATCCGATTTTGATGAAACTTGAAATGCATGTTTATAACCCAAAAATCTTGGTTCATTTCGATATTTGCGCATATCGGATCGTAATTTCCTGAATTGTGGCCCTTGATTGTACGAAAAATTGCGTTTTGAGCTTGTGGTTCTTACAGGTCACAATTTTTATATGCCCACATTTTCATGTGGACATATATTGTCCGCCCGGACGTCCTTCTGGACTTCCACAATTTGTTTGTGGACACTCTACAGGTCACAATTCTTATCCGATTTTGATGAAACTTGAAATATAGGTTTATCTCCAAAAGATCTTGGTTGCTTTCAATATTGGCATGTATCGGATTGAAACTTCATGGGTTATGGCCCCTTTTTGTACGAAAAATCATGTTTTTAGCTTGTGGACAGTATAGAGGTCACAATTTTAATCCTATTTTGATGAAACTTGAAATGTAAGTTTATAACCCAAAGATCTCAGTTCCTTTCGATATTCGCACATATCGGACCGTAACTTCCTGAATTATGGCCCCTGATTGTACGAAAAATCGCATTTTTAGCTTGTGGACCCTACAGAGGTCATAATTTTTATCCGATTTGAAAAACCATATTATTATATCACCGTTACACCCTATTGACGGCTGAGTTCTAATTTCGTGAAAATCGGCCCAAAACTGACAGACAAAATGGCTGCCCTTCGTTCTCAAATAGCGTAAAAATATGGTATATCAAGGTTGTGGACCCTATATAGGTCACAATTTTTATACGCCCACATTTTCATGTGGACGTATTATGCCGTCGCCCCTGTCCGTCCGGACGTCCGTCCACAATTGTTTGTGGACTCTCTACAGGTCACAATTCTTATCCAATTTCGACGAAACTTGAAATATAGGTTTATCCCCAAAAGATCTCGGCTGCTTTCGATATTGGCATGTATCGGATCGAAACTTCATGGATTATGGCCCCTGTTTGTACGAAAAATCACATTTTTAGCTTGTGGACCCTATAGAGGTCACAATTTTTATCCGATTTTGTTGAAACTTGAAATGTAAGTTTATAACCCAAAGATCTCAGTTCCTTTCGATATTTGCGCATATCGGACAGTAACTTCCTGAATTATGGCCCCTGATTGTACGAAAAATCACGTTTTTAGCTTGTGGACCCTATAGAAGTCATAATTTTTATCCGATTTAAAAAACCGTTCTATTATATCACCGATACACCCTAAGGATGACAGAGTTCGAATTTCGTGAAAATCGGCCCAAAATTGACCGACAAAATGGCCACCATTCGTTATCAAATAGCGTAAGAATATGGTATATCAAGGTTGTGGACCCTATAGGGGTCACAATTTTTATCCGATTTTGTTGAAACTTAAAATGTAAGTTTATAATCCAAAGATCTCGGTTCCTTTCGATATTCGTGCATATCGGACCGTAACTTCCTGAATTATGACCCCTGATTGTACGAAAAATCACGTTTTTAACTTGTGGACCCTATAGAAGTCATAATTTTTACCCGATTTAAAAAAACGTATTATTATATCACCGTTACACCCTAGGGACGACTGAATTCAAATTTCGTGAAAATCGGCCCAAAATTGACAGACAAAATGGCCGCCATTCATTCTCAAATAGCGTAAAAATATGGTATATCAAGGTTGTGGACCTTATAGAGGTCACAATTTTTATCCGATTTTGTTGAAACTTAAAATATAAGTTTATAACCCAAAGATCTCGGTTCCTTTCAATATTTGCCCATATCGGACCATAACTTCCTGAATTATGGCCCCTGATTGTACAAAAAATCATGTTTTTAGCTTGTGGACCCATTAGAGGTCATAATTTTTATCTGATTTAATAAAAACGTATTATTATATTACCGTTCCACCCTAAGGACAGTTGAGTTTGAATTTTGTGAAAATCGCCCCAAAATTGACAGACGAAATGGACGCCGTTCGTTCTCAAATAGCGTAAAAATATGGTATATCAAGGTTGTGGACCCTATAGAGGTCACAATTTTTATCTGATTTTGTTGAAACTTGAAATGTAAGTTTGTAACACAAAGATCTCAGTTCCTTTCGATATATGCGCATATCAAATTGTAATTTCCTGAATTATGGCCCTTGATTGTAGGAAAAATCACTTTCTTGTTAGCTTGTTCTCTATCCATCTCTCGAAAATGTATGGCCCTTGATCACTTTGAAATATTTCATGGATGCTTTACAGGCTAAAAGTTAACATCCGATTGACTTTAAAGTTATACACAGTGTTTAAGGTCATCAGATGAAGAATCCTATTGATTTTCAGTGATTTCCGATAATTACTGCCAGAGTTATGACCCTTGATCACTTTGAAAAATCTTTTGGATGCTCTTGAGACCAAAGTTATCATCTGATTGATTTTTATACACCCACATTGAAATGTGGTTGTATATTGTTTGTGGATGCTCTAAAGGCTCAAGTTAATATCCAATTGACTTCAATTTTATACACAGTGTTTAAGGTCATGAGACGAAGAGGCCTATAGATTTTTACTAATTTCCGATAATTACTATCAATCAAATATTAACTTTTAGTGTATTGTAAATGTTTTACCGTCGCATAAAAATATGCGACAACTCTTGTTGATTGCTTGGACGATTTAGCTGCTGTGGGCGTATGTTTCGTTGCCTGGTAACCTAAACCTTTCTTTAAAGTCTGCAACACCGGAATATTTTATTATTTGTGGAAACCTTTAAAACATGAAATTAATTTAAGAATGCCATTTCAAAAACTCCATTTGCATGGCAGTTCAATATCCAAAACTGTTAACTTTTTTATTGTAAAAATTTCTCTCTTCGTGGACCATATCTATGTTTTTTTAATTAATTCTGATTCGTGGTCATGATTCATGTTTGTTTATTTCTGGAAGGGGTGTTACTGTAACTCATATATCACCCACGGTTCGGGGCTATTCTGCGTTTGAATATGCACCCAGGTGATACATATGTACATGTAATATTTCATACATATGGATGAGCTAGGATTGGGGGTGTATAGCTCATTCGTGGAAAAGTATTCTAGTGAAGGTGGTCACTGTGCATTATAATTCCAATTCCAAATCCATTTCAATATTACTTTATATACAGTTTAAAAATACATTATTTACAAGATCATGTCAAAGGGTTACTAAACGTCTTAATCTTATCTCCTATCTCATCTGATCTCCCTGTATATTTTTACATTCTCTTCTGTCTGTGTAGGGGTCTTTTAAACAAACTAATTTGCATACAGACAAAAAGACAATCATTTCAACAAATCAGATTAAGATAAAATTAGGGATAAAAATATTTTAACGAATCAAATGAAAGAAGTTAAATAAATATATAAATTTCATTGGGTAAAAGTTTTACAATAACATATAGAATTAGTTAATAAGCTTTAGGCTGTAAATAAAATTAAAAGCGTCGACGCTTGATTGGTACTGATCTGACTGCATTGTTAAATGTATAAGTCTTTATTTCGAGCTTTCTACTAATAAGCCTATTGGCACCTCAAAGATTATAATAGTACAGTCAAGACCATTCTTGCTTAGGGCAATCACCTTTAAGGGGTTTAAATCAAAATATTAAAATCTAAATCAATGAATAGTATAAAGTCAGCCATATTGATGAATATAGAAGTAAGAATTAAATTATGCATTATTTAAAAAAGAAATTAATATCACTATTCGGTGATACTTACTTGACTTTGCAATATTTACTGGATAATCAACCCTGTTAAAAAACAAACTCCCAGTTTCGCATGGCCAATGGAACTCTTTGTCAAATGTTAACAACATACATGTACGCACCCCTCCGTACGTTGAAAACTAGGAGGTTCTGGGTGACCAAGACTGTCTTGACATTGGAGAAATCTCACTTGGTTTGACAAAGTCAATCTTGTCCAGGATTGAAGATATCAGCTTCATGCTTTTTTGGTCCAGTCTGTTATCAGTAAGGCTGTGCAAAAATATATCGATATAATCGATAATCGGTAGAAGTTATTTAGCGATACAATAGTCGATATTGAAATCCAAATATCGATTATCGGTATATTTACCTTCTGACGGCAAGTTAAGGTCACTTTCACATGATTGAACTTGCCGTAGTCTGGCATGCAGACGAATGAACGAATACACAACGTCAACACAACTATTTTCCCCCTCTGCTTACAAACTGGCACATTTTAAATATATATTATTGTAAAAAAACTAAACTTTAAGATTAAATACATTATTTTAATATTTTCGTTGTTTTTGTTGTTATTACTAGTTGAAAATAAAATAGGTCACGCACTTTGTGAACAATGACGATCGCACGTGATATAGTAAAATTAGAATTATCTCCCTTCTTTGCTCTTGATTGATTTGTAGAGAAATTGTCTGCTTTCACGATAAAACTAATTGTATTATTAATGATCAACTCAGCTTTTATTACTAAATCATGTCAGATACAGCCCATACAAAACACGTTTTTGACTTCCCGGGAAAATATCTATATCTCTCGTAATTTCTTGGAAGAATCTACTTTGGTTTTCGTCAAAATTAACCAATCATAAAAATTCTACTTTGAAAGCCGGTAATTATTTTTTTATTGTCCAATCAATAGACGCCTTCTATTATATTTTATTCTATTATTAGTAACACTGTGTGATCGCCAGTAACTTGCAAAGAGAAACCATGTATTGTCTTTGTATTTATTCGGAGATATTGGAATAAAAAAAAGGTTTAAATGAATCAAGAACAAAACTTAGAATATTACTCAAGTTAATCCTACATTTAGCAACTAATTATTTTACATTCCATGTACTCAACCCGACTAAAATGTAATACCAGTTTTACTTTCATTTGCAAATATTATAATCGTGTATGTCTTCAACACTGTCAAGACTGTGCAAAAGCTCAGAAGATACTCTTTTCTTATTTTTTTCCATTTACCAGTAGTATTATTCAATATTTTACTATGATCATTTTATATTCTTATATGATCATTTCCTTATTCTTATATGATCGGGGGGGGGGGGGGTGTGTGTGTGTGATGGCTGAATGGTTAGCGTGCGCGCGCTGGTTGTACGTGACAAGGAGTAGGGTCGCCTGTCCAACCTCGTGGGTTTTCTCTGGGTCCTCCTGTTTCCTCCCACTGCTAAGGACCCCTATGCGCAAGCGAATTATTGAAATAAAATTAAACCATACATGTATGTTAGTCCCGAAATGACCTAGTTTGTGTCGAGTGGACGTTAAACCCCATTTCTCTCTCTCTCTCTCTCTCTCTCTCTCTCTCTCTTATATGATCATTTCTTAAGATAATTTCAATTATGATCTAATTTATTCTTATGATCTTATTTATTCTCTTTTTTATACGCCCGCCCACATTTTCATGTGGACGTACATGTATATTGTAGTCGCCCCTGTCCGTCCATCCACAATTGTTTGTAAACAGTCTACAGGTCACAATTTTTATCCGATTTCAATGAAACTTGAAATATAGGTTTATCACCCTAAGATCTCAGTTCCTTTCGATATTGGCATGTATCGGACTGTAACTTCATGAATTATGGCCCCTGATTGTACGAAAAATCACGTTTTTAGCTTGTGAACACTGTAGAGGTCACAATTTTTATCCGATTTAGTTTAAACTTGAAATGTATGATTATAACCCAAATATCTCGGTTCCTTTCGATATTCGCGCATATCGGACCGTAACTTCCTGATTGTACGAAAAATCGCGTTTTTAGCTTGTGGGCCCTATAGAGGTCATAATTTTTATCCGATTTAAAAAACCGTATTATTATATCACTATTACGCCCTAGGGACGACTGAGTCCAAATATCATGAAAATCGGCCCAAAATTGACAGACAAAATGGCTGCCGTTCGTTCTCAACTAGCGTAAAAATATGTTATATCAAGGTTGTGGACCCTATAGAGGTCACAATTTTTATCCAATTTTGTTAAAACTTGAAATGTAAGTTTACAACCCAAAGATCTCGGTTCCTGTCGATATTCGCGCATATCGGACCATAACTTCCTGAATTATGGCCCCTGATTGTACGAAAAATCGCGTTTTTAGCTTGTGGGCCCTATAGAGGTCATAATTTTTATCCGATTTAAAAAACCGTATCATTATATCACCGTTTGACACTAAGGACGACTGAGTTCGAATTTCATGTAAATCGGCCCAATGGCCGCCCTTTGTTCTCAAATAGCGTAAAAATATGGTATATCAAGGTTGTGGACCCTATAGAGGTCACAATTCGCGCATATCGGTACGTAACTTCCTGAATCATGGCCCCTGATTGTACGAAAAATCGCGATTTTAGCTTGTGGAGCCAATAGAGGTCATAATTTTTATCCGATTTAGAAAAACGTATTATTGTATCACCGTTAGACCATAAGGAGACTGAGTTCGAATTTCGTGAAAATCGTCCCAAAACTTACAGACAAAATGGCCGCCCTTCATTCTCAAATAGCGTAAAAATATGGTATATCAAGGTTGTGGACCCTATAGAGGTCACTATTTTTATCCGATTTTGTTGAAACTTGAAATGTAAGTTTGTAACTCAAAGATCTCAGTTCCTTTCGATATTCGTGCATATCGGACCCTAACTTCCTGAATTATGGCCCCTGATTGTACGAAAAATCACTTTCTTTTTAGCTAGTTCTCTATCCATCTCTCGAAAATGTGGGCGTATCCTGCCTGGCAGCCGCTGATTATTCTCATACGTCATAATTATAAAACAACAAAAATTGTTGGGGGTATTTCATGAAATTTGAAAATGAAATTAAAAATGAAAAATCAGATTAAAGATAAATTTAGGGATAATAAATATTGTAATGAATCAAATTGAAGAAGTTAAATTAATATATAAATTTCAATGGTTAAAGTTTCATAGTAAAATATAATTAATAGAATTAGTTAATAAGCTTTTAACCATGAAGTAAAGCGTTTGACACTTGATTGGCACTGGTTTGACTGTATTGTTAATTTTATAACCGAAAGATTATAACACAGTGAAGACCATTCTTGCTTTTAAAGGCAATCACTTTACAGACTGTAAATCAAAATATTAACATATTAAAGTAATGAAAGACAGGCTGATAATCTTAATGTCAGCCATATTGTTTGTATATGTGAATATAGAGTTAAGAAATATATTATGCAATCGTAAAAGAAATTAAAATTAGTATCACTATTCGGTAATACTATCACTCAAAAAATAGTTCTCTTCTCACCGGTCTCCAAACCTTGAGTTCAGAATATGGGTATGGACAATAGAGATATTTCACAATATTCCTGTTACCGGTACCTGTCATTCCAGGCTTGGAGATTAGAGATATGTATCACTGTTTGTCCATTCTTTTGGAACAGTACCAAAATAGGTTTTACAATGTACATATTTTAGGGTTGAGTATGGACACGTTTAGTGCAGTCCCCATTATTAAGGATTGTACTAAAGTCTACCATCCTCATCATTTATCAAGTCAAAATGGCGTGAAAGGACCAAAATGTTTAATATCTTTAGAAGGAAGTGTTTGAGACCATACAAATATATTAAACATACATTTAATAATAATAATAATATGTATATTTACACTGTATATCGCGCACAGTTCCATGCTTGTATGTATAAGGCGCTACACAGACTAGGTGCCATAATAGTTTTGAATGTTTCTAGGCTGGATGGCAGTTTTATAATGTTCAGTGGTAAGGAATGCTGTTGCAAACAACTATATCACCAATTAAACGACGACGTGACCCGCCATCTATGACATCCCTGCCATCACTATTGAAAGAACTGGTGGCAGTGATGTAAAAGTAGCCGGCCACGTCGTTGTGTAAGTGGTGACAACGCAACAGCATTCCACATACTCGTTCCTCATTCTGCCTGGAAGTCAGTTGATAACATAGTCTATGTCACAAGAGCTTCTTAGCAAGTATTTCATTTACAGCCACGTCCCCACCACCTTCAACCACGTTGCTGCCAGGCTGGAACAAAGCTCCTAGCCACATGCTTGCTACGCTATTACGACATTTTTATACGGCCACATTGAAATAGGCTAAAGTAAATATCCGATTGACATTAAGTTTATACACAGTGTTTAAGGTTATGAGACGAAGAAACTTATTGATTTTCAACGATTTCCGATAATTACTGCCAGAGTTATGGCCCTTGATCACTATGAAAAATCTTGTGGACGCTCTAGAGGCTAAAGTTAATATCCGATTGACTTTAAATTTATACACACTGTTTAAGGTCATGAGACGAAGAAGCCTATTGATTTTCAGCGATTTCCGATAATCACTGCCAGAGTTATGGCCCTTGATCACTTTGAAAAATCTTGTGGACGCTCTAGAGGCTAAAGTTAATATCCGATTGACTTTAAATTTATACACAGTGTTTAAGGTTATGAGACGAAGAAGCCTATTGATTTTCAGCAATTTCCGATAATTACTGCCAGAGTTATGGCCCTTGATCACTATGAAAAATCTTATGGACGCTCTAGAGGCTAAAGTTATATCCGATTGACTTTGAATTTATACACAGTGTTTAAGGTCATCAGACGAAGAATTTTAATGATTTTCAGTGATTTCCGATAATTTTTGCCAGAGTTATGGCCCTTGGTCACTTCAAAAAATCTTGTGGATGCTCTAGAGGCTAAAGTTAATATCCGATTGACTGTAAATTGATACACAGTGTTTAAGGTCATGAGACGAAGGATCCTATTGATTTTCAGCGATTTCCAATAATCACTGCCAGAGTTATGGCCCTTGATCACTTTGAAAAATCTTGTGGACGCTCTAGAGGCTAAAGTTAATATATGATTGACTTTAAATTGATACACAGTGTTTATGGTCATGAGACAAAGAATCCTATGGATTTTCAGCGATTTCTGATAATTACTGCCAGGCAGAGTTATGTCCTGTGATCACTTTGAAAAATCTTATGGACGCTCTAGATGTTAAAGTTAATATCCGATTGATTTTAAATTTATACACAGTGTTTAAGGTAATGAGACGAAGAAGCCTATTGATTTTCAGTGATTTCGGATAATTACTGCCAGAGTTATGGCCCTTGATCACTTTGAAAAAACTTGTGGATGCTCTAGAGGCAAAGTTATCATCCGATTGACTTCAGATTGATACACAAAGTTTAAGGTCATGAGACGAACAAGTATATTGATTTTCAATGAATCTTTATGACTTGAACATCCATGATGTTAAAAGTTTCATATACATGTACTAAACGTTAGCATGGGGCAGAACTTTATTAAAACCAAACAAATTCTAATAGTTTTCTGATAATTACATAATGATTTGTTACTCTTAATCAGATTTTAATGTATTATAAATGTTTCATTACCGAAAAAAGTAAAGATATGCGACAACTCTTGTTGACTGCCCGGACGATATAGCTGCTGTGGGCGTATGTTTCATTGCCTGGCAACCTATCTTTGTATATATAGGGAAGGTACTGAGCCTTATCCATCAGTCCCAGTGTAGCATCCTAAGAGGAAACATCAAGAAACTCAAAAATGTTCTTGATTGCTCGACGTTTGGTTGTTCTCTGCTTTGAAAGTGAATGAGGACGGAGTGAGCATGGCGCAGTCACTATAGGCGCGGCAAAAAGGTGGCTTACGCCTGGTAGGCACGTCACGGGAGTGTGGTGAGAACGTATCCCAGTCTGCCTGCTAACCGCGAGAGCATGGTGGGAACACGGTGCGTGTAGCCAGAGCTTGGCCTTGAGCATATTAAGATCTTGAGCACGCTAGGCGTAGAAAGCGCTTGGTGTGGTCGTGGCAGGAGCGTGATGGGCGTTTGTCAATGTGGCGCAAGCCCCATGCTGCCTTAACGCTCTCTTCATGCCAGGAGACCAAGTGAATAGCCTTTTCCTTCCCAGGAAAATCGATATCAGCTCAGTGGTCATCTCGGATCAGTAATTTTCATCGTTGGATAATATACCAAATGGGTCCGACACGTTACCAGCTTTCAGGAATGTGCTACAAGCTAATAGCCTGCGTAGCAGAATTGGACGCAGAAACGTGTAAATAAGAACGACAAGTAAATATATGAAAACGTTCTCCCGACTTGAAAATATGCTAAACTGATCAATGATCATTTTACGCAGTTGTATATACGGCAGAAATCGGATCTGCGCCACATAAAACATATATATTGACACCAAAAACAACTACTTAAACAAAATCAGCAAATCGTCCAATTTTTCCAGCACAAGTGGCAGCAATATTGGCAATACACTAAATATGTGAACATGTGACCATTTTACAAAGTTGTAAATGTCAGAACGAATTCTGCTGCCCCGTAAACACATATATTGACACCAAACACAATACTACTACTTAATCCTTGTCGGTGCACGTTGTGAGAATCACATAGCAGGTATCAAGGGGTCCATATGGATCCCAGTTATAATTCAAAGTTTTTAGGTACAGATATATCTGAATTAAAAGGCAGCGGTTTAGATTTTATTTGCATTCATATTTGACAACTGAAAAACAACTAAATTATTATACAAACACATTTTAGTGACATTTGGAAAAGATTTAATAATTCTCACAAAATTGCTACTTTGTGTACTATGTGATAAAGAGGTTAAATGGTAATTCACGCTTGATACAAAAACCATTGAATATTTGTAATTCATCATTTAATTTTTGGTATTTGTAACATGCAGATGTTAAAAGAGAGAATACTCTGGCATACGCAATATGGTATTAGGCAGCAAATACATTAGCAAATTCCCTACTGTGAGTTGTAAGTTAGGGGTCCGATTAGACCGCTTGTTCCTTTCAAGCGTTGGGCCTGATTTGCATGTACACTACAGTGCTGGAGTTTGGGACTATAATCGCTGAACACTGCGGAAAAACACTCTATTTCACGGTGGAATCTTGGAGAATCGCTAGCGAAACGGCAGCTAGCCAAATCACCGCGAAATAGGGTGTTTCGCGATGAATTATGGTGTTTCGCTGTGAAACACGGTGAATCGCTTGAGTGCCGATATCATCCCGATGTAAGCATGTTGACGAAAAATGTAATTTATTTAAGTTGAATACAAGATATGTTAACTGTTGGCGAGGCAGCTACGGTCGTATTTCTAACACACTGTACATGTATAACGTGGTGCCACAATGTACGTGTATGCAAACAATGAATAACTTACAATTTTTTAAACGTATCATTTCATCTTATTGGCTGCTATCAAATCCAAACTTTAAATTACCGGTATATTCGATGAGATTTTACACATAACTTCATTACTCGCAGCTTCAGTTAATCT
This sequence comes from Patella vulgata, assembly GCF_932274485.2. Classification (NCBI taxonomy): domain Eukaryota; kingdom Metazoa; phylum Mollusca; class Gastropoda; family Patellidae; genus Patella; species Patella vulgata. Next base: position 36,719,035 of record NC_065883.2, read on the forward strand.
AAATCAACCATTCATAAATCACAGTGCCATACATGTAAATCACTCCGCAATGTGGTTAACCGTACGTCACGTGGTCAGAAACGCGCGAAAACATGAGATGTTGGGTTCGACACGGGGACTATATATTCTTACGCTGTGTTACTTGGCGAAAAGTATTTAGCAAATCTTGACTGTCACCGGTATATGATAATAATGTATTATGACATATTAAAATAATATCGGTGGGAGGGGGTACACTGCGAAAGTCACAAAAGTGACAAATAGAACTTGCAACGGGAGTCGAAAGCGCGTTCAAATCAGACATAAGAAGCTCGTACTTACCGCAAAAATGAAATGAACGCGACACAAGTCTCCGATGTCAGAGAATATTAGTAAAGTATAACCGCTATCAAATCCACACAAAAATCCAAGGCACTCATTTTATTTTAGAAAAGAATAACTGTAGGCTCGATAGAAGAGCCTATTCTTCATGAACCCCAAACCAATGGTAACTGTCATCTTGTGTGTTGTCATTCTTGTGCAGATTTGTTTGAATAACAGAAATATCCCGTGTATCAAGATCAAAGAATAAAATCGCACATAGCCACTCTTTGTTGTTTTTATGCGAATTCAATTAATCTAAAAGGGGCTCCGGCGCAATTTAAGGAATTATTTTTGAGCTAATATTAACCATCGCCAATTTTTTTAATCATGGGATAAAGTCAATTAACAAACAATACGGGTCTACTTTATTACAAAAACATTGGTGAACTTACCATTTTGTCTAAAATCATAACGCTAATCAACAAACAATACTATTGTTCTTTATTACAAAAACATCGGTGAACTATATTGTTTTTGTACATAAGGTATTTATTTATTTGTTTGTACTATATGTTATACCTGATGAGTCTTTGGCTTAAAGGAATAAAGATTTTGAACTCGAACTAATCGCTGTCGGGATGGCGAGCCAAGCTAGTTGATTATTAGGTAAATAAAACAATATAAACAACCAATGAGTAAAAGTGATCTATTATAATCAATTAAATAATATACAAGTCAAGTACCGGTATTACCTTAACCGTGGACGGGTTTGCTTGTGGACGGGTTAACGGACACTCAACTTACAAATATTAAATCATCGCCGTATTGGCACTGACTGACGGCACTTCGTGCACGGACTGTTGAATTCTCGTTTAATTTATTGTGTTAAGTAGTATGCTAGGTTAATCCAGACTAAAACGAAAGTCCTTTTATTGTATTAATAACATTGGCTTCTGGTAGACTCGATTGTCATCTAAGGGATTATATTTTCTTTACGCGGTCTATTTATAGAACAGTAAAACGATTGTAAATATTGGCGCGATAAAACTTTAATTATAAGTCCAAGCTATTGTTGATAGAAAATAATAATGATTTACGTGTATCATAGATAATATTAAGTAACAATAGAATGAAAATACTGTTTGTTGTTTTTCGAATTTTAGGCCATTATTACTTATTTTATGCATATTTTTGGTATGAACTTTTTGGGACCAGTAAAATCTCATTCGATCCAGCAATAGTTGGAATAATACCTGCCCAAATGTCCAGTAAAAAAAATATCATTTCGCATGGACTGCAGGGTACATGTATATGCAGTAGGAAATCGACAAGTTGGACGTATAAAAGAATGGAATCATTCAGAAAGTGTACTCAAAATAAGTAAATTATAACGGGGTGAAGACGAGAATTAACACACTCGTGGATAGTGTATAAATATATGAGGCGCATGTAATGTACACGTATGTGTGTGTGAAATGGCTTTATTCAATATCTGCTCCCACCGAAATGAATTGGGTGACATAAAGTAGATGTATATTGTCACAGCGGATATTATTCGCCGAGTAAAACAGCGTAAGAATATACATGTAGTCCCAATCTTTTGGCGCGTTTCTGACCACGTAACATACCGTTAAGCGACCCGCGGAGTGATTTACTGTACGTGCTGTATGGATGATTGATTTAGATTAACCGAAGCTGCGAGTAATGAATTAATGTGTAAAAGCTCATCGTATATAATTTAAAGTTTGGATTTGATAGCAGCCCCAAATTGACGGATTACATCTAAGTTATAAACGAAGATGAATTGATATGTTTAAAAAATTGTAAGTTGTTCATAGTTTGCATACATTTTGGCCGGCGTTATGTATGTATAAAGTGCGTTGGAGAAAAAATCCTAACCGATACAGAATGCCGGTAAATGTCTTCCCGAGATTACCTAACTCATTTGTTATTCAAACCTGCCTGTACATTATACATGTACACGTTTCCCGGGAGCATTACTATATTACAACTCCTTTAATTTATTATAGACAATATTAGTTCGACCCTAGCTTAAGGTAGGCTCTCGAATTCCTTGCGGGAAGCACGCAAAACACGATGTATTCTTATCGAAACACGGCGAATTCCTAGAGAAACACGGTGAATTCCTAGCGAATCTTAGAGAAAAATCGCCGCGGAATCAAGTGAAATTTCACCGTGAAATCTAAGAGAATTCTGAGAGGTTTTTTTCACCGCGTCACGGCGATTTCGGTCCCAAAAATTTGGGAGGAACTGTAACAGAACTCTGCGTGTGGGAAGCAGATGAATACCAAACTCTTCGCTACATGTAAAAATGTATAGGAGACAAAGTCACTAAATGTCAGAAAGCAGTGCCCAGTAGTTATTACAAAACACTATCTGTGGACCCCACGTGCACCGACAAGGGTTAATCAAAATCTGGACATGTCCCAATTCCCACCAAAAATGGCTGCCATCTTGGAAATATGCTAAGTATGTGACCATGTGATCAATTTACAACTTGTACAAGGTTTTAAATGTCAGAAATGGAATCTACGACCCCGGAAATATATTGACACCAAACACTACTACTTAATCAAAATCTTCACATCGTCCCATTTTCCCGCCAAAATTGGCAGCCATCTTGGAAATAGGCTAATGACGTGATCATTTTACAAGTTTGTAAATGTCAGAAATGGAATCTGCAACCCCGAAAACATATATATTGACACCAAACACTACTCTTAAACAAAATCTTCATATCGTCCAATTTTCCCACTAAAAATGGCCGCCATCTTGGAAATATCTTCATGAAGTGATGGGAAAAAATCTGAATACTAATACAGTGCCAAATCACAGTTGATATGTCGATAACATTATAAATAGGGTGAAAATAAAATAAAAATTAGTTGGAATATTATCAAAAATGGCTACCCTCAACATTGTTTTTTTTGTCATGAAACATCGAAACCTTCAAAATAAAGCTTATTCCATGATTTCTACCTGAAAGGCCGACAGATTTACATTAAGGATCGGACTACATCACAAAATATCTGACGATGAACTACAAGTCGTGATTTATGCCACTGTCTGTATGCGCACCGACAAAGCCCCTTTGCAAGGTGTACTTGTTTGTTATACCATGGCACATTTAGTCTTTAGGCCCAAAATGTTATCTAAATTATTAATTAGACATTAATTTAACATAAGATAATAACTGTTCCTAAGCTCAATTTTTGTGGATAATAGGCGGAAAAATTTAAGTAATTAGGTGATCGACCCCTTTATGGTGTAATACATCTACCTTATTTGATTAAACCTACATTATGCAAGAGCTAAATCTGCCTATTGCAGGTCTTTCTTTAGGCCTGAAATATTATATTATATTAATTAGACATTTATTAACAAAACAAGACAATAATCAACTCTCGATGGCAGGGGCGTAAATGTGGGGGGGGGGGTGAAGAAAAATAGTCGGTCGCAAAATAAGAGCAGTTCTCACTGCATACGTCACGCTACTCACGCAAAACTTTAGTATAAAATAACCTTGTCAACTTATGTTTGAAAAAATGTTGTGTTTCACTCTTATTCTGTTGTGAGTAGGTTGGTCTATGAACAAAATTTCCCCCAGGGAGAAAAATAGTCGGTCTCAAAATAAGTGCAGTCACTGCAGTCGGTCTCAAAATTATGCATCGGCGACTCAATGAATTAATAAGGTAACCAAACAATACCAGAATAGATCCCAAATACTATATTATTTGTGTGAATCCATGAGCCTAAAATGCATACGTCACACAAAACTATAGTATAAAATAACCATGTCTGCTTGTCATGTCTGAAAAAATGTTTGTCACTCTTATTCTGTTGCGAGTATGTTGTTCTATGAAATGTTTTTCCCCCATGGCAAAAAAATAGTCGGTCTCAAAAAAAGTACTCACCGCAGTCGGTCTCAGACTAAATGAATTAATGAGGTAAACAATTACAAAACAGGCGAAATTGACAGATAGGCCACAAGATTCTGTCTCATTTCTTATCCTCTCGTTAGCTAGAATTTGGTTCCATTTGCCACGACAATGACTAAAATTCTCAGGCCCTGTCCCGAAAAATTAAAAGCTCGGTTACATATCTGAAATTTTTTCGTGCCTGCGGCGCTGGATTCCGTTATAACATTATTCTTCTATTCCTGTTTTCTTATACAGGTCTGCCACCACGACAGTTTATAGTAAAGGAGCGAACACGAAGACAGCGACAAACTGTTAACACTTTTTTAATACCGGACAATGTTACCAAAACAAAACACACAGGAAACCGGAAACCAGTTCCCGGAAGTAGCCCTTCCGCACAGGGGCCCGACTTATAGATCACAGGGAACTGAACATCACACAATACAACATAATATTATGGCGCAGCACTATCATATTCACGGTTATAGTGAACTGCCCAGTTATACAGGTGTGTGGGGATATTTGATTTTTAAGTGTTATTAAAGTCACCTAATGAAACTGACGAAGAAACAAATGACAAAATGAAATGAAGTTCACATTCATCGATTTATTCCAAATGATCGTTAGACTAAGTAAGACACAGACTGACCATTATAAGGGTAAAATGATACCCGTGGTCAAACAGCAAAGTTACCACAGCATCACAACCAAGTCAGTAACGGGTAAATCCTCCTCTGTTTGCCAAACAAGCATTGATCCGATGTGGCATACTCCTAATGAGACGTCTAAGGTCATTTTGGTCCAGATTGTCCCATTCCTGTTGCAACGCAGCAGCAAGTTCTTGGACATTGGCAGGACGTTGTTGACGTTGACGTAACCTCTGTCCAAGCATGTCCCAGACATGCTCGATGGGGGAGAGGTCGGGACTCAGTACTGGCCAAGGTAATGTGGTGATGTTCTGTTGTTGGAGGTAACCTGTAACGATCCTGGCCCTGTGACATCTTGCGTTGGCATCCTGGAAGATGAAACGGCGGCCATGACGTCGTGCGAACGGCACAACATGGACTGCTAAGATGTTGTCCCGGTAGTACTGGCCTGCAACAACATGTAAAGCCGTTCTTCCAGCAACAGTGATGCCTCCCCACACCATAACAGAACCACCCCCAAATCGATCATGTCTGATGACGTTAACGTCTTGGAAGCGCTCGTTTCGACGACGCCACACCCTCCTACGTCTGTCCAAAAAATCAACAGTGAACCTTGACTCATCTGAAAACATCACATTGCTCCAGCGTCGATTATCCCAGTGTTGACGATCCCTACACCAACGACGTCTTGCCTGAATGTGATGATCTCTCAAACAAGGGATCACGCGAGGACGTCAGGCGCGAAGTTGACCCCTATGCAGTCGATTCCGAATCGTCTGGCCACTCACTCTCACACCAGTGTCTGTTTGAAGACAAGCGCTGATTTGATTTGCTGTGATGACACGATTTCTCAAGGCCAAGGTACGGATAAATCGATCCTGGGCTTGAGTTGTCGCCCTTGGTCGACCTGAGCGTGGTCTGTCCTGTACAGATTGTGTATCACGGTATCTGGACCATAGCCTGCTTATGACAGACTAAGAAACATTCATCGTCCGCGCCACAACCGCCTGTGTTGTGCCGATCTGTAGCATGCCAAGGGCACGTAACCTTTCATTTTGGGTAAGCCGACGCATATCAAAATTTGTTTTCTGGTCACTAAAACAATTAAACTGATGTTTCCACTCTGGAATTCAATGCCACAATGACTGTAACATTCAAAGTCAGAGTCGTGCAAATCTTGGGTTGGACCCCCATGATGATCCCAAGCATCACCTGCATTCCATGCGGTAGCTATTGGTGCGTTTGGGCGTCACATGTAACTGGAAATGTTTCTTCTGTTAGGTTCTATAGTGAATTTTTTCGTAGTCATTTGCATATTTTAGTATTATGCCCCCAAAATCAAATATCCCCTACTTTTTTTGAATAGTATATATGACATAAACTTTATGTCAACTTAAATAAAACTGCTTTCCGGCGAGACAATGATCGGCGAACAACTATATCATTATACAATACTGTCTATGTTCTACTGGGACGCTTAATGTTATAGCCAGTATTAAGTTGACATTCATTGTGGGATGGGATTGTGGATAGCGCCCTAGATTTGGAACCATCCCCACCCCACCCCTATTCCCAGCTTCTAGATCCGCTCTGCACATGGCCCCTAGAAAACTCGCACCTGTGGTGCGCGGCTCCTGACTGCGTCACTCGTACTGGGGGTATGTGCATCAGTCGGTCACATCGTTATGTACGCCCCAGCTCGATCGCTTCGGATATTCGAGATTTTAACTAGATTAAAACAGTTTGCCATTTAAAAATTTAATTCAAAAATGCTAAAGCGAGGCTAAGTCTCGAATATACCAGTGCACTGGTTACTCTGTACTATGCACGCATCTTGTCAAAATTACAAACAATGATAACTTGGCTCAGAATGAAGTAATTGGAATAAAATTTTCAATATTTTCTTTTTTGTGTAGGTGTTTTTAGGTCAATGCCTTGATAGAGTTCGAAGATGAGCATTTTCTGCTTAGTGTAAGCAGACTAGCAGTAGCAGAGATATTCAATTTAATTGGTTGATGCTTTGGGACACGATAACTTTAGTTCTAATTAAGTGAGAGTGATGAAATTTGGCATAGAGTTTCATTGCATTAATATCTTGACTAAGTTCAGTAATGAGCATTTTCTGCTCAGGGTAAGTAGAGCAATAAACAATTTGATTGGTTGAGACTTAACAACACAATAACTCTCCTTCGAATTGAGGTAGAATGTTCAAACTTGGTGTAGGCGTTGATTGGGTGAATGCCTTGATGGAGTTCAAAGATGAGCATTTTGTGCTTAGGGTAAGCAGAGATTAGCAATTTGATTGGTTGATGCTATAGGACATGATAACTTGGTTCTAATTTAATGAAGTGAGAGTGATGAAACTTGGTGTATACATGTAGTTTCATCACATCAATACCTTGACTAAGTTAGACTTCAATCTGATTGGTTGAGACTTTGGAACACAATAACTCTCCTTCTAATTGAGGTAGAATGTTCAAAATTGGTGTAGGTGTCTATTAGGTGAATACCTTGACATAGTTCGTTTATGCGCATTTTCCACTAAGGGTAAGCAGAAATGAGCAATTTGATCAGTTGAGACTTTGGGATATAATAACTTTAGTTCTAATAGGGTGAGTATAAATTCATTATATCAATACATTGACTAAGTTCGATGATGAGAATTTTCTGCTTGGGCTACGGATCGATAAGCAATTTGATTGGTCAAGACTTTGGAACATAACAATTCTGCTTTTAATTAAGGTATATACGTTCATTAGGCGAATGTCTTGACAGAGTTCAATGATTAATATTTCCCATTTAAAGGTAAGGCGAGCTGAGCAATTTCTTTGGTCGATGCCTTGGGACAACATAACTTTGATTCTAACTGATGGAGAGTGATGAAACTGATGAAACTTAGTGACTTAGTGTATAGTTTCACTCATTACCAGGTACTTCAATCAAAACCTCAGTTTGATAGTGAACATTTTATGCTTAAACTAAGCATAGATGATCAGTTTGATTACTCGATACTTTTGAAAAAGATAAATGTGCAATTAATTAATATGTGTCATCTGTTGTTTTTTTTTTGGCAGGGGACATCAGTCTCACTGTTGGTTTGTTTATCATCTAATTTTGAATTATTATAGCAAGAATGACCAACTCTTTATTAAACTCTTAACTATATATCTTTAACTACGATACCTAATCTGCCTTTATTGACTTCCTTTATATCTTAATCCTGAAAACAATTTATGGTTTCTCTGTTGGACATTCTTAGCTCCTTGATGTCGGTCATCGAGATGTTAAAACTAGTCAAAGATTATTACTTCTTGATTAGGAAGTCAACCAACTTTTAAACTAACCTTTAATAGTCATTCAGTTCACAGTGTAAGTAATTAGTGCAAACAGTAATTTTTATAATCCTGTAAATATACATTACATGCTCGATAATTATTCACAATTTTAATTTATAACCATTTCCTGTCTTAAGAATTGTCCACATGTTCCAACCTGGCACCCCATCATAGCATCAAACAAAATTATAATCATATTCCATTCACTGGACAACAAAATATTCTGTAGGCTATAAACATATATGTACGAAAAATATATCCATCTCTTAAAATAAACATCGGTTACCTTTATTTTGTAACAAATTACTACGTGGTGAAAATGTCATTTTTCCACGTTTTTGTATTGATTTCTACAAAAGCTAACTAGAATGGTTCATTTTGGCGCGAAAAACATATCATGTGGGCAAGTATCAGTAACAAAAGCGACCATGGGTGATTACTGGTGTCTTGGGATGTAATTTTAAAATACTGTTTTATAAAGAAAAACTATTCTTATTATGGGCATTTTGCTTTCATTTCCTGTATGAACGAAGACACGTAATTTGGGAGGAATATTTATTACTGATGTGAATTTGAAGCAAGGTACATCTACGGTACGCTTTCCACGCAATTTTTAAGGAATATTACTGACACAAATTTAAAAACAGTTCAGGAATTAAATATGTAAAATTTGTAGTTGAAGTCTACATGTATTCAAGGGAATTGAAGCTTATTTACTCTTATTTCCTGAAGCTGATAAATGACTTCTGGTGACCTAATTCTGTCCTAAAACTATGTCGAACGAGCAACATTTGGAAATAGCATCCCTGGTCATACATTATCTAGTCAAAATATGTACAAATTTGATAGAAATAGATTTCATAGCTCAGACAATTTAGCAGTGGTGGGCATATGTTTTGTATCCTGGCAAACTTTCTTTTATTCAGGTGATTTCTGAATATGAGTTGCAGATTTGATTAAAGCATGCAGAACCTAAATATAATTGAACTTTCATTAAATATTTAACCTTGATTTATTTTTCAGAATCTGGAGTTAGTTAAGTAGGCCTATACCCCATGGCCAAACCTTTTGAGTTCAACTGGCGTAAAACAGTGCCAGATGCTCTATTGAAAGGAGGGGTATTTGATTGCTGGGATGAGGTAAACACTCTTTTAATTGTTCTATAAAACATTTTAATTATTCTCAGTCTTGTGTAAACTTTGAAATAAATAGTTTGCATCTAATCCTTAGGTCAAATTTCTATCTGTTCAATCCAGATTGTCTTCTGATGAATTGTTTGGTTTAGAAATCATGACAATGAAGATATTCTTTGGTATTGAACATTTGAACAATAGTAGACTGCATATTTATACATGTATTATGTTTGCATTTAAATTAGTGAGACAAAAAAGTTGAATTACAACTTCTAGAGTTACAGCTCGTTTCAACTTTCACTTTATAGAAACTTGAGAACCTCTAACAATGAAAGTGATCATCCGATCTCATTGAAATTGACATGCATTATTCAAGTTAGTGAAATGTAGATTCCTATCAAATTACAACAATTTCTGTTAATTACTTATAAAGTTATTACCTCTGTTTCACTTTGTAGAACTTGTGAATACTCTAACCACAATAGTGATTGATGTTGTTCAAATTAGTGACATGAAGAAGCCAATTAATAATCAATCCCTTACGTTCATTACGGCCCTTGTTTCACTCTGTTGATAACTTCAAGAGTTATGACCCGTTTTATACGCCCACATTAATCAATTTGTGGTCACCCTACTACCCTAATGGCTAAAGTTATCATCCGATTGTCATGAAATTTATAAGTTCATTGGATGAAGAAGTCTATAGATTTTCAACATTTTCTGATAATTGTAAATGCTCCATTAACTGCAAAAGAATAATATGCAAGACAACCCTTATCAACTGCTTGGATGACTTGTGGGCAGATGTTTTATTGCCTGACAACCTATCTTTTCGTTGAATTTTGTGAAAGCTCTAAATGACAAAAGTGATCATCCGATCTGTATTAAATTTATGTGCAATTTTTATACGCCCACATTTATATTGTTGTCGCCCCTGACACTCTACAGGTCACTATTTTGATTGTCCCCCGCCTTTCAAAGAAATCAGGGACTATTAAAATAGGTTCATCCGTCTGTCTGTCTGTCCGTCCGTCCGTCAAACTTTTTGGGACAAAATAATATGCCCAATCGGACATCAAGACAGGGTGAATAATATTCAAAATTCCAAAATTAATATAATGTACTGAGTGTATAACTACCACTCAACCCGATTATCGTTGATAATAGGCTGGATTGGTTAGGTAATTAAGTGATCAACGTATTTATCATGTTATACCGGCTATACACCTACCTTGATTTTAGATAAACTACTTAATCTGCCATGATTGACTGACGTAATCCATTGATGGACAATTCATCAATCTAATCTTAAACAGAAGTCATTGCTTCCCCTTTGTCGGACTATTCATCAATCCAATAAGAGTGATTATAATTTTATTCCACGTGTTTGTGGTTTCTCTATTGTCGATCATTTTAATCGCATTGATGTGAGCCGACAGCATCTATAAACTAGTCATTCTCATAGATGTCACATATCGTAAGAGTATATAACACCCTAAATCAATGGACAGTGATTTTGTCTGCAATATCTTTTGCGTCTTTTAAGACTCCATATAGAAATTCTCATCTACAGTGGCACTTTCCCGTGATCTCGACTGCCGTACGAAAATTGCTTTTAGACGCAAAAGATATTCCACGAGAAAACCGGGGTCGGCCGATTCCATTCATATTCATAGGGTTTGGTCATGCCCATGAGACTACTCGATAGCCAAAACCGCCGATCTCAGAAATTGACCCTAGCCGAGATACGGCAGGCAGGTGTTTTTGGGGCTTTTTTCTCATTTTTTCGTCAATTTTAGGCAATGTTAGCTGCTGTTTTTCAGGTTGTAAATGAGTACTTATGAAACAAATGATGATTCGATATATTTGGCTAGGTAGTAATGTTTAAAAAAAATGAAGAAAGAAAAATCTATCTTTCCACTCAGGGTTGCCATTTGGTTATTCCTGAAGTGTATAAATCAAACCTTATAAAGTACCCTAACTTTATGCCGCGATATCTCCACTGCCGCGGGGTCCCAGGAATTCTTTTTGTGGTTGTTAGTAACTGGGTATCAGGTCTCTCGATTAAAAAAATAAAATTTCATATATGTCTATAACTACACTCTCAAAAATAGTGGGTAATTTTGACAAAAATCGGATAAATTCGACAATTTTACGAAGCTTTATCCCCAATATTATCAAACTGATATTCAAACAAATGTAGTATAATACAGACGCCTTCACATCTGCTATATTTTCGCAACATAATGTTCGTATGACAACTCTTACTGCAACTGGAAGTGGAAATTTGCTAAAATTCGCATTATTTCACTCTTAAATCTCTTGATATGTACAGATCTCATTATAATAAGCTGCAGTTGAGAGAACTGTCATAGCTCACAGTAGTCATTCAATAGTAAAATGTAGGCATAAATCCTCAAGATTGGAAAATAAATTCTACACTCTAAAAAGTTCCAGATCACCACGACTAAAAAGGCAAGATTTTTTCTTATCTTTCAATTTTCAGGACCGATGTTATCTTTACCTCTACCTGCGACCAACGAGTTAATCATCTATATTTAGTAGTCCTACACTCTTAAAGTACGGTGATCATCATCTTCACAAAAAGCCCCAAAAATAAACAAATGTTTAATCTGTAATCAAGGATACAAAGCCTCCCCACACCATTACACTTCCCCCACCCCATCGATTTGTTTCGAAGACGCAGCAGTCTGCAAGACGTTCCCCAAGACGTCCCCAAACACGTTGACTGCCATCAGCGTGATAAAGATGAAAGCGACTCTCATCACTGAAGAGCACACTTTGCCAGTCTACTCTTCTCCATGTCTGGTGTCCTTGAGCCCATATCAAACGCCACTGACGGTGATGATCCCTGAGGATAGCTCCAACATAAGGTCATCGTGCACGGAGTCCTACTTCTCTTAAACAACGTCTTACGGTGTTGGCACTTACTGGTCCTTGTCTTCCGACGACTGCTGCACCTGTTCGAGTCGCTGGGCGGAATCTGTCACGCAGATGAGTGACCCGGATGTAGCGATCTTGAGCCTGGGTTGTAACGCGTTGTGGACCAGGACGTTGACGGTCACGTGTTGATTCAGTAACTCGAACACGTTCCACCAACCTTACAATAGTGGACTGATGACATTTGAAGTGTCTGGCAAAAGCACGTGTAGGCATGCCAGCCCTGGACATTCAGTAAGTCTCGGCATCTCTAGCTCGATTCCTTCACACATCCAACAACAAATTACGACAGATTGACGTTTCACAGTTCATGTACTGCACATTAAGTTGAAAACATGCTTTTAAAGGGCTCAAACACAATGCTGCACGTGAATATTGGGTTTTTCATGTGCATCTCGTGCAATTTTTTTTTTTTTTTTGCACACGGGCCGATATTTTTTGCGTTTGGGAGCATTGTGTGAAACAATAGTTCATAGTATTGCATAATATACATACAAAACCACCTAGTAATAAAATATTTGGGGAAAAAAAGTGATGCGTTTTCCATGGCACTCAGTATATTAGGTGTACGTATATATCAGAATATCGAACAGCAACAATTGGTACTAGTAGTAGAGTAGTGTTATACATGTTGGTCTAACTCATAACATTTTTGTCCCCCGCCTTTCGAAGAAAGATGTTCGACGGTGTTACAATCTTTGACAAATATTAAATATCAGCAGAGCGGTGTTATAATCATTGACAAATAGTAAATATCAGCAGAGCGGTGTTATAATCATTGACAAATAGTAAATATCATCAGGACGGTGTTATAATCATTGACAAATAGTAAATATCAGCAGAACGGTGTTATAATCATTGACAAATAGTAAATATCTGTGGGACGATGTTACTATCATTGAAAAATAGTAAATATCAGCGGGACGATATAACTATCATTGAAAAATAGTAAATATGAGCAGGACGGTGTCATTGAAAAATAGTAAATATCATCAGGACGGTGTTATTATCATTGACAAATAGTAAATATCAGTAAAACGGTGTTACTATCATTGACAAATATGTAGTAAATATCAGCGGGACCATGTTACTATCATTGAAAAATAGTAAATATCATCAGGACGGTGTTACTATCATTGACAAATAGTAAATATCAGCGGGACGATGTTACTATCATTGAAAAATAGTAAATATCATCAGGACAGTGTTATACATGTAATCATTGACAAATAGTAAATATCAGTTTCCATCTTATACCAAGACTGTACCGGTGGTTTGGACATATTGTCTTTGCGTTTAAGACTGGTAATTGAACGTCAAAAATCCCACTTCTAAAACAAATCAGTTGCCACTCGTGCTTAACGTCATTTTTGGTAACTTGAACACTTGACAAATACCCTCTGATGTCTTTAGTACACTCTTTCAATAAAACATGCTCAGTCTCTTTAGGATACACAGTGAAAATGCCGCATTTTGAAGTAGAAAACTGTGAAAAACCACATACAGAAGCCGCCATCTTGGATGGCTGGATACCAGAACTGATAGTTTTGACAGAGCGGGTTCTACGACTGCCCGAGCGGGTTCGAAACGCTAGTCTGTCAATTGCCGATGGTATCGAGTCGTTTAGCATCCATATTTTGTCACTATATTGATTAGAACATATCAATATCAGATGATCCAATATTAAAATTGTCAAAACTTAGAAAATGTTATCGCGCATGCGTATGAAGATATATGAAATTTTATTTTTTTAATCGAGAGACCTTGTACCCATTTACTAACAACCACAAAAAGAATTCATGAGACCCCGCGGCAGTGGTGATATCGGGGCATAAAGTTGGGTACTTTAATTTATAGGTTTCGATTTATACCCTTCAGGAATAACCAAGTGGCACCCCTCAGTGGAAAGATAGATTTTTCTTTTTTCATTTTTTTGAAACAATACTACCTAGCCTAATATATCGAATCATCATTTGTTTCATAAGTACTCATTTACAACCTGAAAAACAGCAGCTAACATTGACGAAAAAAATGAGAAAAAAGCCCCAAAAACACCTGCCTGCCGTATCTCGGCTAGGGTCAATTTCTGAGATCGGCGGTTTTGGCTATCGAGTAGTCTCATGGGCATGACCAAACCCTATGAATATGAATGAAATCGGCCGACACCTCACCTTTTCGATTTTGCATGGTTTTCTTGTGGACAAGCACTTAACATATAAGCCAGCGCTTACTATGAAGCTATGTGCTATGAGTCACATATACGCTGAAGTTAACTATGCATTAACTATCAATGTAATTATTATTTCGAACACCTTTCTTTCATTTGCTGCCTTATAAACATGTAATTTTTGGAGGAATATTACTAGCTGCGCTTGAAGCAGGTACTGATCTGCAAACTTTCATTCTATCGTATTGCGAAAACACGTAATTTTGTAGGAATATTACTGACATACATTTGAATACCATAACCATACGGGAATTAAATATGAAAAATAGTGAGGTGTTCCTATTTCTATTATGCACGGATTTGAATATTTTGTTGACATTTTATAAAGAAAAAACGATGTTCTGACATCACAAACTATTCTTATTTCGGAAGTTCTGCCTTTATTTGCTGCCGTATAAACGGAGACACGTAATTTTGAAGGAATATTACGGTTGTGAATTTGATGCCAAAGCAGGATCGGCAAGCTTTCATTCAATGTATTACAAAAATGCTTAATTTTGTAGGAATGTTGCTGACATAAATTTGAATGCCGTACGGGAATTAAATGTGAAAATTAGCGAGGTTCAGCTATTTTTATTATGTACAGGATTTGAATATTTTGTTGACATGTGATTTTTAATTGTGGTATGAATTGAATACCGTACGGGGATTAAATATTAATTCTTATTACATACGGGATTTGAATATTTTGTCGACATGTGATTTTTAATTGTGGTATGAATTCTTCTGCTTAAATAACGATAAGAGTTATGCCCCTTTATTTTCGGTAAAATGTCCGACAAGAACCACATCCCTATAGTTTTTGGTGAATGTCCAACCCCCAGGGGCAGAGGCACGCCCATTTTCTTTATGTGTGTCAGTACAGCTTGCAATGCTTAATCAGTCGTCTTGAAAACTTTTTTATACTTATTCCTTATACCCTAAGGCTGACCTCTATTATTTTTGGTGGATGCCCGACCCCCTGGGACAGAGCCCCGCCCAATGTTTGTGTGTCTTGTGTTTCGCCTACAGGCCACAATTCTTAACAGATCCTTTTGAAACTTTGCATACCTATTCCTTATACCCTAAGAATGACAACTGCATGTCCGGTGACCCCCAGGGCCAGAGCCACACCCAATTTTTGTGTTTATCGTTTACAGGCCGCAATTCTGAATGGATTAACTGGGTACTTGGCATATGTATTCCTTATAGCCTAAGGGTGTCAACTATTGATTTTGGTGAATGCCCTTACTGAAAGGATTATCTTGGAACTTGGTATACTTATTCCTTATACCCTAAGGATGGCAACTATTGATGTTGTCATTTCAATAACAGGGTGGTGCCTATTTATATTGTTCCATTTTCAACCCCCAGGGGCAGAGCCACACCCGATTTTTGTATTTATCATCTACAGGCTGCAATTCTGAATGGATCATCTTGGAATTTTGCATATTTATTCCTTATACCGTAAAGACAGCAACTATTTATTTTGGTGCA
Organism: Patella vulgata; assembly: GCF_932274485.2. Classification (NCBI taxonomy): domain Eukaryota; kingdom Metazoa; phylum Mollusca; class Gastropoda; family Patellidae; genus Patella; species Patella vulgata. Next base: position 36,735,058 of record NC_065883.2, read on the forward strand.
TGCCCCAACCTCCAGGGGCAGTGTCATACCCACTTTTTTGTTAATATTTTGTCTGTAAATTTGGCAAAACAAACCCAACGCCTAGCCTCCTTTTCATTCTCAATCAAAGCTGGAACGTGGACGTATATTCCAGCGTTAGCGATGCTCTTGTTCATTTTAGCAACCTCGAATTCTGCATGGCACAATGATTTTCTTAGTTGTACTTCCTTTAATGTCAATTCTCTACTTTCTTTTTTGCACAAAACGCTTTTTCGGACTCCGCAATTTCTCTCTCACGATCAGGTCTTTCTGAATCAGGTCTTTCTTTCTCAATTTGTAACTCATACTCACGATTCAATTTTTATTGTTCTCGTCTCTCTTTCTCTCCAACTCAAACTCTTTCTCCCTCTCTCTCTGTCACTCAAGGTTAAACCTTTCCTCTTTAACAAACCTAAATCTTTGCCTGTCTTAGTTATCTTTTCTAAATCCATATTGACCCACAAATCTTATCCAAAACCTGATCCTACTCCGTCTTAAATAATAAACTTAAGTTATTTGTCTGTTAGTGTCTTAGTCATTGTGTTAGTATACATATAAAAAGCATCCACATTTCGATATACATTACAAATGAATATGAATATAACATAAAATTAAAACTTAAATAGGCCTCTATTTCAAAAACTAATCTTAAAGCGCTATATAGACATTATCATAACAAATACAATATCAGCAGTTAACAACTTTCTTAAATCTCCCTAAATGTTTTACAGTGCACTTTCATAATGTTATTGGCAATTCGGAAAAGGGTTGTTATAAATATACTGAGCGCCATGGAAAACGCATCACTTTTTTTCCCCAAATATTTTATTACTAGGTGGTTTTGTATGTATAATATTATGCAATACTATGAACTATTGTTTCACACAATGCTTCCAAATGCAAAAAATATTGGCCCGTGTGCAAAAAAACAAATTGCACGAGATGCACATGAAAAACCCAATATTCACATGCAGCATTGTGTGTGAGCCCTTTAAAAGCATGTTTTCAACTTAATGTGCAGTACATGAACTGTGAAACGTCAATCTGTCGTAATTTGTTGTTGGACGTGTGAAGGAATCGAGCTAGAGATGCCGAGACTTACTGATAATCAACGGAATGAAGCCATGGGAATATCCAGGGCTGGCATGTCTACACGTGCTAAGACACTTCAATTGTCATCAGTCAACTATTGTAAGGTTGGTGGAACGTGTTCGAGTTGCTGGATCAACACGTGACCGTCAACGTCCTGGTCCACAACGCGTTACAACCCAGACTCAAGACCGCTACATCCGTTTCACTGATCTGCGTTACAGATTCTGCCCAGCGACTCGAACAGGTGCAGCAGTCGTCGGAAGACAAGGACCAGTAAGTGCCAACACCGTAAGACGTTGTCTAAGAGAAGTAGGACTCCGTGCACGATGACCTTATGTTGGAGCTATCCTCAGGGATCATCACCGTCAGCGGCGTTTGATATGGGCTGAAGGACACCAGACATGGAGAAGAGTAGACTGGCAATATGTGCTCTTCAGTGATGAGAGTCGCTTTCATCTTTATCACGCTGATGGCCGTCAACGTGTGTGGAGACGTCTTGGGGAACGTCTTGCAGACTGCTGCGTCTTCGAAACGAATCGATGGGGTGGGGGAAGTGTAATGGTGTGGGGAGGCTTCACATTTCATCACAGGACCGCCCTACACATTTGCAGGGGTCACGTTAATGCTGTAGCCTACCGTGATGATGTCTTGCAACCAATTGTTGTTCCGATGTTTCGAACGCACCCACAACTTCAGCACTTCCAACAGGATAATGCACGCCCGCTTACCGCCCGATACAACATGTCTGGGATGAGATTGGACGCCGTCTGTATCGGAGACCACAGATACACACCATTGCTGCTTTAGAAGCTGCTCTTGTCCAAGAATGGAACAATTTGCCCCAGGCCTTCTTTCAAACATTGGTTAATTCCATGCGACGTCGCTGCACAGCGTGCGTAAGAGCCTGTGGAGGACACACGCGCTACTGACATCTGTGTCATACTTTTGGTTTTGACCCCTCTGACTTTGTACCGTTGATTACAGATTAATCATCCATAAGTGTACAAATGTGTTGTTATTGATGTGTTCCCATTTGAATATTGTTCACAATAAGAAGCAAAATAAATAAGATATGTTTACAGGATCATTTTGTTATACGAAAAACTAAGTGATGCGTTTTCCATGGCGCTCAGTATATAAGCAATGGCAAGCTTGCCAAAATGTCACAAAGTGACCTCAGGTTCTTTAACTTAATTGCCCCCTTTTCCCAATTTCCAGCAAACAACACACTATTTAATTAATTTTCAATATATGTATATTATTATAATCAATTTACATATACAATTTTAGAGGTTTTTACAAAAAATTCAATGTTTTAAAGTTACAGTTCATTTCGGCATCTAATACTCTGTTCCTTTAATTCAATCAATCCTCCTGGCTAGCATTCAGATTAATTTCCTTGTCCAAATTCCACCATCCCAGACTCGTAGTTTTTTTAAACACTTTAAACCCGAACACAAATCCTCGGAAATTCAAAAAACCTTCACATGTCACAGATCCACATAATTTCATGATTCACCTAGACTCACTACCTATATTGAAATTCACCAAGATTTAAATATACTTGACCAAGACTACACAGGCATATGATTCACAAAGTTCACCAAGACTAAACTATTGTAATTTACAAGGTCACCCCTGGATTGAAATATCGGTCACCTAGACATTACCAGATAAATGCTATTCATCAAGGATACATCTTATTTAATTACCAGGTTCTAAGCATCTAAAGCCAGTCATTGGTGTTACTCAGTTACTGTAGATATTGAAAACAGTCATGTCTGGTCTTTTAAAGTCTCTCTGATCTAAATACCGGTAGAGGAAACAGCCATGCCTATCCTGTAACTTATTTCAAAACCTCTCTGACAAACTTTTTAAATTCGTACACCAAGAAACTTTTAGTCACTCACACATCCAATCAAAACTATGCACCACATGCACATGCATCACAACCCAAACAGATTCATTACTTTACACCCTCATTACCTAACTTGTTAAAACATACCCACAATCATTCTGTAAAAAACAACGCATATACATTGAAAATAATTAAACTTTATTAACCAAAACCTGTACAATCATTAATAAATGTTTCGAAAAGAAATTAATATTCCCTTTAGCCATCTACCAAATTAATTAGGTACCCTAAATCACCGAAATAAACCATGTCACAATTATACATACCAAATGAACATACCAATTGTGACAATAACGTAGGCCTTTACCAGCATCTGTACTGCTGGAAGTTGCTCGGATCAAGAGCGTTTGACTTCATCGCCATTTTTCCCTAAGATCGCTATTATGGCCCCTGATTGTAGAAAATATTGCGTTTTTAGCTTGTGAACCCTTTAGGTCACAGTTTTTATCCGATTTATAAAGCAGATTAGATAAATCACCGTTACACCGTAATCAAGGTTGAGGTCGAATTTCGTGAAAATTGGACGGAAACTGGACAACGAAATGGCCGCTCCACATACACAAATAGTGTGAAAGTATGTGATACTAATACCAAGATCACAATTTGTATCTGATTTTGATGAAACTTAAAATTATGATTATATCCCAAAGATCTGGGTTCCTTTTGACATATTCATGTATCGGACCAAAACTTCCTGGATTATGGCCTCTGATTTTAAAAAAAATCACCTTTTTATACGCCAACACGGAAATGTGGTTGTATATTGCCGTTGTCCCAGTCTGTCCATACATACATCTGTCGTCTACAATTTCTTGTGAACACTCTACAACTTCTTGTGAAATTGATATATTGTTTACATCAGTGATATGAAGAAGCCTATTTAATTTCAATAATTTCCGTTAATTTCTTCTGGAGTTATGGCCCTTGTTTCACTTTGATGAACCTTGTAAACACTCTCACGACAAAAGTTATCATCTGATCTGTATGAAATTTATATGCGTCATAGAGATTAGTAAGACGAAGAAGCCTATTGAATTTAAGCAATTTCGGTTGATTACTTCTAGAGTTATGATCCTTGCAACATTAGTAAAACATAAAAGCCTGTCGAATTTCAACAATTTCTGTAAATCACTTACAGAGTTAAGGCCCTTGTTTCAGTCCATCCGTCCGTCTGTCTGTCACACTTTTTGGGACACAATAAATCTCTTTCTAATTGAGCTAGAATGTTCAAACTTGGTGTAGGTGTTTTTTTAAGATCAATGCCTTGATGGAGTTTGAAGATGAGCATTTTCTGCTTAGGGTAAGTAAGCAGAGATAAGCAATTTGATTGATTGATGCTTTGGGACACGATAACTTTAGTTATAATTAAAGATACATTATGTAAGATTTAGATAAAGAACTAGCCATTCTTGCTATAGTAGTTCGAAAGTAGATGATGTAAAATGAATAATTTGAAAATTTCATTCAAATTACTCTATTGCAAGCAAAGATATTAGCCTTTAAAGGTTTGACAGACGTGTGCAATAATTTCAACCACCGTACTGGTTGATCGAAGCCAAGTCTCGGTCCTCCATATTTGATTAAATCAAAGTATCGCTGAACCATTCTAATCTATTTAATATCGGAGAAATCTGATGCCATCGAGAGTTGATTAAGGCCCTGATCAGTTAATTAATGTCTAATAAATACTTTAGAAAACATTTCAGGCCTAAAGGAAGACCTGCCATAGGCAGATTTAGCTCTTGCATAATGCATGTTTAAGTGAGAGGGATAAAATTTTGTGTATAGTTTTATTACATCAGTACTTTGACTAAGTTCTATAATGAACATTTTCTGCTCAGAGTAAGCCGAGCAATAAGCAATTTGATTGGTCGAGACTTTAGAACACAATAACTCTCATTCTAATTGAGCTAGAATGTTCACACTTGGCGTAGGTGTTTATTAGGTGAATGCCTTGATGGGGTTGGGAGTGAGAAGATGAGAATTTTCTGCTTAGGATAAGCAGAGATAAGCTATTTGATTGGTTGATGCTTTGGGACACGATAACTTTAGTTCTAATTAAGTGAGAGTGATGACACTTGGTGTATAGTTTTATCACATCAATACCTTGACTAAGTTCGATAATGAGCATTTTCTGCTTAGGGTAAGCAGAGTGATAAGCAGTTTGATTGTTCGAGACTTTGAAACACAATAACTCTCCTTCTAAAGTTCTAGTTGAGGTAGAATGTTCAAACTTGGTGTAGGTGTTCATTAGGTGAATGCCTTGATGGAGTTCGATGATAAACATTGTCTGCTTATGGTAAGCAGAGATAAGCAATCTGATTGGTTGATGCTTTGGGGCCAATAACTTTGGTTTTAATTAAGTGAGAGTGATGAAGCTCCGAGTATAGATTCATTATATCACTACCTTGACTAAGTTTGATGATGAGAATTTTCTGCTTGGGCTACGGATCGATAAGCAATTTGATTGGTCAAGACTTTGGAACATAACAACTCTGCTTTTAATTAAGGTAGAATGATTAAACTTGATGTAGATGTTCATTAGGTGAATGTCTTGACTGAGTTCAATGATTAGCATTTCGAGCAAAAGCTAAACAGAGGTAATCAATTTCATTGGTCGATGCTTTGGGACAAGATAACTTTGATTCTATCTGATAGACAGTGATGAAACTTAGTGTATAGTTGATAATCAGTTTGATTGCTTGATACTTTTGAAAAAAAAAAATGTGCGATTAATTAATATGTGTCATCTATTTATTTTTGGATTTCGGTGGGGACATCAGCCTGTCTGTTGGCTTGTTTCATTTCATTTTACATTTTAGGAAACTTCAACATTAGAAGTAAATTGTTTGGTGAAAGTAGATGAATATGGGTTTTTCATCTACTGGAAGAGTGATGGCAGGGTTAGTATTCTATAATATCACCAGTTTGAAACATCATTATTTTAGTTCAGCTTAGTTCAGCTTTGTTTTTCCCCATATTTAAGGTTTGCTATATTCTTGACTGAGAAAGTTCCTCAGAATATTTTGGCCTCTTATCCCCTTATGTAAATACATTCCGTTCATCCACAATTTGTTTGTGGACACACTCTTTTCAGGTCACAAATTTATCTGATTTTGATGAATCTTGAAATATAGGTTTATCTCCCAAATGTCTCAGTTCCTTTCGATATTGGCATGTATTGGATTATGGCCCCTGATTATACGAAAAGTATATGGTATATCAAGGTTGTGGATCCTCTAGGAGTCTCAATTTTGATCCAATTTTGATGAAACTTTAAGTATATCTTTTTAACCTAAAGATCTTGGTTCCTGTCGATATTCGCGTATATCGGATCGTAACTTCCTGAATTATTGCACTTGATTGTATGAAAATCGCTTTTTATACGCCCACATTGAAATGTGGTTGTATATTGTCGTCGCCCCGGTCTGGCCGGCGGCCCGGCGTCCACAATTGCTTGTGGATGCTCTAGAGGCTAAAGTTAATATCCGATTGACTTTAATCTTATACACAGTGTTTAAGGTCATGAGACGAAGAAGCCTATTCATTTTCAGCGATTTCCGTAATTACTGCCAGAGTTATGGCCCTTGATCACTTGTGGACGCTCTAGAGGTCAAAGTTAATATCCGATTGACTTTAAGTTTATACACAGTGTTTAAGGTCATGAGACGAAGAAGCCTATTGATTTTCAGCGATTTCCGACAATTACTGCCAGAGTTATGGTCCTTGATCACTTTGAAAAATCTTGTGGACGCTCTAGAGGCTACAGTTAATATCCGATTGTCTTTAGATTTATACACAGTGTTTAAGGTCATGAGACGGCAATTTTCGATAATTACTGCCAGAGTTATGGCCTTTGATCACTTTGAAAAGTCTTGTGGACGCTCTAATTACTGCCAGAGTTATAGCCCTTGATCACTTTGAAAAATCTTTTATACGCCCATATAGAGGCTAAAAGTTAATATCCGATTGACTTTAAATTTATACACAGAGTTTAAGATCTTGAGACGAACAAGTGTATTGATTTTCAATGAATTTTTATGACTTGAACAGCTAAATCCATGATGTTAAATGTTTCGTATACTAAACGTTAGCATGGGGCAGAACTTTATAAAAACCAAACAAATTCTAATGGTTTTCTGATAATTACTTAACACTGTAACCCAGGTATCGTTTAATCTTGTGTATCTAGCACTAATTTCTTTCACATTCGTTTAATATCAAATCTTTGTTTAAAAATTTGTAAAAACTGTTTAAAATCACCAAATATCATCTAATTTGTACATGTGTCCAGTTTAAAGCTGACTGATTAATTTTGATAATGAGTGTCCAATTTACAAGTATTTAATTTCCTGATCACTGTTCAAAAATTAATCATTATACATCATTAATCAATTGGGTTGTTTATTTTTTAACAATGATTGAGAAATTAAACACTTGTAAATTGGACACTCATTATCAAAATTAAATGGTCAGCTTACAGAAGTACAAATTAAACGATTTATGATGATCTTAAACAATTTTTACAAATTTTTAAACAAAGATTTGATAATAAACGAATGTGAAAGAAATTAGTGCTAGATACATGCACACAAGATTAAACGATACCTGGGTTACAGTGTAATTATACATAAGAAGGGAGCTAAAGATGATCCGAACAATTATAGGCCAATCTCAATTCTCCCCACAATTTCAAAAATATTCGAAAGGCACTTGAGCACTCAAATTCAAACTTATTTGGAAACCTTCAATGTTCTTTATGCTTACCAATCTGGATTTAGATCAAATCATTCATGTGCTACTGCACTGATCCGAATGACAGATAATTGGCTTGATGCTATCGATAATGGTGCGATGAGTGGTATAGTGTATCTTGATTTTAGCAAAGCATTTGATCTCATTGATCATAAGCTTATTATTGAAAAACTACATCTTTATCGATTTGATAATAATTCACAAATTTTGATTGAATCATATCTTGACTCACGGAAGCAAAAAGTATGTTTAGGATCAATTACCTCCTCAATTACTACAGTCAAATGCGGGGTTCCACAAGGTTCGATCCTGGGTCCTCTCCTATTCCTAATTTTTATAAATGATCTCCCACTCAATATTGAATCAAGTCAGATAGATTTGTTTGCTGATGACAGTACCCTGCATTGTTCACACAAAGATATTTTATCCATCGCCAAAAATCTCCAAAATGATCTCTATTTGGTTGCTAAATGGTGTGAAAACAATGGGATGGTAATCAATCCTTCGAAAACAAAATCAATGCTGATTTCAACAAAACACAAAAGAAATCAGAAAAACCTAACTTTATCACTCCATGGTGAGAAAATTGAGACGGTTACTACCGCAAAATTACTTGGAATTCAAATTGACCAAGACCTTAATTGGGAAGCACAGATAGCAGATATGTCTAAAAAACTTGCATCAAAAATATTTCTCCTAAATAAGATAAAAGATCATTTACCTTATGAGACAAGAATTTTGTTTTATAACAGTTACATACTACCAATATTTGATTATTGCTCTATTATTTGGGGAAATGCTACCAAAAGTAGATTAGACATTCTTTTAAAATTACAAAAGAGGGCAGCAAGAGCTATTCTTGATGCACCGATTGAAACTCCGTCCACCTCTTTATTTACTAAACTCGGTTGGCTTACCCTTACACAGAGGATTCTTTACAATAAAATTGTCTTATCATTCAAAATTATTACATTTAATACTCCACTTTATCTAAATTTCCATTTTATTGAAAAATCTCTTGTTTCCAAAACGGATATCTTGCTCCGTTCACAGACCAGTAAATCTCTTTTTCTTCAAAAATGCAAAACGGAATCCATGAAACGTACTTTTCATTATTCTGCATGTCTTATATGGAACCATCTGCCTTTTGATATAAAGATGTGTAAAAATGTTGAAAATTTTAAGATTAAACTGAAAACTCATTTATTTTGCACACTGAAGGAACCATAATATTCAACTGATGACATACTTATTATTTTTAACTTGCAACTGCATTCTATTTTATTTTGTGTGTAATTATAGTGTTCTTCCTATATTCTACTTGTATAATGTATATGTTTTGTAGTTTGGGAGTGACTTATCAAACTTCCCACTTTAAAATGCTATTGCATTTCTAATGATTTTAAATTTATCCTGATATTACATGTATATATGTCTTTGTAGTTTAGGAGGGACCTATGGAAGATTAGTTTTTTTTTTGCAAACTAAATACGTTGCCTCATTAAATAAAGTTTTTATTGTCCCCCGCCTTTCGAAGAAAGCAGGGGACTATTAAAATGGGTTCGTCCGTCTGTCTGTCCGTCTGTCTGTCCGTCTGTCTGTCCGTCTGTCCGTCCGTCTGTCTGTCCGTCACACTTTTTGGGACACAATAACTCTCTTCCTAATTGAGCTAGAATGTTCAAACTTGGTGTATGTGTTTATTAGGTCAATGCCTTGATGGAGTTCGAAGATGAGCATTTTCCGCTTAGGGTAAGCAGAGATAAGCAATTTGATTGGTTGATGCTTTGGGACACGATAACTCTCTTCCTAATTGGGCTAGAATGTTCAAACTTGGTGTATGTGTTGATTAGGTCAATGCCTTGATGGAGTTCGAAGATGAGCATTTTCCGCTTAGGGTAAGCAGAGATAAGCAATTTGATTGGTTGATGCTTTGGGACACGATAACTTTTAATTGAGCTAGAATGTTCAAACTTGGTGTATGTGTTTATTAGGTCAATGCCTTGATGGAGTTCGAAGATGAGCATTTTCCGCTTAGGGTAAGCAGAGATAAGCAATTTGATTGGTTGATACTTTGGGGCACGATAACTCTTTTCCTAATTGAGCTAGAATGTTCAAACTTGGTGTATGTGTTGATTAGGTCAATGCCTTGATGGAGTTCGAAGATGAGCATTTTCCGCTTAGGGTAAGCAGAGATAAGCAATTTGATTGGTTGATGCTTTGGGACACGATAACTTTAGTTCTAATTAAGTGAGATTGATGAAACTTGGTGTATAGTTTCATTACAGTAATACCTTGACTAAGTTTGATAATGAGCATTTTCTGCTCAGGGTAAGCAGCAATTTGATTGGTTGATACTTTGGGGCACGATAACTCTCTTCCTAATTGAGCTAGAATGTTCAAACTTGGTGTATGTGTTGAATAGGTCAATGCCTTGATGGAGTTCGAAGATGAGCATTTTCCGCTTAGGGTAAGCAGAGATAAGCAATTTGATTGGTTGATGCTTTGGGACACGATAACTTTAGTTCTAATTAAGTGAGATTGATGAAACTTGGTGTATAGTTTCATTACAGTAATACCTTGACTAAGTTTGATAATGAGCATTTTCTGCTCAGGGTAAGCAGAGCGATACGCAATTTCATTGGTCGAGACTTTGGAAAACAATAACTCTCCTACTTTGATTGTTAGACTATAAGTAAAGATATACTGTTTGATTGTTCAATACTTTGTAAAAGATAATTTGTGATAAATTTATATGTGTCCTCTAATTATTTTCCTATTTCGGCGGGGGACATCAGCCTCACTGTTGGCTTGTTATTATTATTATGTTACTCTTAATCAGATTTTTATGTATTATAAATGTTTCATTACCGAAAAAAGTAAAAATATGCGAAAACTCATGTTGACTTCCCGGACGATTTAGCTGCTATTGGCGTATGTTTTGTTGCCTGGCAACCTATCTTTGTTTAGCTTGTTCTCTATCCATCTCTTGCAAAATGTGGGCCTGGGCGTATCCTGCCTTGCAGCCACTGGATTTCGATTTTTTTACCTTCATTCGTATATAAGACGAAGAGTGGAAGGCCGGACTTCAGCAGAAAAAAAGTATCGACTTATACCCCGAAAAATACGGTAGTTGAACATAGTGAACGACCAAAGTTATCATCTGATCTGTGTGAAATTTATATGCATAATTCAAATTATTGTAACAAAGAATCTTATTAAATTTCAGCAATTTCCGTTAATTACATATTGTATGCATTTTGTTCAGATATTATTTATAATTGATGAATTTTTAAAACTTATTGTGATATTACTTTTTGTACGTCCAAATTGAAATGTGGTCGTATATTGTTGTTGCCCCCATCCGTCCGTCAGTTGTTCCAGCATCCACAATTGTTTGTGGACGCTCTAAAGGCTAAAATTAATATCTGATTGACTTCGAATTCGTATACAGTGTTTAAGGTCATAAGACGAAGAATCCTATTGATTTTGAATGATTTCCAATAATTACTTCCAGAGTTATGGCCCTTGATATGAAGTGTTTTGTATACTAATCATTAGTATAGGGCAGAACTAGAAGCCAAGCAAATTCTAATGATTTCTGATAATTCCTTTATGGGTTGTTTACTCGTAATCTGATTTTAGTGTGTTGTAAATGTTTTCATTACTGACAAATGAAAAAATATGTGACAACCCTTGTTGACTGCCTGGACGTCTTAGCTGCTGTGTGTGTATGTTTTGTTGCCTGGCAACCTATCCTAACTTTTTGCTGGGGCACTAAATTCATTTGATTTGTTTAATGAATATTCTGAATTCTTTAATTTCAGGAGGGTGAAGTGTTGGAATGTTCTCAAGTAAATGATATCCGACTTGGACTGGCTCCTAAAATAAATGTAAGTTCATTTTGGAAAATGAGGTTTTCTTTTGAAAGAATAAAATCTATCAGAACCAACTTTACTTGAAGCCAATGATTTTCAGTTCCTTACTAAAGGATGTGATTTAATTGATTTTTGCCATTCCTAATCAACTTCCTGTTAATAGTCAGAACATTGTTTGACGTCCGTAAGCTTGAAAATCTTTTTAAGGAAGACAGGATTGAGGAGATGAAAATACTTGTTGCTATATTTTTTGACTTGGCTTATTCATGTTTTCCACAACTGTCTTATAATAAAGTTTAATGCGCTAAAATGATAGATTTTGACAAACATGTATACTACCATAAGAAACAAGGCCTGATTTATTTTATATACGCCCACATTGAAATGTGGTCGTATATTGTTGTTGGCCCCGTCCGTCCGTCCGGTGTCCACAATTGCTTGTGGACGCTCTATAGGCTAAAGTGAATATCCTATTGACTTTAAATTTATACACAGTGTTTAAGGTCATGAGACGAAGTAGCCTATTGATTTTCAGCGATTTCCAATAATTACTGCCAGAGTTATGGCCCTTGATCACTTTGAAAAATCTTGAGGACGCTCTAGAGGCTAAAGTTATCATCCGATTGACTTCAGATTGATACACAGAGTTAAAGGTCTTGAGACAAACAAATATATTGATTTTCAATGAATTTTTTTGACTTGAACAGCTAAATCCATGATGTTAAAAGTTTCGTATACTAAACGTTAGCATGGGGCAGAACTGTATAAAAACCAAACAAATTCTAATGGTTTTCTGATAATTACTTAATGAGTTGTTACTCTTAATCAGATTTTAATGTACTGTAGAACTTGCTCGGGCGTGCACCCCTAATCAGCGAACACTTGCTTCAACGAGCACCAAAAAATCTCCCCAAGCGATTTTTAAGTAATTTAACCCCTACTAAACACGCACCTGTTCAACGCGTGCAACGGGCATCACGATTAATTCTCCCCCTTAACTCATTGACCCCTAGACTTAACTCATTATCTACTACTGTCTCTCCCTAAGCCAATTAACTAGACAATAGCTTATCTCCCTGGAGCTAATTAAAGGATTATCCATTAATCCAATATATTGCAGAGAACACAAAATAACACACAAACTATTGGTGTGTTCCCACTTAGCCGGCAGACTGTTAATCCTTTGATTGATCTTAAAACTATAGTCTGTTTAAAAGTAATCACTCAAGAACTATTCACTAGTGTTCAGCGTTAATGAGCTCTTAAAAGGCCTCGACTTAAGAAATATTGACAACTTGATACAAGAATTGAACATTTGAAAACACAGTTATTAAATGGCTCTTTAAGTGTAAATCGGTATGAAACAAATATTTCCAATTTAGTGGGGCTGTAAAATGATTGTTATGTTGTATGGCATTTATTTATAAATTATATAATGCTATTTAATAAAAGTTAAAAGTGTAAATTGTAATGCAGTTTTATATGTGTAAATCATTTAATGTTATTTAATAAATATTAAATTTGTTAAAATCAATATATTTTTATGTGTAAGCTATTTAATGTTATTTAATAAAAGTTAAATTTGTTAAAATCAATACAGTTTTAGTCTTAAAAAAGATATGGACTAAAGTTTATAACACCATTGTTCTAGGATTAACTCTGAATTTGCGGCAAAATTTGACATCAAAGCCTGTCGGCTAAGTGGGAACACCCCAAACTATTATTCAAGTCAAAAAATGTTCATATATTTAAATGAAGATATATAATTGGGCATCAAAATGGTCTAACTTTTAAGCACTAATACAAAGTAACAACAAAGTAATTCTTTATTTAAATTCAACAATGTTTAGCACACGCACATTGTACAACAGGCCATAGCATGCTTCCGTAGGCATTCGTCTAATTGACGATCAAAATATGCAAGATTTACTACAATGAGCAAATTAAAAAATCCAACTATTTTTATCCTCATTTAAATGTCCTAAAAATGTTGAAAAAATCACTGAATTTAACTTAGTTTGCTGAACAAAGTCGGTATTCTATTCGCCGACCACGGGCCGACATTTTGATTTTTTTTTTCGTAGTAAGTCGTATCTGGGTCATCTTCTTCTCCGTTTATAATCCCGGAAAAAACAATTTCCCAAACACTATTGAGATTAATATTCACATCTATAATATTCACGAATAGTGGCTGCCATTTTTGGTACGCCGTTTATCACGTATATCTTCTTCTCTATTTCATATCTCGGAAAAATCACTTTCCCCGGAACATTTGTCATTACTGAGATTAATATTCACATGTAAATAAATATCCTTTGCTAAAATTCCTTCAAATTCTGAATCGGGATCACTTTCCATAGCAAAGAAATTATTAGATGAACGAGCGTGAAAATATTAAACTTGCGTACAAAATGGCTCCCTATGACACGAATTTTCTCGAGAGTTCACGACCTTATAACCCCGAAACCATTGATGTGACGTATATGTTTTATGATTTCAATCATTAGTTCAAACTATACACTTTTGGAAAGCCAATCGTCTTTTTTTTTTAAACTTTATTGATCAATAAAACAATATATCAGAAAGGCTGGCAGAGTTTACGACCTTTATAACCCCTAAACCGTTGATGTGACCTACAAATTTTATGATTCCAGTAATTAGTTCAAACTATATATTTATTGGATAACTACTTTTTGGAAGCCAATTGGCCTTTTTTGATAACTTTCTTGATCAATAAAACATTTACGTCAAAGAGGCCGACAACAGTCGTCGTTAGGAAAAGTGACTAGACATTAGGTAGTTGACAGGTCGCGTAAGTCGGTGAAATTCAGTAGCTAATTAAAAATTCTACTGTTTCATTGGTCACTCCTCTAACGCGGCCAGCGGTCACTATTTTACTAATAAATTCAACAAAACATCGCCCATTCAACGGCCATTGTTGAATGATACCATCTTGTCGTTCTTTCTTTGTAACACTCCCGCTAATCCTGTGAAAAGTAGTTAAAAAACTGGATCCCCACTGATCAGGTAAAAAGAAATGTTAAAATAACAATCAACCCCAGATTATCTGATTATTAATCTTTTGTTTTATTAAACGGCTAACCTGGTCATTGTTTTCACGCGTAACGACACATTATTTGATACTGATTGAATAAAATGAAAGTACCGAGTTTTGTCACGATCATCTAGTATCTCTTTTCCATTGCCACTTTGTTGTTAAACAGTTGTTTTAGCGCCCCCTATAATATTACATACAGAGTTACACCCCCTGTAAATCGGTGATAAAATCAGCGATGGTTTTTTGTTCATGTGCTTTTTTGATAAATTAAAATTAATTCATCGATTTTTTTCACAAAAATGGATAAATATTATCGAATGCATCACAATGGTAGACAGTAGTATTGAAGGTTGGTACAAAATGACAAGTTTACAGAAGTTATGTTCGAGATTTGAGTAAAGAATTTTCGTTCGGCGCAAGATTCAGCGACGGTCAAATTTATGGATGCAAGTATTGATGTTCGCTCCCAATGCACCCAAGCGTAATTAATTTATGTCATCACAAAAAGCGCTGAGATTTTATTAGGTGGTCGCGTAATTGCTAACCTCTAGTCAAAGAGCACCTCCATTAAGCAAGCATTTTTAAATTTCCCTTGGGTGCTTGCTTAATACAAGTTCTACTGTATTATAAATGTTTCATACCGAAAAAAGTAAAAATATGCGACAACTCTTTTTGACTGCCCGGACGATATAGCTGCTGTGGGCGTCAGTGATGGGATTTCAAAGAAATTATTGTCGGACATTTTTTCCCGAAAATAAAGGGGCATAACTCTTATCGTAATTTAAGCAGACGTTTTCAAAACACAATAAAGAATAACATGTCAACAAAATATATTCAAATTCATATATAAAAAAAAAATAGGTGCACCTCGTTATATTTCATGTTTAAAAACCCGTACGGTATTCAAATTTATGTCAATAATATTCCTACAAAATCAATACTATAGAATGGCAGCGTGCCGACTGCTGCCGATCTGTTTCAAACTCCCCCAAAATTACCGTATTTTTCGGGTCATACGTCGGTACATTTTTCAGCAAAGTCCGACATTCGTCTGATACTCCGTTTCGATTTATATACGGAAGGTAAAAAAATGACATCCCAAAATTTATTTGGCCGTAAACCGTAGTCAACGACGCTCTAATACAACGAGCGTGTCACACCAACTGCTAAATAATTGCAGTCGACTGTAGCACGCGCTATCGTCTAAAACAATTAACTACTTACGTCATTCCAATCGAAATATTCGTCAACATTTCTTAGCGTGTTTATTTATTTATTTATTTATTTAAAGACATAAACCCCCTTCAAAATATGATCATAAATCCGACAATATGCCATCAAAATAGAATCTTTTCCCGGACATCGGTCGTATTGGACTCGGCACGTATACACCTTTTAGTTTCACGTGTCTCGCGAGATTTGTACTTTCATTTTAATTACTGAACTATAGCGCCATATGCGTGTGTGTGAAATATCTTTATTTAACTTCGGCTTTCACCGAAAATATATCACAGACAAGTTATCGGATACAATGTATGTTGATTTGAGGTGTTATATACTATCAGGATATGTGACATATATGACTAATTTCTACGTGTTATTGTCCGACACAAAGGAGATTAAAACGTGAGACAATGGACAAATCACAGGTTAATCAGATTAAGTTTATAATCACTCTTATTGGATTGATATATCGTCCGACAAAGGAGAAGCAATGACATCTGTTCAGGATTGATTTGATGAATTGTCCGACAAAGGATTAAGTCAGCCAATCAAGGCAGAATAGTAGTTAATCAAGGTAGGTGTGTAGACGACATAACACGATAAATAGTCGATCACTTAATTACCTAATCAATCCAGCCAATTATCAACGATAATCGGGTTGCATGGTAGTTATACACTCAGTACACTATATTAATTTTGGAATTTGAATATTATTCACCATGTCTTGATGTCCGATTGGGCATATTCCCGGTCGGACAATTTTGGGCGATTTGAAAAAAGATTCGGACAAGTCCGGAATATACGGGCGTATGTTTCGTTGCCTGGCAACCTATCTTTACAATTTCTCCCATGTACATATTTGAAGTTAGCTGTGAATTGGCAGTAGTATTGTTTGCAACATGTCATGTTCTTGTCTTCGTTTGTAAATAAATTTACAAATATATGATGATGATTGCCGGTCACAGTGTGCCACCAATGTTTTACAATTAATTTCTCGTACATATTACTTATTGTGTTTTAATCAGTATTCAGTAATTAAGTGAGAGTGATGAAATTTGGTGTATACATAGTTTTATTACATCAATACCTTGACTAAGTTCGATAATGAGCATTTTCTGCTCAGGGTAAGCAGAGCGATAAGCAATTTGATTGGTCGAGAATTTGGATCACAATAACTCTCCTTCTAATTGAGCTTGAATGTTCAAACTTGGTGCAGGTGTTTATTAGGTGAATGCCTTGATAGAGTTCGAAGATAAGGATTTCCTGCTTAAGGTAAGCAGAGATAAGCAATTTGATTGGTTGATGTTTTGGGACACAATCCCTAATTAAGTGAGAGTGAGGACACTTGGTGTATAGTTTTATCACATCAATACCTTGACTAAGTTCGATAGTGAGCATTTTCTGTTCAGGGTAAGCAGAGCGATAAGGAATTTGATTGGTCGAGACTTTGCAACACAATAACCCTCTTTCTAATTGAGGTAGAATGTTCAAACTTGGTGTAGGCATTCATTAGGTGAACGCCTTGATGGAGTTCAATGTTCAACATTGTCCACTTACTGTAAGCAGAGCTAAGCAATCTGATTGGTTGATACTTTAGGGCACGATAACTTTGGTTATAATTAAGTGAGAGTGATGAAACTCAGAGTATAGATTCATTATATCATTACCTTGACTAAGTTCGATGATGAGAATTTTCTGCTTAGACTAAGGAGCGATAAGCATTTTGATTGGTCTAGACTTTGGAACGTAATAACTCTACTTTTAATTGAGGTAAAATTGGTGTATAGTTTTATCACATCAATACCTTGACTAAGTTCGATAGTGAGCATTTTCTGTTCAGGGTAAGCAGAGCGATAAGGAATTTGATTGGTCGAGACTTTGCAACACAATAACCCTCTTTCTAATTGAGGTAGAATGTTCAAACTTGGTGTAGGCATTCATTAGGTGAACGCCTTGATGGAGTTCAATGTTCAACATTGTCCACTTACTGTAAGCAGAGCTAAGCAATCTGATTGGTTGATACTTAACCAATAATTAAGTGAGAGTGATGAAACTCAGAGTATAGATTCATTATATCATTACCTTGACTAAGTTCGATGATGAGAATTTTCTGCTTAGACTAAGGAGCGATAAGCATTTTGATTGGTCTAGACTTTGGAACGTAATAACTCTACTTTTAATTGAGGTATAATGTTTAAACTTGATGTAGATGTTCATTAGGCGAATGTCTTAACTGAGTTCAATGATTAACATTTCGAGCTGAAGCTAAGTAGAGCTAAGCAATTTCATTGGTCGATGCTTTGGGACAAGATAATTTTGATTTTATCCGATAGAGGGTAATGAAACTTAGTGTATAGTTGATAAACAGTTTGATTGCTTGATACTTTTGAAAAAAATAAATGTGCGATTAATTAATATGTGTCATCTATTTATTTTGGGATTTCAGCGGGGGACATCAGCCTCACTTTTGGCTTGTTTATTCCCTGCTGGACAAAAAATATTTGGTCAAGCACATTTGATGTCTTAGACAATATTGATATGTAATTTTGAAATCAATTGTTATACCGTCAACTATTAGTCCACCTGTTATTGTCCCCCGTCTTTCGAAGAAAGCAGGGGACTATTAAAATGGGTTCGTCCGTCTGTCTGTCTGTCTGTCTGTCCGTCACACTATTTGGGACACAATAACTCTCCTCCTAATTGACCTAGAATGTTCAAACTTGGTGTAGGTGTTTATTAGGTCAATGCCTTGATGGAGTTCGAAGATGAGCATTTTCAGCTTAGGGTAAGCAGAGATAAGCAATTTGATTGGTTGATGCTTTGGGACACGATAACTTTAGTTCTTATTAAGTGAGAAAGATGAAACTTGCTGTATAGTTTCATTACATCAATACCGTGACTAAGTTCGATAATGAGCATTTTCTGCTCAGGGTAAGCAGAGCGATAAGCAATTTGATTGGTCGAGACTTTGGAACACAATAATCCTCCTTCTAATTGAGCTAGAATGTTCAAACTTGGTGTAGGTGTTTATTAGGTCAATGCCTTGATGGAGTGTGAAGATCAGCATGTTCTGCTTAGGGTAAGCAAAGATAAGCAATTTGATTGGTTGATGTTTTGGGACACGATAACTTTAGTTCCAATTAAGTGAGAGTGATGAAACTTGGTGTATAGTTTCATTACATCAATACCTTGACTAAGTTCGATGATGAGCATTTACTGCTCAGGGTAAGCAGAGCGATAAGCAATTTGATTGGTCGAGAATTTGGAACACAATAACCCTCCTTCTAAAGTTCTAATTGAGCTAGAATGTTCAAACTTGGTGTAGGTGTTTATTAGGTCAATGTCTTGATGGAGTGTGAAGATAAGCATTTTCTGCTTAGGGTAAGCAGAGATAAGCAATTTGATTGGTTGATGCTTTGAGACACGATAACTTTAGTTCCAGATTACGTGAGAGTGATGAAACTTGGTGTATAGTTTCATTACATCAATATCTTGACTAAGTTCGATAATGAGCATTTTCTGCTCAGGGTAAGCAGAGCGATAAGCAATTTGATTGGTCGAGACTTTGGAACACAATAACTCTCCTTCTAATTAAGCTTGGATGTTCAAACTTGGTGTAGGTGTTTATTAGGTCAATGCCTTGATGGAGTGTGAAGCAGGGTAAGCAGAGCGATAAGCAATTTGATTGGTCGAGAATTTGGAACACAATAACCCTCCTTCTAAAGTTCTAATTGAGCTAGAATGTTCAAACTTGGTGTAGGTGTTTATTAGGTCAATGTCTTGATGGAGTGTGAAGATAAGCATTTTCTGCTTCGGGTAAGCAGAGATAAGCAATTTGATTGGTTGATGCTTTGAGACACGATAACTTTAGTTCCAATTAAGTGAGAGTGATGAAACTTGGTGTATTGTTTCATTACATCAATACCTTGACTAAGTTCGATGATGAGCATTTTCTGCTCAGGGTAAGCAGAGCGATAAGCAATTTGATTGGTCGAGACTTTGGAATACAATAACCCTCCTTCTAAAGTTCTAATTGAGCTAGAATGTTCAAACTTGGTGTAGGTGTTTATTAGGTCAATGTCTTGATGGAGTGTGAAGATAAGCATTTTCTGCTTAGGGTAAGCAGAGATAAGCAATTTGATTGGTTGATGCTTTGAGACACGATAACTTTAGTTCCACTTACGTGAGAGTGATGAAACTTGGTGTATAGTTTCATTACATCAATATCTTGACTTAGTTCGATGATGAGCATTTTCTGCTCATGGTAAGCAGAGGGATAAGCAATTTGATTGGCCGAGACTTTGGAACACAATAACTCTCCTTCTAATTAAGCTTGGATGTTCAAACTTGGTGTAGGGGTTTATGAAGTCAATGCCTTGATGGAGTGCGAAGATCGGCATTTTCGGCTTAGGGTAAGCAGAGATAAGCAATTTGACTGGTTGATGCTTTGGAACACGATAAATTTGGTTCTAATAAACTGAGATTGATGAAACTTGGTGTATAGTTTCATTACATCAATACCTTGACTAAGTTTGATGATGAGAATTTTCTGCTTAGGCTAACGAGCAGTAAGCAGGTTTGATTGTCAAGACTTTGGAACATAACAACTTTTCTTCTAATTGAGGTAGAAGGTTTAAACTTGATGTAGATGTTCGTCTTGACTGAGTTCAATGATTAACATATCGAGCTAAAGCTAAGCAGAGATATGCAATTTCCTGCTTTGGGACAAGATAACTTTGATTCTATCTTATAGAGAGTGATGAAACTTAGTGTATAGTTGATAATCAGTTTGATTGCTTGATACTTTGGAAAAAAAAACAGATGTGCGATTAATTAATATGTGTCATCTATTTATTTGGGGATTTCGGCGGGGGACATCAGCCTCACTGTTGGCTTGTTATCACTGCAGCACAAAGATTACATGTAATGATGGATGTAAAGTGATACAAGAAATATTGATTACTGTTCTCTAAGCTTCTATGTATTTTCTTTTTATTTCAGGATTTGAAAGCAATTGCTGAACTTGAACAAAGAGGTTCGGGAACATTAGAATCTCGTACTGTAACAATATGCAGTGGTTTGGATCTTGTAAATATAACTTATACACCTATGATAGCAAGAGATGCAGAAACAGCAAAGGTACATTTTAATGTGGTGTTTATTATCAAATTATGTAACACACAATATGTCATTGCTTTATTTGATAGTTTCTAGTACAGTTCCTTAAATTGAGTCACAGTACATATCATAAGCATAACATTTTTTGAGCAGTAACTGATTTAGAACAATAAGTATTATACACATGACATATTATGGTATTTAGAATAAAAGACCAACCATTTATAGGCAACATAAATTGGCATGTTATTCAGGATTCGAATAATGAGCCAGCTCAGTATGTGGGATTCATGAATAACGAATAACGAGCCAGCACGTTATTCAGGATTCGGCACTAAAACAGACCGGCCTACCTTGCATCCGACCATTTTTTTGCTACCTTTGACAGTAGGGGTAAGTGAACGTTTGTCAAGCGAGTATGGTGTTGAATGGTTTGTTGGAGTGCACAGGGCAGTCCTCTCCAACAGTCACCTGCTTGATTGAAACAGACCGTTCTATCTTCCATCCGACCATTTCCTTGCTACCTCCGACCGTAGAGGTGTAAAACGTTGGGTGGCCGACTAGCATGGAGATGACCGTTTGTCAAGCGAGTAGGTGTTGACTGGTTTGTTGGAGTGCACGGGGCAGTCCCCTCCAGCAGTCACCTGTTTTACTACCAAACCCTTGAATCCCGAATAACGAGCCAGCACGTTATTCATGTTCGGGATTCGTCAGTAAAACAGACCGGCCTATCTTCCATCCGACCATTTCTTCCCACTGTCGGGGTAAGTGAATGTTGGGTGACCGACTAGCAAGCAGGCGACCGTTTTTCAACCGAGTAGGGTGTTGACCCGTTTGTTCGTGTGCACAGGGCAGTCTCCCCCGCACTCACCTATGTTATTCGCCAATAACGAATAATAAGCCAGCACGTTATTCGGGATTGGGGATTTGGCAGTACAACAGACAAACTTATCTTGCATTCGACCATTCCCTCACTAACCCCGGCCGTAACGACAGTACGATCAGCTGAGTCGTTATTCACGATTCGGCATTAAAACAGGTGACTGCTATGTGCACTCCAACAAACCAGTCAGCACCCTACTCGCTTGACAAATGGTCGTCTCCGTGCTAGTTGGCCTGCAACATTCACTTACTCCTACTGTCAGAGGTAGCGAGGAAATGGTCAGATGCAAGGTAAGCCGATCTGTTTTAGTGCTGAATCCCAAATTAACGTGCTGACTTGTTATTCGTTTTTCCTGAATCCCGAATCCTGAATAACGTGCCAACTTCACGTTGCCATTTATATTAATTAAAACAACAGCCTATACCCTATTGTAGATCAACACCATTTCAGTGCCATCATGTTACTCGATATTCACATAATGATATATACACTTGATAAATTATACCCAGTTTCATAGAAAAGTTGTAATAAGCATACTGTAGTGTAGTTGCTCATTAATAAATTATAAATAAGTTATATTGTATATTTATTATAGGTATGGGTCGAAGGATTACGTAGTATTACATTAAATATAAAAGCTAATAATGTATGTCCTATGACCCAACTTAAAAAACAGTAAGTTTATCACAAGTACATGTATACACATTACTTTTTCATACGCCCAGGTCGCCTCCGTCCGTCTACAATTTTTTGTGAACATTCTACAGACTACATTTATCATCTGTTTGTTTTGAAATTGATATATGTTGTTTGCATTAGTGAGATGAAGAAGCCTATTTAATTTCAATAACTTCCGTTAATTTCTTCTGGAGTTATGGCCCTTTTTTCACTTTGTTGCATCTTGTGAACGCTCTAACGACAAAAGTTATCAACCAATCTGTATGAAATTTATATGCATCATTTAAATTAGTAAAACAAAGAAGTCTATTGAATTTCAGCAATTTCCATTTATCACATCTAGAGTTATGGCCCTTGTTTCACTTTGTTGAATCTTGTGAACGCTCTAATGACAAAAGTTATCAACCGATCTGTATGAAATTTATATGCATCATTTAAATTAGTAAAACAAAGAAGCCTATTGAATTTCAGCAATTTCTAGAGTTATGGTCCTTGTTTCACTTTGTTGAATCTTGTGAACGTTCTAATGACAACAGTTATCATCCAATCTGTTTGAAGTTAATATGCATCATTTAAATTAGTGAAACGAAGAAGCCTATTGAATTTCAGCAATTTCCATTAATTACGCCGTGAGTTAGGCCCTTGTTTCACTTTTTTGTACTTTGTAAATGCTCTAACGACAAAAGTTATTATCCGATCTGTATGAAATTTATATGTATCATTTAAATTAGTAAAACGAACAAGCCTATTGAGTTTCAGCAAATTTCCGTTAATTACATCTAGAGTTATGGCCCTTGATTTACTTTGTTGAACTTTGTGAACGTTCGAACGACAAAAGTTATCAGCCGATCTGTATGAAATTTATATGCATTATTTGAATTAGTAAAATGAAAAAGCCTGTCGAATTTGAACAATTTCTGTAGATTACTTCCACAGTTACGGCCCTTGTTTTAGTTTTTAGAACCTTGTGAACCCTCAAACGACGAAAATTATAATGTTATCTCTATGAAATTGTCTATTAAATTCCCCTAATTACCTACAAAGGAATAAATATGTGACAACCCTTGTCAACTGCTCGGACGATTTAGCTGCTGTGGGTGTATGTTTTGTTGCCTGGCAACCTATCTTTCTTGTCCTTTAAAATGATGAAGCTGGTAAATATGTACCGATACTAAAATACAATCCGTTCTCCTTAATTGGTAGGATTTAAATTAATTCAATATTTACCTTAGAAAGTATTTGTAGCTTCCTTTTTATACGCCCACATTTTCATGTAGACGTATATTGTCGTTGCCCCTGTCTGTCCGTCCATCCACAATTGTTTGTGAACAGTCTACAGGTCACAATTTTTATACGCCCACATTTTCATGTGGACGTATTATGCCGTCGCCCCTGTCCGTCCGTCCACAATTGTTTGTGGACTCTCTACAGGTCACAATTCTTATCCGATTTCGACGAAACTTGAAATATAGGTTTATCCCCAAAAGATCTTGGCTGCTTTCGATTTGGCATGTATCGGTTCGAAACTTCATGGATTATGGCCCCTGTTTGTAAGAAAAATCACGTTTTTAGCTTGTGGACCCTATAGAGGTCACAATTTTTATCCGATTTTGTTGAAACTTGAAATGTAAGTTTATAACCCAAAGATCTCAGTTCCTTTCGATATTTACGCATATCGGACAGTAACTTCCTGAATTATGGCCCCTGATTGTACGAAAAATCACGTTTTTAGCTTGTCGACCCTATAGAAGTCATAATTTTTATCCGATTTAAAAAACATTCTATTATATCACCATTACACCCTAAGGATGACTGAGTTCGAATTTCGTGAAAATCGGCCTAAAATTGACAGACAAAATGGCAGCCGTTCGTTCCCAAATAGCGTAAGAATATGGTATATCAAGGTTGTGGACTCTATAGGGGTCACAATTTTTATCCGATTTTGTTGAAACTTGAAATGTAAGTTTATAACCCAAAGATCTTGGTTCCTTTCGATATTCGCACATATCGGACCGTAACTTCCTGAATTATGGCCCTTGATTGTACGAAAAATTGCGTTTTTAGCTTGTGGATTCTATAGAGGTCATAATTTTTATTCGATTTAAAAAAACGTATTATTATATCACCGTTACACCCTGAGGACGACTGAGTTCAAATTTCGTGAAAATCGGCCCGAAATTGACAGACAAAATCGCTGCCGTTCGTTCATATATGCGCATATCGAATTGTAATTTCCTGAATTATGGCCCTTGATTGTAGGAAAAATCACTTTCTTGTTAGCTTGTTCTCTATCCATCTCTCGAAAATGTGGGCGTTTCCTGCCTGGCAGCCATTGGTTATCCGATTTCAATGAAACTTGAAATGTAGGTTTATCACCCTAAGATCTCGGTTCCTTTCGATATTGGCATGTATCGGACCGTAACTACGTGGATTATGGCCCCTGATTGTACGAAAAATCACGTTTTCAGCTTGTGAACACTGTGGAGGTCACAATTTTTATCCGATTTGGTTTAAACTTGAAATGTATGCTTATACCCCAAAGATCTCGGTTCCTTTCGATATTCGCGCATATTGGACCATAACTTCCTGAATTATGGTCCTTGATTGTAGGAAAAATCACTTTCTTTTTAGCTTGTTCTCTATCCATCTCTCGAAAATGTGGGCGTATCCTGCCTGGCAGCCGCTGGTCAATCAGTAAGATTAATCTTAAATGGTTGGACGATTTACCCAATACCACCCAATACCACCTCAATATCACCACATACTACCCAATACTACAACATAATGATGCAAAATAGACATATCATTTGATTTTTATACGCCCACATTATATATTGTCGTCGCCCATGTCCGTCAACAGCTGTTTGTGGACTCGCTACAGGTCACAATTCTTATCCGATTTTGACGAAACTTGAAATATTGGTTTATCCCCAAAAGATCTTGGTTGCTTTCGATATTGGCATGTATCGGATTGAAACTTCATGGATTATGGCCCCTGATTGTACGAAAAATCACGGTTTTAGCTTGTGGAACCTATAGAGGTCACAATTTTGAACTGATTTTGATGAAACTTGACATGCATGTTTATAACCCAAAGATCTTTGTTCCTTTCGATATTTGCGCCCATCGGAATGTAACTTCCTGAATTATGGCCCCTGATTGTCCGAAAAATCGCCTTTTTATACGCCCACATTGTAATGTGGACGTATATTGCCGTCGGTCCTTCCATCCATCGTCCACAATTTCTTGTGAACGCTCTAACGCCAAAAGTTATCATCCAATTGTTTTAAAATTGATATATGTTGTTTACATTAGTAAGATGAAAAAGCCTATTTAATTTCAATAATTTCCGTTTATTACGTCTAGAGTTATGGCCCTTGTTTCACTTTGTTGAACCTTGTGAAGGCTCTAATGCCAAAAGTTAACATACGATCTTTGTGAAATTTATATGCAATATTTAAGTAAGTGAAACGAAGAAGCCTATTGAATATAAACAATTTCTGTTTATTACGTCTAGAGTTATGGCCCTTGTTTCACTTTATTGAACCTTGTGAACGCTCTAACTCCAAAAGTTATCATCTGATCTTTCTGACATTTACATGCATTATTTAAATTAGTAAAACGAAGAAGCGTCAGCAATTTCCGGTTATTACGCCTAGAGTTATGGCCCTTGTTTCACTTATTGAACCTTGTGAACGCTCTAACGCCAAAAGTTATCACCCGATCTTTGTGAAATTTATATGCATGATTTAGATTAGTGAAACGAAGAAGCCTATTGAATTTCAGCAATTCCAGTTTATTACGTCTAGAGTTATGGCCATTGTTTCACTTTATTAATCCTTGTGAATGCTCTAACGTCAAAAGTTATCATCCGATCTTTCTGAAACTTATATGCATTATTAAGATTACTGAAACGAAGAAGCCTATTGAATTTCAGTAATTTCCGTTTATTACGTCTAGAGTTATGCCCCTTTTTTCATTTTATTGATCCTTGTGACTGAAAAAGCCTATTAAATTCCAGCAATTTACAATAATTACTTCTAGAGTTATTGCCCTTGTTTTACTTTGTTAAACCTTGTTAATGCTCGATTGATGAAAGTTATCATCCGATATGTATGAAATTTTTATGCATCATTTAAATTTGTGAAACAGGTCTATTGAATTTCAGCAATTTCCGTCAATAATTTCTAGAGTTATGGCGATTGTGAAAGTTTGAATGACAAAAGTGATCATGTGATCTGTATGAAATTTATATGCATTATTTAAATTAGTAAAACCAACAATGCCTGTCAAATTTCAACAATTTCTGTAGATTACTTCCATAGTTGAGACCTTGTTTCAGTTTGTAGAAGCTTGTAAACCCTCAAACGACAAAATTTATGATCTGATCTGATTATTACTATTACCTACAAAGGAATAAATATGCGAGAACCCTTGTCGACAGCTCGGATGATTTAGCTGCTGTGGGCGTATGTTTTGTTGCCTGGCAACCTATCTTTTAGTTTGTTGTCTCTCTGGAGGTCATAAATTATCCGATTTAAAAAAAATTGTTTGATTATATCACTGTTACACTGTAATAATGGTTGAGTTTGAATTTCCTGAAAATCAAACCAAAACTGACGAACAAAATGGCCGCCGCGAATGGTGTAAAAATATTGTATATCAAGGTTGTGGACCCTGTAGAGGTCACAATTTTAATCTGATTTTGATGAAACTTGAAATGCAGGTTTATAACCCAAAGATCTTGCTTCCATTCGATATTTGCGCATATCCAATTATAACTTCATGAATTATGAGCCTTGATTGTAGGAAAAATCACTTTCATTTTAGCTTGTTCTCTATCCATCTCACGAAAATGTGGGCGTATCCTGCCAGGGAGCCGCTAGTTT
Source organism: Patella vulgata (assembly GCF_932274485.2). NCBI lineage: Eukaryota > Metazoa > Mollusca > Gastropoda > Patellidae > Patella > Patella vulgata. The sequence goes on from NC_065883.2 coordinate 36,762,566, forward strand.
TCAAAAATAGAGAGCTATATCGTGGGAAATGTACTTCAAATGGATACCGATGTCTGGCTGTTCCATTTGCCTCCCTATACCACCCAAAACAAGCTAGTAGTAACCCAATACTACCAAATACTTATCAAATACTACCTAATATTATAAAATACAAACCTAATATCGTCAGTTAGCAGCACATCAGTATAATAATTGCAACGAATATTCCATATTTTGCAGACAATTGAAATGTTTGCCCAGTTATCTCCCTTTACAACCGATAAATAGATTTTATATTGCTACTCAGATTAATCATCTTCTTTGGCGTTGCAGTTGGTTTCCAAGACAACAAACGTAAAATTAGAAAAACAAGTGTGACAATAACCATATTTTATTCCCCAAATGACCCATCTCTCTCTTACCGCTTGATAGTGACAAGGTGTGGCGTCGTCTGTCAAACAAAGTGGGTTTTCTCTGGTCCCCCGGATTCATCTAACTGTTAAATGGGTCCCGCTGTTAAACACCCCTTCGCGCAAGCGAGTTAATGAAATAATATTGAATTATAGGTTAGACCCGAAATACATAATCCTCCAGTATCTGCCAAACGAAACCATTAGCTAAGACTATCACCAAAGGACTTAAATTATGCCAAACCCAACATGGTATTTTGTGCAGAACACTTCGTAGCTATACCGGAATTAATAGTTTTTTCATAATTGATAGAAATAAACCTATAGTAGACACTTTAGAAAAAATCAATAAAAAAAGTTAATAACAATAGAACTGTTTCAATGGCATTTAGTAATTGAACTAGAGTATACAGGTCACAATTCTATGGAATACAATTACTGCTTTTTACTGAGCGACGTTTCGACTAGGCTTCTCTAGTCATTATCAAGCTATGATAAAAAATGAAAATATGACAGGACAATATATACATGTACACAACAATGCTTAGTTAATGCTGACAAACCAGGGATCTCCCTTAATTACGTGTACCTAAAGGTAATCTGATTTAATTTAACGCTAATAAGTAATAATACCAATTAACCTAAAAATTGACTAATTGATTAATGGATAAGTTGTTGTGGAGTATACCAATGATTAGTGGGTTTTAATAATACAAACGTTGAAAGAAAATGAAAATGGATGAAATGTTATCAACGACCCCTTTCACTGAAATAAACACAAAAGGTAAAAGTAGGTATAGGCAACGGCTAAGACAAAGCGCTGGAATGTGTGACATTGTCGCTAATTAGTAGAAAACATGGTCATATTTCCATGATCATCACTAAATAACTATCATATCAATTTTAAAATAAATTACACCTTTGCAATCGTCTTTTCTTTCTCTTTATCACTGATACACTATTTATATATTTATTGCAAGAGAAACAGTAAAAAGGGAATTTTAAATGAATTGTTCAGCCGCAAAGGTCGTAATCCATGTCAACTTTGGTTTTTTGCAAAGCATGGGTTCTAGAGTTTCGTAAAGCGCTCTCTTGCAAATTCTCAATGAAAAATGTATTGGCTACCATATTCTAGCATGTCCGTAGAGCTTTTACCACATACCACATTGTCCGGCCCGTTGGATGCCAAAAAAATCGAAAATTTTAAGTAGTTTATAAAACCTCAAATTTAGAAGCAAAATAAGCATAGAACCCATCAAAATAATACAGAAAAACTGGGTACAAAAATGTTCGTTATGATCTTTAGATTTTATATTTTTTCCGTTTTCTCCGGCGCCTGTTGTTCCAAGGTAGCGCAAGCCAAGAGCATGCTAACTGCCGTACGCTAGTGACGTCATTGGTCAAATAGCTGTTCGGTTTTTAACATTCTGTTCCCTCTAATTGCAGAAATATGTAAGTAAAATCATGATTTTATTGATAAACGTATTAAGAATAAGACTATGTAAAGCATATCCGTAAACTATTCCCCATATATTTATATTTGGCGTGTTCTGACGATGTGTAATTTAAAACACTGGTTTTAATTTTTTTCACGGCTGAATTCAAGCATTCTGGCAAAATAGTCAGCTAGATATATGAATACATATTCAGCGAAGCTAGGATTCTGAATTATCTATCGTCTTCATGAATTTAGAAAACGTCTTTTAACAGTAACGGGTAGTTTTCATTTTCGACCTGTGACTTGAGTTACTTTCTGTTTACTTTTCCACCAATCAGGTATGTGTATTTTGTCACGTGACTAAGTCGACGAAATATACATACCTGATTGGTGGAAAGGCTCATAAATATGTAAATTTTACCACATGGCTTCAATAATATTTCTTTTCACACTTTGAATTGAATTTATAAATGTTTCTGTGATAAATTTAGTATGAATACAATAAAGACAGCATGGATTTTGAAATTATTTATTTTACTTCTCAAATACACAAAAATATATTATCCATTTCTGTAAAGGTGATGTGATATGAGACGGGGCTAATGAAAACGGGCATTTTTCGGCTTTTTTGCTCCTGCGGAGCAAAACAGTGGCTGGGACCATTTTCTGTGTCTGATATCTTTCTTTAGGGCCTTTTCAAGGCTGTCAAAAGAATTAGGGTTACTATGGGGGCCATTGTCAGCTGATATGTGGAAGGAAAAACCTGCGGTACGGTACACTTAGAATTAATTTTATGGAGGGGTCAAATGGCTCCAGAAGCAGATTTTGTCATGGGCAGTGGCTAAAAAATGTCATTTTAAAGGGTCAACAGTTTCAACAGTAGTGAAGACACAGGCATTTCCTTGCATTTATTCCAACTAGGCAGTAAGTACTCTATGTTAAAGAAGTTGCAGTCGTGTAAAAAGCTTACTTTTTGATATATGGGGGGTCAAAACTACTTATTTTTGCTATGTCCGAAGTTGGTGGGTACCCCAAATCCTGTAACTGGCCATATTTCACAAACTACTAGAGATAATCAGTTGAAATTTTCAGGATGTTTTTATCTTAGCAAAATGAAACTATTGATACCGTAATTATGTGTTTTTATTCACTTTAAAAATTTGCTTGCCTATACCTAGTAAAAGAATAGATTGTTGTGGAGTATTTACAACGATTTGATGAGGATTTGATAATGACAACATCCCAAGAAGATGAGATTTGATTGGTGTTATGACAAAAAATAATTGATATGTGCATGTTGATGCGAGTGATTCTACTGATATACGAAAAACCCTTAGAACAATGACTGCACAATTGATCAATAGTCCCCTGAAGGCTGACAATTTAAAATATTGAGTGGTACTTCACTGGATGTTATAGTGATGAAGAAAGGCAGGATTAGAACTATTGAGTGCATTAAATTACAATAACAGCAGGCCTGATAAGCAAAAATAGTTGGGAATTATTAATTATCATTTTTATACGCCCACATTTTCATGTGGACATATATTGTCATCGCCCCTGTCCGTCCGTCCGTCCACAATTTGTTTGTGGACTCTCTACAGGTCATAATTCTTGTCCGATTTTTACGAAACTTGAAATATAGGTTTATCCCCAAAAGATCTCGGCTGCTTTCAATATTAGCATGTATCGGATCGAAACTTCATGGATTATGGCCCCTGTTTGTACGAAAAATCACGTTTTTAGCTTGTGGACCCTATAGAGGTCACAATTTTTTATCCGATTTTGTTGAAACTTGAAATGTAAGTTTATAACCCAAAGATCTGAGTTCCTTTCGATATTTGCGCATATCGGACAGTAACTTCCTGAATTATGGCCCCTGATTGTACGAAAAATCACGTTTTTAGCTTGTGGACCCTATAGAAGTCATAATTTTTATCCGATTTAAAAAAACGTTCTATTATATCACCGTTACACCCTAAGGACGACTGAGTTAGAATTTCGTGAAAATCAGCCCAAAATTGACAGACAAAATGGCTGCCGTTCGTTCTCAAATAGCGTAAAAATATGGTATATCAAGGTTGTGGACCCTATAGAGGTCACAATTTTTATCCGATTTTGTTGAAACTTGAAATGTAAGTTTATAACCCAAAGATCTCGGTTCCTTTCGATATTCACGCTGAATTATGGCCCCTGATTGTACGAAAAATCACGTTTTTAGCTTGTGGAACCAATAGAGGTCATAATTTTTATCTGATTTAAAAAAACGCATTATTATATCACCGTTACACACTAAAAACAGCTGAGGTCCAATTTCATGAAAATCGGCCCAAAATGTACAGACAAAATGGCCGCCGTTTGTTCTCAAATAGCGTAAAAATATGGTATATCAAGGTTGTGGACCCTATAGAGATCACAATTTTTATCCGATTTTGTTGAAACTTGAAATGTAATTTTATAACCCAAAGTTCTCGGTTCCTTTCGATATTCACGCATATCAAACCTTAACTTCCTGAATTATGGTCCCTGATTGTACGAAGAATCGCGTTTTTAGCTTCTGGACCCTAAAGGTCATAATTTTTATCCGATTTAAAAACACGTATTATTATGTCACCGTTACACCCTAAGGACGACTGAGTTCGAATTTCGTGAAAATTGGCCCAAAATTGACAGACAAAATGGCCGCCGTTCGTTCTCAAATAGCGTAAAAATATGGTTGTGGACCCTATAGAGGTCACAGTTTTGATCCCATTTTGATGAAACTTGAAATACATATTTATAACCAACCGATCTTGGTTCCTTTCGATATAAGCACATTTTGGATCATAACTTCCTGAATTATGGCCCTTGATTGTACGAAAAGTCGCGTTTTTAGGATGTGATCCCTCTAGATGTCACAATTTTTATCCGATTTTAAAAAATGTTTGAATATATCCCTGTCAAACCCTTATGATGGTTGAGTCCGAATTTCGTACAAATCTGACCAAAACTGCCGGACAAAATGGCTGCCCCTCGTACGCAAATATTGTAAATATATTGTATATCAAGGTTTTGGAATCTCTAGAGAGTGGACACAATTTTGATTCGATTTTGATGTAACTTGAAATACATGTTTATAACCCAACGATCTTGGTTCCTTTTAATATTCATGCATATCGGATTGTAACTTCCTGAATTATGGCCCTTGATTGTACGAAAAAATCACTTCTTTTTTTTAGCTTGTTCTCTGTCCATCTCTTGCAAAATGTGGTCGTATCTTGCATGGCAACCGCTTGTTGCAAATTATGATGGTTATTACAAACTTAAAATTATTACTGGAATAATGATAGGTATTAAATATGATTAAAAAAAGAATTATGCTTAGCCATTGATTATGTGATAAGAATATCATACGCCCTGGGGAGGAACAATCCTTGATCTCTGTTCATCGTTGGTTTGTGTCGTCGTATTTGAATGGCTTCATGCAATCGGCGCGCTCTCTAGTTGCTTATATTCTTGCATAGTGGTTTTACGTTGGACCATTGGACTCTGTGGCGAGGGTTGGAGTTCAAATGTTCAGCTACAGCTGAGTTGTTGGTTGCTGCTTTCAACTTGTGGTCATCTATCCTTTTATTTAGTGGTCGCTTTGTCTCCCCGATGTATGCAATCCCACAATTGCATACTATTTGATAAACACATTCCTTTGGTTGTGGTGGTTGTGTAGGATTTTGTTTACCATTGGCTCTTAATATATCTTTAGTGCTGTTGCTTTTTGTGAAAGTTACATTTATTTCTGGTTGTTGCATTAGTAGCCGTTTGATTTGGTAGGAGACTTTGCCGTTGAAAGGAAGGAAGATTCTGACTGGGGCAGTCAGGGTTTTGGATTTAGCTGCAATCGCCGACAGGGTCTTGTTGATGGTGTTTGTCACAAACTTCCCTGGATGGCCGTTGAAATTTGTGAAGACATGTTTGAGATGATCATTTTCCTTGGAGAGGCTCTCAGGATCACATATCTTTTTCGCACGGTTCACCAGAGTTGAAATTGTGGCCGATTTGACGCTATTCGGGTGATTAGATTTGAAGTGAATGTATTGGTCGGTGTGGGTTGGTTTCCTATAGACACTGGTACGGATCGAGTTGTTGGTTTTAGATACACAAACATCAAGGAAGGGTAGTTGGTTATCATTTTCGGTTTCCATTGTGAATTTTATACGTGGGTGTTGCCTGTTGAGGTGTTGTAACAGTGTTTCTGGATCAACTTGTTGATTGATAATAACAAAGGTATCATCCACTTGCCTAAAGAAGCAAGTTGGGGTTACGGTGGATGTTTGAAGCGGAAACAATTGTGATAGATCTGTCGTCTTTTAGGTCATTCAGGGCTTTCCTTTCTTTGCAGGAAACATTGGTCGTCTGCTGCTTGGTGGATGCTTTTGCTAGTATTTCAGTTATTTGGTGCCTTAGGTAATCGACTTTACCACCTGGAGCGAGTTGACGTAATCCTTTCTCAATGTTGACATTATAGGTGTCATGGTTCAGGGACTTTGTGGTCGGTGCAAACTTTAATCCCCTTGATAGAATGGTAATTTCGTCATCGGTTAAGTCTTGGTCACTAAGGTTGACTACTGTTTTCGTTAAGTATTCTTCTCTTGATTGTCTGGTACTATTTGAAACTGGACGCTGTGGTAATGGGGATCTGAGGTTGTTGAATTTATCCACCTGCCGCTTTCTGACAGTTCCATCCAACAGGGCATTCGAACTGATTTGTTTTTCTCCCACTGTGTCGTAATCTTTAGGAGACAGTATGGATTGGAGCTGAATACGCTGTTGTTCAGAAAGAGTGAATAAGCGGTGCTTCTCATTTCTATTGTGCTCGATCCTCTCGCGGACCAAGCATTTGTTTGCTTTGGCGAGTATTTTCGATGCAGCAGGTGAGGTGATTGGTGATTTGATAATTAGGCCCTTGGGTACTATATCAGCATCCCTGCATCGCATCAAGAACGTAAGATTATTACATACATGTACATATTTTCCTTCTGTTCTTCGTATCTGATCAATGAAGGGAGATCCCTGGTTTGTCAGCATTAACTAAGCATTGTTGTGTACATGTATATATTGTCCTGTCATATTTTCATTTTTTATCATAGCTTGATAATGACTAGAGAAGCCTAGTCGAAACGTCGCTCAGTAAAAAGCAGTAATTGTATTCCATAGAATTGTGACCCCCAACAACAATAGAAACGTTAGATTTTTCTACTTTGTATACTATGCTTCAACATGCAGATCTTAAAGATAATTTGGATTGGTTTATAGATAAAACTTGATGGCTGTTTATGGAGAAGATGCTAAATAGATTATAAACTGTGTTTTTCTTAAAGAAAAATTTCAAAACATCATACATTTCCTTATTGACAATGCCATATTTGAGGTTGGGGATCAGATAATACAACAAACTATTGGTTTACCGATGGGAACTGACCCCACCCCATTTATGCCAAATACACATTTATATAAATATGAATTTGATTTTCAAGACCATAAAAGAAAAACAGATTACAAAGTAGCTAAAAGTCTAAACCTCCCGATACATTGATGACATAACACCTATCAATGATAACGGAAATTTCAACGAATATAAAAGTGAAATATATCCTCCTGAACTAATATTAAATAAAGAAAATTCCGGCACTGTAAATGCATCTGTTCTTGACCTGGACATCAATATAATTAACAATAAATTTAATGTCGGTATTTTCGACGAAACGGCCAAATTTGGTTTTGAAGTAGTAAAATATCCGTCAATCTATAGTAACATACTAGATACCACGCTGTATAGTGTTTTCTGTTCACAGGCATTACTATTTTTGACAATATGTAACAATAAAGAACTATTCCTTTCTCGAATAAAATCTCTTTACTCTAAATGCACTGCCAAAGGCGGCACACAATTACGCATTTTAAAAGAAATTTCAAAACTTTCATTTCTTCAACATACCAAGTTTGACATTTCTTATAAGTATATAACCTATTACATATTGGATAATGATCCAAGTCAAATTTTATCTTAATTTTCTGTCGTTACCTAACCCTGTCTGAGTTATCCCCCTTATTGTTATGCCTTTATAAATACACTTACATAGTACGATTTCTTCAGCATACCTGTTTTGCATTTCTTGTGTGGGATATTAATTTAATATATTATAAATTGTACAGTTACATAACTTAATAATTCCGATTGGTTGCTAAAACTTATGGTTTATTAAGCTTTTAACGTTGTTTTATCTGGATTATCGCCCTTTTTATTGTGATTTTTTATCACCTTCTAAGTTATGGCGTCGTTCTCAGAATAACGTCACTCAGTCAGCAGATGGCTGTCTTTCGGGACAGTCTACATTTCCTATTCGCTTCTTTGTTTTCAATTTTGTTTTTGTGACGGATAGAACATGTACCCTATATCATGTATTGGATATACCTCAATTCCATTGAAATTTGAATACTGAAACTTTTCTTGACTGATTTATATTTAGACTATTTTGTACATTTCACCGATGTGGTTACTTGTATATTTGAATTTTACTACATATGCTTGCATTTGTATTTCTTGTGGTATATAGCAGATCATGACTCATACTGGCATTACACAATGGTTTTTTTGGGTTGCATTCCTTATTGTTTTCAAATTTGAGTGAAGTCTGTGTCACTACAGACCCGGGACTGTACAGCGCAGTGGACGCTTACGGCTAGCCCCCGGATCCATTCACTTTTTTTTAATTGTTAGTCTGTTTGTGTTTTTCTGAGTATGATGTCTTGTCCGTGTATTTGTTTTTGTGTAAATTTTGTGTGGTGCAGTCCCCCTGCACTTACTATTATTGTCGATTATATTTATTTTAAAATTAATGCTTTAACAAAACAAATTGCATAATGTTTTTATTCATTTTTTCATGCCAACTATTAAGTTATTGCAGATTTACTTACTGCACTATGTTTTATTTTAAAATCAACGAAATTGCACATTTCTTTCAAGTGTGTAATGCTTGACGCAACACTTCTCAGTTCATCAAAACTATCATTTGCAGCCTGTTTCAGCTCTGTCATTTTCTTTAATAATATAAATAAACCAGAACTTGATTACCCAATCAACAATCTTAACCCTGTTGATTAATTGTTAAGTCAAGTGGAATGTATATACGAGTAGAGCATTACACATTTGTAATAAACATGTGCATTGTAATAAACAGGTGATTCGTTCCCTGCATTTCCGGTGTGTTTCCCCTATTCAGTGAGGGCCTGACAAGGACAGCTGTCTAGTCGTTTGGATGTGACAAAAAACCGAGGTGCTGTGTACACATTGGCATGCACGTAAAAGATCCCTTGGCAGTTGGAATTCGACATAAGAGTAGGCCTTAGCACCTCTGCCCGGGTAAAATTTCCCTCATAGTACACTGTGTGGCATATGCCCGTCTTCATTAGACCAGTTCGAAGTAGGACGTTAAATTACATTTAATAAACAGGTGCAATTTCATTAATTTTAAAATAAAACATCGTCCATTAAGTAAATAACGAATAACTTAATCGTTGACATGAAAAAATAAATATAAACATATGCATTTTTTATACGCCCATATTGAAATGTGGTCGTATATTGTTGTCGGCCCTGTCGGCAATTGTGGACGCTCTAGAGGCTAAAGTTAATATCTGATTGACTTTAAATTTATACACATTGTTTAAGGTAATGAGACGAAAAAGCCTATTGATTTTCAGCGATTTCCGATAATTATGGCCCTTGATCACTTCAAAAAATCTTGTGGACCATCTAGAGGTCAAAGTAAATATCAAATTGACGTTAAATTTATGCACAGTGTTTAATATAATGAGACGAAGACGCCTATTGATTTTCAGCTATTTCCGATAATTACTGCCGGAGTTATGGCCCTTGATCACTTCAAAAAATCTTATTTACACTAATGATTTTCTGATAATTACTTAAAGATACATTATGGGAGATTCGATAACGAGTTGGCAGTTCTCACTATAATAGTTAACCAGCGGCTGCCAGACAGGATACGCCCACATTTTGCAACAGATGGATAGGGAACAAGCTAAAAAACAAACATGATTTTTTGTACAATCAGGGGCAAAAATCCAGAAAGTTATGGCCCGAAATGTGCAAATATTAAAAGGGACTCAGATCTTTGGGATATAGAGATACATGTATGTTTTAAGTTTCATCAAAATCGGATGAAAATTGTTACCTCTAGAGTGTCCACAACCCTCGTATTACACACTTCTACACAATTGGCATACAAAGAGCGTCCATTTTGTTGGGCAGTTTCATTTCGATTTTCCCGAAATACGACTTAATCTTCATTATGGTGGAATGGTGATGTATTTAAACGGTTTTTAAAATCGGAAAAAAATTGTGACGTCTAGAGAATCCGCAAGCTAAAAATGTGATTTTTCGAACAATCAGGGGCCATAATCTAGGAAGTTAAATTTGGGTATCCGCGATTATCAAAAGGAACGAAGATCTTAGTGTGTAATGGTGATATATTCACACTTTTTTTTAAATTCGGATAAAAATTGTGACCTCTACAGACAGGGACCACAAGCTAAAAACGTGATTTTTTGTTCAATCAAGGGCTATAATTCAGGAAGTTACAATATTCGCGAATATCGACAGGAACCAATATCTTTGGGTTATAAACATGTATTTCAAGTTTCATCGAAATTGGATCAAAATTGTGACCTTGAGTGTCCACAACTAGGGTGCCCCGAGCAGTCCAATTGAGTCTCTAAGGAATTTGGTCTTACCTGGAGAGGTGTTGACTGTGCAAAGACGAATTTCTCAATGATGACGAAACAGGCTCGGAGCACGTGCTCGGAGCAAATATTCACTAACAGGGCCATGCACGTGGTATTGTCACAACATCAAATGGTATATAAAGACATGTTAAAACTTTTTTCATCCCGCGTTTGTCTTTCAATGGGGGGTTGGATGGCTGAATGGTTAGCGTGCGCGCACTGTATCATAAAGTCTGTCATTGAGTCGACTGGCGTGGTTTCGAATCCCCGGTTGTACGTGGCAAGGAGTAGGGTCGCCTGTCCAACCTCGTGGGTTTTCTCCGGGTCCTCCGGTTTCCTCCCACTGCTAAAGACCCCTTCGCGCAAGCAAATTATGTAAATAAAATTAAACCATATGTTAGTCCCGAAATGACCTAGTTTGTGTCGAGTGGACGTTAAACCCCATTTCTCTCTCTCTCTCTTTGTCTTTCAATATAATTGGATGGCTAACTGCGTGAAAACTTCTAAAAATTATTGTCGTTTAGTTTCGGCGATTTCACATCTCCCAATAACGTGTGTTGGGCAAGATAAGAGTACAACCAGTATTTTTTGTCCCCCGCCTTTTGAAGAAAGCAGGGGACTATTAAAATGGGTCTGTCCATCCGTCCGTCTGTCCGTCACACTTTTTGGGACACAATAACTCTCCTTCTAATTGACCTAGAATGTTCAAACTTGGTGTAGGTGTTTATTAGGTCAATGCCTTGATGGAGTTCGAAGATGAGCATTTTCGGCTTAGGGTAAGCAGAGATAAGCAATTTGATTGGTTGATGCTTTGGGACACAATAACTTTAGTTCTAATTGAATGAGAGAGATGAAACTTGGTGTATAGTTTCATTACATCAATACCTTGACTAAGTTTGATAATGAGCATTTTCTGCTCAGGGTAAGCAGAGCAATAAGCAATTTGATTGGCCGAGACTTTGGAACACAATAACCCTCCTTCTAATTGAGCTAGAATGTTCAAACTTGGTGTAGGTGTTTATTAGGTCAATGCCTTGATGGAGTGTGAAGATAAGCATTTTCTGCTTAGGATAAGCAAAGATAAGCAATTTGATTGGTTGATGCTTTGGGACACGATAACTTTAGTTCCAATTAACTGAGAGTGATGAAACTTGGTGTATATTCATTACATCAATTCCTTGACTAAGTTCGATGATGAGCATTTTTTGCTCAGGGTAAGCAGAGCGATAAGCAATTTGATTGGCCGAGACTTTGGAACACAATAACCCTCCTTCTAATTGAGCTAGAATGTTCAAACTTGGTTTAGGTGTTTATTAGGTCAATGCCTTGATGGAGTGTGAAGATAAGCATTTTCTGCTTAGGGTAAGCAAAGATAAGCAATTTGATTGGTTGATGCATTGGGACACGATAACTTTAGTTCCAATTAAGTGAGTGATGAAACTTGGTGTATAGTTTCATTACATCAATACCTTGACTAAGTTCGATAATGAGCATTTTCTGCTCAGGGTAAGCAGAGCGATAAGCAATTTGATTGGCCGAGACTTTGGAACACAATAACCCTCCTTCTAATTGAGCTAGAATGTTCAAACTTGGTGTAGGGGTTTATGAGGTCAATGCCTTGATGGAGTGCGAAGATAGCATTTTCTGCTTAGGGTAAGCAGAGATAAGCAATTTGATTGGTTGATGCTTTGGAACACGATAACTTTAGTTCTAATTAAGTGAGAGTGATGAAACTTGGTGTATAGTTTCATTACATCAATACCTTGACTAAGTTTGATGATCAGAATTTTCTGCTTTGATTGGTCAAACTCTTTTTCTAATTGAAAATGAAATGAAATGAAATGGGGTTTAACGTCCTACTGTTCTGCTCCTGTACTGGGCTAATGAAGACGGCAGGTAGAATGTTTAAACTTGATGTAGATGTTCGTCTTGACTGAGTTGAACAACTCTTCTTCTAATTGAGGTAGAATGTTTAAACTTGATGTAGATGTTCGTCTTGACTGAGTTCAATGATTAACATATCGATCTAAATCTAAGCAGAGATAAGCAATTTCCTGCTTTGGGACAAGATAACTTTGATTCTATCTGATAGAGAGTGATGAAACTTAGTGTATAGTTGATAATCAGTTTGATTGCTTGATACTTTGGAAAAAAATAGATGTGCGATTAATTAATATGTGTCATCTATTTATTTGGGGATTTCGGCGGGGGACATCAGCCTCACTGTTAGCTTGTTCTTTTAATTTTGCAAGGTTGGTGAAATCGTTGTTGAATTGCCCAAGACGAGTTTTACCAAGTTAGGAAATTTAACAAATTGTTTCGTATTTTAAATTTGCTACCGGGAATTAATCGAAACGAAGGTTACTCTCGATTGTCCAGATTTACTGTACTTTGTTGTCAATCGATTCAATTAGCAGGCATGACGTCTAACGAAGAATTACTACCCAGCATTGGTTTGGGCGATGACTATGATCTCAGTACAATAACTAAACTTCCCTTCGCAAGTATTACAAATAGGCTAGTACTAGGCATCATTAATAAATTTTCGACCAATACAGAGCACCAGTCTATAATTACTGCTTTACATGACGACAGCGTGACGTTTGATGACAACGGTATTTGAAGTAGGCTGGTAAATAAATAAAGAATTGTAATAAATCTTTAAAATTATATGACGATCATCTCGACAGCCCCTTTTTCCCCGGGATAGTGCACAAGACACCATCGGCAGATACTAGCACGATACATTTAATAAATACAGGGACACAGACATCTGCTGATGCGACTATGAAAATAGGAAAAATAAGAATTTATTAAGAAGGATCAATAGATATACAAAAACAATTTTCTGTTTAAAAAATCGACTAAGGAAGACCTCAAAAGAATTGATTCGCGTGAAGGCTAATAATAATAAAGTTTTGGCAAATAAAAAAACTGGTTGTATCTCCCAACCTCGTGGGGAAGAAGTAATTTTGTATGATGTCGAAAATCAAAGATACACTCCAGAATGCCATAATTTGGTCATGCAACTAAAAAACCTCAACGTTTCCGACTCAACTCATACGCCAATTATTATTGGTCTTCGAAATATGGCTGATAAATCTGCCCATTAGTAAATCTGTAATTTTCCAAATTAGAAATACAATGTCAGACAGAGCCAGCACCGAAAAGCTTTTTAACACTTTATTTACACAGTACAGAGGCAATATTTGTTCTAAATTAGTAGAAAACTGGTCAGATTTATCAGATTCAGAGTGAAATATTCACCTAAATATAAACATTTCTTTTGCGGTCTTCATCTACTAACTGGTTTGGCCGATAAAAGTGCGTCTGAATTGAAGAAATTTGAGGAAATGTATTTTAAAACGTATTCGGCCCAAACGTTTAAAACCGCTTCTTCATTTTTGTCAAATGAACCTGGGTGTGTTAAATTGATTCGGATGATCTGCAAAGCTTTTACACAGGGTGGGGACAAAAAGTCGGGTTGTTATTTGCCTTTTAAGTTGTATCTCAAGCAGGGTTTCTGACGTTTAAATTTGTCGATCACTCTCGATTTCATATAGTCTTTTACATTTTGCGATCTACGAACGAAATGCCAAGGTTGTTTTGATGACTTCTAGTAATCATTCATTGCTGTTCGAATAACATCACCACAAACTCGGCAAGCGACTTTGTTCTTTTTTCCACTTGATACTCGATAGGAAGCCATCGTTATAGAATTATCAGGTGTAAGTGTGATTACTACACGGTACTGGTGTTTAGGGGTCGCCGAGGTCAAAGGTGATAGTTCATACGTCGCATGCTATTCTTTTAATCATCGACTGGCATTCTACTAGAATTGTCACTAAATTAAGCAGAGGTCACAGGTGATAGGTCATAAGTCACAGGTGGAATCGCTAACGTCGCGTGCTGATGTTTTTATCATCGACTAGCTTATTCTAGTAAATTATAATACGGTAATCAAAGTAAACAAAAAAACAAACAAAAAAACAACAACAATAAAAATAAATAGTATTCTTTATTTTACATGATTTATGTGACAGTAATAATTTTTAAAAATGTGCCTGGAAAAAAGTTTTTTTAAAGCAAATGTGCCTGCGCACACCGTGCACATGTGCGCGGAAATATCAATGCCTGATCTCAAGTCCCTTGGGATTTCAAAATTACCGCTAACGCCATTTCATGGTAACCGGTTTAATATTATTTTCCACAATGCCCCAATTGTAAATTATATGGCCAAGCATTTAACAAATTTTCTTGGTGATTTTGGAACAGAAAATAGATTGACCCAAAGCATATTTTTAGATATTAAAATTCCGTTATTTCATATTGAGTGCCAGGCTTTGGGCTTGATAGATAAATTAATTGCAGCTCCACTGTGGCGCATACTAGAAAGCGGCATTAATGCACTTGACATGAAAAGTATTTATCAGAAATTACATGATTTTTTGGAAAACCCAAATATTGAAAACTTTGTTGAAGGTAAATCACACCCATTTGAATCTCTAATCAAAATTGAAAATGATTTGGTCCTTGCTAACCTAAGAAATTTGATTCTGATTTAACTTCTAATTCAACCCTGATCCATGTTTTGGAAGTCGTCTTTGCGGAGTTTAGAAAGTACATTGCAAAAATTTTACTTGAGTATCAAGATGACTTTAATCCTTCGTGTTCAGGTTCTGCCATGCCTCACAACAAATTACCGGGAACCATGTTCAGTCATCTCGATAAATTAATGAGGATCGCGCCCTCGTCTAATATTTTTAGCAACAAAGCGTCCATTTTATTTAAAATGAATAAATCTGATGAATGGCTAAAAAATCTTTCACCTGATAAACGTAATTTGGTCTTAATGGATGCTCAAACAATAACTAAAAATCAACTTTCTAAATTTAGGCAAAGCCGGGAAAAAATCGAAAAAAAAAAGCTAGCGATGAATTAATACAAAAGATTAGGAAAAAAGAGCGCATAACAACAGAAATTGTTGGGGTGGGTCTTTGGAAAAGTAAAGAGGGTATGGAAAATGGGCTTTTACAACTTACAGATAGGGAAATGAAAGAGGCACTGAAGGCACAGCTCCGGTTTCGTAGGTATGTTTTAAATCAGCAAGTTTCCAATTAGTCTATATTTTATTTTTCTGTCGCCGGTAAGGAACACTCGATTCCAGTTTTAAAGGAAAATTTACAAAAATTAATTGACCTGGCTGATCCTACCTAACTGGAAGAAACTTTCAATGCCCTTTTTTAGCGGTTATAAAAAAATACAATTTCTTCATTCTTCGTTTCTAAAACCATTTTATTTGTCAATCCAGACGTCCCAGAAGACCAACATTCCGACACTTCTCACAGTATTTTAACAATTGTCTTTAAACCAATCGGTTAATTTTCGGATAGCAATTTATTTTATAAAATACGCCTACTACTGTAGATCTGCTTTGATATCGTGTTTAAAAAGTTGCCTTTGAGATACACTAAGTAAAACTTAACTTTTTATTTTGTCCCAAGGGGAACAATTTGGAATATATGTTTATTACAGATTAGTTCTAAATTACATATCTGTGTTTGGTAAATAATGACTATGTATTATTTATTATCAATCGATTTGTGAATTGTCGTAACAGATCGTGTTTTGGGGTAAGATTTGATAAAGTGAGTACACCTGCGCTGATTACCTTAATTTTTAACCTATTTATCTTTGGGAAAACCTGTATTTCTTTCGTATAATAGCTGACAAGATAATATTGACTGTTTTATAAAAAATATCTGCCAAGACAGATGTTCTACTGTACATAATATAAATGTATATGATTTAAGGGTTTTGTAATAGACAACATGCCGTTACGAAAGAAGATCTAACATACACGATGAGATGTATTTTTGTCAATGTTATCGATCGCTTTCAGTCCCTATAAAGTTATAGGAAATACATATTAAAATAATCAGCATATGTATTCTTGTGTAAATGCTATCATACAAGAAGGAACGTCCTCCCGATTTTGAATTTGTTCTTAATTATGTATCGTCTAGTTTGTATTCACTTATTCAAACCCAACTTCAAAAGTCAATGTACATCTCAAATCTGTACATAACTTGATCAGCTATTGCATATTTTTCATTTAGATTGATTAAAATAGTCTGTCATTATTTTTTTAATACTCTAATTACTTACTCCATGAAACTTTTCGTCAATATACATACTTTCCGAACATTATTTCTTAAATGGGACATCAAAATTATTAATTTACAAAGGCACATTCACATAAAATACCAATATAAATAGACCTATGTGTCTATGGGTATACAGAAAATATAGATTGGTCTAATATATCTACAAAAACTTAAATAAATTTAAATTGGACTGCACACATCAAAATTAAGCACACAGGAATGGCCGATTCAAAACTGAGCGACGTTGCGCATGCTCCAAAATCTTAAATTCAATCGAAACATGGAGCACATTTCATCAGATAGCAAATTACGATTTAAACAAAAAGTCCCGAATGGTAGGGGTGGTTCATTCTTATCGGAAAATAAATCAATGATTTGAAATAACCAAGAAAACATAACTCCGTCAACATTGAAAACCCAAAACAAATATGTCCGCCGATGGTGCACAAAAGCAGTGTATTTTACAATACAGTCGAATGGATATATCTTGTGAAATATAGCACAAAGGTACAGTTTCTTGGCAGTTTATAATAAAGGATCATCGGCGCTATTGCACTTTCGTACCTCTACCAGTTCCCGTGGTCGTAGGAACTTGAAATTATTAGAGGATGTTAAGGGGGACTAGCAATGACCACACACCAAATTTCAGCCGAATCGATCAATAACTTTTTATTTTACCGACCTTTTAATTTCTAACGAGAGAGAACTTCATCTGTTTGACGCCATTTGCTTTGTTTATTATTTAGACTCGAATAACAAGACACTAAGACGGAAACCGACACACTGCACTAGCTGCCTATCTCTGCATTCATAAAAATTAATATAATTTTCGTATACTTTAATTTTTGCGCGAAGCCACCATGTTCTATAAAATACTATTTGGTGTTGATCAGTGGATAGGCCTTTAGGTGTGAATATTGCCGTGACCTTGATTTTGACCTTGAGTCTTAACTTCCCATCCATATCAGGGCCTTTGCGTTTATGATTGCCGTGGCCTTATTTCTTACTGTATTTTCAAAGTTAATGTTCGAGGTGAAAGCAGAGACGACGTCCTTCAGAAAAGATAATTGGGTCAAAGTCGTAGGTCAAGGTCATGTTACAGAAAACTAAACTCAAACTTTTCAAAGTCATTTTTTGGACATTTGACCTTGACTTACGACCTTGACCCCGTAACCGTTTTCGAAGGCTATCACCTTGGCTTGAATCATGGATGTTTACCTTGGTTCTGTCACACACTGCTCGGTCAGAAAAGGGTCAAACGGAGAGGGGTCCGTGTCCGAAAGGAAGTCAATGGGCGTGGTCAATGTGAAAGGTCGTGGTGACCTCCACTAGTCACCGTTAACCATCCGTGACCTTGACCCTGACCTAGTGTCCGAACTTCCCATCCATCTCGGGCCCTTTTCGTTTATGCGTGCCGTGAATTTATTTCTTACTGTATTATCAAAGTTAATGTTCGAGGTGAAAGCAGAGACGGCGTCATTCAGAAAAGATAATTGGGTCAAAGTCGTAGGTCAAGGTCATGTTACAGAAAACTAAACTCAAACTTTTCAAAGTCATTATTGGGACAGGGCCAGGGTAAACGTCGATGGTTCAAGCCAAGATGATGGGCTTTGAAAATGGTTACGGGTCAAGCTCGTAAGTCAAGGTCAAATGTCCCAAAACTGACCTTGAAAAGTTTGAGTTCAGTTTTCTATAACATGACCTTGACCTACGACTTTGACCCAATTATCTTTTCTGAGGGACGTTGTCTTTGCTTTCACCTCAAGCATTAACTTTGATAATACAGTAAGAAATAGGGTCACGGCAAGCATAAACGAAAAGGGCCCGAGATTGATGGGAAGTTTGGACTCAAGGTCGAAGTCAAGGTCACGGATGGTTAAAGGTGACTAGTGGAGGTCAGCACGAACTTTCACATTGACCACGCCCTTTGACTTCCTTTCGGACACGGGCCCCTCTGCGTTTGACCGTTTTCTGACCGAGCAGTGTGCGACAGGGCCAGGGTAAACGTCGATAGTTCAAGCCAAGATTATGGGCTTTGAAAATGGTTATGGGATCAAGGTCGTAAGTCAAGGTCAAATGTCCCAAAACTGACTTTGAAAAGTTTGAGTTCAGTTTTCTGTAACATGACCTTGACCTACGACTTTGACCCAATGATCTTTTCTGAAGGACGTCATCTCTGCTTTCACCTCGAACATTAACTTTGATAATACAGTAAGAAATAAGGCCACGGCAAGCATAAACGCAAAGGCCCCGATATGGATGGGAAGTTTGGCCTCAAGGTCAAAATCAAGGTCACGGCAATATTTACACCTAAAGGCCAATCCATATAGAAAATGGTGGCTTCGCGCAAAAATTAAAGTATACGAAAATTATATTAATTTTTATGAACTGCAGTGTTAGGCAGCTAGTGCAGTGTGTCGGTTTCCGTCTAAGTGTCTTGTTATTCGAGTCGGTTTCCGTCTTAGTGTCTTGTTATTCAAGTCTAATTAGTAAACAAAGCAAATGGCGTCAAACGGATGAAGTTCTCTCTCGTTAGAAATTAAAAGGTCGGTAAAATAAAAAGTTATTTATCGATTTGGCTGAAATTTGATGTGTGGTCATTGCTAGCCCCCCTTAACATCCTCTGAAAATTTCAAGTTCCTACGACCACGGGAACTGGTAGAGGTACGAAAGTGCAATAGCGCCGGATCATCTAGGGTTGTTGTTTATATAAATATAGTGCCATAACTGTAAATATTTTTCGATATTTTTTTTAGCTCGGGTCACCCTACCACAACCTTGATTTACTAGATGTTTACACTATTTGCGTACGAGGGGCGACCATTTTGTCTAGCAGTTTTGGCCCGATTTTCATGAAATTCGACTTCTACAAACATTACGGTGTAACGATGATATATTCGAACGGTTTTTTATATCGAATAATAATTGTGACCCCTAGAGGGACCACAAGCTAAAAACGAGCTTTTTCGTACAACCAGAGGCCATAATTCAGGAAGTTACGATCTGATATGCGCAAATATTGAAATGAACCGAGATCTTTGGGTTATAAACTTGCATTTCAAGTTTCATCAAAATCGGATCAAAATTGTGTCCTCTAGAGGGTCCACAACTTTGATATACCAGATGTTTACACTATTTGCGTACGAGGGGCGGCCATTTTGTCTGGCAATTTTGGTTCGATTTTCATGAAACTCAACCTCAGACAAAATTATGGTGTAACGGTGATATATTCGAACGTTTTATACGCCCACATTTTCATGTGGACGTATATTGTCGTCACCCCTGTCCGTCCGTCCGTCCGTCCACAATTGTTTGTGAACAGTCTACAGGTCACAATTTTTATACGTGTGTGTGTGTGTGTGTCTGTGTGTCGCCTACAGGCCACAATTCTTAAGTGATCATCTTCAAACTTTACATACTTATTCCTTATACCCTAAGGATGATCCCTCTTGTTTTTGGTGCATGCCCGACCCCCAGAGGCAGAGCCACGCCCATTTTTTATATTTCTTTGTTTGTCATCTACAGGCCGCATTTCTTAACGTATCATATTGAAACTTTGCATACTTATTCTCTGTACCCTAAGGAACATCCCTATCGTTTGGGGGTGCATGCCCAACCCTCAGGGGCAGAGCCATGCCCATTTTCTTTTTGTGTGTCTGTGTGTCGCCTACAGGCCACAATTCTTAAGTTATCATCTTGAATCTTTACATACTTATTCCTTATACCCTAAGGATGATCCCTATTGTTTTTAGTGCATGCCCGATCCCCAGGCCCATTCCTTGTATTTGTTTGTTTGTCGTCTACAGGCCGCATTTCTTAACGCATCATCTCGAAACTTTGCATACATATTCTCTGTACCCTAAGGAACATCCCTATATCGTTTGGGGTGCATGCCCAACCCCCAGGGGCAAGGCCACGCCCATTTTCTTTTTGTGTGTCTGTGTGTCGCCTAAAGATGATCCCTATTGTTTTTGGTGCATGCCCGACCCCCAGTGGCAGAGCCACGCCCATTTCTTATATTCATTGTTTGTCATCTACAGACCGCATTTCTTAACGTATCACTTTGCATACTTACTCCTTCTATCCTAAGGAACATCCCTATTGTTTGTGGTGAATGCCCAGCCCCCAGGGACAGAGCCACACCCATTTTCTTTTTGTGTGTTTGTATGTCACTTACAGCCTGCTATGCTTAATCAATCATCTTGAAAACTTGTTTATACTTATACTTATAGGTTATACCCTAAGGCTGACCTCTATTTTTTTGGTGATTGCCCAACCCCCAGGGGCAGAGCCACACCCATTTTTTCTTTGTGTCTCTGTGAGTTGCCTAAGGACGACAACTGCATGTCACGACCCCCAGGGGCAGAGCTACGCCCAATTTTTATGTTTATCGTTTACAGGCCGGAATTCTGAATGGATCAACTTGGTATTTGGCATATGTATTCCTTAGAGCCTAAGGGCATCAACTATTGATTTTGGTGAATGCCCCGACGCCCAGGGGCAGAGCAACGCCCTATTTTTGCCTTTAACGCACAAAGGCCACAATTCTGAATGGATTATCTTGGAACTTGGTATACTTATTCCTTAGACCCTTAGGAAGGCAACTATTGATGTTGCCATTTCAATAACAGGATGGTTCCTATTTATATTGTTTCCATATCCAACCCCCATGGGCAGAGCCACACCCAGTTTTTGTATTTATCGTCTACAGACTGCATGTCTGAATGGATCATCTTGGAACTTTGCATATTTATTCCTTATACCATAAAGACAGCAACTATTTATTTTGATACTTGCCCCGACCTCCTGGGGCAGTGTCACACCCACTTTATTGTTAGTATTTTGTCTGTAAATTTGGCAAAACAAAACCGACGCTTAGCCTTCTTTGCCTCTGATCATATTACAGCCATTTCATATTTCATTCTCTTCATTTTAAAAAGTACCATATCAATCAAAGCTGGAATGTGGATGTATATTGCAGCGTTAGCGATGCTCTTGTTATCCGATTTCAATGAAACTTGAAATATAGGTTTATCACCCTAAGATCTCGGTTCCTTTCAATATTGGCATGTGTCGGACTGTAACTTCATGGATTATGGCCCCTGATTGTACGGAAATTCACGTTTTTATCCGATTTGGTTTAAACTTGAAATGTACGCTTATAACCCAAAGATCTTGGTTCCTTTCAATATTCGCGCATATCGGAACATAATTTTTATCCGATTTCAATGAAACTTTATCACTCTAAGATCTCGGTTCCTTTCGATATTGGCATGTATTGGACTGTAACTTCATGGATTATGGCCCCTAATTGTACGAAAAATCACTTTTTTAGCTTGTGAACACTGTAGAGGTCACAATTTTTTATCCGATTTGGTTTAAATTTGATATGTATGCTTATAACCCAAAGATCTTTGTTCCTGTCGATATTCGCGCTTATAGGACCGTAACTTCCTGAATTATGGCCCCTGATTGTACGAAAAAATCGCGTTTTTAGCTTGTGGACCCTATAGCTGTCATAATTTTTATCCGATTTAAAAAAACGTATCATTATATCACCGTTACACCCTAAGGACATCTGAGTTCAAATTTCGTGAAAATTGGCCCAAAACTGACAGACAAAATGGACGCCCTTCGTTCTCAAATAGCGTAAAAATATGGTATATCAAGGTTGTGGGCTTGTTCTCTATCCATCTCTCTAAAATGTGGGCTTGTTCTCTATCCATCTCTCTAAAATGTTGGCGTATCCTGCCTGGCAGCCGCTGGTTTTAAATCGGATAATAATTGTGACCTCTAGAGGGAAGACAAGCTAAAAACGCGATTTTTTGTAAAATCAGGGGCCATAATTCGGGAAGTTACGAATACGATTCGATATGCACGAAAATAGGAAGGAACCAAGATTTTTGGGTTATAAACTTGCATTTCAAATTTCATCAAAATCAGATGACAATTGTGACCTACAAAAAGAGTCCACAACCCTGATACACAATATTTTGACACTTTTTGCGAATGAGGGGCGGCCATTTTGTCCGTCAGTTTCGGTCTGATATTTACGAAATTCATTCTCAACCAGCCTTAGGGGGTAACGGTGATATATTCAACCGTTTTTTTTTAAATCGGATAAAAATTGTGACCTCTATGGGGTCCACAAGCTAAAAACACGATTTTTCGTACAATCAGGGGCCATAATTCAGGAAGTTATGGTTCGAAATGCGTGGATCTGTGGGTTATAAACATGCATTTCAAGTTTCATCAATATCAGATGACAATTGTGCCCTCCAGAGGGTCCACAACCCTGATATGC
Organism: Patella vulgata; assembly: GCF_932274485.2. Taxonomy (NCBI): domain Eukaryota; kingdom Metazoa; phylum Mollusca; class Gastropoda; family Patellidae; genus Patella; species Patella vulgata. Next base: position 36,785,642 of record NC_065883.2, read on the forward strand.
AATATTTTGACACTATTTGCGAACGAGTGGGCAGCCATTTTGTCCGTCAGTTTCGGTCCTATTTTTACGAAATTCGAACTCAACCATCCTTAGGGTGTAACGGTGATATATACACACGTTTTTTTTTTAAATCGGGTAAAAATTGTGACCTCTATGGGGTCCACAAGCTAAAAACGCAATTTTTCGTACAATCATGGGCCATAATTCAGAAAGTTATGGTCCGATATGTGCGAATATCGAAAGGAACCGAGATCTGTGGCTTATAAACATACATTTCAAGTTTAAACCAAATCGGATAAAAATTGTGACCTCTACAGTGTTCACAAGCCAAAAAACGCGATTTTTTGTACAATCAGGGGCCATAATCCATGAAGTTACGGTCCGATATATGCCAATATCGATAGGAACCGAGATCTTGGGGTGATAAACCTACATTTCAAGTTTCGTTGAAATCGGATAAGAATTGTGACCTGTAGAGTGTTCACAAACAATTGTGGACGAACGGACAGGGACGACGACAATATACGTTCACATGAAAATGTGGCCGTATAAAAACTGAGAACGTAATGGCAATTTGCTGAAAATTTCATTCAAATTGATCCACTATGAAACGAGAACTAAGCGAATGAAATTTCTGCCTAGCCACGGTCATCATTACTAAAGTCAGTACAATAAACAGCATAGACTTGATTATCCATTTAATCGTTAAATCGAGAAGGAAAGTTATGCAGTAAATCGGCTCACAATCCACTTAAGATCGCAGGCTAGCGATGCCATCTAGAGTTGATTATGGTCTGGATAAGTTAATTAATGTCTAATTAATAATTTAGATAACATTTCAGGCCTAAAGAAAGAAAGACCTGCAATAGACAGATTTAGCTCTTGCATAATGTATGTTTAATGAGTTGTTACTCTTAATGAGATTTTAATGTATTATAAATGTTTCATTACCGAAAAAAGTAAAAATATGCGACAACTCTTGTTGACTGCCCGGACGATATAGCTGCTGTGGGCATATGTTTCGTTGCCTGGCAACCTATGTTTTTTGTTAAAGTACATACGATTACGTTAATTTTAAAATAAATACAAATATATGCGATTTGGTGTGAAACACATTCGTTAATTTTAATAGTTGACATGAAAATATAAATATAAACATGCAATTTAAAATAATTACAAACATATTCAATTTGGTGTATTAAACAGATTCCTTAATTTTAAAGAGAGAGGTTATATCTCATAATCCTTGTAAGACATATAGAGGTAGATTTCACAAATTAAAAACACTTATATGGATATACTACTTCTGAATTTATTAACATGCTACGTTTCGATACACATACAGATATCGTTATCGTTCGTTCTTGGTGTTTAACGTCTGCTTCCACATAAGTGATATCGCAGACAAGACATAGGAGAGCCGAAGCTGATTCCTGTTTTTTAGAATATGATTTTGCAATCTTTCCATTTGGCCTTAGGCCATGGATTTGGTTTAGTGGGAAGTTCTTCCCTTTATTTAATATAAAACATATCGATTGGTAGATGATTACATCTGCTTCTGGATTGGTAGATGTCATCGTTTTAGTGTTTAGGTGGAGGCCCGTCTAATCGTGGCCTCCCCTTACTCCACTATCCCACTCTCTGGGTTTGGTATCAAGTTTTATTTGCGGAATAGTGTTTAGGTGCCGAGTTCGTCTGACCGTAACTCCCCCTTAATCCACTATCCTGCTAGTTTGGTAGATGTCATCTTTGTGGGGTTTGTGTTAGGTGCCAGGCCCGTCTTATCATGACCTCCCCTTACTCCACTATCCCATTCTGTAGGTTTGGTGTCTGTTTTTGGTGGAATAGTGTTTAGATGCCGAGTCCGTCTGATCGTGATGGTGATGACTTGGTGTTTGTAGTCTTTCACCCTTAGCTTCGATATAAGTCTACAAATATCTCTTCTAGGGTGATTGAGTGTTGTCTTTGTGTAGATCTTGTCATCCAGCCGGAATCTGTATGTGTCAAGTTCAACGAGATTTAATTCCCAGATTGAATTGACCATACTGTAGATTTCGGTGGTGCTGTAGTCAATGGTGCGGAGTGGTGCTGTGTCCTTGAGACCTTCATTGGCGAGTCGATCTGCCTCCTCGTATCCTCTTATGTTGACATGTGATGGAATCCACACGAGTTCTATTTTGCTTCCCTTCTCTATAACCCTCTGGTACAGCTGCCTGATTTCCAAAATGACTTCTGGTCTTGAGTCAGAGTTATCATTTTGGATTGAAATCAGACTGCTCAGAGAGTCGCTTGGAATGACGAACTTACTAGTGATATCGTTATCAAGCAAATAATGATATATAACAAAAATGTGGTGCAATATATAGTTAACAATTGGAAACCATGTAACAGATTAATCATTAATTAAGAATAAATAAGAAGAGAGAAGTAATAATATGGATAAACACTTACAAAGGGATTAACAAGATGGAAGACTGTAATGTATTGATAACAATTAGAAATATTAGCAGATGAAACTAATAATTATAAGAGATTAACTATATTAGAGATAGGAATATATAGATAACAATTAATACACTAATTAGCAGGTGAAACCATAACTACAAGATGAAAGGGGGTTAACCACACATTCAAGAAATCGAAAACTAGGGGAAAGAAACCATAATGTATTGATAACAATTAGAAATTAGCAGATGAAACTAATAATTATACGAGATTATTGGGATAACAGATGGCAATATATAGATACATGTAACAAATAAACAAATAAACACTAATATAGCAGGTGAAACCATAATTACGAGATGAAAATGGTTAACCGTACAGGCAAGAAATTGAAAACTTCACATTAATAGGGATTAAATAAATCGACCCAAAGATTTGGGAGAAAATGTCCTGAGTCCCTATTTAATTTAGGCTTGTGTTTTTGAATTTCTAGCGCTTCTCGTAGAATTCTATTTTTCCATGTTGGTAAATTTTTAGCTAGTATTTCTGTATTCTCCCATTTGATATTATGCTTAGGATTTTGTTAGATGTGTTCTGCTATTGCTGATTTATTATATTCTTGTTTTATAACTGCGCGATTCATTTAGGTGGTAATGACATCATTTAGGTGGTAATGACATCGCGGCGACATCGTCACCTGTGGATATATATACCATAGAATAATTAGAATTTGTTCAATAGTGACAATATTTGAAGAATCAGTAAAATTTTGACAACAGTGGATTTTTCAAAGGCGTCTGCTTTGGAACCGGATTCATTTAAAAGACAAAGGAAACGCATTAATCAATATATAAAGATAAATTTGTGTGCTTTCCTGACATATCATACCCAAATGACTTTTTTACAGGACCGTGTGCCAGTGATGGGATTCCAAAATTTTAGTTGTCGGACATTTTCTTCACGAAAATAAGGGGACATAACTCTTATCATTATTTAAGCAGGCGTTTTCAAACCATAATTAAGAATCACGTGTCAACAAAATATTCAAATTCATATGTATTAGAAAAAATAGGTGTACCTCGTTATTTTTCATATTTAATTCCTGTACTGTATTCAAATTTATGTCAATAATATTTCTACAAAATTACATGACATCGTAATACCATAGAATGAAAGCCTGCCGACTACTGCCCATCCGTACCATTTTCAAATTCTCCCAAAATTACCATATTTTTCGGGTCATAAGTCGATACATTTTTCAGCAAAGTCCGGCATTTGTCTTATACTCCGTTTCGATTTATATACGGAAAGTAAAAAAATGACATCCCGAAATTTATTTGACCGTAAACCGTAGTAAACGTCGCTCTAATACAACGAGTGAGTGACACCGCAACTGCTAAAAAATCCCAACCCTAAGCACGCGCTATCGTCTAAAACAATTACCGTAACTACTTACGTTATTCCAATCAAAATATTCGTCAACATTTCTTACACTTAGCGTGTTTATTTATTTATTTAAAAACATAAACCCCATTCAAAATATGATCATAAATCCGACAATATGCCATCAAAAAAGAATCTTTTCTTTCGACATCAGACGTATTAGATTCGGCATGTTTACACCTCTTAATTCCACGTGCCTCGCAAGATTTCTACTTTCATTTTGTGTGTGTGTGAAATAGCTTTATTGAACTTCCACTGAAGAAATATCACAGACAAGTTACACAATGTGTGTGTGTTAGTTGTATTTTACGTCCGCTTCCACCGAGGTGATATCGCAGACAAAACACAATGTATATTGATTTGGGGTGTTATATACTATTAGGATATGTGACATATATGACTACGGCCAACATCAAGGAGATTAAAACGTGAAACAATGGAGAAATCACGGGTTAATCACGTAGATTAAGTTTATTGGATTGGTATATAGTCCGACAAAGGAGAAGCAATGGCTTCTGTTCAGGATTGAATTGATGAATTGTCCGACAAAGAATTAAGTCAGCCAATCAAGGCAGATTAAGTAGTTAATCAAGGCAGGTGAATGGGCGGTATATAACAATAAATACGTTGATCACTTAATTACCTAATCAATCCAGCCTATTATCAACGATAATCGGGTTGAGTGGTAGTTATACACTCAGTACTCTATATTACACTATATTAATTTTGGAATTTTGAATATTTTTACCATGTCTTGATGTCCGATTCGGCATATTCCTGGTTGGACAATTTAGGACGTTTGAAAAATAGCGTCGAACATGTCCGGAATATACGAGCAAAATCCCATCACTGCCGTGTGCACTTGTAGACAGCGTGTACTCCTACTAAAATCACCAGGATAAAGAAATATAGTGAAAGTCAAAGAAGACTTTTGAGTAGGCCATGAGACCGTTAAATGAACATTTTTAAATCAATCTCTAAAATACTCTTTTATTTGGATGTTTGGCTGTTTATTTTTATACGCCCACATGGAAATGTGGTTGTATATTGCCGTCGCTCCCGTCCGTCCGTCCATCCATCAGCCACAATTTCTTGTGAACACTCTACAGACTACATTTATCATCTGATTGTTTTGAAATTGATATATGTTGTTTGCTTTGGTGAGATGAAGAAGCCTATTTAATTTCAATAACTTCCGTTAATTTCTTCTGGAGTTATGGCCCTTGTTTCACTTTGTTGCACCTTGTGAACACTCTAACGACAAAAGTTATCAACCGATCTGTATGAAATTTATATGCATCATTTAAATTAGTAAAACAAAGAAGCCTATTGAATTTCAGCAATTTCCGTTAATTACATCTTGAGTTATGGCCCTTGTTTCACTTTGTTGAATCTTGTGAACGCTCTAATGACAAACGTTATCAACCGATCTGTATGAAATTGATATGCATCATTTAAATTAGTGAAATGAAGAAGCCTATTGAATTTCAGCAATTTCCGTTACTTTCTTCTGGAGTTATGGTCCTTGATTTACTTTGTTGAACTTTGTGAGCGTTCGAACGACAAAAGTTATCATCCGATCTGTATGAAATTTATATGCATTATTTGAATTAGTAAAACGAAAAAGCCTGTCGAATTTGAACAATTTCTGTAGATTACTTCCAGAGTTACGGCCCTTGTTTTAGTTTTTAGAACCTTGTGAACCCTCAAACGACGAAAATTATAATGTCATCTGTAGTATGAAATTGTCTATTAAATTCCCCTAATTACCTACGAAAGAATAAATATGTGACAACCCTTGTCGACTGCTCGGACGATTTAGCTGCTGTGGGCGTATGTTTTGTTGCCTGGCAACCTATCTTATGAAATTGAGAATATTCAAATTTGGTATAGGTGTTTATTAGGTCGAAGTCTTGATGGAGTTCGTAGATGAGCATTTTCTGCTTAGGGTAAGCAGAGATGAGCAATTTGATTGGTTGATGCTTTGGGACACGATAACTTTAGTTAAAATTAAGTGAGAGTGATGAAACTTGGTGTTTAGTTTCATTACATCAATACCTTGACTAAGTTCGATAATGAGCAATTGGATTGGCCAACCTTTTTGAACACACTAAATCTCCTTCTAATTGAGCTAGAATGTTCAAACTTGGTGTAGGTGTTTATTAGGTCAATGCCTTTATGGAGTTACGGGGATTAACATTTTCTGCTTAGGGTAAGCAGAGATAAGCAATTTGATTGGTTGATACTTTGGGATACGATAACTTTAGTTCTAATTAAGTGAAAGTGATGAAACTTTGTGTATAGTTTTTATACGCCCACATTTTCATGTGGACGTATATTGTCGTCACCCCTGTCTGTCCGTCCGTCCGTCCGTCCACAATTGTTTGTGAACAGTCTACAGGTCACAATCTTTATCCGATTCCAATGAAACTTGAAATATAGGTTTATCACCCTAAGATCTCGGTTCCTTTCGATATTGGCATGTATCGGACTGTAACTTCATGAATTATGGCCCCTGATTGTACGGAAAATGGCATTTTTAGCTTGCGGATTCTCTAGAGGTTACAATTTTTTTTTCCGATTTTAAAAATCGTTTAAATATTTCACCATTCCACCATAATGAAGGTTGACTTTGAATTTCGGGAAAATCGAAATGACACTGCCCAACAAAATGGCCGCTCTTTGTACGCAAATTGTGTAAAAGTATGCAATATGAAGGTTGTAGACCCTCTTAGAGGTCACAATTTTTGTCGGATTCTGATGAAACTTAAATCATATCTTTATATTCCAAAGATCTCAGTCCCTTTTGATATTTTCACATTTAAGACCATAACTTTCTTGATTATTGCCCCTGATTGTAATAAAAATCCCGTTTGTTTTTAGCTTGTTCTCTATCCATCTCTTGCAAAATGTGGGCATATCCTGCCTGGCAGCCGCTGGTTATCCTATTTTGTTGAAACTTGAAATGTAACTAACAGGGAGTTATTTTTTAAAATATTGTTCTCATTATTTAAGGCTATGGCATAGTCTTACAGAATTTTATTTTATAAGGCAATTTCAATTATGGTTGTCATGTGATCATTGTGCCGCTTGTCTATCATCCACGAATGAATAAAAACTTTGTAAGTTAGGTGATAGACAAAAACAATAATTTGTGTATTAAATATGAAGAAATGCCATGGTGTTGTATCAGCTTATTTTGGCTACTGAATTTTCTGATTCTGGTTGTAGTAGAAAAATCCTAATTTCGATTTTCTGATGACATCCGTTTATCCATCGAATAAACGAAGACAGTAAATTATTCAGGAATATTACGGACCTGAACTTCAAGTCATATCTTAGCCTATTCAGAATATGACATTCTCCATAACAAATTACCAAAAAATATTTTTGTTGAAGTCTGGTTATTTTAAAGTTAACAGGAGCTTCTAATTACCCTATTTTCTACCGGGACCTCATTTGACCTAATTCTGGACGGTTGGTTTCAAAATGAATTCAAATCCCTGTTCTTATCACAAATGCTAAAAAAGCTCTCCCCAAGAGATTCAGGAGAGCGATTTACCCTTTTTCCAATCCCAGGAGAGCTTTTTTTGACTCCCCAGGAATTTATTCATGTGAAGGCCTGTTATACTGATGTACTGCTAATTGATGATATTAGGTTGGTATTTTATAATATTGGGTAGTATTTGGTAGTATTGGGTTATTATTTGCTTGATTTGAGTGATGTAAGGAGGCAAATGGAACAGCCAGACATCGTTAATCACATTTGAAGTATATTTACCACGATATATCTCACTTTTTTTGAAAAAAATCAAGTAATATGGTAATTTTGAACCATAGTCCATAATGTTGTAGTATTGGGTAGTATGTGGTGATATTGGAGTGGTGTTTGGGTGGTATGGTATTAGGTAAATCATCCCGCGCCTCTTAAATGTAGTATTATGGAGAGTAATAAATGGAGTATCACTGGAAATGTAGATCAGTCGTTGAATTCTGTGGTTACATGTAAATTAACTGTGTTAGAAATTTGAATGAGATCAAAATATGTAACTGAAAGTAACACAAATTTTGTTTTTATTTCTTACAGTTGGATGAAACTTTGCTTTATGGTAAATCCTAGTGGTAAAATTCCTGTCAGAAGGTAAGAAATGATTATAAGTTTAATAGTTTATGTGCACGTTATAGTAAGAGATGTAGCTAGATCTTTTACTGAATTAGATAATTGTTAGTTACCACTGTTTCATATTTGTATTTACACTGTTCCGTGAAACAGGCACTAGATTTAATATAAAATACCTATACAAATGTCAATTAATATCTTAAACTTTTCATTTCAGTATTAGTCGAACCTTTGCTTCAGGTAAAACTGAAAAGATGATTATGCAATGTTTAAAGGAACTTGGGCTTCCTAGTGGAAAGGTAAATTATATTCACATATATTTAATTGTATTTTAGATCACGAGTCAGGTATGAAATGGATTCAAAGACGGAAGATAAAACCTAAGCAAACATGTAATTATTTTTCTTGTTTCTGGTTTAATTGCTATTCAGAAGATGAGTTAGACAGGACTTGTAAATAAAAAGAACAAAAGTAAAGTACATACAATGTAATGATGTTGCCTGCTTTAATAATCTTTAGGAAAATTCGTAACAAAGATCCAAGTTAACATAATTGATTTCTTTCATGCTTATTGGACCAAAAAGGTAATATTGTACCACACTGTAACTATTGTATCGTTTAATATTTAATAAGGGGTTTATAGCGTTAAAAACTATGCATATAGTTTAATTTCAAAACATCGTTTGATAATTGATAAAAATCGTTTGGAAATTACAAAAATGGTTTAATTAGTACTATGGTTTAATATAATGGTACACGGTTTAATTTCTCCGAGAGGGGTTTAGAAATGGCCGACCCGTTGACTTATCAAATGCGTTTATTTATTAGACGAGCAGTCCAATTTCCCAAGATGCATTTAGAAATCAACACCTGTTAATTTATCTACTGTGTTTTACTATTAGATGAATTGTTTATTTTCCCGCGAGCCGTTTATCCGATCGGTATATTTTGATTACGATTATTTGCATATTCAGTGCGAATAAAAATGGTGAATATAAAAAAAGCACACCCATAGATGCTCACCTTACCGTGGTCGTAGTATTATTATCCATTATCCATTCAAAATAGTAATTCGGCCATTGGCAAATACATCAAAAATAGGTAAATCACGTCCAAGGTAATTATACATTTGGAGTTCAGTAAATCACATCCCATTCGTTCGTTCGTTCCTGGAGTTTTACGTCCACTTCCACCTGAGGTGATATCGTAGACAAGTCACAGACATGATACATCCCAGGTAACACTGTAACATTGGTACCGTTTAATCTAGCGTAAATAGCGTTAATTTCTACTCTGTGTCCAATTATTCATAAATATTGTTTAATTTCGGCGAATAGTGCTCAACTTGTACTTCTATCGAATTTCAATCTCACTGTTAAATTTTGATTACCAAGTGTCTAATTAACTAGTGTTTAGTTTCTCGACACGTGTTGAATTATAAGCGTCCCGTCTAATTAGCACGACTGTTCAATAATTAGTTGGAACGTTCAATTTCCCGAGCCGTGATTAAAATCAGTCAAGGTGTCTAATTACGCAAGGTGTTCAATTTTGTTGTCAAACATCTAATTTCATGTGCGATGTTCAGACATTACGATGTGTTAGTTATTGGTCATCGTTCAGTTTTGCCGCCTAATGTCTATTTTGCCTCACGATGTTGAAATACTGTAATAAGTGTTAGTTTTAGTACTGACCTGTTGCGATACGGTGAAATATTATTTTTCAGGATTCATACGACGGCAGGTATCGTTTTGTCCACAATCATAAAACGTATATTTATATATCCATTTAAAACAGTATTTCCCACACTGACAACACATCCACGAATGATAAATCTCACGCATCTGATTTACGTGTGTACAAGTTGACTCCCTACCCTGGAGGTCACATAACGAGGATTAGACACCGGTGTTACATTTTTATACGCCCACATGGAAATGTGGTCGTATATTGCCGTCGGCCCCGTCCGTCGGTCCATCCGTCCGTTGTCCACAATTTCTTGTGAACACTCTACAGACTACATTTATCATCTGATTGTTTTGAAATTGATATATGTTGTTTGCATTAGTGAGATGAAGAAGCCTATTTAATTTCAATAACTTCTCTTAATGTCGTCTGGAGTTATGGCCCTTGTTTCACTTTGTTGCGCCTTGTGAACGCTATTACGACAAAAGTTATGAACGGATCTGTATGAAATTTATATGCATCATTTAAATTAGTAAAACAAAGAAGCCTATTGAATTTCAGCAATTTCCGTTAATTGCATCTAGAGTTATTGCCCTTGATTCACATTGTTGAATCTTGTGAACGCTCTAATGACAACAGTTATCATCCGATCTGTTTGAAATTGATATGCATCATTTAAATTAGTGAAACGAGGAATCATATTGAATTTCAGCAATTTCCTTTAATTACGCCGTGAGTTATGCCTATGGCCCTTGTTTCACTTTTTTGTACCTTGTGAATGCTCTAACGACAAAAGTTATCATCCGATCGGTATGAAATTTATATGCATCATTTAGATTAGTAAAACAATGAAGCTTATGGAATTTCAGCAATTTCCGTTAATTACATCTAGAGTTATGGCCCTTGTTTCACTTTAACAACAAAAGTTATCAACCGATCTGTATGAAATTTATATGCATCATTTAAATTAGTAAACCAAAGAAGCCTATTGAATTTCAGCAATTTCCGTTAATTACATCTAGAGTTATGGCCCTAGTTTCACTTTGTTGAATCATCTGATCTGTTTGAAATTGATATGCATCATTTAAATTAGTGAAACGAAGAATCATATTGAATTTCAGCAATTTCCTTTAATTACGCCGTGAGTTATGGCCCTTGTTTCACTTTGTTGTACCTTGTTTATGCTCTAACGACAAAAGTTATTATCCGATCTGTATGAAATTTATATGCATCATTTAGATTAGTAAAACAATGAAGCTTATGGAATTTCAGCAATTTCTGTTAATTACATCTAGAGTTATGGCCCTTGTTTCACTTTGTTGAATCATTTGAACGCTCTAATGACAACAGTTATCATCCGATCTGTTTGAAATTGATATGCATCATTTAAATTAGTGAAACGAAGAATCATATTGAATTTCAGCAATTTCCGTTAATTACACCGTGAGTAATGGCCCTTTTTTCACTGTGTTGTACCTTGTGAATGCTTTAACGACAAAACTATTATCCGATCTGTATGAAATTTATAGGTATCGTTTAAATTAGTAAAACGAACAAGCCTATTGAGTTTCAGCAAATTTCCGTTAATTACATCTAGAGTTATGCCCCTTGTTTCACATTGTTAAATCTTGTGAATGCTTGAAAGACAAAAGTTATCACCCATCATTTAAATTAGTGAAATGAAGAAGCCTATTGAATGTTAGCAATTTCTGTCAATTACTTCTAGAGTTATGGCCCTTGTTTTACTTTGTTGAACCTTGTGAACGTTCGAACGACAAAAGTTATCATCCGATCTGTATGAAATTGATATGTATTATTTGAATTAGTAAAACGAAAAAGTCTGTCGAATTTCAACAATTTCTGTAGATTACTTCCAGAGTTACGGCCCTTGTTTTAGTTTTTAGAACCTTGTGAACCCTCAAACGACGAAAATTATAATGTCATCTGTATGAAATTGTCCATTAAATGCCCCCTAATTACCTACAAAAGAACAAATATACGACAACTCTTGTCGACCGCTCTGACGATTTAGCTGCTGTGGGCGTATGGTTAGTTGCCTGGCAACAAATCTTTGTGTCAAGTTAGGAACCAACTCAAAATCCACATTCCCGTAACCGAAACGGATTTATAAATAAATATTTAGCTATGATAAATTAATAACAAAAAGCAAATGGTATGTATTTATATGTATGCACACTAAACACTAAAAACAATCACAAATAATGCAGGTTATTTCTCATTGGATCTTCTTCAGGTTTTCATTTTTATACGCCCACATTGAAATGTGGTCGTATATTTTTATGACTTGAACAGCTAAATCCATGATATTAAAAGCTTTGTATATTATTTTTGTTATACCCGAATCATATTGCATTAAATCAAAGGTACATTTATCACTACCCTATACGTATGGTATTAAAAAATAATGTGCGTCGGGGAGGTCACATAACGAGGATTGGACACCGGTGTTACATTTTTGTGTCAAGTTAGGTACCAACTCAAAATCCACATCTCGAAATTGAAACAGATTTATAAATAAATACCAGCAGGATACCCGGCTTCACTCGGCTGTCATAACTCTGAAACCAGAAGTGGTAGACTAACGCCACCTGGCCTATGTTACTCCCCAGTCCGAGCTACCCCTATACCCCAAATTTCAGACTCGGGGCAGACCTAGTGTAGCCCCAACCCCGAACAGACAGACAGACAGATACCCGAACAGACCGGCCTCGCTCGCGGGTCATAACTATGAAACCGGAAGTGGTAGACTAACGCCACCTGGCCTATGTTACTCCCCGTTCCGAGCTACCCCTATACACTAAATTTCAGACTCGGGGCAGACCTAGTGTAGCCGCCAACCCCGAACAGACAGACAGACAGACAAACGACAGTCACAAATATTAGTATAGATTTAGCTATGAGAAATTAATAACAAAAAGCAAATTGTATGTATTTATAATTATGCACACTAAACACTAAAAACAATCACAAATAATGCAGGTTATTTCTCATTGGATCTTCTTCAGGTTTTCATTTTTATACGCCCACATTGAAATGTGGTCGTATATTGTGGTCGTATATTTTTATGACTTGAACAGCTAAATCCATGATATTAAAAGCTTTTTATATTAAACGTTAGCATGGGGCAGAACTTTATAAAAACCAAACAAATTCTAATCATTTTCTGATTATTACTTCATGAGTTGTTACTCTTAATCAGATTTTAGTGTATTATAAATGTTTCATTACCGAAAAAAGTAAAAATATGCGACAACACTTGTTGACTGCCCGGACGATTTAGCTGCTGTTGGCGTATGTTTCATTGCCTGGCAACCTATCTTTTTTATATTCACCATTTTTATCCGCACTTCATATGCAAATAATCGTAATCAAAATATACTGATTGGATAAACGGCTCGCAGGAAAATAAACGATTCATCTAATAGTTAAACACAGTAGATAAATTAACAGGTGTTGATTTCTAAACGTTCCTTGGGAAATTGGACTGCTCGTCTAATAAATAAACGCATTAGATAAGTCAACGGGTCAGCCATTTCTAAACCCCTCTTGGAGAAATTAAACGGTGTACCATTAAATTAAACCATGGTACTAATTAAACCATTTTTGTAATTTCCAAACGATTTTTATCAATTATCAAATGATGTTTGACAAAAATGAGTTTTGATGAGATTGTATACTTCACCAGATCAAGTCACTTTGAAATTATTGTCTGCCCACCATGTATGGGAAATATAAGTTACACCATCATTTTTGTTGATATGCAGTTGAAAGATAGTAGATATTGACAATCACCAGTAAAAAAAATATTCAAGGTTATTCACTAACTAGCTAATTGATTAATGGAGATCTTTAATGATTTTTCAGTCCCAAATGATGTCGTTGTGAAGAGTTGATAATTTTGTGATAGGAAATGTTCGATAGAAAAAATTCCTATCTCCAGTTTATCTTATTTTCTATCAAATTTGAAATCCATGTCCAGATTCTGCAACATATGAATATAATAATGTATTGCCATGAACTCAAAGATGACAAATGTAAATATAGAGCGCCAGACTTTGATGTCACATGTTTATATTCTAACATTGTATGTGTTTACAAACACCAAAAGAGGGGGGGGGGGCAAATGGTTAGCTTGTGCATGTTGTATCATAAGGTCTGTCATTGAGTCAGCTGATAAGGTTTCGATTTCCCAGTTGTACGTGACAAGGCGTAGGGTCGCCTGTCCAACCTTATGGGTTTTCTCCAGGGCCTCTGGTTTCCTCCCACTGCTAAAGACCCCTAATGGCGCAAACGAATTATTGGAATAAAATTGAAATATATGTTAGTCCCGAAATGACCTAATGACCTAGTTTGTGTCAGTGGAGGTTAACCCCCCCCTCTCTCTCTCTCTCTCTCTCCACAAGAAGGTATAAAGATGAATATAATCACAGACTTGAGAAACTGATGATCTTCATTCCATAATGCATAGTAAGATGTCTTGAATACAACTAAACTCCTACTTGTATATCCTCTTTAAAATAACAAAACATGAAAATGGTATCATGTTATGTTAATAGAATATACATGTAAGCTAATATACTAGGTTTAACTGATTATTTTCCCCCGCCTTTCGAAGAAAGCAGGGGACTATTAAAATGGGTTCGTCCGTCTGTCTGTCTGTCCGTCACACTTTTTGGGACACAATAACTCTTCTTTCTAATTGAGCTAGAATGTTCAAACTTGGTGTAGGTGTTTATTAGGTCATCAATGCCTTGATGGAGTTCGAAGATGAGCATTTTCTGCTTAGGGTAAGCAGAGATTAGCACTTTGATTGGTTGATGCTTTGGGACACAATAACTTTAGTTCTAATAAAGTGAATGTGATAAAACTTGGTGTATAGTTCGATTAGATGAATACCTTAACTAAGTTTAATAATGAGCAGTTTCTGCTCAGGGTAAGCAGAGCAATAATCAAATTGAGGTAGATTGTTCAAACTTGGTGTAGGTGTTTATTAGGTCAATGCCTTGATGAAGTTCGAAAATGACCATTTTCTGCTTAGGGTAAGCAGAGATAAGCATTTTGATTGGTTGAAGCTTTGGGACATGATAACTTTAGTTCTAATTAAGTGAGAGTGATGAAACTTGGTGTATAGTTTCATTACATCAATACCTTGACTAAGTTTGATAATGAACATTTTCTGCCAAGGGTAAGCGAAGCAATAATCAATTTGATTGGTCGAGACTTTGGAACACAGTAACTCTCCTTCTAATTGAGATAGAATGTTCAAACTTGGTGTAGGTGTTCATTAGGTGAATGCCTTGTCAGAGATTGATGATGAACATTGTCTGCTTACGATAACCAGAGATAAGCAATCTGATTGGTTGATGCTTTGGGGCACGATAACTTTGGTTATAATTAAGTGAGAGTAATGAAACCCCTAGTATAGATTCATTATATCATTACCTTGACTAAGTTGGATGATGAGAATTTTCTGCTGAGGCTAAGGAGCTATAAGCAGTTTGATTGGAAGACTTTGGAACATAACAACGCTGCTTTTAATTGATGATAATCAGTTTGATTGCTTGATACTTTTGAAAAAAATAAATGTGCGTGTAATTAGTATGTTGGCTTGTTTTATCTACTTGTGTATATGCTTGATAACGACTTGTTGTTCCATGAAAACTGTGTTATCTGAGAACGGTAGAGTATTATCTCCAAACAATTATGTACATGTATGTACCTATGTTTCATCAATAGCTTGTAATACAGCTACTCATTTCCACCTTCCTTGCATTCCATTGGATAGTTTGCATTGGTGTTTGTATATGGGTCACTTTTTGGTATTGTGCACAAAAGTGTGACATAATTGCAAGAAAATAAACCTTCACTAATTTTGCTTAAATTTATCTGCATACAAAGAAAAATATGTAACATTTTCATATTTTAGAACGAAAATATAATGCAACTTCTGAGAATTAATGTTTAAGGGTTGTGCATGTTACACAGGACACAAATAGTGACTCAGGTTTTGTACAATTTTTATACGCACACATTGAAATGTGGTCGTATATTGTCGTCGCCCCCGGCCTTGCGTCGTCACAGGCTAAAGTTAATATCCGATTTATATACAGTGTTTAAGGCCATGAGACGAAGAAGCCTATTGATTTTCAGCGATTTCCGACAATTACTGCCAGAGTTATGGTCCTTGATCACTTCAAAAAATCTTGTGGACGCTCTAGAGGCTAAAGTTAATATCCGATTGACTTTAAATTTATACACAGTGTTTAAGGTCATGAGACGAAGATGTCTATTCATTTTCAGCGATTTCCAAAATTACTCTCAGAGTTATGGCCCTTGATCACTTTGAAAAATCTTGTGGACGCTCTACAGGCCAAAGTTAATATCCGATTGACTTTAAATTTATACACAGTGTTTGAGGTCATGAGACGAAGAAGCCTATTGATTTTCAGCGATTTACGATAATTACTGCCAGAGTAATGGCCCTTGATAACTTTGAAAAATCTTGTGGACGCTCTAGAGGCTAAAGTTAATATCCGATTGACTTTAAATTTATGCACAGTGTTTAAGATCATGAGACGAAAAATTCTATTCATTTTCAGTGATTTTCGATAATTACTGCCAGAGTTATACCCCTTGATCACTTCAAAATATTGTGTGGATGCTCTATAGGCTAAAGTTAATATCCGATTGACTTTAAATTTGAGGTCATAAGACGAAGAATCCTATTGATTTTCAACGATGTCTGATAATTACTTTAAGATCTTGAGACGAACAAGTATATTGATTTTCAATGAACTTTTATGACTTGAACAGCTAAATCCATGATATTAAAAGTTTCGTATACTAAATTTTAGCATGGGGCAGAACTTTATAAAAACCAAACAAATTCCAATGGTTTTCTGATAATTACTTAATGAGTTGTTACTCTTAATCAGATTTTAGTGTATTATAAATGTTTCATTAACGAAAAAAGTAAAAATATGCAACAACACTTGTTGACTGCCCGAACGATTTAACTGCTGTGGGCGTATGTTTAGTTGCCTGGCAACCTATCTTTGAAACTGTACACAATTTTTCATGTGCTATATCAGCATCCAGATTTTTTACGCTTTTAAGACCAAAATATTTCAAAACAAAAAACTACAAACCTTATTGCGTGTACAGTGTTTACTCACATTTTACCATGGCCATAACATTTAATCTCTATTTATCAATTCTAATGTTAAATGATAAGCCTTATAATGGACTCCAATGTTACTGGTTTTAATTCCAATTTGTCTTTCTTGGTTTCAAGAAAATTAATTGGTTGTGTATGTTACATTTTTATGATGGACACCAAAATAGAAAAATACAAATCACATTTAACATTTTCTTTATTATAAAAATAACAAATCCAGAAAAAACTGGTGCCAATAATTCATTAAACAAATTTAAACAACTGAAACCGGTTACAACTTTTATATTCCACAATTGCGGGGAGATTTAGTTTTTTTGTTATGGAATAAACCATTTCCCAACTTTGATCCTCCCTTGTTGGCCAACGATAAAAATCCCCAGACTGTTCCATATATTGGAGAAACACCTCATCCCCCTTGATTTCCAGGATTTGAAAAATATAATTATAAATTGATGCCAATATTGAAATCAAAAGGGAATCTAGCTTAAATTGCATTGCCTGTCACGGTCTTATAAAAGTAGCAATGTACTGTTATTGTTTCTAAATTATAGGCTAAATCAAGATATTTTTAAACAATGTACCACAAAATATACAAGATTTATTTTATATTAGTAATAGAACCTGAAAAAGTGATTTACCGACATTACACGGAAACCAAGCATTAAATGTGAAATCACTGAAATATAGTTCGACGTACTTCGCACGGCTCTCGTACGGTTAACATACACATTGAATTTCAGTAACCAAGGTAACTATCTTCCATCATATCGTCTGTTTTTTCATAACACACATTGTTCCTTTAACTTATTAGGCCATTTGTTAATGTATACTCACAATTCTTACAGACGTTACAGCTTTCACACCTGGCGGGACACAACAAGACCAAAGATGAAACAAATGCCGTCTGCCGACAGTGTCGTAAATATCTATTTTTAGAAACAAAGGACCGCCTACAGCGATGGATGGGTGATCGAAGACGAAGGAAGTAAATGTTTTAGCGACGTTACAAATGAAAATAGGACATGAATAAATGTATCAATGAATGACCTTTGTTTTTTTTTTTCATTACATTATAATTTTGGCTTGTCATGCAAAGGTATATTCTTTAGAACGACCGAATTCAACATTCTAAAATAACATTCGTAGGTTTATCGTCCCATTGCGGTTTCCCAAACAAAAACAATTTTTTAATATTTTATGGACACGAAAGGTAACGTGCGCAACCTCATAGTCAGATGAATGTAAAAAGCAATCAACAAACAGGGGAGTGTCAAATATGGTTTTAAATGATGATTTGAACAATTATTTATTTCATTAAAAGTCAGAATGCTTCATTTCTTTGCCCGTAATACTGGCAATCATGGAATGAAAAGGTTCAGATTTCCATGTCACAATTTTGCAGGTTGAAAATAACGAATTTTGACAATTGTTGATAGATAAAAAAATTCAAAAAATATTCACTGAACCAGTTTTATTTACAATATTACAGCAGGTATTGGTGCATGGATGGAAAGTAATGAAATATTTGAAATATCAAAATTTTAATTCTAAAAGTGCCCAATACTGAAAAGTGACCAATATGTGAAATCTTGTTGAAACGTCGCGGTGAAATAAACGATAGTAAGTGTTATTCCATAAATAGTGTGTCATTTGATTATGTTCCAATTACTAAATGCCATTCAAAGAATATACTCTACCATTATTGGCAATTGTTGTCTTATTTATAGTCTTTAAAATAATCTGATTATTTTATCAATTACAGTTTGATGAAATTGAACCATCAGCATTTACCTTTGACAAATTTTATGAATTATATCACAAAATTTGCCCAAGAACTGATATAGAAGAACTCTTTAAAGAACTGTAAGTTAAACATAAGAAATTGGAACAATTTATACTGTGACTAAATTATTATATATTTTTATTTTATAAGCCCACATTGAAATGTAATCTTATATTGTCGTCGCCCTTATCCATCAGTCCATCATCATCCACAGTAACTTGTGGATGATCTAGAAGCTAAAGTTATCATCTGGATGACTTCAAATTTATACACAGTGTTTAAGCTCATGAGACAAAGAATCGTATTGATCTTCAAGGATTTCATATACACTCAAAGCCATTAAGAACGCAATGCCAAATTCAAAGTTTATTTACTGCAACAACTTTTAACAAATGTACATAACAATTGACAAAATCGAGATAACAAGCATCTGTGGATAATTTCACAAAAGAATTCACTACAAATGCACAAAACCGTAACGTCAGAGAACCATGAAACAAAGCAGGGGTCAGCTGAAGTCAATATTGGGTATGTCCACCCCCTGATCTCTTACTCATACCTGAATTCGCCTTAGCATGGACTGGCACAGATGTCACTCTACACGCTGTGGGATTGTTTGCCAATGATTTTAGAGTGCCTGTGCCAAGTCTGGAACAGTTTGTGGTGCCACGGCTTGAGTTCGAACTCGTCGTCCAAGTTCATCCCAAAGGTGTTCGATCAGGTTATGGCCAACCATAACACCGGACGAAGGATGGCGTCAACATAATGTTGAGCGTTGAGATTGCCTTGGACCACCACTAACTGGGTCCGGAAGTTGACGTTGATAGCGGCCCAAACCATGCCGCCACCTCCCCCCCCCCCCCAAAAAAAAACGATCCCTTTCCAGCACGCAGTTACGAGCAAAGCGTTCATGTCGACGACGGTAGATACGGTTACGTCCATCAGGAAAACTGAGGTTGAATCGCGATTCATCCAAGAAGATGACATTTCGCCATGGTGTGTTATGCAGATATCCCTGATTTGTGGCCCATGGCAAGTTGATGACGATGCAAAGGGATTTGAGCTTGGTATGGTCGACGGCAGCGTAACCCAAGAACAGCCAGGCGTCTTCAGACTGTTTGAGGGCTGATCTGACGTTGCCGTGTTCCAACAGTTCCCCTTGCAGTAGCAGTAGCTAACTGGAACCTGTTGCGCAGATGCTGTAGTCGGATGTGGCAATCTTGAGCAGTAGTTGTTACAGGTGGCGCTCCAGGTCAGGGTCAATCGGCAACTCTTCCATTGGCGTGGAAGTGTGGTCTGAGACGAGCAATGGTCAATGGGTGGACATAAAGTGTATCTGTGAAGCCTCCTGATCCAGCATGCCAATAGCTCTGTTCCTGTAAGTTTACTTGTGTAAGGTGTGGCATTTTTCCGTAGTGATAAATGTTGAAATTTTGGGCGCTATTGTACTTTCGCACCTCTATCAGTTCCCGTTAAGGGGATGTTAAGGGGGACTAGCCATCATCTCACACCAAATTTCAGCCGAATCGATGAATAACTTTTTATTGTACCAACTTTTTATCTTCAGAAGAGATACAAATTGATCCATTCTTCGCCATTTTCTTTGTTGACTATTTAGACTCGAATAACAAGACACTAAGACTACGCTTCCTGCCTAACGCTGTAGTTCGTAATAATAACAATAATTTTCGTATATTTTAACTTTTGCGTTAAGCCACCATTTTTTATAAACGACTATTTGGCAATGACTAGTTGGATTAGCCTTTACGTGACGCTGAACCTGACTTAAATTTCCCATCGAGATCGGGACCTTTGCGCTTATGTGCTATGCCCAGGCTTTTTCTTGCTGCATGTATGAGGTTAATGTCTGGGGTTTAAAGCAGGCAACTCAAACTTTTCAAAGTCAGTTTTTGAACATTTGACCTTGGCTTACGACCTTCACTCTGTAACCATTTCAAATGCCCATCATCGACCTTTACCAGTGTGACAGTTTGAATTGACTCCTGGTGTGTTTGCTTCTGGGCACTTGCTCATGTCAGAAACTGTTGTTTGCATTAACAACAAAGCTGTATATACCTTCGGCGATGTAATTAGTTCAGGAAAAAGTATTACGTATACCAAATGACAAAACCCTAACCAATAGAGATTTGTCATTAATTGTCATTTAGTGATTAATAGTTAGACCGTACACGATCAACAGATCTATGTTGTTTAGCTTGAAATTGATATTTGTATTGTTCGTGATTTGTTGCCGTTGTTTTTTTTTTAGTGATTATTCGTCACACTTTTTGAAGTTTTAACTATGTTTTAATAATTAACTATTTTGCAGATTGAATATTGGCCTTTATATGATTGGGATTTCTCTGTATCATTGTTATTTTAATTTTGTACTTCTTATTAGAGGGGGGGGGGTTGGATGGCTGAATGGTTAGCGTGCGCGCGATGTATCATACAGTCTGTCATTGAGTTGACTGGCGTGGTTTCGAATCCCCGGTTGTACGTGGCAAGGAGTAGGGTCGCCTGTGCAACCTCGTGCTTTTTCTCCGGGTCCTCCGGTTTCCTCCCACTGCTAAAGACCCCTACGCGCAAGCGAGTTATGTAAATAAAATTAAACCATATGTTAGTCCCGAAATGACCTAGTTTGTGTCAAGTAGACGTTAAACCCCATTTCTCTCTCTCTCTTATTAGAATTTTGACAACTTCACAATATATGCTTATGTGTTTTATTACTCAAACACATATCCGTTGTCATGCAAACCATGGGATCTAAATCTGAAAACACCCATTTCTTGAACATGAATATATATTTATCACCCAATTCCATACAAATAAAAGAAAGTGGTAATAAATACTCCCTGTATTTGGGTTCAAACATGCATGCAAATTGCACAAGGGACAATTATTTTGTATTAAATTTTCGCATTGTGGACGGGAATATACTGTATAATAATAAAGATCGTCAATTTGTATTTCTACTTTTTATCGAAATAAACAAACAATAGAAACTCGACACCCTCTCCTGATAGAAACTGATTTGACCATAAGAAAATCTTCGGAGAAAACCTATCACGGTCCAAGCCAAGATTATGGCCTTTTATAACGGTTACAGAGTGAAGGTCAAATGTCCATAAACTGCCTTTAAATAGTTCGAGTTCAGTTTCCCGTAATATGACCTTGACCCACAACTTGACCCAATTATCTTTTCTGAGGGGCGTCATCTCTGCTTTCACCTCGAACATTAACCTTGATAATACAGCAAGAAATAAGGCCATAGCGCGCATAAACGCAAAGGTCCCGAAATCGATGGGAAATTTGGAGTCAAGGTCAAAATCAAAGTCACGGTTGATTACTGGAAGTCACCACGACCTTTCATATTGACCACGGCCATAGCCTTCCTCTCGAACACAGGCTGTCAGCGTTTGACCGGTTGCTGGCCAAGCAGTGTGTGACAGGACCAAGGTAAACGTCAATGGTCCTAGCCAAGATGATGGTTTCTTAAAATGGTTACGGGGTGATTGTCGTAATTTAAGGTCAAATGTCCCAAAATTGCCTTTGAAAAGTTTGAATTCAGTTTTCTGTAACATGACCTTGTCTCACGACTTTGACACAATCATCTTTTCCGAAGGGTGTCGTCACTGCTTTGACCTCCAACATTAACCTTGATAAAACAGCAAGAAATATGGCCATGGCGCGCATGAACGCAAAGGCCTCGATATAGATGGGAAGTTTGGAGTCATGGTCAAAGTCCTGTTCACAGTTGGTTAGCGTTGATGACCGGATGTCACCACAACCTTTCTTATTGACCATGCCCATTGTCTTCCTTTCGAACACGGGCCCTCTGTGTTTGACCGTTTTCTGACTAAGCAGTGTGTGACAGGACAAAGGTAAATGTCGATGGTCCAAGCCAAGATGATGGCCTTTTAAAATGGATATGGGGTGAAGGTCGTAAGTGAAGGTCAAATGTCCCAAAACTGCCTTTGAAAAGTTTGAGATCAATTTTCTGTAACATGACCTTGGCCCACGACTTTGACTGAGTTATCTTTTTTGAAGGGCGTCATCTCTGCTTTCAAGGCAAACATTGACCATGATAATACAGCAAGATATGGGCCATGGCAAGCATAAACGCAAAAGCCCCGAGATCGATGGGAAGTTTGAAGTCAAGGTCAAAGTAGATGTCAAGGTTGGTTAGCGTTGTTTACTGGAGGTCAGCATGACCTTTCATATTGACCACGCCCATAGCTTTCCTTTCGAACACTGACCCTCTGCGTTTGACCGTTTTCTGACCAAGCAGTGTGTGGCAGAACCAAGGTAAACGTTGATGGTCCAAGCCAAGATGATGGTCTTTTAAAATGGTTACGGGGTGAAGGTCGTAAGTCAAGGTCAAATGTCCCAAAACTGCCTTTAAAAAGTTTGAGTTCAATTTTCTGTAACATGACTATGACCCACTACTTTGACCCAATCATCATTTATCAGGGGCATATTCTCTGTTTTCACCCCGAACATTAACCTCTAATATACAGCAAGAAATAGGGGCGTAGCACATATAATCATCATTTATCAGGGGCATATTCTCTATTTTCACCCCGAACATTAATCTCTAATATACAGCAAGAAATAGGGGTGTAGCACATATAAGTGCAAAGGTCCCGATCTCGATGGGAAATTTGAAGTCGGGGTCGGCGTCAAGGTCACAGTGATATTCACACGTAAAGGCCAATCCAACTAGTCATCGCCAAATAGTCGTTTATAAACAATGGTGGCTTATCGCTCAAATTAAAGTATACGAAAATTATTATTATTATTACAAACTGCAGTGTTAGACAGGAAGCGCAATGTGTCGGAATCCGTCTTAGTGTCTTGTTATTCGAGTCTAAATAGTCAACAAAGAAAATGGCGTCGAACGGATGAAATCGTATCTCGTCTGAAGATAAAAAGTCGGTTAAATAA
Organism: Patella vulgata; assembly: GCF_932274485.2. Taxonomy (NCBI): domain Eukaryota; kingdom Metazoa; phylum Mollusca; class Gastropoda; family Patellidae; genus Patella; species Patella vulgata. The sequence goes on from NC_065883.2 coordinate 36,809,261, forward strand.
AAAAGTTATTGATCGATTCGGCTGAAATTTGGTGTGAGATCATGGCTAGTCCCGCTGAACATCCCCTGCAAATTTCAATTCTCTACAACCACGGAAACTGGTAGAGGTGCAAAAGTGCAATAGTGCCAAATTTTGATCTGTATTTAAAGGGCCAGAGTGCAGGGAATGTAGTGCAAAACGTGTGACATGGGACTGCTTAAAATCATGAAAAATGTCAAGTGTTGCATTTGCACGAACAAAGTTCATAACCAAGAACTGATATTGGGTTCAAACCCAGAACTCCACAAAAAGAGACCCATCACAAGTTTCAACTATGTGCCATAAGATAGGAAAGCCCAAGAAAACGTTTACCAGAAATATTTCACGAATTAGGCATTGCGTTTTTATACACCCACATTTTCATGTGGACTTATATTGTCGTCGCCCCTGTCCGTCCGGACGTCTGTTTGTCCACAATGGAGCAGCGTACTGAATTTAACAATTTTTGTTCATTAGTTTTAGAGTTATGGGTCTTGTTTCAATTTGTAGAACCTTGTGAACACTCTAACAGCAAAAGTTACCATCCTATCTGCTTAAAATTGATTTGCCATTTGCAGATAAATGAAAGAAAGACTCCTATTGAAATTCAACATTTTCACTTTACAGAATCTTGTGAACGCTCTAACTAATAACAAAAGTGAACATCCGATCTGTATGAAATTTGAATTATTCAGATTAGTGAAACGAAGAAGCCGTTTGAATTTCAGCAATGATATTATTATTATTATTATACCATAAAGATATTTCCTTGTAGACTGCTCGGATGACTTAGCTCCTATTAATGTACATGCATGTTTCGTTGCCTGGCAGTCGGAGCAGAACAATAGGGTGTTAAATCCCATTTCCTTTCATTTCCATTGCCTGGCAACCAGTCTTTAAATATGATCTCATTACCTTCAAAAGCATAAATATTAATATAAAACCTTTGATGGTGTAAAATTATGATTAACTTGTGTACATGTAATTTACTTTAGGCTTATTTTTCCTTGTCATTGGTATAAATTAAAATAAGTTTTGAAGGTTGCATAGGCGACCCAATTCTGCTTGAAGGTACATATTTGAAAGTTATAGGTCTAGTGCATATATGTGTTGGCATCAGACAGTTTGTATCCTGAAAATATGACTACTTGGTATTATTCAAGTTATTTATTGTCCCCCGCCTTTCGAAGAAAGCAGGGGACTATTAAAATGGGTTCGTCTGTCTGTCTGTCTGTCTGTCGGTCCGTCCGTCCGTCCGTCACACTTTTTGGGACACAATAACTCACCTTCTAATTGACCTGAAATGTTCAAACTTGGTGTAGGTGTTTATTAGGTCAATGCCTTGATAAGCAATTTGATTGGTTGATGCTTTGGGACACGATAACTTTAGTTCTAATTAAGTGAGAGAGCTGAAACTTGGTGTATAGTTTCATTACATCAATACCTTGACTAAGTTCGATGAAGAGCATTTTCTGCTCAGGGTAAGCGGAGCGATAAGCAATTTGATTGGCCGAGACATTGGAACACAATAACTCTCCTTCTAATTAAGCTTGAATGTTCAAACTTGGTGTAGGGGTTTATAAGGTCAATGCCTTGATGGAGTGCGAAGAACAGCATTTTCTGCTTAGGGTGTTTATTAGGTCAATGCCTTGATAAGCAATTTGATTGGTTGATGCTTTGGAACACGATAACTTTAGTTCTAATTAAGTGAGAATGATGAAACTTGGTGTATAGTTTCATTACATCAATACCTTGACTAAGTTCGATGATGAGAATTTTCTGCTTAGGCTAACGAGCAATAAGCATTTTGATTGGTCAAGACTTTGGAACATAACAACTCTTCTTCTAATTGAGGTAGAATGTTTAAACTTGATGACTGAGTTCAATGATTAACATATCGAGCTAAAGCGAAGCAGAGATAAGCAATTTCCTGCTTTGGGACAAGATAACTTTGATCCTATCTGATAGAGAGTGATGAAACTTAGTGTATAGTTGATAATCAGTTTGATTGCTTGATACTTTGGAAAAAAATAGATGTGCGATTAATTAATATGTGTCATCTATTTATTTGGGGATTTCGGCGGGGGACGTCAGCCTCACTGTTGGCTTGTTATCCTAAATACATATATACAAGAAGCAATATAAATGCTTTAATTGTACACTGCACATTTTTTTATACGCCCACATTTTCCTGTGGAGGATATTGTCGTCACCCATGTACGTCCGGATGGACTTCCATCCGTCTGCCTGTCCGTCCACAATTTGTTTGTGGACACTCTACAGGTCACAATTTTTATCTGATTTTGACGAAACTTGAAATATAGGTCTATCTCCCAAAGATCTTGGTTCCTTTCGATATTGGCATGTATCGGACCATAACTTCATGAATTATGGCCCCTGATTGTACGAAAAATCACGTTTTTAGCTTGTGGACCAGGGGCGTAAAAATTTTGGGAATCCACTAGCCCAGGGCTAGTAGTCTACTGTCAGGCACTAGCACGGCATTAATATCAACTAGTCCATAGTTCAACAAGGTACAAGATTTAATCTTCAATATTTGGAGATATGTTTTGTTGCCTGCCAACCTATCGTTTTTATGCGCCCACATTTCAATGTGGTCGTATATTGTCTTCGCTCCTGTCCGTCCGTCCGTCCGTCTGGCGTCCACAAGCAAATAGTCCATAGTTCGACAAGGTACAAGATTTAATCTTCAATATTTAGAGATAGGTTTTGTTGCCTGCCAACCTATCGTTTTTTGTTGTCGCTCCTGTCCGGCCGTCCGGCAGCCACAATTGCTTGTTGACGCTCTAGAGGCTCAAGTTAATATCCGATTGACTTTATAAATTTATACACAGTGTTTAAGGTCATGAGACGAAGAAGCTTATGGATTTTCAGCGATTTCCGATAATTACTACCAGAGTTATGGCTCTTGATCACTTCAAAAAATCTTGTAGATGCTCTAGAGGCTAAAGTTAGTATTCGATTGACTTTAAATTTATACACAGTGTTTAAGGTCATGAGACGAAAAAGCCTATTGACTTTCAGCGATTTCCAATAATTACTACCAGAGTTATGGCCCTTGGTCACTTCAAAAAATGTAATATCCGATTGACTTTAATTTTATACACAGTGTTTAAGATCATGAGACGAAGAATCCTATTGATTTTCAGCGATTTCCAATAATTACTACCAGCTTTAGAGGCTAAAGTTATCATCTGATTGACTTCAGATTGATACACAAAGTTTAAGATCTTGAGACGAACATTGATTTTCAATGAATTTTTATTACTTGAACAGCTAAATCCATGATGATAAAAGTTTTTTATACTAAACATTAGCATGGGGCAGAACTTTATAAAAACCAAACAAATTCTAATGGTTTTCTGATAATTACTTAATGAGTTGTTACTCTAGCTCAATCAGATTTTAATGTATTATACATGTGTCATATTCGAAAAAAGTAAAAATATGCACATTTCATTTGTAATATATCACGGTAAATTAACGTCCTTTAATTCCCGCTTGAAGATTTGTATACGTTACGTATTATTAGCACTTACTGCAAAGCACAAGATACCCTCGACTGATTGACAAATTGCTTTACCGTATTTATTTACCTGGTCACTCTATAGAGTCTCAAAATGAAACAAATCAGTTTCATATGCTGATATAATATTAAAATAGACAGGATAGTAAAATTGTTTATATTATCAATCAAGTGCCATGCTGTGTCAAAGTTGACAACACACGGGTCACTGGAACCATTCATCATGGAGTGTGTGTAACTAACACCTGTAGTAAATTCTTTGGAAATACCTGACATGTTAAATAATCAAAATTATCTTGTATTTAAAAATACAAAGGTATGCTTTCAAATATTTATGTCAGAACTAATCTAATATGAAGTATAAATGAGTTTTGTTTTTAAATCAACCTGATTTCAACTGGTTTATACTTGACCTGTCAAAGCGTGCAAGATGGAGAAATGAAATGTCAAGAATGAATAAATAGCAAGGGTACAAAAAATGTCCATACAGCTCTAAGTTTTACTACAGAAAATCTATTGTTATGATTGAGTTTTCCTTGGAATTTGAGAGATAAATGTGGGATATTCTACACTAGCCCATAAGTTATTTTTGTTAGCCCCGGGCGTTGGGTTAGTGGATTTTTACAACCCTGTTGTGGACAATCTGGAGGTCATGATTTTGATAAAACTTGAAATGCATGTTTATAACTCAAAGATCTTGGTTCCTTTCGATTGAGTTTGAATTTCATGAAAATCGGACCAAAACTGCCGGACAAAATGGCTGCTCCTCGTACGCAAACAGTGTAAACATATTGTATATCAAGGTTGTGGACCCTCTAGAGTTCACAATTTTGATCCGAATTTGATGAAACTTAAAATACATGTTTATAACCCAAAGATCCTAGTTCCTCATGATATTCACACATATCGGATTGTAACTTTCTGAATTATGGCCCTTGATTGTACAGAAAATCGCATTTTTATGTGGACCCTCTAAAGGTCACAATTTTTATCCAATTTTAAAAAACGTTTATATTTATCACCGTTACACCCTAATGACAGTTGAGTTCCAATTTCGTGACAAAATGGTGGCTCCTTGTATTCAAATAGTGTAAAAGTATGTCATACCAAGTGTGTACCCTCTAGAAGTCACAATTGTTATCCGATTTTGATGAAACTCAAATATGTTTATGCCTCAAAGATCTTGATTCCTTTTGCTATTTGCGCATATCAGACTGTAAATTCCTGAATTACGGCCCCGGATTGTACGAAAAATCATGTTTTTTAGTTTGTGGATTCTCTAGAGGACAAAAAACTGTTTAAATATATCACTATTCCACCTTAATGAAGGGGGAAATCGAAACGAACCGCCCGACAAAATGGCCACACTTTGTACGCAAAGTGTGTAAAAGTATGTAATAAGAAGCTTGTGGAAGTCACAATTTTTATCCGATTTGGATGAAACTTATTTTTATATTCCAAAGATCTCAGTCCTTTCGATATTTGCGCATTTCAGACCATAACTTTCAAGATTATGGCCCCTGATTGTACGCAAGAACGCTTTGGTTTAGCTTGTTCTCTATCCATCTCTTGCAAAATGTGGGCGTATCTTGCCTGGCAACCGCTGGTTGTTTGGTTTATTTAAAATATATCAGATGATACTTTGCCATTTTACTTCTTTAATTTTAAGCTCTGGGGGAAAACCATATTTAACCACTACACAGTTAATAGACTTCTTCAATGAGGTAATTACCATACACTTAGTAATAAAACCACAGTTATTTGATTTATAGTTTATTAAATAGTCATCTGTATGTGTTTTTACCTCACAAGACTTTGTATCATATCATTATCTTTGTATTTGTCACTCGCCTTTTGAAGATAGCAGGGGACTATTAAAATGGGTTTGTCTGCCTGTCCCACTTTTGGGGATACAATAACTCCCCTTCTATCAAGTTAGAATGTTCAAAAATGGTGTAGTTTAATGTTTATTAGGTGAATGCTTGACCGAGTTGAATGATGAGAATTTTCTGCTTGAGCAGAAATAAGCAATTTCATTGGTCACTACGTTAGGACAAAATAACTCTTTTTATACGCCCACATGGAAATGTGGTCATACATTGCCGTTGCCCCCGTCCGTCCATCGTCCACAATTTCTTGTGAACACTCTACAGACTACATTTATCAACTGATTGTTTTGAAATTGATATATGTTGTTTGCATTAGTGAGATGAAGAAGTCTATTAACTTCTGTTAATTTCTTCTGGAGTTATGGCCCTTGTTTCACTTTGTTGCACCTTGTGAACACTCTAATGACAAAAGTTATCAACCGATCTATATGGAATTTATATGCATCATTTAAATTAGTAAAACAAAGAAGCCTATTGAATTTCAGCAATTTCCGTTAATTACATCTAGAGTTATGGCCCTTGTTTCACTTTGTTGAATCTTGTGAACGCTCTAATGAAAAAAGTTATCAACCGATCTGTATAAAATTAATATGCATCATTTAAATTAGTGAAATGAAGAAGCCTATTGAATTTCAGCAATTTCCGTTAATTTCTTCTGGAGTTATGACCCTTGTTTCACTTTTTTACACCTTGTGAACGCTCTAATGACAAAAGTTATCAACCGATCTGTATGATATTTATATGCATCATTTAAATTAGTAAAACAAAGAAACCTATTGAATTTCAGCAATTTCCGTTAATTACATCTAGAGTTATGGCCCTTGTTTCACTTTGTTGAATCTTGTGAACGCTCTAATGACAACAGTTATCATCCGATCTGTTTGAAATTGATATGCATCATTTCAATTAGTGAAATGAATAAGCCTATTGAATTTCAGCAATTTCCGTTAATTTCTTCTGGAGTTATGGCCCTTGTTTCCCTTTGTTGCACCTTGTGAATGCTCTAACGACAAAAGTTATCAACCGATCTGTATGAAATTTATATGTATCATGAGTTTCAGTTATCACCTATATTAGTGAAATGAAGACGAACAAGCCTATTGAATGTGAGCAATTTCCGTCAATTACGTCTAGAGTTATGGCCCTTGATTTACTTTGTTGAACTTTGTGAACTTTTGAACAATAAAAGTTATCATCCGATCTGTATGAAATTTATATGCATTATTTGAATTAGTAAAACGAAAAAAGCTTGTCAATTTGAACAATTTCTGTAGATTGCTTCCAGAGTAATGGCCATTGTTTTAGTTTTTAGAACCTTGTGAACCTTCAAACAACGAAAATTATAATGTCATCTGTATGAAATTGTCTATTAAATTCCCCTAATTACCTACAAAAGAATAAATATGTGACAACCCTTGTCGTCTGCTCGGACGATTTAGCTGCTGTGGGCGTATGTTTTGTTGCCTGGCAACCTCTTTTTCTTATTGAGGTGGAATGTTTAAATTTGGTGTAGATGTTCATTAGGTAAGTGTCTGCTTAGGCTAGACATTTGTTCGTTTTGGAACGCAATAACTCTTCCAATTCAGTAATTTAGTTAGTATGTTCTAATGTGGTGTTGGCTGAATGGTTAGCGCGCGCGCTGTATCATAAAGTCTGTCATTGAGTCGACTGGCGTGGTTTCGAATCCCCGGTTGTACGTGACAAGGAGTAGGGGCGCCTGTCCAACCTCGTGGGTTTTCTCCGGGTCCTCCGGTTTCCTCCCACTGCTAAAGACCCCTATGCGCAAGCGAATTATTGAAATAAAATTAAACCATATGTTAGTCCTGAAATGACCTAGTTTGTGTCGAGCGGACGTTAAACCCCATTTCTCTCTCTCTCTCTCTCTCCAATGTGGTGTAGATGTTTGTTATGTTATTGTCTTGACCAAGTTCTATAATGCGAATTTTCTGCCTAGGCTATAACTATAAGCACAGATAAACATTGTCTTGACTGAGTTCATTGATTCATTGATGTGCATTTTCTGCTTAGACTGAGCAGCTGTCAATCTGGCCATCACACCTTTTGGTTACAAAATAACTCTTTGAGATAGAATGTAAATTTGGTAATGTGAATGACTTGACCAGATTCAATGTTGAGCTTTTTGTGCTTACACTATATATGCAGTGATAAGCAATTTGAGTGGCCAAGACTTTACAACACAATAACCTTATAAGGTTTGATAATGAGCATTTTCTGCATAGTGATAAACAATTTGATTGCTGGGTGCTTTATAAAAAGATGAATGTAGAAGTAATTAATGAGTGTCATCTATTTAATTAAGGATTGTTGTCGTGGACATGAGCGTCACTCTTGGCGTGTAAGCTTACACTAAATAATCATATGAAAGTGGTATGTACCTGAAGCCAGTGATTATTATATACACTTTACACCAATTTCACAACAATCTGATTGCAGGGCTAGAAATTCGTCATTTTTTGCGAGAATCTAAGAGGATTCTCATATATGGAATCTACACGAATCCTCCAAATCTTAATTAATAATTTAGCCCAGGTTAGGAGCAGAACAGTAGGACGTTAAACCCCATTTCATTTCATTTCATTAATTAATAATACTGTCTAAAAAACAAAATTGTGTTTATTGTGTTAATCTAAAACACCAAAATACAACAACGATAAAAATAAAACAATCAGATGGAGTTTTTGGTAAACACTTAAATTGTGTCAAAAATAATATTCAGAAAATGCTGTAGTTAAAATAAGCTGATACAGCAACATAGCATTTCTTCATAGCACAATTTGTAGTCTTTTGTCCATCACGTAACTAGTCACATAACTTGCAAAAGTTTTTATTCATTCGTCGATGATAGAAAACGGCACAATGATCACGTGACAACCAGAACTAAAGTTGCTGTAAAATAAAATTATGTACGACTATGATACAGCCTTTAATAATATTTTTAAAATTAAGTCTCTGTCAGCATGTGTAAAATTACAAAATCATAACGGTAAACGCTATTTAGAACTGGTTTATTGACCTAATTCCAACCAATATGTCAAATGTCATTGGAATTCGGCATTCGAGATTCTGTTGGGAAAATATCCACGGTTTCTCTCTCCGTGTATTTGGTGTTCGATCAGGGGATTGTATTCAATGAAGATTTAAATTTACCTAACAACTGGTCAGTGAATCCATCAATGTATGATCCAGTTATTATTGTTATACGCCCACATTTTCATGTGGATCTATATTGTCGTCACCCCTGTCCGTCCGGACATCCGTCCATCCACAATTGTTTGTGAACAGTATGCTTATAACCCACAGATCTCGGTTCCTTTAGATATTTGCGCATATCGGACCATAACTTCCTGAATTATGGCCCTTGATTGTACGGAAAATCGCATTTTTAGCTTGTGGTCCCTCTTGAGGTCACAATTTTTATCCGATTTATAAAAACATGTAAATATATCACCGTTACACCCTAAGCATGGTTGAGTTCCAATTTCGTAAAAATCGGATTGAAACTGACGGACAAAATTGCCGCCCCTCGTTCGCAAAAAATGTCAAAATATTGTGTATCAGGGTTGTGGACCCTTTGGGCGACCTTCAGTTATAGTTTTTTCACGACTAGTGGTCAGAACTAGAAACCGAACGCGGATGGTCAGAACCATCGTCTGTTCAAAGATGGCTGTCCCACCCCCTCAAGAGACATGGTGATGTCATTTTACTCTGCTTTAGACCTCGACCATAACCCTAATAAAAACCCTTAAGCTCAAGGAAGGACTATACATCTCTCCATGGAGAATAATGAATCAGTGTGTTATATAGTTTAATAAACAAATAATATTTTCATGAAGTTAAATTTGCGTGACTCAAATTAATTTTAGAGACGACAAAATTCCTTATAATTCCACTTGACTTTTTGCATAGCGCAAATATTGAAATTATGCATATTTTTAGACTGGTCAGTGAATCCATCAATGTATGATCCAGTTATTATTTTTATACGCCCACATTTTCATGTGGATCTATATTGTCGTCGCCCCTGTCCGTCCGGACATCCGTCCATCCACAATTGTTTGTGAACAGTATGCTTATAACCCACAGATCTCGGTTCCTTTAGATATTCGCGCATATCGGACCATAACTTCCTGAATTATGGCCCTTGATTGTACGGAAAATCGCATTTTTAGCTTGTGGTCCCTCTTGAGGTCACAATTTTTATCCGATTTATAAAAACATGTAAATATATCACCGTTACACCCTAAGCATGGTTGAGTTCCAATTTCGTAAAAATCGGATTGAAACTGACGGACAAAATTGCCGCCCCTCGTTCGCAAATAATGTCAAAATATTGTGTATCAGGGTTGTGGACCCTTTGGGCGACCTTCAGTTATAATTTTTTCACGACTAGTGGTCAGAACTAGAAACCGAACGCGGATGGTCAGAACCATCGTCTGTTCAAAGATGGCTTCCCCACCCCCTCAAGGGACATGGTGATGTCATTTTACTCTGCTTTAGACCTCGACCATAACCCTAATAAAAACCCTTAAGCTCAAGGAAGGTCTATACATCTCTCCATGGAGAATAATGAATCAGTGTGTTATATAGTTTAATAAACAAATAATATTTTCATGAAGTTAAATTTGCGTGACTCAAATTAATTTTAGAGACGACAAAATTCCTTATAATTCCACTTGACTTTTTGCATAGCGCAAGTATTGAAATTATGCGTATTTTTAGACTTACATAGATTCAGACGTAACACACGGGACACAAAATATCTGATCATAGAGGTAGCAACCATTTAAAATTTAAATCCAAGCTTTCATTCTTTTTAAATATTCTACACTTTGGTTTCATCGACACCGCCATCTTGGAACTACTCCGACCATGCCACAAAGCATGGTTCAGTATTTTCGTACTATGGTCTGGACTAAATGAAATTCGGATTCAGTTAGTTCGACCATAGTCAGGAAATCATGATAACCGAAGGTCGCCCTGGAGGTAACAATTTTCATCTGATTTTGATGAAACTTGAAATGCATGTTTATAACCCACAGATCTCGGTTACCCTCGATATTCGCGCATATCGAACCATAACTTCCTGAATTATGGCCCCTGATTGTTCGAAAAATCGTGTTTTTAGCTTGTGGACCCCATAGAGGTCACAGTTTTTATCCGATTTAAAAAATTGTTTGAATATATCGCCATTACACACTTGGTTCCTTTTGATAATCGCGGATACCCGAACTTCTCTGGATGATGGCTCCTGATTGTTCGAAAAATCACATTTTTAGCTTGCAGATTCTCTAGAGGTCACAATTTTTTCTGATTTTAAAAAACGTTTAAATACATCACCATTCCACCATAATGAAGGTTGAATTCGTATTTCGTGAAAATCGAAATGAAACTGCCCGACAAAATGGCCGCTCGTTGTACGCAAATTGTGTAGAAGTGTGTAATACGAAGGTTGTGGACCCTCTAGGGGTCACAATTTTTATCCAATTTTGATGAAACTTAAAACATATCTTTATATCCCAAACATCTCTGTTCCTTTTTGATGTTTGCACATTTCAGGCCATAACTTTCTGGATTATTGTGCCCGATTGTACAAAAAATCAAGTTTGTTTTTAGCTTGTTCTCTATTCATCTCTTGCAAATGTGGGAGTATCCTGCCTGGCAGCCGCTGGTAATATCTATCAGTACCTGGAATTCACACGGACGGAGTGTGGAAGATGCGCGATTCGCAAACCATGCCAAGATCGTCTTCATTCTCCACGTGGCGTATTTTACTGGACTTATTATGAATTATCAGCAAGCTTGTTTTTTTTACCGGATTATCAAAATCATCGTTAAATGTACTAATTACTCGGATTATGGACCACATATGGCCAATTCTCACTAAGGTATGACTGTTGTTGTAGCCGACACTTCTTTATTAACAAGTAATAATTAACGCGTTGTAATATTAGCCACAAGTAGATTGATTTATTATTATTATTTTTACAGCATATTTATAGTGCACCCTTTCATATAACATGTTCAGGGGCACTTTACAAAGTGACAATGTAAATCATACATGAACAACAAGATTATGGACATGTTAACGATTGTATACAGAGTCAGTTAAAAGCCTGATTAAATAAATGTGTTTTAAGTTGTTTTTTAAAAGAATATAGAGATGTACAACATCTGAAACTTAATGGTAGATTATTCCATAAAACAGGTGCTTGATAACTAAAAGAGACCATAAGAGACTAGTTGAACAGTTTTGGGCTTTAAAAGTAGTTTATCTGATGTACGTAATGTTCGACCAGGTGTATAAAGTTCTAAAAGATCTGAGAGGTAAACAGGAGCTAAATTATTTAAACATTTAAAAGTAAGTAATAAAATCTTAAAATCAATTCGATATTTAACAGGTAACCAGTGTAAATTATATAAAACAGGAGTTATGTGGTCACATTTCTTAGTTAAAGTAACAAGTCTAGCCGCAGTATTCTGTACTTTTTGTAATTTATCTATAAGCTTTAAAGGTAAACCAACTAAAAGTGAATTAAAGTTATCTAATCGAGAAGTGACCAGAGAATTAACAAGTGACTTAGTGGCCTCTACAGTTACACATTTACATATTTTACCTATGTTTCTGATATTAAAATAGCACAATTTACAAATATTATTTACTTGAGCTCCCATAAGCATAAAACTATCAAAGATTGCGCCAATATTACGAGCAGAATAAGATGAAAATATATCACAATTACCAATTACAACAGGGGGGTTATCATGTGCAGATTTACTTAATTGATGGCATGAGCCTAATAACAAATATTCGTTTTTTTCATCATTCAATTTTAGAAAGTTCTAAAAGATCTGAGAGGTAAACAGGAGCTAAATTATTTAAACATTTAAAAGTAAGTAATAAAATCTTAAAATCAATTCGATATTTAACAGGTAACCAGTGTAAATTATATAAAACAGGAGTTATGTGGTCACATTTCTTAGTTAAAGTAACAAGTCTAGCCGCAGTATTCTGTACTTTTTGTAATTTATCTATAAGCTTTAAAGGTAAACCAACTAAAAGTGAATTAAAGTTATCTAATCGAGAAGTGACCAGAGAATTAACAAGTGACTTAGTGGCCTCTACAGTTACACATTTACATATTTTACCTATGTTTCTGATATTAAAATAGCACAATTTACAAATATTATTTACTTGAGCTCCCATAAGCATAAAACTATCAAAGATTGCGCCAATATTACGAGCAGAATAAGATGAAAATATATCACAATTACCAATTACAACAGGGGGGTTATCATGTGCAGATTTACTTAATTGATGGCATGAGCCTAATAACAAATATTCGTTTTTTTCATCATTCAATTTTAGAAAGTTCTTTGACATCCATTTTCTAATTTCACTAATACAGTTCTCAAGTTGCAATTTTGATAAATTATGATACCATGTGGCCGATTCATTGTTTTACCAATCGGCTAGATTAAACATCAATCGGCTAAACCCTACAAAATGCAGCCGATTAAGAACACTGACCCTGACTGACATTTAGCCGAATCCTTATAGATTCACAGCATAAGCTCTTGCGAGAATCGTTGGACGAAATAGATTCGGAGATTCGCTTGAATTTCTAGCCCTGGATTGAAATCAATCGATACATTACCGTTTATGTGTTAAATGGTCTAAAACTTTTTTATACGCCGTCCGTCCGTCCGTCCACAATTGTTTGTGAACAGTCTACAGGTCACAATTTTTATCCGATTTCAATGAAACTTGAAATATAGGTTTATCACCCTAAGATCTCGGTTCCTTTCAATATTGGCATGTATCGGACTGTAACTTCAGGGATTATGGCCCCTGATTGTACGAAAAATCACGTTTTTAGCCTGTGAACACTGTAGAGGTCACAATTTTTATCCGATTTGGTTTAAACTTGAAATGTATGCTTATAACCCAAAGATCTCGGTTCCTTTCGATCTTGTGCATATTGGACCATAACTTCCTGAATTATGCCCCCTGATTGTACGAAAAATCGCGTAAGGAACTGAGATCTTTGGGTTATAAACTTACATTTCAAGTTTCAATAAAATCGGATAAAAATTGTGACCTCTATAGGGTCCACAACCATGATATACCATATTTTTACGCTATTTGAGAATGCTTTTCACTACAGACAGAGGAACAAATGTTCATGTCTTTGCACTAAAATTTGTAGGAGGTTGACCACCAAAATTTTGAGATACACAAACTTGAAAAAGCATACTAAAAACATGTAACTAGTTGCCGTACATATCACCGTAGACCATGATAACCCTGTTATCCTTCCGCCTCAAAATCATGAATATTTACCAAAACCTGGCAGAAAATGTTAATTCAAACCCTCTTCATCCATTCTAGACCAAAAAATCAACAAAAATTGGCATGCAAAAGGGGAGAAAAGAGACAGAGTGAGAATTGCTATAAATAGACATACTACAATCTGTGGGTACCGAGATGGTGAAATGTAATGGTGGTCTGCCTCCTATATGGTAAAAGGAGTTATCTCCCTTTATGTATTTTGTTTAAAGAATTTATTCGATAAACTGAATAGGATTTAACTACAGACTTAAGGCCTATTTAAGTTCAACTTTTTTTCAGATAGAATTTGAGGCTAAAGGTGTAAGAAATATTTAACCTGAAACATAGCATATATTTAGTTTTCTCACTAAAATAGATATGGCCAAAACCAAATAATACTGTAAAGGGAGTGACAATATTGTAATGAAGAGAAAAAAAAATCAAATGGAGTTTAATGTCTTACTGTTCTGCACCAATGTGTATAATGAAGATCAGCATTGTACGTGTACAGCGAGTATGTAAATGTCATCATCAGTATGCAAGGGAGCCACGGTGACTCGGTAAAGGGCTGGCTCACTTATCGGGCGGCCCAGGGTTTGATCCTAGTCTGTCTTGGTTTCCCCTTGTCCATGGCTTACTAATCAGGAGGTCCGGGGTTTGATCCCCGTGTTGACCTAGACAGTTCCCAAACCTTCTAATGTTGTTTCACCTTGTCAGTGGTGCAGGAAGTGGGGATGGGGGAGGGCTGTGATGGGCAGCATCTAGTTATTCGGATGGAATATAAAACTGAGGTTCCGTGCACACGTTGTGGTGCACGTAAAAGAACTTTAAATTCGAAATAAAGTGTAGACCATAACATCGTTGTTTGGATGAAATTCCCCGTATAGCATAATGTATGGTGGGCGTATGTACATCTTCATTATCCTGGTTGATACTGAACAGTTAGGCATTAAACTCCATTTGATTTTTTTTTTTCTCTTCATTACCATTGCCACTCCTATACAGTATTATTTAGGTTTTAGTGAGAAAATTACATATAGATGCTTTGTTTTAATTCAAATATTTAGCCCCAAATCTTATCTGAACTAAAAGTTTATATATTAGTAGAAATACTGTTTTGGGAGAACTTATATGCCCCCCCCCCCCCTCCCCACCTTCCAGATTCCTTGAACCGTCCAATTTCCGGGCAATGTATTTCAGTTTTTCGGGCTCAAGCATCAGAGAATGGAAAATGCGACCATATCTCATGGAAATTTAACTGTATAATTGTGTAAATAATTAAAAATAAACAACCATCACAGCTCTGTGGAAAATTGGCCTCCTACTATCCATGTAGCCCCTTACATTTTTTTCACTCTGATTCAGTTTCTTGAATCAATACTGTTTAAACTATTGTTTTCCTCCCATCCGAATGACTGAGCATTGTCCTTCCAGCCCACTCCCATCCCGTACCACTGTGTAAGTGTAGTAAATGTGAAAATGAAACAAAAAGACTGTTAAAGAAACCGAATTTGTCAATTTGATGTTTATACCAGTGATGGGATTTTGCTCGTATATTCCGGACATGTCCGACGCTATTTTCCAAACGTCCTAAATTGTCCGACCAGGAATATGCCCAATCAGACATCAAGACATGATAAATAATATTCAAAATTCCAAAATTAATATAGTATACTGAGTGCATAACTACCACTCAACCCGTTGATAATAGGCTGGATTGATTAGGTAATTAAGTGATCAACGTATTTATCGTTTTATGCCGTCAATACACCTACCTTGATTAACTACTTAATCTGCCTTGATTGGCTGACTTAATTCTTTGTCAGACAATTCATCAATTCAATCCTGAACAGATGTCATTGCTTCTCTTTGTCGAACTATATATCAATCCAATAAACTTAATCTATGTGATTAACCCGTGATTTCTCCTTTGTCTCACGTTTTAATCTCCTTGATGTCGGCCGTAGACATTAGTCATATATGTCACATATCCTAATAGTATATAACACCCCAAATCAATATACATTGCGTCCGATGACTTGTCTGTGATATTTCTTCAGTGGAAGCCGAAGTTAAATAAAGCTATTTCACACACACACAAAATGAAAGTACAAATCTCGCGAGACACGTGGAATTAGAATTAAGAGGTGTAAATGTGCCGA
Organism: Patella vulgata; assembly: GCF_932274485.2. Taxonomy (NCBI): domain Eukaryota; kingdom Metazoa; phylum Mollusca; class Gastropoda; family Patellidae; genus Patella; species Patella vulgata. The sequence continues at coordinate 36,825,227 of NC_065883.2, forward strand.
ATATAATACGTCTGATGTCGGCAGAAAAGATTCTATTTTGATGGCATATTGTCGGATTTATGATCATATTTTGAATGAGGTTTATGTTCTTAAATAAAAAAATAAACACGCTAAGAAATGTTGACGAATATTTCGATTGGAATAAGGTAAGTAGTTACAGTAATTGTTTTTAGACTATAGCGCGTGCTTAGAGTCGAATGGGATTATTTAGCAGTTGATGTCACTCGCTCGTTCTGTTAGAGCGACGTTTACTACGGTTTACTGCCAAATAAATTTCGGAATGTCATTTTACCTTCCGTATATAAATCGAAACGGAGCATAAGACGAATGCCGGACTTTGCTGAAAAATGTATCGACTTATGACCCGAAAAATACGGTAATTTTGGGGGAATTTGAAACCGGTACGGATGGGCAGTAGTCGGCACGCTTTCATTCTATGGTATTACGATGTCATATAATTTTTTAGGAATATTATCGACATAAATTTGAATACCGTACGGGAATTAAATATGAAAAATTACGAGGTGCATCTAATTTTTTTTTTTATTACTGCTTAAATAACGATAAGAGTTATGTCCCTTTATTTTCGGGACGAAAATGTCCGACAACTAAAATTTTGAAATCCCATCACTGGTTTATACATGTAGTGACAGTGATACTGGATGACCTGGCGCCTGGTACGTTCGGGCATTTTTATGCGCGAACTCTTAGTTTTTTTTTTTACTGGCATGCGCACAGGTACTATTTCTTTTTCTTTTAACAAGTACCCAAATCGGGGATTTCGTGCGTAGGTAGTTCGGAGGTAAACAGTCTGTGAAGTACAACACTTGCCACTGTACCGGTGTATCGCTAATTATAAACCGAATGTGGGAAGACAGTCCATACATATCACTCAAAAATTTTTCAGTACAAACTCAGTTGATTCACGTTCGATTTGCTACTAAACAAACCCATCGGTTTATTTTCTCAACAGTGTGACCCGAAGTGACCGCGGATTTATTGACCTTGTATGAACTTATCCATAGCTATATCCTTACACCGAGAGAAATTATCTAGTCTCGGTGAAAAGAACCATGGTCATCTGGTAGAAAAATACTTTTGTATTTTTTGGAACGGAAAACAGTGTTTTTAGAAGCAAACTAACCTGCCGCACATGAGGAAGTCATTATACTAATAATAAAAGGCGAGACCTCTTTTTGCGGCGCAGGCTTATCACTGAGTAGTAAACCGTCCACAAACAATAATATAGGAAGCCTAGTGACGAGTGTAGTAAGTAGGCTATAGACTATAGGTTTGATTCGAGATTACTCGCTTTCAGTTTACTCTGTTTTTGCGATAACCAATTATGTGAGAAATACCATACTGACATTCGGTTTTTAAAAGTTGTACGCGAACTAAATGCGTTTGTTAGATACTGACAGAGCAGCCCCGAGTCGAACAATCGCCGCCCGAGCTGTCTTCGTCAGCTAGTTTCACAATATCGTGCAATAGGTGTATTAATGTGATTTTTAGGTTTAACCCCGCAAACAATGCCAAAATAGTGTTTTCACTGCTTACAGAAAACTGAAATTTAAAAAAAAATTTTTTTATGAGGGTGACCCTCCCACACACTCCCTATCGAGCTGCCGCTCGGTCTGCGCAGCCTCATGCCTGGCACATACTGTCAACATTGTATATTTTTCCGTTTCCGCCCTTCCCCCCCACAATATATATTTCACGGCTACGTTGCGACGGTACCAGCATACCCAGTTGTTGACACCCATTACATCACTCCTGTCTAACAAATCATAAAGCTGTGGTGTTATGGTGGCGGCATAGTATTTCACCGTAACACCACAGCCACTCTAACCATTCATAATACATCTAACTATCCCTTTACAGCACTTCACTCCCTACACATTTCCCCTCGTCCTACTTTCCCAAACGTCAACAACACATCTCATACATCCAGTTCGCTGATTAACCCTTGTACCACGTCTACTGGATAACATATTTACAGGTACATAATAACATCATTTGGTTGGGTAAAGTTATGTCTAGCTATAGCTGCTTCCCCTCGGCCTCACAGGACCCCTCTGCCCTCTCCTCTCAAAGTATGCCCTTTTGTAACGCGCAAGGGTATCTGTCACATGATCTCGGCAGACAATGCTGATTGGTTACATGTTATATAAACAATTAGGATGATTGGATAACTCGTAGGCACATAGAGAATGATTGACAGCTGGGACTCTATAGTTGATTTACAACAATGAACGGCTAATGACTTAGTGTCAGTTTTTATTATTATAGAAAGCCGAGTAAATAGGCGTTGGTAATCAGAACAATAAAAACTAATTATTAAGATTCACACATCTTATCTCTAGACAATATGTGTTAATGCTTGTTACCTAAACCTTATATCATAATATACTTGTCTAAGACAAGCCGGCTATACATTGTTTGAATAACCCATTATATGTTACATAATACTATGAAATAACCCTCATACCGATGCAGATTACATTTTACAATTAATCTGTCACATGTCCAAAATGAGTTACAAATGAAAAATATAAATTAAAATATGAATTCAAAATACAATAATAAAATTTAGATCCCCAATTGATATTGTATTACAAGTACTACTGGACTATTTTTTTATGTTCTCCTCATGATCGAAATTACAGGTGAAGTCTTTTATACAGCTTTATTATTTAAGCAGGATGGCATAAATCTTCCTCGTTCCTAATAAAGTGTGGGGGGGGGGATGGCTGAATGGTTAGCACGCGCACGCTGTATCATGAGGCCTGTCGTTGAATCAACTGGCGTGGTTTCGAATCCCCTGTTGTACGTGACAAGGAGTAGGGTTGTCTGTCCAACCTCGTGGGTTTTCTCCGGGTCCTCTGGTTTCCTCACACTGCTAAAGACCCCTACGCGCAAGCGAATTATTGAAATAAAGTTAAGCCATATGTTAGTCCCGAAATGACCTAGTCTGTGTTGAGTGGACATTTAACCCCATTTCTCTCTCTCTCTTAATAAAATGTATATAGCTTTTGATGGCTACTCTGACAGACTGGATGAGCTCTAATGAATTTCGCTCAGCACCTTCTTTTATATCTGCCGGAGGGAGATCATTACTTTATTTACGTGGAACCAATAATCAGTTTAAGACAATATGGTCGCATACCATATTACTACATTCCACCGAAGTGATATCACATACTTTGTACACATGTCAACCTATTATAGCAGTTGTGCAATTTGCTAATTAGAAATTGTTCAAATGTAAAAAAATTTCACTTAGTTTTTGGTGTACAATTTTTATTCTGGAGAATATCTGATAAACTGAGTTAAACAAATCAGCCTTTGATTACCAATTTGAGTAAAGATGTATTAAATATGAATGGATGTGAACGAAATTGATGTGAAGTGTATATGTACTGGCTTCAAGTTTATACCAGTTGTATATGGTCACTTTGTGTGCTTTTTATTCGCCCACATTTCATGTGAACGTATATTGTCGTCGCCGCTGTCCGTCCGGACGTCTGGACATCCGTCCATCCACAATTTGTATGTGGAAACTGTATAGATCACAATTTTTCTCCTATTTTGACAAAACTTGAAATGTCTGTTTATAACCCAAAAATATTGGTTCCTTTGAATTTGTATTCAATTTTAAAAACTGTTTAAATATATCACTGTTACACCCCAATGAAGTTTGAGTTCGAATTTCCAAAAAATCTGACCGAAACTCCCAGACAAAATGGCTGTTTCTTGTACACAAATAGTGTAAAAGTATGTAATACCAAGGTTGTAGACCCACTAGAAGTCACAATTTTTTTCAGATTTTGATGAAACATGAAATGTATGTTTATAACCCAAAGATCTTGGTTCCTTTCAAAATTTGTGCACTGCTTTTCATGTACTGATCAAGATTTTTAAAATGGCTCAATATATAAATTATGTGTAATTTAGATATATGAATTACTTTGAATAAATCGGTTTATCTGTGGTTTTACAGAGACAAAGAGATCCTAGACTCAATGAAATATTATTCCCATTTTACAATTCCAATAGAGTGTCGCAGATTATTGCTACATACGAAAATGACAAAGAATTCATAGAAAAGGGTAAGTCAACAAATCATTGAATCTTTATCACCCATTATTAGCTTGTGGAGTCTCTATAGAGGCTAATGTCATTATTTAATTGATTGATAGACAGTGTTTAAGGGCAAGGTAAAGTGACACCATCTTGTTGCACATTGGTCTTGACACCAACAAGGCTGAACATATTATTTTCCAACACAGAATAGTGGTCCTTGAATACAAAAGACCAAAATAAATTATATTTCTATATTTATATCATAAACGAAAATTAATCTGATTAAAACACAGATCCTATTTTCTTTCGTATTTTATAGTTCAAAATTTCAGTAATTGTCTTTACCACACTAGGATCTGGACGAGTTGTTACATTACCAACGTTTTGGTTGAAGTGAGTGATAAGCCAATGAAACAGTCTGTTACGGCGACTTCTTGGCATGCCATGCACAGAACTATGCCGTATTCCGTTTAGTAATAAAACACTTCACCATTTTATAAATATAAACATTGTGAACGATTTCTACCTTTGCGTCCGAACGTCTAACGTCCTTGACCTTCTGCTAATATCAATGAGCAAAGTGTTAATTTTAATTACAAATTTTTATATTTTGAATTTAAACAACTGTGGAATAAGATTAGTTAATATTTGAATACAAATAAGGTGTCATTTACTTGATTTGATGATATTAAAAGATAAATTATTCACCAACTTATTGTTGTAATCCGCACTTCTGTTGAGTGGCAATTCGACACAGAAAGGTAAATAAAGATGCAATGAATACTTTTTGACGTATAATATCACAATTATCTATAAATCGGGTGTTAAATCGTAATATTATAGACTATTGACCATTATTTGCAAGGTCTGTCACATCTTTTAATGTCAACATTATTTATATGGAGCGTTCTAGAAATTGATGGAAACAGAACTGTCAAAATCTAAGCTATCATGGCATGTTTCTAAATTTTGGATAGATTATTATTCATTTATGTTAGAAAAATAAGCATTTTGAGGGTTTGGTATAGAATTTGTAACCTAAATATAATTTTTGTATGGCAAATTCTTTTCTATGGAGTACCATTTGCAACACATCATTCAGCTGAACATTTCCACATTCAGTAGTGGACTATTAGTGTACAATTTAACAAAGATTAAACACTGTGATGAATATGAATAGATATTGAATAAAATGTATTACAAAATATTTTAATGAAAAACTTAGTAAATACGTATGTCCAATGTTTAATTGTCAGTGTATCTTTATGCTTCCAGGCAAAAAGTTTTGAAGGGTGAATTAAAAGAAGTCATAAAAAAACTAGCAATATGTATTCATTAGGCTTATAAAAATAGCTGAAAACAAAAGGAGTTTGAAGGAAATTTTGATGCAGTATTTATTATTTTCCGTATAGACCCGAAATATTTCATCTAGATGATGTTAATGATGGTACTCATACAAAAAGTAGTCCCTTGGAAAAAAATGGAGGAATTTGAAAAAAAAGTTTGATTATATGGACTTGTGCTAAAACAAAGATAGTTTTCAAATTTTGAAGTCTTGATGGTTGTAGTGTATATATTCAGGCATCTGTGTGAGACTTTGTGATTTCCCATGTAGGCCTAGTGTTGTTTACCCTGTAGCTGCGCAGTGCTGAATGGTATATTTGCTTCATTTTTTCCAAAGTCATTATTTTCATCCATTTTTTGTTGTCCAGCATCTTTAGAAACCAAAATACAGGCACTACAAATGTTGCGAAAGATTTTTTGAGGACCCACAATTTCAGGTTTTGTGATAATGTTTGTCACTTTACCTTGCCCTTAAAGTGCATATAAGATGGACAACATTACTTTTCGGTACGTATAGCCAATGGTTACTATATCCACTTTACGGCAAGTTTACACCAATCTGATTAAAATTAATTCGGCTATCTTCACTCAATTCCTTAATTACCTATATATATACAGCCGGCTTGTGTATTCATTAACGCCTAACTGATTCCTTAATCCCCTAATTAAATAATACAATTGACTACGGAATAATTTGTTTTAAGATCCAATTTAGCATTCGTTTCATAATGTCCCGCCCTCTCTTCTCGCAACAGCGATTTTAAAACTTTGTTTTAAAGTGACTTTTTGATAAGAGCCCCTCTACCATCGTGTGCAGTCCAAACAATTCGAGATACATTTCCGTCAGAAGAGTACAGGAGTAAAAAGATGTGGTCATGCAAAATGTATCATAAAAGTCAAACATGATTGAAACGCGACTTGTAAATGATGATCCGTTATCAGAGAAGCCAACAGTATCTCGTTTTCCTGTAGCCATCGTAAGGCGCCTTTCTTTCTGCATGCCGATTTGACATCATTACTCTGAAATAGACCGTAAAAATGAAATACGAAAAAATAACTCAATATATCTTAGATTTAACAGTACAAATAAATTTTGTTGATAACCATCTAAATCGAATAACAGATTGAGAAGGGTCGTCTAACTATCTTTGAGTATTAATAATATGGCAAGTGTAGTTCTGGGGCAACTTTTCTACAAACATTTCCCACACAACAACTAATAGTTGTTTATAATTATTATTTACCCAATAATAAATTAGCTCTGTTCACCGATGTTTTTGTAATAAAGTAGTCTTGTATTATTTGTTGATTGGCGTTTAAACAACATTTAATTGACTTGATATGAAATCTGAATATATATTATTCGATGGATAAACGGTTGTGATAAGATTAGGTTATAATGTCTAACAACGTTTAACTTCTTAAAATAAAGGTATTTTACAATTACATTGACAGTTTAATCACTCATCAAACGGCATCAGGAACTCCACGTATAATCATGTGTATTTGATATTCATTTTCACGCCAAAATTTAACCTCAGTTACTACACCTGTAGTATGCATGGAACCGTAAATGGTAATAAGATTTCCGGCGTTGATTGGCTGAGAAATAAGGGCGATCTATTGTCATGCAAAGTCATTGGAAAATTCTATATTTGCTATGAATTTTAAATGGACTTACGATAAAAGTTGTTCTTTGTTTTTAGAAATGGTTATTATTATTATATAGCTTATAATGAATATATCGACAAATGACTGACACCATTTGTATTTCTGTACTTATATAGAGAATAGTTTGGGATATCAAGTATTACAGGGTTATCCAAATTACCGGTATATGTGCTAATTGCTTGGGTCGTCTTTATTTGCCACATGGCCTATTTAAACAAAGGCAGATTAAGTGGATCGACAGCATGATACAGCATTTTAAATTCATTCTAAAATATTCCTATCACAAATGTTTAATCTATAACAACGCAAGACGATAATTCGGTGATTATGATTAGGCCAGTCACATGTTAATTGAATCGTCTATACACACTTGTCAACTGGTGATGTGTATGGACAGTGATATATTGTACAGACAGTGATATATTGTATAGATAATACTATGTGTACTCCTTATGACGTCACCAGCCAATCAACTGGATTATGGTCATAATTAAAAAGTGTTTTGGTGTGTCGAATACATAAACGTTAATAGCCGAATTAATTTTAATCAGATTGGTGTAAACTTGTCGTAAAGTGGATTATTATAGTAACCATTGGCTATACATACATGCAATTTAGATTTTTCATCTTAGGTGGTCTTTAAGTTCATGAGACGAAGAATCCTATTTTTTTATGCCCACATTTTCATGGTGACGTATTACGTCGTAACCTATTTATGTCCGTCCGAACTAGTTGTTGATTCCTAATAATACAGTGATTGGCTATACCTGTACGGCTGTACCTTCAAAAATCTGTCCAAGTGTGAGGGATGTTAAGGGCAAGGTAAAGTGACACCATCTTGTTGCATAGTAGTCTCAACAATAACAAAGCTGAAGATATTATTTCCCAACACAAAATAGTGACACTTGGATACAAACATCCAAAATAAACTCTGTTACTCACAATACCCTATTTCACTGTCAATACCCCTTTAATTCGTACATCCGCTTGTTATCACGTAAACAAAAATTTCAGTTTCATCACTTTCTTGCCCAATCGCGGTTACACCTACAGACAAAACGATAAAACTTGGGGACAGCTATTATCTCTCTATTTATACTCAGATCTATGTACCGGTAGTACAGTAGTCGAGTCTTAGATTTTCGAGTTGCTTTCCTATTTCCTTATAGTGTGAGATTTCCACATCCTTGCTACCATGGGGTTGGGATTCGCCATTTTCTTTTTCAATCTTGAAAATAACCCTTCATATCTTTTAGACAAGTGATGTGAATAATCGTTAAACTGACAATGCTTAGCTGAACATTGTATCGATATGCAAAGGTTTCATTTACATCACCATACATACAATTATGTCGTATTCCCTTCAGTAATAACACATTTCACCGTTGTATAAATGTAAACAATGTTTCGTAGGTATCTTTCGTGTCTGAATATCTGGTATGTCCTTGACCTTATGCTAATGTCAATGAGCAAAGTATTAATTTTAAATACAAATTTTTAATTTTTTAATTTCAACAACTGCAGAATACGATTAAAATTCATATCAAAATACAAATGAAGTGTCATTTACGGGATTTGATAATATTAAAAAAATAAGTCATGCATGAACTCATTGATGCGAGCAAAACTTCCTTTGAGCGGTAATTCAACACAGAAAGGTAAATAAAAATGCAGTAAATACTTTTTGATTTATACTATCACAATTATCCTTAAATCTGGTGGTAAATCGTAATATTATAGACTATTGCGCTTCATTTGCAAGAACTGTCACATCTTTTAATATCAACATTGTTCATATAGACTGTTCTGTAAATTGATGAAAACAGAACTGTCAAAATCTAAGCTATCATGGCTGCAGTTGTCAAGTGTTGGTAAATGTTAGCAAAAAGGCTTGTTTCTAAATTTTGGATAGATTATTATTCATTTATGTTAGAATAATAATCATTTTGAGGCACTGACATAGAATTTGTTACCTAGATATAATTCATTTCTATAGAGTACCATTTGAAAAACATCATATTTTCCAATCAATCATTCAGCTGGACCTTTCCACATTCAATAGTGGACTATTAGTGTACAATCTAAGATTAAACAATGTGTTGAGTGTGAATAAATATTGAATAAAATTTATGAAAAATTATTTTACTGTAAAACTTAGTAAAAATGTTCAATGTTTTTTTGTCAGTGCATCTTTATGCGTCCTGGCACAAAGTTTCAAGGGATGAATTAATAATTAAGTAATAATTAAGAAGTAATAATTTGTATTCATTATAAAAAATTGCTGAAAACCAAAAGCAGTTTCAAGGAAATTGTGATGCAGTATTTACAATTTTCCATACAGACCCGAAACATTTAATCCAAATGATGTTTATGATGGTACTCCTTACAAAAAGTCTGAAAGTAGTCCCTGGAAAAAAATAGAGGGTATTTGAAAAAAAAAAAAGTTTAATTACAGTGGACTGTCAAAACCTACATCCTACGGGATCGTTACATTATGTCGGATTACGCAGAGTGTCGGAATACTCAGTTTTCTCAAATCCGGATGTATTATTGTAACTTCGAAAACCGGAAGTATTATTATAATGTAGCTTCGAATCCCCAGAACGTTATTCTGTTTAAAGATGATAAACCTTTCTCTACATTCAAAATTTTATTACATTAATTTTCATTTCATTTAACACACGTAGACATTTTGAATAGGTCAAGTCTGTCGTTAATTTACATCGTCTTCAGTTGATCGCACACTTGTATTTGATGTCACGTGTTCATTGATAATTTGTCGTTCTATGTCCAGGTCGTCGTCACACGGTTCGGATAGAGCCGTAGGGTGAACAAACTTAGGCATTTCAGGTTCAATCGGCATGCGCAACGAATGTTTCCAACAGGTGCTAGGAATATTTTTGCGACTGAATAATTCGTGGGTATTCTTGAGTATTTGTCACAACTGTCTTACAAGAGATTATAAAATTATCAAAGTAATCAACAAAGACCTACGCGAACAACTTTTAATCACACCAATAATTGATTGGTGATTGCTTGTTAATCTTTTGTGGCTTCACACCCACCGATTGAAGGCCGGATTATACAGTGTTGATTCAATGGAAATCATGTGACAGGACGACTGACTGATGTCGTAATTCGGAATATTCAGAGTACGGATTACTCAAAGATTTTTTTGCTGAAATAATAACGAAATAAATCGGGACATGAAAATAATGTCTGACTTCACGGAGTGCCGGAGTATTCAGAGGTCGAATGTGACAGAGCCCACTGTATATGGATGTGGTGTGCTGAAACAAAGATAGTTTTCAAAATTTGAAGTCTTGATGGTTGTAGTGTATATATTCAGGTATCTCTGTGAGACTTTGTGATTTCCCATGTTGAGTTGTTTACCCTGTAGCTGCGCAGTGCTGAATGGTATATTTGCTTCATATGATTATACGTCCACATTTTCATGTAGACGTATTATGCCACCGCCCCTGTCCGTCCGTCTGTCTGTCCACAATTTGTTTGTGAACACTCTTGAGGTCACAATTCTTATCCAACTTTGACGAAACTTTAAATATAGGTTTATCTCCAAAGGATCTTGGCTGCTTTCGATATTGGCATGTATTGGATCGAAACTTCATGGATTATGGCCCCTGTTTGTACGAAAAATCACGTTTTTAGCTTGTGGACCCTATAGAGGTCACAATTTTTATCCGATTTTGTTGAAACTTGAAATGTAAGTTTATAACCCAAAGATCTTGGTTCCTTTTGATATTCGCGCATATCGGACCATAACTTCCTGAATTATGGCCCCTGATTGTACGAAAAATCGCGTTTTTAGCTTGTGGACCCTATAGAAGTCATAATTTTTATCTGATTTAAAAAAACGTATAATTATATCACCGTTACACCCTAAGGACGACTGAGTTTAAATTTCGTGAAAATCGGCCCAAAATTGACAGACAAAATGGCCGCCGTTCGTTCTCAAATAGCGTAAAAATATGGTATATCAAGGTCGTGGAGCCTATAGACGTCACAATTTTTATCCGATTTTGTTGAAACTTGAAATGTAAGTTTATAACCCAAAGATCTCGGTTCCTACCGATATTCGCGCATATCGGACCGTAACTTCATGAATTATGGCCCCTGATTGTACGAAAAATCGCGTTTTTAGCTTGTGGACCCTATAGAGGTCATAATTTTTATCCCATTTAAAAAAAACGTATTATTATATCACCGTTACACCCTTAGGATGGCTGAGTTTGAATTTTGTGAAAATCGGCCCAAAATTGACAGACAAAATGGCCGCCGTTCGTTCTCAAATAGCGTTAAAAATATGGTATATCAAGGTCGTGGTCCCTACAGACGTCACAATTTTTATCCGATTTTGTTGAAACTTGAAATGTAAGTTTATAACCCAATGATCTTGGTTCCTTTCGATATTCGCGCATATCGGACCGTAACTTCCTGAATTATGGCCCCTGATTGTACGAAAAATCGCGTTTTTAGCTTGTGGACCCTATAGAGGTCATAATTTTTATCCGATTTAAAAAACTGTATTATTATATCACTGTTACCCCCTAAGGACGACTGAATTCGAATTTCATGAAAATCAACCCAAAATTGACAGACAAAATGGCCGCCGTTCATTCTCAAATAGCGTAAAAATATGGTATATCAAGGTTGTGGACCCTATAGAGGTCACAATTTTTATCCGATTTTGTTGAAACTTGAAATGTAAGTTTATAACACAAAGATCTCAGTTCCTTTCGATATTCACGCATATTGAATTGTAATTTCCTGAATTATGGCCCTTGATAGTTGGAAAAATCACTTTCTTGTTAGCTTGTTCTCTATCCATCTCTCGAAAATGTGGGTGTATCCTGCCTGGCAGCCGCTGGTTCAAAGTTAAAAATTTCAAAGTCATTATTTTTTATTTTCTTCCATTTTTTATTGTTCAGTATCATCTCAGGCACGTCTGGACACCAAAATAAAGGCACTAAAGGTGTTGTGAAGGATTTTTTGAGGACCCCCAATTTCAGGTGTTGTGACAATTTTTGTCACTTTACCTTGCCCTTAATTACTGAGTCTTTATGTTTGTGTTCTCTTTTTCTTAGCTAGACCCTAGTATTCAAAATTTTGTGCCTATGTTCTACATGTGATGTGCATACAACTAATTGGAGGATGAATTACTGTGAGGAACCGTCAACATTAAATGTTTTCAACTGTATAGAGGTGGGACTGATAATTAGCATATTAGGAACAAATGGAAGAAAAATAGCAAGCCATGTATAATGTGCTTATTTTTTTTATTTCAGGTTACCTGAATTTAGATGGTTTTTGTAGATATCTTATGGCTGATGAGAATGCTCCAGTATTTTTAGATAGATTAGATATATATGTAGATATGGATCAACCATTGGCTCATTACTTTATTAATTCATCACATAATACATATCTAACAGGGCGCCAGTTTGGAGGGCGATCAAGTGTTGAAATGTACAGACAAGTTCTTTTATCAGGTTGCAGGTATATTGTGAATTTTATATGTTGATTTGTTATGAGATGACAATTTGTCTTCGTGGAGAATTTTACAGATGAAACGAATGTAATATAATGCTAGACATGAAAAATAACAAAAACATATGGTGTCCCGAAGTGATTGGCCCTTGTAATATTTACTATATGATTAAGCAGTATGTAGTAATCAATAGGTTATCAATATTAAAAGTGTAATCAGCAGTTATTATCAACTCTCTTACAACTATTGATCAACAAACACTATATTTATGAATATGACATAATCATATTAGCATGATAATGTTGAGAGAATACTCTTCGAAACATCGCCTTAAAGTAGCTAAGTCTCTAACTCAATATCATCCAAAGTCTTACACGTTGAAAACACGAATTATTTGTCAATTCAAATCAACATTGATGTTGTGATCTTACCAGGAAAATGTAGGCTTCTGATATCCAATATTTAAGATAAAATAAACATTTTACCATTGGTACACAAATCGTGTACCATAGTGCGTTTCAGCATTATTTGTAACAAGTGACCAGAAAGAACGAGGCTAGACATATTTCACAACTCATGTCAAACGGTGACGGCATGATAGCATGCGCAATAGACTGGAATAACCAGACGCTATAAATAGCGATTCGGTTAAAACTCATGCTATTGGCATGCTTCAAATGGGTTCTACACAGCGAGCAGTAGCCAACATGCTTTTGTCACAGTCTGTGATCAGCAGTACCAACAAACAAACAATGTCGATGATCGACCTCATTCAGGTCGTCCTAGAGCCACTACACAATCGTGTACCATAGTGCGTTTCAGCATTATTTGTAACAAGTGACCAGAAAGAACGAGGCTAGACATATTTCACAAGTCATGTCAATCGGTGACGCCATGAGAGCATTGAATAGTACAAGGAACAAATACACAAAACCTAGCGAACTGGGGTTTAACATCCAGTCGACAAACTAGGTCATTTCGGGACTCACATGGTTAAATTTTATTTTAAAAATTCGCTTGCGCGTATGGGTCCTTAGCAGTGGGAGTAAAATGGAGGACCCGGAGGAAATTCATGAGGTTGGATAGGCTACCCTACACCTTGTCACGTACAACCGGGGAATCGAAACTATGCCAGTTGACTCAACGACAGACCTTATGATACAACGCGCACGCGCTAACCATTTGGCCATCGAACCCCCCTTGTAGGTAAGGAAAACATTTACAACACAATAAAATATAATTAGGAATAACAAACCCATTAAGTAATTGTCATACTTGTTTGGCTTCTAATTCAGCCCTATACTGACGTTGAGTACTAAAAACATTAAATATCAAGGGCCATAAATTGGGAAGTCATGATCGGAAATCATTGAAAATCAACAGGATTCTTCGTCTCATGACCATAATTGACGGGAGCAACGACAATATACGAAATGTTGGTGTATAAAAAAATGTTGAAAACCAGAAATCAGCAAATAGGCTTAAAATACATTTATCCATTTACCAATCCACATTTCTTAATAAAAAGTGGCATTGGAATGAGCTGATTTGTATGCATCGTAAATAAACAGGTATACACATATTCAGGTTATTGACCCACTCCACAATCTGCTGATTAATCAACAATATATTATGACGTGCAAAATAATGTATTAAAACCTGTTACAGACGAATTGGTAAAATTATTTAGTGTGATAAAGGACCTGTGATAAACTTGCTTCTCTCTCGTATCTGCCCATTTTCATTGACTCATTCAACTTCTTACTCTTAGACAAAGAATCCCTTGTGTAAATCAGTTATCGACCTTCGACACTCGGGGTCAAGTTAGATGAACACCCGAGCTCGCGCAATTGAACACTTTGAACGCTGACGCGTTCTCAGTGTACAACCTTGCACGAGCTCGGGTGTTCATCTAACTTGAACCCCTCTGTCTCAGTCGATAACCCTTACTGAAAACCTTTCAACCATATGGTATCAATGACAAAATCTGAACTTGGGCAACCCCCCCACTCATTTTCCTTTGTTTACAACCCCTCCACTGAGTGTTCTAACTTTGGATTTTTTTTTAGCCTTCCAACCCTCTCACAGGGGTTGCATTTTACCCCCTATTCCTAATAGGGGTCACTGATGTGTACTACCGTGACCACATCCTGGCAACGATAGTTCTGCCCTTTGCTCAACCTGCTCAACGTTTCATCTTTCAAGATGATAATGCCTGTGCCCAACGCGCTCATGTCGTGAATGACTACCTCCAGCGTCACCATATTGTCCATATGCCTTGGCCAGCCATGACTCCTGACCTTTCCGCTATAGAGCATGTCTGGGACATGATCGGGAGACAACCCCTCCACTGGGTGTTCCTATTTTGGGTTTTTTGTCCCCCGCCTTGCGAAGAAAGCAAGGGTTGTCTGTCTGGCCGTCTGTCACACTTTTTGGGACACAATAACTCTCCTAATTGACCTAGAATTTTCAAACTTGGTGTAGGTGTTTATTAGGTCAATGCCTTGATGGAGTTCGAAGATGAGCATTTTCTGCTTAGGGTAAGCAGAGATAAGCAATTTCATTGGTTGATGCTTTGGGACACGATAACTTTAGTTCTAATTAAGTGAGAGTGATGAAACTTGGGGTTTAGTTTCATTACATCAATACCTTGACTAAGTTCGATAATGAGCATTTTCTGCTAAGGGTAAGCAGAACGATAAGCAATTTGATTGGCCAAGACTTTGGAACACAATAACTCTCCTTCTAATTGAGCTAGAATGTTCAAACTTTGTTGTAGGTGTTTATGAGGTCAATGCCTTGATAGAGTGCGAAGATGAGCATTTTCTGCTTGGGCTAAGCAGAGATAAGCAATTTGATTGGTTGATGCTTTGGGACACGATAACTTTAGTTCTAATTAAGTGAGAGTGATGAAACTTGGTGTATAGTTAGTTTCATTACATCAATACCTTGACTAAGTTCGATGATGAGAATTTTGATCAGTTTGATTGCTCGATACTTTTGAAAAAAATAGATGTGCGATTAATTAATATGTGTCATCTATTTATTTGGGGATTTTGGCGGGGGACATCAGCCTCACTGTTGGCTTGTTAGTTTTAACTTGTTAGATAAGTTTTTTATACGCCCACATTGAAATGTGGTTGTATCTTGTCGTCGCCCCCTTCCGTTGGTCGGTCCGTCCGGCGTCCACAATTGCTTGTGGAGGCTCTATAGGCTAAAGTTAATATTCGAAATTTATATACAGCGTTTAAAGCCATGAAACGAAGAAGCCTATAGATTTTCAGCGATTTTCGATAATTACTGCCAGAGTTATGGCCCTTGATCACTTCAAAAAATCTTGTGGATGCTGTAGAGGCTAAGGTTAATATCCGATTGACTTTAAATTTATACACAGTGATTAAGGTCATGAGACGAAGAAGTCTATTCATTTTCAGCGATTTTCGATAATTACTGCCAGAGTTATAGCCCTTGATCACTTCAAAAAATTTGGTGGACACTCTAGAGGCCAAAGTTAATATCCGATTGACTTTAAATTTATACACAATGTTAACGATCATAAGACGAAGAAAGCCTATTCATTTTCAGTGATTTTTGATAATTACTGTCAGAGTTCAATCTGATTAAAATACAGATCTATATTTCGTTTCGTTTTTTATACTTTCGATGGTCTACACTACATGAAGATCTGACTAGTGATAGCGATAGGTCACGTCAGGGGTCAAAAGACCGACTTATGACCCTATGACGACAGACATTTGATTAACCAATCAGCATTGATGTTACTAGTGGATTACCAACAGTTCCGTGCAAAACACGCCTAAAGCTCGCCGTAACAAACCGTTTCATTGGCTTATCCCTGACACCATTCAGTAATTTCAGAACACGAGTTAAATAACAACTCTTCCAGATCCAAGTATAGTAAAGACAAGTAAAACGAAATTTTGAACTATAAAAACGAAACGAAATAGGATCTGTGTTTTAACCAGATTGTGTCAGAGTTATGGCCCTTGATCACTTTGAAAAATCTTGTGGACGCTCTAGAGGCTACCGTTATTATCCGATTGATTTTAAATTTATACACAGTGTTAAAGGTCATGAGACGAAGAAGTTTATTCATTTTCAGTGATTTTCGATAATTACTGCCAGAGTTATGGCCCTTGATCACTTCAAAAAATCTTGTGAATGCTCTAGAGGCTAAAGTTAATATTGACTTTAAATTTATACACAGTGTTTGAGGTCATGAGACGAATCTTATTGATTTTCAACAATTTCCGATAATTACTGCCAAAGTTATGGCCCTTGATCACTTTGAAAAATCTTGTGATGCTCTGGAGGCTAAAGTTATTATCTGATTGTCTTCAGATTGATACACAGAGTTTAAGGTCTTGAGACGAACAAGTATGTTGATTTTCAATGAATTTTTATGACTTGAACAGCTAAATCCATGAAATTATGGCAATACTATATACCAGAAAACACCTGAAAACACCAGAAAACAACCAGAAAACAACCGGAAAACACCATTTTATACTGAATACCGGAAACACACACTAAATACCGGAAAACACACTAAATACCGGAAAATACCCTAAATAGGAAACCTGGAGACTGGCACCCTAAATAGGTAACCGGGAGCCTGGTCCTCTGTGTGCCTGGGTTAGGGTTAGGGTTAGTTTCCGGTTTATAGTATAGCCAGCCCTTCTCCGGGTTACCTATATAGGGTGGTTTCCCGGTATTTAGTGTGTTTTCCGGTATTTAGTGTTTTTCCGTTTTTTTCCGGTATTCAGTATAAAACGGTGTTTTCCGGTAGTTTTCAGGTGTTTTCCGGTATATAGTATAGCCCATGAAATTAAAAGTTTCGTATACTAAACGTTAGCATAGGGCAGACCTTTATACAAACTAAACTAATGCTAATGGTTTTCTGATAATTACTTCATGAGTTGTTACTCTTAATCAGATTTTAGTGTATTATAAATGTTTCATTACCGAAAAAAGTAAAAATATGCAACAACACTTGTTGACTCCCCAGACGACTTAGCTGCTGCGGGAGTATGTTTCGTTGCCTGGCAACCTATCTTGATGAAACACAAAACATTATATCCCAAAGATCTCGGTTTCTTTTAATATGCACACATAATGAACCATAAGTTCATGGATTATGGTCCCTGATTGTAAGGAAAAATCATGATTTTAGCTTGTTGAGCCTCCTAGAGGTCACAATTTTTATCTGATTTTAAAAATCGTTTAGATAGATCATCATTACACCCTGATGATGGTTGAGTTTGACTGTCTGACAAAATTGCCACTCCTTGAAGCAAATAGTGTAAAAGTATGTAATACCAAGGTTGTGAACCTTCTAGAGGTCATAATATTTATCCGATTTTAACGAAACTCAAAATAAATGTTCCCACAGATCTTGATTCCTTTTGATATTTGCACATATCACCACACAACTTCCTGGATTATGGCCCCTGAATGTAAGAAAAGTGATATGTTTGGCTTGTTCTCTGTCCATCTCGCGCAGAATGTGGGTGTATCTTGCATGGCAACCACTAAGGGTTTTTCTTGGTAGACAGTGGGTCTTTATACTGCAGCAATGTCCCCCATTAAATACTTTGTTGATAATGTTATGTTTATGATTTATAGATGTGTAGAATTAGATTGTTGGGATGGTAGAAATGAAGATCAAGAACCAATTATAACACATGGTAAAGCTATGTGTACAGATATCCTTTTTAAAGTTAGTATATTTGGATACAGTCTTAGGCCCATATTTTCGAACAGTGTCTAAAATTATCTGTGATTAGGTCTAATCATTAACTAGCTACTAGCTAGTTAGAGATTAGTGGTTGACTAAGTTTGGTATTCTCAAAAGTCAGATTAGCTAATCTTTGAATACAATTTTTTGTAATCAACGATTAAAATTCACGTTTAAACTTTGATTATATTTAAACATTTAATCAATGATTAAATATAATCAATGATTAAATATAATCAATGATTAAATATAATCAATGATTAAATATAATCAATGATTAAATATAATCAGTGATTAAAAAGGTTTTTATCATTGATAAAGGGACCCAATTACAGGAAGTAGATTAAAAAAGTACATGTTTTTTCCATCCTAGGGTCTGTGAAATTATTTTTGGGGTCCGCTAAGTCAAAGGGGTTCATGTGGGGGGGGGGGGGGGGCAGGAAAGAAATAAAATGTATGAAAATGAAAGTCAAGAAAAAATAGAGTTCGGATATTTTTAGTATTCAAAATGAAATGAAATGAAATGGTGGTTTAACCTCCCACTGTTCTGCTCCGACTGGGCTAAAGGAGATGCCATACAGTGTGCTATGACGAAAATTTTTCCCGGACAGTGGTGGTTATACCAAAATCTAACTGGCAAGGGTTATTTTACATGCGCCCCAATGTGTACACAGTACTTCGGTTTATTATCCAATCCAAACGACTCTACGTTGTCCCTACCTAGGCCCTCCGTCCTGCACCCCCGTGGTTCCCTTTTACTGTTTAGTAATCGAAAAATTAATTTCTATTGTTAATTATCAAAGTTACATTTGTTCTCCTGACCAATAGAAGCGCAGGAGCAGATTAATCTTATGCCCCCTCTTTTCTATTAAAATCCGAAATTAGCACTATTTGTCTATTTTGCATAAACTTTTTTTAGAGTTCTCGTAATACTAAATTTTCCCAAATTGTAGTGGGATTCTGGTTTTCTTCGGATATGGAAGATTTTGGAAGATTACAAAATAATTATTATTTATAACAAATTTTACGAGTTGCTTGACCTATTGAGACACAAGAAATATGCATTTTTATACGCCCACATTTTCATGTGGACATATATTGTTGTCGCCCCTGTCCGTCCATCCACAATTTGTTTGTGGACACTCTACAGGTCACAATTCTTATCCAATTTTGACGAAACTTGAAATATAGGTTTATCTCCAAAAGATCTTGGTTGCTATTGATATTGGCATGTATCGGATCGAAACTTCATGGATTATGGCCCCTGTTTGTACGAAAAATCATGTTTTTAGCTTGTGGAACCTATAGAGGTCATAATTTTTATCCGATTTATAAAAACGTATTATTATATCACCGTTACACCATAAGGATGGCTGAGTTGGAATTTCGTGAAAATCGGCCCAAAACTGACAGATAAAATGACCGCCCTTCGTTCTTGGAACTTGAAATGTAAGTTTATAACCCAAAGATCTCGGTTCCTTTCGATATTCGCGCGTATCGGACCGTAACTTCCTGAATTATGGCCCCTGATTGTACGAAAAATCGCGTTTTTAGCTTGTGGACCCTATAGAAGTCATAATTTTTATCCGATTTAAAAACCCGTACAACCAGGGGCCATCATCCAGTATGTTACAGTTCGACATGCGACAATATCAAAAGGAACCAAGATCTTTGGGATATAAAAGTATATAATATAAAAGTTTCATCAAGTCAAATAAAAATTGTGACATTAACCTGTTAAGCGTGACGTTTTTAAAACGTTCACTACCCCCTATTGTGTAATTAATTTGACGAAGTGACGAAGAACTATGTACTATGTTCTAAGAATAGGTTGGGGAAAATACCTCCAAGGCGTTATATTACACCCTACACACAGTGAGTGGCAGTTGTCCAGGATGTAATATAACGTCTTACACATGCTGCGATCGTGGGGGAATTCCCAAGGGAATCCCTCAAGTGACGATTTATGTTCTAAGAATAGGTTGGGGAAAATACCTCCAAGGTGTTATATATTACGCCCTACACACAGTGAGTGCCAGTTGTCCAGGACGTTATATAACGACCTACGTACTTAATGGTTTAAGAGGGACTACAAGATTAAAACATGTTTTTTCGTATTTTCAGGGATCATAATTCAGGTAGCTACGATGTGATATGCACGAATATCGAAAGGAACCGAGATCTTTGGGATATAAACATACATTTTAAGTTTCATCAAAATAGGATAAAAATTATGTTTCTAGAGTGTCCACAATCTTGGAATTACATACTTTTACACTATTTGGGTATGAGGAGTGGCCATTTTCTCCGGCAGTTTCGCTCTGATTTTCATGGGTGATATAGTGAAACGGTTTTTAAAATCGGATAAGAATTGTGACCTCACAATATGTGCGAATATCGACAGGGGCCGAGATCTTTGGGATCTAAACATAATTATTTTAAGTCTCATGAAAATCAGGTATAAATTGTGACCACGAGGGTGTCCACAACCTTGGAATTACATACTTTTACACTATTTGTGTACGAAAAGCGGCCATTTTGTCCGGCAGTTTCGATATATTAAAACGTTTTTAAAAATCGAATAAAAATTGTGACCACTTGAGGGGCTACAAGCTAAAAACACGACTTTTTGTACAATCATGGGCCATAATCCAGCAAGTTAAGATCCGATATGCGAAAATATCGAAAGGAACCATGTTCCTTGGGTTATAAACATACCTTTTAAGTTTCATCAAAATCGGATAAAAATAGTAACCTCCAGTGTCCACAAGCTAAAGACGTGATTTTTCATAAATTCAGGGGCCATAGTCCATGAAGTTACGGTTCGATACATGACAATATCGACAGGAGCTGAATTCTTAGGGATATAAACCTATATGTCAAGTTTTGTTGAAAATGGATAAAAATTGTGACCTATAGAGTGCCCATAAACAAATTTTTGATGGACGGGCGGAGAGGGGCGACAACAATATACGTCCACACGAGAATGTGGGGGTACAAAAATAGCGAGGTGTTCCTATTTTTATTATGTGCGGATTTGAATATTTTGTTGACACGTGATTTTTAATTGTGGTATGAATCCGTCTGCTTTAATAACGATAAGAGTTATACCCCTTTATTTTCGGTAAAATGTCCGGACGTCCACAAATTGTTTGTGGACTCTCTACATGTCACAATTCTTGTCCGATTTTGACGAAACTTGAAATATAGGTTTATTCCAAAAGATCTCGGCTGCTTTCGATATTGGCATGTATCAGATCGAAACTTCATGGATTAATGGCCCCTGTTTGTATAAAAAATCATGTTTTTAGCTTGTGGGCCCTATAGAGGTCACAATTTTTATCCGATTTTGTTGAAACTTGAAATGTAAGTTTATAACCCAAAGATCTCAGTTCCTTTCGATATTCGCGCATATCGGATTGTAACTTCCTGGATTATGGTCACTGATTGGTCGGAAAATCACATTTTTAGCTTGTGGATTCCCTAGAGGTCACATTAAGACAGATATATGTATGATATATTAAGGACATGGATTTGAAATGCACCCAATTAAGAAATAAAATGGTAGATTGTGCCTTAGCGGAATTTTCACTAGCTCAGTGAACATAACTACAGGTATATGATTGCTTGTCAGCGATGTTTACATATTAAGGATTAATGTTATTGTTGCCAGATGAACTTATTTCCAGAGTTTCTAAGATAGAGGGGTGGGGTGGGAGTGTTAAAAGAAATAACTAATTTGCGCATGCAGCATGCAAAACGAAGCAGGAGTAGTAGTTAGGGCTGTACGATATTCTCGATATAGTCATTTATCGCGATATGGTATTTTCACACCCAACTACGATATCATGTGGCCAAAAATCGTCGATATAGTGGTTTATCCAATATCGCCAAAAAACTTCAAATATCGAAAAAAATTATCATAAAAATAGATAATTAATACACTATACAGCAGTGGAAATTAGGCGACGGCAATAAACTATAATAAAACTAATGTTTTAAAAATCGTTAAATGTTGAAAACACTTGCGCAGTGTCTGCAACCGTTTTTCACTGCATCGTGTATGCGTTGTCAGTTGTTGCTACATGTAAAGCTTAGGCCTGCTAAACGACTGAAATTTCCCACTACCGCGGATAATTACCAGGCTATAAATAGGTTGCCATATTTTTAAAAAATGAATATTTTTAGAAAACTCTACGAAACTTAATTTCTGAAAGCAAGAATAAAACGATTTATAAATAGATTACTGTCAATGTTAGGCCAGGAATACCGCAGCTAATCGAATGCTTGAATGGAAGATAGTCCGGATCATTTAGTATTTGTTAAACTGTTTGAACTTACAATACAAGACTTGAAGACTGCATCTACTTACTTCCGCTGCACATGATATTTGCGAATTTTCTTACACAAGGTCACAAGCAGACGCTTGCAGGCACCTTTTAGAAGACATCAGCGGTTGTATTTAATTTAATTATATGTACAGGCATAAGTAATGTCTCCTGTTATTGTGTTAAAAAGCATTGAAACGTTTTTATCCAAAAAGAATGTTGTTTTGTTCATTTTAATAAATCTATTATAAAGTGTATGAATAAATCAATTCTTACCCACAATTCTTACTCACACTGTAGTCAGCTTTATTGCATTTATATTTAAAGTAGCTAAGTCTCTAACTCAACATCATCCAAAGTATTCGACATTGAAAACACGAATCATTTTTCAATTTAAATCAACATTGATGTTACGATCTTACCGGGAAAAGATAGGCCTTTGATATCCAATATTTCAGACAAAATAAACATTTTGCCATTGGTACACGAATCGTGTACCATAATGTGTTTCAGCGCCATTTGTAACAAGGGACTCGAAGAATGTGGCTAGACATATTCCGCAAGTCATGTCAAACGGTAATGCCATATTCTTATCTGGACATCATGCGCAGTAATTACTATCGGTGTAGATTGGAATAACTAGATGCCAGATGTTGCCATTCGATTGCGACTGCTGGTGTATTTCGCCGGACATAACTGATTTGAAATAAGAGTAAAAACGGAAACGATTCAATGTAAATCAGTTTATATACATTCATATTACATTATTATATGCGTTACCACCCATTTGTGTCAATTTCTAGGTCCAAAATATTAGAGATTTAGCTCCTTTAACTATATCAATGAAACAAATGCCAATATCGATATCGTCCCTTTTTGCAATATCGTACAGCCCTAGTAGTAGTACTGCAAAATTTATCGCATTGCACGTCACATCCCTCCCACTAGGCAACCTTGCGGAGAAGCAACGCTGCCGTTGGACGACTTCCTTGATAGGACAGATGACTTCAAGCCAAGGGGTGCAGAGGGGAATACTGGCTCAAGCGAGGAACGGTTGTTCTGGCCGCCTACGCTTGATTACCGGTGAAAGCCGACACAAAGGCCTTTCCCTCTTGATTCACTTTGAGCCTTCTGCGGCTCTCGGTTTCACGTCCCCTGTTCTCTCGAGCAAGTCGACCAACAGCAGCGTCGCTTTGCCACACAGGACCCTAGTGGGAGGGATGAGACGTCCAATGTGGGCAATGTTTCGGCACAATTACTACGCTTGTATCGTTTTGCATACTGCTACTGCATTCCACGTTTTTTTCTTGTCATCCAGTTTTTCGTGTCCTCCGAGGACTACAGACTTTTCTAACAAGACTTGTGCCATTAAAGTAGACGTCGCAAATTAGTTGTTACTTCTATCCCCTCTATCTTAGAAACTCACCCAAATCCTCTTCCATCCGCTGTATTGCAACGCAATCAACACTATTAAAAAATTTACTCTGGGATAATCCTTTATTGCAAAGTTCAATTAATATGTAAACCCCATTGACAAGCAATCGTATACCTGTAGTTCTGTTCACTGAGCTAGCAAAAATTCAGCTAAAGCATAATCATTTCTTATACAATATTAAAGATACATTATGTAAGATTTAGATAAAGAGCTGGTCGTTCTTGCAATAATAGTTCAAAACCAGCGGCTGCCAGGCAGGATACGCCCACATTTTGCAATTGATGTATAGAGAACAAGCTAAACAAAAAGCGTTTTTTCGTACAATCAGGGGCCATAATTCAGGAAGTTACCATCTGATATGCGCAAATATCGAAAGGAACCAAGATCTTTGGGTTATAAACTTACATTTCAAGTTTTATCAAAATCAGAAGAAAATTGTCACCTCCATAGGGTCCACAACCTTGATATACCATATTTTTATGCTATTTGAGTACGAGGGGCGGCCATTTTGTCTGTCAGTTTTGGTCCGATTTTTACGAAATTTGAATTCAACCATCCTTAGGGTGTAACGGTGATATATTCAAACGGTTTTTGAAATCGGATAAAAATTATAACCTCTATAGGGTTTGGATTATAAACTTACATTTCAAGTTTAATCAAAATCAGAAGAAAATTATGATCTCTAGAGAGTCCACAACCTTGATATATCATATTTTTACGCTATTTGAGTTTGAGGTGCGTCCATTTTGTCTGTCAGTTTGGGTCCGATTTTTACGAAATTCGAATTCAACCATCCTCAGGGTAACGGTGATATATTCAAATGGTTTTTGAAATTGGATAAAAATTATAACCTCTATAGGGTCCACAAGCTAAAAACGTGATTTTTTGTACAATCAGGGACCATACTTCAGGAAGTTACAGTCCGATATGCGTGAATATCGAAAGGAACCAAGATCTTTGGGTTGTAGCTTATATTTCAAGTTTCATCAAAATCAGAAGAAAATTGTGACCTTTAGAGCGTCCACAACATTCATACCTTATTTTTACGCTATTTGAGTACGAAGGGCAGCCATTTTTTCTGTCAGTTTTGGGCCAATTTTTACGAAATTCGAATTCAACCATCCTTAGGGTGTAACGGTGATATATTCAAACGTTTTTTTAAATCGGATAAAAATTGTGACTCCTATGGGGTCCACAAGCTAAAAATGCGATTTTTCATACAATCAGGGGCCATAATTCAGGAAATTATGGTCCGATAATCGAAAATCGAAATTAACCGACATCTGTGGGTTATAAACATGCATTTCAAGTTTCATCAAAATCAGATGAAAATTGTGACCTCAAGAGGGTACACAACCCTGATACACAATATTTTGACACTATTTGTGAACGAGGGACGGCCATTTTGTCCGCCAGTTTCAGTTCGATTTTTACGAAATTCGAACTCAACCCTTCTTGGGTGTAACAGTGATATACTAAAAAGTTTTTTTAAATCGGATAAAAATTATGACCTCTATAGGGTTCACAAGCTAAAAACGCGATTTTTTGTACAATCAGGGGCCATAATTCAGGATGTTACGATCGAAAGGAACTGAGATCTATGGGTTATAAACTCATATTTCAAGTTTCAACAAAATCGGATAAAAAATGTGACCTCTATAGGGTCCACAAGCTAAAAACGTAATTTTTCGTACCATCAGGGGCCATAATCCATGAAGTTTCAGTCCAATACATGCCAATATCAAAAGCAATCAAGATCATTTGGAGATAAACCTATATTTCAAGTTTCGTCAAAATGGGATAAGAATTGTGACTTGTAGAGTGTCCACAAACAATTGTGGACGCCCGGACGGACAGAGGCGACGGCAATATATGTCCACATGAAAAATGGGCGTATAAAAAGATAATGCAAAATGAATATATTGAAATTTTCTGGGCAACGATATTAGCCTTTGAAGGTTTGACAAGATGTGTGCACAGAATGTAACCACCGTACTGGTTGTTCGAGGCTTAGCCTCGCTTTACCATTTTTAATTTAAATGGCCAAACCGTTCTAATCTACAAACAATGACTTCACTACGATGTTGTGGCTAATTCAGGCTAACATTAAACAGCTTTTAAATCGTGGATAACTTCCAACATATTCTGTACCAGTTCTCCTTCTCATAAATGTAGTTCCTTCGTAGACATGGGTCTGCTTTTTGAAAATTCTAGCAGCCTCTGTTCAAGTTTAAGAAATTTTACTAACGGGTCTTCAGTAGGTTTGCACCAAGTTGAAAAATGGCGATATGTGTATACTTTTCCAATGAACTAATAAAGCAAAGATACGCTAAGCAGTAAATCTTATGCAAAAACCGATAGGAAAGCAAACATGGATAGGATAAACCAGCACACGGCAGTTTTCATCAACCCTTCCTCGAAGTGTCAAATTTGACAATGAACCCCTCTCACGTGTATGCCGCTATTGCGTGTCGCACTTGCAGCTCAGTGGTTCGGTTGGGGCGATAAGTTCTTCATCTGTGAACATAACTCTCAAAGCATGTCAAGTGTCCATGACTATTTATCATATCACAACCTGCATAGGTATTTGTATTTCAATATCCTGATAATACTGCCAGAGTTATGGCCCATGATCTCTTTGAAATAACTTGTGGACACTCTAGAGACTAAAGTTAATATTATAATGTAGACGTGTTATGCCCTCGACCCAGCCTCTGTGTGTGTGTGTGCGTGTGTGTGTGTAGGTCGTCTACAGGGTGCAATTCTTAATGGATTTTCTTGAAACTAGGCATACTTATTCTGTATACCCTAAGAGTCATCAGTTGTTTTATGGTGCATGCCCAACCCCCAGGGGCAGAGCCACGCCCATTTTCTCTTTGTGTGTCTGTGTGTCGCCTGTAGGCCGCAATTATCTTGAAACTTTTCATACTTATTCCTTATACCTTTAGAATGATCTCTATTATTTTTGGTGCATGCCTGACCCCCAGGGACAGAGCCACGTCAATTAGTGTGTCTGTGTTGCCTACAGGCCACAATTTTTAACAGATCCTCTTGAAACTTTGCATACCTATTTCTTATACCCCAAGGATGGTCCCTATTGTTTTTGATGGATGACCAACCCAGGGTTCTTAATCCATTTTGAAAGGAACCGGCCAGAATTGGGTCAAATGAGGTCCCGGTAGGAACTGGGTTTTAAAATTTGAAGCTTCCATTCCTTTTAATATAAACAGACTTCAACAAAAATAATTCTTGGTAATTTGTTATGAGGAAATATTTTTGTATTTCTATGTAGATATATCAGCGTATTTTGTTATACAATCAATTATACGAAAATATCTGCTCCTCTTAGCTTATATTTTTTTTTTTTTATATAATTACAAGAAAGTGTGTAAAAATGTAATCCATCGTGAGTTTGCATTTTTTTTTTATGTAAATATTTCAATTATTATTAAAAATTTGTTCAGTGTAATATTACGACTATTAAAAGAAAGTTTGTTCTTTCTTCTAGTCCCTCTGTTCGTTAATTTCTGAGTCTTTCAACTCACTCCCTTGTCGTGCCAGTTTTCCCTTTTTGTCTTTTGCCTTTTGTTAAACTCAATGGGGGTGGATGGAGGGGTGGTTTCATGACATGTTACATGTAATTGCAACTTCCGTGTAGATCTTATTGTCCTTGATGTAGATGGTGCTGTTGATTTTAAAGGTTGTGTTGCATTAGTAGCTTCAGGCATAGTTGGTACAGTAGGTGGTGGGGGTTGTCAATACCGGGTAATGAATCTAATGATTCTACCTGGCATGTCCGACACAAAAATGGTAGATCCGTTCTAGTTTTAACTAATCTCAAATAGACTGCTTTCGAAATACCTGTAAAACTAAAATGCAAGTAAATTAGTAAGGTTTTCCAGAGTTCATATAAAATTCTAGACTGTCTAATTAAAATTAATAATTACACACAAGAAATTTTTCTGATCGGTCCCAACTCCAGAAATAAATCTTATGAATGATTTATTTAGCTTGAGTTGATATTACTGACTGAGGGTGAAACTTCAAATAATCAGTTCTATGATCAATCAATAATAATAATAAAAAATGCAGCTTGGTGAAAGCATGCCAAGATTAGGCCTATAATCAAAGCTAAGAATGAAGACAATCATCTAATTTTAAAGATAATCAGACAGTTTGATCCCAAAATTAGGTAACCAGGCAAAGCCAGTGATAATCAATTTACTCTAGGCGAAGTTTTATTAGTAGTAATAGTAATAGTAGTCCAACGGTATGATCAACAATGACAACGGGTATCGAAATTCTAATCATTCACTGCGCAATTTGTCCAAGATTTTAAAGCCTTGAGAGTATAAGTAAATAATATAAACCTACCGGAAAGAATGGAATCATCATTTGGGATGCATGGTAGCAGTTTATGCTTTCTAAAAGTTAAACCTTCAGTCATATCTATCATATCATAGCGAGAAGCGATCTGTCAATAGTAAGGTGACATCTTACGCATGCGCGACAATGGGATTCCCCTTTTTATACGCCCACATTGAAATGTGGTGGTATATTGTTGTTGCCAGAGTTATGGCCCTTGATCACTTCAAAAAAATCTTGTGGACGCTCTATATGCTAAAGTTAATATCGGATTGACTTTAGATTTAAACACAGTGGTTAAGGTCATGAGACGAAGAAGCCTATTGATTTTCAGCGATTTCTGATAATTACAGCCAGAGTTATGGCCCTTGATCACTTTGAAAAATCTTGTGGACGCTCTAGAGGCTAAAGTTAATATCCGATTGACTTTAAATTTATACACAGTGGTTAAGGTCATGAGACGAAGAAGCCTATTGATTTTAAGCGATTTCCGATAATTACTGCCAGTGTTATGGCCCTTGATCACTTTGAAAAATCTTGTGGATGCTCTAGAGGCTAAAGTTAATATCCGATTGACTTTAAATTGGTACACAGTGTTTACGGTCATGAGACAAAGAATCCTATTGACTTTCAGCGATTTCCGATAATTTTTGCCAGAGTTATGGCCCTTGATTACTTTGAAAAATCTTGTGGACGCTCTAGAGGCTAAAGTTAATATCCGATTGACTTCAAATTGATACACAGTGTTTACGGTAATGAGACAAAGAATCATATTGACTTTCAGCGATTTCCAATAATTACTACCAGAATTATGGCCCTTGATCACTTTGAAAAATCTTGTGGATGCTCTAGAGGCTAAAGTTAATATCCAATTGACTTTAAATTTATACACAATGTTTAAGGTCATGAGACGAAGAATCTTATTGATTTTCAACAATTTCCGATAATTACTGCCAGACTTATGGCCCTTGATCACTTTGAAAAATCTTGTGACACTCTAGAGGCTAAAGTTATCATCCGATTGACTTCAGATTGATACACAGAGTTTAAGGTCTTGAGACGAACAAGTATATTGATTTTCAATGAATCTTTATGACTTGAACAGCTAAATCCATGATGTTAAAAGTTTCATATAGCATGGGGCAGAATTTTATAAAAACCAAACAAATTCTAATGGTTTTCTGATAATTACTTAATGAGTTGTTACTCTTAATCAGATTTTAATGTATTAATAATAATAATAATAATAATTTATTTATAGAGCGCCTATAATCCAATACTTAGATTGCTCTATGGCGCTATTACATTATTGTAAAGGTATAAAATATAAAACATCTCAATAATAAGAACATTGCACAATTAGAATAAAATATGGTATACAATAATAAAAAAGTAAACTCTGAAAAAGCTTAAGCATTTAGCAATTAAAATGGCTTTTAAAAAGGTGGGTCTTTAACTTTTTCTTAAAAACAGGCAGGGAAGGGGAATCTTTAATTTCAGAAGGTAACTTATTCCATAGTTTAAAAGCAGCAAAACTATAAGACCTTTCCCCAAATGAGGATTTTGCATGATAGGGCATTAGCAAGTTTTTGTTTTGTGATCTAAGTGTGCGTGTAGGAATATATGGGGTCACTAGTTGTTTGAGGTAGTCAGGTGAGTCTTCAATATTAATGACAGCATATGTTAGAGAGAGTATTTTAAATTCAATTCTGCTAGTAACTGGCAGCCAATGCAGTTGGTATAAAATAGGGGTGATATGTTCACATAGTTTAGTTCTAGTAATGACTCGAGCGGCTTTGTTTTGAATTTTTTGTAATCTATTTAGCTAAGTTCGATATTGAGCATTTTCTGCTCAGGGTAAGCAGAACGATAAGCAATTTGATTGGCCGAGACTTTGGAACACAATAACTCTCCTTTTAATTGAGCTAGAATGTTCAAACTTGGTGTAGGTGTTTATGAGGTCAATGCCTTGATAGAGTGCGAAGATGAGCATTTTCTGCTTATGGTAAGTAGAGATAAGCAATTTGATTGGTTGATGCTTTGGGACATGATAACTTTAGTTCTAATTAAGTGAGAGTGATGAAACTTGGTGTATAGTTTCATTACATCAATACATTGCCTAAGTTCGATGATGAGAATTGTCTGCTTAGGCTAAGGAGCAATAAGCATTTTGATTGGTCAAGACTTTGGAACATAACAACTCTTCTTCTAATTGAGGTAGAATGTTTAAACTTGATGACTGAGTTCAATGATTAACATAACAACTCTGCTTCTAACTTGATGTTGATGTTCGTCTTGACCGAATTCAATGATTAACATATCGAGCTAAAGCTAAGCAGAGATAAGCAATTTCCTTGGTTGATGCTTTGGGACAAGATAACTTTGATTCTATCTGATAGAGAGTGATGAAACTTAGTGTATAGTTGATAATCAGTTTGATTGCTCGATACTTTTGAAAAAAATAGATGTGCGATTAATTAATATGTGTCATCTATTTATTTGGGGATTTTGGCGGGGGACATCAGCCTCACTGTTGGCTTGTTTGTCTACAGGCTGGAATTCTGAATGGATCATCTTGGGACTTATTTTCGTGCATGCCCCAACCTCCAGGGGCGTTATCACTCCCACCTTTTTGTTAAGGGCAAGGGAAAGTGACACCATCTTGTTGCAAACTAGTCTTGACACCAACAATGCTGAACATATTGTTTTCCAACACAAAATAGTGGCCAATGGATACAAAAGCCCAAAATATACTATATTACTCACAATACACTATAAGACTGTCAATACCCCTTTAAATCTTACACCCACGTGTTATCATGTAAACAAACATTTCAATTTTATCACTTTCTTGCCCAATCGCGGTTACACCTACAGACAAAACAATAAAAGTTGGGGATAGCTATTATCTCTCTATTGATTCTCGGATCTATGTAGTACAGTAGTCGAGTCTTAGATGTTTGAGTTGCTTTCCTGTTTCTATGTAGTGTGAGATTTCCGTGTCCTTGCTTCCACGCGGTTAGAGTCCACCATTTTTTTTTCAATCTTGAAAACAACCCTTCATGTCTTTAAATGAGCGATGCGAATACTCGTTAAACTGACAGCCTTTACCGGAAAATTATACCGATATGTAAAGGTTTCATTTACACCACTCTACACACAATTATGCCGTATTTGTAAATTTTTATATTTTGAATTTAAACAATTGCTGAATAAGATTAAGAGTCATTCCACGAGAAAACCATGCAATATCATGCAGATGTTCGAAGGTGCCTACTCCCCAGACAAAATCGCTGATTTCAGAAATCAACCGTTTCCGAGATACTGGCCGATTACGTTTTTCGGCTGATTTTTGCCATTTTTAGGCAAAAATTTAGCTATTTTTTTATCGCACTACTACTTCCGTTACATGACCCTGGCGAACTAGGTTTTGGTTGTTCGTGATAGTCGGGGTCTTACCCGATCACATTATCATGGTAACCAGGTTCAAGTTTATTTTCCATAGGTGTCAGGCGACTACACACGATACGTGTCTGGAGATACCTGAAATGTACCCTATCTTCAGATCAGTATACCCCCACTGGAGCAGGGTTTGCGATAAAAATTAAAATCAATTGATTTGCAGCTTGACCAGTTCTAACAAAAAGAAATAAAATCTTTGTCAGCTAACTTGCAACGGTATGACAATTCGTGTCGAAAGTTACCAAAAACTTGAGTTTTTATTGGTATACATCGGCGGATTATTCAGGTACCCTATCGCCTATATTGTTATTCAAAGGGTCAATATATCAACTCTAGCTCCCCTTCAACCCACTTTGCCAAAATATTCAGTCTCGGTGTGGTTTGGTATCTAGTCTACAAATCCAAGATGGCGTCTCCCAGTGAATATGAATTTTCGCAAATTCTCGATCTAAAATGTCGGTCGTGATTATTTAATTCAAATGATGAAAGTCGACAAAATGGACCCAACTTCCATGAAAATAGCCTATTTGACCTTGACCGTGACCTTCAATCGCGAGGTCATCAGGGATACAATTTGAAGTTCACACGTTGCTCTATCAACAAACCATATCTCATTCGAAAATATCGTAAAATAAAATGAAATGAAATGGGGTTTAACGTCCTACTGTTTTGCTCCGAACTGGGCTAATGAAGACGGGCATACACCATACAGTGTGCTATGAGGGAAATTTTGCCCGGACAGCGGCACTATGGCCTACTCTTATATCGAATTCCAACTGCCAAGGGATCTTTTATGTGAACGCCAATGTGTACACGGGACCTTGGTTTTTTGTTCCATCCGAACGACTAGACAGCTTTCCTTGTCAGCCCCTCCGTCCTGCATCAACGACAAGGGAGAACCACGCCGGAAAATCTGGATGAACTTTCTCGGCCAATGCAGGTTAGCGAGCCAGCGTCTCACCCACTTAGCCACGTGATCTCCCATATCGAAAAACAAATGAGTTAGAGTTGGGATTTCAAAAAAATTTCTTGTTAGACATTTTACCGAAAATAAAGGGGCATAACTCTTATCGTTATTTAAGCAGACGGATTCATACAACAATTAAAAATCTATGTGTCAACAAAATATTTAATCCCGTACGTAATAACAATAGGTGCACCTCGATATTTTTGATATTTAATTCTCCCGTCTTCATTAGCCCAGTTGAAGCAGAATAGTAGGATGTTAAACCCCATTTCA
The DNA here is from genome assembly GCF_932274485.2 of Patella vulgata. Taxonomy (NCBI): domain Eukaryota; kingdom Metazoa; phylum Mollusca; class Gastropoda; family Patellidae; genus Patella; species Patella vulgata. Next base: position 36,858,422 of record NC_065883.2, read on the forward strand.
TCCCATTCATTTTATTTAATTCCCGTATGGTATTCAAATTTATGTTATTAATATTCGTACAAAATTACGTGTTTTCGTAATACATTGTTTGAATGAAAGCTTGCCGATCCTGCTTCGGCTTCAAATTCACAGCAGTAATATATTCCTTCAAAATAACGTGTCTTTGTTTATACGACAGCAAATGAATGAAGAACTTCCGAAATAAGAATAGTTTGGGATGTCAAAACATTGTTTTCTTCTTTATAAAATGTCAACAAAATATTCAAATCCGCACGTAATATTTTTGTACGCCCACATTTTCGTGTGGGTGTATATTATCGTCGCCCCTGTCCATCCATCCGTCCACCTTTTTGTTTGAACTTATATTGTCATCACCCCTGTCCGCCCGTCTGTCCACAATTTGTTTATGGACACCTTACAGGTCACAATTTTTATCCACTTTCAACAAAACTTGAAATATAGGTTTAAGTCTGTAAGTACTCGCTTACTTTTGATATTGGCATATATCGGACCGTAACTTTGCGGACTATGGCCCCTGATTTTACGAAAAATCATGTTTTTAGTTTGTGGACACTGGAGGTCACAATTTTTATCTGATTTGGATGAAATTTAAAAGGTATGTTTATAAACCAAAGATCTCAGTTCCTTTCGATATTCCCGCATATCGAATGTTAACGTCCTGGATTATGGCCCATGATTGTACAAAAAGTCCCGTTTTTAGCTTGTAGCCCCCTCTAGAGGTCACAATTTTTATTTGATTTCAAAAAACGTTTTAATATACCACTGTTACACGCTAATGATGGTGGAGCTCTAATTTCGTGAAAATCGGATGAAACTGCAGGACAAAATGGCCGCTCCTCGTATGCAAATAGTGTAAAAGTATGTAATTCCAGGGTTGTGGACACGCTCGAGGTCACAAGTTTTGTATGATTTTGATGAGATTTGAAATATATGTTTAGATCCCAAAGATCTCGGTCCTTGTCGATATTTGCGCATATCGCACCGTAACTTCGTAGAATATGACCCCCGATTTTACGAAAAATTGCTTTTTTAGCTTACAGTTCTTCTAGATGTCATAATTTTCAATATATCACCGTTACACCTTAATGACGACTAAGTTCGAATTTCATGAAACTGCCGGACAAAATGGCTGCTCTTCATACGCAAATAGTGTAAGAATATGGAATTCCAAGATTGTGGACACTTTAGATAAGAGAACAGATTCTTTTATCCGATTTTCATATTCACTCATATCACACCGTAACTTCCTGAGTTATGACCCTTGAATATACGAAAAATGGCGTTTTTTTTTTATCTTGTAGTCCCTCTTGATGTCACAATTTTTATTCAACTTGATGAAACTTTTATGTATACTTTTATATCCCAAAGATCTTGGTTCCTTTTGATATTTCATGCATGTCGGACTGTAACATACTGGATGATGGCCTCTGATTGTACGAAAAATTGCTTTTTATTTTGCTTGTTTTCTGTCTATCTCTTGCAAAATGTGGGCGTATCTTGCATGGCAACAGCTTATTCATATTTATTTCCCGTATGGTATTCAAATTTAAGTCTGTAGTATTCCCACAAAATTACGTGCTTTCGTAATACGAAAATTACATTGATAGTTAAATCGCTTCTAAAAGGAATTCAGAACTTCAGCATATGGCATATGACACCGTTAACATATAATACATACAGTAGTTTCGTAGTAAGCACTGCCTTATATGGTGAACGATTTTCATGCGATAATCGAGATCGCGGGAAAGTGCCACTGTAGATGGGAATTTATATATGGTGTCTTAAAAGAAGTAGTTTCATTACGGAAAATAAGTTAAAGGTTTAATAGGATGTTATATACTATTAGGATAATATGTGACATCAAGGACTAGTTTCTACATGCTGTCGGTTGATATCAATGAGATTAAATTGTCCAGCAATGGTGAAACCACCGATGTAATCACGTAGATAAGTTTGATACTCACTCTTATTGGATTGATAAATAGTCCCACAAAAGAGAAGCAATGACTTCTGTTCAAAACTAGATTGATGAAATAGCGTAGGACATGTCCGGAATGTACGTACGAAATACTAACACTTAAAAAGCGGAAAGTCAACGCGAAAAGTGACGAATTTCGCAACTTTCGACACAAATTTTCATACTGTTGAAGGTTAGTTGACAACGATTTTATTTTTTATGTTGTTAGAACAGGTCAAGCTGCAAATAAGACGATTTCCATTTTTATCGCAAACCCTGCTCCAGTGGAGTTATCGCAATTTGTAGAAAGGGTATAATTCAGGTGTCTGCAGACACGTATTTTGTGTAGTGTCATGACACCTACGGAAAGAGAGGTTGCACTGGGTGACCATTATAATATGGCAGGGTGAGACCCGGACTATAATCACCAACCAAAACTTAGTTCGCCATTGGTCGATTAACGGCTATGGCAATGCTACAAAAATGGTCGAAATTTGACCGGAAAATGACGAAAATTAGCCGAAAAACGTAATCGGGCTGTATCTCAGAAACGGTTGATTTCTAAAATCGCCAATTTGGGCTGGGGAGTTGGCTCGTTGGGGCGACCAAACCCTGTAAATATGAACTCAATCGGCCGCCCCCCACCTTCGAACCTTCTGCATGGTTTCTCGTGGAATGGCTCTTAATTCATATCTGAATACAAATGAGGTGTCATTTACGTGATTTGGTAATATTAAAAAATAAATTATTCATAGTCAGCACTTCGTTGAGTGGCAATTCGACAAAGAAAGGTAAATAAAGATGCAGTAAATACTTTTTTACTGATACTATCACAATTATCGATAAATCGGGTGTTAAATCTTAATATTATAGACTATTGGTCATCATTTGCAAGAAGTGTCACATCTTATTCACATGGAGCGTTCTATAATTTGATGAAAACAGAACTGTCAAAATCTAAGCTATCATGGCTGCCGTTGTTAAGTGTTTTTTCTAAATTTTGAATAGATTATTATTCATTTATGTTAGAATAATAAGCATTTTGAGGGTTTGGTATAGAATTTGTAACTTAAATATAACTTTAATAAAAAATATCTTTATGCTTCCAGGCAAAAAGTTTCGAAGGGTGAATTAAAAGAAGTCATAAAAATATTAGCAATGTGTATTCATTAGGCCTATAAAAGTATCTGAAAATAAAAGGAGTTTGGAGGAAAAAAAATTAAGGATATTTGAAAAAAAAAAAAAGTTTGATTATATGCTTCCAGGCAAAAAGTTTCGAAAGGGTGAATTAAAAGAAGTCATAAAAATATTAGCAATGTGTATTCATTAGGTCTATAAAAATATCTGAAAACAAAAGGAGTTTGGAGGAAAAAAATTGAGGATATTTGAAAAAAAAAAAAAAGTTTGATTATATGGACTTGTGCTAAAACAAAGATAGTTTTCAAAATTTGAAATCTTGATGGTTGTAGTGGATATATTCAGACATTTGTGAGACTTTGTGACTTCCCATATTGAGTTGTTTATCCTGTAGCTGCGCAGTGCTGAATAGTATATTTGCTTCATATTTTCCAAAGTTACAAATTCCAAAGTCATTATTTTTGTCCTTCGCCTTTCAAAGAAAGCAGGGGACTATTAAAATGGTTTCGTCCATCTGTCTGTCTGTATGTCCATCGGTCAGTCCGTCTGTCTGTCCGTCCGTCACACTTTTTGGGACACAATAACTCTCTTTCTAATTGAGCTAGAATGTTCAAACTTGGTATAGGTGTTTATTAGGTCAATGCCTTGGTGGAGTTCGAATATGAGCATTTTCTGCTTAGGGTAAGCAGAGATAAGCAATTTGATTGGTTGATGCTTTGGGACACGATAACTTCAGTTATAATTAAGTGAGGGTGTATAGTTTCATTACATCAATACCTTGACTAAGTTCGATGATGAGCATTTTCTGCTCAGGGTAAGCAGAGCGATAAGCAATTTGATTGGCCGAGACTTTAGAACACAATAACTCTACTTCTAATTGAGCTAGAATGTTCACACTTGGCATAGGTGTTTATTAGGTGAATGCCATGATGGAGTTCGAAGATGAGAATTTTCTGCTTAGGTTAAGCAGAGATAAGTAATTTGATTGGTTGATGCTTTAATGGGACACAATAACTTTAGTTCTAATTTAGTGAGAGTGAGGACACTTGGTGTATGGTTTTATCATATCAATACCTTGACTAAGTTCGATAATGAGCACTTTCTGCTCAGGGTAAGCAGAGCGATAAGCAATTTGATTGGCTAAGACTTTAGAACACAGTAACTCTCCTTCTAATTGAGCTAGAATGTTCAAACTTGGTGTAGGCATTTATTAGCTGAATGCCTTGATCTCGTTCGATGATAAACATTTTCTGCTTACGGTAAGCCGAGATATAAGCTATCTGATTGTTTGATGCTTTGGGGCACAATAACTTTGGTTATAATTGAGTGGGAGTAATGAAACTTTGATTATAGATTCATTATATCATTACCTTGACTAAGTTCAATGATGAGAATTTTCTGTTTCGGCTAAGGAGAGATAAGCAATTTGATTGGTCAAGACTTTGGAACATAACAACTCTGCATTTAATTGAGGTAGAATGTTTAAACTTGATGTAGATGTTCATTAGGTGAATGTCTTGACTGAGTTCAATGATTCAAATTTTGAGCTAAAGCTAAGCAGAGCTAAGCAATTACATTGGTCAATGCTTTAGGACAATATAACTTTGATTCTATCTTTGATTGCTTGATACTTTTGAAAAAAATGAATGTGCGATTTATTAATATGTGTCATCTATTTATTTTGGGATTTCGACGGGGGACATCGGCCTCACTATTGGCTTGTTGATTTTCAACCATTTCTTTATTGTTCAGTATGATCTCAAGCACATTTAGATGCCAAAATACAGGCACTACAAATGTCGTGAAAGATTTTTTGAGGTGTTGTGACAATTTTTGTCACTTTACCTTGCCCTTAATATTTAGTCTGTAAATTTGCAAAACAAACCCAATGCCTAGCCTTCTTTGCCTCTTGTAATGTTACAGTCATTGCAGCCATTTCATATTTCATTCTCTTCATTTTAAAAAGTACCATGTCAATCAAGAACGAGGACATATATTGTAGCGTAGCGATGCTCTTGTTATACAATTTTGATGAGACTTGAAATGTATGTTTATAACCCAAAGATCATGGTTCCTTTCAATATTCATGCATATCGGATCGTAACTTCCTGGATTATGACCCCTGATTGTAGGAAAAATCACGTTTTTAGCTTGTGGTTCCTTTAGAGGTCACTATTTTTATCCAATTAAAAAAAAACGTTCGAATATATCACTGTTACACCATAATGATGGGTGAGTTCAAATTTCATAAAAATCGAACCGAAAGTGTCCGACAAAATGGCCGCTCCTCATACGCAAATGTAAAAGTACATGTGTGTATATCAAGGTTGTGGACCCTCTACATGTAGAGGACACAATTTTGATCCGATTTTGTTGAAACTTTAAATTTATGTCTATATCATAATCTGTTAAGTGGCATTTAGCGATTGGGAAACACATTAACAGAACACAATTTTTATGGGAAACAATCACTGGTGTTTTTCTAGAAGCACGATGTTTGACAAGTATCCTCTTATCGTTATTGTGTTTGATAACGATAAGAGGATACTTGTCTAAACGTTATGCTTTTAGAATAAAACCAGTGATTGTTTCCCATAAAAATTGTGTTCTGTTAATATGTTTATATCACAAAGATCTTGGTTCTTTTCGATAATCGTGCATATCAGAACTTAACTTCCCGGATTATGGCCCTAGATTGTTCGAAAAATCGCATTTTTAGCTTGTGATCTCTCTAAAGCCCTAAAGGTCATAATTTTTATCTGATCAAAAAAAAAAACGCTTAAATATATCATCGTTGCACCCTAAGGCTGGTTGAGTTCGATTTTCGTGAAAATCCGACCAAATCTGCTTGACAGAATGGACGCTCCATGTACTCCATAGATTAAAAGTATGTATTACCAAGGTTGTGGACCCTCTATAAGTCACAATTTTTTATCCGATTCTGATGAAACTTGAAATGTATGTTTATAACCCAAAGATCTCCGTTCCTTTCGATGTTGGCATGTATCGGACCGTAATTTCCTGGTTTAAATATATCACCGTTACACCGTAATGATGGTTGGGTTTGAATTTTGTGAAAATTGGACCGAAACTGCCCAACAGAATGATTGCTCCTGAAAAGGATAGATCAATTGAGTTGAAACAAACTTTTGCCACCAGCAAGTACAATCAGTGAATGAATCATAGACCTAAGAACTGCAACTGTAGTGTTCTTATTGTATTCGTACCAGACCATCTTGTGAACCTACTCATTGAAATCACCAGAAATGGACAAAACTGAAAGGACCAACCCCAACACAGATAAATGCTTACATGGTCTCCACTTTAGGGGATGATGCCCCTTCCTTTTCCACATGAAATGGTGATGGTTGATCGACGATTGACCACTCGAGATATTGCCAATGTTGTGGGCATCTCTCATGAGTGGGTTAGTAATGACAAAGCTCTTGACTGCAGATCAGAAACGTGTCAGATTCTTGATGTCACATGACAATCTGCGCCGTTATGAAGCAGATCCTGATCATGTTTTGGCCATGGATGAGACCTGTTTTCAAAAATGAAAAAGGAACTAGCCATCGTCATTTTCCTAGTAATGATGACATCATGTCAACTGTGAACAACTTTTTTAGGCTGGCTGAAGAAAATGTCTTCCAGACCGGCATCCAGGCCTTGTAACCCTGTATGAGACCAGTTTCCAAAAGTGAAAAAGGAACTAACAGGTCGTCATTTTCCTAGTAATGAGGATGTCATGTCAGCTGTGAACAACTTTTTTTAGGGTGGCTGAAGAAAATGTCTTCCTGACCGGTATCTAGGACGTGCAATGTCATTGGCAAAAGTGTGTACACGTCGAAGAGGACTGTTAGTCCAGGTTATAATTGAGGGTGGTGCCACCTGGAGAGGTAGAAATTCTCATGTGGATTTTCTAGACCAGTTTTTTATTCTGAACAAGAATATATGTGGTAAACAGGCTATATCCTGAACCTTTTTCCGTGAGGGCACTTTTCTCAAAATTGCCGCAAAAATCGCATATATAGTGGCTATGTGGGTTAAATAAGTAAGCATTTGTACAGGTCTTTCACATATAGGCTTAGAACTTATATTTCATGTTCAGATTTTTGAATTCTGATTAGTTCTAAAATTATGGCCCTTGATCTACCTTAAATGTATCGAGTATGTTCTTTGTTTCGATAGTTATGATGAATAATAATAACAATTTCTGATAATTACTTACAGAGATAGTTCTTTAATCATGTTTAAGAATCATCTCAACGCACTAACAGTATGGTGTACTGATTTCCTTTTTTTTTTTATAGTTCGACTTGACTGGTGTGTCCGTATGTTTCGTTGCCTGGCAGCCCATCATTTAATTTTACAATTTGTGTTTTTCCCTTTCCAGGATGTAATAATGGCAATCAAAGAAACTGCATTTGTAACTTCTGAATATCCTGTTATTTTATCATTTGAAAATCATTGCAGGTAATATTTCTGATAGTATTGAACATTCAGTTACATTAATCATATGAAGTAAATGTTTAAATTTATGAACCTGTTTTAGCTAGTAAATAATATCAGATTATCTTAAATTTACTATTTCCAAAGCCAATGTTCAATTATTACTGATTGGGACAATTTATGGCATAATGTAAGTATATATTTTAGCAAGCAGAATATTTTAATAATATCTATGCTGTGTCCCCAGGACTATTGATATTATTACCTTCCTTTTGTTTTCCAAATTTATATTATTTTGGGTTATGTTGATTTTTTTGGGGTATTTTTCAGCAAATTTCAACAGTATAAGATGTCCAAGTATTGTGAAGATATTTTGGGTGATTTCTTGTTGAAACGGCCTATAGAAGGTGTACCAGTAAGTTATGGAAGTGTTAATACATTGTATTGACTTTTCTAGCTATAAAACTAGAATATAAAGCATATATTGTTTGAAAATTTAAAACAGAAATTTGAAGAGGACCTGATATTCTTAGAAATATTGATATAATTGGCATAAATGTAAGATAGTCTGCTAAAGTTATCAAATCTTACTGTATATACCTGCCTATACTATAAGACACCACCATGTATATGATGCAGGGTGAGTTCAGTGGTGCAGTTAGAGAAAAACTTGGTTCAAAATACTACAGGTAGACATCTACATCTAGCATATAACTTTTTATACGCCCACATTGAAATGTGGTTGTATATTGTCGTCGCCCCCCCCCCTCCGTCCGGCCGGCCGGCTCTAGGGGCTAAAGTTAATATCCGATTGACTTTAAATATATATACAGTGTTTAAGGCCATGAGATGAAGAAGCCTATTGATTTTCAGTGATTCCCGATAATTACTGCCAGAGTTATGGCCCTTGATCACTTCAAAAAATCTTGTAAACGCTCTAGAGGCTAAAGTTAATATCCAATTAACTTTAAATTTATACACAGTGTTTAATTTCATGTGGCGAAGAAGCTTATTGATTTTCAGCAATTTCCGATAATTACTGCCAAAGTTTTCCGGCGTGGTTCTCACTTGTCAGTGATGCAGGACGGAGGGGCTGACAAGGAAAGCTGTCTAGTCGTTCGGATGGGACGAAAAACCGAGGTCCTGTGTACACATTGGCGTGCACGTAAAAGATCCCTTGGCAGTTGGAATTCGATATAAGAGTAGGCCGTAGTGCCGCTGTCCGGGCAAAATTTCCCTCATAGCACACTGTATGGCGTATGCCCGTCTTCATTAGCCCAGGTTAGGAGCAGAACAGTAGGACGTTAAACTCCATTTCATTTCATTTCATTTCACTGCCAAAGTTATGGCCCTTGATCACTTTGAAAAATCTTGTGGACGCCCTAGAGGCTAAAGTAAATATCCGATTGACTTTTAAATTTATACACACTGTTTAAGGTCATGAGATGAAGAAGCCTATGATTTTCAGCGATTTCCGATAATTACTGCCAGAGTTATGGCCCTTGATCACTTCAAACAATCTTATAGACGCTCTAGATCTAGAGGCCAAAGTTAATATCCAATTGACTTTAAATTTATACACAGTGTTTAAGGTCATGAGATGAAGAAGCTTATTGATTTTCAGCGATTTCAGATAATTACTGCCAGAGTTATGACCCTTGATCACTTTGAAAAATCTTGTAGACGCTCTAGAGGCTAAAGTTAAAATCCGATTGACTTTAAATTTATACACAGTGTTTAAGGTCATGGGATGAAGAAGTCTATTCATTTTCAGCAATTTTCGATAATTACTGCCAGAGTTATGGTCCTTGATAAATTCAAAAAAGCTTGTGGATGCTCTAGAGGCCAAAGTTGATATCCGATTGAGACGAAGAAGCCTATTGATTTTCAGCAATTTACCATAATTACTGCAAGAGTTATGGCCCTTGATCACTTTGAAAAATCTTGTGACGCTCTAAAGGCTAAAGTTATCATCCGATTGACTTCAGATTGATACACAGAGTTTAAAATCTTGATACGAACAAGTAAATTTTTATGACTTGAACAGCTAAATCCATGATATTAAAAGTTTTGTATACTAAACGTTAGCATGGGGCAGAACTTTATAAAAATCAAACAAATTCTAATGTTTTCTGATAATTACTTCATGAGTTGTTACTCTTAATCAGATTTTAGTGTATTATAAATGTTTCATTACCGAAAAAAGTAAAAATATGCGACAACACTTGTTGACTGCCCGGACGATTTAGCTGCTGTGGGCGTATGTTTCGTTGCCTGGCAACCTATCTTTGGAACATGTGTCTAGTCTCCGTGAAGTAGTATAAATGACATGTAATGCCATCACTAATGTCAAATGTTACCAATGAATGTAATGCATCAAACATAATTATGTGACAGTGTTGGAAAACATGATTAATCAATGCGAATATGACGTTGATCGAAAAATAATATATCCCCGCGCATATCACCAGCAGTATTATTCCACTACAACATCAAAGCTGCTAATGAAAAAACATTTCCAAGGCCAGCTATGCTCTGTTAGTATTACATCGTCTCTGCTTCAATCTTAGTCCCTACACTTTTAAACTTGTCCTTACAGGCCTGCTACTACATTGTGTAGAAAAAGCCTTTATCCTCACACTTAACTTTAAGATACTTCCCATAGGTCCCTTAGAGTTAAGTTCATTTCTGTCTGTTGCCTTTCGAAAGGCAGGGGACTATTAAAATGGGTTCATCCATCTGTCCATCTGTCCATCTGTCCGTCCGTCCGTCACACTTTTTGGGACACAATGACTCTCCTTCTAATTGAGCTAGAATGTTCAAACTTGGTGTGGGTGTTTATTAGGTCAATGCCTTGATGGAGTTGGAAGATAAGCATTTTCTACTTAGGGTAAGCAGAGCGATAAGCAGGTTGATTGGTTGATGCTTTGGAACACGATAACTCTAGTTCTAATTAACTGAGAGTGATGAAACTTGGTGTATAGTTTCATTACATCGATACCTTGACGAAATTCGATAATGAGCATTTTCTGCTAAGGGTGAACAGAGCGATAAGCAATTTGATTGGCCGAGACTTTGGAACACAATAACTATTTCTAATTGAGCTAGAATGTTCAAACTTGGTGTAGTCAGTGCCTTGATGGAGTTCGAAGATTGGCATTTCTGCTTAGGGTAAGCAGAGATAAGCAATTTGATTGGTTGATACTTTGGGACACGATAACTTTAGTTAAAGTGAGAGTGATGAAATTTGGTGTATAGTTTTATTACATCAATACCTTGACTAAGTTTGATAATGAGCATTTTCTGCTCGGGGTAAGCAGAGCGATAAGCAAGTTGATTTGGTGTAGGTGTTTATTAGGTGAATGCCTTGATCTTGATGGAGTTCGGTGATAAACATTGTCTGCTTAGGATAAGCAGAGATAAGCAATCTGATTGGTTGGTGCTTTGGAGCACGATAACTTTGGTTATAATTAAGTGAGAGTGATGAAACTCTGAGTATAAATTCATTATATCATAATCTTGACTAAATTTGATAATGAGAATTTTCTGCTCAGGCTATGGAGCGATAAGCAATTTGATTGGTCAAGACCTTGGAACATAATAACTCTGCTTTTAAGTGAGGTAGAATGTTTAAACTTGATGTAGATGTTCATTAGGTGAATGGTCTTGACTGAGTTCAATAATTAATTTTTCGAGCTAAAACTAAACAGAGCTAAGCAATTTCATTGGTCGATGCTTTGGGACAAGATAACTTTGATTCTATCTGATAGCGAGTGATGAAACTTAGTGTATAGTTGATAATCAGTTTGATTGCTTGATACTTTGGAAAAAATAAATGGGCGATTAATTAATATGTGTCATCTTTTATTTTGGGATTTCGGCGAATGACATTGAAATGTGGATGCATATTACCGTCGCCCCCGTCCGTTGGTCCATCTGTCCATCGTCCACAATTTCTTGTGAACGCTCTAACGCCAAAAGTTATGATCCAATTATTTTAAAATTGATATATGTTGTTCACATTGGTGAGATGAAGAAGCCTCATTAATTTCTGTTGATTACGTCTATAATTATGGCATTTATTATATCACTTTGTTGGACGTTGTGAACGCTCTAACGCCAAAAGTTATCATCTGTGAAATTTATATGCATTATTTAAATTAGTGAAACGAAGAAGTCTATTGAATTTCAGCAATTTCCGTTTATTATGTCTATAGTTATGGCCCTTGTTTCACTTTATTGAATTTTGTGACCTCTCTAACGTCAAAAGTTATCATTCGATCTTACTGAAAAATATATGCATTATTTAATTAGTGAAACGAAAAAGCCTATTGAATTTCAGCAATTTCCGTTTATTACGTCTAGAGTTACATCCTTTGTTTCCCTTTATCGAACCTTGTGAACGCTCCAACACCAAAAGTTATCATCCGATCTTTCTGAAATTTAAACGTTTATTTGAATTAGTGAAACGAAGACACCTATTGAATTTCAGCAATTTCCATTTATTACGTCTAGAGTTATGCCCCTTGTTTCACTTTATTGAACCTTGTGAACGCTCTCACGTCAAAAGTTATCATTCTATCTTTCTGAAATTTATATGCAGAATTGTGACGTAAATCCTAATAATGAATAACTAAATAACTAACACAGATAACTGACTTCACAGCTAGTGACACTAGAACCCACTAGAATATCATTATGTATAGTAAGAGTAACCATGTATCACTGTAACCCTTGTATCGTCTAATAAGGGGTTTATAGCGCTAAAAACTATGCATATAGTTTAATTTCAAAACATCGTTTGATATTGATAAAAATCGTTTGGAAATTACAAAAATTGTTTAATTAGTACTATGGTTTAATTTAATGGTACACCGTTTAATTTCTCCGAAAGTGGTTTAGAAATGGCTGACTCGTTGACTTATCTAATGCGTTTTTTTATTGGACGAGCAGTCCATTTCCCGAGATGCGTTTAAAAATCAAAACCTGTTAATTTATCTACTACTACGTTTTGATTAATTAAATGAGAGTAAACACTTTTACCTTGTAATTTTATACCAGTTTGTTATTTATGATTACAATCTTATACAAAGTATTTATATTTTATTGTAAAGAATGTCCTCGGGAGATGAATTTATATAAGCCTCAGCTTGTTTTCAGATCCCACAATCATATAGTGTACTTTTATAATATGTAAATATTTATTGAATAAATAGTGTCAGAACAAAAAACCATATTGCATTAAACCAAAGGTACATTTATCACTATTACAATATATGTACATGTATGGTATTAAAAAAATAATGTGTGTCGGGGAGGTCACATAACGGTGATAGGACACCAGGGTTATATTTTTGTGTCAAGTTGGGTACTAACTCAAAATCCACATTCCCGAAACCGAAACGGATTTATAATTCAAACAAAACAAATATTTAGCTATGGTAAATTAATAACAAAAAGCAAATTGTATGCATTTATATGTATGCACACTAAACACTAAAAACAATCACAAATAATGCAGGTGGGAAGTGAAAAAACAATAGCATTTGAGCAATCAAAACATTAATCCATACTGTAATATCGGAATGTGTATTCAAAAACATGGTTTCATATAGTACCCAGACAGGTGGCCACAGGTGGGAATTAATGAAACAATAGCATTTGAGCAATCAAAGCATTAATCCATACTGTAATAATGGAATGTGTATTCAAAAACATGGTTTCATATAGTAACCAGACAGGTGGCCGCAGGTGGGAATTAATGAAACAATAGCATTCGACCAATCAAATGATTATGACTTTGTACTGTACGTGTACGGCTCTCTGGCCTTCATGAACTGTGCGCCATTACTCTTAAGGAAGCTTGACACCATCCAATACAAAGCTCTGTGTATTGCGACTGGCGTAGGGCAAGGGACTGAGAGAGAGGCACTACTGCAGGAAGTCAGGGAGTTGCCCCTACCCCTAAGAAGAAAAGAACTAGCGACAAGGTACTGGGCTAAGATCTCGCAACTGGGCAAAAGATCCCCAACCTTTGTCAGTCTACAAAATACAAGATATGTGAGAGATCCTAGAAAGAAAAGCTTCGGCCAGGGTATCAGGGAAACAATCAAGGAACTGCGACTGGGGGAGCTCGTGATAAATGAACACGACCCCCCAAGTGATCGCCCCTTGGACGCTCCCTATACCGCCGGTTAATCTAGATCTACTACAGAAAACCGACAAGAAAAACAACCCCACTGCTGCACGTGCTTTCTCTCTAGAACACCTCGAAGACAACTGGCCGTCTGATGACTGGTACCATGTGTACACGGATGGCTGAAATGGGCACCAGCTCGTTTGGAATATACCTGCCAAACGGGGAACAGGGAATAAGCAGGAAACTGCCCAATAACTGTTCGGTGTACACTGCAGAGCTTGTGGCCATTCGTGACGCTATATCATGGATTTCCCATCAAAAGACTAGTACGTTCGTCATTCCAACCGGCTCTCTGAGCAGTCTGATTTCAATCCAAAATGACAACTCTGACTCAAGACCAGAAGTCATTTTGGAAATCAGGCTGCTGTACCAGAGGGTTTTAGAAAAGGGAAGCAAAGTAGAACTCGTGTGGATTCCATCACATGTCAACATTAGAGGCAGATCTACTCGCCAATGAAGGTCTCAAGGACACAGCACCACTCTGCACCATAGACTACAGCACCACGGAAATCTACAGTATGGTCAAAAGACATGTCAATTCAATCTGGGAATTAAATCTCATTGAACTTGACACATACAGATTCCGGCTGGATGACAAGATCTACACAAAGACAACACTCAATCACCCTAGAAGAGATATTTGTAGACTTATATCGAAGCTAAGGGTGAAAGAGCGGCTGCAAGACTACAAACACCAAGTCATCATCTGTGAGTGCGGAGAAGAATGTACCACCAACCATGTCCTGGTAGACTGCGAGGTATACAAGGAGGAGAGAAGGGAACTAGTGAGAACAATGGAGACCAACAACATACCATTCAACACTAAGAACCTACTCTTCCCGAGACCAGATCTGAAACTGCAAATCTTCAAACAAATCCAAGCCCTAATGGACACAGTTGGACTAAGTAGAATAGTGAAGTAAGAGGGGGTCACGGTTAGACGGGCCCGGCATCTAAACACTAAACTAAATAGGGGATTTATACCAAACTGGCAGGTATACTGGAGTAAGGGGGAGTCACGATCAGATGGACTCGGCATCTAAACACTATTCCACCAAAAACAGACACCAAACCTACAGAGTGGGATAGTGGAGTAAGGGGAGGTCACGATAAGACGGGCCTGGCACCTAAACACAAACCCCACAAAGATGACATCTACCAAACTAACAGGATAGTGGAGTAAGGGGGAGTTACGGTCTGACGAACTTGGCACCTAAACACTATTCCGCAAATAAAACTGATACCAAACCCAGAGAGTGGGATAGTAGAGTAAGAGGAGGCCACGATAAGACGGGCCTGGCACCTAAACACTAACCCCAAACGATGACATCTACCAATCCAGATGCAGACGAGATCATCTACCAAACGATATGTTTTATATTAAATAAAGGGAAGAACTTCCCACTAAACCAAATCCATGGCCTAAGGCCAAATGGAAAGATTGCAAAATCATATTCTGAAAAACAGGAATCAGCTTCGGCTCTCCTATGTCTTGTCTGCGATATCACTTATGTGGAAGCAGACGTTAAACACCAAGAACGAACGAACCAAAAAGTGAATCGCTCACAATGGCGTGTATACACAGACCCTTTCTGTAATTAATGTGTATGGGGATATAGATTCAGAGGTGATTAATGACTAATATGATAATCGTAGTTAAAAGACGATTCTCAATACCTTTTTTACTGTACATATATATAAATATCTAATAATTATTTAATCCTTGTTTTAACTAATCACAATGTAAAATATTGCACCATGTATACATAACATGTTATTGTCTGCGATATCGCCTCAGTGGAAACGGACGTTAAATAAAGCGATCTCAAACCCTTGAATATGTCCGATTCGTCGATTCGCGAGAAGATTAACGAAATTATCATGGCAGAACTTGTAATGTTTGTAGGTTCATGCAGGTGGGTCATTTGCACGTGGTCGATTTTTCGAGACGTGTTGTATTCAATTGTTAAGACTACGTGGCACCTTAAATAAACCAACATTACCAACTTCTAACAGGTTCTATTGATTTATCATTTATTTTATGACAGTTTAGACCACAATGTGTTACGATTCGCATTTTGGTATTCTAAGCTGATTCTTATACGGAATTCTAGGTGCAATGATATCAATTCGGATTTGTGTGGACGAGTTAAGACAATTATACATGTATGTGACCATAAGCTTATTCTCGGTCTTTTTCATTTTAATTTTAATATTTTATCAAGAAAAACATATACATGTAACAACTTTTGGTCAGGTATCACAGCTTTATAACCATTTAATGATTTATGTCTGTATTAATTTTAAACTAATTTGAGAAAACCATTGGTTGTTAAAGAATTGTCATGCTTTTTGTGAACTGATTTTTTTTATCATTGACTATAATGTTTTTATTACATCATATATACAAGAATTTCCATAATTGTTACCAGTATATAAAGTTTCATACATCTCACTCAGTTAATCATTTTTTTATTAACCCATAGCAATTAAATAAGTGTTTTAACATTTTATTTAAAATTGAATTACGTATGTAAATACAACCGAACTCTCACTTAACTAATTAAATGAAGCAATCGCAAACAATGCGATTATTACTGGAGATTTTTTTAAGTTTTGGTTTAAGAATTTTCATGCAATTGAGAATTATATTTACGCATGGTGTATTGATTTCATGTCATTTCGTTCCCGCGTCATTTCGGACTTACATTTCGGACTCGGATAGGTGACAAACTATATCAAATACTAGTGAAGTATATAAAATTCTCGTTAATTATATATGGGTTGTAATACACGTGAATTATTTCAAGTCCGTGAATATTATTAAATACAGTAGTGTTGTTTTTTTTAAATAATACTTTTGATTGTGTATAGCCTTAAACTTATCTGGCATGCTGAGGCTTTTGGGCCTCGCTTTTTTTTTCTTTTCCCTTTTAGTATATTGTTTTTAAACATCGCTGCCCAATCCTCGTTATGACCTCCCCAACAAATTATTATACCGGTACATATATTGGGGTAGTGATAATGCACCTTTGATGTAATACAATATGATTTTATTCAGGTATAACAAAATCGTTGTACTGCAGTCAAGTGTTTACGTAACATCAAGGCAGTATTCATTGAAGCATATTTCCTGTTGATACTGTTTGACCTGTCTGAAAATGGGCGACAGCTTGTCTTTACTGCACCTTGTGAATGCTGTCAACGCCAAAAGTTATCACCCTATCTTTGTGAAATTTATATGCATGATTTAAATTAGTGAAACGAAGAAGCCTATTGAATTTCAGCAATTTCCATTTATTACGTCTAGAGTTATGGCCCTTGTTTCACTTTATTGAACCTTGTGAACGCTCTAACGCCAAAAGTTATCTTCCGATCTTTCGGAAATTTATATGCATTATTTAAATTACTGAAACGAAGAAGCTTTTTGAATTTCAGCAATTTCTGTTTATTACATCTAGAGTTATGGCCCTTGTTTCACTTTATTGATCCTTGTGAACGCTATAACGTCAAAAGTTATCATCCGATCTTCTGAAATTTATATGCATTATTTAGATTATTAAAACGAAGAAGCCTATTTAATTTTGTCAATTTCCATTTATTATGTCTAGAGTTATGGCCCTTGTTTCACTTTATTGATCCTTGTGAATGCTCTAACGTCAAAAGTTATCATTCGATCTTTCTGAAAATTATATGCCTATTGAATTTCAGCAATTTCTGTTTACTACATCTAGAGTTATGGCCCTAGTTTCACTTTACTACACCTTGTTAATGCTGTTAACGCCAAAAGTTATCACCCAATCTTTGTGAAATTTATTTGCATGATTTAAATTAGTGAAACGAAGAAGCCTATTGAATTTCAGCAATTTCCGTTTATTACATCTAGAGTTATGGCCCTTGTTTCACTTTATTGAACCTTGTGAATGCTTCAACGCCAAAAGTTATCTTTGTGAAATGTATATGCATTATTTAGATTAGTGAAACGAAGAAGCCTATTGAATTTCAGGAATTTCTGTTTATTACATCTAGAGTTATGGCCATTGTTTCACTTTATTGATCCTTGTGAACACTCTAACACAAAAAGTTATCACCCGATCTTTGTGAAATTTATATGATTATTGTGAACGTATGAATGACAAAAGTGATCATGTGATCTGTATGAAATTTATATGCATTATTTAAATTAGTAAAATGAAAAAGCCTGTCAAATTCCAACAATTTCTGTAGATTTCTTCCAGAGTTGAGACCCTTGTTTCAGTTTGTAGAACCTTGTAAACCCTCAAACGACAAAATTTATAATCTGATCTGTATGGAACTCTCTTGTAAAGGCCCCCAATTACCTACAAAGGAATAAATATGCAACAACCCTTGTCGACCGCTCGGACGATTTAGCTGCTGTGGGCGTATGTTTTGTTGCCTGGCAACCTATCTTTGATGTATTTGTCAATGGCGGAATTACTATTTTGAATGGATAATGGATAATAATAATACGACCACGGTAAGGTGAGCATCTATGGATGTGCTTTTTTTTATATTCACCATTTTTATTCGCACTTCATATGCAAATAATCTTAAATAAAATGAACCGATAGGATAAACGGCTCGCGGGAAAATAAACGATTCATCTAATAGTTAAACATAGTAGATAAATTAACAGGTGTTGATTTTTAAACGCGTCTCGGGAAATTGGACTGCTCGTCTAATAAATAAACGCATTAGAGAAGTCAATGTGTCGGCCATTTCTAGACCCTTCTCAGAGAAATTAAACCGTGTACCTTTAAATTAAACCATAGTACTAATTAAACGATTTTTGTAATTTCCAGATGTTTTGAAATTAAACTATATGCATAGTTTTTAGCGCTATAAACCCCTTATTAGACGATACAAGGGTTACAGTGTATAACACATGGAATTATCAATATTGATACACATTAGCACTGGAATATGTAATTTTCTTAATTTTTTGGTAAACAAGTTAACTAATCTCTAGATTTTATTTCTACAATTCCTAAAGGGCTGTAAAACCCCTATAAAAAAATTATAATTAATTTTTCTCCCAACACATATGCTGTTGAGGATTTACGTAATTTCTTTGCTGTTTTTAAGTGAACGTATTGTCGCCCCTGTCCGTCCGTCTGTCTGTCCACAATTTGTTTGTGGACTTTCTACAGGTCACAATTTTTATCTGATTTTGACTAAACTTGAAATATAGGTCTGTCTTCCAAAGATCTCAGTTCCTTTCGATATTTGCGCATATAACTTCATGGCCCCTGATTGTTCAAAAAATCTCGTTTTTAGCTGGTGATCATCAGATTTTGATGAAACTTGAAATACATGTTTATAAATTGAAGATCGTGGTTCCTTTTGATATTTGCGCATGTCGAATCATAACTTCCTGAATTACGGTACTTGATTGTACGAAAAATTGTGTTTTTAGCTTGTGGTCCCTCTAGAGGTCACAATTTTTATCCGATTTGAAAAACTGTGTGAATATATCATTGTTACACCCTGATGATGGTTGAGTTTTAACTTCTTGAAAATCAGACCAAATCGGCCAGACAAAATGGCTGCCAGATGTATGCAAATAGTGTAAAAATATGGTATATCAAGGTTGTGGACCTTCTAGAGGCCACAATTTTTATCCGATTTTGATTAAACTTAAAATGTATGTTTATGTCCCAAAGATCTTGGTTCCTTTCAATATTTGCGTATATCAGACCGTAACTTCCTGGATTTCGGCTCCTTATTGTATAAAAAATCGTGCTTTTTAGTTTGTGGATTCTCTAGAGGTCACAATTTTTTATTCGATTTTAAAAACCGTTTAAATATATCCCTATTCCACCATAATGAAGGGAAAAATAGAAACGAACTGCCTGACAAAATGGCCACTCTTTGTACGCAAAGTTTATAAAAGTATGTAATATGATGGTTGTGGATCCTCTAGAGGTCACAATTTTTATCTGATTTTGATGAAACTTAAAATATATCTTTATATCCAAAGATCTCAGTCCTTTTCGATATTTGCGCATTTCAGACCATAACCTTTTTGATTATGGCACCTGATTGTAATAATCTTGTTTACATCGTGCGTGACTGTAATAGTGGTAAACAGCTTTGTTGTTGTAGAAAATTCTTATGACACGTGAACAATACGGGAGTGTTCAAATAGTGAATGACTAACAAAGGTTGGTAAGATTCCCAAATATCTATTAACTTCTATTGTTCTACTACCAGACACTCATCATTAATTATCAAGGCAACACTCAGTATAATCTGTTGATGACTATGTATACAACTGGCTTCTATATGTGTGCATTATTATGTACAGGCCGTACAATTGTATAGTTACATTGTGGAGGTCAATCGTAGTCATGTTTGAAAATTGGGTTTTGAAAAAAAAAGGCTCTTTTTTTCCAGCGTGTAAAATGACCAATAGGTCATATCAAGTTCAGGTCATTTTCCATAGACCTAGCCTAGGTTTTGACCGGCATATACGGCCAACGTCGAACCCATGGGATACACATAAGTGAAATCTGGTAGTTAATTAACTCATTTAGAGTTAAGATGTCCTATGCAGATTGAAGTTTGATGAGAATTGTCAATTTGATTCGTCAAAACTTTTCCTGCATAATGACTTTGATTCCAATTGAGTTACATTTGGTGTATAGTTTCAATACTCAATACATAAGTTTAATGATGAGCATTTTCTGCTTAGTTTAAGTAGCGATAACCAGTTTGATTAGACGAGACTTTTGAACAATGTAACCCTGCTGCTAATTGAGGTATAATGTTCAAACCTGGTGGAGGTGTTTATTAGGCGAACGCCTTGACTCAGTGGATGATTAACATTTTCCGTGAAGGCTTAGCTGCTTAATGCTTCACATTAAGATAAATGTACAATCTGTCATCTCTTTATTTTGGGATTGAGGTGGGGGACTCAGCCCCACTGTTGGCTTGTTGATTACTATTGATTAGTTTATTGTTGTGAAGATTGGCACTAACGAAGATAGATTAGCATTGAAGATTAGATGCTACAATCGCAGCAATCAATCGTTTTGATTATGGTCAGAAGACTAGTCCTTGGTCACAAAATTTAATGAAATTGATTGGTTCAGAATTCAGATTGGCTTTACCATCTGTAATCAGGAATAGCGATTTGCATGATTACTGTACCTTATAGGAATAAAGAAGAGAAAAATTGGGTTCTTTTAAAATATGGTTGTAACGCTGGCATGTTCATTGAGCAGAATCTCACGTCTATACTGTAATCTATAGATTATTATATCAGTATGGAATGAGGGGACTTGATTTATAACTTTTTGGTGTTACCATGAAAGGATGCGGATATTACTGCACATTTAAATACATTGGAATGATCGTTATAGAGTATTTTGGGTACAAATGAATATGTTATAGTAGTTTACGCAACCATGGAAGTAAGAAATAAAGAGGAATCCTATTTCTGTAAATAAACCAAGACTCAGCAGTGAAAATGTATCACTGATTTGACTGGAAATGTTGGCGAGCCATAATCCAGTCAATACAAACTTATTAACATGATTGTTGGCTGGACATTTACCTATTTTTTGCTGTATGCACTCAAGCACTATCATTCTGAAACCTACAGATCTTGATGACTTGCATTCGAATTGGTTCAATGTAAGGCACTGCCATTGACGAACAGTGTCAGCACTGATAAACCGATATGGATCTACCACAGTAACAGCAGTACATGAAGCTGACTATGTGTGATCCTGCAGATGTTTCTGGGTAATATGCTGGTTTTGTTCAGATGTTGTTATGCATTGCCGTGCATGTCTTGGTCGACCATATCTACTGGAAATGATCTGCCAGTCTCTGGATGTGTGATAGCATTCAAACCTTCGGGCTACGGCTCTGGTATTCATACCCTCAAATTCTCTAGAATTGGTGTAGGTGTTTATTAGGTCAATGCCTTGATAGAGTTCGAAGATGAGCATTTTTGGCTTAAGGTAAGCAAAGATAAGCTATTTGATTGGTTGATGCATTGGGACACAATAACTTTGGTTCTAATTAAGTGAGAGTGATGAAATTTGGTGTATAATTTTATTACAACAATGAAAGTAAAAGTAGGAATATGCAATGCAAGTTGCTGAAATAATAATATGACTATAAAAGTCGATCGATATTATAGCGATGTATGAATACAAGTATGCAATTACAAAGATCTTGATTAATTGGAGTTTCAGCTATTATTATACGAAATACGTTATGTAATTAATGAATTATGCAATTACTGTCGTGAATAGAGTATGCATAAACCAACATGTTTGTTGTTGAAAAGATGACTATCCGTTAGGCCCACCCGTGGCCGGTTCATTTCAAAATGGATTAAGAACCTTGGGACATGCCCTTGTACTCCCCTGCCATCAGCTTTTTCAAGGCACTCCACTGTGACTTTGATTCCGCACCATTAATGTCTGGCCCAATAGTGTTTTTGACTACATCTTCTCCAGCAATTTCAAGCTTCGCAGTAGTGTCTGTAGTACCATAGAAATTGATTAGGGTCTCCAAGTGCTTATTACCATAGTCTTTGATAAGTGTGGAAGAACTTGGATGCAGGATTGAGAATGCATGAACAACACCCACACTCGTATCGAATCTAGACAGTAGACAATTCTGCACCTTGGAGGACAGCTGTAGGACCTTGCTTAGCTGGGTGATAGTTTGCATGATGTCATATAGCAGGTGTACGATGCCTACAAACTGGACTGTACTCAGTGACGTACTCACAGCAGATGCCTCAATATCATCTAGAAAGATAAGCAGGGCCCATATATTACAGTGACAAAGTATTTTTTGCTTTGGATAGCTGATGAAACTAAGAATTAAGTCAGTTCAATAGCATTACTAAAAAAATATCAAATTTTTAGATTTGATTATTATAACTGCACCAGGGCCAGGCCCAAATTACTCACTTATGTCGGTACACATGTGCTCAAGCGTGGATTTCAGAGGAACCAGACTTAGCCTGACTGCCCTTGTGCACCTCTCATAGGTAACCCATCTTGTATCCGATGGTTTTATAATATTCATTTGGGGGTGTTAGAGCCAGGGGCGGATTGGGCAATCGGGCCATCGGGCCATCGCCCGAAGGGCCGGTCGGACAAAAAATGAAAAAAATAATTTTGTCCAATTCGTCTAAAAAACCCTTTTCTGCTGAACATTATATGGGAGGGGGGGTGAATTGGACCGGCCATGGAGCGATGATGATCATGTTGTATGTTGCCGGTGGCTTTAACGGGCCCCCACGCCATCACTGGAGTCTGGAATGGGCTGGTATAATAGACTTTCTGGGCCGGGTGGGATTCACCCAACACTGTCGCCCGCAAATTTACTAATTATTAAGTCATCTGCACCCTGTTTGTGGGGATACGCCAGAAACATCTGCCGATGGTTCGTAACTCAAAAAAAATTCAATTTTAAGGCCTCGGCAAAATTTGATGATAGCTGGTCTGCCGGCTGAATATGAGTGCGAGACGATTTCCTGAGGCTGGTGTTAAACATTCCTTGACATTTTTATTAACTCGTTATTTTCAGAGATGAAATTATAGAATTGGGATGTCGGGAATGGTCTCAAATTCCGGGAAATGACCTCCCATTATAATCAGATATGCCACCAAATCGCATATTTGGGGTTCATTTTTCAAGCTAACGATATATCACAATATCCCGATATTTTAGTTTTATTATAAAAGATGTGATTATATAAGTGTTAAAAACAGGTCATTCCCTCCCCCCTCTCCCCTCTCTTGAAGTTCGGCATATTCAATTGGGTGATGCATTTTTAAGAATGCATGACCACTCGGACTTAAGACCACTCGGACAAGACCACTCGGATCAAACAAAAAGACTACTTGGACCATACAAAAAGACTACTCGGACCAAACAAAAAGACCACTCAGACCAATAATAAAGTTTTGTTTTAATAAATTGTGTTAATATGACTACTAATAAATTGTTGTTTAAATAGATTAAAATTGTGTTTGTTTTAATATGACTACTCGGACCGCTAATAAATTGTTGTTTTAATAAATTGTGTTTGTTTTAATATGACTACTCGGATCGCTGATAAATAGTTGTTTTAATAAATTGTGTTTGTTTTAATATGACTACTCCGATCGCTAATACATTGTTGTTTTGTTTTAATATGAAAATTATAAGTGTTATGTACCCATAGTATTTGATCTTAATGAAGCACATCAAAGAAGATTAATTAACAAAACAACGATAACTGAGTAGTGATTAATACATTAGTATATGTGTTGATAATGTACTCACCCATGTTACAAGGTAATAAATTTAAAGTAGATGAAGCACATGAAAGAAAATAGATTCATTTTTATACGCCCACATTTTCATGTGGACGTATATTGTCGTCGCCCCTTTGTCCGTCCGTCAACCAGAAAGCTAAGAGTAAGAAAGGAAATCTACAATTTTATTTGTTGACAAGCCTACTATACAAAGAAGCCAGCCAACTGCCTCAACCGTTTAAATATGATATCCTAGGGAAAATTAAAAAGACACCAAAAGAAACAGACGCGTTCGATCCATGGAAAACTTTTTGAGATTTGGAAACTATACAATGAAGAAGCAATTAACACAAGCCAACTATTAAAGAAATGTGGTTTAATTTACAGTCACCAGCGAATAGGTCACCAGACTAGGTCAAAGAAGAAGGGCATATCAAAAACTAAAAAAAAAAAAAAAAAAATTAAATAAATTGTTGAAGGAATAAATGAATATGCTACTTACCTGTACCATATGACACGGGCATATTAAAAAAAAAAAATTATTTTATAAATTGTTGATGTAATAAATATGAATATTTGCTCTAATGTAAGTAGAAGGAGGACATTTTTAAATTATGTATAGATTATGTATAGATTCACCTATAAATTATTCGCTTTTTTGTATTGTTATTTTTTGATAAATAATATTTATTTAATTTAAAATCTGTATTTTATTTCTTAAGTGAATAATTGGATCGAGAAGCGATCCTTTGGGTTGGCCTGAGAGGCAACATAAATATTGGTCCGAGTGGTCTTCCAACATAAATTGATTCGTCCGAGTGGTCTTTTGAGTTGGTCAGAGTGGTCTTTTGGGTTGGTCCGTGTGGTCTTTTAGGTTTGTCCAAGTGATCTTTTTTTTGGTCCGAGTGGTCTTGTTCCGAGTAGTCTATGGTCTGAGGTCCGGGTACCATTTTTAAATGAACGTACAAGTTGCTGGTGTTGCCGCCTTTTGCAGCTACACGATGCTTGCAAAATCTACATAAAACTTTTGTTTGCCCTTATTACTACTGTTCGATCAGCTTGAGCTTCGCAATGTTCCGCCATCTTTCAAAATGTTGAATAACATGTGGGTATGAGTAGACTCAAAGAACCAGAGGTAATTTCTCCTATTCGGTACACTACAACGGCGCATAACTCTGGAGGTTGTCTAAATCTTGAATATCTAGCCGCAATTTAGTTTTATTTACAAATAACATTTTATTTTTATTTAAATCGGCTTCAGTTTAAAAATTGGCAAAAAAAAACACCCAAACACACACACAAAATGATAGTTAACTAACAAACTGCCAATGATAAATCGACCGAAGATGGCGAAGAAAAGATTATCAAGATATTAGGCCATGACTTACTTGGTTGGTTATTCTAGTGTTGCACAGCATTAGCGACGGGTTTGACATTATAATGACAAATTCCAACGGCAAGAGGGGAATGCCTCTATAAATTAAATAATAACTTTTCAATTATGAATTTAATGATCAAGTTTAATAATCGAGAAATCTACTAAACTAGTCATGTATTTAGTAGGCCTTGTCAATGAACAAGTGACAAGTCATATCCGAGTCATCGATCGTGACGTAATGTCGTAAATTGTTCGATGTCAATCCCATCCCATCCCAAATGCAGAACATAATATCGTGATTATATCGTGTAAAATACCGGTATATTGATAGAAAAACACACAATACGATATATCATTATACGGCGATTTTTTAGGTGGTTTATAAAATATCGGAATTCAAATTTTAATATCGCCATTTATCGAATTACTGAAAATATCGTCCAGCCCTGGGTGATTGTAGACCTTCGTCTTTTTTCTTGGCAAAGTAATGGAAAATCTTTCACATACTCATTAGAGTGCGAAGCACTTGCTCTATGGCCTTGTAAGATTTGCTTGCTGAGACCAGTGCTAGCTAGCTGCAGAACATGGCAGTGACAGTGAATATACATGGCTCTGGGACAGCACAGCGCCTTCATCCTAGCTTGAACACCTGTCTTTTATCCAGACATCACCAACGCACCATCGTAACCTTGTGCTCGAATCTTCTTCTTATCTATACCTGAAAACAGAACAATACATGTAGTACTTTTATCGCCCACATTGAAATGTGGTCGTATATTGTCGTCGCCCCCGTACGTCCGTCGGTCCAGCGTCCACAATTGCTTGTGGACGCTCTAGAGGCTAAATTTAATATCTGATTGACTTTAAATTTATGCACAGTGTTTAAGGTCTTGAGACGAAGAAGCCTATTGATTTTCAGCGATTGCCAATAATTACTGCTAGAGTTATGGCCCTTGATCACTTCAAAAAATCTTGTTCACGCTCTAGAGGCCAAAATTAATATTTGATTGACTATAAATTTATACACAGTGTTTAAGGTCATGAGATGAAGAATCCTATTGATTTTCAGCGATTTCCGATAATTACTGCCAGAGTTATGGCCCTTGATCACTTTGAAAAATCTTGTGGACACTCTAGAGGCCAAATGTAATATCCAATTGACCTGAAATTTATACACAGTGTTTAAGGTGATGAGACGAGGAATCCTATTGATTTTCAACGATTTCCGATAATTACTACCAAAGTTATGGCCCTTGATCATTTTGTGACACTCTAAAGGCTAAAGTTATCATCCGATTGACTTCAGATTAATACACAGAGTTTAAGATCTTGAGACAAACAAGTATATTGATTTTCAATGAATTTTTATGACTTGAACAGCTCAATCCATGATATTAAAAGTTTTGTATACAAAACGTTAGCATGGGGCAGAACTTTATAAAAAACAAACAAATTCTAATGGTTTTCTGATAATTTCTTCATGAGTTGTTGCTCTTAATCAGATTTTAGTGTATTATAAATGTTTCATTACCGAAAAAAGTAAATATATATGCGACAATTCTTGTTGACTGCCCGGACGATTTAGCTGCTGTGGGTGTATGTTTCGTTTCCTGGCAACCTATCTTTACAGTATTTGTTTGGAATTAAACAAACTCTGCGTAGAATTTATTTGAAAGACATACATAAATATAATACCTTTTTTGTCCAAGAACTCTATAGACCTACTGGAAATACTGGCTGCATCTGTCTGCTTCATATTAAACATACATTATGGAAGAGCTAAATCTGCCAATTGCAGGTCTTTTTTTAGGTCTGAAATGTTACCTAAATTATTAATTAGACATTATTTAACTTATCCAGACCATAATGAACTCTCGATGGCATCGCTAGCCTGTGATATTTACTGGATTAGAACTTGGTCTGCTGCTTCTGATTAAATCAAAAAACGGATAATCGAAACTATGTTTTTTTTTATCGTACTGACTTTAGTAATGAGATCGAGGCTAGGCCCAAAATTCAATCGCTCAATACTCGGTTCAGGGTGGATCAATTTGACTGAAATTTCAGCAAATTCCCTTTACATTATCTAGTTTTTATACGCCCACATTTTCATGCGGACGTATATTGCGTCGCCCCTGTCCGCCCGTCCACAATTTGTTTGTGGACTCTCTACAGGTCACAATCCTTGTCCGATTTTGACGAAACTTGAAATATAGGTTTATCCCCAAAAGATCTCAGCCGCTTTCGATATTGGCATCTATCGGATCGAAACTTCATGGATTATGGCCCCTGTTTGTACGAAAAATCACGTTTTTAGCTTGTGGACCCAATAAAGGTCACAATTTTTATCCGATTTTGTTGAAACTTGAAATGTAAGTTTATAACTCAAAGATCTCAGTCCCTGTCGATATTCGCGCATATCAGACCGTAACTTCCTGAATTATGGCCCTTGATTGTATGAAAAATCGCGTTTTTTAGCTTGTGGACCCTATAGAGGTCATAATTTTTATCCGATTTAAAAAAACGTATTATTATATCATCATTACACCCTACGGAAGGTTGAGTTTGAATTTCGTGAAAATCGGACCAAAATTGCCAGACAAAATGGCCGCCGTTTGTATGCGAATAGTGTAAAAATATGGTAAATGAAGGTTGTGGACCCTGTATAGGTCACAATTTTAATTCGATTTTGATGAAACTTGAAATGCATGTTTATAACCTAAAGATCATGGTTCCTTTCGATATTTGCGCATATCGGATAGTAACTTCCTGAATTATGGCCCCTGATTGTACCCAAAATCGCCTTTTTATACACCCACATGGAAATGTGGTCGTATATCGCCCCCGTCCGTCCATCATCCACAATTTCTTGTGAACACTCTACAGACATACATTTATCAAGGATTGTTTTGAAATTGATATATGTTGTTTGCATTAGTGAGATGAAGAATCCTATTTAATTTCAATAACTTCCGTTAATTTCTTCTGGAGTTATGGCCTTGTTTCACTTTGTTGCACCTTAAATTACTAAAACAAAGAAGCCTATTGAATTTCAGCAATTTCCGTTAATTACATCTCGAGTTATGGCCCTTGTTTCACTTTGTTGAATCTTGTGAACGCTCTAATGACAAAAGTTATCAGCCGATCTGTATGAAATTGATATGCATCATTTAAATTAGTGAAATGATGAAGCCTATTGAATTTCAGCAATTTCCGTTAATTTCTTCTGGAGTTATGGCCCTTGTTTCACTTTTTTGCACCTTGTGAACGCTCTAACCACAAAAGTTATCAACCAATCTGTATGAAATTTATATGCATCATTAAAATTAGTAAAACAAAGAAGCCTATTGATTTTCAGCAATTACCGTTAATTACATCTAGAGTTATGGCGCATGTTTCACTTTGTTGAATCTTCTGAACGCTCTAATGACAACAGTTATCATACGATCTGTTTGAAATTGATGTGCATCATTTAAATTAGTGAAACGAAGAATCCTATTGAATTTCAGCAATTTCCTTTAATTACGCCGTGAGTTATGGCCCTTGTTTCACTTTGTTGTACCTTGTTTATGCTCTAACGACAAAAGTTATTATCCGATCTGTATGAAATTTATATGCATCATTTAGATTAGTAAAACAAAGAAGCTTATTGAATTTCAGCAATTTCCGTTATTACATCTAGAGTTATGGCCCTTGTTTCACTTTGTTGAATCTTTTGAACGCTCTAATGACAACAGTTATCATCCGATCGGTATGAAATTTATATGCATCATTTAAATTAGTGCAACGAAGATGCCTATTGAATTTCAACAATTTCCGTTAATTACACCGTGAGTAATGGCCCTTTTTTCACTTTGTTGTACCTTGTGAATGCTTTAACGACAAAAGTTATTATTCGATCTGTATGAAATTTATACAGTGCTAGGACTATCTAGGAAAAAGTGCTAAATTTTGGATGTTTGGGTTTGGTCCGGTTCACTGATTTTAATTGCTTGGTATGATGATCTAAACAACATGTCCGTCTTGAGTAGCATTGCCCTAATATAAATTACATAAGCGTTGACAACAATGAACCGGCCAGTGGGAGTATCAAATGACAACATTTTAATTTCTAAAATAAAAATCTCATTTTTATACGCCCACATTTTCACGTGGACGTATTATGCCGTCGCCTCTGTCCGTCCGTCCACAATTTGTTTGTGGACACTACAGGTCACAATTCTTATCCGATTTTGATGAAACTTGAAATATAGGTTTATCTCTAAAAGATCTCGACTGCTTACGATATTGACATGTATCGGATCGAAACTGCATGGATTATGGCCCTGTTTTAGCTTGTGGACCCTATAGAGGTCACAATTTTTATCCGATTTTGTTGAAACTTAAAATGTAGGTTTATAACATAAAGATCTCGGTTCCTTTCGATATTCGCGCATATCGGACCGAACTTCCTGAATTATGGCCCCTGATTGTACGAAAAATCGCGTTTTTAGCTTGTGGACCCTATAGAGGTCGTAATTTTAATCCGATTTAAAAAAACGTTTTATATCACCGTTACACCCTAAGGACGACTGCGTTCGAATTTTGTGAAAATCGGATCAAAATTGACAGACAAAATGGCCGCCGTTCGTTCTCAAATAGCGTAAAAATATGGTATATCAAGGTTGTGGACCCTATAGAGGTCACAATTTTTATCCGATTTTGTTGAAACTTGAAATGTATGTTTATAACCATATCGAACTGTAATTTCCTGAATTATGACCCTTGATTGTAGGAAAAATCACTTTCTTTTTAGCTTGTTCTCTATCCATCTCTCGAAAATGTGGGCGTATCCTGCCTGCCAGCCGCTGGTATATAAAGTCATTGATATCATTTCTGGGAAATCATTTGTTTAGTCTTCCAAAAACAAGGTTTTATCATGCTGAGCTATTTTTGTAAGCCCACATTTTCAAGAGGACGTGCGTTGAGTCAGCCCTGTCAGTCCACAATTTATTTGTGGACACACGGTTCCTTTCGATATTGGCATTTTATTCAATATTAAAAGCTGTTCTAACATATTACCATTCCACCCTTATGATGGTTGAGTTCGAATTTCATGAAAATCGGATTGAAACTGTAAAAGTATGTAATACCAAGGTTGTGGACACTGTAGAGGTCACAATTTTTATTATCCGATTTTGATCAAACTTAAAATATATGTCTAGATTCCACGGATTTTGGTTTCTTTCCATATTCGCACATATCGGTCCATAACCTCCTAGATTATGTACCCTGGTTGTACCAAAAATTACAGTTTATACCCGATTTTAAAAACCGTTTAAATATATACTATTCAAAAAAAGTAGGGGATATTTGATTTTGGGGGCATAATACTAAAATATGCAAATGACTACGAAAAAAGTCACTATAGAACCTAACAGAAGAAACATTTCCAGTTACATGTGACGCCCAAACGCACCAATAGCTACCGCATGGAATGCAGGTGATGCTTGGGATCATCATGGGGGTCCAACCCAAGATTTGCACGACTCTGACTTTGAATGTTACAGTCATTGTGGCATTGAATTCCAGGGTGGAAACATCAGTTTAATTGTTTTAGTGACCAGAAAACAAATTTTGATATGCGTCGGCTTACCCAAAATGAAAGGTTACGTGCCCTTGGCATGCTACAGATCGGCACAACACAGGCGGTTGTGGCGCGGACGATGAATGTTTCTCAGTCTGTCATAAGCAGGCTATGGTCCAGATACCGTGATACACAATCTGTACAGGACAGATCACGCTCAGGTCGACCAAGGGCGACAACTCAAGCCCAGGATCGATTTATCCGTACCTTGGCCTTGAGAAATCGTGTCATCACAGCAAATCAGATCAGCGCTCGTCTTCAAACAGACACTGGTGTGAGAGTGAGTGGCCAGACGATTCGGAATCGACTGCATAGGGGTCACCTTCGCGCCCGACGTCCTCGCGTGATCCCTTGTTTGAGAGATCATCACATTCAGGCAAGACGTCGTTGGTGTAGGGATCGTCAACACTGGGATAATCGACGCTGGAGCAATGTGATGTTTTCAGATGAGTCAAGGTTCACTGTTGATTTTTTGGACAGAAGTAGGAGGGTGTGGCGTCGTCGAAACGAGCGCTTCCAAGACATTAACGTCATCAGACATGATCGATTTGGGGGTGGTTCTGTTATGGTGTGGGGAGGCATCACTGTTGCTGGAAGAACGGCTTTACATGTTGTTGCAGGGCGTGTTACAGGCCAGTACTACCGGGACAACATCTTGGCAGTCCATGTAGTGCTGTTCGCACGACGTCATGGCCGCCGTTTCATCTTCCAGGATGACAACGCAAGATGTCACAGGGCCAGGATCGTTACAGGTTACCTCCAACAACAGAACATCACCACATTACCTTGGCCAGCACTGAGTCCCGACCTCTCCCCCATCGAGCATGTCTGGGACATGCTTGGACAGAGGTTACGTCAACGTCAACAACGTCCTGCCAATGTCCAAGAACTTGCTGCTGCGTTGCAACAGGAATGGGACAATCTGGACCAAAATGACCTTAGACGTCTCATTAGGAGTGTGCCACGTCGGATCAATGCTTGTTTGGCAAACAGAGAAGGATTTACCCGTTACTGACTTGGTTGTGATGCTGTGGTAACTTTGCTGTTTGACCCCGGGTATCATTTTACCCTTATAATGGTCAGTCTGTGCCTTACTTAGTCTAACGATCATTTGGAATAAATCGATGAATGTGAACTTCATTTCATTTTGTCATTTGTTTCTTCGTCAGTTTCATTAGGTGACTTTAATAACACTTAAAAATCAAATATCCCCTACTTTTTTTGAATAGTATATTACCGTTACACCCTAGGTTCGAATTTCGTGATAATCGGATCGAAGGCTGTGGTCCCTCTAACGATTTGTATCCGATTTTGAAAAAAAACTTAATATATATGTTTATGTATCAAAGATCTCGGTTTGATGTCCGCGCATATCGGGCCCAACTTCTTGCCTTTTTTATCTTGTCGGATTATATGTTCATATCCCAAAGTTTTGATTTCCTGTCGATACTTCAGACTGTGTCTGCCTGGATGATGACCTCATTTTTTAGCTTGATCTCTGTCTATCTCTTGTGAAATTTGGGCGTCTCTTGCATGGCAACTGCTTTTTTCATATATATTTCATATTGAAATTCAGAATGTATATCAAAGTAGCTAAGTCTTTAACTCAATATCATCCGCAGTCTTCCGGCATTGAAAACACGAATTATTTGTCAATTTAAATGAACGTTGATGTTGTGATTTTACCGGGAAAAGATAGGCCTATGCTTATGATATCCAAATTGTATAGAAGCATATAACTACTGTTCATAATCTCTACTTTTCGTCTCTTCAAAACACGAAAGTCAAAAAGTAGAAGTTATAACAAAATCTGAGGCGACAGCACGCTATATGGCCAAAATGAACTCGAAAATAAGAAATTAAGAACTAATACACTGCAATGATAGCGCCCCTCGTTTTTTCCTAACTTTTATTTTCGACTTGCGTTTTGGCTTGTGTACCGTCTTGTCGACTTTCGTATTAGTCATATTTTTGTATTTATTGATGTCAGTAAGAAGGTGTCAACACGCATACCAAGCCATAATGCAACTCGAAAAGTAGAATTTAGGAAATAAACAACGCGCTATTAGCGATCTATCATTTTTGCTTGCTGTCGTTCTGTCTACTATCGCCTCGGAAGTTATTGTAGTCTCAATTTACCAGGTCACATTTGGATACATGCTATTCGCGTTAACAAAATAGTCTGTATGATAAAGTCTAGTATTGATGGCGATATTAGCGACCTATGACTTTGGCTTGCTGTCGTACTGTTGCCTTTTCGCCTCGGAAGTTGATGTAGTCTCTACTTCCAAAGTCACTTTCGACTTTCGTGTTTTGAAGGGGCGAAAAGTAGAAATTATGAATGGTAGTTATAGGCTTCCATAAAATTGTAAGACAAAATAAAAATTTTACCATTGGTTCACGAATGCCTTTCAGCGCCATTTGTAACAAGGGACTTGAAGGACGAGGCTAGACATATTCCACAAGTCATTCAAACGGTTACGTCATATTCCTATCTGGAGAGCATGCGCAATAAATACTAAATCAGTTTATGTACATTCATATTACATTATCAATTTGTGTTGCGAACCATTAAATAGCTCCTTTAAATAACAAATACATGTATATTGTGTTGGGGTGACCTTTTCCATGTATGTAAATAATCAGTGCACCAACATAGATAATTTTGGATCAAATAGGCCATTCATATTTTGATATTGAACCCTTTCTATGGAAATAAATATATAATTGGCAAAAGTTATACAATCGTAATGTGCTCAACAACCCTGGGTTTACTTATGAATATTAACCTCCACGGGAAAAAGTTCCAAAATCATTTAATTGGTTAACATCAAATTGGTCAATTTCAAAGTATAGGAGTAAAATAATGTAAGATATTTTATACCTTGGCTTAGACAAGCTGCTGTAGAAATTACATCCAATTAATAAACTTATTATTACATTATGTAATATTTGAATCAAATTTTTTTTATTATATTAAATTTGTTTATTTCTATGTTTAATTTGATAAGTTTTTCTTATTCTCTTATTCAAATCTCATAGAATCTGATTCCAAACCCATCTAGCTTTAGTTTTACATTCTAAATATAGAGCAGTGTAATATGACACTTATAACAATACACCATCTGAATAGATAATAATTGGGCGACAATTTATTGTCTTTGAGAGGTTGATGACCGGATTCTCTTCAACAAATCTTTGAGGTCACATTCCCAAACTTGAAGAAATCTGGCTGATTTCTAGTTGGTCTTAAGACTGTATAGGTATCGTTTAAATTAGTAAATCGAACAAGCCTATTGAGTTTCAGCAAATTTCCGTTAATTACATCTAGAGTTATGGCCCGTGTTTCACATTGTTGAATCTTGTGAACGCTTGAACGACAAAAGTTCTCACCCAATCTGTATGAAATTCATATGCATCATTTAAATTAGTGAAATGAAGAAGCCTATTGAATGTCAGCAATTTCAGTCAATTACTTCTAGAGTTATGGCCCTTATTTTACTTTGTTGAACCTTGTGAACGTTCGAACGACAAAAGTTATCATCCGATCTGTATGAAATTGATATGTATTATTTGAATTAGTAAAACGAAAAAGTCTGTCAAATTTCAACAATTTCTGTAGATTACTTCCAGAGTTACAGCCCTTGTTTTAGTTTTTAGAACCTTGCATGTGAACCCTCAAACGACGAAAATTATAATGTCATCTGTATGAAATTGTCTATTAAATGCCCCCTAATTACCTACAAAAGAACAAATATACGACAACTCTTGTCAACCGCTCGGACGATTTAGCTGCTGTGGGCGTATGTTTAGTTGCCTGGCAACCTATCTTTTAGCTTGTGGTCCCTCTGAAGGTCACAGTTATTATCTGATTTTAAAAATTGTTTGAATATATCACCGTAACACCATTATAAAGGTTGAGTTCAAATTTCCTGAAAATCAAACCAAAACTGCCGGACAAAATGGCCGCCGCTTGTACGCGAAAGGTGTAAAAATATGGTATATCAAGGTTGTGGACCCTGTAGAGGTCACAATTTTAATCTGATTTTGATGAAACTTGAAATGCATGTTTATAACCCAAAGATCTTGGTTCCTTTCGATATCTGGGCATATCGAATTGTAACTTCATAAATTATGGCCCTTGTTTGTAGGAAAAATCACTTTCTTTTTAGCTTGTTCTCTATCCATCTCTCAAAAATGTGGGCTTATCCTGCCTGGCAGCCGCTGGTTAACTTTTATAGTGAGAACTACCAGCTCTTTTTCTAATCTCCCATAATGTATCTTTAAGTAAACCAAGGAAGTGCTCCTCTGGGTGACCGTCAAGAGTTATCCAACGTGCACATACACTTAGCTCATCAACAGTGCTAATGTCCTGGCTCTCATCTAGGAAGAGGTTAAAGACTGAAGATGCTTTCAGCGAAAGAAGCATACCATCTTCAATCCATATGCCCACGGCAATTACATACTCCTCAATCGCCTGAAAACAATAAAAACATATACTTTATGATATACAGGTCATAATTTTTATTTGATTTCAACGAAACTTGAAATATAGCTTCATAACCCAAAGATCTCGGTTCTTTTCAATATTCGCGCATATCGGACCGTACCTTCCTGAATGATGGCCCCAGATTGTACGAAAAATCGTGTTTTTAGCTTGTGCACCCTATAGAGGTCATAATTTTTATCTGATTTAAAAAAACGTTTTAATATATCACCGTTACACCCTTTAGATGGCCGAGTTTGAATTTCGTGAAAATCGGCCCAAAACTATCAGACAAAATGGCCGCCCCTCGTTCTCAAATAGCGTAAGAATATGGTGATAGGTTGTGGACCCTATGTAGGTCACAATTTTTGTCCGATTTTGATGAAACTTGAAATGTAAGTTCATAACTGAAAGATCTCGGTTCATTTTGATATTCGCGCATATCGGATAGTAACTTCCTGAATTATGGCCTCTGATTGTACGAAAAATCGTGTTTTTTAGCTTGTGGACTCTATAGTGGTCATAATTTTTATCCGATTTAAAAAAAAACTTTTAAATATATCACTGTTACACCCTAAGGATGGTTTAGTTCGAATTTCGTAAAAATTGGACCAAAACTGACAGACAAAATGGCCGCCCCTCATACTCAAATAGCTTAAAAATATGGTATATCAATGTTGTGGACCCTCTAGAGGTCACAATTTTCTTTTGATTTTGATGAAACTTGAAATATAAGTTTATATCCCAAAGATCTTGGTTCCTTTCGATATTCGCGCTTATTGGATAGTAACTTCCTGAATTATGGTCCCTGATTGTACGAAAAATCACATTTTTAGCTTGAGGTTCCTCTAGATGTTACAATTATTATCCGATTTAAAAAAAGGTTAAAATATATCATTGTTACACTGTAATTTTGGTTGACTTCAAATTTCGTGAAAATCGGACCAACTTGCCGGACTAAATGGCCACCCTTCGTACACAATTAGTGTAAAAATATGGTATATCAATGTTTTTGACCCTCTGGAGGTTACAATTTTCTTCTGATTTTGATGAAACTTGAAATGTAAGTTTATAACACAAAGATCTTGGTTTTTTCCAATATCTGCGCATATCGGATAGTAACTTCCTGAATTATGGCCCTTGATTGAACACAAAATCATGTTTTTAGCTTGTGGTCCCTGTAGAGGTCACAATTTTTATACGCCCACATTTTCATGTGGACGTATTATGCCGTCGCCCCTCTCCGTCTGGACGCAATTTGTTTGTGGACACTCTACAGGTCACAGTTCTTATCCGATTTTGACGAAACTTGAAATATAGGTTTATCTCCAAAAGATCTCGGCTGCTTTCGATATTGGCATGTATTGGATCGAAAGTTCATGGATTATGGCCCCTGTTTGTACGAAAAATCACGTTTTTAGCTTGTGGACCATATAGAGGTCACAATTTTTATCCAATTTTTATCCGATTCTGTTGAAACTTGAAATGTAGGTTTATAACCTACTGATCTCAGTTCCTGTCGATATTCGCGCATATCGGACTGTAACTTCCTGAATTATGGCCCCTGATTGTACGAAAAATCGCGTTTTTAGCTTGTGGACCCTATAGAGGTCATAATTTTTATCCGATTTAAAAAAAAATTTATCCAATTTTCTTGAAACTTGAAATGTAAGTTTATAACCTAAAGATATTTGCGCATATCGAATTGTAATTTTCTGAATTATGGCCCTTGATTGTAGGAAAAATCACTTTCTTTTTAGCTTGTTCTCTATCCATCTCTCGAAAATGTGGGCGTATCCTGTCTGGCAGCCGCTGGTTGTCTGATTTAAAAAAAAATGGATCCATTTGATAATCGCGGATACCCCAACTTAACTTCCTGGATTATGGCCCCTGATTGTTGAAAAATGGCATTTTTAGCTTGCGGATACTCTAGAGGTCACAATTTTTTTTCCGATTTTAAAAACCATTTAAATATTTCACCATTCCACCATAATGAAGGTTGAATTCGAATTTCGGGAAAATCAAATGAAACTTCCCAACAAAATGGCCGCTATTGTGTAAAAGTATGCACTACGAAGGTTGTGGACCCTCTAGAGGTCACAATTTTTATCCGATTTTGATGAAACTTAAAACATATCTTTGTATCCCAAAGATCTTAGTCCCTTTTGATATTTGCACATTTCAGACCATAACTTTCTGGATTATTGCCCCTGATTGTACAAATAATCACGTTTGTTTTTAGCTTGTTCTCTATCTATGTCTTGCAAAATGTGGGCGTATCCTGCCTGGCAGCCGCTGGTTATTAGTGAAATTAGGCCGGGTAAAGCCGTCAGACACAGTCTCGTCAGTCAACACAGTGACAGCTTCAGAATCAGAACCACGGGTAGGCCTATTGGTTGAGCGTGATACTGTAGCTGGTGCGCCCTCAGCATGCTCATCAGCTCGCACGGGCCTTTTAATTAAAAATGTATCCATGACCGGTATTGTTTCAAATAGGGCAAAGTGTCAACAATGTCTAATAGTAAGTTCTGGAGGACCGCACTACACGCAAAACAAAAATCTACAACCGCGGTACCCAATCTGATTAAAATACGGATCTATATTTTGTTTCGTTTTTTTTTATACTTTCGATGGCCTACACTACATGAAGATCTGACTAATTTCGTGCACCTCATTGCTCACGCCAACAAACCGTTTCATTGGCTAAACCCTCACATCATCAAGAACACGTCAATGATGACAACTCTTCCAGATCCTAGTGTAGTAAAGACAAGTAAAACGAAATTTTGAACTATAAAAAACGATACGAAATAGGATCTGTGTTTTAAATAGATTGTGCATTACTTTAACGTCATTGCACGGGAAATTGTAAGTGGAGCTGTCTGGTCATAGCCTGATTGTGGGCGGAGTCGACGGAAAGGTCAGTTGCACAGTATGACAATTTCATTTTGAAAGTCCATTCTATCTGTGTATCAAACTTAGGAATAAAGCAACAGAAGACAGGTATACAACACTAACTTCCATTTAATTCAAACCATACTAAAAATATACGTTGTTAAATGGGCCGTTGACGGACATTTTATCGGTTTGTCATATGTTAGTATTTGTAGGAGCCCGTTCGTAATTAAGCCGTATATCCAAACCTGTTTTTGTATGTATTTTTTGTTAGTTTTTTTTATGCACGTTTTGACGAGCATTTTGAAAACTACAAATACAACATTTATATTTAACAGAAAGGTCCAAATTGTTTGACGATCTTTTTGAAAACTACAAATACAACATTTATATTTAACAGAAAGGTCCAAATTGTTTGACAAGCAAATAGAACCAATCACACTGTTCTTTGATGTAATTTTGTGACCCTTCTTGATGATCAAAAATTATGTGTTTTGCGTTATTATTTTCAAATGAAAAACACCTGATTAAAAACTGGGACATTTAGGCATGTGAGAGACATCGAGACAGGACGGCAAAACTGCTATCAGTATCAAGTACTCGGCTAGGCCTATATAAAATAACCAACTAAGCATGCGCAGTCTGTCACATCAATATCTAAACAATCCTGCTTGGATAAGTGAACTTTATTGGAGAATGACATGGGAATCATATATTAAACAGCTTCTTGTAGTGGTCTGTCAGCGTTCTTGAAGAAAAAAAAAATTCTGGGGTTGAATGCGCCTACACCTCCCGGTAATCACTGTGCCCGAATGCATCTCATAATTTGTAACAACAGCAAACCACCAATCCTCCCCCACCCCCCGCTGATTTTTACTGGCGGAAACCCTGATCTGTCTTCTGTTATATAAAATTGGTAAAAAATAACTGTGTCTTGTAGTCAGGTATATACGGTATATTGGTAATAAAATTGAATTGGAGATTTTGTGCAAGAAAGTTTTAAACCAGTGTTAATAATATCTATGAATTAATTCATTTTATTTATCTGTTTTGCAGCTTGAACCTATTGTACCATTGCCATCACCAAATCAACTTAAAAAGAAAATACTGATAAAGAATAAACGGCTCAAACCAGAAGTTGAAAAAAGTTAGTTTCTTTTTTCAGGCAAAAAATCATGGGCTTTGTAGCTTTATCACTGTTTCGAAGAAAGCAGGACACTCTTAGACTGGGTTCGTCCTTCTGTCGGTCTGTCATACAATAATAACTCTGTTTCTAAATTTAGGTATATGCTCAAATTTTTTGTAGGTGTTCATTAGGTGAATGCCTGCCAGTGCGAGGATGAACATTTTCTATGCAGGCTAAGCAAAGATAAGCTATTTGATTCTGATTATGTGAGAGTGATGATACTTTGTGTATAGTTACATTACATCAATACCTTAATGAAGTTTGACAATGAGCATTTTCTGCTCAGGATCAGCAAATTTATATAAAGAATTTCATTGGTCGAGACTTTAGAATAACTCAGATTTTAATTGAGTGAGAGTGATGAAACTTGCTGTATAGTTCATTACATCACAACCTTGACTAAGGTCAATGATGAGCTATTTTTCCACGCTATCGAAGAAAGCAGGGGGCTATTAAAATGTAAGACTTTTGCTAGAATTTTTGCTCTTATAATTAATGGTGGCATTATATTTCATTAATTAATGTCTTCGGCCAATTGTACTAAATATGCACTAAAAATATAAATGACAGGTTGACACATAAAAAGAGTTATAAAACCAAAGCATAGCTGGTTCTATGTGTCAACAAAATATTACCAGATGACACGTGGTTGGAAATTTACCAATTGCATCATTTGGCTAAAGTAACAAATGATATCAGTAGTTGCGCAGGTTCAGGGTCATAAATAGCCTAGTCTGTGCATGATGTCCATAGGTCCTTTAAAAGAAATCATGGCAAACTTTTAAGGCAGATTTTCATTAGATTCCGTAGAGATTATCATCTGAGTTCCTAGCACTGTAACCCAGGTATCGTTTAATCTTGTTTTTCTAGCACTAATTTCTTTCACATTCGTTTAATATCAAATCTTTGGTTAAAAATTTGTAAAAACTGTTTAAAATCACCCAAAATCATCTAATTTGTACATGTGTCCAGTTTAAAGCTGACTGATTAATTTTGATAATGAGTGTCCAATTTACAAGTATTTAATTTCCTGATCACTGTTCAAAAATTAATCATTATACATCATTAATCAATTGGGTTGTTTATTTTTTAACAATGATTGAGAAGTTAAACACTTGTAAATTAGACACTCATTATCAAAATTGAATGGTCAGCTTTAAACTGGACAGAAGTACAAATTAAACGATTTATGGTGATTTTAAACAGTTTTTACAAATTTTTACAAAGATTTGATAATAAACGAATGTGAAAGAAATTAGTGCTAGTACAAATTAAACGATTTATGGTGATTTTAAACAGTTTTTACAAATTCTTAAACAAAGATTTGATATTCAACGAATGTGAAAGAAATTAGTGCTAGATACACAAGATTAAATGATACCTGGGTTACAGTGAGACTTGCATTGTTATTCCTGGTAAGACAAACATCTTAACTAACTGAGAAAACAGTAAGAAGTAAATAAACAACGTGATGGGGAAGCAAAGACAACAAGTGAAAATAATAGACAATCACAAGACTACTAAGATATGTAGTAAGAAAAGATGCATGGGTCGTACGTAGGATGTGGCTACCGGATTTGGTTCCCTGCTCTCCACGTCTGACAAAAGACCCATGGTACTACATCCATCACACTTTTTGGGACTCCATAACTCAGCTTCTATTAATTCAGGTAAAATGTGAAACTTGATGTAGGTGTTTATTAGGTGAATGTGAATGTCTTGACTGAGTTTGATGATGACCATTTTCTGTTTAGGCTAAGTAGAGGTAAACAATTTGATTTATTGATGCTTTGGAACATAACTGTAATTCTTATTGAGTGAGAAACTTGTTGCATAATTTTTTTACATGAGAGTACCTTGACTATGTTCAATAATGAACATTTTCTGCTCAAGTTGAGCAGAATGGTAAGCAGTTTGATTGCTCTATGCTTTACTGCATCTCGTCAAAACTTAAATACACCTAAATGGGGGGAAATATGAGTATAGTCATAGACACATAGAGACAACTTGTCCTCAACCCTTCTCTAATTTACATGCCTGTATTATTATTATGCCAAATGTAAGGATTGATTACATTATGGCCCCTGATTGTATGAAAATTCACGCTTTTAGCTTGTGGTCCCTCTAGAGAAAACAATTTTTATACGCCCACCCTTTTATGTGAAACTTCCAATCAGTAGAAACAGGAAACACAAACCAAATACAGACGGTTTGATGGGATCAATTTTGACTGAGTCAAAATGATGCATTTGATATTCAGATAAGCTGATATAAAATAATTAATAGAATACAATATCAAAAAAAACATCGTTTTATGCAACGTTTCATCAGTAAAAATACTAACTTCTTCAGGGATGAAGAACTAAATTCAAAATGACTGGAAGTCAGTTATGACATCATAGGAAGTTATGACATCGTGGGAGTGATGACGTCATAGACTTAGATACATAACGTGAAAGGTTAGCTTAACTAAAACTTAGGTAAAATTTTACAAGTTAGGAAAACTTATGCATGATTATGAATGATTTTGAAACCCCCTGGATTTAACTCATTTAAACCAATTGGCCAAACTGAATCAAGTCTATGAATCCACAGACTTTCTGCTGTGTTCAATTTTTTTGGATCTTTATCAGAAATTTTTTGTACTATGGTACACACGAAATCATGACCTGGTATATTAAAATGGGAGGTTACATGGGGGGAATGGCCAGGATTTTTAAGCTTTATATTACTTCTGTGCTTATTAAGTCGAGTGCTGAAAGGAGTAATGGTTTGGCCTACATATTGCATACTACAGGTTTTACATG
The DNA here is from genome assembly GCF_932274485.2 of Patella vulgata. Classification (NCBI taxonomy): domain Eukaryota; kingdom Metazoa; phylum Mollusca; class Gastropoda; family Patellidae; genus Patella; species Patella vulgata. The sequence goes on from NC_065883.2 coordinate 36,900,858, forward strand.
TTAAACAATATACAACATAAGAACTGGCACAGTTGACAGAGTCTCTAATCTTGAATGATTTCATGTCTTTACTGGTTACTTCTTGACTATTACACATAGTCTCGCATGATTTGCATAATTTTCGTAAACAAGGTTGACATCCGTATGAAATTTTGTCCTTAATATGCTTATTACTAGTGTCAGAAGTTATCAACTTATTTTCTTTCAAGATATTGCCAATAGTGTGGTTCTTCCTCTCTGTTATTATTATTTTGCTGCTATTCATAATTTTCGTCATACGTGAACTTGTGTCTAAAATACTTCGGTCTTTAATCATTTGGTGAAGGTGAGGTTGTCTAGGGTCAAAGGTAGTTGTCCATGGAATAATGTTCTCATTAGTATCGGTCTTGGATTGGTAGGTCAATAATTCAGTCCTGGTCTTCTGATCTGCACGTTTAAATGCCTTTAGAATAATTTTCTTGGGATATCCGGATTGTTTAAGATAGGATCCAAAATTTTTTAAGTTTGATTTGGTCCAGCTATCTTTACTAAAAATCCGTTTTATGTGGACGTATATTGTTGTTACCCCTGTCTGTCCGTCCATTGTTTGTGAAAACTCAACTCTACAGGTCACATTTTTTATCCGTTTTCAATGAAACTTGAAATATGGGTTTATCACCCTAAGTTCTCAGTTCCTTTCGATATTGGCATGTAACTTACTGTAACCTTATGGATTATGGCCCCTGATTGTATGAAAAATTACGTTTTTATATGCTCACATTTTCATGTGGACTTATATTGTCGTCGCACCTGTCCATCCGGACGTCCGTCTACCATTTGTTTGTGTACAGTCTACAGGTCACAATTTTTATCCGATTTTGACGGAGGTCACAATTTTATTCCGATTTAAAAAAACGTTTGAATATATCACCGTTACACCGATTTTGATGCAACCTTAAATTTATGTTTATATCACAAAAGTCGCGGATCGTAACTTCCTCAATTATGGCTTGTGATCGTATCAAAAATTGCGTTTTAAGCTGGTGGTCCCTTTAGAGCTAACAATTTTTATCCAATTTAAAATAACATTTGAATATATCACCGTTACACCCTAAGGACGCTTGAGTTCGAATTTCTTAAAAATATGGCCGCCCCTTGTTCGCAAATAGTGTCTTAATATTGTGTATCAGGGTTATTGACCCTCTGGAGGTCACAATTTTCATTTGATTTTGATGAAACTTGAAATGCATGTTTATAACCCACAGATCTCGGTTCCTTTCGATATTTGCGCATATCGAACCATAACTTCCTGCATTATGGCCCCTGATTGTACGAAAAATCAAGTTTTTAACTTGTGGACTCCAGAGAGGTCACAATTTTTATCCGATTTATAAAAACGTTTGAATATATCACCATAACACCCTAAGGATGGTTGAGTTCAAATTTCAAAAAAATCAGACGGAAACTGACAGACATAATGGCTGCCCTTCGTTCACAAATAGTGAAATGAAATGAAATGAAATGGAGTTTAACATCCTACTGTTCTGCTCTTAACCTGGGCTAATGAAGACGGGCATACGCCATACAGTGTGCTATGAGGGAAATTTTGCCCGGACAGCGGCACTATGGCCTACTCTTATATCGAATTCCAACTGCCAAGGGATCTTTTACGTGCATGCCAATGTGTACAAGGGACCTCGGTTTTTCGTCACATCCGAACGACTAGACAGCTTTCCTTGTCAGCCCCTCCGTCCTGCATCACTGACAAGGGAGAACCACGCCGGGAAATCTGGATGAACTTTCTCGGCCAATGCAGGGATCGAACACCCGAACTCCAGGCTAGCGAGCTAGCATCTTACCCACACAAGATTGTGTATCAGGGTTGTGGACCCTTTGGAGGTCACAATTTTCCTCTGATTTTGATGAAATTTGAATTGCGTGTTTATAAACCAAATATCTTGGTTCCTTTCTATTTTCGTACATATTGAATCATAACTTCCTGAATTATGCCTCCTGATTGTACGAATTGTGGTCACAATTATTATTTGATTTAAAAAAATGTTCAAATATATCATTGTTACACCGTAATGTTTTTTGAGTTCGAATTTCGTGAAAATCGGGCCAAAACTGCCGGACAAATGGCCGCCCTATGGAAGGGTATGGCTTCCAATATTAAATGCTCTGCGACAATGTCGTTTCCATTGATTATATGTAAAAAGTACAATGTACAAAGTCCTAATTCCGATAATGATAAAGTCAAAATACCTCTAAGGCAAGAGTTAAATGTAAAACGTCAAATGTTAAGTGTTAAATGACAAATGTTTTTTGGGAAAATGCTTTTTTTTCCTGTCTACATTTTACATTTCTCTCATTACATTTTACATTTGCGCTCTGCCACATCCCATTTGTCCTTCACGCTTTCTACATAGCAACTTTCGCACAGCATCCACTTTCATATGCAAATGTAGGATATCATGTGACTTATTAACATACGGAAACCTGGCACATTATAAACCAGCACGATATTCACCGCACGATACAGTAAATCAAGCTGGTACACCATAAGAAACTATCTAGACGACCGTGCGTAATCATGAATGTGTCAGGAAATAATTGATAGATTCAAACAGCCAAAGAAACATACTTTCCAGTAATTTATAACAGAATAACTGGAATTTCGTATTAATACCCATATTTTGATATGGTTTATATATAGTGTGCCGGGTTTCTGTATATGTTAATAAGTCATGTGATATCCTACATTTGCATTCACAATTTAATATTTATTATCATTGGTTTAAAATGATCAGTTTTGTAATAACACTTTCGATATTGGCATGTAATGAACCATAACTTATGGATTATGGCCCCTGATTGTACGAAAAATCACATTTTAGCTCATGGACAATCTAGAGGTCACAATTTTAACCCGATTTTGATGTAACTTGAAATGCATGTTTATAACCCGAAGATCTCGGTTTATTTTGATATTCGCGCATATCGGATTGTAACTTCCTGAATTATGGCCCCCTGATTGTACGTAAAATTGCGTTTTTAGCTTGTGGTCCCTCTAGAAGTCACAATTATTATCTGATTTAAAGAAACGTTTGAATATATCACTGTTACACCGTAATGTGAGTTGAGTTTGATTTTCATGAAAATCGGACCAAAACTGCCCAACAAAATGGCCGTCCCTCGTACACAAATAGTGTAAACATCTGGTATATCAAGGTTGTGGGCCCTCTTGAGCTCACAATTTTGATCCGATTTTGATGGCTGCCGTTCGTTCTCATTTAGCGTAAAAATATCTCGGTTCCTTTCGATATTTGCGCATATCAAATTGTAATTTTCTGAATTATGGCCCTTGATTGTAGGAAAAATCACTTTCTTTTTAGCTTGTTCTCTATCCATCTCTCGAAAATGTGGGCGCATCCTGTCTGGCAGCCGCTGGTTGAATTAGTTTTGGTATACTTGCATCATTCATACATCTAGAAGTGAGCATATAAGTTTTCAGTCTTTTGATACTTTGATAGTGTATTTCTAAACAAAACTGTGGTGGTATGAACTTAATTTGTGTCTACAACCAGGTAATTAGAATGCTGGATACTATACTAAACATCTTAAGACATATATATACAATATACACTACTTATAGTTTTTTATACGCTCACATTTTCATGTGGACGTATATTGTCCTCGCCCCTTTCACTCCGTCCGTCCACAATTTGGTTGTGGACTCTCTACAGGTCACAGTTCTTGTCCGATTTTGACAAAACTTGAAATATAGCTTTATCCCAAAAACATCTCGGCTGCTTTCGATATTAGCATGTATCGGATCGAAACTTCATGGATTATGGCCCCTGTTTGTACGAAAAATCACGTTTTTAGGTTGTGGACCCTATAGAGGTCACAATTTTTATCCGATTTTGTTGAAACTTGAAATGTAAGTTTATAACCCAAAGATCTCAGTTCCTTTCGATATTCGCGCATATCGGACTGTAACTTCCTGAATTATGGCCCCTGTTTGTACGAAAAATCACGTTTTTAGCTTGTGGACCCTATAGAAGTCATAATTTTTATCCGATTTAAAAAACCGTATTATTATATCACCGTTACACCCTAAGGACGACGGAGTTCGAATTTCGTGAAAATTGGCCCAAAATTGACAGACAAAATGGCCGCCATTCGTTCTCAAATAGCGTAAAAATATGGTATATCAAGGTTGTGGACCCTATAGAGGTCACAATTTTGATCCGATTTTGATGAAACTTGAAATACATATTTATAACCCAAAGATCTTGGTTCCTTTCGATATTCGCACATATTGGATCATAACTTCCTGAATTATGGCCCTTGATTGTACGAAAAAATCACTTCTTTTTTTAAGCTTGTTCTCTGTCCATCTCTTGCAAAATGTGGGCGTATCTTGCATGGCAACCGCTTGTTGGTTGTGCATTTACTAATAACACAAAGATTGTCTATCCCTGTACCTTTCAAAACGTGCAGGATATTGATAAATAAGTTTTCTTGCTATTATTATTGATATATTGTTATTAATGTGTTATAGGACAACTAGAATTATATCAGAAAGGATTAATGCAACAGATTAATGAAGACGGTGATAATTTGGAAGATCCTAATCTAGGTAGTAATGTAGAAGGTGAAGAAGGTCCATTAAATGGTGAGATAATTTTGATAAAAAATTTCTATTAATGTCTTATGTATAGGCATATACAGCACTGATGTAACAGAAAACTTTTAACTAGTCAATATTGATCATGCATAATAAACATGAGATATTAAGCAGATTAGACAAGATAATTATACATTGAAAGTCTTTTGTAGTTTACAAACAAATTTGAATATAACAGGTATCTGTAGATTAATTTATTTGTGATCCAAAAATTAATTTGAAACCAATGTTGAATGTTTTTAGTTTGTTCTGTTGACTATTTGAAAACTTGAAACATCAGTGTTGTTAGATGATATTATGATGATTGGATATTGACAGCATACGTCCACATAGTTAATGCACAAATTACACAATTATTTAGTTGAATAACTATTATTGTAAACACATCATAGTATCAAACAGTTGACTTGAAGAATTGTAATAAGTGTTATTTTCAAATCAGATTTTAATATGGTAATATTTGATATCGTATATTACGTGTCATGTAAAAGTGGCATGCTATTTATTGGCGCTAAGTTTGACGAAACTATAGTTTACACATTGTCTTGTATTAAATATAATTGTTTTAGACTCACTGGCACAGTTTATCCCCCCAACCCAACACTAATTCATTTTATCAAGTAACAATGTTTTATGCACTCTTATTGCACCTACTACTACAATAAAAAGATATAGAAGAAAATGAATGAATGGTAATCTGTTTTAATCTTATCATTGATAAATCCTAGTTCTAGGTACACATTGATAAGACTCCGGTTATCGTTGTCAATAGCAGACATATTTGCTGTTTCAGATGTGGAGAATTCTAGCAGTTCCAGTAGTGAATCGTCTCAAGTAGGCGAACCAGTTACGACTAAGCCTGACACTGGTACAATACTATCCACATTTTTATTGGCTCCTATCTTGCCTTTTTTTTTATTATATTTTATAAGTATAGGCATTTGGCTCTGGTAGTTAACATTAATGGTCTGCTTGAATTTTCTTTCTTATGCCTCTGTTGACTTTATTTTGTACCTTCACTTCACTTACCTTACATTAAAAATCTAGCCAAAACCAACCAAAAAAATCATCAATCTTATTTTGCATGTTTATATAAAGATGCATTATGTAAAAGCTAAATCTGCCTATTGCAGATTTTTTTCTTTGGCCTCAAAATGAATTATTATTTAAACATTTATTCACATACCAAGCTCAACATACCAAGCTCAACTCTCCAGAGCGTGAAAGGATTGTGACAAGATCACTATTTAATGATTTAATTTAAAAATTGATAATTAAGACTGTTTATTATCGTAGCAATGAGCAATGAAAATCAAGACTATGCTATTCTTTAGACATTCATAACTTAAATCAGAATGAAGTAATTTAAATGAAATTTTCAATATATTCCTTTTTCATTATCAATTTCTTTAGCAAGAACTGCCAGCTCTTTATCTAAATATTACATAATGTATCTTTCAGTTAATTAGTTGGTAAACTATTCCTATGCATTAAATATAGGCCACCAAAGTGTAACAATTTCTATGATATCTATTTATAAACTTTGTATAAAAAGCTAATATAAAATACATCTTGCAGAGTCAAAAGCCTTTTTTATTTAAAAACTAATTATGTAATTCTGGCTAAAAAAAAAAAATATGAACTAATAGCGTTTAGATGTGAAAGTAATATGTAATCAATTGAACCTGCATAGTCACTTAAATTCAGAAATCAAAATAGATATATGTAAAGAAATACATGATCTATCCATAGCATGTAAACAACTGTGATTCCCAGCTGTGTCTGCTGCTGCCGGTATGCATGTATATTGTGGAATATATTTTGTAATGAGAAATTATAAAATATGGAAATTATAAGGTATGGAAATTTTTGATGTAGTTGTTTTGACATAAATATCGCGTTCGATTAATTGCTCCTGGCTTACTCGACTAGGATCCTCAAGTACGTTTGGACATGCACAGTGGGAACGGGTAATTGAATGATACAGTGCTTTCTTTACGTATCAAAATGAAAAATAAATGCCGCCAAACTATCATGCTCAGTGTTCTGATAAATAACGACAAGCAGACAATAATCCACCACCAAACTTTAATTTATACTGACTTTTTCATTGTCATCTTATTGGAACTATTAAATCCGGAGAAGCGAAATAAAGCTCCAAGGATAGAATGTTATGCAGAACATACAGTCCCTCTATAGTTGCACACCAGTTACAATTCAAAAACATGCAATGGTGTTTCTACCATGGTGTTTCTGGCATATTGCTACCCCAGATCCATTTCGCTCACTATCCGATAGATTTGGAATATCTAAATCAACAATGCACTGTATGTGCCGCAGAGTTTCTAAGGGGAAGATAAACAATCTAATGAAAACAACTATTCAACCTCCATTACCCTATTAACAATCAGGGCTATTAGTAGCTGTCATATCTGACTTAAGTCGTCCAAGATGAAGGACAATCGAATATCATACATCAACCGCAAAAATTTCACTGTCATACACCACACTGTATGTGATCATCGAATTCGCTTTACTCATGTTTACACCGGCTGGCCTGGGTGCACACATGACACTTACGTTTTGAGGAATTTCTTGTATTTTCCTCCAACTAGATAACAAATTTCAGGAGGGAGAATTCCTACTTGGGGACCCAGCCTGCCTTTTTCAGCCATGGTTTATGACTCCACACAATGATTTTGGAAAATTGACCTGGTAATCAAAAGAGATTTAACGAAGGGCTTAGTTCTGTGATAGAACGTGCCTTTGGGCAACTGAAAGGATGCTGAATGTCCTTTTCTAACTCCTGGAATCGTTGCACCAAGGTGTAGAATCACTAAAATAAGTCAACACTCAACACTACTGACTACTGTGGAATGGAAATACTGTATTTTTGAATCGGAGCAATGTGTCAACAATAATTCATTTAAACTTAATCTGAAAATATAACTTGGACCAAAAAGTTAATTTGCTGCCATGTTGAATAATTGGATTATGGGACAATTCCCAAAGTAGTTGGCTCCTTGGGGTAGGTTACTAAGACCTGGCGCGAGTAAGCCTTTAAATGATGTCACCGGTAACTTGAACGCACTCGTGGAGCCTCAAGTAAGCGCGACACTAGTAATCGAACACACCCAAAGATTAAGTATATCTAATATGATTTAAAACCAACATAATGTATATATTAGAGAAATTTCTCATAATAGTGAATAGATGTAATTTTTGTATGTCAATAGTATTTAGTACCAATTGTTGTGTCAGTTATTAGTAGTAAATTGTTATAGTATAGCAAATAACATAATGCTATGAATCCTGGTGTTATGGACCTTGTAATTTCTATTCTTTTTGACTTAATGGCAAGTAAACAAAAGGGTCTGTAAATCTATAAAACATTAAAATGATTACATAGTATTGAGGATTAAAATATAGTTGTAATATAATTATGCTGATTGTTGGATCTTCATGAAATATTATTGATATCATAAACATGTAATGAATTTGATAATTGGGTGAGAATTTGGTGAAGATAGACTGTAAATTAAGAGGGGTTCTTATTGGTGTTATTGTGCATGTTTAAAAGAGGGGAGTGTGTATAGTATTTAGAATTTAAACGCCCACATTTTCATGTGGACATGTTGTCGCCCCTGTCCGTCCGAACGTCCACAACTTGTTTGTGGACACTCTAAAGGTCACAATTTTTATCAGATTTTGTCGAAACTTGAAATATAGGTCTATCTCCCAAAGATCTTGGTTCCTATCGATATTGGCATGTATCGGACAATAACTTCATGGATTATGGCCCCTGATTGTACGAAAAATCACATTTTTAGCTTGTGGACACTCTAGAGGTCACAATTTTGATAAAACTTGAAATGCATGTTTACATCCCAAATATCTTGTTTCCTTTTGATATTCGCGCATATCGGATCGTAAATTCCTGAATTATGGACCCTGATTGTACAAAAAATTGTGTTTTTAGCTTGTGGTCCCTCTAGAGGTCACAATTTTTATCTGATTTCAAAAAACGTTTTTGTATATCACCGTTACACCCTAATGATGGTTGAGTTCGAATTTCGTGAAAATTGGACCAAAACTGACGGAAAAAATGGACTCCCATTGTACGCAAATAGTCTAAAACAAAACATGGTATACCAACACTGGGAAGTATCATAGGTGATATTTGTGCAAATCGGGTATAGATTTCGTGCCAATTTAGTAAATTTCTGCAAATATCGGTAAAATTATAATTATCGCAACAAATCTAATACCCCGAGGCTACAATCTGTACATACGGTGTGTTAATTAACAGGGGTGAGAAATTGACTGAAAGGTGATTTAATTATCGCTAGGGGTGAATATATCCATGACGGTGCGTTTTCTGTACCGGGTGTGTTAATTAACGGACGGGTTAAAAACAACTGACACGGTGTGTATTCTTTGTTTGGTGAGTTTTCTCGAAAGCGTGTTATATTAACTGCAGCAAAGGTGATTTATCAAGGACCAGCAGGCTTTATCTGACACGTTAATGTTAAATCTAATTTACCGTGCGATTTCTTGTTCGACCTTGTGTTTTACGCAGATCGGTCTTTGTTAAGTGTAGGTCTTTATACATGGATTTATACGTGGGGTAGTTACGTATATGCTTTCTTATATGTATTTCATTTCTTGATGAATACTACGTGTTTTATACTTTGTACCATAGTGGGACTGCAGTTATTTATATATTTGATCTTTTTTGTGGGTTTAATTTCTTTACAAATTATCGTGCGTACCACTGAACTATAAATGCACGTATCTTAATATTGATTGCACGCAGTATCGTCATTTCCCGATATCCGAACCAACCTCAATTTGATTATCTGATATATTCTAATCTCCATTGATATCAGATTAACAAATCTGTTTCGAAAGCAAGTTTATAAATATAAAATTGCACAATTAATGAAAACCTGTAAGTTTTCGTCACTGCTATATTTACTATGCGTGGGCGTATTAATATATAAATGTATAGTTTCTTGCCTGGGTCATAGATAGGACTACCAAGATATAACAAATGATAATTCACATATCAAATAACACCAATGAAAATAGGGACATGCGCCCGCTTCCACCCAAAGTGATATTGCCCATTGCCGAACATTATTCAGATTCGATCGAACTCTGTGTAACAAGCTCGTCTTTGAAAGCAAAATACTGATATATGACCTAATATTGAGACGCTTGTTCATATAGCCGCTTGTTTTCGATTGTATGAAATAGCTTTATTATTTTACTCCACGGTACAAAGAAACCACAGGTTCTGTGATTGTGAATCCAGCCTTTATTTTACAATTTATACTGTCGGTTCGTGCACGCTTTTCACACAGAACTGCTCTTTTGATGTTGAGAGGCGACACGCAGTTAGTTCTGCTCTTTGTTTGATGTTAGAGGCGAGGCACAGCTCGTGCTCGAATGGATTAACTGATAAAGTTGGTTGGAATTCGGCCATTGTTACAGTTTATCCCAATAAGTTACTATTAAGTATAACAAAAAGGACAATTTTGTAATGTGGGTGAATACTGTGGTATATTCAATTTTGATCTTATTGCAATGGATAAATGTATGGTTCACTTTTCGAGCATCTCATTTAAATAAAGCTTGATATTCTATTAACATATACTATTCAAAAAAAGTAGGGGATATTTGATTTTTAAGTGTTATTAAAGTCACCTAATGAAACTGACGAAGAAACAAATGACAAAATGAAATGAAGTTCACATTCATCGATTTATTCCAAATGATCGTTAGACTAAGTAAGGCACAGACTGACCATTATAAGGGTAAAATGATACCCGGGGTCAAACAGCAAAGTTACCACAGCATCACAACCAAGTCAGTAACGGGTAAATCCTCCTCTGTTTGCCAAACAAGCATTGATCCGACGTGGCATACTCCTAATGAGACGTCTAAGGTCATTTTGGTCCAGATTGTCCCATTCCTGTTGCAACGCAGCAGCAAGTTCTTGGACATTGGCAGGACGTTGTTGACGTTGACGTAACCTCTGTCCAAGCATGTCCCAGACATGCTCGATGGGGGAGAGGTCGGGACTCAGTGCTGGCCAAGGTAATGTGGTGATGTTCTGTTGTTGGAGGTAACCTGTAACGATCCTGGCCCTGTGACATCTTGCGTTGTCATCCTGGAAGATGAAACGGCGGCCATGACGTCGTGCGAACGGCACAACATGGACTGCCAAGATGTTGTCCCGGTAGTACTGGCCTGTAACACGCCCTGCAACAACATGTAAAGCTGTTCTTCCAGCAACAGTGATGCCTCCCCACACCATAACAGAACCACCCCCAAATCGATCATGTCTGATGACGTTAACGTCTTGGAAGCGCTCGTTTCGACGACGCCACACCCTCCTACGTCTGTCCAAAAAATCAACAGTGAACCTTGACTCATCTGAAAACATCACATTGCTCCAGCGTCGATTATCCCAGTGTTGACGATCCCTACACCAACGACGTCTTGCCTGAATGTGATGATCTCTCAAACAAGGGATCACGCGAGGACGTCGGGCGCGAAGGTGACTCCTATGCAGTCGATTCCGAATCGTCTGGCCACTCACTCTCACACCAGTGTCTGTTTGAAGACGAGCGCTGATCTGATTTGCTGTGATGACACGATTTCTCAAGGCCAAGGTACGGATAAATCGATCCTGGGCTTGAGTTGTCGCCCTTGGTCGACCTGAGCGTGGTCTGTCCTGTACAGATTGTGTATCACGGTATCTGGACCATAGCCTGCTTATGACAGACTGAGAAACATTCATCGTCCGCGCCACAACCGCCTGTGTTGTGCCGATCTGTAGCATGCCAAGGGCACGTAACCTTTCATTTTGGGTAAGCCGACGCATATCAAAATTTGTTTTCTGGTCACTAAAACAATTAAACTGATGTTTCCACCCTGGAATTCAATGCCACAATGACTGTAACATTCAAAGTCAGAGTCGTGCAAATCTTGGGTTGGACCCCCATGATGATCCCAAGCATCACCTGCATTCCATGCGGTAGCTATTGGTGCGTTTGGGCGTCACATGTAACTGGAAATGTTTCTTCTGTTAGGTTCTATAGTGACTTTTTTCGTAGTCATTTGCATATTTTAGTATTATGCCCCCAAAATCAAATATCCCCTACTTTTTTTGAATAGTATATATACATTTCATTTTTTTTTCTCATAGGAAATTTCGGTTAGTATCTGAAACGAAAAAACTGTCCAAGCCATTATATTGTAATCAGAGAAATGTTAAAACAAAGAAATGAAATAGACAAGACAAAGAGTATAAGCATTACCATTGTTTATTATCACATTATTGATGTTTACATGCGTCATAATTAAATGTTTTAATTAAATCGTAACATATTAATTAGGTGCTTTATTTTTCATCGAATTGGCAATTGGTATTAGCCAAAACATTCCACTGTAACCCAGGTATCATTTAATCTTGTGTATCTAGCACTAATTTCTTTCACATTCGTTTAATATCAAATCTTTGGTTAAAAATTCGTAAAAATCATTTAAAATCACCAAAAGTCATCTAATTTGTACATGTGTCCAGTTTAAAGCTGACTGATTAATATTGATAATGAGTGTCCAATTTACAAGTATTTAATTTCTTGACCACTGTTCAAAAATGAATCATTATACATCATTAATCAATTGGGTTGTTTATTTTTTAACAGTGATTGAGAAATTAAACACTTTTAAATTGGACACTCATTATCAAAATTGAATGGTCAGCTTTAAACTGGACAGAAGTACAAATTAAATGATTTATGGTGATTTTAAACAGTTTTTACGAATTTTTAAACAAAGATTGGATATATCAAACGAATGTGAAAGAAATTAGTGCTAGATACACAAGATTAAATGATACCTGGGTTACAGTGTTCACTTCTACACGCATATAGCTTTGCTCCAATAATGATAATTTGTGGAATTTTATGGGGTTTTAAAAGAAACATAGTCAATGGGTGGAATTTAAGACTGGGCAGGGCGAAGACAGGGAAACGTTATCAAGTTGTTATTCAAATTATTCAAAGAAATATAAGGCCAAGAAATACGTGATGACATTGAAAAGGAGAGATGCATGTGCTACTATGCCGACATTATCATGGCGTACATGGACTAATGCTAAATCATAGGACTATGATATTTTTCTATAGCATATTCCCCCCCCCCCCCCAAAAAAAAAAAAAAATTCTCTTATTGGAAAATTTAAAGTCTTTTCATTCAAATAATATTAACGGATTATTTGTTGTTTGATTGTTCTTCTTCTTGGATTTGTTAAATTATTAAATTTTAGATGTCATATAACTGCTGCCAGACGTTATTAGGGGCAATAAAATTGGATCAACAATTTCATTGTAACTATATAATCTGTATTGTAAGATACATTTAGAATTATAATTAGAACAGAACAATAATATTATTCCCAATGCATTCACTGTCTTATTATATGACGACTTTGGTTTAATAAAATTTAAAATTCGTCATGACTCTGTAAGTTAATAACGATGTGTTGTGTATTACATCAAAGGTGTATTAGAAATTACTGTTGTTCTGAAATAGTTTCTTTTTAAAAAACATTCATGACATGGAACTCAATATAGAATAATAAATAACCAGAAATATTGAAAATGAAGCTATATAAGTTTAAAACTATGACTTTAAAATATAGTGAATATGTCGAAATAGGTAACTGCAGCAATAAATTATTATTGCCTAAATAGATGGGTGTGAATAGAATACATTTTATAACAAATAATATAGTGAAATTTACTGAAATACATGACAAACCATCTCTTTATTCAAAAACTTAGCACATTATTAATGCCCCACACCCCCTTTATTTTTATAATATTTTCTCTGATTCTAATAGCTGTAAGTGATTTCTCGGCACATTCAAAATAACCAGTCTTTGCTCTGCAAAAGGAGATCAAACAGTTATAAATGGGATTTAGACAAAAGGGAAACTTATTTACGCATACACTTAAAGACTTTCTGTTTCAAATCTACGTTGTATTATTCATCTGTTTTATGGGATTTATTTTTGGTATATACGGACACATATTTAATATGCGATAGCTTAAAACACAAGTAATAAATATTGTTCATACTGTATTAACAGGCCTTTAACAAATAGGTCATGCTATAACCCTATTCTAAACTGGTATCCATGATTTGTTTTTTGTCAAGTTTTTAGATTTCGAACTGCACACAATTAAGCAGAATTGGCAGTAAAAACAAAATCACAAATTACTACGGCTTATTATGAAAATCAATTCAAATAAAGCGACCGAAATAACAAAAGACACCAAAGTGATTTTCAAAGGTGATTGCATTCTTTTAGAAATAGAACAAGCTAGACGACACATAGAGCCGTGCCTAGTCCGTGATTTCGATTTATACATGCAACGGATGAGATGTAAAGTCTGAAATATGCCGGTTGAATCAGTCTTGGAACAGGAATTTCTTTATAACATGACTTTGATTTCCATTCATAATAAGCCGCACACCGACATCTCTTTTTCGGGACTGAGAGTTAGATTTCTTTATGTTTGACTAATTGTCCAAGAAGGGTCATTTAAGCTGTTGAAAGAAGGGAACCAAACATACCCTAATGTGAATATATCGGAAAGATGTCATGTAAATCGGCAAAAAGCTGTTTTGTATGAAAATATTATTACAATATAATGGCTGCTTCAAAAACAAATTCGTTAATCTGATAACAACGGAGATTAGAATATATTGGATAATCAAATTGAGGTTGGTTCGGATATCAGGAAATGACGATACTGCGTGCGATCAATTTTAAGATTCATGCATTTATAGTTCAGTGGTACGCACGATAATTTGTAAACAAATTAAACCCACAAAAAAGATCAAATATATAAATAACTGCAGTCCCACTATGGTACGAAGTATAAAACACATCGTATTCATCAAGAAATGAAATATGTATAAGAAAGCATATACGTAACTACCCCGCGTATAAATCCATGTATAAAGAACAACACTTAACAAAGACCGATCTGCGTAAAACACAGTAAATTAGATTTAACACCTACGCGTCAGATAAAGCCGGCTGGTCCTTGATAAATCACCTTTGCTGCAGTTATAACACGCTTTCGAGACTCACCAAACAATGAATATACACCGTGTCAGTCGTTTTTAACCCGTCTGTTAATTAACACACCCAGTACACAAAACGCCCCGTCGCGGAGATATTCACCCCTAGCGATAATTAAATCACCTTTCAGTCAATTTCTCACCCCTGTTAATTGACACACGGTGTCTACAGATTTTAGACTCGCGGTATTAGATTTTGTTGCGATAATTAGAATTTTACCGATATTTGCAGAAATTTACTAAATTGGCACGAAATCTATACCCGATTTGCACAAATATCACCTTTGATACTTCCCAGTGCAATTTTCATCCGATTTTGATGAAACTTGGAATGCATGTTTATATCCCAAAGATCTTGGTTCCTTTCGATATTTGTGCATATCGCATTGTAACTTCCTGAATTATGGCCCCTGATTGTACGAAAAATCGTGATCTTAGCTTGTGGTCCCTCTAGAGGTCACAATTTTTATCCGATTTAAAAAAAAGTAATATATCACCGTTACACCCTAATGATGGTTTAGTTTAAATTTTGTGAAAATCAGACCAAAACTTTCGGACAAAATCGCCGCACTGTGTACACAAATAGTGTAAACATCTGGTATATCAAGGTTGTGGACCTCCTAGTGGTGACAATTATGATCCGATTTTGATGAAAGTTGAAATGTATGTTTATAACCCAAAGATCTTGGTTCCTTTTCGATATTCACGCATAATTATGGCCCTTGATTGTACGAAAAATCGCGTTATGAGCTTGTGGTCCATATGAGGTCACAATTCTTATCCGATTTTTAAAAAAAACGTGTGAATATATCACAGTTATACACTAATGATGGTTGCGTTTGAATTTCGTGAAAATCAGACAAAAACTGACAGACTTAATGGCCGCCCCTTGTACGCAAATAGTGTAAAAATATGGTACAAGGTTGTGGACCCTCTAGAGGCTACAGTTTTTATCCAATTTGGAAGAAACTTTAAATATATGTTTTTATCATGCATTCGAATTTCGTGAAAATCGGACAAAAACTGACGGACCTAATGGCCCTTGAGGTCACAATTTTTTTTCCGATTTTTAAAAACTGTTTAGATATATCACCATTCCACCAATGAACTTTATGTTCGAAAATCGTACTGAAACTGCCCGACATAAATGGCTGCTCCGCGAACGTAAATAGTGTAAAAGTATGTAATACCAACGTTGTGGACCCTCTAGAAGTCGTAATTTTGATCCGATTTTGATGAAACTTAAAACATATGTTTATATCCTAAAGATCTTGGTTCCGTTTGATATTTGCGCATATGGGACCGAAAAATGACGAGGTGCACCTATTTTTATTATGTACAAATTAGAATATTTTGTTGACACATGATTTTTAATTGTGGCCTAAATCCCCCTGCTTAAATAACGATAAGAGTTGTGCCCCTTTATTTTCGGTAAAAATGTCCAGCAAGAAAAGTTTTGAAATAGCAAAACTGGTTTAAATATATCACCGTTACACCATAATGACAGTTGAGTTAGAATTTCGAGAAAATCTGACCAAAACTGCCCAACAAAATGGCCGCTCCCTGTACTCAAATAGTATAAAAGACCAAGGTTGTCGACCTTCTAGAGGTCACAATTTTTATCTGATTTTGATGAAACCCAAAATATATGTTTATATCCCAAAGATCTGGGTTCCTTTTGATACTTGCGAATATTGGACAGTAACTTCCTGGATTATGGCCCCTGATTGTGAAAAAAATCTATTTTTTTTTAGTTTGTTCTCCGTCCATTTCTTGAAAATGTGGGTGTGTTTTGCTTGGCAACTGCTTGTTTTTTGTTATTTGTTGCATGTTGAACACTATATAAACTGTTTCACAGGATTATTTCCAACCTTCATATATTACTGTTTTTAAATATGTCAACCCACTTAAGTTATATCTGTATAAAACTTTTATTTATGTAGCTAATGAAACTACAGTGTAGAATGATAAATAAAAAGCAAACATCAATACAACTTTATTGGCCATCATATTTCAATTATTGCATTTAAAAGACAAAATGTCATAAGTTTTCATTATTTTTTCAGTATTGATAATCTGTGAATTTATTATTTTTGTAGAAACTCCAGTTACTCCTACACCAGCTACAACAGGTCCCGATACTGATGCTCATCCTGAATTACATATTGTACATGTTCCTCAAGAAATAGAGATTGATGATACAGATAATGATATACCACCAAAGGTAATTTATACAGTATTATATTTTAAGATTTTGTTTAAACATGGTAATTTAATAATAATCCTTCATAGATGGGTATTCTTCCCTTCATTATGGATGGAGTTCCATATGTTATTATTATGTAATAACCTTGACCTACTAACTAGGCAAATTGTTGTCCTTTAGTTGTAGGTTAAGGATTGTTAATACAACTCAAAGTCAAGAACTGCAGGCATCATGGAAATGTTTTAGCTTCACCATTTTTAAATGCCCACACGGTAGAGGCTAGAGTTTTGACAGATTTTTTTTCAAACCTTGAGAGAATGATCCCTATCAATTTTCATTGTTTTATAACATTTTGTTCCAGAGATGTTTCTTATTACCTATAAGAAGATGATCCCTATCTATTTTCAGTGTTCTCCGATTTTCAAGTTTGTAGTTACTGCCCTTCTCATTCCGACATCACAATTTCTCGCCAGTGCGATAAAGGCTACAGTTTTGTGACAGATGTTTTTCAAATCCGGTGCGAAGCTTATTGATATTCAGCATTCCACGACCTTCTGTTCCAGAGTTTTCCCCCCCCCCCCTGAATTCTTATTAATGTGATAGAGGCTACAGATTTTGTTTCATGAGAAGAAGAACCCTATTGATCGATACCCAACACTCTGAGTAATCTGCCTTTTTTGTATGTCCGTCCATTGTTCACAATTTCTTGTGAACACTCTACAGCCTACATTTATCATCTGATTGTTTTGAAATTGATATATGTTGTTTACATTTGTGAGATGAAGAATCCTATGTAATTTCAATAATTTTCATTAATTTCTTCTGGAGTTATGACCCTTGTTTCACTTTGTTAAACCTTGTGAACACTCTAACGACAAAAGTTATCATCTGATCTGTATGTAATTTATATGCATCATTTAAATTAGTGACACGAAGAAGCCTGTTGAATTTCAGCAATTTCCGTTAATTACATCTAGAGTTATGGCCCTTGTTTCACTTTGTTGAACCTTGTGAGCGCTCTAACGAGAAAAGTTATCATATGATTTGTATGGAATTTGTATGCATCATTTAAATTAGTGAAACGAAAAAGCCTATTAAATTTGAGCAATTGCCTTTAATTATGTCTAGAGGTATGGCCCTTGTTTCACTTTGTTAAACCTTGTGAATGCTCTTAACAACAAAAGTTACATGTATCATCCGATCTGTATGGAATTTATATGCATCATTTGAATTTGTGAAACGAAGAAGCCTATTGAATTTCATCAATTTTTATTATGGCCCTTGTTTCACTTTGTTATGGCCCTTGTTTCACTTTATTGAACCCTGTGAACGCTCCAACATCGAAAGGTATTATCCAATCTGTATGAAATTTATATCAGGGTTGTAAAAATCCACTAGCCCGACGCCCGGGGCTACCAAAAATAACTTATGGCCTAGTGATCTATTTAGCTGTACTAGTCCTGGGCTAGTGCCCCTTTACTGGTTTGTGAATTAAACTAGTGATATAGATAAATAAACTGTAAAACATCCCACATTTATTTCTCCAATTCCACAGAAGACTCAATCATAACAATAGATTTTCTATATAAAACTTAAAGCAGTATGGACATTTTTAATACCTCGTCGATTCATTCATTCTTGACATTTTCCTCCACCTTGCACACTTTAACAAGTCACGTATTCACCAGTTGAAATCAGATTAATTTTTTAAAAAGCATTCATAATATTTTATAAGAATTAAGATTAGTTTTGAGATAAATATTTGAAAGCATGTAATTGGATTTTCAAATACAAAATAATTTTGATTATTTAACATGTCTGGTATTTCCAAAGAATTTACTACACGTCTTTTAACAAACACGCCATGCTGAATGGTACCAGGCAGTGAGCCGTATGTCGTCAACTTTGACCCTAGTGATAATATAAACAATTTTCCTGTCCTGTCTATTTTGATATTATATCAGCACATCAAACTGATTTGTTTCCTTTTGAGACTTTATATATTGACCAGAATAATAAATACTGTAAAACAATTAATTTGTCAATTAGTCGAGGCTGTTTCATGCTTTGCAGTGAGTGCTAATAATAGCATATATTACAAATGACAAGTGCTATGAGTTTTTATGTGGTCTTACTAGTGAAAGAAAACATTGTTATGGCTACCATTCCTGGTTTTGAAGGTCAGATATGATATGAAAACGAATATCGGTTTGTAATTTTTTTTAATCGTTTCACCAGTGCAATCGAACGGTGGCCGGTTAACTGAGTAGATGTTGACATCCTTAATTGTTAGGAAATCAAGTCTACGATCTTTATTTAAAAAAGATATGTTGGCAGGTAACAAAATAGACACCCAAATATTGAAGATCAAAGTAATTAATGCCGGGCTAGTGTCTTGACAGTAGACTACTATCCCAGGGCTAGTGGATTCAAATTTTTTTTTTATGCCCCTGATTTATAAATGCATCATTTAGATTAGTAAAACAAAGAATCATATTGAATTTCAGCAATTTCCGTTAATTTCTTCTTGAGTTATGGCCCGTGTTTCACTTTGTTGCGCCTTGTAAATGCTCTAACGATAAAAGTTATCATCCGATCTGTCTGAAATTTACACAGATCATTTAAATTAGTGACACGAAGAATCCTATTGAATTTTAGCAATTTCCAATAATTACGTCTAGAGTTATCGCCCTTGTTTAACTTTGTTGAACCTTGTGAACATTCGAAGGACGAAAGTTATCATCTGATCTGTACGAAATTTATATGCATCATTTAAATTAGTGAAACGAAGAATCCTATTGAATTTAAGCATTTTCAAATAATTACTTGTAGACTTACGTGTTGAACCTTGTGAACATTCGAAGGACGAAAGGTTCCATCTGATCTGTACAAAATTTATATGCATCATTTAACACTGAGAAGTAGTAATAGTGTGATTTGTACGTTTATGGTATATATTTCTCAATTTTTAGTCAATTTGTACAAATATCGGTAAAAATCTAATTATCACAACAAATCTAATACGAAGAGGCTAAAATCTGTAGGTACGGTCTGTTAATTAATAGGGGTGAGAAATTGACTGAAAGGTGATATAAATATCGTTAGGGGTGAAAATCTCAGCGACGGTGCGTTTTCCGTACTGGTGTGTTAATTAACGAACGGGTGTGTATTCTTTGTTTGGTGAGTTTTCTCGAAAGCGTGTTATAACTGCAGCAAAAGTGATTTATCAAGGACCAGCAGGCTTTATCGGATGCATGGTGTTAAATCTAATTTACCGTGCAATTTCTTGTTCGACCGTGTGTTTTACGCAGATCGGTGTTTGTTAAGTGTAGGTCTTTATACATGGATTTATAATGGGATAGGTACATATATCCTTTCTTATACGTATTTCATTTCTTATATGTATTTCATTTCTTGATGAATACTACGTGTTTTGTACTTCGTACCATAGTCGGACTGCAGTTATTTATATATTTGATCTTTTTTGTGGGTTTAATTTGTTTACAAATTATCGTGCGTACCACTGAACTATAAATGCTCGTTTCCTAAAATTGATCACACACAGTACCGTCATTTCCCGATATCATAACCAACCCCAATTTGATTATCCGATATATTTTAATCGCCATTGTTATCAGATTAACAAATCTGTTTTCGAAGCAGCCATTATATTGTAATCATATTTTCATACAAACCAGCTTTTCGCCGATTTACATGACGTCTTCCCGATATATTCGCATTAGGGTATTTTTTGTTCCCTTCTTTCAACAGCTTAGATAACCCTTCTTGGACAATTAGTCAAACGTAAAGAAATCTAACTCTCGGTCCCGCATCCGTTGCATGTATAAATCGAAAGCACGGACTAGGCACGGCTCCATGTGTCGCCTAGCTTGTTCTATTCTAAAAGCATGCAATCGCCTTTGGAAATCACTTTGGTGTCTTTTTTTTATTTTGGTCGCTTTATTTAAAACGATTTTCATAATAAGCCGTAGTAATTTTTATACGCCCACATTTTCATGTGGTTAAAAACAAAGTCATGGGTATCACAAAACCATCTTTTATAGTATCTAACGTTTCGTAAGTCTAAAAACCTACTTCTTCAGAGAATACAAGCTACACAAATAATACAGTTGCAGTACAAGGTTAGTCTCTTGAAGTTGATTTTAGGCAAGTGAAAGCGCTTCAAGTTTGATTTGTAATTAATAACGCTGTTAAATGACCAAATTAATTACTTCGGAAGCTGAATAATGATCAAATAAGGTCTCGTTGGCAATAAATACGACGGGTAGTGTTAGAACTAGTGAGTATTATGAGATGATAGCAGACGAAATGTCTTGAAGACGTGAAAATAAAGATGGCGGCTGAAATACCTTTTATATACTATAATATATAGTCAAGCAGTAGTAAGAAGTTTTATTTTAATCCCTTCAAGTGCCTGTGGGTTAGTCATGGTAACAAGTGATGTCATAATGTTAATATGACGTCATAGCTTTGATGACATAATATAAAGAATAAGCTAAATAATATATAGTTAAAAAATGGGTGTAGAATTAATTTACAGGCATTTCATTTAAACAACTAGGCCATACAGTATTTAATCTGTGGATCCAAAGTGATTCAGCAATATTGAGTTTGGCTCTATCGTTCTGAGGGATTTTATCGAGTACAGTGCAGACATAAGATTCATGACCAGGTGTCTTAAAGTGTGGGGCTATGTGAGGTGATTTTCCAATCTTTTTCAATTTAATATTGCTTCTATGACTATTAAGTCTGGTACTAAAGGGGGTGATAGTTTGACCAACATACTGTTTCTTACAAAACTCACAAGTTATACAATATATAACATTAGAACTATGGCAATTTAAACAATTAGCCTTAATATGAAATTTTTTAAAGTATATACTGGTAATGTGACTGGTGGTTTCAACAGTAGTACACGCTTTGCATTTAGATCTATAACATGGTTTGCATCCTCCATAAAAAGCACTGTCAATTACAGGCACTTCAGGTGTTTTCAGTCTATTCACTTGTATCAATTGACCAATAGTCTTACATTTCTTCTGGGATATTACGATTTTTGATTCATCCAATAGTTTAGACTTACGTGCGCTAGTCTCTAAAATCGAGGTATCTTGCACTAAAGTATGTAAATTAGGTCGACGGGGGTCATATGTGGTTACCCATGGTATAACTTTCTTATTGATATCTTTGATTTTATATTGCAGTAATTCATTTCTGTTTTTTTGATGGACTTTGTTAAATTCTTTTTTGATAGTTTTAGTTTTATATCTGCATTGTTTAAGGTAGGTTTCAAATTTAGTTAAATGTAAGATTATTGGTCAATTTGTAAATAAATTAAACCCACCAAAAAGATCAAATATTTAAATAACTGCAGTCCGACTACGGTACGAAGTACAAAACACGTAGTATTCATCAAGACATGAAATACGTAAGAACGCATATACGTAACTACCCCGCGTATAAATCCATGTATAAAGACCTACGCTTAACAAAGACTGATCTGTGTAAAACACACAGTCGAACAAGAAATCGCACAGTAAATTTGATTTAACACCTACGCGTCAGATAAAGCCTGTTGGTCCTTGATAAAACACCTTTGGTGGAGTTATTACACGCTTTCGAGAAAACTCACCAAACAAAGAATACACATCATGTCAGTCGTTTTTAACCCATTTGTTAATTAACACACCGTACCTACAAATTTTAGCCTCTTCGTATTAGATTTGTTGTGATAATTAGAATTTTACCGATATTCGTACAAATTTACTAAAAAGTGAGAAATATATACCGTAAACGTACAAATCTCACTATTACTACTTCTCAGTGTAAATTAGTGAAACAAAGAATCCTATTGAATTTCAGCATTTTCAAATAATTACTTGTAGAGTTATGGCCCTTGTTGAACCTTGTGAACGCTCAAATGATGAAAGTTATCATCTGATCTGTATGAAATTTATATGCATTATTTAAATAGTGAAATCAAGAATCCTATTGAATGTCAGCAATTTCTGTTGATTACTTCTAAATTTATGGCTCTTGTTTTACTTTGTTGAACTTGTGAACGTTCAAATGGCAAAAGTTATAATCCAATCTGTATGAAATTTATATGCATTATTTGAATTAGTAAAATGAAAAAGCCGGTCAAATTTCAACAATTTCTGTAAATTACTTCCAGAATAAAGACCCTTGTTTCAGTTTATAGAACCTTGTGAACCCTCTTTCTTTAGGCCTGAAATGTTATCTAATTTATTAATTAGACATTAATTAACTTATCCAGACCATAATCAACTGTCGATGTCATCGCTAGCCTGCGATAATCGAGATTATGTTGCATTTTTTTCGTACCGACTTTAGTAATGATGATCGAAGCTAGACCCAAATTCAATCGCTAAATTCTCGGTTCAGAGTGGAACTGAAGTTTTCAGCAAATTCTCTTTACATTAGTCTGCTCTTTGGGCCTATCTATTCTCCCATAGTTTATCTTTAAATTAAATGAATTCGAGTTTAACGTCCCCTTGTTCAGCATCAACTGTGCTAATCAAGACGGGAATACGCCATGAAATGTGCAGTATGAGGCGATTTTGCACGGACAGCGGCGCTACGGCCTACTCTTATTTCAAATCCCAATGTCCAGGGTTCTTTCATGTGCACTCTATAAGAACGACTAGATGGTGTTCCTTATCAGGAACCCCGTCTTGCACCACTGAAAAGGGGAAATCATGCCGAAAAACCCGAGGGGCTTTCTCTTCCAACACCGGGAGCGAACCCGAGACCGAGTCCGGGACTTACTCACCGAGCCACCGTGGCTCACGATGATTTGGAGGCTTGATCTGATAGAAAGCTAAAGTAATATCAAAAATACTTTACTTGTGTGCGAAAAATATTTCATAAATTTGAGGGGAAAAGATACGCCAAACTTATCATTACCTATAAGCTTATATTTATTTATTCACTCCCGTGCATGACGTAATGAGTTCTCTCTATATATTTATTGTTCTTTTAGAAACAAAATATGCCAAATAAATCGATATTGCAGTATATTGGAAAATGCACGACAGGGAAGCCTATTTATATATTTTAAAAATATCTACAATATTTTGTTTTTGTACATAAAATATTTTATGATTTTTATCTGTCGGGTTATGAAAAAGGCGAGATTTTGCATGTCCCTAATCAGCCTCCATACAATAAATAGCGCCATCTGTTACCAAAATGAGCTTAGAATTATGACGGCTTTACAGCGTAACATTTGTGAAATGTCAAAATGTTAACGAAACTATACAGACTACAATAAATTAAATGTAATAATGGAAATAGAACAAAATACAAATTCTAACTGCAATATCTAAAAAATAAGTTATATAAATTATCATTTTTACATGTGTAAATAGCCAATTTAACATGTGTTAGTAAGAACTTACAAATAGAAGCAAGCATATTAGCATACGCATTACTAGGTTAGGAGTTAGAATTATGGGGGAAATTTTGCTCCTTATTAAACTAATTGTGGTAGTGTCGCCCGATGTGCATAAAGAATTTCAAACCAGTCGCCCAAACTCGTCCGTTTGTCTACTTGCTTGGCGTATGCGAGCCAATCAACTATCGTGCACGTGCATGCTTCAACTATAAAACTGGACGCGTATCATTTATCTGGGGAGTTTCAGTTAGCAACTCCCTAGGTAAGGTAACCTTATCATAATTAAGACACAGGTTGGTTGTCAGAGTCGATAATCGCCTCATATCAACCAGGTTGTGTTGATTTTCATCCGTTTCATATTTCGGTTTGATTGTTTTAGCGCATTTCTTACTCTTAGATAATAGTTCTGATTCGGGGAAAAATAGTATAATTTATATCTACTTGTCGCTTCGCTGTGGGGAGCGCTAAATCGATACTCGTACTTAACCATATCGTAATTTGGTCACTTGATTCGTGAGGAAGAATTCGGTGATTTCGTTTTTAATGGTGTTCTAGCAGTTTAGACATGGCGTTCTACTGTCAGACATTGGAGATATAGGCATTGCGGCCTTTTCACTTGATTCGTGAGGAAGAATTCGGTGATTTCGTTTTTAATGGTGTTCTAGCAGTTTAGACATGGCGTCCGCGAAATGTCAAGAACCTGCGGATTATACGCAGAGTAGTCCGTCAAATAATTATCGTAATGTAGAACGGCCGGTAACAGGAAATAGGGTATCATTTGCAGAGGAGGCAGCTTATTTTGGGTGATACTGATGATGCGTCTGATTCAGTAAGGTAATCGGAGGATCGATGAATATCGGGAGATATCAGGACGTGCAACACGTTCACCCGACTTCTTTGATCAGTCGCGGCTACCTTTACTTTCACGTCTACTCTTAAACGCAACACAAGGACCCCGGCTAACAGATGATAAAACCATGATGATGGACCGGTCAAGAAATGTGATTGTGCACACTCAGCTATCGACGACGAATTCGGGGATTATCCGTATTAAATTTTCATTTTATATTGTCCATTTCGGTAGCATAGAACTATTTTGTATATATTATTGTAATGCATTTGTATTTTTGTTTTTGACTGGTGTTCCGTAAAGAAATAAACACTTTACGTCACACAGTCTTAAGGGTGGGGGAATGTGGTAGTGTCGCCCGATGTGCATAAAGAATTTCAAACCAGTCGCCCAAACTCGTCCGTTTGTCTACTTGCTTGGCGTATGCGAGCCAATCAACTATCGTGCACGTGCATGCTTCGACTATAAAACTGGACGTGTATCATTTATCTGGGGAGTTTCAGTTAGCAACTCCCTAGGTAAGGTAACCTTATCATAATTAAGACACAGGTTGGTTGTCAGAGTCGATAATCGCCTCATATCAACCAGGTTGTGTTGATTTTCATCCGTTTCATATTTCGGTTTGATTGTTTTAACGCATTTCTTACTCTTAGATAATAGTTCTGATTCGGGGAAAAATAGTATAATTTATATCTACTTGTCGCTTCGCTGTGGGGAGCGCTAAATCGATACTCGTACTTAACCATATCGTAATTTGGTCACTTGATTCGTGAGGAAGAATTAGGTGATTTCGTTTTTAATGGTGTTCTAGCAGTTTAGACATGGCGTTCTACTGTCAGACATTGGAGATATAGGCATTGCGGCCTTTTCACTTGATTCGTGAGGAAGAATTCGGTGATTTCGTTTTTAATGGTGTTCTAGCAGTTTAGACATGGCGTTCTACTGTCAGACATTGGAGATATAGGCATTGCGGCCTTTTCACTTGATTCGTGAGGAAGAATTCGGTGATTTCGTTTTTAATGGTGTTCTAGCAGTTTAGACATGGCGTTCTACTGTCAGACACTGGAGATATAGGCATTGCCGCCTTTTCACTTGATTCGAGAGGAAGAATACGATGATTTAGTTTGTAATTGTAGGTTAAGGTACTGTACAGGATCGATGAATCGATTCACTACAGTGGGTTAATTTATTCCGTAGTTTGAGAAATAGACTTTGGCGTATAAATTTCATGATTTCTATTTAGTATTTCGGGCAAATCAGTTAGTCGAGAAATTAAGGGCACACGTCACATTTCCAGAATCCATTGCTGTTTAATTTATAATAAAAAGTATCAAATTATATCTTGTTTATTGTTTGTTTCACGACATTAGCTGCCGCTGCATCCAGTATCCGAACCCTGTCCTACTACATAATGAAGACCAGGCGTTTATGTATGTTTAAGAGTTTTATTGAGAATCATTCGTTCGTTCGCTGAGTTTTATGTCCACGTAATATCGTAGACAAGGTTTTGTGAATCAAATTGCCACGTAAAAGTTCAATAATAATAAACAAAACAGAATGAAACATTTCAGACAAAGACCAAATAGTAATAATAATAACAAAAGTCAAACATATACATGTTATACATATTTGAAATCATCGAAACATACTACAGATTTTGATAATACAATTAAATATATATAAATTAGAAATATATACATTATTGAAACATACTACAGATTTTGATAATACAATTAAATATATATAAATTAGAAATATATACATTATTTACATAAATCTCTCAGTAAATGGACATGTAAATGATTATCTACCCTTATAAAAACGAAGGCGAAAGGACAGGTTTGTAAACTGTGTTTTGATTGGTTTGTAGACTACAGCTACAATCAAGGCCAGGGCAGATAATTTGAAATCGTGGAAACCCTATGGATTAACCCAGGGTATAGTGGAGTAGAACAGAATAAGTACACTGGGGATACCGAGGATGGGACTAGGACCAAAGTTGAATGTTGCCCACAACTAGCAACCTTCCTACTAAAAAAATAAAATTAAAAAATGTCCAGCACAGGCATAATAAAAAAAAGGAGAAATAAATTAAAAACTCCCAAAATTGGGATAGAATGTTCCGTTTATCAATACACCAAATGAAGAATACGTATGGACATCTTTACAAATTTAATATATTCCATGTAATCATTAGCAAGGATGATTTAGACTTAAGCAGGAGAAAAAAAATGGGTTTAACGTCCACTGGACACAAACTAGGTCATTTTGGTACGAACATATGGTGATGCATGTTTAGTCATCTTTACTAATTTTATATATATATTGATATCTGTTTAATTGATATCCGAAATTGGATAGAAACAAAATCCTCAAAAATAAAAAATATACATTTTTGGTGGTCTGCCTAATATTTGTTATAATGTATAACAGTCATTATGCAGACCAGTGCATATATATAGCCATTAGGCAGACCAGTGCATATATACTATTCAAAAAAAGTAGGGGATATTTGATTTTTAAGTGTTATTAAAGTCACCTAATGAAACTGACGAAGAAACAAATGACAAAATGAAATGAAGTTCACATTCATCGATTTATTCCAAATGATCGTTAGACTAAGTAAGGCACAGACTGACCATTATAAGGGTAAAATGATACCCGGGGTCAAACAGCAAAGTTACCACAGCATCACAACCAAGTCAGTAACGGGTAAATCCTCCTCTGTTTGCCAAACAAGCATTGATCCGACGTGGCATACTCCTAATGAGACGTCTAAGGTCATTTTGGTCCAGATTGTCCCATTCCTGTTGCAACGCAGCAGCAAGTTCTTGGACATTGGCAGGACGTTGTTGACGTTGACGTAACCTCTGTCCAAGCATGTCCCAGACATGCTCGATGGGGGAGAGGTCGGGACTCAGTGCTGGCCAAGGTAATGTGGTGATGTTCTGTTGTTGGAGGTAACCTGTAACGATCCTGGCCCTGTGACATCTTGCGTTGTCATCCTGGAAGATGAAACGGCGGCCATGACGTCGTGCGAACGGCACAACATGGACTGCCAAGATGTTGTCCCGGTAGTACTGGCCTGTAACACGCCCTGCAACAACATGTAAAGCCGTTCTTCCAGCAACAGTGATGCCTCCCCACACCATAACAGAACCACCCCCAAATCGATCATGTCTGATGACTTTAACGTCTTGGAAGCGCTCGTTTCGACGACGCCACACCCTCCTACGTCTGTCAAAAAAATCAACAGTGAACCTTGACTCATCTGAAAACATCACATTGATCCAGCGTCGATTATCCCAGTGTTGACGATCCCTACACCAACGACGTCTTGCCTGAATGTGATGATCTCTCAAACAAGGGATCACGCGAGGACGTCGGGCGCGAAGGTGACCCCTATGCAGTCGATTCCGAATCGTCTGGCCACTTACTCTCACACCAGTGTCTGTTTGAAGACGAGCGCTGATCTGATTTGCTGTACGGTACGGATAAATCGATCCTGGGCTTGAGTTGTCGCCCTTGGTCGACCTGAGCGTGGTCTGTCCTGTACAGATTTTGTATCACGGTATCTGGACCATAGCCTGCTTATGACAGACTGAGAAACATTCATCGTCCGCGCCACAACCGCCTGTGTTGTGCCGATCTGTAGCATGCCAAGGGCACGTAACCTTTCATTTTGGGTAAGCCGACGCATATCAAAATTTGTTTTCTGGTCACTAAAACAATTAAACTAATGTTTCCACCCTGGAATTCAATGCCACAATGACTGTAACATTCAAAGTCAGAGTCGTGCAAATCTTGGGTTGGACCCCCATGATGATCCCAAGCATCACCTGCATTCCATGCGGTAGCTATTGGTGCGTTTGGGCGTCACATGTAACTGGAAATGTTTCTTCTGTTAGGTTCTATAGTGACTTTTTTCGTAGTCATTTGCATATTTTAGTATTATGCCCCCAAAATCAAATATCCCCTACTTTTTTTGAATAGTATATATACTAATGTCCAAAAGAATGTATACACTGTTCATTTCGTCCTGCTTCAAACAAAGTCGTTTTTCCATTGTATGCGGTATTTGGGTACGATGTCCATTTGTTTTGCCTTTTATTTGCTTAGAAATATTGAGTCTGGGCGCACGAGACATGTGCAGTATGGTTATATCACATTTTGTTCATTTTTAACAAAACTTAGTCATATCTTTAGTGTGTATACTTTCTTTTAGACATTAGTATAAATAGTCATTAGGCAAACCAGTGCATATATATAGCCATTAGGCACACCAGTGCATATATATAGCCATTAGGCACACCAGTGCATATATATAGCCATTAGGCACACCAGTGCATATATATAGCCATTCGGCACACCACTGCATATATATAGCCATTAGACACACCAGTGCATATATATAGCCATTCGGCAGACCAGGGCATATATATAGCCATCAGGCACACCAGTGCATATATACAGCCATTAGGCACACCAGTGCATTAGGCACACCAGTGCATATATACTCTTCAAAAAAAAAGTAGGGGATATTGAAATGGAAATACCTATGCAGGTTGTGATATGATAAATATTCATGGACACTTGACATGCTTTGAGAGTAAGTTCACAGCTGAAGAACTTACCGCCCCAACAGAACCACTGAGCTGCATGTGCAACACACAATAGCGCCATACACGTGGGAGGGGTTCATTGTCAAATTTGACACTTCAACTTCAAGGAAGAGTTGATAAAAACTGCCGCTGTGAACACTCAACAGACTACATTTATCATATGGTTGTTTTGAAATTGATATATGTTGTTTGCATTAGTGAGATGAAGAAGCCTATTTAATTTTAATAACTTCCGTTAATTTCTTCTGGAGTTATGGCCTTTGTTTCACTTTGTTGAACCTTGTGAATGCTCTAACGACAAAAATTATCAACCGATCTATATGAAATTTATATTCATCATTTAAATTAGTAAAACAAAGAAGCCTATTGAATTTCAGCAATTTCCGTTAATAACATCTAGATTTATGGCCCTTGTTTCACTTTGTTGAATCTTCTGAACGCTCTAATGACAACAGTTATCATTCGATCAGTTTGAAATTGATATGCATCATTTAAATTAGTGCAACAAAGAAGCCTTTTGAATTTCAGCAATTTCCATTAATTATGCCGTGAGATATGGCCCTTGTTTCACTTTGTTGTACCTTGTGAATGCTCTAACGACAAAAGTTATTATCCAATCTGTATGAAATATATATGTATCGTTTAAATTAGTAAAACGAACAAGCCTATTGAGTTTCAGCAAATTTCGTTTAATTACATCTGATCTAGAGTTATGACCATTGTTTCACTTTGTTGAATCTTGTGAACACTTGAATGACAAAAATTACCACCCAATCTGTATGAAATTCATATGCATCATTTAAATTAGTAAAATGAAGAAGCCTATTGAATGTCAGCAATTTCCATTAATTACTTCTAAAATTATGGCCCTTGTTTTACTTTGTTGAACCTTGTGAACGTTCGAATGACAAAAGTTATCATCCGATCTGTATGAAATTTATATGCATTATTTGAAGTAGTAAAACGAGTTATGGCCCTTGTTTTAGTTTTTATAACCTTTTTTTATACGCCCACATTGAAATGTGGTCGTATATTGTCGTCGCCCCCGTCCGTCCGTCCGTCCGGCGTCCACAATTGCTTGTGGACGCTCTAGAGGTCAAAGTTAATATCCAATTGACTTTTAATTTATACACAGTGTTAAAGGTCTTGAGATGAAGAAGCCTATTGATTTTCAGCGATTTCCGATAATTATTGCCCGATTTATGGCCCTTTATCACTTTGAAAATCTTGTGGACGCTCTACAGGCCAAAGTTAATATCCGATTGACCTAAAATTTATACACAGTGTTTAAGGTCATGAGACGAAGAAGCCTATTGATTTTCAGCGTTTTCCGATAATTACTGCGAGAGTTATGGCCCTTGATCACTTTGAAAAATCTTGTGGACGCTCTATAGGCCAAAGTTAATATCCGATTGACTTTAAATTTATACACAGTGTTTAAGGTCATAAGACAAAGAATCCTATTGATTTTCAATGATTTCCGATAATTACTGCCAAAGTTATGGCCCTTGATCACTTTGTGACGCTCTAAAGGCTAAAGTTATCATCCGATTGACTTCAAATTGATACACAGAGTTTAAGATCTTGAGACGAACAATTATATTGATTTTCAATGAATTTTTATGTCTTGAACAGCTAAATCCATGATATTAAAAGTTTTGTATACAAAAAGTTAGCATGGGGCAGAACTTTATAAAAACAAACAAATTCTAATGGTTTTCTGATAATTACTTCATGAGTTGTTGCTGTTAATCAGATTTTAGTGTATTATAAATGTTTCATTACCGAAAAAAGTAAAGATATGCAACAACTCTTGTTGACTGCCCGGACGATTTAGCTGTTGTGGGCATATGTTTCGTTGCCTGGCAACATATCTTTTCTTTTTTTGTGAACCCTCAAACGCAGAAAATTATAATGTCATCTTTATGAAATTGTTTATTAAATGCCCCTAATTACCTACAAAAGAATAAATATGCAACAACCCCTGTCGACCGCTCGGACTATTTAGCTGCTGTGGGCGTATGGGGATATTCAGAAACAATACAAAACTGCAGAAATGCACTGCTGTTTGTATTAGAGGTAACCAGTGTATGTTAATAACAGGCCAACTGCCTACACATGAACATAAACAGTTCAAATGGGCAGCTTATCTGACGGCCCCATTTCGCTCGGAAAGAGATACACCGTCAAAAGTGAAAATGGACGTTTTTGATTTTTGTCTTAATAATGACGAAGTGACTTATCTTCCTACCGTAACCTATTGACGATAAGTCACTTCGTCTTCCTATTGACGAATTGCTCCACCAATCCTCAGACATTCAGCAATTTGTCGTGGCATGTTTTCAACGGATTTAATAACAATTGGCAGGTAGTGATCTGATTAAAAAAAAATGATAATCGAGACTCCGCTCTTTTCCAAAAAGCCCTAACGGCGCTAAGTTGACTGAAATTTTCAAGACATTCCCTCTTTATTATCTAGTTTTTTAACTATTATAGCGAGAAAAGTTTTTAAGATCTTTTGACGCTTTCAGTCTGTATGTCTTTCTTTCATTAAATTATTTCAGGTGTGTTTTTTTTTTATAAGCATCTATTTCTGAAAGGCACTTCAACGCACCTAAAAGCTGTTTGTTTTCTTTTATAAACTTCTTTATTTCCTTCTTGCCTGAAAGAAAGAAATAATTTTGGCCAAATGGTTAGCATGTGCGCGCTGCATCATAAGGTCTGTCACTGAGTCAACTGGCATGGTTTTGATTTCCCGGTTGTACGTGACAAGGAGTAGGGTTGCCTGTCCAACCTCGTGGTTTTCCTCCCACTGCTAAAGACCCCTACACGCAAACGAATTATTGAAATAAAATTGAACCATATGTTAGTCCTGAAATGACCTAGTTTGTGTCGGGTGTCATATAAATGCTGACATGGATTCAGTTACATAAAATGGTGTCCTTATTGGTCAAGGTTATTGCATACATCTATGGAAAACTGAACGATTAGTACAAGATTAATTAACTCCCAAAATTATTGTGAACATCTTTTTTCTGTCGTATCAATCAATGAATAAAGATAAATTTAAATGTGTAGACACTTCACACTTCTATAAATTAATGTGAACCAGATTTCCATATTTTGTGTGAAATTAGCTGTTGAAAATAAAAACATGTCTGTGAATTGACTTAGAACTTCATGGGTAATTTGTACATTATAGCTTCGTATAAACCATTTAAATGGTTGTGGACCCTCGGGAGGTCACAATTTTCATCTGATTTTGATGAAATGTGAAATGCATGGTTATAACCCAAATATACTGAGCGCCATGGAAAACGCATCACTTTTTTTCCCAAATATTTTATTACTAGGTGATGTTTGATTCTGCCAAATCTTCGGAATTCGACGTGCGACAAACTGGTCAGGCCTCTATTTCGAGACAAAGATCAACTCCTTCACAAAAAGCCTCCCAGTTACTCATGGTTGGAAAGGTACAGGACAAGGCGATCTGCCATATTTTACCTCCGTTGTTTTGCAGACATTGTCCGCAAATTTCCACAGATGTGCTTCATTTTCGAAAGTAGAAATATTAGTGGACGTCCCTATTGTGACGTCACGGGGTACCTCTAAGGCTAATTGATGGCAATGTGCCAGGTATTTTGAGCGGAGTCGATGATACGAGTTCCATAAAAAGGTGATGCACACGAGAGAAATAGCTAACGGAATTTTAAGAACGTAGTGCAAAGGGGTCAGTGGGGAAAAAGAGTAAACAATAAAGTAGGGGACCCCTCGGGACTACATCTTATCGTTAATGCCATCCGGTGCGTGAGCCCCTTGTTGAATTCAAGAAATATTTTCCTAGAGCCACTTTTCAAAGTATAATGCGAAATAGTAGCATAATCCTTCGCCTAAATCAAGGCCGAATATGAAAAACAAGGACGAGTTCCCAATTAATTTAGCTGTGGTACCCCTACGGCATAAGCTAATAAAAAAATTAGTGCATACACGCCCATAACCTAATAGAGTTATTTTTAAGCCCTCGTTAGTTTAGGAAACTTTAAACTTAGAGATCAAAAGGGTTTAGGCTGAGAATTAACTCCGGCTTTACTACATACAACAGTATGTTGCTTAGAAATAAACTATGAAAGCCATAGCCAAAATCTTCTCAATTTTTATCATAAAAGAGGCTACCCACACAAAGTAGTGTCGGAAAATAAGAACAGGGCAATTTCTCTAGCCAGAAAAGACAAGTTAAGCCCGACTACGGCTACCATTTTGAAAAAACGAAAGTTGCTCGTTTTTATCACGGATTATAATCCAACTGCTGTTCAAGTTAGCATGCTCATAAAAGAGAAATGGCATCTATTAACGGGATCAGACATGTGCCGTTCCATCTCAAACATCAAACCAATCACGGCATTTAGGAGTAATCCTAATTTGAAGGATACGCTGATGAAAGCAAGATTCATCCATCCACCACGGGACCCACAAACCAGCGGAGTCACGTTTCAAAATCTATTCGAAAAATGTATCAAGAAAGACTGTGATATCTGCTACAAATTAGACCAAAATATCTACTTTATTAGTGGTAAAACTGGTAGGAAATATTCCTGCCGCACGGGCTATAATTGTTTAAGTAGAAATATAGTCTACCTATTAACATGCTCCTCGAAAAAACAATACGTACGTAGGAGAAAGCAAACGTGTCTTTTCAAAACGAATAAAGGAACACTATGCAGCTATTATACACAACAGGCCAAAGCCGGTCGCACTATACTTCAACTTAGATAGACATACGAGTAGAAATGTTATGATTAAAATTATAGAGCTTTTTAAGACTGACCCAGATAACGGCAAAAACGATGCCGTAAGGAAAGCCAATGAATTCAAATGGATTCACACTTTAAGAACATTCGCACCGGATGGCATTAACGATAAGATGTAGTCCCGAGGGGTCCCCCACTTTATTGTTTACTCTTATAAAAGAAATCATAGTAAACTTTTAAGTCAGACTTCCATTAGATTCCAGAGAGGTTCCATCTGAGTTCCTAGACAGCCACAAGGCTGGCTAGGGTGGAGAATGACTGTAGTTAATATTGTAATATGTACTGTGCATTGTACCATCTGTAAGCAGCTATATGATATATAAAATGTAAAAACGAACTGTTGCATTGTTATAACTGAGAGAACAAACATCTTAAGAAACCAGTAAGAAGCAAACACACAAAGTGAAGGAGAAGCAAGGACAGCTAGAGACAAATTCTAGACAATCACAAGGCTACAGAAATATGTAGTAAGAAAAGATGCATGGGTCGTACGTAAGATGTGGCGACCGATTTCCAACATACGTCCGCTCTCCACGTCTGACAGAAGGCCCATGGTGCTACACTATGTCAGAATGTATCAAATGGTTAAAGTAGCTAAGTCTCTAACTCTATATCATCAAAAATCTTCGACATTGAAAACACGAATTATTTGTCAATTCAAATCAACATTGGTCTTGTGATCTTACAGGGAAAAGATGGACTTCTGATGTCCAATATTCAAGACAAAATAAACATTTTACCATTGATACACGAATCGTGTACCATAATGCATTTCAGCGCCATTTGGAACAAGGGACACAAAGAACAGGGATAGACATATTCCACAATTCATGTCAAATGGTGACGCTATATTCTTATCTGGAGAGCATGCGCAATAAATACCATCGGTGTAGACTGGAAAAAACAGACGCTAAAGATTGCCATTCACATGAGACTTCTGGCGTATTTCGCCGAACATAACTGATTAGAAATTACAGTAAAAACAGAAACGATTGAATGTAAATCAATTTATATACATTCATATTACATTATTATATGACCCATTTTTGTCAATTTCTAGTTTCCAAATATTAGCGATTTAGCTCCTTTAATATGTAATATGAAAGTCAAACCCTAAAATCGTTGTCTGATTCTGCAAATTTATACACCAGTTACGCCCCTTCCCTACGATGGTCGTAAACATCCGATTTTGTCACAAAAACATTATGATTTTTAACCAAAATAATATATTTGGCACGAGGAACGCTCAAATAACAAAATATAGTACTAATGTTGATAATCAATGTTGATCTGAACTCTTGAAGATAGTCGTTGGTCATCAGTAAAAGAAGAATCGCATGGAAAATACTGATTTTTACACATTTTCAGAATATTGTAGCACACTAGTGGGTTTAGTGCTGGTCAGTTTGTTTCTTCTGACATGCACTTGAATGGATGCCCTTCATTACCACACCCAGAGTTCTAGGTCAGACCCGCTAAGATGCAGCTACATATGTTTTAGGGTGACACAGTTTTCAACATACGTAAAATGACCACTCACAGAAAATTCCACACGATTCATTCATTCCCAAAGTACTGCAGGATTTTAAGTTGACAACTTGCCCTATCATACCTGACCAAGATCAAAATTTTAGGTTTGCTACATTTTGAGTAGGAGCGTTTTGAAATTTGACCAAAACCACCAATTTCCAGTTATACCGGAAGTTGTCATTAAAAAATTTGTTCACTGCATCGCTTGACTTCTGTCAGCTAGGGGTCCCATAGACAAAGTATGATTGAAAATTGCTGACCCCAAGGGTTATCGGGTTTTTTTTTTCAATTTTTGCATGGTCCTAACGTGGACACGTTCTTAAGCATACTGCATTTTAAATTTGGTGTGAAGCTTTGGAATCGGCAATCTAGGACTTTCTGTTCCAGAGATATTCATAATATATGTGTGTGAAAAAGCTTGTGAACACGATAGAGATTGTCCTTCCAAATAAGCTGCAGTATAGACATAGCTGCTATGTGGACGTATTTCCACACCTTATGTGACTATTCTTTACAATGATACAGTGTATATTCATTCACTGGATAAATTTCTAGAAACTGAGCACAATATCAATCAGATCATGCAGACAGTTGTTTGGTATTTTGGTGTATTCTATTTGGTTTATAAGAGGTTATAATGAAGTTGGTTTAAATATGGTTAACATTCAGCATTCTGTAAATGGTGCATGGCTCTTAAAACATCCTCTGCCTATACTATATAATTAAAAATATTATTGTATTATTGATAAATTAGATTCCCTTTGTTTTATAGGGTACATTAACAGCTGATGAGGAAGCAGCTCTTATGTCAACTTACCATTATACTGGAGCTACAACTAATATACATCCCTACCTCTCAGCTATGGTTAATTATGCTCAACCTGTTAAATTCCAAAGTTTTGAAATGGCAGAAGGTAAACTACTAGAAATACATTCAACACCATATGTCATCAGCAAATATGTCACCATTCATGTTGAAAACAATATAATTATGAAATTTGATTGAGGTATAAATTTTACTGACTAGCTAGGCAGATCAAGATTCCTATCACTGTAAAACTTGTATCGTTTAATAAGGGGTTTTTAGCGCTAAAAACTATGCATATAGTTTAATTTCAAAACATCGTTTGATATCAATAAAAATCGTTTGGAAATTTAATTTAATTTAATGGTACACCGTTTAATTTCTCCGAGAGGTGTTTAGAAATGGCCGAAGCATTGACTTATCTAATGCGTTTATTTATTAGACGATCAGTCCAATTTCCCGAGAGGCGTTTAAAAATCAACACCTGTTAATTTATCTACTATGTTTAACTATTAGATGAATCGTTTATTTTCCCGCGAGCCGTTTATCCGATCGGTTCATTTTGATTACGATTATTTGCATATAAAGTGCGAATAAAAATGGTGAATATAAAAAAAAGCAAATCCATAGATGCTCACCTTACCGTGGTCGTAGTATTATTATCCATTATTCATTCAAAATAGTAATTCCGCCATTGACAAATACATCAAAAATTGGTAAATCACGTCCGAGGTAATTATACATTTGGAAATCCGTAAATCACACACATCCCAGTTAATGTATCTTCTTTAAATCACAAATGAATTAACTTCCACCTGCATACGTCAAAGGAAGAGATCGAAGTCAACCCCCCATTGTAATGTTGAACGACGATAATCTCGTGAGACTTCTCACTGGCGCCAAAATCTCTATAGACAAGCTGTCGCCCATTTTCATGCAGGTCAAACAGTATCAACAGGAAATATGCTTCAATGAATACTGCCTTGATGTTACGTAAACACTTGACTGCAGTACAATGATTTTTGTTATACCCGAATCAAATCATATTGTATTAAATCAAAGGTACATTATCACTACCCTAATATATGTACCCGTATGGTATTACAAAAATAATTTGTTGGGCAGGTCATAACGCGGATTGGGCAACGGTGTTAAAAAAACAATATACTAACTAAAAGGGAAAAGAAAAAAAAAAAAGCGAGGCCCTTCTCTTCCGAAAAGCCTCAGCATGCCAGATAAGTTTAAGGCCATACACAATCAAAAGTATTACCAGTATTTAAAAAAAAACAACAACAATACTGTATTTAATAATATTCACGGACTTGAAATAATTCACGTGTATTACAACCTGTATGTCACCTGTCCGAGTCTTAAACTCGGGCCATTTTTATTTGAGTCCAAAATGACGCGGGACCGAAATGACATGTAATGAATACACCATGCGTAAATATAATTCTCAATTGCATGAAAATTCTTAAACAAAAACATAAAAAAATCTCAAGTAATTATGCATTGTATCGATTGCTTCATTTAATTAGCTAAGTG
The DNA here is from genome assembly GCF_932274485.2 of Patella vulgata. Lineage (NCBI taxonomy): Eukaryota > Metazoa > Mollusca > Gastropoda > Patellidae > Patella > Patella vulgata. Next base: position 36,939,501 of record NC_065883.2, read on the forward strand.
AGAGTTCGGTTTTATTTACATACGTAATTCAATGTTAAATAAAATGTTAAACACTTAATTAATTGCTATGGATTAATAAAAAAATGATTAACTGAGTGAGATGTATGAAACTTTATATACCGGTAACAATTATGGAAATTCTTGTATATATACTCAGCCAAAGTAAAAACTTGACACTCGGGATTTTTGGGACTTGATTTTTAATATTTGGTTTAAGGCAACTATTTTAGTGTTATGTTGTGCACAGACGACCTTGGCATCAACAGAAAGCAAGAATACGTCTCGCCGAAAGTCCTTGACATTGATAACGTTCGTGATGTCACAGTACCCCCCAAAATGAAATTCACAGACTTGGAGAACAATCGGAATAAAGTGTTTAGTAACGGTTGTGGCCTCATCTAGCGTCTCGTACTGCCACACAACGTCTTCTCATGGATCTCAGAGCATTAGTAAACACTACCCGAGGAAGACGTCGCCACTGCTCAGCAAGAGCATGTTGAAGGTCCTGCAATGTCAGTGGTGGATTCACTTGCTGATGAACATGTCGACCCAGTTCGTCCCAGATGTGTTCAATAGGATTAAGGTCGGGGCTAAGCGACGGCCAATCCAGGACTTGGACACCGGCATTTCTTAAAAAATTCTGGGTAGCAATTGCTGTATGGGGTCAAGCATTGTCTTGTTGAAACGTTAGTCCAGGCCCATGTCTCTGCATAAACGGAAGAAGAACAGGTTGCAAAATCTGATCCCTGTACTGAACAGCATTTACGTTCCCTTGGACAACAACAAGAGGAGAACGTCCATGTGTACAAAAAGAACCCCAAACCATGACGCTGCCGCCACCAAATCGGTCAACTTCTCTGACGCCTACTTGAGCGTAATGTTCAACTCGTCTGCGGTACACTCGGACCCTGCCATCGGCAAATCTCAAAGTGAATCGAGATTTGTCACTAAAGACAACCGAATTCAACTGTCTTTGAGTAAATCTTATGTGTCTTGTGGCCCACACAAGTCGGTTACGGCGATGAAGAGGTGTCAATATTGGTTCATTATAGGGCCTCCGAGCTCGAAGACCAGCAGCCTGCAAGCGATTTCGAACAGTTTGTGCAGTTACCCTTCCACCAAACATCTCTCTACTTGTGGAGGTTGCAGTGCCAAATCTGTTTCTAAGATGACGTCACTGGAGTGACGTCACACGTGGCACTCCCGCCCTTGGGCGGTCGGCAATAGTTCCAGTTTGAAGCACTCTCATTCTAAGATTAATTATTGTTTGGCGTGAACAATTAAAGGCTCTTGCAACAGTGACCACAGACTGATCAGCATAGAGCCTACCTATAGCACGTAGACGTTCTACATTTGAAAGGCGCAGCATTTTCTAACAAAGATGAAAATAACAATTTTAATTTGTTTTTCCAGTTCAAGTTACGTGTGCGTGTTCAGTTTAAGCAAACTTGCTTCGATTGACCTCATGAGTTTGTGTTTGCATGTGTTTTTCAGGTTTTTCATCTTTGTATGCTCAAAAGTCACGTGATCTACGTGACTTTACAATTTTGTGAAATTAAAGACTTCTTACTACTTACTATGGTTAGAAACACTTTAAAATTTATTTGACTTACCAGAAAAAAAAAAATTGTTGAAATTCAACAGTGTCAAGTTTTTAATTTGGCTGAGTATATGATGTAATAAAAACATTATAGTCAATGATAAAAAAAATCAGTTCCCGAGAAAAGTATGATAATTCTTTAACAACCAATGGTTTTCTCAAATTAGTTTAAAATTAATACAGACATAAATCATTAAATGGTTATAAAGCTGTGATACCTGACCAAAAGTTGTTACATGTATGTTTTTCTTGATAAAATATTAAAATTAAAATTAAATAGACCGAGAAAAAGCTTACGATCACATACATGTATAATTGTGTTAACTCGTCCACACAAATCCGAATTTATATCATTGCACCTAGCACTATACGACTGGTACCGTGGAATCTCGGGTAAATAGCGTTATTATCTAATCTATGTAGAATTATTCATAAATATCATTGAATTTGGCCTAATAGCATTCAATTTGTCCTTGTATACAACTTAAATCTCAACGTGCAATTTTGATTACCAAGCGTTAATTAACTAGTGTTTAGTTTGTCGACACATGTGTAATTATAAGCGTCCCGCTTAATTTTCACACCTGTTCAATAATTAGTTGGAATGTTCATTTTCCTGAGTTGTGATTAAAATTAGTCAAGGTGTCCAATTACGCCAGGTATTCAATTTCGTTGCCGAACATCCAATTTCACATGAATTGGGCGACATTTAAAGTAGATGTATATTGTCACAGCGGAGATTTGTCGCCGATTAACACAGACAGACTAAGAATATAGTCCCAAAAATGGCGCGTTTCTGACCATGTGACTTACCGTTAAGCGCCCCTTGGAGTGGATCGAGTGCTCTATGAATGATTCATTTAGATTAACTGAAGCTGCAAGCTCATCGTATGACGTATATAATTTAAAGTTTGGATTTTATAGCAGCCAATAATTGATGGATTACATCTAAGTTATAGACAAAGATGTAATGATACGTTGTAAAAAAATTGTAAGTTGTTCATTGTTGCATACATTTTGGCCGACGTTATATGCATGTAAAGTGCGTTAGAAAAAAATCCTAACCGATACAGAATGCCGGTAAATGTTTTCCTGAGATTACCAAACTCATTTTGTTGTTATTCAAACCGGCCTGTACATTATACATGTACACGTTTTCACGGCAGCATTACTATATTACAACTCCTTTAATATAAACATTTCGTTAAAATGTTCGGCAACAGAATTGAATACCTGGCGTAATTGGACACCTTGACTAATTTTAATCACAAATCGGGAAATTGAACGGTCCAACTAATTATTGAACAGTCGTGAAAATTAAGCAGGACGCTTATAATTACACACGTGTCGACAAACTAAACACTAGTTAATTAACGCTTGGTAATCAAAATTGCACGTTGAGATTTAAGTTGTATACAAGGACAAATTGAATGCTATTAGGGCAAATTCAATGATATTTATGAATAATTCTACATAGATTAGATAATAACGCCATTTACCCGAGATTCCACAGTACCAGTCGTATAGTGTAGAATTCTGTATAAGAATCAGCTTAGAATACCAAAATGCGAATCGTAACACATTGTGGTCTAAACTGTCATAAAATAAATGATAAATCAATGGAACCTGTTAGAAGTTGGTAATGTTAGTTTATTTAAGGCACCACGTAGTCTTAACAATTGAATACAACACGTCTCGAAAAATCGGCTACGTGCAAATGTATTCTTTGATCTCATATCACGGGGCAATTCTGTGACCCACCTGCATGAGCCTAAAAACATTACAAGTTCTACCATGATAATTTCGTTGCACTTCTCGCGAACCGACGAATCGGATATATTTAAAGATACATTATGGGAGATTTTTATAGAGAGTTGGCCATTCTTGCTATAACAGTTCAAAAGTAGATGATGAAAGAAGAATATATTGAAAAATTCAGTCAAATTACTTTATTCTGAACATAGTTATCATCGTTGTAATATTTGCCTAGAAATGGTAGCGAATTGTGTCTTCACCTTCGCTGATCGTTTGATTGACAGGCGTTAACTCCACCTACATGTCTCGATTATCAAGTAAATTTTCAATGGCATACCGAAACGCTTTACAGCGGCCTCGCTAAGTACACTCTATCATTTAGCCTCGATCTAACTGACGTATTTTCATCAGGTTATCCCTTATTTGATTTAATCAATTAGTGAAATCCTATTTAAATCCGAGCTGTAGCCGAGCCATCCGTGGGTCTACAGAGTTAATTTTGGTCTTGTTGTTTAAATAAAGATCTAATTTATAATTTCTATAACATCTGAAGCCTAAATTAAGACTTGCAATAATCAGATTTAGCTCTTGCATAATGTATGTTTAAGTGTTTGTTTTAGTGACTATGTTTTAGTCATCCGATGGTTATTTTGAAAATACACGTACAATACAAAGTCATAAATGTCCGCTGTGACAGTAAAGATTAATTATTTGATTGGTCGAAAGTAACATTCCAATATCAACAGCTTATGGAGTGTTTGTGTCTCAACTAATTCGTTACGCGAGAGCTTGTTCATTTTATTCTGATTTTTTAAGTAGATCGAGGCATTTGTCATCTAAGCTTCAACTACAGGGATACTTGCAAATTAAACTTATTAAAACCTTTAAAAAGTTTTATGGCCATCATATTGACTTGATTGGTAAATATAACATGTCTCTCTCGGCTATTATTCTAGATATATTTAATTGACGCGTATACTATCTCCCTGATAATGTCTGTCTACTACATCGTTAACACTGTTCATCACGTGCATTTTGCATACCGATAGTTCATTGGCCAATCACGCTATTTTACCGAGATTTTGCCTAATAGTTTGGATGCAGCTATGGCGGGTGTGGCGCCAGGCAGGGTAAGCTTACTCTTCCGGACACCTGTTACCACTGTTTGTCGTGTATTTTGTACACGGTGAGCAGTCCATTTGCTGATTACACTATTTTGCCAGATTACACTATTATTTTGCCGAGATTTTGTCTAATAGTTTGGATGCAGCTATGGCGGGTGTGGCGCCAGGCAGGATAAGCTTACTCTTCCGGACACCTGTTACCACTGTTTGTCGTGTATTTTGTACACGCTGAACAGTCCATATGCTGATTACACTATTTTGCCTTATTAAACTATTTTGCCTTTACCGTTTTTTTAGGACTTCGAATTTTGTCTAATGGTTTGGATTGTTCGTACTTGGTTTTATTTTATTTCTTAATTCCCACCTGTGGCCACCTGTCTGGGTACTATATGAAACCATGTTTTTGAATACACATTCCGTTATTACAGTATGGATTAATGCTTTGATTGCTCAAATGCTATTGTTTTATCACTTCCCACCTGCATTATTTGTGATTGTTTTTAGTTATAAATCCGTTTCGGGAATGTTGATTTTGAGTTAGTACCCAACTTGACACAAAAATATAACCCTGCTGTCCAATCCCCGTTATGTGACCTCCCCGACACACATTATTTTTTTAATACCATACATGTACATATATTGTAATAGTGATAAATGTACCTTTGGTGTAATGAACATGTTTTTTTTGTTCTGACACTATTTGTTCAATGATTATTTACGTATTATATAAGTACACTATATGATTGTGGGATCTGAAAACAAGCCAGGGCTTATATAAATTCATCTCCCGAGGAAATTATTTACAATAAAATATAAATACTTTGTATAAGATTGTAATCATAAATCGCAAACTGGTATAAAATTACAAGGTAAAAGTGTTTACTCTCATTTAATTAATCAAAACGTTATATTGGATATAGTATAAATCAGTTAAAGTACGGAATGTAGTAGAAACGCAGTGGGGTTAGCGAAATGATTATCTGATGTTCATAGCACTGAAAGGGTATGAGAAACAATGGTTGTGCTAGTAGGAGAAAGAAAATATTCTTGCGATGGGCGTCATCTGGCGTGCCATGGTTAGCCCTGTGTGACCTGTTTGAAAATGGGCGTCAGCTTGTCTATAGAGACTTACAGATAGCGACTTTTTGGTGCCAGTAAGAAGTCTCACGAGATTATCGTCGTGCAAAATTACTTTGCGGGGTTGACTTCTCTGTTTGTGACGTCTACAGGTGGAACTTAATTCATTTGTGACTTTAAGAAGATACATTACCTGGGATGTGTGGTTGTCTGCGATATCACTTCTGTGGAAGCCGATGTTAAAACAACAGCTAGTAGTAGTAGTGGGATGTGTGTGACTTGTTTACGATATCACCTCAGGTGGAGTTGGACGTAAAACTCCAGGAACGAACGAACGAATGGGATGTGATTTACGGCTATCCAACTGTATACTTACCTCGGACGTGATTTACCGATTTTTGATGTATTTGTCAATGGCGGAATTACTATTTTGAATGGATAATGGATAATAATACTACGACCACGGTAAGGCGAGCATCTATGGATGTGTTTTTTTTTTATATTCACCAAATGTATAATTACCTCGGACGTGATTTACCGATTTTTGATGTATTTGTCAATAGCGGAATTACTATTTTGAATGGATAATGGATAATAATACTAGGGCCATACTATATACCGGAAAACATCGGAAAACACCGGAAAACAAACGGAAAAAACCGGAAAACACTGGAAAACAACCGGAAAACACCATTTTATACTGAATACCAGAAAACACCAGAAAAACATCCTAAATACCGGAAAACACCCTAAATAGGTAACCCGGAGCCTGGTCCTCTGTGTGCGGTTTTGGACCAAGTGAGCGCTGATGAAGGAAGGTCAAGGTCATTACGATGTTCGTTTTACAAATATCCCCCCCCCCCCCTCCCCCACCCCCCACCCAAAAAATTTCCGATTTTTTTTTCTCCAAAAATTTTTTGACGAAAAAAAATTTCTGTCACAAAACGAAAATTCAAATTTTTCCGAAAAATTGGTTTTACAAATAAACATTCCGTAGAAAATAATTTTACAGAGAAAAATACTGGAAAAAAAATTTGAAGTTTTTTTTGAGAGAAATTTAGGAGAAGAAATTGTTAAAAAAAAATCTGAAAAAAATTTGTTTTTTGAGCGTAGGCGATCGCTCGCTTGTGTGTTAATGAACTTATTTCATCAGCGCTCACCTGGTCCAAAACCACACACGAGGACCAAACTCCGGGTTACTAAATAGCTACCAGAAAACTCAGAAGAGTAAACTGTGCCCGAGATTTTTTTAGAGAGCGCGCCGCGCCGCGCCGCTCCGGGAGGGATCATCGTCAGGGTGGGACGGGGGTGAAATTGTCCAGTCACGTGACGAACATAGATCTTCCGTTCCTCAACCCATATTATTTCCACAGTCATTGTCTTTAATCACAAATTACGGGATGATATACGAAAATGCAGGTTTACTTTGAAATAGTGCAAATGATACTTATCATCTACAATCTTCAGATCAAAGGATGCAAGTTCTTACACAGTGCAGCATAATTTGTGCAAAAGAAGACATCTCGAATATCGATCCGGAAAAAACATTTTCTCGGGGACATTTTTTTCCGAATGCGCATTCGGTGTAAGTCTTCAGCCACCAGGAAGTGGTTAAAATAGTAATGTTTTATTACGATAGTAGTACATAAAACAAATTGGTTGCCTGAGATTCTCGGGGGGGTGGGGGGGAAAGTAGCCTCATCGGCTAGAGTCCTCTATTTCACAAACAAAAACAACAATTGCTTCCTTGAAAATTTATCGATCAACCCTTTTCACAGACGTCCAGCTTACCACTTCCCGTCAATGCAGTAAGATAGATTATGTAGTTTTCTCATGGACAATTGGGCGAAAGTTGGGGTTTTCTCAAGGAAAACTGGTCAACAAGTTGGGGAAAAAAGCTCGAAAAGTAATCCAGAAAAAAATCCTGTGTGCGGCCCTCGGAATATGATGGAATATGTTGAATATTATTATGGTTCAAGTGATTATATTTGACCCTGGAATGAAAGTAAGCTCAGAAACAAGTAGATTTTTAGCCCTTCCAACGAGATGGATAGCTCTTGGAAAGGATAAACACTTTTCAGATTACAGCCTGTCCGAGAATTGCGTGGCATCCATTTCGTTTGGTGATTAGGACACATAGCATTTAAACCTGGAACTTCAACTCGAACTATTCAGAGATTTATTAACTTGCTTTTGATGATACTTGCTGTTTTATGATTCGATTTTTTGTTACCTAGGGAGGGGTTGGCCTAGTCGTGCCTTCCACTAATTCGTACCACCCTGATGCCACCGTTACTGGTAAGAACCAGGAGATCGGCGGAACCGGCATATAATGGGGCCCTCAGAGGACAGTGTTTAATCTAATGAAATACTGAAACACTGAAATCTACTGAAATTTACTGAAAACTAAAATTAAAATATAAAATAAAATATGTTCAATGATGGAGGTAGACAGATTACGTCTTTTAAAACATTCAAAACATAATAGGCATCAACAAAATTTTAGTGAAAAAAAATCGGAAATTTTTATTTATTTTTTTTTGGGGGGGGGGGGCTATTTGTAAAACGAATATCGTAAGGACTTTGACCCTCCTTCATCGGCGCTCACTTGGTCCAAAACCGCACACAGAGGACCAGGCTCCGGGTTACCTATTTAGGGTGTTTTCCGGTATTTAGGATGTTTTCCGGTATTTAGTGTTTTTCCGGTGTTTTCCGGTATTCAGTATAAAATGGTGTTTTCCAGTGTTTTCCGGTTGTTTTCTGTTTTTTTACGGTTGTTTTCCGGTGTTTTCCGGTATATAGTATTGCCGATAATACTACGACCACAGTAATGCGAGCATCTATGGGTGAGCTTTTTTTTATATTCACCAAATGTATAATTACCTCGGACGTGATATACCGATTTTTGATGTATTTGCCAATAGCGGAATTACTATTTTGAATGGATAATGGATAATAATACTACGACCACGGTAAGGTGAGCATCTATGGGTGTGCTTTTTTTATATTCACCATTTTTATTCGCACTTCATATGCAAATAATCGTAATCAAAATGAACCGATCGGATAAAAGGCTCGCGGGAAAATAAACGATTCATCTAATAGTTAAACATAGTAGATAAACACCTCTCGGAGAAATTAAACGGTGTACCATTAAATTAAACTATAGTACTAATTAAACGATTTTTGTAATTTCCAAATGATTTTTATCGATATCAAACGATGTTTTGAAATTAAACTATATGCATAGTTTTTAGCGCTAGAAACCCCTTATTAAACGATACAAGTTTTACAGTGTATCTTGTCAAATGATATATTTATTATGTGGGCATATTTTGATTATTTCAGAACGTGGCATACATTATCATATGTCATCATTTAATGAGAATGCTGGTTTAGGATATCTTAAAACACAAGCTATTGAATTTGTCAAGTATCCTTCAATTTTATCTGAAAATTTGTTATTGTGTTGTCTTTTTCCACTTTTCCCTTTAAATTTAGAGAAGACTTTTTTTTAGTGCACTAGACAAAGAATAGTTCCTGTCTCACATTTACCTATTTAAAATATAATTAATAATAGTTGAGATTCCTAAAACAGAGGGGGTTGATGGCCGAATGGTTAGCATGTGCACACTGTATCATAAAGTCTGTCATTGAGTCAACTGGCGGGGTTTCGATTCCCCAGTTGTACGTGACAATGAGTAGGGTCGCCAGTCCAACCTCGTGGGTTTACTCCGGGTCCTCCGGTTTCCTCCCACTGCTAAAGACCCCTGTGTGCAAGCGAATTATTGAAATAAAATTTTGAACCATGTGTTAGTCTCGTAATGACCTAGTTTGTGTCGAGTGTACGTCAAACCCCATTTCTCTCTCTCTTGTAGAACTGCTTTGACCTTACAGGTCAATGGAGCGATACTTGAAAAATGATTTTAAAGATATGAATTCCTGTTTTAGCGCTTATATTGAATTCTTTAGAAAATTTATTTAGAATCCTCTATAAATAAGGTTTGAAATTGGAATAAGTATACATGTAGTTATTTTGTTGCATGCAATTCAAAATCTACATATAGTTAGAATACCTTGATTTAAATATAACATATAGGGAGGGTTACAGTTATATTTAAATGTAGGATTACAGTTATATTACAGTTATATAGAATTACAGTGCAATTTAAATATAGAATTACAGTGAAATTTGATGTTTTACGCATGTTTGTTTTTATAAATATATTGTTGAGAGTTGGGCATGAGAATGTTTGTTAAAATAAACTGAATAATATAGATTTTAAATAAAAATGTGTATTGTATTACTGTCTGCATCCTAATTCAACATGTATTGCATATAATTACTAGATAGATAAGACTAATACAAACAATGCAGCAAAACAACAAATACAACATGAACAATGCAATGTTAAACAAGTGAATTGTAAAAAACACAAATAACAATGATTTACCCCAGTCAAGATTCCATGTTATTTAGAGGAGATTTATTATGCGGTCCATGTACTACTATTTGGATGATCTCAAAAAAATTAGTGTTTGATTTTTACAAGATGATAATATGGATTGCAGACATGATAATATACCACATGTAATGAAAATAGACTATTATAAAATATTAATATATGTAGGTACCTTTTTATGGTTGTTACCACTTTTGTATTAATGCATGAAAGACATCTACTGGAAAACCACAATTAACAAAGTATAAGTTTAAAGCCATTTGTCTCATGACTTTTACTTTGGCTTTGAGGATAAACTTTATATTTGATATTTTTTGTCAAATAACATGCTTTTCTGCTAATTAGTTACTATCAGTAAAAAACACACTCCAAAATCCATTTCCAGCAGATGATCTTGTATTTTTTAATGTTTTGATAATGTTTTGTTTTTCTATTTTTGTTTCTTTGTTAGCTAACAAGAAGTGTTACCACATGTCATCTTTCAACGAGAATACAGCTCTAGGTCTTATTAAACATACTTGTATAGATTTTGTTAAGTATCCTTGATAAAGGTGTTAAAAAAACCAATCAACTGAAATGTTGATGGTGGAAAATAAGTAACCTATTGATTTAGAAATTCAAACAGAATGTTCTCTTATTAATTAAGAGACACAAACACATATGCTGCAGAGAAATCACATTTGTGTTGTATTCTGATCCTTAACTGAAATGAAATGAAATGGGGTTTAACGTCCTACTGTTCTGCTCCGAACTGGGCTAATGAAGACGGGCATACGCCATACAGTGTGCTATGAGGGAAATTTTGCCCGGACAGCGGCAATATGGCCTACTCTTAACTAAAATCAATGTTGTTTTTCCCAGATGATAGGCCACAGTTAACTCTTAAATCAGGTCAATTGAAATGTTTGTATGTAGAGTATCTATAAAATTTGTCAATTCAAATAGCTAAATTAAAATGGAAATGGAGAGATCGAAGTATAGACATGAATAAAATGTAACTGGTGAGATGACTTTAGCATGGTGGTTTTTTTTTTCCTTGCATGTTGTTATTGCACCACAAACTACAATGTACCAGTGTGTTTTATAAAGTAAATGTAGTTTATATTGTTTCTGTCTAGCTGTCATTACTTTCAGCTCATTTTGTCTTATTATCTCTCAATTAAGGCTGGGAATCGATATGAAATTTCAATATCGATTATCGGCAAGAATTTGTCAGCGATTATTGATAATAATCGATTATCATTCTTCCGGAAAAACCGAACTTTACCGACCTGTTATTTGTGTTGATCGAGTTACAGTAGTGTTATTATCCTAGTCTAATACTGTGCCGATGTACGTAAAAAAATCAATTAATGTAAAATAATTAGTTGCTAAATGTAGGATTAACTTGAGTATTATTCTAAGTTTTGTTCTTGATTCATTTGAACCTTTTTTTTATTCCAATATCTCCGATAAATACTAAGACAATACATGGTTTCTCTTTGCAAGTTACTGGCGATCACATAGTGTTTCTAATAATAGAATAAAATATAATAGAAGGCATCTATTGATTGGACAATAAAAAAATAATTACTGGCTTTCAAAGTAGAATTTTTATGATTGGTTAATTTTGACGAAAACCAAAGTAGAATTCTTGCAAGAAATTACGAGAGATATAGATATTTTCCCGGGAAGTCAAAAACGTGTTTTGTATGCACTGTATCTGACATGATTTAGTAATAAAAGCTGAGTTGATCATTAATAATACAATTAGTTTTATCGTGAAAGCAGACAATTTCTCTACAAATCAATCAAGAGCAAAGAAGGGAGATAATTCTAATTTTACTATATCACGTGCGATCGTCATTGTTCACAAAGTGCGTGACCTATTTTAGTTTCAACTAGTAATAACAACAAAAACAACGAAAATATTAAAATAATGTATTTAATCTTAAAGTTTAGTTTTTTTACAATAATATATATTTAAAATGTGCCAGTTTGTAAGCAGAGGGGGAAAATAGTTGTTGTGTATTCGTTCATTCGTCTGCATGCCAGACTACGGAAAGTTCAGTCATGTGAAAGTGACCGTAACTTGCCGTCAGAAGGTAAATATACCGATAATCGATATTTGAATTTCAATATCGATTATCGTATCGCTAAATAACTTCTACCGATTATTGATTATATCGATATTTTTGCACAGCCTTACTCTCAATGGTCAATAATCTTCCTCCTCATCCTGGCTCCTCACATCTGTAATACATATTAGTTCTGTCTAAGAAACTATTGCAATGCAGCCGGTGGCAGAGCAAGGATTTGTCCGGAACGGGGTTCTGTTTATGACAAATATTGTCCAATTAGTACATTTTGGAAAAAGAGCTTTTCTCTTTTTTTTTTGGAGGAGGTGAAACATGATTAAAATGGCTTTATGTGGATTTAGAGAAAGTGCTGGCTGTTCATCCTATAGTAGTTCAAAAAAAAGATTTTCAAAAATGAATATATTGAAAATTTCAGACAAATTAGTTTATTCTTGAGTTAATTTAATGGCTATTTTTATTGCATTTAAATTTGAATTACTTTTAATCCAAATAAGATCTTTAATATATAAGAATAAAAAGATGTGTATAATTATTATTGTCAGGCCTTTTATTGACAGTGTCCATAAGTGACATACATCAAGAATTTTCGTAAAATTTTGGCTTGACAGGTCATGTTAATATAAACATAAAGTCTTGTCCGTGTATTGTTTTTGTGTAAATTTTGTGTAGTGCAGTCCCCCTGCACTTACTATTAGTGCTATAGAAATCTCTTGAGAACTACAACAATATTGTGAAAGGTGAATCTCAAATAGGAATATCAGTCCAAATTTTTTAAAATTCTGGTCAGTATTTACAAAGATATGAGGAATTGAAATTCCATCGATTAATGCTGTTTGCTATGTAGTAAGCCCACCTCCATTTTGTTGTCAACAAGAATTTAATGATAGGCCTGTTTTAAATCCAATTGAATCCAAGCGTTGGTATTTTGATTTTGATTTCTTAATTAAATATTACATGATCAGTCTGAGTACATTTTTGCATGAATTAAAGCTATGACAAATTTGACAATTTAGCGAAAAATGGCAATGATGCCGCACTACTTTATGGTTATTAATTTCAATCACAAAAAAAGACTGTTATATGAAGAATAGAATAGCATTGTAACAACAAACATATAACTGACTGATTTCATAAAGGCTACCTTATGCTAACACTTTATTCTTTTAAAAATGAGTTGCCCAGACCCCCCCCCCCCCACACACACATGCACGCACCCAGACACACCCATTTATCTTGATCATTGATCACAAGTCACAAGAAATGGGTATGGCAGTCTGTGGATATTCTTTACCTACAGTGTACAATAGTATGTTATTATCTAGCTACATGAGATAATAAAAGAGATGAGCAGATATATAGCACAGCTACACAGTGTTGGAATGAATGTCTTATTATGTTTTGTGAGATACACTTTTTAAATTATGAGACATAGCATGTTGAAATATCAGGTATAACACGTAGAAGGAATTTTGATAGCTGATATGATGTGTAGTGGTACATAGTGTGTGCAATATAGACATGTATATTTAGCAATCAAACAATGTTTTAGACAAAGGTTAATATAAAATAAAACCTTAACCTAGTCTAGTTATAATAAACGTCAGATGAGTAGAATATATCCTAAAGGTGGTCGAGTTGATTCCAGTAATTATATGCCACAGGTAGGTATTCAATCTCCATGTTTTAAGTTGATAGATCTTTGGGCATATTTGATGAAAGTTCTAGAGTACAATTTTCTAAATCCCATAAACTGTTAAATCAAGTTATCTAACGATTAACGGGCAAATTAAAACTCTTGTGATCATCAGCGATGTAAAAAGTTTTCTGTCTTTGATTACATCATCAGTCTATTCACACCAGTTTTCACAACTTTGACAGAATGGGATGTAATGTCACCCGATTGCAAGTTTGCAATGATGTCAATTCAAAATGTTTGGAGGGAAATAACTCATATTTTGACATTTTAATGACTTGAATTTGCAAGTTTCATTTCAGTAATTATTAGGCCGATTTATAAATTCCCTTCAAGTATTCCATGTTTTAAATTATACATTTTTTTTAGATTTTCTGGAATGCTGGATGTCAAATGGTCTCTTTAAATTTTCAAACAGCTGATTTGGCTATGCAGCTGAATCAAGGAAAGTTTGAATACAACAACAACTGTGGGTGAGTATTGTTAAAGAAATTATTATGCGCTCACCTAGAAATATTGTTGTCATCCCCGTCCGTCGTCTATCTGTGGACGCTCTAGAGGCTAAATTTATACTTTTTGACATTAGTGTTTTAGGTCATGGGACAAAAAGTCCTATTGATTTTCAATAATTTCTGATAATTACTGCCATTTTCAATATCTTCATATTTCATCATCTACTTTTGAACTATTATAACAAGAACGGCCATCCAGCTCTTAATCTAATTCTTACACAAAGCATCTTTAAGAATAATCTGATACAATTTTTGTCCCCCGCCTTTCGAAGAACGCAGGGGACTATTAAAATGGGTTTGTCTGTCCGTCCGTCCGTCACAGTTTTTGGGACACAATAACTCTCTTTCTAATTGAGCTAGAATGTTTAAACTTGGTGTAGGTGTTTATTAGGTCAATGCCTTGATGGAGTTCAAAGATGAGCATTTTCTGCTTAGGGGTAAGCAGAGATAAGCAATTTGATTGGTTGATGCTTTGGGACATGATAACTTTAGTTCTAATTAAGTGAGAGTGATGAAACTTTGTGTATAGTTTCATTACATCAAAACCTTTACTAAGTTTGATAATGAGCATTTTCTGCTCAGTGTAAGCAGAGCGATAAGCAATTTGATTGGTCAAGACTTTTGAACACAATAACTCTCCTTCTAATTGAGGTAGAATGTTCAAACTTGGTGTAGCCGTTCATTAGGTGAATGCCTTGATGGAGTTCAATGATGTACATTGTCTGCTTACGGTAAACAGAGATAAGCCATCTGATTGGTTGATACTTTGGGGCACGATAACTTTGGTTATAATGAAGTGAGAGCGATCAAACTCCGAATATAGATTGATTATATCATTACCTTGACTAAGTTCGATGGTGAGAATTTTCCGCTTAGGCTAAGGAGCGATAAGCAATTTGATTGGTCAAGACTTTGGAACATAACAACTCTGCTTTTAATTGAGGTAGAATGTTTAAACTTGATGTAGATGTTCATTAGGTGAATGTCTTGACTGAGTTCAATGATTAACATTTCGAGCTGAAGCTAAGGAGAGCTAATCAATTTCATTGGTCGAGGCTTTGGGACAAGTTATCTTGATTCTAGCTGATAGAGAGTGATGAAACTTAGTGTATAGTTTGATTGCTCAATACTTTTGAAAAAAATAAATGTGTGATTAATTGATATGTGTCATCTATTTATTTTGGGATTTCGGTGGGGGACATCAGCCTCACTGTTGGCTTGTTAATATTATAGTGGTTCTGTATTAATAAACACAATTCAATATTATTCAGAACTGCTTTTGATGGGGTGAAATCTTATAAGACGGAAGGGATTATATTTTGTAACTTTTTGTTTGCTTGTACATGTTGAGCTGTCTATTGTGAATGCTTCCATTAATTACAAAAGAAAAAATATGTGACAACCTTTATGGACTGCTCAACGACTTAGCATCTTTGGGAATATGTTTTGTTGCCTGGCAACCTATCGTTTCCCGTATGTGTAGCTTTTATAATAGTGTTACATGTACCTTTATTCATTGTAAGCTTATAGTACCACGCCAACGATGGGATTGAATGTGTTTCATTTCGTTTTCAGTGAGAATTTAAATAATAACTCCCTTTCCATTACATGTTCCATGTCCCTTAATTTTGTATACGAAAGTAACACTTTAACAAGCTGCTCCTGTCATCTAAAGAAAAGGATATAATAATATTTGAATTATAATGTTCCAGGTATCTATTGAAACCTGATTTTATGAGACGACCAGATCGTACATTTGATCCATTCTCCGAGAGTCCTGTAGACGGTGTAATAGCTGCTCATTGTTCTGTAGAGGTAGGTACAAATAAATATATTACAAATAATCTTTTATATCTTTGTGTTTGAAGAATAATTATGACAATAGGAACAAATGAAACACTTGAATTATAAATTTGTTGTTGAATTTTTGCAGGTGATATCGGGTCAGTTTTTATCAGATAAGAAGATAGGAACCTATGTAGAAGTTGATATGTATGGTTTACCAACAGATACTATCAGACGTGAATTCCGCACCAGAGTTGTACCAAATAATGGTCTTAATCCAGTTTATAATGAAGAGTCCTTTGTCTTTAGAAAGGTAGGAATACTGCAATTAAAGTAAATTCTGTTCAAATCTGCTTGAGGATTTGATGACTAGCTAATGAATTAAGTGAATTCTTCACGAATAAGATTTTCAAAATTAAAAATGACATCGGTACTGCCACAACTTCAAAAGGAACTGATCTGGACAAATATTTCTCAGGTAGAAAATTGAAATATTTCAAACCATTCTCAGAGGCCAAGGTGCTAAAACTCTTGATGGAATCTAAACAAATCTGGTGCTTGCTGGATCCTTTTCCTACAAAGATTTTATTACAGTGTGCTGATACCCTTCTTCCTGCGATAACTAAAGTAATCAGTTCAAGCCTCCGATCTGGTTTTGTTCCCAACTCCTTTAAAGTAGCAGTCATAAAACCTTTGATATAAGGGCCATCACCTGATAAAAATATTTTCAAAAACTATCGACACGTCTCAAATTTGCCATTCTTTTCGAAGGTACTTGAAAAAGAAGTTAGGAAGAGACTGTTGAAACATCTTCACAAAAACGATCCGCTACATAAACTCCAGCCCGCTTACCATCAGTCACATGGAACTGAAACTGCGTTGAATCAAGATTTAATCGATCTAAATCTGATGGTGGATGACCACCAAATTTTCCTAGACATCTTTTGGATTGAATGGTTGTGTTTAGGGCTGTCAGTATTTTTTCACAGTTGATTAGCAGCACTGCTAATCAAAAAGTCCAATTTGATTAGAAAATTTAAATATTGATTAGCAGTTTTTATACGCCCACATTTTCATGTGGACGTATATTGTCGTCGCCCCTGTCTGGACAATTGTTTGTGAACAATCTACAAGTCACAATTTTTATCCGATTTCAATGAAACTTGAAATATAGGTTTATCACCCTAAGATCTCGGTTCCTTTCGATATTGGCATCTATCGGACCATAACTTCATAGATTATGGCCCCTGATTGTACGAAAAATAGAGGTCATAATTTTTATCCGATTTAAAAAACCGTATTATTATTTCACGGTTAAACCCTAAGGATGGTTGAGTTCGAATTTCGTGAAAATCGGCCCAAAACTGACCGACAAAATGGCCGCCGTTCGTTCTCAAATAGCGTAAAAATGTGGTATATCAAGGTTGTGGACCCTGTAGAGGTCACTATTTTTATCCGATTTCGTTGAAACTTGAAATGTAAGTTTATAACCCAAAGGTCTCGGTTCCTTTCAATATTCGCGCATATCGGGCTGTAACTTCCTGAATTTTTGCCCCTGATTGTACACAAAAACGCGTTTTTTGGCTTGTGGAAACTATAGAGGTCATAATTTTTGTCCGATTTAAAAAACCGTATTATTATATCACCGTTAAACCCTAAGGACGGTTGAGTTCGAATTTCGTAAAAATCGGCCCAAAACTGACAGACAAAATGGCCGGCCCTTGTACGTAAATAGCGTAAAAATATGGTATATCAAGGTTGTGGACCCTACAGAGGTCACAATTTTTATCCGATTTTGTTGAAACTTGAAATGTAAGTTTATAACTCAAAGATCTCGGTTCCTTTCAATATTCGCGCATATCGGACCGTAACTTCATGAATTATGGCCCCTGATTGTACGCAAAAACGCGTTTTTTGGCTTGTGGACCCTTTTGAGGTCATATTTATCCGATTTAAAAAAACGTGTTAATATATAACCATTACACCCACCCTAAGGACGGCTGAGTTTGAATTTCGTGAAAATCAGCCCAAAACTGACAGACAAAATGGCCGCCCTTCCTTCTCAAATAGCGTAAAAATATGGTATATCAAGGTTGTGAACCCTATAGAGGTCACAATTTTTATCCGATTTTGTTGAAACTTTAAATGTAAGTTTATAACACAAAGATCTCGGTTCCTTTTGATATTCGCGCATATCTGACCATAACTTCATGAATTATGGCCCCTTATTGTATGACAAATCGCGTTTTTAGCTTGTGGACCCTATAGAAGTGATAATTTTTATCCGATTTAAAAAAACGGTTTATTATATCACCGTTACACCCTAAGGACGACTGAGTTCGAATTTCGTGAAAATCGGCTCAAAACTGACCCACAAAATGGCCGCCCCTCGTTCTCAAATTTTGTAAAAATATGGTATATCAAGGTTGTGGACCCTATAGAGGTCACAATTTTTATCCGATTTTGTTGAAACTTGAAATGTAAGTTTATAACTCAAAGATCTTGGTTCCTGTCGATATTGGCAGATATCGAATTGTAATTTCCTGAATTATGGCCCTTGATTGTAGGAAAAATCACTTTCGTTTTAGCTTGTTTTCTATCCATCTCTCGAAAATGTGGGCGTACCTTGCCTGGCAGCCGCTGGTTCAGTTTTAACATAAAACACCTAAATAACAAGATATTACTTTAATTCATAACAAATGATTAGATTTCATTCTTAGAGATTTTTTTAGCACTGCTACAGCCAGGTAGCTGTGACAGTTTGTGAATGTGATGTAGACTTTTAGTTAGGTCTTATGTCTGAAGCCAATTCTTGGCAGTGGCTTCCGAAGCCCCACTCATTTTAATTGTTATTTCTTCGTTACGTTAGAAAACAATTTCGTCTCAGGCCTTTTATTGTGTGTTACTATTTTTGTTCAATCGCACACACGCAGAATTTAACGAATAACCTCGATTAACTAGACACACACAATAACAATAATATTTTACGGGAATTCTTACTTTGATTTCTCATTTTACAAAATGTTTACATGTATTTATTTTTCAATTTTTATTTGTAAGTTTATAACACAAAGATCTCGGCTCCTTTCGATATTTGCGCATATCGAACTGTAATTTCTTGAATTATGGCCCTTGATTGTAGGAAAAATCATTTTCTTTTTAGCTTGTTCTCTATAAATCTCTCGAAAATGTGGGCGTATCATGCCTGGCAGCAGCTGGTATTCTATCAATTTCTTGTGGTGAATCCTCAGCTTCCAAAATTTCTATCACAGAACTAGAAAATAACAAATTTACTTAACACTGGTATGTCATTCGTTCAATTTTCAATAAATAGGGGAGTCTAACTAAGGTTCTTTTCAATAATTGTCCCTCGCCTTTGAAGAAAGCAGGGGACTATTAAAATGGGTTCGTCCGTTCGTCCGTCCGTCCATCCGTCCGTCTGTCCATCACACTTTTTGGGACACAATAACTCTCTTTCTAATTGAGCTAGAATGTACAAACATGGTGTAGGTGTTTATTATGTCAATACCTTGATGGAGTTCAAAGATGAGCATTTTCCGCTTAGGGTAAGCGGAGATAAGCAATTTGATTGGTTGATGCTTTGGGACACGATAACTTTAGTTCTAATAAAGTGAGAGTGATGAAACTTTGTGTATAGTTTCATTACATCTAAACCTTGACTAAGTTTGATAATGAGCATTTTCTGTTCAGGGTAAGCAGAGCGATAAGCAATCGGATTGGTCAAGATTTTGGAACACAATAACTCTCCTAATTGAGCTAGAATGTTCAAACTTGGTGTAGGTGTTTATTGGGCCAATGCCTTGATGGAGTTTGAAGATGAGCATTTTCTGTTTAGGTTAAGCAGAGATAAGTAATTTGATTGGTTGATGCTTTGGGACACGATAACTTTAGTTCTAATTAAGTGAGAGTGAGGACACTTGGTGTATAGCTTTATTACTTCAATACCTTGTCTAAGTTCGATAATGAACATTTTCTGCTGGGGGTAAGCAGAGCGATAAGCAATTTGATTGGTCGAGACTTTGGAACACAATAACTAGCCTTCTAATTGAGCTAGAATGTTCAAACTTGGTGTAGGTGTTTATTGGGTCAATGCCTTGAAGGAGTTCAAAGATGAGCATTTTCTGTTCAGGTTAAGCAGAGATAAGCAATCTGAGTGGTTGATGCTTTAGTAACACGATAACTTTGGTTTTAATGAAGTAAGAGCGATGAAAGTGAATATAGATTCATTATATCATTACCTTGACTAAGTTTGATTGTGCGAATTTTCTGCCTGGGCTAAGGAGTGATAAGCAATTTGATTGGTCAAGACTTCGGAACATAAAAACTGCTTTTAATTGAGGTAGAATGTTTAAACCTGATGTAGATGTTCATTAAGTGAATGTCTTGACTGATTTCAATGATTAGCATTTCACGCTAAAGCTAAGCAGAGCTAATCAATTTCATTGGTCGATGCTTTGGGACAAGATAATCTTGATTCTATCTGATAGAGAGTGATGAAATTTATTGTGTAGTTTGATTGCTCGATACTTTTGAAAAAAATAAATGTACAATTAATTAATATGTGTCATCTATTTATTTTGGGATTTCGGCGGGGGACATCAGCCTCACTGTTGGCTTGTTCAAAACTAAATCCATCATTTAATGGTGGGGTTTTTTTTTTGGCAAGAGTGACAGGCTAGTGGTGCCTCTTTAAAATTATGAACCTGATGAACTCCCCCCTTCCACCTCCATTGCATAATATTAAACTCTGGTGATAGTTTGAGCCAAATGTTAGGCTTAAAAGGTAGTTGAATAATGTGAATGTGAATTGTAAACAACTGAACAAGGCCTTAATTTTATATGCGGGCAATCTTGACTAGGCTATTCCATAGACTACTAGGCCTAATTAATAATACTTAAATAATACAATTGACTGTGTGTACCGGGTATGGTAGGAAATATGACAAAAATTATATGGGCCTCAACATCTCATGGCATTATATAGGAGTAATAAGACTACCGGTAATTCATAGATTTTTATGCCAATTTACAGGAGCTGGGTTGAGCGGTTGTAGTTCACGTAATAGGAAGATCCATGTGTAGACATTCAATGAGTGCATATTCTAATCTACTGGTCTAGACTATTATATAGCCCACCTTGTTGACCATATCACTATCAGGAGTTTTTCCTTTTCAAGACTAGTGGTTGATCCCTTTTTAAATTTGGTAGAAGACCTTGGTGTTGGATTTTTTCTATATACAAACACTGTTGGTAGTACATGCTTGTTATTTTTTTGCCTGGATGATGGATTGGCGGACTCAGGAAATGACAGCTACAAAGCTTCGAGCTATCACACGGGATCCATGGGTGAACTTTCCCGTCGTCTGTCACAACATTTCTCTTGACAGCATTCACCCATAATTTACGCCAATGCTCATCAACGGGAAATTCATAAAAATTGCACGCATCGTTCTTACTTCTAGTGGTTGTACCCAAAAGCGCAACAAAACGTAAAAAAAAATGTGTTTACGTCTGTTGTCACCCCCCTGCGCCTAGCGCCTCTAGCGGTGAAGTTATCCCCCTTCGAACATTGGAGAATTGATTTCAAGATATCAGTGACCTATCAATGTGTTGATGACCTAGCACCCTCTTATTTAACTGAACTAATTCAAAGTCATGAGCCTTCCCGGAGTTTAAGCTCATGTGATCAAATACAGTTGGTAACCCCAAGGTGGAGAATGAAAACATTTGGGGCAAGAACTTTTAGTTTTCTTGCTCCATCAAAATGGAATGATCTTCCAGTGTTCATCAAAAGTGCTCCTTCTGTTGAGTGTTTTGAATCCAGACTTAAAGCATACTTATTTAAACGTTATATTTAATTTTAAAATTGTGTGTAGCAAGCGTTATAGAGCTTAATTGGAGTGTGGAATCAGCGCTATACAAATGTTCATATTATTTATTATCATTATGTGGAAAAGTACAGTATTTGCTGGATTTTTTATGTTTCATTGCTTCAAATCATAAATGTCATTGGATTATTGTATTTTTGCTTAAAAGCCCATTATCAATTGTTCTATAAATTATGTTATAATCTATACAGGTTGTATTACCAGAATTAGCTGTATTACGTATAGCTGTTTATGAAGAAACCGGTAGACTAATTGGACAGAGAATATTACCATTAGATGGCCTACAAGCAGGTTTGTTTTGTAGAAAAAAAACTATATTTATTATTTGTATCTTTTACCAGTAATATAATTTATTTATGAACAAATACCCATATTTATTCATCTAGAGAGCATCTCATATATACTTTTGATTTTTTTTTTCTAGGTTATCGTCACATATCATTACGAACAGAAGGAAATTTTCCATTATCACTTCAAACAGTATTTTGTCGTATCATATTAAAAACTTATGTACCAGAAGGTTTTGGAGGTAAATATTACTCACAATAGTTTAATTTGATGCTATATATGTGATGGGGACAGAGAAATAGTGTTTAACCCTTTCATTGTGTCTACCCGGTAGTACTGGGTATTATAAAATGTCGTTAAAATGCACGTACCCGGTATTACCGGGTACTCAATAAGTTCCTCGCTAAATTTAAGTTCCTCGCTAAATTTAACGTTGTAACTGCGAGTGCCATCTATGGTTTTTTATATGCCCACATTTTCATGTGGACGTATATTGTTGTCGGCCCTGTCCATCCGTCTGTCCACAATTGTTTGTAAACAGTCTACAGGTCACAATTTTTATCCGATTTCAATGAAACTTGAAATATAGGTTTATCATCCCAAGATCTCGGTTCCTTTCGATATTGGCATGTATCGGACTGTATCTTCATGGATTATGGCCCCTGCTTGTACGAAACATCACAATTTTAGCTTGTGAACACTGTAGAGGTCACAATTTTTATACGATTTGGTTTTAACTTGAAATGTATGCTTATAACCTAAATATCTTGGTTCCTTTCGATATTCCCGCATATCGGAACGTAACTTCCTGAATTATGGCCCCTGATTGTACGAAAAATCGCGTTTTTAGCTTGTGGAACCTATAGAGGTCATAATTTTTATCCGATTTAAAAAAACGTATTACTATATCACCGTTAAACCCTAAGGATGGCTGAGTTTGAATTTCGTAAAAATCGGCCCAATACTGACAGACAAAATGGCCGCCGTTCATTCTCCTCAAATAGCGTAAAAATATGGTATATCAAGGTTGTGGACCCTATAGAGGTCACAATTTTTATCTGATTTTGTTGAAACTTGAAATGTAAGTTTATAACCCAAAGATCGGGGTTCATTTCTATATTCGCGCATATAGAACTGTAACTTCCTGAATTATGGCCCCTGATTGTAGGAAAAATCGTGTTTTTAGCTTGTGGACCCTAAGAGGTCATAATTTTTATCCGATTTAAAAAAACGTATTGTTATATCACCGTTACACCCTAAGGACGGCTGAGTTCGAATTTCGTGAAAATCGGCCCAAAACTGACAGACAAAATGGCCGCCCTTCGTTCTCAAATAGCATAAAAATATGGTATATCAAGGTTGTGGACCCTATAGAGGTCACAATTTTTATCCGATTTTGTTGAAACTTGAAATGTAAGTTTATAACCCAACGATCTTGGTTCCTCAAATTGTAATTTCCTGAATTATGGCCCTTGATTGTAGGAAAAATCACTTTCTTTTTAGCTTGTTCTCTATCCATCTCTCGAAAATGTGGACGTATCCTGCCTGGCAGCTGCTGGTTATACGCCCACATAGAAATATGGACGTATATTGCCGTCGCCCCCGTCCATCCGTCGGTCCATCCATCCATCGTCCACAATTTCTTGTGAACGCTCTAATGCCAAAAGTTATCATCCAATTGTTTTAAAATTGATATATGTTGTTTACATTAGTGAGATGAAGAAGCTTTTTTAATTTCAATAATTTCCGTTTATAACGTCTAGAGTTATGGCCCCTGTTTCACTTTGTTGAACCTTGTGAACGCTCTAATGCCAAAAGTTAACATCCGATCTTTGTGAAATTTATATGCAATATTTGAATTAGAGACATGAAGAAGCCTATTGAATTTCAGCAATTTCTGTTTATTACTTCTAAAGTTATGGCCCTTGTTTCACTTTGTTTAACCTTGTGAACGCTCTAACCGCAAAAGTTATCATCCTATCTTTCTATACACTAGAACATATTTCCACATGTTTCAAAGCGTCAGACTGTAAAATGGTGAGGTGCAGAGTCCCACGTAGACGATTTACTCTCTATGAAATCGTGGATGACATCTTTGCTGACTAAGACGGTGAAGACAATTTTGAGGCGGATGATACACGTAATTGGGTTCCAGTTGAAAATGATAGTAGTCAAGACAGTGATTGAGAGTATGATTTCGGTGATTTATTGCTCGACGTTCGGCCTATGGCTATGTCTCCTGTGCATGATGAACAAGGCCAAGGTGACCATGATATAGCCCTATGTCTGCAGTAGATTCTGATGATAATTTTGATGTTGATAATGATTCTGGCCTGCTAGTCGTAAAAGAGGTTGGCAATCCCTGAGTCCCGAACGTGTACATCTATTGACTGACTATAGTGATAATGATACGGGAATGGGGGATGAAAGTGATGGTGAAAATGAGGTAGTGCAAGCCCAACGTGGTCTTGGCAGAAGCAGGCGTGATCCGCTTGTTCGTGGTGGCATTGCTCGTGGCCTGGTTCCTGGTAGGCCTATATTGAATGACAATAGTGGTCTTTGTAGTGGTAGACGTGGTCCACGTGTTGGTGGTGGCTCTGCTCGTGGCCACGGTGTCCGTGTTCTTGGTGGCCATGGGGGTGACAGAGGTGGCCCTATTAGGGATCAGAGGGGCCGGCCACGCTAGAGGACAGGGACGGACAGGATCTGATAGAAACCCCTATATTTGGGCAAATAATGACAAGGGAATAGGTTCTTCCTTCTTCTGAAATTCCTACCTTTTGCAAATAATCAAGACCTAGCATATGACCCAAAAGACACCAATAGGGACAGGGTTTACAAGGTAAGGCCACTGATTAGAAAGGTGAGGGACCGCATTAGGTGGGAATAAAGTTCTATGAACTTACTAGATCCAAGGGTATTTCTTTTGATTTTATAGTCTACTCCGGTAAAAACACATTTAGAGATCATTATGATCCAGAGCCTCAAATCCTGGTAACTGAGCGAATCCCCCTGAATCTGATGCAACCATATCTTGGCCTTGGCCACACGCTGTACAGTAGAATCTGTATTAAGCAGCCACTCAAGGGAATTTTCATGACTGGTCGCCTAACGGGAGTGACCGCTTAATAAAATCTGAGTGTTTGTTAATGCTGACATCAAGTAAATTTTATGCTTGGATGCATTGGGAGCAAACATCAATACTTGCGTCAGTAAATTTGGCCGTCGCTGAAACTTGCTTGGGACGAAAATTATTTGACACAAATCTCTAATATATCTTCTGTAAACCTGTCATTTTGTACCAACATTGATACTACTGTCAACCACTGTGATGTATTCACTATTATTTATCCATTTTTGTGATGAAAATCCATGAATTAATTTTATTTTATCAAAAAGCACATGTCCAAAAAAACATGCTGAATTTGTCATCGATTTTTAGGGGGTGTAACTCTGTATGTAACATAGGGGGCGCTAAAACTTCTGTTTAGCAACAAAGTGGCAATGGAAAATAGATACTAAATGATCGCGACAAAACTCGGCTTTGATAGTACTATTAGTTTATTCAGTCAGTATCTAATAATGTTTCAATAGGTGTGTAAACAATGATCAGGGTTTGTTATTTAATAAAACAAAAGATTAATTAACAGGCAATCCTGGGTTTATTGTTATTTTCACAGTTCATTTTACCTGATCGGTGGGGGATGGATAATTAACTATTAATCACAGGATTAGCGGAGGTTCTACGAAGTACGACAAGATTGTATCATAAAACAGTGGCTGTTGAATAAGCGCTATTTTGCTAAATTTATACTATTCAAAAAAAGTAGGGGATATTTGATTTTTAAGTGTTATTAAAGTCACCTAATGAAACTGACGAAGAAACAAATGACAAAATGAAATGAAGTTCACATTCATCGATTTATTCCAAATGATCGTTAGACTAAGTAAGGCACAGACTGACCATTATAAGGGTAAAATGATACCTGGGGTCAAACAGCAAAGTTACCACAGCATCACAACCAAGTCAGTAACGGGTAAATCCTCCTCTGTTTGCCAAACAAGCATTGATCCGACGTGGCATATTCCTAATGAGACATTGGCAGGACGTTGTTGACGTTGACGTAACCTCTGTCCAAGCATGTCCCAGACATGCTCGATGGGGGAGAGGTCGGGACTCAGTGCTGGCCAAGGTAATGTGGTGATGTTCTGTTGTTGGAGGTAACCTGTAACGATCCTGGCCCTGTGACATCTTGCGTTGTCATCCTGGAAGATGAAACGGCGGCCATGTGCGAACGGCACAACATGGACTGCCAAGATGTTGTCCCGGTAGTACTGGCCTGTAACACGCCCTGCAACAACATGTAAAGCCGTTCTTCCAGCAACAGTGATGCCTCCCCACACCATAACAGAACCACCCCCAAATCGATCATGTCTGATGACGTTAACGTCTTGGAAGCGCTCGTTTCGACGACGCCACACCCTCCTACGTCTGTCCAAAAAATCAACAGTGAACCTTGACTCATCTGAAAACATCACATTGCTCCAGTGTCGATTATCCCAGTGTTGACGATCCCTACACCAACGACGTCTTGCCTGAATGTGATGATCTCTCAAACAAGGGATCACGCGAGGACGTCGGGCGCGAAGGTGACCCCTATGCAGTCGATTCCGAATCGTCTGGCCACTCACTCTCACTCCAGTGTCTGTTTGAAGACGAGCGCTGATCTGATTTGCTGTGATGACACGATTTCTCAAGGCCAAGGTACGGATAAATCGATCCTGGGCTTGAGTTGTCGCCCTTGGTCGACCTGAGCGTGGTCTGTCCTGTACAGATTGTGTATCACAGTATCTGGACCATAGCCTGCTTATGACAGACTGAGAAACATTCATCGTCCGCGCCACAACCGCCTGTGTTGTGCCGATCTGTAGCATGCCAAGGGCACGTAACCTTTCATTTTGGGTAAGCCGACGCATATCAAAATTTGTTTTCTGGTCACTAAAACAATTAAACTGATGTTTCCACCCTGGAATTCAATGCCACAATGACTGTAACATTCAAAGTCAGAGTTGTGCAAATCTTGGGTTGGACCCCCATGATGATCCCAAGCATCACCTGCATTCCATGCGGTAGCTATTGGTGCGTTTGGGCGTCACATGTAACTGGAAATGTTTCTTCTGTTAGGTTCTATAGTGACTTTTTTCGTAGTCATTTGCATATTTTAGTATTATGCCCCCAAAATCAAATATCCCCTACTTTTTTTGAATAGTATATTAATAAAATAGTGACCGCTGGCTGCGTTAGAAGAGTGGCTGTTGATTAAAGATATGAAACAATAGAATTTCTACAAGTAGATGTCGCTGAATAGGAGTGGCTGCTTGTACAGATTCTACTACCTGTCTTCATTAGCCCAGTTCGGAGCAGAACAGTAGGACTTGAGAAGGGGTCATCATGTTTCATGAAATCACAAACAGGGCACATGCAAGCTGTAAAGTTCAGGGCAAAGAAAGACAAATCAAATAGCAAATCCAAAGAAGTATGTATGTTAACCACAGAGGGAAGTGCTGATATGATTCCTACTGGAAAAGATGACAAGGATGGAAATCCAATTCTCAAACATGCATGCATCTAGTCCTCCTACAGTTAGGACTTTTTATACCCCCACATTGAAATGTGGTCGTATATTGTCGTCGCCCCCGTCCGGCGTCCACAAGCCATTGTGGACGCTCTAGAGGCTAAAGTTAATATGCGATTGACTTTAAATTTATATACAGTGTTTAAGGCCACGAAACGAAGAATCCTGTTGATTTTCATCGATTTCCTATAATTACTGCCAGAGTTATGGCCCTTGATCACTTCAAAAAATCTTGTGGACGCTCTAGAGGCTAAAGTTAATATCCGATTGACTTTAAATTTATACACAGTGTTTAAGGTCATGAGACGATGAAGCCTATTGATTTTCAGATGATTACTGCCAGAGTTATGGCCCTTGATCACTTTGAAAAATCTTGTGGACGCTTTAGAGGCTAAAGTGAATATCTGATTGACTTTAAATTTATACACAGTGTTTAAGGTCATGAGACAAAAAAGTCTATTCATTTTCAGTGATTTTCGATAATTATTTGTTTACCTGGTTTACTTGGTTCATTTGAAACATTTTTTAATTCAATATATGTCTACGATAATATACAAAACAATACTCTGTTTCCCTTCATACTTGACATATAGCGATAATATTATGATTACACAATGTTACTAACAATAGAATAAAGTAAATTGGAAGGCATCTATTGATTGGACAATAAAGAAATAATTCCTCGCTTGCAAGTAGAATTTTTATGATTGGTTAATTTAACTAAAAGCCAAAGTAGAATTCTCGCAAGAAATTACGAGATATGAAACGTGTTGAATGTCGTAACGAATCTACTATAATGTCATTTTCTAGCCTTTATGATTACGTTTTTAAGTCAATATTAAACAAGGTAGAATGTAGTTAGAAATGCCGAGAAGTATTTAGATTGGATTAACAATAGCTAAGGTCAGAACCAGGTCCGTTGACTTTGCCGTATGACTACGATGAGTGCTATTTTAGTAGTATTATTTTTTAGCAGTCGACATCGTAGGACGACTGTTACATTCTAGGATTTTCAAACATCAAATACAAAATGACAACGGGCAATATTTGTTATAAAGATAGAGTGCCCCGTGGCCGAATCTTTTCCCTCCTAAAAGTTGTACTTGTGCACGCTTCAGTGACGTAACTCTAATTGATTTCAGACGAGTCTCAGGCTCTCTTTGTGTCTATAAATAGCCACAGCACGTGAAATTCTCAACACTTGTAATAACTATTACAGATGTAAAAAATCTATTGTTGCCGATTATGAATAGCAGTAATATTTAGCTTTTTGGTTATTACTGCAGCTTTAGGAATATAATAAGGCACAACTCTACGTAACGGAGGACATCTCCGAATTACCGTACCGCTGAATTCGAACCGTTTAACCGTCCAGTTCGAACCGTTTACAGCTGTCCGACTAGCCGTAGGAGCACTACCTGCATAATTGCTTATTAAACCAGAAGATGGGTGGGGTTGATATGGTAGGTCAGCAGCTCCACAATGTGACCGTGGTACGGAAGATATACAACTGGTACAAAAAGTAGCTTTGAGATTGTTCATGACATGTGTATTGTGTGCGCATAAACTTCATCGCATGTTCACGCTGTCTACCAAAGATTTCCTAGTGGACCTCAAGGACCTCTTGGCTATACTTATAAGTTCCAGTCTGAAACTGAACAAAGATGTTATAAGGACAGACACAGTGCAGAGGCTTACAGGGTACAGAAAGGACAAAATGTGTAGTGTGTGCTGGGCGCGCGGACGTTTTAGATTTGCCCTGACTGTCCAAGCCAGCCAGGCCTTCATGCTGATCAGGATTGTTTCAAGACCTATCACACAAAATTTGATTACTCTGTAAGTCCTAATGGAGACAATATCCCATAAGTATTTCATGGAGAATAAAATTGTTTTTGTCATAGATTTAGTGAAAAACGAGAAATCCAAAATGGCCACCATGAGGTCACGTGACTATATGATTATGCAAATTTCCAAAATTCTATTTTTTCCTCTTAGACAAACCTCATGCCCATCCCACAACACAAAAGAATTCCCCCAAAAGCTTTTATCAATATTGTTTGGTATTTAGTTCAAGATCCCTCTTTGTCCTCAAAAAAGGATCTAGCACAGGCAGTGGATTTACGTCTAGCATTGAAAAGGGTTAATGACCAATCAATAATTTTTTAGCAGTGGGGAGGATACCAGAAAAAAAAACACAATAGAGTTAACGAATTCTCTCCTGCACCAATTTAATTTATTTGGAAATATTTAAAGTGTATATTTTATAGTTATGTTTACTTGTGCAGATTTTGTGGATGCTTTGTCAGCTCCAATCCAATTTTTATCTATGGCTGAAAAACGGGAGAAACAGATGAGAGATATGGGTATTGATGAAACAGATATTGTTGATGTACCAGTTGTAGCTAAATCTAATAAAACACCTGTGCAAAACAAAACATCTAATGGACAATTAACTGCTAATTCAACCTCGCCTAGTGTGCTTCCAGAGACAGCTAATGTACCAAAAAAAGATGATAAAAAAGGTACATAAAATTTAATTTACTGCAGTTAAGATCTGGTACTGCAATATTTATGTTGTGATTTCAAGAATTTTGCATAAAGAGCTTCTGGTAAATCAATAGCTATTTAAATATATACGGCCTCTAATATTAAAATCCCAAAAATCACTTTTGTGTGAGCATTATATTGAAGATAAAATATACTGTAGTATGTTCTTGTTGATATGTGGGTGGGGTTCATTGTAGTAGTTTGGTTAGAAAAATCACTGGGAATTATATAGACCATGAAAACCTTTTGGAAACATTTTGAGCCAGGCTCCCATTGAAACATGTAGCACTGGAAATAATTGAACCTAGTCATTCGAATAAAACAAAAATGTAACTGTAAACATAAAGTATCCCCTTATACTTATTGTTTAGTTATTAGAGGGTGCGTAAAAATGGTGTTTTCCAGGTAAAATGATCTGCACAACTTTATTGAATTAAATTACATGTCAGTCTCAAGATAAAGAAACATTAACAGTAAAAAACAATTTTCTTACAGGAGAAGAACTCAGTTTTACACCTATTTCCCGGGAGAAACTCAAGGATGAAAAAGTTTATTTAAAACTGTTAAAAAAGCAACTAAAGGATTTAGAAGTTTTGAAAAAGAAACATCAAAAAGAAAAGGGTTTTATTCAAAAACAGCAATGTACCATTGTAGATAAAATGGTAGCTAATCACGATAAAGAAAAAAATGCAACTGAAAAAAACCTGGAGAAAAAAATGAAGAAAAAGGGGTATGTTTTATAAAATGCAAATATTCCAGTTTGAATTTTATTTTTACTTGATTATGCATGCTGGAAAGGGATTGTTTCGGGGGAGGTGGCGTCATGGTTTGGGCCGCTATCAACGTCAACTTCCGGTCCCAGTTGGTGGTGGTCCAAGTCAATCTAAATGCTCAACATTATGTTGACCCCATCCTTCGTCCATTGTTGCTTCCGTTGCTGGCTCAACATGGCGTCTGACGACAGATGGTTTTCCAGCATGATAACGTTATGGATTGGGTCGCTATGTCTCCTGACATGAACCCGATCGAACACCTTAGGGATGAACTTGACAACGGGTTCAAACTCAAGCCGTGCCACCACAAACTGTTCCAGAGTTGGTACAGGCACCCCAAAATCATTGGCAAACAATCCCACAGCATGTAGTGAGACATCTGTGCCAGTCCATGCCATGGCGACTTCAGGCATGGATAAGAGCTCAGGGTGGACAATACCCGATATTGAAATTATCCACAGATGCTTGTTATCTCGATTTTGTCAATTGTTATGTACATTTGTTAAAAGTTGTTGCATTTGGCATTGCATTTTTATACGCCCACATTTTCATGTTGACGTATATTGTCGTCGCACCTGTCCATCCGTCCACAATTTGTTTGTGGACACTCTACAGGTCACAATTTTTATCCAATTTTGACGAAACTTGAAATATAGGTCTATCTCCCAAAGATCTCGGTTCCTTTCGATATTGCTTGTATCGGACCATTGCATGTATTATGGCCCCTGATTGTACAAAAAATCACGTTTTTAGCTTGTGGTCACTCTAGAGGTCACATTTTTGATCGGATTTTGATGAAACTTGGAATGCATGTTTATATCCAAAAGATCTTGGTTCCTTTCGATATCCGCACATATCGGATCGTAACTTCCTGAATTATGGCCGCTGATTGTACGAAAAATCGTGTTTTCAGCTTGTGGTCCCTATAGAGGGACAATTTTTATCCGATTTAAAAAAAAAAACATGTTATACACTAATGATGGTTGAGTTTGAATTTCGTGAAAATCAGAAAAAAATTGACGGACATAATGGCTGCCAATTGTACCCAAATAGTTTAAATATATGGTATATCAAGGTTGTGGGCCCTCTAGAGGCCACAATTTTTATCTGATTTGGATGAAACTTTAAATATATGTTTTTTATCATAAAGATCTTGGTTCCTTTTGATAATCACACATATTCGAACATAACTCCCTTGATTATGGCCCCTGATTTGTCGAAAAATAGGGGTTTTAGCTTGTGATTCCTCTAAAGGTTACAATTATTATCCGATTTTAAAAAAAACGTTCGAATATATCACCGTTACATTGTAATTTTGTCTGAGGCTGAGTTTCATGAAAATCGGACCAAAATTGGAAGACAAAATGGCTGCCCCTCGTACGCAAATAGTGTAAACATCTGGTATATCAAAGTTGTGGACCCTCTAGAGGCCAAAATTTTGATCCGATTTTGATGAAACTTGAAATGCAAGTTTATAACCTAAAGATCTCGGTTCCTTTCAATATTCGTGCATATCAGATTGTAACTTCCTGAATTATGGCCTTGGTTTTACGATCTCGGTTCCTTTCAATATTCGCGCATATCAGATCATAACTTCCTGAATTATGGCCTGGTTTTACGAAAAAATCATGTTTTTAGCTTGTGGTCCCTCTAGAGGTCACAATTATTATTCAATTTAAGAAAACGTTCGAATATATCACCGTTACACCGTAATGTTTGTTGACTTCAAATTTCATGAAAATCGGGCTAAAACTACTGGAAAAAATGGACGCCCCTTGTAAGTAAATAGTGTAAATATCTGGTAAATCAAGGTTGTGGACCCTCTGAGGTCACAATTTTGATCCGATTTCGATGAAACTTGAAATACATGTTTATAACCCAAAGATAGTGGTTCTTGTTGATATTCGCGTATATTGGATCATAACTTCCTGAATTATGGCCCTTGAAAAATCACATTTTTATACGCCCACATGGAAATGTGGTCGTATATTGCCGTCGCCCCCGTCCGTCCGTCCGTCCGTCCATCGTCCACAATTTCTTGTGAACACTCTACAGACTACATTTATCAACCAATTGTTTTGAAATTGATATATGTTGTTTGCATTAATGAGATGAAGAAGCCTATTTAATTTCAATAACTTCTGTTAATTTCTTCTGGAGTTATGGCCCTTGTTTCACTTTGTTGTACCTTGTGAACACTCTAACGACAAAAGTTATCAACCGATCTGTATGAAATTTATATGCATCTTTTAAATTAGTAAAACAAAGAAGCCTATTGAATTTCAGCAATTTCCGTTAATTACATCTAGTGAGATGATGAAGCCTATTTAATTTCAATAATTTCCGTTTATTACGTCTAGAGTTATGGCCCTTGTTTCACTTTGTTGAACATTGTGAACGCTCTAATGCCAAAAGTTAACATCTGATCTTTGTGAAATTTATATGCAATATTTAAGTTAGTGAAACGAAGAAGCCTATTGAATTTCAACAATTTCCGTTTATTATGTCTAGAGTTATGGCCCTTGTTTCACTTTGTTGACTGTTGTGAACGCTCTAATGACAAAAGTTATCAACCGATCTGTATGAAATTGAAATGCATCATTTAAATTAGTGAAATGAAGAAGCCTATTGAATTTCAGCAATTTCTGTTAATTTCTTCTGGAGTTATGGCCCTTGTTTCACTTTGTTGCACCTTGTGAAGGCTCTAACGACAAAAGTTATCAACCGATCTGTATGAAATTTATATGCATCATTTAAATTAGTAAAACAAAGAATCCTATTGAATTTCGGCAACTTCCGTTAATTACATCTAGAGTTATGACCCTTGTTTCACTTTGTTGAATCTTGTGAACGCTCTAATGACAAAAGTTATCAAACGATTTGTATGAAATTTATATGCATCATTTAAATTAGTAAAACAAAGAAGCCTATTGAATTTCAGCAATTTCCGTTAATTACATCTAGAGTTATGGCTCTTGTTTCACTTTGTTGAATATTGTGAACGCTCTAATGACAACAGTTATCATCCGATCTGTTTGAAATTGATATGCATCATTTGAATTAGTGAAATGAAGTAGCCTATTGAATTTCAGTAATTTCCGTTAATTACGCCGTGAGTTATGGCCCTTGTTTAACTTTGTTGTACCTTGTAAATGCTCTAACGACAAAAGTTATTATCCGATCTGTATGAAATTTATATGTATCATTTAAATTAGTAAAACGAACAAGCCTATTGAGTTTCAGTTATCACCTAAATTAGTGAAATGAAGACAAACAAGCCTATTGAATGTCAGCAATTTCCGTCACTTACGTCTAGAGTTATGGCCCTTGATTTACTTTGTTGAACTTTGTGAACTTTCGAACAACAAAAGTTATCATCCGATCTGTATGAAATTCATATGCATTATTTGAATTATTAAAACGAAAAAAGCCTGTCGAATTTGAACAATTTCTGTAGATTGCTTCCAGAGTTACGGCCTTGTTTTAGATTTTAGAACCTTGTGAACCTTCAAACAACGGAAATTATAGTGTCATCTGTATGAAATTGTCTATTAAATTCCCCTAATTACCTACAAAAGAATAAATATGTGACAACCCTTGTCGACTGCTCGGACGATTTAGCTGCTGTGGGCGTATGTTTTGTTGCCTGGCAACCTATCTTTAGCTTGTGGTCCCTGTAGAGGGACAATTTTTATCCGATTTAAAAAAAACAACATGTGAATATATCACCATTACACACTAAGACCTTGGTTCCTTTTGATAATCGCGTATACCCGAACTTAACATCCTGGATTATGGCCCCTGATTGTTCGAAAAATCGCGTTTTTAGCTTGCAGATTCTCTAAAGGTCACAATTTTTTTCCGATTTTAAAAACCGTTTAAATACATCACCATTCCACCATAATGAAGGTTGAATTTGAATTTCGGGAGAATCGAAATGAAACTGCCTGACAAAATGGCCGCTCTTTGTACGCAAATTGTGTAGAAGTGTGTAATACGAAGATTGTGGACCCTCTAGAGGTCACAATTTTTATCTGATTTTGATGAAACTTAAAACATATCTTTATATCCCAAAGATCTCAGTCCATTTTGATATTTGCACATTTCACTAATTTCAGGCAAAATATTGTGTATCAGGGTTATGGACCCTCTGGTGGTCACAATTTTCATCTGATTTTGATGAAACTTGAAATGCATGTTAATAACCCAAATATCTTGGTTCCTTTGTCTTTTCGTACATATCGCATCGTAACTTTCTGAATTGTGGCCCGTGATTGTATGAAAAATCACATTATTAGCATGTGGTCAATCCAGAGGTCACAATTATTATCAGATTTAAAAAAAAACGTTCGAATATATCACCGTTACACCATAATTTTGTCTGAGTTTGAATTTCATGAAAATCGGACCAAAACTGCTGGACAAAATGGTCGCCCCTCGTACGCAAATAGTTTAAACATCTGGTATATCAAAGTCGTGGACCCTCTAGAGGCCACAAATTTGATCCGATTTTGATGAAACTTGAAATGCAAGTTTATAACCCAAAGATCTTGATTCCTTTTCAATATTCGCGCATATCGGATCATAACTTCCTGAATTATGGCCTCAGATTGTACGAAAAATCGTGTTTTTAGCTTGTGGTCCTTCTAGAGGTCAGAATTATTATTTGATTTTAGAAAACGTTCGAATATATCACCGTTGCACCGTAATTTTTTTCTGAGTTTGAATTTCGTGAAAATCGGGACAAAACGGCCGCCCCTCGTACGCAAATAGTATTAACATCTGGTAAATCAAGGTTGTGGACCCTCTAGATGTCACAATTTTCTTCTGATTTTCATGAAACTTGAAATGTAAGTTTATAACCAAAGGATCTTGGTTCCTTTCGATATTTGCTAATATCGGATCGTGACTTCCTGAATTATGGCCCTTGATTGAACAAAAATCACGTTTTTAGCTTGTGGTCCCTGTAGAGGTCACAATTTTTATCCGATTCAAAACGCGCAATCCGTTAATTCAAAAGACCATGAGTTTCAGAGCCACTGGAAGAAGCATTGCAATGAGATTGGAGAAGGGTGCCACAAGCAGCCATTTATAGACTGATCTCTATTTTGCAATGTTTCATGGTTTGTGTGTGGCTGTTAAGTGCACACACAAACGTCGTTTCTACAATCAATCATGCCAACTATGGCTCACTTACAATTTCAGTCAAATCAGTGATGCGTTTCAATTGTTATATGAAAGGGTGCACTATAAAGATACTGTAATAATAATAATAATAATATATTAACTGTCTTGTCTTAATGTTTCAGAGAGAGCTCTTGTATTAATCTTAAAAGTGAGACAGAAGGTAAAGTGAAGAATCTGGTATCTGATCATCAATCTAAGGTAATTATTATACATTATTTATATTTTATACCATGGGTTCCATGTCGGCTGTATATGCCGGTCAGGACCGAGGGCTTTTGAAATAGACCGAAACTGGATCAGACCCGTGGTTCATTTTGCATGCCGGAAAAGTAACATATTTTGTGCTAAATCATAGAATCCATGAACTTGACGAAACTCGATGTAAACTGTCGTGATGTAAACTGTCGGGTATATAGGGAATCTCCTACAAGTGTTTTTTGATATAAAAAGATATCAACACAAGTCGATAAAGTAAAAAAAAAACCGAGGCACTGCCTATTTTTTTTGCTTTATCGACGAGTGTTGATATTTTTTGATATCAAAAAAGATGAGTAGGAGATTTTATTTATCACCCAATCCTTCCTTGCATGCCCAAATAAATAAATATTTTTATCTTTCGCAATATACCTGACTGACGGACTGATGACACAAATAAATTCTGCTCTGTTTACTCAAACAACTGAATGGATGCAAGACGCACCCCAACTTAGGGTGGTCGTTTATTATAGGAATATAATTTATGTGATCAAAGATTAACTATTAATTATAACATCAAAATTTACGAATAATGAAATGGACATAATTAAAATAAATCCACCAAATAATGTTTTTTATACGCCCACATTGAAGTGTGGTTGTATATTTTCATTGCCCCCGTCGGTCCGGCATCCACAATCGCTCTAGAGGCTAAAGTTAATATCTGATGATGATATTGTTATCAATGAATCCGACCTCCCTTCTTCAACATCGGCCCACGACGAAGACAGTTCCACTCCGAAAACCCAAGTCTGTCATAAAATCTCAACTAAATGGTCACAAACATTCCTGTGGTTAAGATATGATATTCCCACACAAAAGATGAGTTGTCAGGTGTGTTTGTAATCCTTTTTTCATGTGGCATATTTTGTCGTCGCCCCTGTCTGTACGGACGTCCGTCTGTCCACAATTTGTTTGTGGACACTCTACAGATCACAATTTTTATTTGATTTAGTCGAAACTTAAAATATAGGTCTATCTCCCAAAGATCTCGGCTCCTTTTGATATTGACATATATGGCTCTGCACAGTAAAGGGACAAAACATAGCAGTCAACTTGAACATGTTGAAAATAAAAATATATTTATATTTGTTATTATTTTCTTATTGTTCCTTATTGATGTATGGGATGTCAGACAGAAAATACAATATAAAATACCTGCATGAAAATTACATATTATTTTTTCTCAAAAAACAATAGGAAACCCTCATAATTTGGATGGAGCCAAACTCTCGTAAAAATAGTACCTATTGGATAAGGCTTCAGACTTCCAGCAAAAATTTAGTGTATGTTTGAATTATCTTGATAAAATTGTTTAATAATGATTAAGTGTTGAATTAGGACAACACAATGGTCTCTAGCACCTCGTAGGCAAATAGTGTATTTATGGTACAGTAGAACTTGCTTGGGCTTGCACTCCTAATCAGCGAACACTTGCTTCAACGAGCACTAAAAAATCCCCATGATCGATTTTTAAGTAATTTAATCCCTACTAAACATGCACCTGTTCAACGCGTACAACGGGCATCTATATTAGCCCCAGATCATGCTATTTCACCCATTAAGCGAGCACATCATAGTGAATCTCGGAGAATCGAATTCTCACTTGAGCGAACGAGACTGAACTGTCACTAATCTTGACACGATTTACTCGCTTGGCTTGAACTAACTATCACTAATTAACAAGTTTACTCACACCCCAAGCTGATTATTTTAACCATTAATCAATATTCTATTTATATCCAATGATGATATATAATTGTAAGAAAGAGTCTGAATTGATAAGACATTGTTTATCAATATGTCTAATATTACTACGCCTCGTAAAGTTCTTACACTTGAAGAACGTGTCAAAGTGACAAAGTTATCAAATGAAGGTAAAAGTGGTCGCGTAATCCCTAAAATAAAATGAAAGTAAAAGAAATATTGGGGGGCCAGAGATCCAGTATTACTAAACAAACATGTATACGCGACTACTTTGAATTCACAACTAGATAAAAAAGTACATATGTATTGTTATTGTTATACTACATGAATAAAAAAAAATATATGCAATCTATATCTTTATTTTTTGTGGTAGGGGTTGGGGCAATATTGGATACCTCTAGTCAAAGAGCACCTCCATTAAGCAAGTATTTTTGTCCCCCGCCTTTCGAAGAAAGCAGGGGACTATTAAAATGGGTTCGTCCGTCTGTCTGTCTGTCTGTCTGTCTGTCTGTCTGTCTGTCTGTCTGTCTGTCTGTCTGTCTGTCCGTCCGTCCGTCCGCCTGTCCGTTACACTTTTTGGGACACAATAACTCTCCTTCTAATAGACCTAGAATGTTCAAACTTGGTGTAGGTGTTTATAGGTCAATGCTTTGATGGAGTTCGAAGATGAACATTTTCTGCTTAGGGTAAGCAGAGATAAGCAATTTGATTGGTTGATGCTTTGGGACACGATAACTTTAGTTCTAATTAAGTGAGAGTGATGAAACTTGGTGTATAGTTTCATTACATCAATACCTTGACTAAGTTCGTTAATGAGCATTTTCTGCTCAGGGTAAGCAGAGCGATAAGCAATTTTATTGGCCGAGACTTTGGAACACAATAACTCTCCTTCTAATTGAACTAAAATGTTTAAACTTGGTGTCGGTGTTTATTAGGTCAGTGCCTTGATGGAGTGTGAAGATGAGCATTTTCTGCTGAGGGTAAGTAGAGATAAGCAATTTGATTGTTTGATGCTTTGGGACACGATAACTTTAGTTCCAATTAAGTGAGAGTGATGAAACTTGGTATATACTTTCATTACATCAATACCTTGACTAAGTTCGATATTGAGCATTTTCTGCTCAGGGTAAGTAGAGTGATGATAAGCAATTTGATTGGCCGAGACTTTGGAACACAATAACTCCTTCTAATTGAGCTAGAATGTTCAAACTTGGTATAGGTGTTTATGAGAGTGATAAAACTTGGTGTATAGTTTCATTACATCAATACCTTGACTAAGTTCGATGATGAGAATTGTCTGCTAAGGAGCAATAAGCATTTTGATTGGTCATGACTTTGGAACATAACAACTCTGCTTCTTATTGGGGTAGAATGTTTAAACTTGATGTAGATGTTCGTCTTGAATGAGTTCAAAACATCACTAGCTTAAGCTAAGCAGAGATAAGCAATTTCCTTAGTCGATGCTTTGGGACAAGATAACTTTGATTCTA
This sequence comes from Patella vulgata, assembly GCF_932274485.2. Classification (NCBI taxonomy): domain Eukaryota; kingdom Metazoa; phylum Mollusca; class Gastropoda; family Patellidae; genus Patella; species Patella vulgata. The sequence continues at coordinate 36,979,381 of NC_065883.2, forward strand.
TCTGATAGAGAGTGATGAAACTTAGTGTATAGTTTATAATCCGTTTGATTGTTCGATACTTTTGAAAAAAATTAATATGTGTCATCTATTTATTTGGGGATTTTGGCGGGGGACACCAGCCTCACTGTTGGCTTGTTAAATTTCCCATAGGTGCTTGCTTAATACAAGTTCTACTGTATATCCAAGTCGTGGATCCTCTAGAGGCAACAATTTTGATCTGATATTGATGAAACTTGAAATACATGTTTATAACCCAAAGATCTTGGTTCCTTTTGATATTCGCACATATCCGATCGTAACTTCCTAAATTATGGCCCTTGATTGTAAGAAAAATCGTGTTTTTAGCTTGTGGTCCCTCTAAAGTCCCAATTTTTATCCGATTGAAAAAAAAAACATTTGGATATTTCACTGTTACACCCTAGTGACGCTAAATTAGAATTTCATGAAAATCGGACCAAAACTGACAGACAAAATGGCCGCTCCTCGTACGCATATAGTGTAAATATATGGTATATCAAGGTGGTCAACCCTCTAGAAGTCACAATGTTGATTTGATTTTGATGAAACTTGAAATATATCTTTATAACTCAAATATCTTGGTTCCTGTCGATATTTGCACTTATCAGATCGTAATTTCCTGAATTATGCCCCTTGATTGTACGAAAATTTGCTTTTTGTTTAGCTTGTTCTCTATCCATCTCTTGCTAAATGTGGGCGTATCCTGCCTGGCAGCCGCTGATTTCTTTTATTTAACAATTGATAGACGTTTCTTTGCTTGACACAATGAAGTTTTACGCTCACTGCAATTTTGAAATATGTCCAAATATCTTTACTATGTCATCGAGTGAAAATACTAGCACGATATTTTTTAAGCTCCCCAAATATCAATACAAGTTAATTTATTGATAAGTTTAAAAAGCATGTTAATTATTGTACATTTTTATGACTTTGAATTATTTAAATGCGTTAATAATTTGAAACGACTTTTTCCCCGCATATGGAGAAATAGTCAATAGTCTACATGTAACTCGTCACATACGCAGTACGCACTGGTTAATTAAACGATATGTTTTGGCAGGAACATACCGCCAAGAGTAGTTTTGTGACTGGTTCCCAGAATTTTAGAAAATCGGCTCTGGTGGAGCACGCTGCTTCCAGGGACCATAAAGTGTCACTTGTACACGATGATCGACTATTTAAAGATGTTATACCACAACAGTTCCATCAGAGTTCTGACGAGTATATACGGGTGATTTTGTAAATAAAGTAAGAAAATAGTGTACTTGCGATAAATGAATGAATGAATGTCTCTTGTTATTGTTATATTTTATAGATGTATAATAAATAAATAAATAAATTATATGATAACACATGTCCTTTATTTATTATGGTGATGGGTTGGTATAAATGCCGATGTGACATTGAATTTCGTGTGACTGTCCTTGACCCAATTAAACTCGATCGACATGTCAATAGCATGTTATTTTGTGGCTTTCTATACACCCACATTTTCATGTGGACGTATATTGTTGTTGACTTATAGGTCTATCTCCCAAAGATCTCGGTTCCTTCTGATATTGGTATGTATCAGACCATAACTTCATGGATTATGGCCACTGATTGTACGAAAAATCACGTTTTTAGCTTGTGGACACTCTAGAGGTCACAATTTTGATGAAACTTGAAATGCATGTTTATAACCCAAAAATCTTGCTTCCTTTTGATATTCGCGCATATCGGATAGTAAGTTCCTGAATTATGGCCCCTGATTGTACGAAAAATCACGTTTTTAGCTTGTGGTCTCTCTAGAGTTCACAATTTTTATCTGATTTAAAAAAACGTTTTAGTATATCACTGTTTCACCCTAATGATGGTTGAGTTCGAATTTTGTGAATATCGGACAAAATAGCTGCCCCTTGCAGCGGGACGATTTACCCAATACTACACAATACCACCCGAATACCACTCCAATATCACCACATACTACCCAATACTATAACATAATGGTGCCTAATGAGCATATTACTTGATTTTTTTCAAAAATAGTGAGATATACCGTGGGAAATGTACTTCGAATGTGATTACCGATGTCTAACTGTTACATTTGCCTCCCTATATCAGCCAAATCAAGCAAATAATAACCCAAACTACCAAATACTCATCAAATACTGCCCCAATATTATAAAATACAAACCTAATATCGTCAATTAGCAGCACATCAGTATAATAATTGCAATGAATATTCAATAATTTACAGAAAATTAAAATATTTATCTCCCTTTACAACCGACAAATAGATTTTAGATTGCTACTCAGATTAATCATCTTTTTGGTTTTTGCAGTTTGTTTCCAAGACAAAAAAGAGTTTTAAAAGAAGTTAACAAAGATTTAAAAATGCATTGAAATAAAATTAGTTTATAAAATAAACAGCCAAACATCCAAATGAAATAATATTTTAGAGGTTGATTTTAAAATGTTCATTTAACGGTCTCGTGGCCTACTCAAAAGTCTTCTTATACAATGATTATGTCTTCATCCTGGCGATTTTAGTATGATAACACACTGTCTACAAGTGCACGCGGTCCTGTAAAAAATCATTTGGGTATAATATGTCAGGAAAGCATACAAATTTATCTTTATATCTGTCTTTTAATGACTTATTAACGCGTCTTCTTTGTCTTTTAAATGATTTCTTTTCCAAACCAGTCGCCTTTGAAAAAAAAACTCTTGTCAAAATTTCACCGATTCTTCGAATATCGTCACTATTGAACAAATTTTAAGTATTCTACGGTATATATCCACAGGTGACAATGTCGCGGCGATGTCATTACCACCTAAATGAATAGACACTGTCACCAGTTTTCTCCCACATATGCATATGTTTATATTTATTTTTTCATGTCAACGATTAAATTATTGCATATATACTTAATTGGACGATGTTTTATTTTAAAATTAACAAAATTGCACATGTTTATTACATTGCACATGTTTATTACAATGCACATGTTTATTACAAATGACATGTGTAATTACTCTACTCGTATATACTTTCATTCCACCTGACTTAACAATTAAAGATACATTATGGGAGATAAGATAAAGAGATGGCAGTTCTCGCTATATTAGTTAAAAACTAGATAGTGTAAAGGTAATTTGCTGAAAATTTCAGTCAAATTGATCCACTATGAGCCGAGAAAGAAGCCGGTGAAATTTTTGCATAGTCTCGGTTATCATTACTAAAATCATTAATATAAACAGCATAGTCTTGATTATCCACTTTTTCTGATTTAATTATCTTTGGCCGTTAGCGGCATATAGGAATCTAATCCAGCCTACATCGAAGGCTAGCCTTGACATCGAGAGTTTATTATGGTCTGGATAAGTTAATTTATGTCTAATTGATAATTGAGATAACATTTCAGGCCTAAAGAAAGACTTGTAATAAGCAGATTTTGCTCTTGCATAATGCATGTTTAATCAACAGGGTTAAGATTGATGATTGGGTAATCAAGTTCTGGTTTATTTATATTATCAAAGAAACGGACAGAGCTGTAACAGGCCGCAAATGATAGTTTTGATAACTGAGAAGTGTCGCGTCGAGAATTACACAATGGAATGAAACATGTGCATTTTCGCTAATTTTAAAATAAAACATCGTGCAGTAAGTAAATACGCAATAACTTAATAGTTGACATGAAAAAATTAATATAAACATTATGCAATTGTTTTGTTAAAGCATTAATTTTAAAATAAATTCAAACAATCGACACTAACTAGGTAATTTCTGGACTAACATATAGTTCAATATTATTTCAATCACTCACTTGCGCGAAGGGGTGTTTAACAGTGAGATGAAACCGAGGGACCTGAGAAAACCCACCTTATCAAGTGGTAAGAGACAGATGGGTCATTTTGGTTATAGAATATGGTATATCCCCATACTTGTTTTTCTTCTTTTAAAGTTACAATTTCATATTTTCTAAGAAAGTCAAAACATAATTATTTCTATGTCTTTTGCTCAATAGGTTGTCAACTCACTATTATACGATCATAGGTGTATTCTCACACTTAAAACTCATTTACACCGGAAATAATAACACAATTACCTCCCTTGTTTTCTATTCTCCACCATGGAGTTGTTATCTTCAAACGTTGGAATTTGAAGATTTAAATTATATTTTTGCCAATTTCTCAACTGCCGCAATAGTAAATTATAGGATTAATAGGATTATTCTCTAACAAGGTAGGACTGTTTATAGATACCATCCATTTTAAGGCTTTATTTTAATAAATTTTAAAAATATAACTTAAAAATATGAAATTTCAACTTTAAGTTTGTCGTCTTGGAAACCTACCACAAAGCCAAAGAAGTTGATTAAACCGAGTAGCAATCTAAAATCAATTTAGCGGTTGTAAAGGGAGATAACTGGGTAAACATTTTAATTTTCTGCAAAATATTGATAATTCGTTGCAGTAATTATACTAATGTGCTATTATTTGACAATATTAGGTTGTTATTTGATCATTTCGGGTAGTATTTGGTAGTATTTGGTAGTATTGGGTTATTATAGGCTTGTTTGGGGTGGTATAGGGAGGCAAATGGAACAGCCAGACATGGATATCACATTTGAAGTTCATTTCCTGTGATATAACTCTCTATTTTTGAAAAAAATCAAATTATATGTCTATTTTGCATCATTATGTTGTAGTATTATTGGGTAGTATGTGGTGGTATTGGGTAGTATTGGGTAAATCGTCCCACCTGCCCCTTGTACTCAAATAGTGTAAAATATGGTATATCAAGGTTGTGTACCCTCTAGAGGTCACAATTTTCATCCAATTTTAATGAAACTTGGAATGCATGTTTATGTCTCAAAGATCTTGGTTCCGTTTATATCCCAAAGATATTGGCGCATATCGGATCATAAGTTCCTGAATTATGGCCCCTGATTGTAGAAATAACACGCTTTTATCTTGTCCGTCTAGAGGTCACCCTAATGATAGTTGAGCTCGAATTTCGTGAAAATCGGACCAAAACTGCGGGACAAAATGGCCGCCCCTTGTATGCAAATAATGTAAAATATGGTATTTCAGGGTTGTGGACCCTCCAGAGGTCACAATTTTCATCCAATTTTGAGAAACTTGGAATGCATGTTTATATCCCAAAGATCTTGGTTCCCTTCGATATTTGCACATTTCGGATCATAACGTCCTGAATTATGGCCCCTGATTTTACGTAAAATCACGCTTTTAGCTTGTGGTCCCTCTAGAGGTCAAAATTTTTATCCGATTTAAAAAAACGTTTTAGTATATTACCGTTACACCCTAATGATGGTTGAGTTCGATTTTGATGAAACTTGAAATGCATGTTTATAACCCAAAGGTCTTGGTTTCTTTCGATATTCGCGCATATCTGATTGTAACTTCCTGAATTATGGTTTTGAGCTTGTGGTCCCTATAGAGGTCACAATTTTTATCCGATTTAAAAAAAAAAACGTGTGAATATATCACACTTATACACTAATGATGGTTGAGTTTGAATTTCGTGAAAATCAGAAAAAAACATGGTATATCAAAGTTGATGGGCCCTCTAGAGGCCACAGTTTTTAACCAATTTCGATGAAATTTAAATATATGTTTTTATCCTAAAGATCTTGGTTCTTTTTGATAATCACACATATCCGAACGTAAATTCCTGGATTATGGCGTCTGATTGGTCGAAAAATCGCATTTTTAGCTTGTGGATTCTCTAGAGGTCACAATTTTTAACCAATTTGGATGAAATTTAAATATATGTTTTTATCCTAAAGATCTTGGTTCTTTTTGATAATCACACATATCCGAACGTAAATTCCTGGATTATGGCGTCTGGTTGCCTCATTAAATAAAGTTTTTATTATTATTATTATTGGTCGAAAAATCGCATTTTTAGCTTGTGGATTCTCTAGAGGTCACAATTTTTTTTCCGATTTTAAAAACCGTTTAGATATATCACCATTCCACCATAATGAAGGTTGAAGTGGAATTTTGGGAAGATCAAAATGAAACTGCCCGACAAAATGGCCGTTCTTTGTATGCAAATTGTGTGTAAGTATGTAATACAAAGGTTATGGACCCTCTAGAGGTCACAATTTTTATCCGATTTTGATAAATCTTTAAACACATCTTTATATTTAAAAAAATCTCAGTCCCTTTTGATATTTGCGCATTTCGGACCATAACTTTCTGGATTATGGATCCTGAATGTTCAAAAAATCGTTTTTGGTTTTAGCTTGTTGTCTATCTTTCTCTTGCAAAATGTGGACGTATCCTGCCTGGCAGGCGCTGGTTATTATGTGCTAAAAATAACACCACTTTCACCGTGTGAAAAATGACAAGCTGGGAAAATTTTGAAGTGGAAGCCCTGTTTTATACCATTGTCATATTAAAAGAGATTATATATGGCAAGGTCAATTTATTGTTATGAATAGAAAGAATGATTTTAATTTTAATCTTGTTGTAAAGTATCCAAATCTATTGTATTGATATATTTTAGGTAAAAGGTCTGGTGGCTGATCAAACTAAAGAATGGTCTGAAATGTTGGTACGTCATATACGAGAAGAACATGATCTACGTTTTGAACATATACGACAACAAAATGATCTCCTTGTTCGTTTACTTGAAGATGCACATTTAGAACAGTTAAAAGAGTTGGAGGCTCGACAAGACAGGTAATCGCTTTACACTAGTAAAGTTTTAAATTTCATGATTAATACACATACCATCACCAGTCTCGGGGCCACGGTGGCTCATTGGTTAAGACACTGGCTCACTAGCCATTACTTACCAGGAGATCTGGGGTTCGATCACAATGTTGGGAGAGAAAATTCCCCATGATTTTAAAGCAAGTCTGCGGTGATGGACAAAGAACAGTGTCTAGTTGTTCGAATGGGGCAAACAGCCAAGGTCCTATGTACATGTAGATGTGCAAGTAAAAGAACACTTTACAGTTGGCATAGCTGTCCAGGTAAAATCTCCCTAATAGAACACTATGTGGTTTATGCCTGTCTTCATTAGCCCAGTATAAGACATGAAAATGAAAGAATTTTTGATGGATATAATCATTGAATTGCTGTATACAAATTGTATATCATGTTGGTACAAGAAATTAAACATGTTGGTTTGTTTATTATAGAGAGAATAAAGAATTAAAAGGAAATCAAGCTAAACATTCTATGGATTCTAGTAAAGCTGTATTAAATGATAAATCTGTTAAATATAAAACAGAAAGAGACAGGTATTTCTGTTAACTATTTACTATGAAGGTAGTTCATTATTACTCAAACTTTTCTAAAACTGATGTAATATTTAGAAAATGGCTGAAATAAAATTCCAGTATCTCAAAAACAGTTGTAGTGTGAGCAGAAAGTACAATCAAATGTTTCAGTTACAGGCAGGCATTGGTTGGCCCCTTTCTTGTCACTTGAAATTTTCAAGTTTACTCAATTGACATCTTTTGAGAGATTAAGAGAATTTGAAAATTCAGTTCTGGGATTAAAAAATCTGTAAATAGGCGAACAGCCTTCCCAGATTTCTCTCAGCTACTAGTTTCGTTCTTATTCGAACTCTTCAGGCTTAAATTAGGATGTGCGGTGGCCCTCTATATATAGTGTCAGTGGGCACCGGAGCACATGTGATGTCACAGATGGACCGGAGTCGATCTTTGGCACCGGAGTCGATTATTCCGAAAAGTGTGCAAAGATATTTGGCTAAGAATTTCCCGTCATGATTATGCTTATTTGCATTGACTCAAGGCTCCTAACCCTTTTGATCTCTAAGTTTAAAGTTTCCTAAACTAACGAGGGCTTAAAAATAACTCTATTAGGTTATGGGCGTGTATGCACTAATTTTTTATTAGCTTTCGCCGTAGGGGTACCACGGCTAAATTAATTAGGAACAATGTCTCCGAAACAACGGATAAAAAATATGGCAGATCGCCTTGTCCTGTACCTTTCCAACCATGAGTAACTGGGAGGCTTTTTGTGAAGGAGTTGATCTTTGTCTCGAACTAGAGGCCTGGCCAGTTTGTCGCACATCGTATCGCGATGATTTGGCAGAATCAAACATCAGTAAAGAAGACTGGGTATTTTTACAACGTTACAATTGAGAAAAGCAAAAACAACCTCGTGAGCTCCATGTTGAATTCAAGAAATATTTTCCTAGAGCCACTTTTCAAAGTATGCGAAATAGCAGCATAATTCTTAGCCTAACTCAAGGCCGAATATGAAAAACAAGGACGAGTTCCCAATTAATTTAGCCGTGGTACCCCTACGGCGAAAGCTAATAAGAAATTAGTGCATACACGCCCATAACCTAATAGAGTTATTTTTAAGCCCTCGTTAGTTTAGGAAACTTTAAACTTAGAGATCAAAAGGGTTAGGAGGTTGAGTCAATGCAAATAAGCATAATCATGACGGCAAATTCTTAGCCGAATATCTTTGCACACTTTTCGGAATAATCGACTCCGGTGCCAAAGATATCCTCATTTAAGCCTGAAGAGTTCAAATAAGAACGAAACTAGTAGCTGAGAGAAATCTGGGAAGGCTGTTCGCCTATTTACAGATTTTTTACTTCAACCCAACTGCGGAACAACCTATTCCAAGCTATGAATTTTTTAAAAATCAGTGATTTCAAATGAGATCCTTTATTCCGAGTCTAACATCACAATTGGGGAAGTTCACTCCGTACCAAAAAGACTCAGGGTAGACTTAAGCTCCGAAAATCAAACCGGAGCAAAGTCCGCCAATCAGAAAGTGCTTGTTCTGCCCTTAGCAGAACACCGGAGTACAAAACACTCCGAAACTTGAGCAGTAAAATTAGCCGCCTGGGTATTCAAATAGACTACCACCAGGCGTGCCTGGATAAACAAATGATACCGAGACAGTTTAGGCTGAGAATTAACTCCGGCTTTACTACATACAACAATATGTTGCTTAGAAATAAACTATGAAAGCCATAGCCAAAATCTTCTCAATTTTTGTCATAAAAGAGGCTACCCACACAAAGTAGTGTCGGAAAATAAGAACAGGGCAAATTCTCTAGTCAGAAAAGACCTGTTAAGCCCGACTACGGTTTACCATTTTGAAAAAACGAAAGTTGCTCGTTTTTATCATGGATTATAATCCAACTGCTGTTCAAGTTAGCATGCTCATAAAAGAGAAATGGCAGCTATTAACCGGATCGGACATGTGCCGTTCCATCTCAAACATCAAACCAATCACAGCATTTAGGAGGAATCCTATTTTGAGGGATACGCTGATGAAAGCAAGATTCATCTATCCACCACGGGACCAGCAAATCAGCGGAGTCACGTTTCAAAATCTATTCGAAAAATGTATCAAGAAGGACTGTGATATCTGCTACAAATTAGACCAAAATAACTACTTTATTAGTGGTAAAACTGGCAAGAAATATTCTTGCCGCACAGGCTATAATTTTTTAAGTAGAAATATAGTCTACCTATTAACATGCTCCTCCAAAAAACAATACGTACATAGGAGAAAGCAAACGTGTCTTTTCAAAACGAATAAAGGAACACTATGCAGCTATTAGACACAACAGGCCAAAGCCGATCGCACTACACTTCAACTTAGATAGACATACGAGTAGAAATGTTATGATTAAAATTATAGAGCTTTTTAAGACTGACCCAGACAACGGCAAAAACGATGCTGTAAGGAAAGCCAATGAATTCAAATGGATTCACACTTTAAGAACATTCTCACCGGATGGCATTAACGATAAGATGTAGTCCCGAGGGGTCCCCCACTTTATTGTTTACTCAGTTCTGGGATGTTGAATTGAGTACCAGCTTAGATATGAGTAAGAGTGTTTAAAACAGTACTATAATCACTTGATCTAAGTTTGATAAATCAGACCAGTTCGTATTCAATCCCTGTTATATCTCCAATTTCTAGACCAAAAATTCAACCAAAAAATGCAGGAAGAGGGTAGAAAAAAATTAAGGTAAAAATTGTCTATTTATAACTCGCACTACATTTGTCCATCATCAAATAATGGGAAATAATTACTAGTCTGAGTCCAGATAACATATTATTGACATATTCCAATGTTTCAGGCGAATACGAGAATTAAATGAAAACAACATGAAGAAATTTATTGAAGAAAGAAAAAGGTTAGCAATGAAACATTCACGGCAAGTAGAAGTATTGAAAAAAATGCAACAAGAACAAATTGAAAAAGTACAAGAAGAAAATACAGAGGTACCGTATGTGTAATAAATTTGGAGAATTTTTAAATGCGATTGAGTCTGTGGCTTTTAGCTAAGTTTCAGTATATCTAATATATCTAGAATGGTCCAAAATATATATGTACAGTTCATATAACTAATTCCTAGCTTGTTAGCTATTTAGTAGGCAGAAATTCGTCTTTTTTTTTGTTTACATTATTTTCAGCGTTGAATTGCAAAATGTCTTCATTAGATTATACTGTTGGAATAGTAATAATTAATATTGTCTGTTTTCACTGTTTTATCTTCTTTTCTATGAAGCGGAATTTCCCCCATAATTCTAACTCCTAACCTAGTAATGAGTATGCTAATATGCTTACTTCTATGCATGAAACTTCTTACTAACACATATTAAATTGGCTATTTACACATGTAAAAATGCTAATTTATATGACTTATTGTTTAGATATTGCAGTTGTGATTTGTATTTTGTTCTATTTCCATTATTACTTTTTATATGCCCACATTGTCATGTGGACGTATATTGTCGTCGCCCCTATCTGTCCGTCCGTCCACAATTGTTTGTGAACAGTCTACAGGTCACAATTTTTATCCGATTTCAATGAAACTTGAAATATAGGTTTATCACCCTAAGATCTTGGTTCCTTTCGATATTAGCATGTATCAGACCGTAACTTCATGGATTATGGCCCCTGATTGTACGAAAAATCACGCTTTTGGCTTGTGAACACTGTAGAGGTCACAATTTTTATCCCATTTGGTTTAAACTTGATATGTATGCTTATAACACAAAGATCTCGGTTCCTTTCGATATTCGTGCATATCTGAACGTAACTTCCTGAATTATAGCCCCTGATAGTAAGCAAAAATGCGTTTTTTGGCTTGTGGACCCAATAGAGGTCATCATTTTTATCCGATTTAAAAAAACGTATTATTTTATCACCATTACACCCTAAGGACGACTGAGTTCAAATTTTGTGAAAATCGGCCCAAAACTGACAGATAAAATGGCCGCCCTTCGTTCTCAAGTAGCGTAAAAAATATGGTATATCAAGGTTGTGGACCCTATAGAGATCACAATTTTTATCCGAATTTGTTGAAACTTGAAATGTAAGTTTATAACCCAAAGATCTTGGTTCCTTTCGATATTTGCGCATATCGGACCGTAACTTACTGAATTATGGCCCCTGATTGTACGAAAAATTGCATTTTTAGCTTGTGGACCCTATAGAGGTCATAATTTTTATCCGATTTAAAACTGACAGACAAAATGGCCGACCCTCGTTCTCAAATTGCGTAAAAATATTGTATATCAAGGTTGTGGACCCTATAGAGGTCACAATTTTTATCCGATTTTGTTGAAACTTGAAATGTAAGTTTATAACACAAAGATCTTGGTTTCTTTCGATATTTGCGCATATCGAATTGTAATTTCCTGAATTATGGCCCTTGATTTTAGGAAAAATCACTTTCGTTTTAGCTTGTTTTCTATCCATCTCTCGAAAATGTGGGCGTATCCTGCCTGGCAGCCGCTGGTTATTTATTGTAGGCAGTTTATCTTCGTTAACATTTTGACATTTTACAAATGTTTCGCGGTAAAGACGCCATAATTCTAAGCTTATTTTGGTAACAGATGGCGCTGTTTACAATTGTATGGTGGCTCAGTGGGAACATGTAAAATTGACCCGACAGACATGACGACATTTTTCTGTCAAAGATAATAAAAAATATTTTACGTACAAAAGCAAACTATTCCAAATATATTTTTTTTTCTGATAAATAAATAGGCTATTTTATCGTGCATTTTCACAAATAATGCACTATCGATTGTTTTGGTGTATTTGTTTTCTAATAGAAAACTCATTACCTCATGCATGAAAGTGAATACATAAATACAAATCGGTCATGCTTAGTTAAGCTTATCTCTTCCCCTCAAAATTATGAAATATTTTACGCACACAAATAAAGTATTTATGACATCATTGAAGTAATCTATATCGGGGCCAGACTTCCAAAGCTTGTTTTCTATCCATCTCTCGAAAATGTGGGCGTATCCTGCCTGGCAGCCGCTGGTTATTTATTGTAGGCAGTTTATCTTCGTTAACATTTTGACATTTTACAAATGTTTCGCAGTAAAGACGCCATAATTCTAAGCTTATTTTGGTAACAGATGGCGCTGTTTACAATTGTATGGTGGCTCATTGGGAACATGTAAAATTGACCCGACAGACATGACGACATTTTTCTGTCAAAGATAATAAAAAATATTTTACGTACAAAAGCAAACTATTCCAGATATATTTTTTTTTTGATAAATAAATAGGCTATTTTATCGTGCATTTTCACAAATAATGCACTATCGATTGTTTTGGTGTATTTGTTTTCTAATAGAAAACTCATTACCTCATGCATGAAAGTGAATACATAAATATAAATCTGTCATGCTTAGTTAAGCTTATCTCTTCCCTTCAAAATTATGAAATATTTTACGCACACAAATAAAGTATTTATGACATCATTGAAGTAATCTATATCGGGGCCAGACTTCCAAATCATCTGGAGCTGCGATGTCTTGGTGAGTAAGTCACTGGCTTGGTAACTAGGAGGCTCCGGGTACGCTCCCAGCGTTGGATGAGAAAATTCCTCAGGTTTTCCGGCCTGCTTTCCACCTGTCAGTGCCTGATAAGGAACAGTGTCTTAATGGGACGAAAAAGCGATGGCATGCACCAAGAGTAGGCCATAGCGCCCCTGTCCGTACAAAATCCCCAGAAATTGCACACTTCATGACGTATGCCCGTGTTCATTAGCACAGTCAGTGCATAACCGCAGGATGTTAAACTTTATTTCATTTCCAAATGACTGGTTTTGTGTTAGGAGGTAGGAGGACTTTTGGGGTTTGGGCGAACGATTCACTGCCCTTATTGATCCCATTCTATAGTTTGGTGTCATAACTAAACGAATTTAAAATTGGTATATATCTACATTGTTTACACCCTCTCAAAGTCCCATAGCATGCTCCCGTTGAGGGGTTCCGGGGTAATTGTCAACACCCTTCCCCTCTTATATTTTAATGTTTCCAAATGAAATGAAATGGTTTTTAACGTCCTACTGTTCTGCTCCGAACTGGGCTAATGAAGACGGACGGTGCGCTATGAGGGAAATTTTGCTCGGACAGCGGCACTACGGCCTACTCTTATATCGAATTTCAACTGTCAAGGGATATTTTATGTGCACACCAATGTGTACACGGGACCATCCGAACGACTAGATAGCTGTCCTTGTCAGTCCCTCCGTCCTGCATCACTGACATGGGGGAACCCCGGCAGAAAATATGGATGAACACCCGTTCTCCAGGCTAGCAAGCCAGCGTTTCCATAGGATAGTATAAACTAATATTATGCTTTCAAGAGTTTCCATCCACTCATATTTTCATGTTCACGTATTATGTCACCACCCTTGTCCGTGCATGTGTCTACAGATCACAATTTGTTATCCGACTTTGATGAAACTTAAAATATATGTCGATATCCCAAAGTTCAGGGATGGGTTCGATTTTGGCACTTATCTCACAATGACATTTGGGATTATAGCTCCTGGTCACAATTTTTATTCAATTTCTTTTAAAACTAAAATTGTATTTTATATCCGAAAGAACTCGAATAAGTTCAATTTTGGCACATATTGGACCGTAATTTCCTGGATTTTAGCCCCTGGTTGAACGAAAATCGCGTACATAGCTTGTGCGCCCCGAAGAGATCATAATTCTGAATAGCTATATATGTTTAATACACAACAATCACTAATGATTTCGATTTTGGAGGAAATCGGTCCGTAACTTCCCGTTAAAATTGCTCTGCCCCTTTACGCAAATACATGCAATGGCAAAGCATGTTATACCAATTTTTAGATGACACTTATGCATTGAAGGTTGACGGATTTGGCCCCGAGTTCACAAAGCATTCTCAGACTTAAGTTGAGAATTTGCTGTTTATGAGAAATTACTGTTTATGAGAAATATCTTTGATCCAGAAACACAAAACTTTACACATAGTTTCTTATTGATATATCTGATACATTAAAACAATAAAATTGTTATAAAGGACTATATTTTAGTCAAAATAAGGCGAACAAGTTTGAGTAAATTCTCAACTTAAGTCTGAGAATGCTTTGTGAACATGGGGCCTGGTATGCGCATCTATATCGGCCCAATTTTAGATGAAACTTAAAATATGTGTTAGGGATCGAAAGATCCTGGATTGGTTTGAATTTGATGACCATCGTCCTATTCCGTAAACATTGTCAACGCGATACAGGCTATAGTTTTTAAATTTTAACCGATTTTTTTATTATCGAATTAGGTTATGGCTGCTTAGCCAAAACCCCTTCAATATTCAACCTTCTGTAACATATAAAATATTGTTGATAAACCAAAACTAACACAATAAAAACTTAAAATACTTAAAATACTTTATTATTTTTTAGAGAAAAAAATAACCTACTTTTTCTTTCAAAATTGTCGAGAATGACCTATGCAGGGATCGAATTTCACAGACGCAAACATGCAAAATGCGTGTTGATTTTGTAGACTGCGTGTTGCAAAATATGTCACACGAAAGTAAATGCGTGTAACATTTTTTCGCTTATTGTTACTGAATAACATGATTTCCTCTACGCAAAATCAAGACCTTAATTATGACAAAAAATGGAAATTCTTTTGATTATTTTCCTTCCTTGCCAAATGTAAATAAAGCGATGTCTATATCTGGCGTTTTGTGACATCTGTGCATGCGTCAGGTATTCAGATTTCTTCATCAGACAATCGGAATTCTTCAGTTTTTTCCCAAACTGGTTGTTTTTATATTGATAAAAATCTTAAATTTTATCGGCTAGGAGTTTACCCTATTCAATAAAAACAATACACACCAGTGATGGGATTTTGCCTGTATATTCCGAACTTGTCCGAATCTTTTTTCCAAATGCCCAAAATTGTCAGACCGGGAATATGCCCAATCGGACATCAAGACATGGTTAATAATATTCAAAATTCCGAAATTAATATAGTTTACTGAGTGTATAACTACCACTCAACCAGATTATCGTCGATAATACGCTGGATTGATTAGGTAATTAAGTGATCAACCTACCTTGATTAACTACTTAATCTGCCTTGATTGACTGACTTAATCTTTTGTCGGACAACTCATCAATCTAATCTTGAAACAGAAGCCATTGTTTCCCCTTTATCGGACTATTCATCAATCCATTATAATTTTAATCTTCGTGTTAACCTTGTGGTTTCTGCATTGTCGGACATTTTAATCGCATTGATGTGAGCCGACAATATGTATAAACTAGTGATAGAAGTCACATATTGTAAGAGTATATAATGCTCAGATCAATAGACAGTCATTATAATTCGTCTGCGATATCACTTCGGTGGAAGCGAGTGTTAAATAAAGCTATTTGACACACACACACATATCCGAAAAATACTAGACATTGCTAGCACGCGGTTACAGCACTCGGGGAAACCTCGGCAGATTCCGTTACTCTACATCTAGCTTCAGCTGTATGACAGTAAGTGATATGTACCTACGGAGTTGCCGGTTTTAGAAAGAAGTTATCAAAATTGTGTCGTTCGAAGCGTGTTTAGAATTTTCAGAGCAAAGTTGTCCTTGTTTGAAGAAAATCTGATTAAACTTGAAAGAAAAACAGCTTCAGACGGTTAAAGTACGATAACTGAACCGGTATTAACAATCTCGCGAGACGCGTGAAATTATGAAATGAATACGTGATAAAATACACACTTCTAATGTCGAAGAAAATATTCTATTTTGATTGCATATTCTCGGATTTATGATCATATTTTGAATGGGGTTTATGTTTTTAAATAAAGAAATAAGTAATCTAGGCAACGTTGACGAATATGTCGATTGGAATAGTGTAAGTAGTACTTAATTGTTTTAGACGATAGCGCGTGCTAGAGTAGAATGCGATTATTTAGTGGATGGTGTCATTCGCTCGTTGTGGTAGAGCAACGTTTATAGCCCAAAAAATTGCGGGATATCATTTTCTTACCCTCTGTACATAAGTCGTAACAGAGTATAAGACGAATGCTGGACTTCAGCTGAAAATGTAGTGACTTATGACCCAAAAAATACAGTAATTTTGATGGAATTTGAAACAGTACAGATCGGCAGTAGTATTCATTCCACGAAGTTTGCAAATGCCGATACTGAGCTTTGTTTACGTCACGTGACTTCTCGCTCACTTTTCCATCTGTAGCATTATCCAGTTTCTGTTCAATTTCTATTCATCTTGACAAATTGTTTATACCGATACTTTGATTTTCCAAAGGAATCATTGTTTTTCAGATTGAAATAAATTTTAATAAAGCAGAAATACAAATAATGCCAACATTGCCAACTATATTTTGAGAGTTCTGGTAGACCGATTTAATTATCATTCACTGATTCTGCGTCGGTGTCATGCATAGCTGTCTGTGATCCGAAAAATCGCTATTTGACTTAATCAATGGACCCTTTTGACATAGTACTTATATGTTGTATTGTTTAATTTACTATCCTTGTATTATATAATGCATCTTCAAGAAGGTATACGCTTGAATGAGAAAAAACAAGTTTTCAAGGGTAGCTATAAAAATATGCACGGCCGAAAGAACACAAACTTTTTTTATATATTTTTTGTGCCTCCGTCATATGTAAATATTTTTGATTTAAATAAAATATTATAATTAGTATTTTGAAAATTAAAATTGTATTATAACAACAACTTTTGCAAGTTTGTTAATTTTGTTTGTAAATTCGGTACTGTGTGCTAAAAAAAATATTGACAAGAAATAATAATATTGACTAGAAAGTGTAATATTTTTGATTTAAATAAAATATTATAATTAGTATTTTGAAAATTAAAATTGTATTATAACAACAACTTTTGCAAGTTTGTTAATTTTGTTTGTAAATTCGGTACTGTGTGCTAAAAATAATATTGACAAGAAATAATAATATTGACTAGAAAGTGTCAAGTTAATACTCCAGGGGTATTTCCAACTTTATATGCATGATTATTTACATTTAAAAGATGATAAACTGAAGGTATTGACATCTCATGAAATATCGCGATATCGCGATAATTCCAGGAATATCGCCCAGCCCAGTGTTCAGGGCAGTTTTGGGTGTTCATCGTTGTGTTTTATTAGCCGTGGCATTAGCTTTTTAATGAAATTGTAAGGAATATATGTGTACACTCCAATGTATAACATAACTTGTACATGTAATCCAAAGATAATGAAATTGCCCCTTGAATTTCTTCAAAATCCTATTTTTGCTTGTACATTTGAAATCAACAAGCAAAATTTTGCTTGTGTGTTTTCAAATAAAGTTCTATCCCTGACCTATGTTTGAAAGAAAAAAATGTCGTGTTTTGGGGGTTATATAAAAAGAAACAATTTCACATGTCCTCAATGGGCCACCATATAGTAAACAGCGCCACCTGTTACCATAATGAGAGTTAGAATTATGACTTATCATAACAGGTTATGCTAACGTTATGCTAACAGATGGCGCTGTTTACTATATGGTGGTTCATTGGGAACATGTAAAATCTCGCCCTTTTCATTACCCGTCAGACATGATGACATTTTTCTGTCAAAAATACTAAAATACTTTACGTACAAAAGCAAATTATTCCAGATATTTTTCAGATGAATAAATAGGCAACTTGTCGTGCATTTGCCCTAATACGGCCTTATCGACTGATTTAGCCTCTTTTGTTTGCAATATTCGTTCTCGATATTTTTGAGAGAAGTAATAGGCTATTTTTTTCTTTAAAGATATATAAAACATGTTACGTACAGAAATAAATTATTCTGACAATATTTAAGTAATATAGAAATGCTAGTAGAACAAAGTTATTTTGTGCGTTTGTTTTGGTTTATAAACAATATCTTATTTGTTTTTCGATTGAATTGAGAAAAAGGAAATGATAATTCAGATATAAAATTACAGCACACACCCACCAACCCAAATTCGTTTGGCCTTTATCCAATTAGTTATGACACCAAACTTTGGAATGAGATTAATAAGATCAATTCAAGCGATGAATCGTTCGCCCAATGCCCAATGAGACCCCCTACCTCATAAGATAATCCGATGATTTGGAAATTAAACATGCAAAAGCTGAATCTGCCTATTGCAGGTCTTTCTTTAGGCCTGAAGTGTTATCTAAATTATTAATTAGACATTAATTAACTTAAACAGACCATAATCAACTGTCGATGTCATCGCTAGCCTGCGATGGTTACTGAATTAGGATTGGATCTGCTGCTCAACGCTCATTCATGATTAAATCAAAAAATGGATAACCGGGATTATGTTTTTTATCGTACTTTTTTCCCTTAATTTATCTTTAAATTAATAAAAATCGAGTTTAACGTCCCGTCGTTCAGCATCAACTGTGCTAATCACAGCGGCACTACGGCCTACCCTTATTTCAAATTCCAACGTCAAGGGTTCTTTTACGTGCACGCCATTAGAACGACTAGACAGTGTTCCTTGTCAGGTACCTTGTCTTACACCACTGAAAAGGTGAAACCCCCCCTGGAAAACCTGAGGGACTTTCTCTTCCAACACCGGGAGTGAACCCGAGACCGAGTCAGGGACATACTCTCCGAGCCACCGCGGCTCACGATGATTTGGAAGCTTGACCTGATAGAAAGCTAAAATAATATCAAAAATACTTTACTTGTGCGTAAAATATTTCATAAATTTGAGGGGAAAAGATACGCTAAACTAATCTTTACCTATTTATACTGAGCGCCATGGAAAATGCATCACTTTTTTTCCCAAATATTTTATTTAGGTGGTTTTGTATGTATAATATTATGCAATACTATGAACTATTGTTTCACACAATGCTCCCAAACGCAAAAATTATCGGCCCGTGTGCACAAAAAAAAATTGCACAAGATGCACCTGAAAAACCCAATATTCACGTGCAGCATTGTGTGTGAGCCCTTTAAAAGCATTTTTCAACCTTATGTGCAGTACATGAACTGTGAAACGTCAATCTGTCGTAATTTGTTGTTGGACTTACTGAAAATCAACGGAATAAAGCCATGGGAATGTCCAGGGCTATTGCCAGACACTTCAATTGTCATCAGTCCACTATTGTAAGGTTGGTGGAACGTGTTCAATTTACTGGATCAACACGTGACCGTCAACGTCCTGGTCCACAACGCGT
The DNA here is from genome assembly GCF_932274485.2 of Patella vulgata. Lineage (NCBI taxonomy): Eukaryota > Metazoa > Mollusca > Gastropoda > Patellidae > Patella > Patella vulgata. The sequence goes on from NC_065883.2 coordinate 36,998,895, forward strand.
TACAACCCAAGCTCAAGACCGCTACATTCGGGTCACTCATCTGCGTGACAGATTCCGCCCAGCGACTCAACAGGTGCAGCAGTCGTCGGAAGACAATGACCAGTAAGTGCCAACACCGTAAGACGTCGTCTAAGAGAAGTAGGACTCCGTGCACGATGACCTTATGTTGGAGCTATCCTCAGGGATCATCACCGTCAGCGCCGTTTGATATGGGCTCAAGGACACCAGACATGGAGTAGAGTAGACTGGCAAAGTGTGCTCTTCGGTGATGAGTCGCTTTCATCTTTATCACTCCGATGGCCGTCAACGTGTGTGGAGACGTCTTGGGGAACGTCTTGCAGACTGCTGCGTCTTCGAAACGAATCGATGGTGAGGGGGGAGTGTAATGGTGTGGGGAGGCTTCACATTTCATCACCGGACCGCCCTACACATTTGCAGGGGGCGCGTTAATGCTGTAGCCTACCGTGATGATGTCTTGCAACCAATTGTTGTTCCGATGTTTCGAGCGCACCCACAACATTAGCACTTCCAACAGGATAATGCACGTCCGCATACCGCCCGTTTTAGTATGGACTACCTGGCTGCTAACAACATCAATGTCTTGGACTGGCCACCCATGTCTCAGGACATTGCACCGATAAAACATGTCTGGGATGAGATTGGACGCCGTCTGTATCGGAGACCACAGATGCACACCATTGCTGCTTTAGAAGCTGCTCTTGTCCAAGAATGTAACAATTTGCCCCAGACCTCCTTTCAAACATTGGTAAATTCCATGCGACGTCGCTGCACAGCGTGCGTAAGAGCCCGTGGAGGACACACGCGCTACTGACATCTGTGTCGTACTTTTGGTTTTAACCCCTCTGACTTTGTACCGTTGATTACAGATTAAACATCCATAAGTGTACAAATGTGTTGTTATTGATGTGTTCCCATTTGAATATTGTTCACAATAAGAAGCAAAATAAATAAGATATGTTTACAGGATCATTTTGTTATACGAAAAAACTAAGTGATTCGTTTTCCATGGCGCTCAGTATATATTTATTTATTCACTCCCGTGCATGACGTTATGAGTTCTTTCTTTATATTTTATTGTTCTTTTGGCAACAAAATATGCCAAATAAATCGATATAGCAGTATTAGGGGAAAATGAACGACAGTGAAGCCTAATTATATAATTTTAAAATATCTACAATAGTTTGCTTTTGTACATAAAATATTTTATGATTTTTATCTGTCGGGTTATGAAAAAGGCGAATGTCCCTAATCAGCCTCCATACAATTGTGAATAGCGCCATCTGTTACCAAAATGGGCTTAGAATTATGACGGCTTTATTGCGTAACATTTGTGAAATGTCAAAATGTTAACGAAACTAAACAGATTACAATAAAGTAAAAGTAATAATGGAAATAGAACAAAATACAAATTCTCTTTAAAAAATAAGTCATATAAATAAGCATTTTTACATGTGTAAATAGCCAATTTTACATGTGTTCGTAAGAATTTACATGTATAGAAGTAAGCATATTAGCATACACATTACTAAGTTAGGAGTTAGAATTATGGGGGGAAATTCCGCTCCATACTTTTCATGCATTATTCCTGATAGTTGGATTTAAAACTTGAATCTTTTTAATCCACTTCTGGCAACAATAGATACATATAATAAAATTGAAACATTTTTATCAAAATCCTGCTTTGAAAGCATTTTTATACGCCCACATTTTCATGTGGACGAATCTTATCATCTCCCCAGTGTGTCCGAACATCTGCACGTCCGTCCGTCCACAATTTGTTTGTGAACACTACACAGGTCACAGTTTTTATCCAGTTTTGATGAAACTTGAAATATACATTTATATCCCAAAGTTCTCGGTTCTTTTCGATATCGGACTGTAACTTCATGGATTATAGCCCCTGATTGTATGAAAAATCATGTTTTTGGCTTGTGGACACTCAAGAGGTCACAATTTTTATTCGATATTCGCGCATATTGGACCAAACTTCTTGGATTATGGCCCCTGATTGTACGAAAAATCACATTTTTAGTTTCCGGACCCTCTAGAGGCTTCAATTTTTATCCGATTTAAAAAAAATCATTCAATTATATCACCGTTACACAATATTGAAAATCGAGTTCAAATTTTGCGAAAATCGGATAAGAACCGACGGACACAATTGCCGCCCCTCATACACAGATAGTGTAAAAATATGGTATATCAAGGTTGTGGTATATCAATGGCCACTCCTTGTACGCAAATAGTGTAAAAGTGTGTAGTACCAAGGTTGTGGACCCTCTAGAAGTCACAATTTTTATCTGATTTTGATGAAACTTAAAATATATCTTTATATCCCAAATATCTCCATCCCTTTCAGACCATAACTTCATGGATTATGGTCCCTGATTTTATGAAAAATCGCTTTTTTTGTAGCTTGTTCTCTATCCATTTCTTGTAAAATGTATCTTGCCTGGCAACTGCTGTTTTTTTAGGGGTTTTTAAGAACTGTTCATGATGAAAAATACCACACTGTTACATTACTAGACTAAACATTCCCGATGTCATTAAAATTATTTATGAACTGCCCAGACAACTTGGCTTGTTGGGATATGTTTTGTTGCCTAGAAACCTTTCTTAATTTTATTATGTAACACAAATTTTTTTTTTTTTTTTTGACAGTCGTTGGAAATGGCAAACATGGCATTAGAGGAAGCCAAGTTAGCAACCAAACCAGAAACAGTTGTGTAAAATAATAATAGGTTTATACTAGATGTATTTAGTGACTAGATATCACTCTAATGCATCATATAGTTTTAGACTTTATCTATTGAAATCTACTTTAACAATGTCTAGCACCTATATCTACATCTCATATATAATAAAGGTAGACAGTTAGGTTAAAATCCCTTATCATCATGTGTTTACCAGTCTGATTATGTGTTTCATATTGAACCTTCCTCACCTAAATAGAAGGATATGAGAGTGTGCTAAATCTACGATTGAATTATATGTTGATGAAATACATAATATTTGTGATAATAAGTTTATAATAAAGGTTTTTAAGGTGTATATTTTATTTCTACTCTATAGACTATCTGTTTACTTAGTGTGTGTTCATTGTTTTTCTCCAAATCAAATGTGTTTTTTTGTTATTGATTTTTGTTAATGTTTGCTAACTTTATTGTCATAATCGTCCCTCATTTGTTGCCCCTTTATCTTACCGGTTATTGTTAGTGTACTGTTGTCTATACTAATATTTACTTACTTCTATGGCATAATTCAATAACTTATTGATGATATATAACAATGGCAACAATTTATCAAGCAGACACATATAGTTTGGTCAAACAGTATATGTTTTGTCATTTTACTGAAGTCTGTTATCATTGTAAACGTCTTATGGGAATAGTGATTGAATCAATGTGTTAATTTTATACAGGGTTTTAAAACAGTAACAATGTTAACACAGAGTACAATTTTATAGATAGACAATTACTGAATTTTTATACGCCCACATGGAAATGTGGTTGTATATTGAAGTCACCCCCGTCCATCCGTCAGTCCATCCATCCATCATCCACAATTTCTTGTGAACACTCTACAGACTACATTTATCAACCGATTGTTTTGAAATTGATATATGTTGTTTGCATTAGTGAGATGAAGAAGCCTATTTAATTTCAAGAACTTTCGTTAATTTCTTCTAGAGTTATGGCCCTTGTTTCACTTTGTTGTACCTTGTGAACGCTCTAACGACAAAAGTTATCAACCGATCTGTATGAAATTTATATGCATCATTTAAATTAGTAAAACAAAGAAGCCTATTGAATTTCAGCTATTTCCGTTAATTACATCTAGAGTTATGGCCCTTGTTTCACTTTGTTGAATCTTGTGAACGCTCTAATGACAAAAGTTATCATCCGATCTGTTTGAAATTGATATGCATCATTTGAATTAGTGAAATGAAGAAGCCCATTGAATTTCAGCAATTTCCGTTAATTTCTTCTGGAGTTATGGCCCTTGTTTCACTTTGTTGCATCTTGTGAACGCATCATTTAGATTAGTAAAACAAAGAAGCCTATTAAATTTCAGCAATTTCTGTTAATTACATCTAGAGTTATGGCCCTTGTTTCACTTTGTTGAATCTTTTGAACGCTCTAATGACAACAGTTATCATCCGATCTGTTTGAAATTGATATGCATCATTTAAATTAGTGCAACGAAGAAGCCTATTGAATTTCAGCAATTTCCGTTAATTACGCCGTGAGTTATGGCCCTTGTTTCACTTTTTTGTACCTTGTAAATGCTCTAACGAGAAAAGTTATTATCCGATCTGTATGAAATGTATCATTTAAATTAGTAAAACGAACAAGCCTATTGAGTTTCAGTTATCACCTAAATCAGTGAAATGAAGACGAACAAGCCTATTGAATGTCAGCAATTTCCGTCACTTACGTCTAGAGTTATGGCCCTTGATTTACTTTGTTAAACTTTGTGAACTTTCGAACAACAAAAGTTATCATCTGATCTGTATAAAATTGATATGCATTATTTGAATTAGTAAAATGAAAAAAGCCTGTCGAATTTCTGTAGATTTCTGTAGAGTTTCAGTTATCACCTAAATCAGTGAAATGAAGACGAACAAGCCTATTGAATGTCAGCAATTTCCGTCACTTACGTCTAGAGTTATGGCCCTTGATTTACTTTGTTAAACTTTGTGAACTTTCGAACAACAAAAGTTATCATCTGATCTGTATAAAATTTATATGCATTATTTGAATTAGTAAAACGAAAAAAGCCTGTCGAATTTCTGTAGATTGCTTCCAGAGTTATGGCCCTTGTTTTAATTCTTTAGAACCTTGTGAAGCTTCAAACAACGAAAATTATAATGTCATCTGTATGAAATTGTCTATTAAATTCCCCTAATTACCTACAAAAGAATAAATATGTGACAACCCTTGTCGACTGCTCGGACGATTTAGTTGCTGTGGGCGTATGTTTTGTTTCCTGGCAACGAATCTTTATTTAATACTAAGCGGCGTTTCGACGAGGATATTGCTTGATAAAGACGAGAGTATCCTCGTCCAAACGTATTTGCTTGAATTAAACGAGATTTCTTCGTCGAAACGACGCTTAGTATTAAGCTCAGTAATAATACACAATTACTCAGTTTAATACTAAGTGACGTTTCGACGAGGACACTATTGTCCTTACCAAGCAAATTAATAACATTTTACCTTGTGTTAATAGAAGAAGTAACTAGACCCTGTGGACCCAGAGAAAAACTCTTTCACTTGTGTATAAATATCAATGACTGTATGTCGGTGATATCAACAATCTGTTTGAACAAGACTATTAATTTGTATGTCTGTTCTTTGACCAAATGGCTTTTAATAACATCTATTATATCTTGTACTGTAACTTAATTCCATATATTCTACTACACTTGACTGGACCAATTTTATCTTGAATTCTTTATATCGCAGCAATTTTTTTGTAGTTATATTGGTATTTGTCAGACTGTTTGAAAGTTAACCTTGTTGAGTCAGCATCTCACATTATCGCTGAGCATTATAATTGCTCATTAACCATTGCTAGATAGCATAGCTGTTTTCATTGGTTGTCCAGGTTGGCATGTTTATATAAGTACTACTAATTGTTGAATTTGGAATACCAGGCGGGAAAAAAAGGTGGAGTAATTTGGCCATTTCTGATTTCTAATGTAATAATGGTTTATAACCTAATGATGCTCATCTTTATATATTTATTATGAGTTATAGTAAACACGTTATATGTCACTCAGCCACTGAAAACACATTAGACTTACATGTTTAGTTTTAGCAACAGAAACATAGTAAATTGTATTTAGTAGTAGTATTATTTGTTTATACAATATAAGTAACTAATATATAAGGCATAAGTTTAAATATAGTCTGTCTCATTCTCTTCTACATTTATAATACTCATATTCTTTTATATATTGGAACATTAGGATCATAAACACCTGCTCTTGAACTATAAATCTGGTGGCAATTCTTTATCAATTTTTGGACCAGGAACTGGTCGCTAACCACTACCTTATGTTCTTCTTCTTCTTGGGGTGACACTATTCGAAAAAAGCCTAAGCCTCCATCAATTCAAGTCTGATCGACATAAAAATTGGCATGCTTGTTCTGTGAACAATTCTGCATCAATTTGGTGAATTAGACTTTTGAATTTCATCCAGCAATATGGTCAGTTCCTGGTCCATAGTACGATCATACTTATTATATTCGATCATACTTATATTCGCATTTGATATTTTATAATGAATTATTCACCTTTAAATTGTGAATCTACAGTGGATGCTGGTTAAAGTGTGTCACAATGAGACAGTATAAATAGATACAGGTTATAGACAAGTATGTTGATGTAGTTCTTATTTTTATTTAAGACACTTGATCACTCTTACCAAAAAAATGAATATAACTACTTTTGAATAACCTACTAAGACTGTTATTTACCACCAACATTTGATGATAAGAAATCCTTGAAAACCATTAATTATTGGTTTGACACATAGACTGACAGTTAATCAAACTGAATTTGAAGTATTGATATTTTTGAAGGCATGGCCTTAGGAAATTTGTTCACTGTCCAAGTTTTCCTTTTGGATAAGCTACTGTCTGTAGCTATATTCTTTTTCTTTTTTATTTTTCAGACATATCCACTGTGTAGGTAGGCGTATTTGCACGCTTTTACATGGCTATCTTTTATTTTAATTTGTATGTTAAAGAATGAGAGCTCTATCAAACTCACATTTTTTATTAAGTCTATGATTAACTTGCAGTTTTTGTTTTTGTCCCCCGGCTTTCAAAGAAAACAGGGGACTATTAAAATGGGTTTGTCTGTCTGTCTGTCCGTCCGTCACACTTTTTGGGACACAATAACTCTCCTTCTAATTCAGCTAGAATGTTCAAACTTGGTGTAGGTGTTTATTAGGTCAATGCCCTGATGGAGTTCTAAGATGACCATTTCCTGCTTAGGGTAAGCAGAGATAAGCAATTTGATAGGTTGATGCTTTGGTACATGATAATTTTAGTTCTAATTAAGTGGGAGTGATGAAATTTGGTGTATAGTTTTATTACATCAATAGCTTGACTAAGTTCAATAATGACCATTTTCTGCTCAGTATAAGCAGGCTTTGGAACATCAATTAACTCTCATTCTAATTGAACTAGAATCTTCACGCTCGGTGTAGGTGTTTATTAGGTGAATGAATGCCTGGATGGAGCTCGAAGATGAGAATTTTCTGCTTAGGGTAAGCAGAGATAAGCAATTTGATTGGTTGATGCTTTGGCACACGATAACTTTAGTTCTTATTAAGTGAGAGTGAGGACACTTGGTGTTTAGCTTTATCACATCAATACCTTGATAAGCAATTTAATAGGTTGATACTTTGGGACACGATAACTTAAATTTAGTTCTAATTAAGGGAGAGTGAGGACACTTGGCGTATAGTTTTATCACATCAATATCTTGACTAAGTTAGATAATAAGTATTTACTGTTCAGGGTAAGCAGAGATAAGCAATTTGATTGGTTGATGATGCTTTGGGACACGATAACTTTAGTTCTAATTAAGTGAGAGTGAGAACACTTCTTCTTCTAATTGAGGTAGAATGTTCAAACTTGGTGTAGGCATTCATTAGGTGAATGCCTTGATGGACTTCGATGATAAACATAGTCTGCTTAGGGTAAGCAGAGATAAGCAATCTGAATGGTTGATGCTTTGGTGCACAATAACTTTCGTTTTACTTAAAGTAGCTAGGTCTCTAACTCAATATCATCCAAAGTCTTCGACACTGAAAACACAAATTCTTTGTCAATTTAAATCAACATTGATGTTGTGATCTTATCGGGAAAAGATGGGCATCTGATATGCATTATTTAAGACAAAATAGACATTTGTAACAAGGCACTCGGAGAACAAGGCTAGACATATTCCACAAGTCATGTCAAATGGTAACGCCATATTCTTATCTGGAGAGCATGCCAAACAAATACTATCGGTGCAGACTGGAATAACCAGACGTTAGAGATTGCTGTTTTATTGAGACTGCTGACGTATTTCGCCGAACATAACTGATTAGAAATTATATAAAAATAGAAACGATAGGATGTAAATCAGTTTATATACATTCATATTGCATTGTTATATGCGTTGTGACCCATTTGTGTGAATTTCTAGGTCCCAAATATTAGTGATTTAGCTCCTTTAAGTGAGAGTGATGAAACTCTGAGTATAGATTCATTATATCAATGATGAGAATTTTCTGCTTAGGCTAAGAAGCAATAAGCATTTTGATTGGTCAAGACTTTGGAACATAGCAACTCTGATTTTAATTGGGGTAGAATGTTTAAACTTGATGTAGATGTTCATTAGTTGAATGTCTTCACTGAGTTCAATGATTAACATTTTTAGCTAAAGCTAAGCAGAGCTAAGCAATTTCATTTGTCGATGCTTTGGGACAAGATAAGTTTGATTCTTGATACTTTTGAAAAAAATAAATGTGCTATTAAATAATATGTGTCATCTATTTATTTTGGGAATTCGGCGGGGGAAATCCGCCTCATTGTTGGCTTGTAAAAATTTGTAGATAGTTGCAATGTCAGATTTAAAAGTTTGTAGAAAGCTTTAAAAAAAATATATATACTATTGCTACTGCTACAAGTACAAAGGATTTTTACAAAAACTTTTGATATTTTATAAAAGGTATCAACTTTATTTATAGAAATAATATTCAATTGTTTTAATTCATTAATAAACATGTTTTAATATAATTTAATGATAATAAATAATAATGAAGTATTATTATATTAAGATAGATATTTATGGGTTTTTTTTTTACATGATTATATATTAATTGTTATAGACTTAATTTACCTTAGTTTTACTCCAAAATAAATTTACATATTGAGCAATAGGAATAATTTAGTCAATGTAGTAAGGAAAAAATAATGAAAGCATTTATAATAATTATAGATCTCAATAGTATTTAAGTGCATATGTTGTAAGTTGAATTCTATAATATTTTCTCTACTGAGAACAATACCCAAGTTTTCTTTGGGCATTTCCTTTTGTTGACAATTGAAATGGTGTTTTGATTTTTGTTCAGTCTTATTTCCAACTCAGCTAAATGTTGAACAACTAGAGATTAGTAACATAATACTGATAAGTACACACTACACAGTATAATAAACTAAGGCCTCATTAACTTTTATAAACAATATTTTATTCAGACCTGTGTACCCAATTTATGTAGATTGACTAACAGGTAAATTTCTGTTATGCTCATTTTTATTACCAATCAGTCAGGACTGGCAAAAATGATGAAATTGAGGGCTTAAAGACATTAATTATTATATTTACGTTCATAGGAACTATACCTTACTGTGTAATTTGTAATTTATTTATAGGACAACTAGATTTATATTATAGCTGAATGTTACTGTCCAAGTCAGGGTTGTTCATTTGGAAAGTTTCTTTATATTGGCCATTGTAATTGTATTGTAATCTGGTATTTGAAATATCAAAAGAAACTCAATAATACCAACTACTTGACATAGCTAACAATTTTATTATATGCTCACATTTTCATGTGGACGTATATTGTCGTCGCCCCTGTCCGTCCGGACATCAACACGTCTATCCGTCCACAATTTGTTTGTGGACACTCTACAGGTCACAATTTTTATCCAATTTTTTGACGAAACTTGAAATATAGGTATATTTCGATATTCGCATGTATCGGACCATAACTTCATGGATTATGGCCCCTGATTGTACGAAAAATCAAGTTTTTAGCTTGTGGACACTCTAGAGGTCACAATTTTGATCCGATTTTGATGAAACTTGATATGCATGTTTATAACCCAAATATCTTGTTTCCTTTCGATATTCGCGCATATCAGATCGTACCTTCCTGAATTATGGCCCCTGATGGTACGAAAAATCACGTTTTTAGCTTGTTGTCCCGCTAGAGGTCACAATTTTTAGTGGATTTAAAAAAAACGTTTTAGTACCATATATCACCATTACACCCTAATGATTGTCAAGTTTCGTATTTCATGAAAATCGGACCATAGCATATCAAGGTTGTGGACCCTCTAGAGGTCACAATTTTCATCCGATTTTTATGAAACTTGAAATGCATGTTTATGTCTCAAAGATCTTGGTTTCGTTTTATATTCGTGCATATCGGATTGTAACTTCCTGAATTATGGCCAATGATTTTACGAAAAATCTCGCTTTTAACTTGTGGTCCCTCTAGAGGTCACAATATTTATCTGATTTTAAAAAAAGGTCTTAGTATATCACTGTTACACCCTAACGATGGTTGAATTCGAATTTTGTGAAAATCAGACTAAAACTGTTGGACAAAATGGCCGCCCCTTGTACACAAATAGTGTAAAATATGGTATATCAAGGTTGTGGACCCTCTAGATGTCACAATTTTCATCCGATTTTGATGAAACTTGGAATGCATATTTATATCCCAAAGATCTTGGATCTTTTCGATGTTCGCGCATATCAGTTCGTCACTTCCTGAATTATGGCCCCTGATTGTACGAAAAATGACGCTTTTAACTTGTGGTCCCCCTAGACGTCACAATTTTTATCTGATTAAAAAAACATTTTAGTATATCACTGTTACACCCTGATGATGGCTGAGTTCGAATTTTGTGAAAATTGGACCAAAAATGTTGGACAAAATGGCCGCCCCTTGTACGCAAATAGTGTGAACATCTCGTATATCAAGGTTGTGGACCTCTTAGAGTTCACAATTTGGATTCGATTTTGATGAAACTTGAAATGCATGTTTATAACCTAAAGATCTTGGTGCCTTTCGATATTCGCGCATATCGGATGGTAACTTCCTGAAATATGGCCCTTGATTGTACGAAAAATCGCGTTTTGAGCTTGTGGTCCCTATAGAGGTCACAATTTTTATCCGATTTATAAAAAAAAACGTGTGAATATATCAAGGTTATACACTAATGATGGTTGAGTTCGAATTTCGTGAAAATCGGACAAAAATTGTACGCAAATAGTGTAAAAATATGGTACATCAAGGTTGTAGACCCTCTAGAGGCCACAGGTTTTATCCGATTTGGATGAAACTTTAAATATTTGTTTTTATCATAAAAATCTTGGTTCCTGTTGATAATCACACATATCCAAACGTAACTTCCTGGGTTATGGCCCCTGATTGGTCGAAAAATCGCATTTTTAGCTTGTGGATTCTCTAGAATCGAAATGAAACTGCCCGACAAAATGGACGCTCTTTGTACGCAAATTGTGTATAATTGTGGATGATACTTAAAACATATCTTTATATTCCAAAAATCTCAGTCCCTTTTGATATTTGCACATTTAAGACCATAACTTTGTGGATTATGACCCCTGATTGTACAAAAATTCCTTTTTATTTTTAGCTTATCCTTCTCTTGCTAAATGTGGGTGTATCCTGCCTGGCAGCCGCTGGTTCATAAACTTATAGTGGTAGAAAATGTGGTCATATCTTGTCATCACCCCTGTCGGTCTGTCATCCACAATTGCTTGTAGACGCTATTGAAGCTAAAGTTATAATTACTGCCAGAGTTATTGCCCTTGACCACTTTGAAAAGATATATAGTTATTTCTCGAATGCCTTTATATTTGTACACATGTTGTAATTCATGAGATAAAGAATCCTAGAATTTCTTTGGTAGCCAAATTTATTACCTCATAACCCGCTGAAGGCCTAGATTTTTTGTATTGTAAGTTTTAACATCAGGAAGAACTACATGTAGAAGCCAATCAAAAATTATTTATTTATGATAATTACTTTATGGGTTGTTACTCTTGATCAGTTTTTAGTGCCTTGTTAATGCTAACATTACTTACAAAAGAATATACAGTATATGCAAGAATCCATGTGGACAGCTCAGACAACTTAGCTGCTGTGAGCTTATATTAAATATAAATTTAACAAAAACTAATTAATATCTCATGAATCCATAATCCAGTCTATATGTATTAAAACCCCCCATTAAAACTGTTCATTTTGTGATAAATGTATGAAACCTGGTCTCCAGGTAGGCCTACTATGGATTTGTCTGATCATTTCAGCATTTGGTGCCATTTTTAAAAATAGATATTTGATGTCATCAGTGCCAATTACATTTTCAAATTTAGATAGCAAAATATTTACCTATAAGGCTGTTCATGTTTGTCAAAACATTTTTGGGCATGCACCAAATTTTACTATCTGGTTCAGTAAAGTACTGTAATATATTAACATTAAAATGGAGAATATTTAATTGGAGTTTGAAGTGTCAAGGGGTTTAATATTTTTTACCAGACTATTTCAAGCTTCTTGTCAATCATTACCCACAGAAGTCCACTTGTCAAACTGGTGGAATCTTTAACTAGATAGTGTTGTGACACAACTTGTCAAGTTGGTGGAATCTTTAAGTAGATTGTGTGGTGACACAACTTGACAAGTGGAACAAATATCATTCTAGCCCGTTAACTGTGTAGTTTTTAAAACGTTAAGTACCCCCAATTGTGTAATTAATTTGACGAAAAACGTCATTTTTGGACCGTTTTATTCCTGAATACAAATGATAGTTGTCTGAAACCATATTAAAACTAATGGTAAATAGAGTTGTCTCCCTTCAATTAGATTTCCTCGACCAGGTGTAATATAACGTCCTACACATGCTGTGATCGTATTTTCGAAGAATAGGTTGGGGAAAATACCTCCAAGGCGTTATATTACGTCCTACACACGGTGAGTGGCAGTTGTCCAGGACGTTAATAACGCCCTACGCTTTTAACGGGCTAAATTAATTATCTGGGTGTCAAGCTAGTGGAACTTTTAACTACAGTATTTTACAGGGTGTAATTAAGGCTTAATCTCTAATTAGAGTTACCAATGAGGTGTCATTTCGTTCGTTCGTTCGTTTCTGGGGTTTTACGTCCACTTCCACCTAAGGTGATATCGTAGACAAATGAGGTGTCAAGCTGTTGGAATCTTTAATGGTTTTGGCTGACAAAATTCCTCAGGAATTTCCAGTCTCGTTTCAACTTGTCAGTGTTGCAAAAGGCATCAAGTCATTCGAATGGGGCAAAAAAAACCAAGTTTTTTGAACACAGTGGCCTGCATATGAAAGAACTTGCTCTGTCTGGGCAAAATTTCACTCATAGCACACTGCTGAAACATACGATGTGTCATTTCATTGCATATCAGGTGACCACTCAACCTGGTGTCACTTTTGCAACATGGAGGATCTTTTCAGTCATTAAACATAAAAACTATCCTTTCAAAGCTTTGAAAGTGATTAGGTCTGCAGCGAATATTTTGGTTAGTTGTAACCTCAAGACATCAATAAGGTGTTTCTGGACTTATCCCAAATCTTAAAATGGTTAGCACATAAAGCATGAAACTTTGCAGACCTAAGCAGTTTTAACAAAAACTTAACAATGTTTGCACATATCCACTGGACTATCATTGACATATCTAACAATATTAAATGAATTAAAAATCATAACATTCCATATTAAAATAGCAAAAAATATCCATATAGGTTAAATATTAACTGCCAAAATCATAATAATACACTGTAATAACTGTATTTTTATAGTGAGTGCTCAGTAGAATAAATCTCTTGTGTGGTTAAATATGACTTATTTCTTGTAGATGTTGATAGACCTTATTTACATGTCTGTCTGTTTAGTTTTGTGTAAAAATACAAATCAAAATTGTATTTTAATAGAGTTGATGCATTTAGCATTATTCTTCAATATAAAAATTTACTTTTCATATAAATAGTTACACATAATCGAACAAATTATTAATTAGAATTCTATGTATTTTTATTATAAATGAAATATAGATTGATAACATAATTTCTAGCTTTATTTCTATTGCTGTACAGTATGTTTGGTATTTTTGATATTGTTTCTTATGTTCAAAAAACACCAAAACAACCCTTATTTTGTTTAAAACAACACACTTTTATGGGTTTTTTTTTATACGCCCACATTTTCATGTGGACGTATATTTTCGTCACCCCTGTCCGTCTGGACGTCCACAATTTGTTTGTGGACACTCTACAGGTCACATTTTTTATCCGATTTTGACGAAACTTGAAATACAGGTCTATCTCCCAAATATCTTGCTTCCTTTCGATATTGGCATGTATTGGACCATAACTTTATGGATTATGGCCCCTGATTGTACAAAAAATCACGTTTTTAGCTCGTGGACACTCTGGAGGTCACAATTTTTTAGCTGATTTTGATGAAACTTGAAATGAATGTTTATAACCCAAAGATCTTGGTTCCTTTCGATATTCGCACATATCGGATTGTAACTTCCTGAATTATGGCCCCTGATTGTACCAAAAAATCGTGTTTTTAGCTTGTAGTCCCTCTAGAGGTCACAATTTTTATCTGATTTAAAAAAAAAAACGTTTTTGTATATCACCGTTACACCCTAATGAAGGTTGAGGTCGAATTTTGTGAAAATCAGACCAAAACTGCTGGACAAAATGGACGCCCCTTTTATGCAAATAATGTAAAATATGGTATATCAAGGCTGTGGACCTCTTAGAGTTCACAATTTGGATTCGATTTTGATGAAACTTGAAATGCATGTTTATGTCCCAAAGATCTTGGTTCCATTTTATATTCGCGCATATCGGATTGTAACTTCCTGAATTATGGCCCTTGATTGTACGAAAAATCGTGTTTGAGCTTGTGGTCCCTATAGAGGTCACAATTTTTATCCGATTTAAAAAAAAAAACGTGTGAATATATCACAGTTATACACTAATGATGGTTGAGTTCGAATTTTGTGAAAATCGCACAAAAATTGACGGACATAATGGTCGCCCCTTGTGCGCAAATAGTGTAAAAATATGGTATATCAAGGTTGTGGACCCTCTAGAGGCCACAGTTTTTATCCGGTTTGGACGAAACTTTAAAAATATGTTTTTATCATGCAGATGTTGGTTCCTTTTGATAATCATTCATATCAGTATCAGAACGTAACTTCGTGGATTATGGCCCCTGATGGGTCGTGGATTTTCGATTTTAAAAACCGTTTAGATATATCACCATTCCACCATAATGAAGGTTGGATTCGAATTTCGGGAAAATCAAAATGAAACTGCCCGATAAAATTGCCGTTCTTTGTACGCAAATTGTGTATAAGTATGTAATACAAAGGTTATGGAACCTCTAGAGGTCACAATTTTTATCCAATTTTGATGGAACTTAAAACATCTCTTTATAATATCTTAGTCCCTTTTGATATTTGCGCATTTCAGACCATAACTTTCTGGATTATGGCCCCTGATTGTAGGCTACAAAAAATCGTTTTTGTTTTTAGCTTCTCTATCCATCTCTTGCAAAATGTGGGTGTATCCTGTCTGGCAGCTGCTGGTTATCATAAAGATCTTGGTTCCTTTTGATAATCACACATATCCGAACGTAACTTCCTGAATTATGGCCCCTGATTGGTTGAAAAATCGCATTTTTAGCTTGTGGATTCTCTAGAGGTCACAATTTTTTTTTTTCGATTTTAAAAACCGTTTAGATATATCACCATTCCACCATAATGAAAGTTTAATTCGAAGTTAGGGAAAATTGAAATGAAGCTGCTTGACAAAATGGCCGCTCTTTGTACTCAAATTGTGTATAAGTATGTCATACAAAGGTTATGGACCCTCTAGAGGTCACAATTTTTATCTGATTTTGATGAAATTTAAAACATATCTTTATATTCCAAAAATCTCAGTCCCTTTTGATATTTGCGCATTTCAGACCATAACTTTCTGGATTATGGCCCCTGATTGTACAAAAAATCGTTTTTGTTTTTAGCTTGTTCTCTATCCATCTTTTGCAAAATGTTACTGTATCCTGCCTGGCAGCCGCTGGATTCTTTCTTTATAAATTTATAGAAAATTACTATTCCCTAAACTTCATTCTCTTATTTTTTTAATAATAATTTTGAGAAAAAGAAAATCGTAAATAAATTTAAGAGAGACAACTCTTATTGTCATCCTAGTGATTATGGAATCAAATAGTAATTCTCTCTCTATTGACTTCAATTTTAAATCCATAACATTTTTTTTTAACATTCTGATGTTCTTTATCTTTATAACAACAAAGATCCCAACATAAAATATAAAATAAAAATATACATGATAAAGTTCAGTTTTAAGCAAATACAGGTTGTTTTCGGTAAATAAATGGACCTGCCTTTAAGTAGTGACAGGCGTCAAGCACTTAAAGCAGAGTATTCTCAGAGACTTTGTCCATGAGAGACCGCCTAAAGGAACTAGGTATTCTCAGACTATCTGATACCATATCTTTTTTTTAGAAGTTCACATAAACCTTACATATTTTTGGAGTTTTGATTGAATGTTGTACTCTTTTTGACATTTTTAGGGGTCCCACTGATCATAATTAAAACTATATAATGTAAATATTACTCTGGTTTGAAAAATAATCCACAATTGGAGAGAAAATATGTTTTTGAGCGTCCCCCACCAAATGTAAAATGTTAATAAAGATTCATCTATTAAGGAGTTCAATCTATTTAAGACCGAAAATGTAATATTATACAAATTAAATTTGAATTTGGAAAGTTTCATTATTATGTAAAATGTATGAAAGCATGTAATACCAGTATTTCATGCCATTATTTGTTACATGTAAGTATTACTCACAAACTACCCATTTATCATTGTGTGAATTTGAGAATTGATTAGAAATGGAAGAACATGAGGTTTTCCCTCTTAAAATCAAGTCAACAACAATAATAATAAACCTATGTACATTATTCACTGTTTTTAATAATTAATAATGTTGTCATAAACAACCCATTACTTTATTGTTATTCTAGACATTATATTTGTATATTTGACCATATTTTATGTTTGTTAAAATCAGAAACAGAAACATGTATAAACAATGTGCAATACTAACTTTTAATTGTTTTGTAAAGTAAATAAAAGCTCTTTTCGTCCTATAAATATCAACCTTTTCATTTCAGTGACCTCATTTTGGTGAGAGTATCAGAGTTCTTGAAAATGTCCATAAACAAAACGGAAAGAAACATATTTAAGACAGGGCCCTGCATCCAGTTGGAGGGCCCCCAAGTCCACGAAAGGGGACCCCGAGACCACAAAAGGACCCTTCGACGTGTGCAAGAGTCCATGTGCCAGTCTCCAGTGCTCGGGCATAAAAGTCAATGTCGAGTCTCGGTGAGTAAGGCGATGGCTCACTAAGCTGGAGGTCCCGTGTGCATAGTGGCAGTTTGAATTCAGAAGAATCGGCGAAGACATCGCTGTCCTGGCAAAAGTTTCCTCATCGCACACTGCATGGAGACTTCTCATTTGCTTTTTTTCTCTTATTTGAACGATTGGCCGAGAAAGTCCATCCAGATTTTCTGGACCTTGTTAGTGATGCAGGACGGAGGGCCTGACAAGGACAGCTGTCTAGTCATTCGGATGGGACGAAAAACCAAGGTCCCGTGTACACATTGGCGTGCACGTAAAAGATCCCTTGGCGTATGCCCGTCTTCATTAGTCCAGTTTAGGAGCAGAACAGTAGGATGTTAAACCCCATTTCATTTCATTTTCATTTCTTATTTGAACGGATCGTATTGGATGCACATGTATGGCGCTGAATTTTGTGTTTGGATATCCCTTAGCGCCCCATAATGTATAAGTTTACTGCCCTCTTGCCCTAATCGAGAATCACCTGTATTCCTCCATGGGTAAGGAATGCATGACCAGTAGGCATTACAACATCATATACTATATGATGTTGATAAAATGTTAAAGTATGATGTTGAGGACAGCATACAATATAAATATGTACATAAATTTATAGAATATGACAAATAATATATACTATTCAAAAAAAGTAGGGGATATTTGATTTTGGGGGCATAATACTAAAATATGCAAATGACTACGAAAAAAGTCACTATAGAACCTAACAGAAGAAACATTTCCAGTTACATGTGACGCCCAAACGCACCAATAGCTACCGCATGGAATGCAGGTGATGCTTGGGATCATCATGGGGGTCCAACCCAAGATTTGCACGACTCTGACTTTGAATGTTACAGTCATTGTGGCATTGAATTCCAGGGTGGAAACATCAGTTTAATTGTTTTAGTGACCAGAAAACAAATTTTGATATGCGTCGGCTTACCCAAAATGAAAGGTTACGTGCCCTTGGCATGCTACAGATCGGCACAACAC
The DNA here is from genome assembly GCF_932274485.2 of Patella vulgata. Lineage (NCBI taxonomy): Eukaryota > Metazoa > Mollusca > Gastropoda > Patellidae > Patella > Patella vulgata. Next base: position 37,017,206 of record NC_065883.2, read on the forward strand.
AGGCGGTTGTGGCGCGGACGATGAATGTTTCTCATTCTGTCATAAGCAGGCTATGGTCCAGATACCGTGATACACAATCTGTACAGGACAGACCACGCTCAGGTCGACCAAGGGCGACAACTCAATCCCAGGATCGATTTATCCGTACCTTGGCCTTGAGAAATCGTGTCATCACAGCAAATCAGATCAGCGCTCGTCTTCAAACAGACACTGGTGTGAGAGTGAGTGGCCGGTGATTCGGAATCGACTGCAAAGGGGTCACCTTCGCGCCCGACGTCCTCGCGTGATCCCTTGTTTGAGAGATCATCACATTCAGGCAAGACGTCGTTGGTGTAGGGATCGTCAACACTGGGATAATCGACAGTGGAGCAATGTGATGTTTTCAGATGAGTCAAGGTTCACTGTTGATTTTTTGGACAGACGTAGGAGGGTGTGGCGTCGTCGAAACGAGCGCTTCCAAGACGTTAACGTCATCAGACATGATCGATTTGGGGGCGGTTCTGTTATGGTGTGGGGAGGCATCACTGTTGCTCGAAGAACGGCTTTACATGTTGTTGCAGGGCGTGTTACAGGCCAGTACTATCGGGACAACATCTTGGCAGTCCATGTTGTGCCGTTCGCACGACGTCATGGCCGCCGTTTCATCTTCCAGGATGACAACGCAAGATGTCACAGGGCCAGGATCGTTACAGGTTACCTCCAACAACAGAACATCACCACCTTACCTTGGCCAGCACTGAGTCCCGACCTCTCCCCCATCGAGCATGTCTGGGACATGCTTGGACAGAGGTTACGTCAACGTCAACAACGTCCTGCCAATGTCCAAGAACTTGCTGCTGCGTTGCAACAGGAATGGGACAATCTGGACCAAAATGACCTTAGACGTCTCATTAGGAGTATGCCACGTCGGATCAATGCTTGTTTGGCAAACAGAGGAGGATTTACCCGTTACTGACTTGGTTGTGATGCTGTGGTAACTTTGCTGTTTGACCCCGGGTATCATTTTACCCTTATAATGGTCAGTCTGTGCCTTACTTAGTCTAACGATCATTTGGAATAAATCGATGAATGTGAACTTCATTTCATTTTGTCATTTGTTTCTTCGTCAGTTTCATTAGGTGACTTTAATAACACTTAAAAATCAAATATCCCCTACTTTTTTTGAATAGTATATATATTTACAAAGAAGGCAAACTGTAATTTTAATCTAGGTTGCATACACATTTACTAACCGGATAAACAGTATGTATATGTTACAGTCAATGTCTACAATCAGGCAATGTGTACAATGCCTTTGTAACCCTAACCCTAACCCTAACCCAGCAATGTACACATTGACTGGTATATTTCAGGCATTGTACACATTGCCTGATTGTAGACATTGACTGTCACATATATACACTTTTACCTCAAACAGGTTTGATAATGGCACAGCATTCAATACAATTATGATGCATGGGTATAAATATTATAAATACATAAATACGAGAAGAGTTAGTATATAGGTATTTACATGGAAATATGATATAGGAATGCTAAAAGCATTCTATGAATCAAGTAATAACATGGAATGGAATATATTAATTTATGGAAAAAAAGGTAGAGATACATGTAGCTCTACACATTTTATGTTCTTAGATTCATTGCATGAAATACAAACACACTGATTTTGCAACTGTTTTGGGTGGCTTAAATATATTTTCTAGAGAATAGAGTAGGCCTAGTCTGTAAATGTTGGGTATATGTAGATGGTACGTAAATCTTCATACAGTGGACATTCTAGTCAAAAATGTGCTTCAACTTTGTGCATAGAGCATTGTTGGCATATTCTTTGTATCTGTGGTCAATAATGGCTATTTTAAAGTTCTTATTGTGTAGGAGAGGTCAGGCACATTGAACCAGTTTTTTCACATACATGGTTGTCCTTCCATAACAAGTGTTTGTATTAGAAGATCTCTTTACTTAATTGTATTGTTTGAAGACATATCATAGTTGCTATTGTGTAGGCCTATCAGATTCAATTCAATTTATTTTTAACTTTTTTAAAACACACATTTTAATCCACTTGACCGTAATTGTTCAATGTACCCCGCTGTACAAAATAGTTGGGGCAGGTTAAACCACACGATGGGGCACATTGAACAATGGTAAAAATTCCATGTTAAACATAGATCTGGATTTGGATCACAAACCTAGTCACTTGTTTCGTAGTGATCTAATGAATCTGCAAACAATCAGTGTTTAGTTAAGCTCCTGTTTATCTGGATTGTAGATTGGACATATCGTTGGCTTGGAGCAAGAATGCCGTTTAAGTGACATTTTGAGAAAATGGAGAAAATTGCATTTAAAGATTTAAATAAAAATGACGATTCCTTGTCATTATTTATTTACTAATGAGATTTATATCTCTGATTTATAATTATTTTCGAGTGATTGAGTGTTTTTTGGGCCTTGTATAAATTTTTGGCTCATAGCCAAAATTCACTTACGACATTTTTGCTCCAACAAATTTCGGCCTAGATGTTTGGTGCAAAATTGTCGTAAGTGCAGGAAGTAACCAAAAAAACGCACATTGACTCAATAAATAAAAGATAAATAGACTCGACCAAATACATTCTATTATTAAGAATTAATATAACTATTATAATATCACATTTTGGGGAAATATGAACAAGATAAAATCTATTAACACATTTTGGCGTAGATGTTGGTGCAAAAGTGTCGTAAGTGCAGGAAGTAACCAAAAAAACGCACATTGACCCAATAAATAAAAGATAAATAGACTAGACCAAATACATTTTATTATTAAGAATTAATATGAGTATTATACTATCACATTTTGGGGAAATATGAACAAGATAAAATGAATTAACATTGACCATACTGTTAATTTATACTTCTCACTTGGATGCTTAATCTACAGGTAATTGTCTATAGAAATCTTGACAATCTTTTGGAAGATACTCAGACAATTTCAATAAATCGTCTCGTTTCTGAACATCGATGTTTAGCTGAGAAGTGTATGCCTGTGATAGTACACAATAATTAAATTAACCGGTTGACCACGTTTTCTGTAGGCCTTTTCTGGTTCTCCCTTGTCAGTGATGCAGGACGGAGGGGCTGACAAGGAAAGCTGTCTAGTCGTTCGGATGGGACGGAAAACCGAGGTCCCGTGTACACATTGGCGTGCACGTAAAAGATCCCTTGGCAGTTGGAATTCGATATAAGAGTAGGCCGTAGTGCCGCTGTCCGGGCAAAATTTCCCTCATAGCACACTGTATGGCGTATGCCCGTCTTCATTAGCCCAGGTTAGGAGCAGAACAGTAGGACGTTAAACTCCATTTCATTTCATTTCTGTAGGCCTTTTCACAATGCTTGCCACCAATTTCATCAGCAAATGTCCCTTTAACATCCTTATGGTCTATTGAGTAAACAATATGTTGTGTTGATATAATTCCAGCGAATGCATTCTGTTTAAAAACCTTGGAATTTAACTCATAAAAATCATAAAAACAATCAAAACTAAGTTCTGAAATATTGTAGGGTTTGCGTTTATTGGCATTTTTCATGTGTTGCTGAAATCCTGATGGGAGAAATACATTTGACTTACTGAATTGTCTTTCAATACATGAGTGCATTGAGTCACATTCGTTTTGACTATGACCTGTTTCAAAAAACTTTTGTTCAACGACTTTGATGTTTTTAGCATTGCATAAAAAATGAATTAGGGCTGTACACATCAATCTGTTGCAGTTCTGACCCCCACAAGAATCACTATATAAAATTACATGCGTATACCCCTCCCTATCCTTTTCTAAAAGCCAACACGTCAAGGCCGAAGCTATTTCATTAGTACCCCTTTTACCCTCTGATTCATTCCATGTGTAACAGAATCCCTGGTGCGTTTGTAATTCTAATACTGTAAAATTATACACATTAAGTTTTCGTAAATAATATGCCGAGCCCACATTTAATTTTGGAGCTGTTAAAACTTGCTGGAGGTCGAAAACTACAGTAATATGTGATCCATCAGTTACTATCTTATCAGTCTCTTTGGTAGTTCTGGCTTGTTGCTTCCTCTTTAGGTGTTGTATCTGTTGTAGTTCACCGCTTTCACTTAACATGTTTCCCTCTTTTTTCAGCTGATACTTGCTACATGTGTCATAAACATCTTTACTTGGATTATGGAATCCTAAATTGAATTCTGTATTAAATATGTATCGGTACATCGACTCTTTTACAGGGTTCGATTTTTCCTCCAAACATTTAGTTAGGTACAACTTGTAAAGAGCATTTACAGACAGTGTTGGGTCAAGATATTGCCTTTTGGTGGTAGCTCTACAATAATGGCTGTCAATTTTAGGAAATGAATTAATGTGATTCATAACAGTCTGTTTATCGGCATCTGGTAGTTTATTTACAGGTTTTCTCCACCACTAAAATGTTCCAAATTGTGTCTTATTGGCGAATCTGAAATGTCAAGTGTTTTCAAGAAAAATATTTTGCAAACACGGACGTTTTCAGACTTAACAGGCAAAAAATAATGAATTGTGTTTGCTCGTCTCCATTCGTCAAGGATCTCTTTTTTGCAAATTTTCTGGCATGGTTTACAATAAAATCTCTTCTTCGATCATGACTATTGGTATTCCAATACGCATCGAATATGGTTTGTCTGTCGTCAGCTTTAAATTTTGAAGAACATGATAATTTGCAGGTTTCAGCACATGTTTCGCCAACTTTTCTTGGTGTAGAATTGCCATTATACGATTTTCTTTGCCCAGTATTATAAATTTTGCTTTTGATATTTCTTTGCCATGATGGTGGCTCTGCCTTTCTTTTCCTAGCAGTTTTATTAGGTATTTCATTTTCATCTACTTCAAAATTAATATCTGCATCTTCAGCAGCGTCAACAACGTAATCTGGATCTCTTACTTCGTCGTCATGGCTTTCATCTGAGTCATTGTCTGAATCCTCATCATTGGAATCTGGAAATTAATTCAAAAATTTAATTACAAAATAAATAAAAAAATAGTTACTACAACGTCAAGTTAGCATAAGATTCTCAAACTCAAGCCTGTTGGTCATTTAGAGCTTACTAATTACTAATAATCCCACAATCTGGTTAAACTAAAGAGGCAGTCCCATCCCAGTTTTCTCAGAATCTCAAAAATATAAGTCCGCTTACATAACCAATTTATTAAGCGCCAAAGTATAGAGAAATGGTTTATTTACCCTGTCTGAAAATTTCAGCTCAATATTCAGTCATACTTGAACGCCAAACTTGCTCGTTACTAGGGCTTTTTACATAAAATTAAGCAATTTTATCCCCCCCCCCCCCAGAAAAAAAAAAATTATCTTAAAAGATGCAACAAAAATCATGTTTGGAGAGACAACCTTTTGGCACATCTGGAATTCGCACCTGAAGCCATCTTGATTAGTGTGATAATAGATTATGGTTTGATTAAGAATGACATCATACTGTTTATGACCTCATAGTGATGACATCATAGCCTATGTGACATTGGCGCTCTATCATTAAATCAAATTCAGCTTATAACAATCTGGCAATGAAAAATGTCACTTACGACATTTTTGCTCCAAGAATTTGTTCAACTTTTCACTTATGACAATTTTGCACAGACAAGATTTCCGGTTTCCATGGCAACATAACGGGCAAAACTATGCTCATCTGAAAAGTTGGTCATCAACTATCAATAATATATTGTAACATGGAAATCGCAAATTTTGTGACTTACGACATTCTTGCTCCAACCCAACGATATATGAACTGATTTTAAGTACAAGAATTTCCTAGACTAAACAGTTAACATGTACGTATGGAAAAAGATAAGTGGAAGTAGTGCATTTTCACTTTTAAGCGCTCTTTTGAAAAAAATCATTGCCTAAAAAATCATTGACAGCATGTTGCTACTGCTTATTGACGGGGAAATAGGTCTAAGAAGTTATCTCACTTCCCTGCATTGGCCGAGAAAGTTTATCCAGATTTTCCGACGTGGTTTTCCCCTTGTCAGTCGTGCAGAACGGAGGGCCTGACAAGGACAGCTGTCTAGTCCTTCGGATGATACGAGAAACCGAGGTCCCGTGTAGGCCTATATATTGGAATGCACGTAAAAGATCCCCTGGCAGTTGGAATTTGATATAAGAGTAGGCGATAGTGCCGTTGCCCGGGCAAAATTTCCCCCATAGCACACTGTATGGACAGTATGGCGTATGCCCGTCTTCATTAGCCCAGTATAGGAGCAGAACAGTAGGACGTTAAACCTCATTTCATTTTAATTCATTTCTGTGTAGTCTTGGGTTGACTAGTATTATTTATAAAGGATATATCCATGGTGGTTCAATATACCCATATGATGTGCCCCTGTCTCCCCTACATAACAGATATTCAGCAGGTTTATAGATTTATGAAGGATATATCCACCGGTGGTTCAATATACCCATATGATGTGCCCCGGTCTCCCCTACATAGGCTAACAGATACTCAGCAGGTTTATAGATTTTGGTTTTAAATAAGCCGAAAGTCCTAAGCTTTGTAGCTTTAAACGGGCCGGAGTGGCATGATTCAGTGAAAAGGGAGTTGAATTTGGATTGAAGTGATGATTTGATATAAATTATAGTGAGGTTGGACGGATTTATATTGAAACAATTTATTAGACATAGCCTACATTATGCAAGAGCTAAATCTGATTATTGCAAGTCTTTATTTAGGCTTCAGATGTCACAGAAATGATAAATTAGATCTTTATTTACACAACAAGCACAGAATCAACTCTGTAGACCCACGGATGGCTTGGATTTAAATAGGATTTTATTGATTAATTAAATTTTTAAATGGCGTCGTAAGCGGAGATTAACCGTTACGTTGACGTCATACTCCCGGAAATTTTAGAGTGTATGAAGCGAGGCTGCTGTTGAGCAAGGCCGCATGTCAGTCAGTTTGATTGAAAGTTCGATATATAATGCCTTCACTCGGCAAACCTCAACAGATTCCAGTACCCTACATCTAATCTCGGCTGTATGACAAAGCCCGCCATTAGAACTTCTTTCAAGTTCCCGGATCACAATGGCGTTGTCCATGACGACCAATGACGTCATTGATGAAGACATATTTGAAGAATGTTTTATCTTACAAAATTTTCAATGTTTGAAGCTGTTTTTCTTTCAAGTTTATCCGTTTTTTCTTTAGACAAGGACAAATTTGCACTGAAAATTCTACATACTCTTCGAACGACGCAATTTTGAGAACTTCTTTCTAAACGCGGGCAAGTTTCCCTTATAAGTAAACCGGTGCCGCATCGCAAATGTATAGGCGTAGGTACATATCACTTACTGTCATACAGCCGAGGCTAGATGTAGGGTACCGGAATCTGCCGAGGTTTGCCGAGTGATAATGCCTTGATATTATGTTTAGTTGTGGTTAAAATGAGAGTTTGGATGTCGGTATTATACGCTCTTTTGTGACTTGCGTTTACAGAAAAATTATGGAAATTGCAGGAGCGGATCCGGGGGGGGGGGGGCTGCTCAGCTACATAATTTTTTTTGTAAAACAACCTTTTTTATGAGAAAAGTGTCATAATTGTGCTTTATCCTTTATCATCAGATTGTGAGACAGGATGGACACTCAAAGCGCCAGATAATGATATAAACATATTATATTGATAGAGTGTACGAAGCGAGGCCACTATTGAGCGATGCCGCATGTCAGTAAATTTGATTGAAAGTTCGATATATAATGCCTTGATATTATGTTTAGTTGTTGTTAAAATGAGAGTTTGGATGTCGGTATTATACGCTCTTTTGTCACTTGCGTTTACAGAAAAATTATGGAAATTGCAGGAGCGTATCCAGGGGGAGCCCCCCCCCCCTCTTGCTCAGCTACATAAAATTTTTTGTAAAACAACCTTTTTTATGAGAAAAGTGTCATAATTGTGCTTTATCCTTTATCATCAGATTGTGCGACAGGATGGACACTCAAAGCGCGAGATAATGATTTATGTGATATCACAATTAATGCTTTGCATCAATAAAATGTAATCGTATTAATTTATAATAAAAATTGACGTCAAACAGGATGTTGGATTTCTCTGTTTAAAAAGATCAATGTGTATGTATATATGCCAAAATGACGATAGAGACCATGTATTTCTCAAAAAATTTAAAGCGAGGGGGGGGGGGATACATGGCAAACCCTCTCCTGCAAAAATTCCTGGATCCGCCCCTGAATTGATAAACATCTCAGTTAACATCACCCCAGTTGAATTGCAGCTCCATTGGATCACTGTTTTCTATTTGTCTGCTTCGGCACTTCGGGAGTTACGTAGGCCTACCAGTTACAGTACAAGAGTTCATGCAGGCTAATAACACTAGGGACCGGGTATCATTCGGATTTGATGAAAAAAGGAAAGAAACTGAGCTTACCATCTATAACCTAACACACATATTCATCGAATAATGCCCAGTTTGTGCTACCGTTTAGTTTGACATGGGTTGTCTAGTTTATGAAACTAAATGGTCATAAACTGGATGACCAATATCAAAACTAAACTAAATGGTCATAAACTAGATGACCGATGTCAAAACTAAATGGTGTTTCTTAAACTAAACGGTAGCACAAACTGGGCGTTATTTGATGAATCTTGATGGTATTTAATACTTTCTGCATGGCAATCTATTAACTGAATATGTGTATTAGATTATAGATGGTAAGCTCAGTTTCTTTCCTTTTTTCATCAAATCCGAATGATACCCGGTCCCTAGTGTAAGAAATCGGCTATAATTATGCCTCATTGATTTGGTCCATTCCTTTCAAACTTTCGCTTCTTATCTATATATTCAAAGTCTTTTTGTTTAATTTGTAGTAAAAATAAATGTGATACGAATTGAATTGCAACCCCTTGGTCTCAAACCGAAAAGGCTAACGGTATACTACAGCCATTGAAAACGTTACTTGATAATCGAGATTATGTAGGTGGAGTTAACGCCTGGCAATCAAAAGAGTTGACTCCTATTTCTAGTCAAAAATTACAATGGTGATAACTTTGGTCAGAATAAAGTAATTTGACTGAAATTTTCAATATATTCTTCTTTTATCATCTATTTTTTAACTGTTATAGCAGGAATGGCCAACTCTCTGTTATTTAAATTCTCCCATAATGTATCTTTAAGTGTGTTATAGAGGCAGTCCATGAGAGTTTAACCGTTGCTTTATGTCATCAACGGAAGTGACGTCATCACCGGAAATGGCCGTTGCCAAGGCTGACCGGAAGTGACCTGCGCATGTGCAATACCGTTGCTAGGGACTTTTGCGCCCGCGCGCTCCCACTGAATGATGCAAGACGCCATGGCCAATCAGTGTTGACTTCCGGCAGTGGGTGAAAGTAAGTAGGTCAACTGGTTTCTAATGTCAACACATGGGAACTCTCTCGATAATAAGGCCTAATTAGACTTGGTCTAAATTCGCAATAGGAAATTTTAATCAAGAATGAATATGTATGGTTCGATATGTAGAACGATAAAATGAATTCATTGGGGTTTAACGTCCCACTGTTTACTCAATAGACCATAAGGATGTTAAAGTGACATTTGCTGATGAAATTGGTGGCAAGCATTGTGAAAAGGCCTACAGAAATGAAATGAAATGGAGTTTAACGTCCTACTGTTCTGCTCCTAACCTGGGCTAATGAAGACGGGCATACGCCATACAGTGTGCTATGAGGGAAATTTGGCCGGGCAGCGGCGCTACGGGCTACTCTTATATCGATTTCCAACTGCCAAGGGATCTTTTACGTGCACGCCAATGTATACACGGGACCTCGGTTTTTCGTCTAGTCCAAACGACTAGACAGCTGTCCTTGTCAGGCCCTCGGTCTTGCATCACTGACAAGGGAAACCACGTCGGAAAATCTAGATGAACTTTCTCGGCTAAGGCAGGGATCGAACACCCGACCTCCAGGCTAGCGAGCCAGCGTCTTACCTACTTAGCCACCGTTACAGTCTAATTGTCTGATATACATAGCTTTATTTATATAACAGTATAAATGTATATCTAAACTATTACATAGATGGTGGAAGTTTGCTTTAATAGATGAATGGGTTACATTGAGGTATATAATATAATCGCAAATGTTTAAAATAATTACAGAGATAATATTTATGAGATAATAAAGACCTTGATTTATTTGTCTTATTTTCATTTTTAGTACTATTATTACCACATCCTCACTAATGAGAGAGACAGAGAGATTGGGTTTAACGTCCACTCGACACAAACTAGGTCATTTTGGGACTAACACATGGTTCAATTTCATTTCAATAATTCACTTGCGCGTAGGGGTCTTTAGCAGTGGGAGGAAACCAGAGGACCCGGAGAAAACCCACGAGGTTGGATCCTCACTATTGACAATGATAAAAGCAAATGAAATGAAAAGGGTTTTTTAACGTCCTACTGTTCTGCTCGATGGGCTAATGAAGACGGACATATGCCTTACAGTGTGCTATGAGGGAAATTTTGCCCGGACAGCGGCTATGGCCATTCCAACTGCCAAGGGATCTTTTACGTGAACACCAATCTGTACACGATACCTTGATTTTTCATACCATCCGAATGACTAGATAGCTGTCCTTGTTCAGCCCTCTGTTCTGCATCACTGACTAAAAGCAATTGAGGCAAAATAATCAGAAGTTAGAATCGTTCACAGAGGCTTACCTGTACGTTCAGACACTCGGATATCGAATTCCAACTGTCAGCGGTTCTTTTACCTGCACACCAATGTGTACATGAGACCTCTGTTTTTTTTGTCTCACCCGATCGATTAGACAGGCTCTCCGCCCAACACCACTGATAAGGGGGAACCATACAGGAAAATGCTGAACTATCTCAGCCAAACCAAGATCGAACCTCCTAGTTGGTTACAATTTAGGATTTTTATCAGAAGTGACACCATATTGTCCAAAACTAACCTTTTTGATAATTTTGACGTTTATCACAAAATAGTACTTGTACATTTTCCACAAGTGACTTTTCAAGGTTTTTTGTCCATACATGTGCCAATTATCATTCAATTTTTTATAAAATGTTTTCCATTTGATGCCTTATGTCATCTTTAATTTTATAAAACCATTTTAACATTTTCCTTATAACAGGAAGTAACTTAATTTTGGCAAAAACTGTATTTTTAGCCTTCAAAACAAATAATTTCTTTAAAAGAATGTTATTCATTATTTGTATAAAATTATATTTGATGCTAATCAACATATAGAATGAACCAATACGATCAACAGATATCAAAAAATTGTTTCTCTAACATTTAATCCTAATATCACAACTTTTTTTTCTTTTGAAATACTTTTAATGTTAATGCAACTATTGGGTTTAAAGAGCCCCCCCCCCCCACACACACACACACATAAAAAAAATACTGATTTAAAAAATACAGTCTTTGTGTGTTTAAAAACTTCATATATATTTAAGATGGTTGTCTCAAAATTTCCAGTAGCTTTCTCAAGTACAACTATTAGAAAAAAAAATAACAATATATATATATATATATGTACCAACATTTATAACTTTAAAAAAACGGGCGTGGCACTTTCATAATTATATTTTAAAAATAAAAATGTGAACACTAAAATTTCTAATTAAGCCATTTTTATGAACCGTAGAATGCACTATTTTAGAGCCTTAAGTACGAAAGCCTAGAAGGCTCATTCCAAATTCCAAATGCGAAATTCCAAATTCCAAATTCCAAATGCGAAATTCCAAATTAATGTCTTACCGATAAAATAGCAAATTGGCAGCCCCCCTCAATTAAACAAATTAGAATTTATATAAATTGTAATTTTACACAACTAATTACTTCTAGTTTACCTATCTGGGACGGATAAATACCCGTTCCAAATTACTAGATTCCAAATTCCAGATTCCAAATTCCAGATTCCAGATTCCAAATTCCAAATTCCAAATCTGATCCGACCAATCGGATCAGGTTTTTGCTTTTGACTAATCAGTTAGAAAGAGAGAGAGAAATGGGGTTTAACGTCCACTCGACACAAACTAGGTCATTTCGGGACTAACATATGGTTTTAATTTTATTAATTTTATTTCGTGAGAAAACCCACGAGGTTGGACAGGCGACCCTACTCCTTGTCACGTACAACCGGGGATTCGAAACCACGCCAGTTGACTCAATGACAGGCCGTATGATACAGCACGCACGTGCTAACCATTCGCCCCCCCCCCTAATCAGTTAGAGTATAATAACAATATTCCAGTTCGGGTTTGCTTCGGCAGATGTGAACAGTTTGGGGCAAAGTTCATCTGCAGTGAGCTACTCTGCTACTCGGTATCCTAGGACTGGCATTTTTTTTTAGCTACAGCAGCAAATTTGTAATTTGGAATCTTGAATTTGGAATCTGGAATTTGAAATGAGCCTTCTGGGCTTTCGTACTTAAGCTTTAAAGCATTGGAATTTTTGTTGTTGTAAATAACTGGTTTATTTTTTTTTTAGGCTTGCCGGCTACTGTCGTACTGAAATAACTATTACTATTATTAGTATTACACAGAGCTGAATCGAGTCAATATATTACTATGAAAAAAATGTCTAACTCTTTATTATTCTAGTAAAACTATAGAAATATAAAGCCACGGTATGAATCAAATAAATTGATAAACTGGTCGGGTCGGGTCGGGTCGGGTCGGGCTGTAATTGCTCGGGCCGGCCGAGGCGTGGATTGGTCGCCGAAGCTGGCTGTCGAGCTTTTCCCTCCCGCCGCCTGGTCTGGAATTGCTCTGGCCGGCCGAGGCGTGGATTGGTGGCCGAAGCTGGCTGTCGAGCTCTTTCCTCCCGCCGCCTGGTCTGGTCGGCTTCTCTCTCGGCCGCGAGCTAGCCCTGCGACCGACGAGTGGCCGTCTCGAGACCCGCTGGGCTGGCGCGGTCCAAGAGTGCCCGTCTCGAGGCTTTGAGAGAGATGCGGCCGAGAGGCGGTCGGGTCGGGCTGGAATTGCTCGGGCCGGCCGAGGCGTGGATTGGCGGCCGAAGCTGGCTGTCGAGCTCTGTCCTCCCGCCGCCTGGTCTGGTCGGCTTCTCTCTCGGCCGCGAGCTAGCCCTGCGACCGACGAGTGGCCGTCTCGAGACCCGCTGGGCTGGCGCGGTCCAAGAGTGCCCGTCTCGAGGCTTTAAGAGAGATGCGGCCGAGAGGCGGTCGGGTCGGGCTGGAATTGCTCGGGCCGGCCGAGGCGTGGATTGGCGGCCCAAGCTGGCTGTCGAGCTTTTTCCTCCCGCCGCCTGGTCTGGTCTGGTCTGGTCTGGTCTGGTCGGCTTCTCTCTCGGCCGCGAGCTAGCCCTGCGACCGACGAGTGGCCGTCTCGAGACCCGCTGGGCTGGCGCGGTCCAAGAGTGCCCGTCTCGAGGCTTTGAGAGAGATGCGGCCGAGAGGCGGTCGGGTCGGGCTGGAATTGCTCGGGCCGGCCGAGGCGCGGATTGGCGGCCGAAGCTGGCTGACGAGCTTTTCCCGTCTCGGCCGGAATTGCTCGCTCGGGACGCGGCTTGGCGGGGAAGAGACGGGAATTGCTCGGGTCGGCCGAGGCGCGGCTTGGCGGCCGAACGGCGCTCTCGAGCTTTTCCCGCCGGACATTCGCCCGCCGCTGGCGGGGCGACGCGCTGACGGATCCCGACCAAAGTTGTTGCAGCGAGGGTCCCTGGCCAGAAGGGACGCCAAGAGACGAATTTGGAAGGGCGGCAAGCCCCTGGGAGCCGAAAAAATCCAGTCGAAACCTACTCTTGCACGACGGTATACCTTTCAAACGAGTGCGAAACACTAGTATAGGAGGTAGGTGAGAGAGACGAGACCTGGTGCGGTGCATGTGTATACCTTTCCAACGAGTGCGTTTTCTCTTACATGGAGGGTGAAGCTCAGCCGGTCCTCGGCGGGGCAGTAGGGAACTTTGGCGGAGAAGTGGTCGGGGCGAGTTTCTTGAGACGAGCGATTCGCGGTGGAAGGTTGGCCGGTCTCCTCTTGCTCTCGGTTGTGTACACGGCGGTTGAGTGAAGGCTAGGGAGTGTGTGTTCGTGCAGCTCCCGGTTACCCTTCTCGTCACCGTCGTCGCGCCGCTTGCTCGAGGGGAAGGATGGCACCCGAGACCGCGTTCCCCCGTTCGGCTCTCTCTCTCTCTCGCCCTTTTCTTCTTCGGCCCGGGGTTCTCTCTCTTCGAAGGCAGCGAAGCGGTCGGAAGGCGGGGGATCGTTTAGCCCAATCTCTCGTCCAGTCACCGCGCACTTTCGTACGATCCAAGACTCGATGGAGACGGTGGAGCGAGGCCGACCCGGGGAACTAAAAACTCCTCGGCGCCCGGTCACAGCTCGCGGCGGTCGGCGGTGCGGAGATTGATTTCTCGGCTCCTCCCGGCAGACCCGAAACGTTCCAGTGTACGCTTACACGGCGGGACAGACTGGCTCGTCCGATTGTCAAATCAGCGAGTCTCGACTACCATCTCCGCGCGGTCGCCTGCCTGCCTTCTTCTTCTTCTCGGAGGGGAGGTTTGTGCGGTGCGGCGCGGCGCGGAGAGATCTCGAGTCGTGGCGGCGGCGGTGTGCTCGAGCTTTGTCTCCCGCGCTCTCGTCGTGGCCCGTCTCGGCTCAACCTCGGTTCTTCCGTACGCCTAGCGAGGGATCGCCCGACGACTTTCGCGGTCTTAGGGTCTTCCTCTTCGCCTGGGAGTGCGCGCAGCGAACGAGGCCGGCGGTGTTCAGTCCTGGCTACTGTCCTCCCGCTCGGTCGCCCCCCAGCTCGCCCCCGCTCTTCGGTTGCTCGCCTGCCTCCCTCTCCCTCTCTCGGGGGGGGGGGGGAGCTGTGCCGGCAAAAGGAGACGGGTGTCTGCGACTGGGGGCGTTTACTCGTGGTTCTCTCTCACTCGAACTCGTGAAGGCTATCTGGTTGATCCTGCCAGTGATCATATGCTTGTCTCAAAGCTTAAGCCATGCAAGTCTAAGTTCAGGCTTGTTCCTTTCGGGGAGCGAGCCGAAACTGCGAACGGCTCATTAGTCAGATAAGGTTCCTTGGCGAAAAGCGGGTCGGTTTAATGGATAACTGTGGTAATTCTAGAGCTAATACATGCAACGCACCGTGGTCCCCCCTTTCGTTTCTCGACGAGGCGGGGAAACGGCATTTATTCTCTATACCAGATCGCCCTAGCCTGCGAAGCTACCGTCAAAAGTAGCGACGGGGCGAAGCGACAAGTGTTGAAATCCGAATAACTGTGCCGATCGCGGGGTCTTTCCGGGCCCCCGACGACTTTGCCATGAAGTGTCTGTCCCATCAATTGGCGATGGTCCAATGGCAGGTTTAGGGTGACCACAGATCAAGCACCAAACGTAATTCTCACCGTGGATGTAAATCAGGCTGCAGTGCAGATAGATGTACTTGTTACAAGTAAAAACTTTCTTGTATGGATGTCTGTAAATGAGTAAATTGTTAGAATGTAAAAGTTACAACCAAACATAGGCCTACACCTGTATACATGTATTTTTGTAAGCGGTTTTTAAATATTGCATATTTTAAACAGGGTTCACTTAAATGTACTGTTAGCACGTGTGTGCGCTGTATCATAAAGTTTGCCATTGAGTCAACTTGCGTGGTTTGGATTCCCTGGTGGTTGTACCTGACAAGGAATAGGGTGGCCTGTCCAACCTCGTGGGTTTTCTATGGGTCCTCCGGTTCCCCCCCCCCCCCCCCACACACACTGCTAAAGACCCCTCCGCGCAAGCCAACGGTGGCTAAGTGGGTAAGACGCTGGCTCGCTAGCCTGGAGGTCGGTGGTTCGATCCCAGCACTGGCAGAGAAAGTTCACCCAGATTTTTCGGCGTGGTTCCCCCTTGTCAGTGAGTGCCTGACAAGGACAGCTGTCTTGTCATTCGGATGAGACGAAAAACCGAGCTCTCGTGTACGCATTGGCGTGCACGTAAAAGATCCCTTGACAGTTGGAATTCGATATAAGAGTAGGCCGTAGTGCCGCTGTCCGGGCAAAATTTCACTCATAGCGCACTGTATGGCGTATGCCCGTCTTCATTAGCCCAATTCGGAGTAAAACAGTAGGACATTAAACCCCATTTCATTTCATTTTCATTGATATACATTTTTCATTAATACTAGTGGTATTGTTGTGTATGTGGAATTTTATATAATTGCATTTGTTTATTGTCCCCCGCCTTATTTTCCCATAAATCTTATATCTCAGAATCTAACAATGGGATCTTTCTGAAACTTCGACAGCCCCCCCCCCCCACCAACAATGGGTGGTGACTGTGGATTAAAACCATTTTCAAAACGTTTTACGAATTAGAAATCACCAAATTGACCTACATAGCTCTAACTTTGTGACTTTTTGACCGTTTTCTTTGAGTACCTTGGCGAAATTCATTTTCACCTGCAATTTCAGAATTTCTAATTTCGAAACTTCGTCGCGGAAGTTGAGACCAATTTGACAACTTCTTTAATATCTGAACGATTTTCATGAAAATAGGAATGTAAGTAGATCTTACCGATGCGACTTGAAAGATGTCATTAGAGATCAAGAATCAAATTTTTCAACAAAATGGACAAAACATAGGTCAGATTGCCTTGAAATTTGTTTCTGTACTATCTAAGATATTACTGATGCGTACACAAAATATGAAGTCTTTTGATAGAACCGGAAGTGCCACCATCTTGAAACATGAAAACATGCGATATTTTACTTACAGACATGAGAGTTACATTTTCTGAATCATTGAGGGAATGCCTAAAAATCTATCGGAGCAGAATTTTGATTTCGGTCAA